>NC_136393.1:39088048-40560837 GCF_965140285.1 Lepidochelys kempii
AGACATGCCAGAGACAAGACTGATCCTCTGTCTCCTACTACCAGGTCTTCAGGGATGGGTGTGAATATGCTAGCTTTAGTAGTCTTTTAGAATAGAAATGTTACCACCAGGGGTCATAGAATTGTATTACTTCTTTGTGACTCTGTGTTTTGTAGCATTTATGCTTCTTTCTTTTATTTTAATAAAGATCTTAACAAGTTGGTTTTGTCCTCAGTATAAGTGTCCTTGCCACACACCCGGAGGGTCCTCTCACAATATTGAACTCTCTGTGTTCTCTATCCCTATAGCCTGAACTGGGACAAGAACCTAAATTATCTTCTGATCAGATCAGTGCTGAGCGGTAAACACATTAGCCCATAAAATTCAGGTCAACACTGCAAAGGTGTGGGAGATTCCCACACATCAGCCATTCTTTTTACGTGACAAATCTGAGGACCTGTCCCAGACTGAGGGGTCAATAGAGGTGGTTTTGGGGAAAAAATACAAAAATACAAAAAATATTCAAAACAATGGGATCTAAATTAGCTGTTACCACTCAAGAAAGAGATCTTGGAGTCCTTGTGGCTCCTAATGTGACCCTGAGTTTAAAGGTTAAAAAGCAGAAGGCACATTGGAAGAATCCACAGTTTAAATGAGACACACTTATTGCTTGCGGGCCCCGCTGCCTGATTTTGAGATCCTGGCCAGGCTGACGAACGGGGACTTGGCTCGTTCAAGTAGGTGTGAGTTGGATCAGTGTCACGTCTAGGAGTCCCATTTCGAGCCCCCTTCCAATGCAGTCTCTTTTCCCATCACATACACCTCAAGTTTCCTACAGATCCACCGTCTTCCCATGTAGCACCGTGAGCTGCTGACCCCTTTCTCGTCGTTCAGATACGCGCAGTCACCTCCTCCTCTTATCTGAAACCTGCAACACAGAAGCCAGGGAGCTGCAGTCAGGCAGAGGCCAGGCATTTCTCATCAGTCCCAGCCAGGGGAGCCGTTCTCCACAGTGCAGGCCTGAGTGCGGAGCAGCTACTCTCCCAGCCCCTCAGGAGCAGAGCTCAGGACACGGAGTCTGTACCCCAGGAGAGGGCCACAGAGGCCCAAACTCGGGACAGTGTCTGGTGGCTATTCAGACCCAGTCAGGCTGGAAGCAGGTGGGATCCAAAGGTTGGGTCCAATACAGCAGAATGGGGACTGTCCATTGGGGAGCCCTGACCCAGCGCCATAAGAGCCTGACTTTTCAAAGTACTGAAGTAACCCAGACCAGGGAAGTGGGGGGTCTCCATCCGCCTCTAATGGCTGGCCTCCATAAGAGCTTTATCAATCGGAGGGGGGGGGGTTCAGTTAAAGAAGTGGATTCTTTCGCTCCTATGGCAGAGGCTTATGCTACTAGTGCTGAATTCCGGGGTTCAAACCCTGCTCCGGGCTCAAGCAGCGCTGGTTTTGTGATCACACTTGGAGCCCACTGAAACCCATCGCAGGGTGGTGGCTGGGCAGCCATCACTACTGTACCCCGTTCCAGTGGGAGCCCCAGGCGTCCAGCACCTGTGAACCGCAGGCTCCCTTAACATCGGTGCCTTGTTGCGGATTCAGAGGCCTCACCAGCAAAGTCACTCAAACCTGCCGGCTGCAATCCCCAGCGGGACCTGCACCTGCCATGCAGTGCTCGGCATGCTGCCCTCTCTAGCAGCCACTGTTAACCTGAGCTCCCTGCTGCCTCCTTTCCCCAGGGGGGGTCAGACACCCCAGGGACCTTGCTGAAGAGGGCTGGGGGAGAACAGCGAGTGTCCCAGCTGAAATCCCAGCGCGCTGCGAGGGCATCTCTGGCTATGGCGGGCTCTGTCTCCGGCCCAGCACCGTGCTGCGGGGAGGAGCCGAGAGTTCAGGGACACGCCGGCTCCCATCGGTCTCTGACACACGCAGGACGCGAACGGACCAGGGTCATGTCTGGTGGTTTCACTAGCACTGAATGGTGGATCTACCTGAGCTCAAACCGCTCAGACACCAGAATCCCCAAGCCCAGGGAATTAGTCCAGAGGGGCAAGAGAGACTCACAGGTGGTTGAATTTGGTGCTGTTGGTCCATTTCCAGGGCTGACCCTGCTCCCTCCAGAGGCCGATCCAATGGTCATAGACACCCTTATGGCGCAGCAGGAATGCCTTAAAGAAAGCTGAGGGACAGCAGGTATCAGCCCCAGCTCCCGTGCTCCCCCCACCGCCCCTCCAGGGCTCTGTGCTGCAGAGAATCCCAGTCACATATTGAAGGGTGCTCAGTTTATTTTCAGGGGGGATTTTCCCCTCCCTCTTGCAAAGCACAAGATCCCCCGGGCAGTCTTAACCCTCCCACCGCACACAGCAGCCCCACCCCAGTGCTCCCAGTCACCCACACCCCAAGTCCCCCTGAGCTGGGGGCAGCTGTTGGGTCTGAGCTCTCTGCAGAGACGTCTCTTCTCACAGAGCAGCCACCGCTCACCCCAGCAAGGCAGGAGGAGGGAGGGAGGCAAGCTGAAGTGGGAGGGGTCAATGTGAAAGGATCCCCTCCTCCCCCGCCTCCTCAGCTGGCTGCTCCTTTCCCATCCCCACAACAGGTGCACTGGCTGGGTTCTCAGTCCCACTCCAGCAGCCAGCAGGCCAGGAGATGCTTGAGCCAGCCCTGCCCTAGACAGAAGCTGTCTCCCTATTTGGGGAGGGGGGCAGCGGAGAATGGGCAATCCCTGTGATCACACACAGACAGTAGGGCCCTGGGCCCAGCCAGGGCTGGCGTTCAGCGGCTGGAAGTTCATTCACTCCGGCCTCCCAGCACGGGAGGGCTCACAGCTGCTCCTCACCCCACGGGGCAGAGCCCAAGTCCTGCTGCAGCAGCCACCCCTGTGCCCAGATTAGTGTCTGGCAACTCGAGAGTCTCTCACTGTTTCCTGCTCACTGTCAATCCCAGCCAGGGAGGCACCCGGGGCAGAGCAGCGGCTTCGGCTCTCGGTCCAGCTCCCTTCCCTCTCTGAGAAATAGTAGCATTTCCCTCGGTATCCCATCCAGCCGTCTGTGCACGAGGAGCTAGCAGGGGGGCACAGATCAGCTGATGAAAGCTGAGAGGTCAGCGCTGAGAATGAGACAGTCACATGGAGGGTAAGAGTTGCATCGAGAATTGGGCATTTGACTGGTACAAAAATTGGTCAACTGACCAGTCAAATCTGTCAAAGAGTGGTCAGATATTTTAAAATACCAATTTATCAGAATTGGTTACCTCCCGCCAGGAAGAAAAAAGAGCAAGACGTCATTGTCTCCAGTAGGTTTAGCTTTCGATAGATACGGATCTACCTAATTTTTTAAAAAATGTACTTCACTGAGTTATTTTAGCTCAGAAAAAAAAGGCAAAACAATGAAACCAAGTTCTTGAAAACACCAGTGAGGCTCCAAGACGCAATCCGAAAGGCAGGCTGCCTCCTACCCCCCCAGGGCTCTCGCTGGAGCATTTGACTGCGGCCAAACAGGCAGTCAATTGACCGGCTTGCCAAGCCCATTGGGACCCCCAGCTGGGGCTGGTCCACTGCAATCAGATGCAGGGGGACGGAGACGTTTGTCACAGTAAATTTGCCTGGCAAGAATGATTCCAGGGACACTCCCAGCCTGGGAGGGACTGACACAGCTCAGAGCATTTCACCCCAGGCACAAGATCAACAGCTGGACGTTCAACCTACCAACAAACAGCAGGTGAACTACTGAGAAGAATGTGGGAACTTTCACTCAGGGACATGAAAGCCACAAGGGGGCGCCAGAAACCACAGCCATGGGAAGTGACCTGTTGCACTGTGGGCCAGGAATGATGGAACTTAATTCACCTCCTACCTGCAGACTTTTCTCTCCCCAAACACAGCAGCAAGAAAGGCACTTTCTGGAAGCCCTCATGGCAGTGTAACCCTTTCAGAGCCATGAAAGAGCAGCAGTGGGGTCACCCATAAGTGACACCAAAGAGGATTTGAAAGGCCTGTCTAGTTGAGAGGAGTTGGACTCAAACCCCTCCAGATGTTTTCGAGCACGTCACTTTTGTTTGCACCACAGTAACTCGGTAGCTGGTTTTCAAGCCTTCCCATGTGGCTGGCGCTCAGCGAGGAACAGACACTCTAAGTTGGGAAGAGTTAGGAAACGTGGCAGCGGTGATCAGAAAGCAAGCATGTGTTCACCTCACTCACAAGGCATGTCTGACCCTGTAGATTTAACTGTCCAGTGCACGGTAGCCCACACCCCTGCCCTACTGAACTGAGCAGAGAAGTCAGTGACGAACAGTTGATGGCACAGGCTGTCTCCACCATCCATCTCCAGCTCAGATGCCACATGTTCTGCAGAGCTCCCTGCACCTGCAGGTGTGTAACCAACCCTAAGCTCACAGATTCCCACCTTACACAGTGAGAGCCAATGCTGCCCGTTGCAGCAGCCTGCCATTACAGCAGGGAGCTGGGATTCAGGGCCCATCTGTATCCGAGCAATCTGCACCAGTATAATCACAGTGACGCAGTGACATCAGGGCAAACACCTCCTGGAGATGAGCTGGAGCAGTGCGGCTCGCTCTGGTAACTTCCTGCAGCAAACTGCACCAAGGCAAGCTCCTTTGTGCACCAGTGCAGTGCGTCTGCTTTAGCGGTTTGCCCCAATTCAACTGCACGGATGTCATGACATCGGCACAGAGGATTCCTAATGCAGACGGAGCTGGATTCAATCCCCTCTGCCAGCTGCTAAACCCTCCTGGGGCCCAGTGATCAGATCCCAGGACAATAGAGAAATCCCACCCCCGACATTCCCCAGCATGCCCTGCCCCAGACAACGGGGGGATACAACAGGGTTCATGTTCACCGCAAACAGACGCCCTCTGCACGAGCACACACTGTCTGGGCAGCCTGGGGGAGTGAATGGTGCTAAGGAACCCTTCATGGCCAAGCTCAGCAATTGGGGGGTTTCCACACTGCGCTGGTGGAGGGGTCTCGACTGACTTCTACGGCTCATTTCAATAACACGGCAGCACCTGCCGCCCGGCCACAGGCGTGACCTGAAGATCCAGGAAGGCCAAGCTGGTAACCTCAGAGCAACACAGGGAAGGCAAAGGGCTCAGGGTTGCACTGCACCCTGTCCCACTGGACACCCTGGTCAGGGACTGCTTCATGGCGCGTGGCAAAGGTGACTTGGGTCCAAAGTGCTCAGAGATGGGCTGGGGGGGCTAATGTCAGTCAGATCATCCTGACACAGAGAGTGCCCAGGTGCAGGGGTCTGGGAGGAAGATCCCCCAGGAATCCTCTGCCCCAGGGGCAGAAGCCGGACAGGCCGGGAGGAGAGAGTGAGTGTGGTAGGTCACGGGGGAATGGGATGCGCGGAGATCATAGATGGAGGGGAAGGGAGCGGGACGGAAGCTGGGAACTCACCTGCCAGAGCAATGATGGCAGCAATCAACGCAGACCATACAACTATCACTGCAACCACAACTCTACAGGTTGGACTTTTCTTGCAGTTCCAAGGAGGGTCTGAAACAGAAAGACCCGTCAGGCAGGGCTGGGAGGACACGTCTCACTGACAGCACCGGGGCTGGAGCTGCCCTGCAACATGCACCGTTCTTGTCTAGTTTTTGTAAAGCTCTCCAACACCACTTTCTACAAACCATTACCCTCTGATCCCACTGAGGGTTTCCAAAAGTTAGTGCCTGTCTCACCCACTGCAACCTGCAAGGTCTCGTGCCAGCAAAGGGAAGCTGCTCCCAGATCTGGAGCTGCATTCGCATGTCCTGAGGGCTGTCCTGCACCATGGTCACCACGGGCAGGTAGGTCATCAACCTCCATCTCTGTCCCAGCTGCAGGATGGCCTCTGGTTCCTGCTCCCTCAGGCACCTGGAGATACTGAAAAAAGGGTGGGATTGGCAGAGCAGGAGAACAACCCATGAGGTTAAGAAATGGCAGTGAGAGCCTTTTCCCTCCCTGGGAGATTATGGTGTCCCTCTGTGGGGACTCCCTTCCTGGCAGATGCTAGTGAGCTATTGAAAGAGCTCAGCCTGTTTAGATTATAAAAAAGATTGGGTGGTGACATCATAGAAGTGTTGAAGTGACTTCATGGAGAGAAAATATTGGGTATTAAAGGGCTCATTAATCTATCAGAGAAAAGCATAACAAGACCCAGTGGCTGGAAACTCAAAAGAGACCAATTCGTATTAGAAAGAGGGCACACATATTCAACAGTGAGGACGAATCACCAAAGGAAGAAACTAGAAAGGGATGTGGTGGGAATTCCCCACCTCTTGATGTTTCTAATGAAGACTAGATGCCTTTCTGGAACGTGTGTAGTCAAAAATTAGCTCCTATGCTCTACAGAAAGCATGTGATATGCAGGGGGTCAGATGACACGCTCTAATTGTCTCTTCTGTCCATAAAGTCTGCTAATTTATGAAAAAATGAGCGTAGCATGGGGAGAAGCCTCTGATGTTTTACTGTGTTCGGCTTGAGCCCACAATGAACGCTCATTGAGTGGGGTGATCCAGGGGAAGCAGCTGAAACATCCAATGTGGCTGGACAGGGGCAGGACATCAGCACTACAAGGGAGTGGTGGGTGTGGCAGTGACATCACAAGGGCCTTTGGCAGGACCTCAGCCTATTGGACAAAGGTGGTGGGGAGGCGATGACCTCACAGAGAGAACTTGACATCAGCCAGGCAGGACAGGGGTGCAGGACAGGGGCAACCTCGGAGATCCCTGTGGCTTTGCTTCAGCACGTCTCCTTCTCGAGGTCTCTCCTGGAGGACTGAGAGAGCATTCACTTGCACGTACGTGAGCGCAAGGAGGACCCCCTTTGGAGTTTTCTCCTTTTCTTTTAGTGGATTTGCTCGAAAACAGACGTCCCTGTATAGAAGGTAAGAGCCTCGGAGAGGTTTGGAACCTGTTCAGTCTGATCCATCAGGTGCTGGCTGATTTTTAGGAAAGGAAAACATTAGATTGTGGGGGCAGTATTTTATTTCCGACCTAGGATTTTGTCCCTTAGATTTACTGGGGACATTGGGGTTTCTCCTTTTTGTTTTCCTCTTCTTTTTCCTACCTTTCCTACCTTTCTCTTCTTGCTTCCTTTGTCCTTTTCCTCTGTTCTCCTCCCACCACCAGGAGCTCTGTGTGTGGATCGGGGTCCGGGGGGGTTGTGGGAGGCCCTCACAGAGAGGTGAGACTGGACTAGTGCTCCGAGAGTGATCCCCTCGGTGGTGACCGGGGCCATTCTTTGGGCTATTTGATGAGATCCCTTAGCCTCCCACCCCTCAAAGTCTCAACCTTGATTGGCTGAGGAGGGGGCTATTGACAGGGAGGAAACTCTGGTCTTTGTTGTTCTCTTTTATGACCAAGCAAATAAGTCACAATCAGTTATACGTTTGACCAATGTGGATGCTGCTCTCCATTCATTGTCTCGGAGCAGTTCATGATCCTCTCGAACATTCCAGTTCTTCTGAAATAATTGCTGAATAATTACTATGAACAATTGTTGGTCTGTAGCTCATTTGAGAGCAATTCTGCTACTGACTGGCTGCATCAGCTAAGACAAGTCCCTGCTCCTTTCTCAGCCTTCGTTTCTCCTTCTGTCAAGAATGAATAACAATCCTCTCCCACCTACCTCGCCATGGGTGGATGCTGGGGATCCACTGAAGAGTGTCACTCGGAGCAGTGCAGACTAGGGGGTGTCCTATCACACTGAGCCATATCAGATTATAACCTAATATTCGATTTGATTTGTATTTTATTGTTTTGAAATTGTGAAAAGCAGCAACTACTTAGCTCAGACTGAAGCATCTCATCCAATTTTCTAGAGCATAGTGTCTCCCCTTTGTGTATGATGAGACAGTTGAATGCACTGTGATGGACAGGAGATGCTCTTGTTTTGCAAACAGATATTTTTGCAAAGAATTTTCATCCTAATTGTTATGATTTCAAAAAACAAAGTGGTTTCATTTGAATGGATTTTCTGACAGAAAAAGGTTTCCATGAAAATGTTCACACCTTATTTCCTGGGCCTTATCCCTGCCTCTGGGGGGTTGTTGTCTGTTAGTTAGAACAGGAATCAGGACAGTTGTCTTCTCTTTCTGTCTCCGTCACCGCTTCGCTGTGTGACACCTTGGGTAGGTCCAATGGGAACAGGGTCAATTCTCTAACTCCAGGCAGCAGGAAGCCTGGGTGAGATAAGGGATGTTAAGGCCATCTGCGAAGGAGAAAGGGATGTTTCCAGGTGTTGAATGTCAAGAACTCTAAACTTTGCTAAAATGGATAGTCTCGAGAAACAAGAACTAGTTGGGGCCAAACTTTAACCATTGTCTTTTATAAAGCCCATTCAGGAATGTGAGTCCCAGAGAGCCATAGAGAGGGGGAGCAACTTGCCCAAAGTCCCACAGATCAAGAGGCAGCAATGGAAGCAGGAGTGACACTCTCTCTCAAAGGCAGGGGGACCAGACATTAGGGCCTGGTTGCAATTGCCAGCTGTGGGAGGGAGTGTGCGGCAGTGGTCAGTGAAGGGGTCCATCCATGGCTCTGATACTCGGTGTGACCCTGTGGTCATAGCTGAGGCCCGTTTGCCATCAGTAGGGTTGGGGTCCCATGGCTACAGCCCAGTGGGTTTGGGAGGCTCCAGGAAGGTGAGTAAAGTGCTGGGATGTCAGGATCCCGGAGGCGCTGTCACCTCCGCCCTAGGGCCGTGTTCTGCACCCCCTGCTGCTGGCTGAGTTTCTCCGTCCCTTGGCAATCAGACAGACTCTTGTTTGCACAGCCAGTCGATCGCCCTCGTGTCATCACCCTGCCTGCTGGCTGGGCAGGGTAACTCCTGAGGTCACCACCCTCTCCAGCCTGCCTTGGGCTTGGAGAGTGAGGAGGAGGGTGAGGGACGTCTGCTGATCCTGAACATCCGCCATCCATTGTACCATCACTGAGAGCACGTGAGTGGCATTCGGGTTCCTCGGTGTCTTCCCCTCTCTGTTTGGGGGAGAGACTATCTCCAAAGGGGGATTTCATTTGCAAACAGCCCCCAAGAGCCCCTCACTCTTAGGCCAGGCAGGGGCTTCTCCAGAGCCGTCTCCAGTGTGTTTGGAAAGGTTCCAGCAATGGGGCTTCCCAGCCCTTCCCCTCCCAGCCCTTCCCTCCCAACCCTTCCCCAGGCTGAGAGTCTCTGAGGTGAGCCAGACCCTGTGAGCTGCTGAGCCTGGAAATCAATGGGGAACGAGGAGGGCTCTGTGCATCCTGTGCCGAGGGCCTTTCTGACTTTGATGTGAGGAATGATTTCCCAGGAGAAGTCCGGACTCCTGGGTTCTGTTCCTTCTCTAGCCTGGGCGGGAGAGTGGCCTGGGACGACAGGAGGGGACTGCTTCTCCAGAGTAACCGATAGTCTTTGGGACTGACCTCATTGCTGGAAAAGGATGAGACTTCCTGGCTATTGCAGCAGCAGGGATTACGAGGGGGAACGTTGGGAGCGGATCATGCAATGAACTCCTGCCCGTGTGTGTAGATGGCACTCCCTGCACTCCTGTGCGGGCAGAGGGGGCGGCTGTGGTTGGAGGAGGGAGGAGGAGGGACGGAAAAGGCCCAGGAGTGAAAGGCTGCCTTGAGCCCAGTCTCACCCCTGCTCCCCGCTCGGTTCCAGGATGGCCAGGCTCCTGCGGATGTTGCGGAGGAAGGCTCTGCAGGTGGCCCCAGAGCCTGAGGGAAGCAGCTGCCGTCTTCCCAAGGGGCAGAGCAACCCCTGCATCCCTGCTGGCGGGGAAGCAGCTCCCGTCCAGGCCAGACGGCGGAAGTGCCCGGCCTTCTGGAAAAGGAACCCGGCTCCCGGCGCAGGCGCCGAGCTGGGAGAGGCCCCGACCAGGCCCCAATGGAGCTGGCCCAGGCTGCGGTTTGGCAGACAGGACCCAGCCCAGGAGGGGCGCCGGGCAGGGTGGCTCTGGGGCTTGTTGTGTGGGCAGCAGCGGCCCCAGGAGCCCAGACCTCGTTCCCATCAGGAGGCATCGCCCTGCCCGGTCTCTGAGGACCTTCCAGCCCCTGCAGGCCAGGAGGGGGAAGGTCCCTGTCCCAGCACGGGCAGCTCAGCCTGGGACAGTGGCAGCACCTGGGCATCTGGCAGCAGCCAGGCCAATGGAGGCCACTGCTTTGTTCCAGGTGAGGAGCCGGGCTGGGCTCCGGGAGGGCTGAGGACGGGATGTGAACACCCTGGCCCAGATGCTCTCTCAGGGATATGGAGGGGGGTCCCCAGCCCAGGTGTCTGGCCTGAGCCCCGCGAACCCCACGGACAGCAGCAGCCGTCACACAGCTGCCCCTTCCGCACGGGGACCTGGGGGTGGGGGCGTGAAGAGCTGCTGCTTCAGGGCCAGGGGAATCGGCACCTCCCCTGGAGTCCTGGGCAGGGGAGGGGGGCTCTGCTCTGGGCTTCTGCAGCTGTTGGGGGCTGAAGGCATCCCTGAGAGGGAGGTTTGGGGCCCGATCTGCCCTGGGTGCCTGAGGTGGGAAGGGGGGTCTTGAATCCTGCTCTGCCCACCACGCCCCTCTCCTTCCCTCCGTGGTGCAGGGACCCCCCGGGATTCAGAGCATGAGGAAGGGGTGGACATGGCCAAAGATGAAGCTGCTCTCAAGGTCATCCGAGAGCAGCTCAAGTGCAGAGATAAGGTACAAATGTTCCCCACCTGGGCTGGAACCAAGATTGCCCTGTCCCTTCCCAGCATCCCCACCCCTGCCGAGGATCTTGTGCCTCCTGATCCACCACCCCCAATGGGACCCTTTTACATCCATGATGTGGGACCCCCAAGATGGGGGTGTCCCACAACAGCCAAAGTCATCTCCCCCCACAGGCACTGTCCCAGTTCCTGATCCTGCTTGTGTAGGAGTGGGGGGGGATTTGGACAATAGGCGGGTCCCCACAATCCCCCATTGAGGCCTGAGCCCTGGAGCTGGTGTGGGTGGGGCAGGAAGGTCCCTCATTAACAGGTTGTCTCTCGCTATACCCCACTCCCGGTGGGTACAGGATGAGGGGCAGCAGCTCCTGTTCCTTCAGGCCATCTACCCCGCATGTCTGACTGCACGGGAGAGAGGGGAGGACACACTGGAGCCGCGCTGCTGCAAGGCGGCTGTGGTGAAGAGGATCGTGGTGAGTGAGACACGCCATACGGCAGCTGGAGGGAGGGGGAGAATTGTGGGGCTGCGGGGCAGCTGAGAGTGGGGGACAAGGAATCTCATGGTCCCAGCTCAGTCGTCGGGATGAATGGGGCAGTTTTGACAGGGAGGAGGAGAGAAGGGGATTGGGAGTGAGCTGGGCAGGAATCTGAGAAGGGGAACAAGTCGGATGGGCAGGAAGGAATCGGGGGAGTGGGAGGTGGTGGGGGATCCTGCTGGCCATGTGGGGCACTGGCTGTGTCATCTCCTCACTGGGAGGCGTCAGTCGGGCGTGAATCTCACACGCTCCTTTGTCTCTTTCACGTCTCACAGGAGCTCACCGAGGAGCTTCCCGATGACTCGTCACCCAGCGCCGTCCTCGCCCACTCCCTGGCTGCAGTGGGCTACCTCTGGTACTGAGACAGCCCCCCCCCCCACCCTGCCGGCTCCCCTCACCCCAGTGCTGCTCAGGCCCAAGGCTGGGAGTCACCGTCACTGTCCCTCCCAAGTCACCTCCCAAGAGTGGTGCCTCTGGCAGAGATGGTGGGGTGGGGAGGGTCACTCTCTCCTGGCAGGGCTCTTCTTTTCACTCCCATAACATGACAGGGGCCTTGGGGAGGGGCTCACTCCCGGGCTCCGATACAGGAGGGGCAGCAGGCTCCAGGGAACAGCAGCTATTCCTGTCCTGCCACTGTCTGTCTGGGACACCTTGGCCTTGTCATTCCCTAGCGAAGTGCCTCAGTTTCCATTCTCGCCAGCCTGTGCCTCTATCCCTGTGGCTTGGTGTCTGTGTTGGCGACAGTCCCACCCAGTACTGCACAGTCTAATAGCAGCTCCTCTCTCTTGCCAGCACCATGAAACCTGCCCTGGAGCCAGCCCTAGAGACCCACCTCTTGCGAGCTGCCCTTCACTCCGTCTTCACCCTGGGCACGGAGAAGGACACCACCGGCATCCAGGTACCTCTTCCTCCTCCATCCTCCTCCTCTTCCAGAGTAGTCCTTGGTCCCTACTCCCTTGATTCGCTGGAGCTCCAGATTTAGGGGTGGGGTAGCGGAGATGGAACAAGCTGCAGGGTTGGATCCTTCCCTCCAGCAGGGAAGAGATTACCCCTCCCTGGGGGATTTCTTTCTTTCTTTCTTTCTTTCTTTCTTTCTTTCTTTCTTTCTTTCTTTCTTTCTTTCTTTCTTTCTTTCTTTCTTTCTTTCTTTCTTTCTTTCTTTCCTAAGCCGCGTTTGGCCCAGAAGCCCAGGTTCCATCCATAGCAACTTGGCTGTTTCCTACTCTTCTGCCTACAAGGCCCTCTGCAGAGACCTGCTAAGCTCATGGATTAAAGGTCCAGGGGTCATCAATTCTTGCAAATTGCCTGCAGTGGGATGTGAAGGAGAGAGGCCAGGAGATGTGTTTGGGAGTCTCCCCAGTGCTTCCCAGAGACCCCTCTTCCCATCCTGTGGCAGGTGTAGGCCCAGGTTCCCTAACTCTGACCCATGCTTTGCAGACTCTGCACAAAGTCATCCCAGAGGTCCTGGATGCCATGCTTGGGAATCTGCTGGCAGAGTCCCCAGACACAGACAGGCTCCACTTCATCTTGGAGGTGAGCCCCATTTGACCGTAACTCTTTGGGGGACTGGTAAGGAGAGACTGGAAGATGCATTTTCTACTCTGTCCTCCTAGCTGGGTCCCCAGTGGGCCGTCCTTGGTTGGGGAGGTCAGTGCAATGTAATGTCAGGTACTTCCTTCTTGAGGGACAGAGGAAGGAGCTGGGACTCCAAGCCAGAGCTCTGCCTGGTTCTGCTGAGCACTAAGCACAGGGCTCCTGGCTGTCTTGGGGAGTGAGAGTCTGAAAATCCACCCTTCCCGCACCCCTCCAACACACAGAGCCCATGAGATTAGGGAGATGGTTCTCAGAGAAGAGGCACATGCTCCTTCCTAGAGAAAGAGGAGGAGCCCAGGGAATCAGCCCTTCCCTCTGATCTACTCTGAAATTCCTGGGGGGATTGTGCTCTCAGTCACTCCCTACATCCCCGCAAGGAGTTGCGTAGCAGGGAAGGGCTGAGGGTTCAGTCGTCTTTCTGGTGAACTGTTCAGGAATCAGGAGTTTTGGGAGGATGGGACCAGCCCCGACCCCGAACATTGTCCCAATCTAAAGAGACGCTGACAAGTTGTGACCTGAAGGGTACAAGCTGCGTCCTGGGGGAAAGAATCCCCTTCTAAAGCTCTGCCATCAATGACTCAGCTATTTCTCCCTGCGCAGAATGTCTCAGGCCCCTGGGGCTGGGTGTGTGGGGGGCTCATTTGCAAAGCAGGAGCAGCTGGCCACTGAGTCTGACCTGCCTCCTTTCCCCACAGCATGTCAACCTCTGGGTCGTGTCCAGGGTGTCGCAGGAGCGAGCCAAGGCTATCAGGAGCAGCACAGCCCTGCTGAGATACACAGTCACCCTCCCTGAGTTTGATGTAAGTGAGCTCTGAGCCCAGCTTGCTGGCTCCAGGGGGAGGCGGGCTGGCTCCAGCGGGCTGCAGGATCTGCTGCTGCTGCCGGGGCTGTGGGTTAGGAGGGTTCTTCATGGGGAGGCAGAGTCAGAGCAGAACTGAGCTAGGCTTGAGTCAAGTTCTTCTTGTCCTGGTTCAGTGTTGTCCCTGGGCCTTTAAGGGGACCATGCTCCAGCCCCTGCTTGGCATCCCAAAGCAGCTGCAGGCTCCCTTGGCAGCAGAGCAAATGAAGGGTCGATCTCAAGCTCCTCTCCCCCAGCCTCTCCTGCAGAAGGGCTAAGGGGAAGGAGCCCTCTGGCCCAGGGCGGACAGGGAGCTGAGAGGAAAATGCTGACGGAGTCCCCTCTGCTCTCCCTTCCATTAGATCTCAGCCGAGTTCCCTCGGATGGGTCACCATGTGGCCCAGCTGGCTCTATTTGTCAGCGATCCAGACAAGGACATCAGCCGGCAGGCCAGGGAGGGGACTTACCGGCTCTACCAACTGCTGCTCCAACAGAGGGGTAAGGAACCCAGCTGGGACACGGAACCCAATAGGGGACTGAGAGTGACCATATGTTGATAATGGGACCCTAGACCATTTCTCTCAGACTGACCCCAGCCGGAGGACAAGTCTCTCTCTGCCTCTGTTCTTCTCCATTCCACTGTGCAGCCACCAATGGGATTGGAAGGACACAGAAACTGCAACCAGAATGAGGAGAAAAGTCGCTCTCTCTCTCTCTCTCTTCCAGGCCTGACCATACATGAGGCGGAAGATCTCTGGTGCTACGACTGGCACCAGGACAGCAGGCTGTTGGGCTACAAGAATACAGCCAGAGTGGGGGAGGTAAGGGCACTGTGCCAGGGCATGACACAGCTCAGGGAGTGTAGCTGGCTGGGTTCAGTGCAGTGGAGGCCTCCTGAAGACAGGAAAAGAGCCCGCTCCTTATTTCCAGCTCAGAGTTCCTCATCCAGCAACCAGTGGGACACGCTGGTGCCAAAGGTCCCACACTGGGACTGGGCCAGGAGTCTCCTTGTTCTTGTCAGGCTGCAGGTTGGATTCCCCTTGAAGAAACCAAGGAGCTGCAGAGGCCATACACAGCGAGGAGAGAAATCACTAAGCTGCAGGGAAGAGACCTTTGGTCTGTCAGCTCCAACCCCCTCCTCCCCTCAACAACACACGCACACTCCTCTAGCCGCTGAGGTGCAGGAGATCTCTCTGCTGGAAGCAAGACAGAGTCCCCTGTCGTCTCTGTGCCCTGCACAGCAGAGTGGGCCTGCTCACACACATTAGAGATCCATTTCCAGCCCATCCTGGCCCCTGCCATAAATTGCCTTCCCGAAAGAGCCACTGGAGGCTTTGGTCCCTCAGCAACTGCCACCTCTTAATAAAGGGGCTTCCGTGAGCCCTGGGACCCTGAGAGCCTGGGGAATGAACTGCCTTGGCCACAGCAGCTCTCTTCCCCGCCCTTTGGGGCATGAGACGCCATTGTACCGCCAGGACTTGGAGGCTGGCTCTGGGCAATCTACTCAAGCCTCATGTCCTCTTGGTTTTAGGTCTTTGAAAAATTCTTCTCCGTCGGGCAGAGAAGATCCTTCGTACAGACAGCATTGCTGGCCATCCACGACCCCCTGCTGCGTGTCAGCCAGGCTGGGCTGGTGCTGGTCTACTCCCTCCTGGGGGAAGCCCAGCAACTGATGGGGGACACGGTAAGCAGCTGCAATCGACTCAGAAGCTTGGGGTGGGACCCAGGGCCTCATTCCCATCCTCTCGCCATTTGCTGGCCTGGTAGCAAGGAGCCCAGTGGGGACTTCTGGCCTTCATGAACTTCTGTTCTTAGGATGTGGTGCTCTGCTATCACTCCTGGGAAGGACAGGAGAGTCCCCTAAGTGCCCTCTGGGAACCTTTCCTGCCCCACAGAGCTGCACCCATTTCCCCATGGCCTAGTGTCCATGTCACCCCAGCCACCATCGAGAGTTGCTCCCATCCCTGGCAGCCTGGGAGGCCAAGGACTGACTGGTGATGGTGACTGACTGAGGCACATGGGCGTGGAAAGCTGGTCTTGCTGCTGGTAGGGCTGGACCCGCTCTCGAGAGATTGGGAGGATTCAGTCGTCAGGGGCTGCTGACCTGCTCCATTCACCAGGGCTGCCATCCTGTGGTTTCAGGTTTTGTCACTGGGGTGTCTTGGGGAAAGGTCTCAAGCTCTCTCCATTCCACTTCACTGCTGCCAGAATCCTTCCCGCCCCCCGCCACCCTTCTAGAGCCTCCTCCCTGCCCTACCTGGGTGGGGATGGAGGTAGGGGTGGAAGAGAGGGTTCTCCGAACTTGAGCGGTGTCCCCAGGTGGGTTGGAGGTGGAACAGCTGTCAGGGGCACTGATGGGGAAGTGGCAGGAGCTCACCCTACAAGGAGGGGGGTTGGCACTGAAGGTCACTAGAGAGGACAGCAAGCCTCCATCCTGGGGGTCAGGAGGGTGAATCTACCACTCAGACATGAGCAGCTGCTGGGTGGAAATGATGGTGCTGGTTCCAGGTGCCCTTCATCCTCCCTGATTCCTGGGGAGTGTCTCAGTCTCTGACATATTCTCGTTCCCCTGCAGCATGAGGATGTCACAGCCAAGGTCATGGGCCAGCTTCACATGATTCGGCACTTGCACCAGATGCCCGAGGCGCTGCAAGGGCTGTGGCTCATCTGATGCTCTTCAAGGTTCCCCTCCCTGTTCAGCAAGTCCCGCTCCCTGCTGCAGGTACTGCTGTGTCTCACTATAAATGGGGGACTAGTGGAAGCAGAAATGGAGGCCCCTGGCACTCACAGGAACCCTCTCCCCTCTCTGTGGAGCTGTGTCCTTCCCACGGCCCCCCAGATACCTTCATCTGGGGCAGGAGCTCTTTCCCTCACACCCATATCCCTCCCCTCTTTCCTTGATCTCACCCCCATCCCATTTCCCGTGCTCCCAGGCAGAGATGTTCCTGCCCCATATGGCGCAGAAGGACCTTTGCGTCAGGGCTACAGACTGTCTGCCCAACTGAAGCTCAGGAAGCTCCACCTTTGAGGAGGTGAGGATGGGACAGAGGCTCCGGGCTAGCTTCATCTCCTGCCCTTTATTCTTCCTTTGGCCCTTCTCTGGGCTCTCCGAGTCTGACATGAAGAGGAGCCTCCTCCCCCCGTGTCTTCTAGGTCCTGGGGTGTGTGACAGCCTCCCAGATGGGTGCAAGCAGTAGTAGTTCTCAAAGAGGCCTAGAGGGAAGAGCCCACTCCCTCTTGGAGGTAAGAGCCATTGACTTCTTTGGGCAAAATGGGTTTCTTGGGGGAGAAATGGGATCCCTGCTGCATAGCCTGGGTGGGAGCTTCCCCCATCCCTGGGACAGAGACATCTTCATCAATGTGCCACCCTTGTTTTTTTCCAAGCAGGAGGCTCCCCAGAGAACTCCTCCTCAAACCTGTTCTCCTGGGAGCGTTTCTGGGAGGAGGCTCCCGTCCCTCAGTCTCCAACTCCATCATGCAGTCTCTTTCACCTAACATCTCCGCTCTCCAGCTCCACTTGCCGCAGCAGGACAAACGGACCTTCAGCTCGTAAGGAACAGACTCTGACCTCCTTCTGATCAGCAATGGGGTTTCCCCATCCCCTCAGCAAACCTGTCATCCGGGCTGGACCAGATTTGAAGGAGGAGGGTATCTAACAGTGTGGCTTGGCCTATAGCTGCCTAGCCAGGGGCTAGGCCAAATTGATGACCAAGTGAGCCCCACCTGAGAGGAAACAAGGGAAAACAGCAGCAAAAGTCCAGAAGCAGAGCAAGCTGTTCAGGAGATGGCCTTGGGCCAAACCCTGGAGTCCAGGGTAGGACTGGCTTCTCTCACTGTCCCTAAGGAAGGGGACATAGAAGACCATAGAAACCCAAGAAGGGCAGGCCGAACCGAAATCAGGCTGAGGAAGAACTCCCCACGAGGGTGGAAGGCCATGTTTCTGTTCAAGACATTTTGGGACTTTGTTTGCAAAGAGCACGACCCAGGAAGGAGTGGAGTAAAGGACAGTCACCTGGTTGGAGGGCTGAGTTCCCAGCCAACAAACTGCAAGAGTGAGTATGAGCGGGGTTGCTAGCCCAGCGAGAAAGCAATGACACAAGGCCTGGCCAGCATCTAGCAGTGAGTGAACTCTGGTACACACCCAAAGTGGCCGTGTCTAGAGCCCTGGGTAGGCTCTTCTGTGGGAATTTCCCATGGGTCAGTGGGGCCGGAATCTCTCCTGCTCCTTTGGTTTCTTTGGGCTTCCCACAAGATGTCTGGTGAACTGCCCTTGGACTCTGGGCCCAGCACTGCTCAGAAATTATTCGCTACCTTCAGAGAGACAGGGCACAGCTCAGCCTGTTGGGTAGGCTGGAGAATCACACTTCACTCGAACACACAACACTGAGGTGGTTTGGGAAGTATAGTAACAAAGAAGAGATTTAAGTGATACTAAGCAAGAGAAAGAGACAAATTTCAAAGAGAGAAACAAAACACAACACACTTTGTAGTGACTAAAACTGAATCTTAACAAGTCACAATCTTTGCCTTAGCAGTTTCCAGACTAACATATCAGCTTTCCTAACAGACCTTCTTTGATGTCCCTGTAGGGTAGAAAACTTCTCTGTCGAATCCGCTGATTTGATTGCTTCGTCTTCTGGTTTCAGACCCTCTGTTATCCTTCTGGGGTGCCTGGACCCTGATTGTAACATCTCTCTGGCCCAGCCTCTTACACAGATGTGTGCTGCAGCCAGCCCAGCGCAGGGAGCAGTGGGGACAGATGATCTCCTCCTGTCAGACCAAGCAACAGGGGTCCCATTGAGGCTTAGATGGAAGATCCCAGGCATCTTCTGGAGGTAAGAACCGTCCACTCTTTTGGGCACTTGGGGCTGTTGCAACAAAGAGGGGGCTCCTCTTCCATAGCCTATTTGTCCTCATGACTGTGCTTTTTCTTCTCAGAGGATGCGCCCGGGACCCTGGAGACTGTTTCGTGCAGGAGGTTTGAGCGGGGAGAGATCACTCACTGTCCTGACCCATGGGTCATTAACCCGGGTCTGCAGGGTTCCTGGGAGCAGCCACCCTCCAGCACGCCACCTGGAAGCCTACGAAAAACTGCTTACCTAGGACTGACGAAGTCCAGACCCAGTTTGAGGCTCCTATTGGCAGAGTCCCAGAGCAGCTAATCGGCCCCCGGGACCTCCTTAAACCAGCAGCAGGAACAAGAAGCTGTCTGAACAGCCGAGCTCCTCCCCGGCTCTGGACCGTGTGTTGGCTGTTCCTGCTCCCACTCCCCAGGCTTGATTTCCTGGCATCTGGACTCAGGGTGACTCACCTGACTTGAGGTTCTGAACACAATTTGTTCTTTTGCTTCTGCTCTTCCAGTGTCCTGACCCAGCTGACTCTCGACTCCTTACTTGTGAGTGTGGACTCTGCCTCTGACCACTAGGTCTGGCTGCCCATGACCCGGCCATGACAATGACTTTTCTACAATTCCTCCAATGCCCTTTTCTGCTCTCCAGCTCTGCTCTCCCAGCAAGACACACCGATGCCTTGGCTCCCAGAGTCCTGCTTACCTGCTAGTCAAGGGCTCATGGGGAGTGTTTGTCTTGCCCCCTCCCCCACCACAGCTGCTTGTCCTCGGGGACTCTCCCTAGCGCAGAGGAGAATCCGTCCTGGCAGCAATTCAGGAAGTCACAGAGGGATGGTCTGCTCAGCTCTCTCTGCAATGCCACTGCCCGAGACCATTACGAGTGGGTGCCCAGTGACTGTGCCGGCAGCTCCTTGAGAGACTCCAGGGGGCAGGGTAGTCGTGTTTCACGATGACCGCGGGAAGCCATGCGAAGAGTGCGGCATTGAGGAGACTCTCCTGCTGTCCTAAAGGGTTTCTGTTCTCCTGCATGGTCAGACCATGGGGCCAGGTTGCAGAATGGGGAAGAGCTGTTTGGTGACGAGTCCAAGGATTCACCATACAGGTGGCAGCAGTTGCAGATCCTGAAGTCCCTGTGGTCGGGTTACCATGCGTCCGGAGTTTCCCGGACATGTCCGGCTTTTTGGGTTTTAAATTGCCCTCAGGGAGGAATTGGTAAAACTCTCCAAAGGGCCGGGATTTCCCTCCCAATGCAGCACTCTGGGGGCGGAGGGGGAGCTGCGCGCTCTGTGGGGGAGCACGGCACTGTCTCTGGCTCCGCACCCCAGACACACTGCTCTGAGCAGCAGGGTACGGGGGCCGGGGGGGCTGGAGAAGGGGCATGGGGTCCCAAGGGACAATCAGGAGACAGGGAGCAGGAGGGGTTGGATGGATGAGGGGTTCTGGGGGGAGCCTGTCAGGGGGTGGGCATATGAAGAGGGGTCGGGGGAGTCAAGGGACAGGGAGCGGGAGGGGTTGGACGGGGCGGAGGTTCGGGGGGGAGTCAGGGTCAGGGAGCAGGGGGGATTAGATGGGTTGGGGGTTCTGTGGGGGCAGTCAGGGGACAGGGAGGTGGTTGGATGGGTGTGGGAGAGCCGGGGGTCTGTCAGGGGGTGGGGGTGCGGATAGGGGGCAGGGCAGTCAGGGGACAGGTAGGGGCTGGAGTTCTAGGGGGGCAGTTAGGGTGGAGGGGTCTAAGGAGGGGGCAGTTGGAGACAGGGAGAAGGAAGACTTAAATAGAGGGCAGGGTCCTGGGAGGAGGTGATCAGGGGACAAGAAGCAGGGCGGGTTGGATGGGATGGCGGTTGTGTGGGGGGCAGTCAGGGGGCAGGAAGTGGGAGGGAGTAGATAGGTGGCAGGGCTACCACTCCTCCCCCGCCCTCGGAGTGTCCTCTTTTTTGAAAGTTCAAATATGGTAACCTTACCCTATGGGCCCAGCCTCCACTCCTGAGAGTTCAGGCGAACCTCCCCCTGTTCTCAGGGAGGCTTTGGCTTTGGCGGCTGGGCCTGCCTGCCGAGACAGAGGACTCAGTGTTTCCATTAGGCTGCTCAGTTGCCAATGCAGCCACCCAAAGACGTGAAGAATGGAAGCGAAAGAGCAAAGCTGGACCCTCCGCTGATCTCCTGCAATCAAGTGAGCACAGCCTGGGAGAGACGAGAGAAAGCTTCAAGGTGGCTGGTGGCTGCATGGAGCCAGGGGAGGAGAAATAAATAGTTCATGATGAATCCTACGGGCTTTGTCTTGTGTGGTGAAGGGTTTAAAATGGGTCTAGTTACTATCACATTCAACTTTACAATCGCTGTGTCTGATTGAAGGGCAGGTCTAGAAAGTTCAGAGGTCGCTCGAGGAGCTTCAAGTCTCAGATTCTGTCCCTATTGCCTTCTTTGACCAGCGATCTCAACCCAACACCGCCCTCAGGTGGTCGCAGTGGTGAGCTTTTCCCTCTTTTTCTGGATTCACCGCCGGCATGGGGACAGGATACATGTGGCCAAGGAAATGGAGAGGCATGGGGGTCACTTGCAGAGGCATGCAGAGAACTTGCAGAGTTGCCTGTTCATGCAGTTCCTATGGGGGAAGCACGGTAGGGTACCGTGCACTCCGGGGCACCATTTCCAATTTTGGTGGTGGCGGGGAGGATAATTTCACCATGATTCCAGGGGCTACTTAGGCACCTGAAAACTCTAGTGTTTTGACAGATAACTTAGCAATGAGCTGACAGGAACACTTGCCAGACTGCTTTCTGGGGAAGACAGCTAGAAGAATGGATCCAGGGAATGGTTCTGTAGCTCTGAGCTGTTTGGACACTTTCAGGGAACATTCCCGATGCAAGACAGAGATCCCCAAAGTTATCCTGGGTAACCCTGAGAGACTTATAGACAACGAGCAGATCCCACATCTCTGCTGTCACTTTGCACGGACAAACTCGGACTGTCCGAACCTGTTCATGTATTTTACCTGCTTTAACCTCTCAAGAACTTTCACATATAAAAGGAAGAAAATTAAATAAATGACATAGGTACACCGATATAGGGCCGTAGTGTAAAGCCGATCTCAGAGTTGTCCCATTGAAATGGAATTATTCACAGCAGTAATTAAAGTTAAACGTGCACGTAAGTGTTTCCAGGCCCAAGATTAAGGCCACAGCTTATGAGAGGTGCAGATGCAAGAAGAGAAGAGCTGTGCAAAAACTGAAATGCCACTTGGAACCTGGCCCAAACAATGCATCATGAAAAATAAACTCATCTTGTTATACAGTAACAGAGCTGGTTCAAAAGGGTTTTACACTGACAATGCAACCTTTGAACTAAAAATGCCACTTTGGATTACATTGATCATTTGAAAAAAGTTACCTCTTTAAAAAAACATTTTGGATTTCTCTGCCCACTTGAGAGAGAACATGGAGTTTTTCCCACCAAAAGGAAACAAAAATTTGATCATTAAAAACATTTCCAAATAAGTTGGAAGAATATGGGGGGGGGAGTGGTTTCTTCAATTTTCATGACCCTCTCCACCCACCCTATTTTTGACAAGTTCTAATTGTGAATAAATGTCTGTCTGTACATGAATGATAAATATGTCTGCTACTGAAACATTTAGAAACAATGGCTCTCATCAGGAGCACTGAGGTCACATTTAGGCAGAGAAACACCCAGGCCTGCAGGGTTCACATTCTCCAAGACATAAACCGCCCCAAGACGGGAATGTCACACACAACACAGCTCGACTGGCCCGTGTTGGTAAGGTGCATGTTTTGCTGTTGCTGGCAAATTGTGCTTTTCTGAGGGTGGGGGGGAGTTATATTTGAAAGGAGTTCTTCATCCTCTCCCACTCTCATCCAGGGGTGCCAGAACAGGGGAGACCAGGGCCCACCACTTTTTACTGGCCATAAGTGTGAGTGACTGGATGATGGGGGAGAGAAGGGAGTGGTGAGGTCAGTGTTTTGGGGGCAAGGGGCGGCATGAAGTGGGAGCTCAGGGAGAAAGGCGGTGGGAGGGGGGGGCCTCAGGGAAAAGGGCAGTTTGAGGGGGCAGGACCTCGAGGAGAAGGGGTGGCACAGGGGGTGGGCCACAGTTTTTGTGCCAGCAGCCCCCCCACTTTTAGGAAGCTTTTGCCCATCCTGCCCTCATCCCAAATTAATTTGTTGCAGTAAGAAAACTTTGAGCAACAAGGGGACTTAGAGACCCACAATATAACCGCCAAAATCCTCACCCGCCCCTCGAGCTGGGCAAACAGAATTTTTTGGTCACTGGCAATTCCAAAAAAGAGATGGAAAAAAACCAGTTTCTGGTTGAACAAAACTAACATTTTTCCAAATTTTTGATGAACCAAAAAGCTTTAAAAAAAAAAAAAGACCCAGGAACATTTCAAGGGTTATAACTTTTTGAATTTTTAAAATAAAAGTGAAGGACATTTTTAAATAAAAAATAGTTTCAAACTGAAAAATCAAAATGGTTTGTTTGGAAAGTGTCTAAATGAAATGCTTCGACTTTTTAAGAACTGGGGGGAGGGTCTGGACGTGAACAATTCAGCAGACTGACTCCCCCCACCACAGCTGCTTGTCCTCGGGGACTCTCCCTAGCGCAGAGGAGAATCCGTCCTGGCAGCAATTCAGGAAGTCACAGAGGGATGGTCTGCTCAGCTCTCTCTGCAATGCCTCTGCCCGAGACCATTACGAGTGGGTGCCCAGTGACTGTGCCGGCAGCTCCTTGAGAGACTCCTGGGGGCAGGGTAGTCGTGTTTCACGATGACCGCGGGAAGCCATGCGAAGAGTGCGGCATTGAGGAGACTCTCCTGCTGTCCTAAAGGGTTTCTGTTCTCCTGCACGGTCAGACCATGGGGCCAGGTTGCAGAATGGGGAAGAGCTGTTTGGTGACGAGTCCGAGGATTCACCATACAGGTGGCAGCAGTTGCAGATCCTGAAGTCCCTGTGGTCGGGTTACCATGCGTCCGGAGTTTCCCAGACATGTCCGGCTTTTTGGGTTTTAAATTGCCCTCAGGGAGGAATTGGTAAAACTCTCCAAAGGGCCGGGATTTCCCTCCCAATGCAGCACTCTGGGGGCGGAGGGGGAGCTGCGCGCTCTGTGGGGGAGCACGGCACTGTGTCTGGCTCCGCACCCCAGACACACTGCTCTGAGCAGCAGGGTACGGGGGCCGGGGGGGCTGGAGAAGGGGCATGGGGTCCCAAGGGACAGTCAGGAGACAGGGAGCAGGAGGGGTTGGATGGATGAGGGGTTCTGGGGGGAGCCTGTCAGGGGGTGGGCATATGAAAAGGGTGTCGGGGGAGTCAAAGACAAGGAACGGGAGGGGTTGGACGGGGCAGAGGTTCGGGGGGGAGTCAGGGTCAGGGAGCAGGGGGGATTAGATGGGTTGGGGGTTCTGCGGGGGCAGTCAGGGGACAGGGAGTGGTTGGATGGGTGTGGGAGAGCCGGGGGTCTGTCAGGGGGTGGGGGTGCGGATCGGGGGCAGGGCAGACAGGGGAAAGGTAGGGGCTGGAGTTCTAGGGGGGCAGTTAGGGTGGAGGGGTCTAAGGAGGGGGCAGTTGGAGACAGGGAGTAGGAAGGCTTAGATAGAGGGCAGGGTCCTGGGAGGGGGCGATCAGGGGACAAGGAGCAGGGGGGTTGGATGGGTTTTCGGTTGTGTGGGGGGCAGTCAGGGGGCAGGAAGTGGGAGGGAGTAGATAGGTGGCAGGGCTACCATTCTCCGCCCCCCCCTCGGAGTGTCCTCTTTTTTGAAAGTTCAAATATGGTATCCCTACCCTATGGGCCCAGCCTCCACTCCTGAGAGTTCAGGCGAACCTCCCCCTGTTCTCAGGGAGGCTTTGGCTTTGGCGGCTGGGCCTGCCTGCTGAGACAGAGGACTCAGTGTTTCCATTAGGCTGCTCAGTTGCCAATGCAGCCACCCAAAGACGTGAAGAATGGAAGCGAAAGAGCAAAGCTGGACCCTCCGCTGATCTCCTGCAATCAAGTGAGCACAGCCTGGGAGAGACGAGAGAAAGCTTCAAGGTGGCTGGTGGCTGCATGGAGCCAGGGGAGGAGAAATAAATAGTTCATGATGAATCCTACGGGCTTTGTCTTGTGTGGTGAAGGGTTTAAAATGGGTCTAGTTACTATCACATTCAACTTTACAATCGCTGTGTCTGATTGAAGGGCAGGTCTAGAAAGTTCAGAGGTCGCTCGAGGAGCTTCAAGTCTCAGTTTCTGTCCCTATTGCCTGCTTTGACCAGCTGATCTCAACCCAACACCGCCCTCAGGTGGTCGCAGTGGTGAGCTTTTCCCTCTTTTTCTGGATTCACCCCGGCATGGGGACAGGATCCATGTGGCCAAGGAAATGGAGAGGCATGGGGGTCACTTGCAGAGGCATGCAGAGAATTTGCAGAGTTGCCTGTTCATGCAGTTCCTATGGGGGAAGCACGGTAGGGTACCGTGCACTCCGGGGCACCATTTCCAATTTTGGTGGTGGCGGGGAGGATAATTTCACCATGATTCCAGGGGCTACTTAGGCACCTGAAAACTCTAGTGTTTTGACAGATAACTTAGCAATGAACTGACAGGAACACTTGCCAGACTGCTTTCTGGGGAAGACAGAAGAATGGATCCAGGGAATGGTTCTGTAGCTCTGAGCTGTTTGGACACTTTCAGGGAACATTCCCGACGCAAGACAGAGATCCCCAAAGTTATCCTGGGTAACCCTGAGAGACGTATGGAAAACTAGCAGATCCCACATCTCTGCTGTCACTTTGCACGGACAAACTCGGACTGTCCGAACCTGTTCATGTATTTTACCTGCTTTAACCTCTCAAGAACTTTCACATATAAAAGAAAGAAAATTAAATAAATGACATAGGTACACCGATATAGGGCCGTAGTGTAAAGCCGATCTCAGAGTTGTCCCATTGAAATGGAATTAATCACAGCAGTAATTAAAGTTAAACATGCACATAAGTGTTTCCAGGCCCAAGATTAAGGCCACAGCTTATGAGAGGTGCAGATGCAAGAAGAGAAGAGCTGTGCAAAAACTGAAATGCCACTTGGAACCTGGCCCAAACAATGCATCATGAAAAATAAACTCATCTTGTTATACAGTAACAGAGCTGGTTCAAAAGGGTTTTACACTGACAATGCAACCTTTGAACTAAAAATGCCACTTTGGATTACATTGATCATTTGAAAAAAGTTACCTCTTTAAAAAAAACATTTTGGATTTCTCTGCCCACTTGAGAGAGAACATGGAGTTTTTCCCACCAAAACGAAACAAAAATTTGATCATTAAAAACATTTCCAAATAAGTTTGGAAGAATATGGGGGGGGGGAGTGGTTTCTTCTTCAATTTTCATGACCCTCTCCACCCTCCCTATTTTTGACCAGTTCTAATTGTGAATAAATGTCTGTCTGTACATGAATGATAAATATGTCTGCTACTGAAACATTTACAAACAATGGCTCTCATCAGGAGCACTGAGGTCACATTTACGCAGAGAAACACCCAGGCCTGCAGGGTTCACATTCTCCAGGACATAAACCGCCCCAAGACGGGAATGTCACACACAACACAGCTCGACTGGCCCGTGTTGGTTAGGTGCATGTTTTGCTGTTGCTGGCAAATTGTGCTTTTCTGAGGGTGGGGGGGAGTTATATTTGAAAGGAGTTCTTCATCCTCTCCCACTCTCATCCAGGGGTGCCAGAACAGGGGAGACCAGGGCCCACCACTTTTTACTGGCCATAAGTGTGAGCGACTGGATGATAGGGGAGAGAAGGGAGTGGGGAGGGCAGTGTTTTGGGGGCAAGGGGCGGCATGAAGTGGGAGCTCAGGGAGAAAGGCGGTGTGAGGGAGGGCCTCAAGGAAAAGGGCAGTTTGAGGGAGCAGGACCTCGAGGAGAAAGGGTGGCACAGGGGGTGGGCCACAGTTTTTGTGCCAGCAGCCCCCCCCCACCACTTTTAGGAAGCTTTTGCCCATCCTGCCCTCATCCCAAATTAATTTGTTGCAGTAAGAAAACTTTGAGCAACAAGGGGACTTAGAGACCCACCATATAACCGCCGAAATCCTCACCCGCCCCTCGAGCTGGGCAACAGAATTTTTTGGTCACTGGCAATTCCAAAAAAGAGATGGAAAAAAAACGGTTTCAGGTTGAACAAAATTAACATTTTTCCAAATTTTTGATGAACCAAAAAGCTTTAAAAAAAAGAAAAAGACCCAGGAACATTTCAAGGGTTATAACTTTTTGAATTTTTAAAATAAAAGTGAAGGACATTTTTAAATAAAAAATAGTTTCAAACTGAAAAATCAAAATGGTTTGTTTGGAAAGTGTCTAAATGAAATGCTTCGACTTTTTAAGAACTAGGGGGAGGGTCTGGACGTGAACAATTCAGCAGACTGGATACGAAATCGCAAACAGGTCTCCTTCCCCATTCTCCAGGGCTGGGTCTCGATTCCTGTTTCTGGTTCCCTGGGCCTGGTCCCCGTCCCTGTCACACACTGCGGGGAGCTCAGATTCCTGGGAATCCTGCGGACTTCCAGGCTACTGGGAGGGATGAGTCAGCAGCTTCCTGAGGACAAGTTGCGAATAGGCAAACACTTTCCCTCTACCTTTCCAAAACCCACATAGGTATAGTGAGACCAGCACCCCCACCACTCCACGCACCATGAGACGATTCCAGGACGCTGGCTCTGAAACAAAAGAGAGAGAAAGGCCCCATGACTAAGGGACTCCGTTAAATCATCCCACTGCTGCCATGAGGATCCCAGAAGATGAAGACGTTCCTGGGGTACAGTAAGAGCTGAGTTGGGTCGAGTGCACATGGGCAGCACTCAGAGCAGCGGGAATGAGATCTCCAGGCTCATTATCCCCATCGGCCAACCTGACGGAGGGAGAAAGGTGAGCCCGGCAAAGCAGCCCCTGTTCCAGACTCTGGGAACTGGGATTTTTAAGATGCTCCAAGATGGGGTCCCTCAGGTTCTTAAGGTTAGAGGGGACGGTTAGGATCATCTCCTCCAGCGTCTCCTGAAGCATGGGGAAGGGCTAGCCATGGTGGGAAGGGTGGGGTTTGAAGATGTATACAGGAAAATGGGGGCTGGGGTCACTAACACATTGCTGATGGGTGAGGGGCACGATTGGTTTCTTTGCCTTGAGGAGGGGGCTCAGCTTTTAAAAGTTTTGGGAAGAATAATTTAGTCTGAGCCCTGGCATAACCCAGGCCAGAGAACGTCGCCTACTGATTCCTGCACCCAGTCCAGTGATTTATGGCACTGACTTGGCATTGAGAAGGATTTTATCATAGGCTTACATCCAGCTGCAGAAGAGAAAGGGCATTAGAAGCTGAAAGACCCCAGAAGTGGCTCTGGTTTTCTACTCAAAATAACCACACGGGGCTGATTTTCCCCAGCCCAGCACCTTGCAGTCATGCACCCACCACCTAGTGAATTTGGTGTGCAGGCAGGCTCCCAAATCCAGACAGTGGCACGTCACATCCGCTTTGCCCTGGTGTCAGGGACTGCCCTGAGCGCCCACCCTGCAAACACTTATGCACCTGAGCCCTCCCACTGCGATCCAAGGCTACTCCTACAGATGGAGTTAAACATGTGGTTAAAGCGTTTGCAGAGGTTCCAGAGAGCTGAGGCTCCATGTAAAAGGAACTATACTTCAGTTATTCCAATCTTGGGTTTATGAGATGCTCCTGCTCGCCCCCTCCCTTCACAGCTGAGTCTCCCACCCAGTGGAATTCTCCAAGGAACTTCCCACTCCGAGACCCTACACACTGTGTCCAGCGCTAGCTGTCCCTCTGGCCCAATCCCATGCTTCAGGACATAGTCTGAACGCCACCGAGGTCAGTAATTAATTCCCCACCTGCATTTACAGCATGGTAAAACTAGCCATGTATGTTACAGCGGGTTCTTGCTTTTCCTTGAAGCATCAGATATTGTCCCCTGGGCTGGACCAGACAGGACAGCAGCCTGAAATGCCCTACGGCATTGACTTGAACTCAGACTGACCCTGTGGAAAACGGGCTCAGCCACCTGGACAATTAGGTAATCTTGGCGAGCTGTGAGATTTCAAACAAGTTGTATTTGAGTTTGGCTTGGCAATCCTGGGTCAGGGACTGACGTGAGGGGTTGGGAGACAATAAAGGGAAAGGGTCTGAGAAAGGGCGTCCCTTACAATAAATCGTTCAACCAGTCACTGTTGAAGTGAGATGCTTTACAGATGCTCACAGACAGGCTCTCCCACCAACTAAGAATTTGGACACTCTGGCTCCCTGCTGGGACCAGCTTTGCTATTCACTTGCAAACAGGGTGGATAAAAATCAATGATTAAAAAAAAATAAAAAAAAATTGGATTTTTTTGATAAAATGGTTTTTGCCCCTCAAAAAGCTATCTAAAGATAGTTTTAATTAAGATACATTCTAGCTCAAAGATCTCTCATCATGGAATAGGGATGATAAATTCTAATTCTATAGTATGAGACAATATATTCATGTAATGTTTAAGAAAAGTTTTGTAAATGAGTTCCAATACTTCATGGATGAAGGACCCAATCTTATGGGGTTCCACAGGCTTCTGTATAGATTGTGTAGGTTAATCTTTCTATCTACCCAATGGGATTCAGTGCTCAGTCTAGAAGATACCATCAGAGATGCTTAGTTTTGCAGTTCTCAAACTGTGGATTTGTGTCTCCAGAGGTAACATGCTTGTTAACAGCAAAAATGTTTTCAAAGAAATAAATAAATAAATATGGAGAGGTGATATACAGCCTGGCAAGAAAATCCTCCAAATATTAACGATTAACCTGTTGAATTGGAGATATTTATGAAGTCATTGGGAGGGGAACTATCTGCTTCAATAACTTTGGGTAAATGAAATAACCAAACAAGCATTCATTTTCTGAGATAGCTGTAAAACTCATCTGAAAAGTTTTCAGAATAAATCACCCTTTAAAAATGTATAGTGTGTACCTTCTAAAAATGAAACCTACATCTATCTCTGAGTTGTGAAGAACATGTATTAAGGTTATAACAACCAACAAGAATACACTTTTATGTAGAAATCCATGATTAAATCGAGTCGTCCTGACTAGTGATTTAAATCAATTTGATTTAAAATCAAATCCACCCTGTTTTTGCTGACCAACAGGCAGTTCTGCTCCCCAGGCCCTTCCGGGGTGTCACTGCCCCAAACTCAGCTGTTAGAAAACCAGGAAATGCTCAGCTGAGATCTTCCCCATGTAACACTAGGAAAGAATCTTAGCACTACAGCGGAAAACGAACCACAGAGCTCTGCTAACCAGGAGGAGCTCAGTTATAGGTGCCGGTTCCCCCTTCAGGTGGTCTTGTTCCTGAAGGTACCTCTCCCCTTGACAACCCTTCACTCCCCACCCATTGCACTTCATGCAATTCTGCTGCAGGGCAGCACAACGGGAAGCGTGCAATGCAATTATTCTCATGTCCTTCCGTCCATTCTTGGTCCTGTAAGGACACTGAAGTGCCAGGCCTTCAGCAGCTGCAGTGAGAGCGAGAGGGTCTCACACTCTTGTGCATCAGGCCACGTTTATAGAGCCCTGTGCGAGTACAACATTTGTTTCTGCACACGATCCACGGCTACGAAGCGGATCTCTGCAGATTTGCAGGGCGCTGCCCATTTATACCTGGATTTAGGAGCCGAACTCTGGGCATTATTTTGCAAAACCTGCTCAAGACTTTTAGAGCTTTTTCGTAGCAAACCATGGCGTTTTTTAAACCCCCGACATTCCATGACTGAGCAAAACATCTCCAGGAACATCAACAATGCTGGCTCGAAGAGAGGTAGGACTCTTCTTAAACAAAAAGATTTTAAACGAACAACTTGCTACCAAAAAGTTTGAGATATTTGCTGTGGCAGAACAAAGGGGGTTTTGATCTAAAAGAATGTGACCCCAAGCTTCTTACAATTCGTTCTACAGGCATGGGGCTTGTGCATTTTCTGCTGGGGCTTGTCCGGACAAAGAGCCAGAGCTCAGCCCTAACAATCAACCGGGAGAGCGGAGTCAGAGGTGAGGAAGGCCTGGGAAGATCCTGAGACAGGGAATGAAGGGGTGTCACATCCACCTGCTCCTTCCTGTAGGTAGATCACAGAAAGATCTAGAGGTGAGTGCCGGGGGTTTCCCTGCCATGAGTGGGCAGCGTGCAATTAACAAGGGCTGCTTCTCATACTCACACACACACCCCCCATCACGCCATGCACACCTCTCACGCCGGCACCAGATCTGATTTCATCTCATGCATTTACACAGCACATCTCTGCAAGCAGATTATAACCCCCAGGGTCCATAACTCCAGTTAACTCTGCAGTGAGGACATGCTCCCCCCAGCCCCAAGACCTTAAAACCCAAGGTCGACTCCCCCTGCTCGAGAAGACACACGCTTCAACCCTGCCCCACCCCGCAGCCCCAGTTCCCTAACCTGGGGCTTGCCAGGGGATTCTCTGCTTGTGATCAAGTGGGGCTGGCTGGATGCAAGGCGCTGGCCAATCCTCTCTGCCTCCAGCTGCTAAACTGCATTCAAAGAAAGTTTACAAAATAATCCCTCCCCCGTCCTCTGTGTGTTCTTTCCACGCGCTCTTCCCTCCGTCCCTATTCTCTGCGCCTCTCAGTCTCGCCTGCTCAGCCAGCAGCTGGGGATTTGCAAATCAATAAATAAAAATAAAAAAACTGGACAAAAAAGCCCCAAATATTTTCTGTAAAATCAACATGGGCAGGACCACCAGTGCTGGACCTAGCGGGGCCGCCGCCCCCCGCCCCGGCTTGAAGCGGTTTCCATCTTATCCAGGGTTTACAGTTTGGCTCAGTGGCTCTCTGCCCCCTCACTGTACAAATGGTTCCAGCGCCCCTGGGCGGGACAGGGCCTGAAGAAAGGGGCATGCGGAGGTGTTGGGAACACATGGGCCCTGCAGCTGCCCCCCCGCCATGCCCCCCCCCGCCCGCCCCAGCTCTACCTTCTCTAACCCCCAGACAACACACCTCCCCCTCCCCTTTTCTGCTTCGGACTCCAGCCCCACTGAACGGTCCAGACGGGAGATGGAATCTCTTCCCTGAAGTGCCATCCAAAAACCCAGAGGGGCGGGCTGGAAGGAAGAGCCCCAGAAACACCCCGACCCACGGCATGGCAGAGGCGCAAAAGGAACGGGCGAGATCGGCGGCAACTTCACCAAAAGCTAAGGCCAGCCCCCCGTCACCTGACTCTACGAAAGCGCAGTAAGCTGGTGGTGTAAACGGGGCATGGGCAGTTCCACCAGACGATCAACAGAGCCGGTTAGAGATTCATTTAACAACTCCGGAATGGCTTTGCAATGGGAGGAGAGTTTTCCGAGCCATGCTTTGCTTCCTGAGGCGGTCAAGATTTGAGCTTTACTAGAGGATTGTACAGGATTCAGGCACTCTCTAGTTCCTCCTTTGTCAGCCCCTTGCCCTAACACCCTGCCTGCCCTGGGTGCTCAGCTGAGCTCTCCCTCCCTGCACGGTGCAAAACCAGAACTATCCCATTACTCTCCCCTGCTGTGTCTCTCTCCCTCTCTCCCCTCAGGCCAGGCTGCTGCTGCCCCAGGGGAGCTCACTGGGGTCGGGGGTGTCTCTGTGCTGGGTCCCCGGGGCTGTTGCAGACGCTTCCTCCTGCTGGGGCTGGAGGCCCTGTTCAAGCTCCCCTTGGAGAGAAGCGCGCTGTGTTCACAGGAGCAGGACCAGCCCCGCAAACCGACCGCCCGGCTGTCCCAGAGGTTCCCGAGCCCAGCGCTCACCCCCAGCCCAGCCGCATCCAGCAGCTTCTCCCTGCGCCAAGGCACCGCAGCCCGTGGGGCATCTTCAGGGCAGCGGAGCTCCAGGTACTGCCGCTTCTCTGCCCAGGAAAGGGATGGGGAGAGGCTGATGCTGACCCTGTGGGGCTGAGCTGAGCAGCAGCAGGTGAAGCCAGTCCCTGTGGGGATCCCCGATGGCTCCCTGGCTCCAGCTGCTGTTTGGAAGGCAGGGAAGGGGCCCTACAGCCAGGCAGGCTGCACAGCTGCACGCCCCATAGGTGCTGGGGCTGGTGCTGGTAGGGAGGTATGGGGAGGTGGGGATTTCACAGCAACTTTAACTAATACACTGAAATGTTTCCATCAACATTTTGTGCTAGGGAAAATTGGGTGTTCGATTAAAGACAATTTTTTGTGGAAAGTGTCATTTTAACAGGAAAAAATCAATTTTTTGTTGGAAAATTCAAAAACCAAAAATGGTTTGGATGATGTGGGGTTTTTTGTTTTGTTTCTTCCCCAATTTGGGACTAACTGTTTTCCGGTGCTGGTAGAAGGTTTTGGCGGGGTTGGCCATTCTTGGCAGAAGTTTTTCATGATCTTGCTCTCCTGGATGGGGAGAAAAGCTTGAAAAGGTGACCCCACCCCAAAAGGCTCCAACACCAGGAGCTGGAGAACAGAACCCAAACTTGTTGGCTTAAAACCAACGAGACTTTAAAAACAATCGTTTTTCAGGGGGGCTCTGACTTGTGATTTTTTTTTTTTTGGTCACTTGCAATTGGCCACGTGGGATAGAACCAGCTTGGGCAGGATCCAGATGTTAGCCCATCTAGAGAGGCCTGGCAGTGGCTCATACACAGCGGCTGTGGGAGTTAGGGACAGGAGAGTGATTTTCTGAAATTACACCTAGCAAGGGAAGGAGCCGGGGAAATGCAGTATACCCTGAGGAATCAGGGACACTCAGGGGGAGGCCACAATGACGCTGCTCAGGAGTTTTGCTCTGACATGCTCAGCCCTCGTGGAACAGAGCCCCCGGCCTTCCCCTCCACGGGCACTGACTTATTTTTCCCCGTAGATGCTCCACCCCTGTTCGGCCCTTAGCCCCTACTCTTGTTCCACCTCTTTCCCAGGGCACCAACTCCTCACCGCGCTCTTCACCCTTGTATCTCTCCAAAGCCAGCCAGCCAGAGCGGGGTGGCACCTCCTCCCACCCCACAACGACCCCTTGCTGCAACGGTCATGAGTAAGTATCGGGGAATGAACCCCTCTGCTAGGGCTCCCCCAGGCCGGGATCTTTTTTTTTTGAGACTATTTATTTTTATTGCTTGAGTTTTTTTATTTTTATTTACTTACTAGAGGGCTATGCATAAAATTAAGATTTTTAAAACTATGCAAAATAAGCATTTTTACCAGGACTATATATAACATAGTAAATATAACATGATTCATACAGGAAAAAACCCTTAAATAATAGGCTAAATAACTTATTTAGCTACGGGGAAAGGCTTCAACTAGAAAATAGAGAGCTTAGCTAATTTTCTCTGGTTTGCTGATGAATGCTCTTTGCTAGCTGCTTTAGGCGTTGGAAATCAGCTTTTACGGACGGCTCTGCATCTGTTATATTAAAGCAACACATGCTTGCAAACTCCTGGCATAGGTGACCATGGCGTAGAAGTAAATAGTCTACAGCCAGCCTGTTCTGTAGCATGCCCTGACGTACTTCCCCTAACTCATGTGAGAGTTGGGCCAGGACGGCTGAGGTTAAATTAATGGCCTTTGCCACTGTGCAGGCAAGGTGCTCTACTGCGTGGTAATTATGCACCACAAGCCCAGGGATACTAACGAAAGAAAAGGCCAGAGCTGCTGCCTTAGTCTCTGAGAATAAGGTTCTCTGAGAACGACGTTGCGTTCACTGCACTCTGGGCCAGTGCCAGCCAGGTATCTACGGGTACAATGCTTGAAACAGCAGTTCCGGTTAGGCACATGGCTAAGAGGGGGAATAAAATATACTTTTTTATTTATTTTTTTGCTTTTTTGGTGGGCTGCTGTTTAAATAGTAATTTTAGTCTAAGATCTTCACTGGAGGGGGCTGAATGCACGGTCTGCCTTTTAGCCGGGGGGCGGGAGGGGAGGGGGGGGGGGTTTGACACGTCTTTCAGCTGGGTATAATGAATCTAATTCTTGTGTCCCTCGGCATTTGCTGCCGTGTGGGAGACCAACAGGACCCTTCCACTTTTTCTGGAGGGGCTCGTCTTTCCAGGTACGTACAAGCACTGAATCACCAGGCTGCAGGGAGTGGATGGGTGAGTCCAAGGGTAGAGGCTGGGAATCCTTAGCATACCTGTGAAGAGACAAAGAACAGCAGACAGGGAACACATATACTGAGAGAGAAACTTGTTTTTTAATTTTTACTTTTTTTTTTTACATAAGCGGTGTACTATTTATAGGCCGTGTTTTTTTAAACATAATTTTAAAGGGACTGAGCTTTAATTTACCCTTTGGGAGAGCACGGCTGCGGAGCAGAACTAGGGGCAGGGCATCAGGCCACAGTAGGGAGGCCTCCTGGCATACTTTCGAGAGATGTTGCTTAAGGGTCTGATTGATCCACTTCACTACCCCACTGGCTTGAGGTCTCCAGGGTGTATGGAGTTTTCAGGGAATCTGTACGGTGTCTGAGATGCTTTGGACGATTTTTGACGTGAAGTGTGTTTTATTGTCAGATTTTATTCACTGGGGAAGTCCAAAGGGAGGAATAATCTTTTTAACAAACTTGAGAGCCACTGTCCTGGCAGTGCAATTGAGACATGGAAAGGTTTCTGACCATCTGCTGAATCCATTTACTATGACAAGGAGATACTTGAACTTTTGGGTCCGGGGAAACTTAGCAAAGTCTATTTGCCACACCCGTCCGGGGCCTGGAGTGGGTTCCAGGGCCGCTGGTGGTACTGGGTGTCCTGATTGGGGGTTATTCTTTTGACAGACTAGGCATTTTGTTTGTACTTGGGCAGCTAGGGCTCTGAGTCTGGAGGTTATGAAGTACTTTTTTATTACTTGGATAAGTGCCTCCCTGCCAGCATGAGTGGTTTGATGTAATTTTTGTAATACTGGCAGAATTAGGCCCTTTGGTAAGAGGACTTTCCCTTCCGGGGAATGAAGCCATCCCTCCTTTTCCTGGAGACCAAGTTTGTCAGCTAGCTGTTTCTCCTCCCCAGAATACTGAGGGGTTGGGAGCTTCCCCACTGATGGGATAAGGGCATGCATATAGGTGTTTTTAGTCTGAGGGAACAGCAGGGTGGCAGCATGCTTTGCCTCTTTATCTGCCCTGGCATTACCCCTGGTCACATCTTGATCCTCCCTCTGATGGGCCTTATAGTGTCCCACTGCCACTTCCAAAGGGAGTTGCACTGCCTCTAGAAGCCGGAGGATTTGGGGCCCGTACTTGACTGGGGAGCCTTGGGCTGTCAGCATTCCCCTCTGCTTCCACAGGCCAGCAGGAGCATGCAGCACCCCAAAAGCATATTTGGAATCAGTGAAAATATTGACCTGGGTTTTTTTTGGACAGTTCGAGTGCACGGGTCAGGGCCACTAGCTCAGCCAACTGGGCAGAGGTCCCAGCGGGCAAACTTTCAGCTTCCACGGTGTCACTGAGGGTTACAATAGCATAACCCGCCGTTTTTTGCTCATTTATTACCATGCTGCTACTATCAGTGTACCACTCATAATCTGCATTTGGGAGGGGCACATCCTTCAAGTCCGGGCGGCTAGAATATTGGGCATCTATGATTTTTAAACAGTCATGTTTCTGTTTCTCAGTTTTTGGTAAGAGGTTAAGGGATGGACAAGAGTTTTTGGCAGGGTTAAGGGATGGACAAGGCTGCAGCGTGACCTCAGGGTTCTCTAAGAGCTTTGCTTGGTATCTTGCCATACGCGCTTGTGTGAGCCAGAGGCCGCCCTTAACATCCAGTAAAGCGCGTACCATGTGTGGTGTAAAAACCTGTATTGTTCCCCCTAGTGTCAGTTTCTCTGCTTGTGCCAGGGTCAGGGCGGTGGCTGCCACTGCCCGCAGGCACGCTGGCCAGCCCTTGGCTACTTGGTCCAGTTATTTCGAAAAATATGCCACCGGACGTTTTCATGCTCCTAGCAGCTGTGTGAGTACTTCCAGGGCCACCTCCTTTCGTTCATGTACATACAACTGAAATGGCTTGGAGAGATCTGGCAGACCTAGAGCCGGGGCTTCCATTAGCTTTTTTTTTAGGATTTTAAATGCCCTGTCAGCCTCTGGGGTCCAATGAAAGGGGTCATGGTCTGCTCCTTTTACACAGTCGTACAGGGGTCTAGCCTATAGTTCAAACTCTGGGATTTATATTCTACAGAAGCCTGCCATCCCCAGAAATGCTCTGAGCCGCTTGCGATTACTCGGGATAGGAACTTGGCATATGGCTTTTATTTTTTTATTTGAAAGCTGGCGTTCCCCCTGCTGTATGTAGAACCCGAGGTACTGTACCTGCGGGAGAGCAATCTGAGCCTTACTTCGTGCTACCCGATATCCTTGGAGTCCCACAAAATTCAGGAGACTAAAAAATCTATTTCTTCATTTCCCACCCGCATTTTTACTCGGGGTTCCGGGGGTAGGATGATCTGTTTCCCCTGACACCCTTATTTTTGTTTTTTTATCGCCATCATAGAGGTACTTCCCCTTTTCTTTTTGTTTGGGCAATTATTTTTTTAGTGTCCCTCTTGCCGACACAGGGCACACTGATTGCGCCCCAGTCGTCTTTTTCGCGGGCCTGGACGTCCGTGGCCACGGCCCCCTTTTTTTTGTTTACTTTTCTTCGTGCCTGCCTGCACTGCCGCTACCATTAATTTTACTTGCTTTTTTTTTTTTCTTCTTTTAAACTATGCACTTGATTTGCTGCTTCTAAAATCTGTGCCATGGTCATACTTATCAAATCCTCCTTTTTCTGTAGCTTTCTCTTAATGTCGGGGGCTGCCCTGCTTGTAAATACTCCTTTAATAATTGCCTCAGTTTGTGGATTATTAGGATCTGCATTGGTATACTGTTGGATCGTGTTTCGAATGTGCTGCAAAAAAGCTCCAGGGCTTTCCTTTGGATCCTGCACTACCTTCTATGGTTTAGTTTAATTATTCTGTCTGACAGCTGCATGACGGAGTCTATACAGTAGCAGCTCCTTATAGAAGGTGTGGTGGGTCATAGCCTGATTGTCATTTGGGTCCCACCTAGGATTTTTTATAGGAACTTGATTATCTGGGATCGGGACATTGTTACGGTCTTGGTCATATCGCCTTTTCGCTTTTTTCCTTGCTTTAGCTATGACCTGTTCTTGTTTAACCTCAGTCAATAATGTTTGCTGAAGGACATTACAATCATCCCAGCCTGGCTTGTAGCTGCTAAGACATCCCTCAAAGACCGATACCAACTTGCTTGGGTTGATAGAAAATTCTCCATCCTGTGCTTTGAAAGCGGCCAGGTCCATAGGATTAAAAGATGCATGAGTATAGACCTGCATGGTAAGAGCTTGTCCTTTCTATTGCATTAGGGGCGATTTTAGTCTTGGTAAGTAACGGGTATAATCCAGCAGATGGAGCCTGAACCCCACTATGAGCTTCACTAAGAATCTTACTTAGAGCCTCGCTCTGTGTGGGTGTAGGGGCCGAAGGAGACACCGGATCTGCCATTACATTTGGGGTGGGGATCCGGGGACTGACATTAATTGCTACAGGGCCAATCGGGGTTAAATTACAGCATTGTAAAATATCAGTATGAGACTATAAGGTTATAAACAAGTAAGCATACGAATGCTTATTCTACTTCCCCGTTCGCTGACAGAACAGGAGAAACTGGAGGATTGTATTATGATTTAGTGATCCTCTGGGAGGCCACTGTTCTTGGTCCTCTAATTGGTACTGAGGACAGTCAACTGTACAAAATCGCTTTAATTTACCCGTAGTCATTGGATCTGATCCAAATATCTTCCAATTTACTAAAATACACTCTAGGGGCGTGCATCGTACCGTACCTCCCGTGCTCTGTTCCTGTCCGATACCTACAGGGTAACTGTGGGCATCCCCAGGTTCCAACAGAGCATATAATCCGGATTTCAAAAGGTTCTTACCTTATCCATGGGACCGGTTCCCCAACATCGCCCGCAGCTGCTCCTCCCCTATATCCAAGGAACAGGTTCCTCACCGTCTCCCACAGCTGCTTCTCCACTATGTGAGTGTCTTGCACCGTCGTTCCCTCCGGGGTTGATCAAACTCCTTCTCCTCTGAGGCCCCCAATGAACTCACCGGTGTGTGCTGGGCGTCGGTTGTCGCTGCAATCCTCGACTTCCAGAAGGGATCTGGGCAAGGCTAAATTGCATCCTCGTCACCCCACGTTGGGACTCCAAAAGCTGTTGCCGGCACCCAGTGCCAGAGGCGAACAACAGCGGGGGGGGGGTTCGTTACCCGGTGTGCGTCACTCAATAATCACAACGGGGTGGGGAAGCAGAAAAGTTTATTTGCAGCTGCAAACAAGGTACAGGGAGAATAGAATCTCAAATCCTGCACATCAGAGCAGGTCATTACACACATTTATATTCCTCAATGCTACTGCACTACACATCAGCCAATCAAAACTTTGCACAAATACTCTGCCTTTCTTATATGGGTTAGGACAATGTTTATTTCCTGCAACCTCTAACAAGCATTCCTAGCAACTTAAAGAACCAGCACATCCTGTCTGGCCTTGTAGCTCTCTCTCCTATTATCTTTAACTTGGCGTCAGCAAACCTTACACTATGGGGCATTGTCTGCATCTGCAACATTGTTTTAAGAGCAAAAGAGCTTACTCAAACCAGCCAGGCCTGAATTCTATTAAGGGGGGTTGAGAAGAAGCCCTTAGGCCTTTAGCAGGGAGACCTCTTCGACCCTTATGGCCTTCCATCTCCTCAACTTAACTAGTGGCCATGCCCTGGGGTCTCCAACAGAGGTAAATGGAAAAGGGGATGTAACCAAAGGTAGATGGGGCCAGACTAACCTGAGCTCTTTCTTTGAGCTGAGAACTGGTTGTTTAGAGAAGGGAAATGCAGCAGATCTAATATACTTGGACTTCAGTAAAGCATTTGATACGGTATCACGTGGGAAATTCTTAGCTAAATTAGAGAAGACGGGGATCAGTACAAGAATTGTAAGGCGGGTAAGGAACCAATTAAAGGGGAGAAGTCTGGAAACTCAACTATGGGATCGGAGGGAGGTTCCTAATGGAGTTCTTCAAGGATCTGTTTTGGGATCCATCTTCATTAATCTCTTTATTAATGGTGTTAACCCAAAAAGTAGGAGAGTGATAACAAAACTTACTGATGATTAAAAAGCTGGGAAACATGGTCTGTCCAGAGGGGGTAGAATATTATACAGGAAGATCTGGATGACCTTGAAGACTGGAGTACCAGAAGAAGGATGACATTTAAAGGTACCAGGTGCAAAATCCTCCACTTAGGGTCTAATAAGAAGAATTTCTTCTTGATGCTGGGGCTCATCAGTTGGAGGCGACAGAGGAGGGGCGAGACCTTGATGTGTTGGTCGATTATACGGTGACTGAGCCACCCATGTGATGTGGCCATGAAAAAGGCAAATGTGATGCTAGGATACATCAGCTGAGGCACTTCCAGTCGAGACAGAGAAGTACGAAAGTACATGGCCCTGGAGAGCCCTCCTCTAGAATCCTGTGTATGATTCTGATCATTCGAGAAAGATGAATTCAGAGTGAAACAGGTACAGAGAAGAGTTCTCAGGATGATCAGGGAATGGAGGGCCTGTCTCACGAGAGAAGGCTGGGAGAGCTGGGCTGGTTTAGTCTAGCAAAACAAAGGCTGAGAGGGGATCTGATGGCTCTCCATAAATACATCGGGGTAAACACCAGGGAGGGTGGAGAGCTGTTCTAGCTAAAGGACAATGTAGGCCCAAGAACAAAGGCGAATCAACTGGCCAAGAACAAGTTCAGGCTGGGAGATTAGAAAGTTTCTAACCATTTGAGGAGGGAGGTTCTGGAACAGCCTCCCAATAGGGGCAAACTTTATTAGTTGTAAGAGAGCATTGGACACATTTGAGTGTGACTGTATGAGAGGGTTGCTTGTGGGATGGGGGTGGACTGGGCAACCCTGAGGGTCTTGTCTGGTATATGTCTTATGGTCCCAAGTCTCTTGCTTCAGCTGGTCACATGCAGGGGTCAGGAAGAGATGTTCCTCGCCAGTGTATTCTGGGTTCGGCGGAGTGTGTGTAAGGTGGGTAAGGAACAGAAAGGATGTCCTGCTGGAGCTGCGAATGGGTTTGGCTGGTGTGGGGTTGCAATTGGCGTGTTACTAATGAACGGTGAAGCCTTGAGTTATGGAGCTCACTCGAAGTGAGTGCCAAGGAAACCCGCACACCGCCCCGCTGTGTATCCTGTATCTGCCACAGAAGGAGTGAAGAGAATCAAGAGAGCTGTCTGGGGTGACCTAAGGCCAGAACCGCAGGGGGCTCTGGGGTGGCAAAGGAATATTGACAAAACTGGGCTAGCAGGGAGCTGCTGGTCGGGATGAGGGGCATGAGATCTTTGTCTACAGTGAAATGGTTGTCCAATTCGGTTCCTAGTTTGATGTTTTTGCCTTCATCCCTCCACCTGCATGAGCAGCACAAACCTCTGTGCACTTGGCCTCTAACCCAGCCGCAGGGCTCTGTGCTTGTAGATTTCAACCATGCTTTGTACTTTGCTGTGAATATCACATTGCAGCTGCCAATGGGAGATGCTGCCAGGGATTTCTATGGAGCAGCAGATAGCCCAAAAGCCAGGGCTCCGACGGAGCCCCAACACGACCCTGACAGCAGCGACATGGAGGAGATGGAGGTGGAGGAGATGGGAGAATGGGAGGGCGAGGAGATGGATGTGGATTAGAACATCTCGGATTTGAGAAGTGCTGGGTGTGCATATGGCACCATACGATGCACCCACACGAGAGGGGCTTCCTCACCTCTCACTGTTTACAGAGCTAGGCATCTCAGGGGTTCTCTTATATATATTTTATTATTCCTTTCTTCTTTGCACTTACACACTTTGAGCAGATTTAGGAATGAATAAATGTTCCGTTTCCAGTGGTGCCAACAGCTCTGGGATTCGGACACGATACGGGAACAGTAGGGTAACGTGCATCAAATCTCTTCAATCCAGACAGCGTGATCAGCATGGGCAGCAGGTGTCATGGGGCTGTGGGCACGGAGGTTGCAGTGCCCCGGGGCTGGGGTCTCGCCCCCCGACCTCTGCCATCCAGTGCTGGGGCTGTGGGCTGTGGTGAGGGTGCTTTGGGCTCCTGCGGGGGAGAGGTAGGTAGAAGGGGAGGGAGGGGGGCAGAAGGGGAGTGGCGGGACCTCAGGCACAAGGGGAAGGGCCAAGGGCTACGCTTCCTGGGTGGCCAACTCACTGGCAGCCAGTGCTGATCGCAGAGTAGACAAATGATCCTCAGGCTTTGTGCTGACCAGGTCTAAGTCAGAGCAGCCTTGGGGCTGCTCTAATGTACATTCTGCTCCACATAGGCCCGGGTAAGCTGAGAATAGCTGTACTACAATGCCTTCTGGCCATGGGAAGAAGGGCAGTTGAGGCCTTTCCACCAGCCAGGGAAGCCTCTATCTGCAGGTATCCTCTGAGGGTATTGACCCTGTGACATTGCACTTCATAAGCTTTATAAAAATGTTTAAGTGTGAATACGATGTAACTGGAATATGCTTTATGCAAAAGGTCTCTATAAGTTTTGTAATGAGACCTTACAAATCTACTGAGTGTGTTCATCCTATTTGGATGAATGTGTCGTTCTTGTATCTGAAATTAGGAATATGAGATATCACTCTGAGGTCCTACTGTAGTTATGCAAAGTGTGGGCCATTAATGGTGGCTTAGAATCTTGATGGCTCCCATTAGCTAGGACAACTGACTGTAGATGGCTCTGTTCACCTGCAAGCCTTCACTGCATACCTGCGGGCCAGTCCTGAAAGAATGGAGGGGGGCTCACAGGACATGTGAACATGTCACATGATACTTGAATCCGTCTTTAACCTGGTGCTTTTCCATTTAGAAGGAGGAGTGGAAACCCAGAGAGACCGTGAGAGGATTCCCGCCTTGTGCCAAAGATATCAAAGGGAGTGGAACAGAACAAAGGGGGCTGCCAGTCATAAGAAATCCCCGAGTTACCACCTGAGCTGGAACAAGGCTGTACCAGGGGAAAGGATTGGGCCCAGACTGGAGGGAGTCCAGTCTGGGAAAGAAGCTTATTGGAACATCTCTCAGGGTGAGATTTATCAGTATTCCGTTTCTTAATGTATTAGGCTTCGACTTACGTGTTTTGTTTTATTTTTCCTGGTAACTTATTTGTTCTGTCTGTTATTACTTGAAACCATTTAAATCCTACTTTTTATATTTAATGAAATCACTTTTGTTTATTAATTAACCCAGAGTAAGTGATTAATACCTGGGGGAGCAAACAGCTGGGCATCTCTCCCTATCAGTGTTATAGAGGGTGGACAATTTGAGTTTACCCTGTATAAACTTTATACAGAGTAAAACGGATTTATTTGGGGTTTGGATCCCATTGGGAGCTAGTTGCTGGAGACAGGTGACCTGTTGAGCAGTTTTGGGTTAAAGTCTGCAGCGTTGGGGGTGTGGCCCAGACCTGGGTCTGTGTTTGCAGCTGGCAAGCATGTCTGGCTCAACAAGGCAGGGTTCTGGAGTCCCAAGCTGGAAGGGAAAATGGGCTCAGAGGCAAATTCAGCACGTCAGGTGACAGGGCATTGCAGGTGTTCTCCTCACCCTGGTCGAATGCCTTGTGTGGGTTGTACCTGGGGGGTGCAGGGGTGGAATGAGCCGGGGACGTCTGCCCGTTTGAGTGATCCATAGCAGGCATACGAGGCACTTTTGGGGGAGCCTTGTCCAGGCCTGCCATGGGTCAGCTCTCTCAAACCACCACCCCTGGCAGCGCAAGCCTGACCTTCCAGCCCCCTGCAGGCCTCGCTCTCTGTGTACAGGTTAGCGATCGACACTCCCAAAACCTCTGAGCGTCCCTCGGGAGTTCTCAGCCCGTTCTCCGGAGCACATGCAGAACTGTGACTCTAATCCCACAGGCGCGGTCCACAGCAGCTTGTAAGATTCAATTCAGGCCAACCACTCTATTGAGAACACAGCAATTAGATATACAGAAAACAGGAATGAGTTTATTATCAAAGAACAGAGATGCAAGCGAGAGTGAATAAATACTGGTAACACCCATTGTTTCATGTTCTGTGTGTATATAAATCTCCCCATTGTATTTTCCACTGAATGCATCCGATGAAGTGAGCTGGAGCTCACGAAAGCTTATGCTCAAATAAATTGGTTAGTCTCTAAGGTGCCACAAGTCCTCCTTTTCTTTTTGCAAATACTGGAAAGTAATGGTAACATAGGATTTTGTTTTCTAACACTTTCTAGAGCCGGGGTTCTCACAAATTTTTGGCAGCCTCAGAATGAGGCTCTGACAATACTTAACTAACTGTAGGAAAAACAAACCAATAAATTACATGTGCATATTTACATAGGGATTTTTTGCAGACTCAATAATAAATATAAGGTACAGTTGTGTCTTATCTTTACTGGACCTAAACACAGAACAAACCAGTGCTTTGCACAGTCTTGTCTTTTTTGTTGTTCTTTTGCTTTTTTGGTCAAAGGTGGACGGCTGTACAACAATTCTGAACTAAATTTAAAAATGCTTTACATAATAGAAAGGATAATGACGAATAACGAAAGAATGTATCTGCCAATATGTCCAAAGTTTCTTTCACACAAAAAAAAACCCAGTCAACATAGCCCAGTAATAATAATGATAACAGTAACAACAAAATCTGAGCTGTTGCTGTTGTCTTTTCAGCTTGGTTTTTGCATCATTTAACAGCTTGCGCCTCTGAAGCTCACCGTAGTAATTTGGTTCAACTTCCCTTGCACAAGTGCTGTAGGGACGTTGCACGACATACATTTCAATTTGATGAATTTCTCTCTCACACTGCAACTTGTTCAGAAATGGAATCAGATGGCTTCGGAAACACAGGAAACTGCCTTTCCCCCTGGTGCTGAAGTGTTTCTTTTTCTTTCTATGTTTTGCTTTTCTTAGCAGAAGGTCCCAGAGGAGCCACCTGCTGTCACATTCAAGGTCATTTTCTGGCACTAGATTACCTGAAATACTTTCTGATACCCAGTCACATTTTAACTTTTTCACCTCCCTCCCCACCCCCATGAACAATCGCAACCTACCCAAACACCACGCAGTGAGATGGCCCATAGCCACTTACAGAGCTACAATAACATGAGATGTAAACACAGTGGTTAGAGGTCTATAAAATCATGAGTAGTGCAGAGAAAGTGACTAAGGAAAAGCTATTTACTTGTTCCCATAACACAAGAATTAGGGGCCACCAAATGAAATTAATGGGCACCAGGTTTAAAACAAATAAAAGGAAGTTCTTCCTCACACAGCGCACAGTCAACCTGTGGAACTCCTTGCCTGAGGAGGTTGTGAAGGCTAGGACTATAACAGGGTTTAAAAGAGAACTGGATAAATTCATGGAAGTTAAGTCCATGAATGGCTATTAGCTAGGATGGGTAAGGAATGGTGTCCCTAGCCTCTGTTTGTCAGAGGGTCTAGATGGATGGCGGGAGACAGATCACTTGATCATTGCCTGTTAGGTTCACTCCCTCTGGGGCACCTGGCGTTGGCCGCTGTTGGCAGACAGGATACTGGGCTGGATGGACCTTTGCTCTGACCCAGTATGGCCGTTCTTATGTTCTTAGCCAAAGAATACACTTTGTGACTTGAAAGAAAACCACACCTATGTAGCTCAGCTCTGCCGGCATGGTACTATTTAAAAGGGAGCACGCATGAAGATTTATGGCATTTAGAAGACACCTTTAATACTTAACATCTGAGCGATTGTTGGGGCACTTTGGAGGCTCTTGTGGCTGCAAAACAATCAGCTGCTGGCTGCATTTGAGAAATGCTGTTCTGGAGTCTAAATGAACAAGGCCTTCCCTTAGCCACATGCTGGGGAAATGAGGTAAGACTCCTTCTCATGAGATCACTCCCTCTCAGCTGCAGAGAAAAGCTTGACAACGTAACCCTGAGTTTAAAAGGTTCAAAAGCAGATGGCACATACGGAGTTTAAACGAGACACACTTATTGCTTGAGGGCCCCACTGCCTGATTTTGAGATCTTGGCTTGTTCAAGTAGGTGTGAGTTGTATAAGTGTCACTTCTAGGAGTCTCATTTTGAGCCCCTTTCGAGTGCGGTCTCTTTTCCCATCTGTCAAGGTTTCTTCCCCACTTTGAACTCTAAGGTACAAATGTGGGGACCTGCATGAAAACCTCCTAAGCTTACTTTACCAGCTTAGGTTAAAACTTCCCCAAGGTACAAACTATTTGACCCTTGGACTTCCACTGCCACCACCAAACGTTTAACCGGCTTTCTGGGAAAGTGTTGTTTGGAAACGTCTTTCCCCCCAAAATCCTCCCCAAAACCTTGCACCCCACTTCCTGGGGAACGTTTGGTAAAAATCCTCACCAATTTGCATAGGTGACCACAGACCCAAGCCCTTGGATCTTAGAACAATGACAAAAGGATTCAGTTCTTGAAAAGAAATATTTTAATAGAAGAAACAGTAAAAAGAAAAGGATCACCTCTGTAAGATCAGGGCGGTGAATACCTTACAGGGTAATTAGATTCAAAACATAGAGAATCCCTCTAGGCAAAACCTTAGGTTACAAAAAGACACACGGACAGGAATATTCATTCTATTCAGCTCAACATATTTTATCAGCCATTTAAAGAAATCATAAGCTAACGCATATCTAGCTAGATTACTTACTAAGTTCTAAGACTCCATTCCTGTTCTGTCCCTGGCAAAAGCCTCACCCAGACAGACACAGACCCCTTTGATGTTCTCCCTCTTTCCAGCTTTTGAAAGTATCTTGTCTCCTCATTGGTCATTTTGGTCAGGTGCCAGCAAGGTTATCCTAGCTTCTTAACCCTTTACACGTGAAAGGATTTTTCCTCTGGCCAGGAGGGATTTTAAAGGTGTGTACCCTTCCCTTTATATTTATGACACCATCACATACATCTCAGGTTTGCTACAGATCCACCGTCTTCCCATGTAGCACCGTGAGCTGCTGACCCCTTTCTCGTCGTTCAGATACGCGCAGTCACCTCCTCCTCTTAAGTGAAACCTGCCACACAGAAGCCAGGGAGCTGCAGTCAGGCAGAGGCCGGGCATTTCACACCAGTCCCAGCCAGGGGAGCCATTCTCCACAGTGCAGGCCTGAGTGCGGAGCAGCTACTCTCCCAGCCCCTCAGGAGCAGAGCTCAGGACAGCGGGGGCTTTGCAGAACCGCTGACTGTTCCTGACCCTCTATGCTGAGCAGCCCACAGGGGTGCTGAAGAATGGACAGTCCCCAGCAGGACAGAGAGAATTTGTTAGACTGATTGTCAAAAGGGACCGGCCCTCTAACAAGAGGGGCAGACCATCACCAGAACCAGACGACTGAGCAGGAAAAGCGGGGGACAGGAAGGATCTCGCCTCCTTGAAACACATGGAGCAGAACCAAGATGACACTGAAAGAAGAAATTGCATTCAGGGGTTTCCTTCTCCGTTGATCTATAACTCTTGAGCTTTCCATTGGGCATGGGGGAAAAAGAGAGTGTTGAAGAAGTTCCTTTGTGAAAGCATGTGTTCCTTGTTTGTAACCCTCACGTAAGTCTCCCAGAGTTCATCTGGTGTGGAGGGTGGAGCTCTAGGGACAACATGCCTCTCGGGAGATTTGGGAGGGTTCAGCACTGGTTTTGGATCCTACAGCAGCTGATTTGCAGGGTCCCACATCCTAAGGAGCATACCAGACAGGGAGTCTGTACCCCAGGAGAATGCCACAGAGGCTCGAACTCAGGACAGTGTCTGGTAGCTCTTCAGACCCAGTGAGGCTGGAAGCAGGTGGGATCCAAAGGTTGGGTCCAATACAGCAGAATGGGGACTGTCCATTGGGGAGCCCTGACCCAGCGCCAAAAGAGCCTGATTTTTCAAAGTACTGAAGTAACCCAGACCAGAGAAGTGGGGGGGGGTCTCCATCCCCCTCTAATGGCTGGCCTGCAAAAGAGCTTTATCAACCGGGGGGGAGTTTCAGTTAAAGAAGTGGATTCTTTCGCTCCTATGGCAGAGGCTCATGCTTCTACTGCTGAAGTCCCAGGGTTCAAGCAGCGCTGGTTTTGTGATCACACTTGGAGCCCACTGAAACCCATCGCGGGGTGTTGGGCAGCCATCACTACTGTACCCCGTTCCCGTGGGAGCCCCAGGCGTCCAGCACCTGTGAACCGCAGGCTCCTTTAACATCGGTGCCTTGTTGCAGATTCAGAGGCCTCACCAGCCAAGTCACTCAAACCTGCCGGCTGCAATCCCCAGCGGGACCTGCACCTGCCATGCAGTGCTCGGCATGTTGCCCTCTCTAGCAGCCACTGTTAACCTGAGCTCCCTGCTGCCTCCTTTCCCCAGGGGGGGTCAGACACCCCAGGGACCTTGCTGAAGAGGGCTGGGGGAGAACAGCGAGTGTCCCAGCTGAAATCCCAGCGCGCAGCGAGGGCATCTCTGGCTATGGCGGGCTCTGTCTCCGGCCCAGCACCGTGCTGCGGGGAGGAGCCGAGAGTTCAGGGACACGCCGGCTCCCATCGGTCTCCGATACACGCAGGACGCGAACGGACCAGGGTCGTGTCTGGTGGTTTCACTAGCACTGAATGGTGGATCTACCTGAGCTCAAACCGCTCAGACACCAGAATCCCCAAGCCCAGGGAATTAGTCCAGAGGGGTGAGAGAGACTCACAGGTGGTTGAATTTGGTGCCATTGGCCCATTTCCAGGGCTGACCCTGCTCCCTCCAGAGGCCGATCCAGTGGTCATAGACACCCTTATGGCGCAGCAGGAACGCCTTAAAGAAAGCTGAGGGACAGCAGGTATCAGCCCCACCTCCCATGCTCCCCCCCACCGCCCCTCCAGGGCTCTGTGCTGCAGAGAATCCCAGTCACATATTGAAGGGTGCTCAGTTTATTTTCAGGGGGGATTTTCCCCTCCCTCTTGCAAAGCACAAGATCCCCCGGGCAGTCTTAACCCTCCCACCGCACACAGCAGCCCCACCCCGGTGCTCCCAGTCACCCACACCCCAAGTCCCCCTGAGCTGGGGGCAGCTGTTGGGTCTGAGCTCTCTGCAGAGATGTCTCTTCTCACAGAGCAGCCACCGCTCACCCCAGCAAGGCAGGAGGAGGGAGGGAGGCAAGCTGAAGTGGGAGGGGTCAATGTGAAAGGATCCCCTCCTCCCCCGCCTCCTCAGCTGGCTGCTCCTTTCCCATCCCCACAACAGGAGCACTGGCTGGGTTCTCAGTCCCACTCCAGCAGCCAGCAGGCCAGGAGATGCTTGAGCCAGCCCTGCCCTAGACAGAAGCTGTCTCCCTATTTGGGGAGGGGGGCAGCGGAGAATGGGCAATCCCTGTGATCACACACAGACAGTAGGGCCCTGGGCCCAGCCAGGGCTGGCGTTCAGCGGCTGGAAGTTCATTCACTCCGGCCTCCCAGCACGGGAGGGCTCACAGCTGCTCCTCACCCCACGGGGCAGAGCCCAGGTCCTGCTGCAGCAGCCATCCCTGTGCCCAGATTAGTGTCTGGCAACTCGAGAGTCTCTCACCGTTTCCTGCTCACTGTCGATCCCAGCCAGGGAGGCACCCGGGGCAGAGCAGCGGCTTCGGCTGTCGGTCCAGCTCCCTTCCGTCTCTGAGAAATAGTAGCATTTCCCTCGGTATCCCATCCAGCCGTCCGGGCACGAGGGGCTCGCAGGGGGGCACAGATCAGCTGATGAAAGCTGAGAGGTCAGCGCTGAGAATGAGACAGTCACATGGAGGGTAAGAATTGCAACGAGAATTGGGCATTTGACTGGTACAAAAATTGGTCAACTGACCAGTCAAATCTGTCAAAGAGTGGTCAGATATTTTAAAATACCAATTTATCAGAATTGGTTACCTCCCGCCAGGAAGAAAAAGAGCAAGACGTCATTGTCTCCAGTAGGTTTAGCTTTCGATAGATATGGATCTACCTAATTTTTTAAAAAATGTACTTCACTGAGTTATTTTAGCTCAGAAAAAAAAGGCAAAACAATGAAACCAAGTTCTGGAAAACACCAGTGAGGCTCCAAGACGCAATCCGAAAGGCAGGCTGCCTCCTACCCCCAGGGCTCTCGCTGGAGCATTTGACTGCGGCCAAACAGGCAGTCAATTGACCGGCTTGCCAAGCCCATTGGGACCCCCAGCTGGGGCTGGTCCACTGCAATCAGATGCAGGGGGACGGAGACGTTTGTCACTGTAAATTTGCCTGGCAAGAAGGATTCCAGGGACACTCCCAGCCTGCGAGGGACTGACACAGCTCAGAGCATTTCTGGTGGGATAACTCATATGACTGGAGTACTGTCATGGATGGTTATAAACTGTTCAGGAAGGACAGGCAGGGCAGAAAAGGTGGGGGAGTAGCACTGTATGTAAGGGAGCAGTATGACTGCTCAGAGCTCCGGTACGAAACTGCAGAAAAACCTGAGTGTCTCTGGATTAAGTTTAGAAGTGTGTGCAACAAGAGTGATGTAGTGGTGGGAGTCTGCTATAGACCACCGGACCAGGGGGATGAGGTGGATGAGGCTTTCTTCCGGCAGCTCACGGAAGCTACTAGATCGCATGCCCTGATTCTCATGGGTGACTTTAATTTTCCTGATATCTGCTGGGAGAGCAATACAGCGGTGCATAGACAATCCAGGAAGTTTTTGGAAAGCGTAGGGGACAATTTCCTGGCGCAAGTGCTAGAGGAGCCAACTAGGGGGGGGTGCTTTTCTTGACCTGCTGCTCACAAACCGGGTAGAATTAGTGGGGGAAGCAAAAGTGGATGGGAATCTGGGAGGCAGTGACCATGAGTTGGTTGAGTTCAGGATCCTGACGCAGGGAACAAAGGTAAGCAGCAGGATACGGACCCTGGACTTCAGGAAAGCAGACTTCGACTCCCTCAGGGAACGGATGGCCAGGATCCCCTGGGGGACTAACTTGAAGGGGAAAGGAGTCCAGGAGAGCTGGCTGTATTTCAAGGAATCCCTGTTGAGGTTACAGGGACAAACCATCCCGATGAGTCGAAAGAATAGTAAATATGGCAGGCGACCAACTTGGCTTAATGGTGAAATCCTAGCGGATCTTAAACATAAAAAAGAAGCTTACAAGAAGTGGAAGGTTGGACATATGACCAGGGAAGAGTATAAAAATATTGCTCGGGCATGTAGGAATGTTATCAGGAGGGCCAAATCGCACCTGGAGCTGCAGCTAGCCAGAGATGTCAAGAGTAACAAGAAGGGTTTCTTCAGGTATGTTGGCAACAAGAAGAAAGCCAAGGAATGTGTGGGCCCCTTACTGAATGAGGGAGGCAACCTAGTGACAGAGGATGTGGAAAAAGCTAATGTACTCAATGCTTTTTTTGCCTCTGTTTTCACTAACAAGGTCAGCTCCCAGACTGCTGCGCTGGGCATCACAAAATGCGGAAGAGATGGCCAGCCCTCTGTGGAGATAGAGGCGGTTAGGGACTATTTAGAAAAGCTGGACGTGCACAAGTCCCTGGGGCCGGACGAGTTGTATCCGAGAGTGCTGAAGGAATTGGCGGCTGTGATTGCAGAGCCACTGGCCATTATCTTTGAAAACTCGTGGCGAACCGGGGAAGTCCCGGATGACTGGAAAAAGGCTAATGTAGTGCCAATCTTTAAAAAAGGGAAGAAGGAAGATCCTGGGAACTACAGGCCAGTCAGCCTCACCTCAGTCCCTGGAAAAATCATGGAGCAGGTCCTCAAAGAATCAATCCTGAAGCACTTGCATGAGAGGAAAGTGATCAGGAACAGCCAGCATGGATTCACCAAGGGAAGGTCATGCCTGACTAATCTAATCGCCTTTTATGATGAGATTACTGGTTCTGTGGATGAAGGGAAAGCAGTGGATGTATTGTTTCTTGACTTTAGCAAAGCTTTTGACACGGTCTCCCATAGTATTCTTGTCAGCAAGTTAAGGAAGTATGGGCTGGATGAATGCACTATAAGGTGGGTAGAAAGCTGGCTAAATTGTCGGGCTCAACGGGTAGTGATCAATGGCTCCATGTCTAGTTGGCAGCCGGTATCAAGTGGAGTGCCCCAAGGGTCGGTCCTGGGGCCGGTTTTATTCAATATCTTCATAAATGATCTGGAAGATGGTGTGGATTGCACTCTCAGCAAATTTGCGGATGATACTAAACTGGGAGGAGTGGTAGATACGCTGGAGGGGAGGGATAGGATACAGAAGGACCTAGACCAATTGGAAGATTGGGCCAAAAGGAATCTGATGAGGTTCAATAAGGATAAGTGCAGGGTCCTGCACTTAGGACGGAAGAACCCAATGCACAGCTACAGACTAGGGACCGAATGGCTAGGCAGCAGTTCTGCAGAAAAGGACCTAGGGGTGACAGTGGACGAGAAGCTGGATATGAGTCAGCAGTGTGCCCTTGTTGCCAAGAAGGCCAATGGCATTTTGGGATGTATAAGTAGGGGCATAGCGAGCAGATCGAGGGACGTGATCGTTCCCCTCTATTCGACATTGGTGAGGCCTCATCTGGAGTACTGTGTCCAGTTTTGGGCCCCACACTTCAAGAAGGATGTGGATAAATTGGAGAGAGTCCAGCGAAGGGCAACAAAAATGATTAGGGGACTGGAACACATGAGTTATGAGGAGAGGCTGAGGGAGCTGGGATTGTTTAGCCTGCAGAAGAGAAGAATGAGGGGGGATTTGATAGCTGCTTTCAACTACCTGAAAGGGGGTTCCAAAGAGGATGGCTCTAGACTGTTCTCAATGGTAGCAGATGACAGAACGAGGAGTAATGGTCTCAAGTTGCAGTGGGGGAGGTTTAGATTGGATATTAGGAAAAACTTTTTCACTAAGAGGGTGGTGAAACACTGGAATGCGTTACCTAGGGAGGTGGTAGAATCTCCTTCCTTAGAGGTTTTTAAGGTCAGGCTTGACAAAGCCCTGGCTGGGATGATTTAACTGGGAATTGGTCCTGCTTTGAGCAGGGGGTTGGACTAGATGACCTTCTGGGGTCCCTTCCAACCCTGATATTCTATGATTCTATGATTCTATGATTTCACCCCAGGCACAAGATCAACAGCTGGACGTTCAACCTAGCAACAAACAGCAGGTGAACAACTGAGAAGAATGTGGGAACTTTCACTCAGGGACATGAAAGCCACAAGGGGGCGCCAGAAACCACAGCCATGGGAAGTGACCTGTTGCACTGTGGGCCAGGAATGATGGAACTTAATTCACCTCCTACCTGCAGACTTTTCTCTCCCCAAACACAGCAGCAAGAAAGGCACTTTCTGGAAGCCCTCACGGCAGTGTAACCCTTTCAGAGCCATGAAAGAGCAGCAGTGGGGTCACCCATAAGTGACACCAAAGAGGATTTGAAAGGCCTGTCTAGTTGAGAGGAGTTGGACTCAAACCCCTCCAGATGTTTTCGAGCACGTCACTTTTGTTTGCACCACAGTAACTCGGTAGCTGGTTTTCAAGCCTTCCCATGTGGCTGGCGCTCAGCGAGGAACAGACACTCTAAGTTGGGAAGAGTTAGGAAACGTGGCAGCGGTGATCAGAAAGCGAGCATGTGTTCACCTCACTCACAAGGCATGTCTGACCCTGTAGATTTCACTGTCCAGTGCACGGTAGCCCACACCCCTGCCCTACTGAACTGAGCAGAGAAGTCAGTGACGAACAGTTGATGGCACAGGCTGTCTCCACCATCCATCTCCAGCTCAGATGCCACATGTTCTGCAGAGCTCCCTGCACCTGCAGGTGTGTAACCAACCTTAAGCTCACAGATTCCCACCTTACACAGCGAGAACCAATGCTGCCCATTGCAACAGCCTGCCATTACAGCAGGAAGCTGGGATTCAGGGCGCATCTGTATCCGAGCAATCTGCACCAGTATAATCACAGTGACGCAGTGACATCAGGGCAAACACCTCCTGGAGATGCGCTGGAGCAGTGCGGCTCGCTCTGGTAACTTCCTGCAGCAAACTGCACCAAGGCAAGCTCCTTTGTGCACCAGTGCAGTGCGTCTGCTTTAGCGGTTTGCACCAATTCAACTACACGGACGTCATGACATCGGCACAGAGGATTCCTAATGCAGACGGACCTGGATTCAATCCCCTCTGCCAGCTGCTAAACCCTCCTGGGGCCCAGTGATCGGATCCCAGGACAATAGAGAAATCCCACCCCCGACATTCCCCAGCACGCCCTGCCCCTGACAACGGGGGGATACAACAGGGTTCATGTTCACCGCAAACAGACGCCCTCTGCATGAGCACACGCTGTCTGTGCAGCCCGGGGGAGTGAATGGTGCTAAGGGACCCTTCATGGCCAAGCTCAGCGATTGGGGGGTTTCCACACTGCGCTGGTGGAGGGGTCTTGACTTAATTCTATGGCTCATTTCAATAACACGGCAGCACCTGCCGCCCGGCCACAGGCGTGACCTGAAGATCCAGGAAGGCCAAGCTGGTAACCTCAGAGTAACACAGGGAAGGCAAAGGGCTCAGGGTTGCACTGCATCCTGTCCCACTGGACACCCTGGTCAGGGACTGCTTCATGGCGCGTGGCAAAGGTGACTTGGGTCCAAAGTGCTCAGAGATGGGCTGGGGGGGCTAATGTCAGTCAGATCGTCCTGACACAGAGAGTGCCCAGGTGCAGGGGTCTGGGAGGAAGATCCCCCAGGAATCCTCTGCCCCAGGGGCAGAAGCCGGACAGGCCGGGAGGAGAGAGTGAGTGTGGCAGGTCACGGGGGAATGGGATGGGCGGAGATCATAGATGGAGGGGAAGGGAGCGGGGCGGAAGCTGGGAACTCACCTGCCAGAGCAATGATGGCAGCAATCAACGCAGACCATACAACTATCACTGCAACCACAACTCTACAGGTTGGACTTTTCTTGCAGTTCCAAGGAGGGTCTGAAACAGAAAGACCCGTCAGGCAGGGCTGGGAGGACACGTCTCACTGACAGCACCGGGGCTGGAGCTGCCCTGCAACATGCACCGCTCTTGTCTAGTTTTTGTAAAGCTCTCCAACACCACTTTCTACAAACCATTACCCTCTGATCCCACTGAGGGTTTCCAAAAGTTAGTGCCTGTCTCACCCACCGCAACCTGCAAGGTCTCGTGCCAGCAAAGGGAAGCTGCTCCAGATCTGGAGCTGCATTCGCATGTCCTGAGGGCTGTCCTGCACCATGGTCACTACGGGCAGGTAGGTCATCAACCTCCATCTCTGTCCCAGCTGCAGGATGGCCTCTGGTTCCTGCTCCCTCAGGCACCTGGAGATACTGAAAAAGGGGTGGGGTTGGCAGAACAGGAGAACACCCCATGAGGTTAAGAAATGGCAGTGAGAGCCTTTTCCCTCCCTGGGAGATTATGGTGTCCCTCTGTGGGGACTCCCTTCCTGGCAGATGCTAGTGAGCTATTGAAAGAGCTCAGCCTGTTTAGATTATAAAAAAGATTGGGTGGTGACATCATAGAAGTGTTGAAGTGACTTCATGGAGAGAAAATATTGGGTATTAAAGGGCTCATTAATCTATCAGAGAAAAGCATAACAAGACCCAGTGGCTGGAAACTCAAAAGAGACCAATTCGTATTAGAAAGAGGGCACACATATTCAACAGTGAGGACGAATCACCAAAGGAAGAAACTAGAAAGGGAAGTGGTGGGAATTCCCCACCTCTTGATGTCTTCTAATGAAGACTAGATGCCTTTCTGGAACGTGTGTAGTCAAAAATTAGCTCCTATGCTCTACAGAAAGCATGTGATATGCAGGGGGTCAGATGACACGCTCTAATGGTCTCTTCTGTCCATAAAGTCTGCTAATTGATGAAAAATGAGCAAGCATGGGGAGAAGCCTCTGATGTTTTACTGTGTTCGGCTTGAGCCCACAATGAACGCTCATTGAGAGGGGTGATCCAGGGGAAGCAGCTCAAACATCCAATGTGGCTGGACAGGGGCAGGACATCAGCACTGCAGGGGAGGGGTGGGTGTGGCAGTGACATCACAAGGGCCTTTGGCAGGACCTCAGCCTATTGGACAAAGGTGGTAGGGAGGCGATGACCTCACAGAGAGATCTTGACATCAGCCAGGCAGGACAGGGGTGCAGGACAGGGGCCACCTCGGAGATCCCTGTGGCTTTGCTTCAGCACGTCTCCTTCTCGAGGTCTCTCCTAGAGGACTGAGAGAGCATTCACTTTCACATTCGTGAGCGCAAGGAGGACCCTCTTTGGAGTTTTCTCCTTTTCTTTTAGTGGTTTTGCTCGAAAACAGACGTCCCTGTATAGAAGGTAAGAGCCTCGGAGAGGTTTGGAACCTGTTCAGTCTGATCCATCAGGTGTCGGCTGATTTTTAGGAATGGAAAACACTAGATTGCGGGGGCAGCATTTTATTTCCGACCTAAGACTTTGTCCCTTAGAATTACTGGGGACATTGGGGTTTCTCCTTTTTGTTTTCCCTTTTCCTGTCTCTCCCTCCTTTCTCGTCTTCTCTTGCATCTTTGTCCTTTTCCCCTGCTTTCCTTTCACCACCAGGACCTGTCTGTGCGTGTGGAGTTGGGACGGAGGGGGGGAGGGGGGGTTGCACTCCAACTCTCATTGCGGGAGGCCCTCCCAAAGACATGTGGCTGGAATAGTGCTCTAAGAGTGACTCCCTCCGGTGGTGACCCGGGACATCTGGTGAGAACTCTCAGCTTTCTGCTTCTCAGAGTCTCAATGCTGATTGGGGGAGTTTGGGGCTATTGTGAGGGAGGAGGCTCAGGTCCTTGTGACCCTCTTTTAAGACCAAGGAAATAGGGCGTAACCAAACATGTATTTGATTGCACTTGCCGCTTTTCTCCATTCATTGTCTTGGAGTAATTCACGATTCTCTCTCTAATGGGCTAGTTCTTCTAAAATACTTTCTAAAGAATTAGGTTTTAATAAAGCCAAATGCAACCCCATACCTCCAGTAACAAAGGAGTCAGGCGGCACCCTACAGAATTGGGGACAATCCGCTGGAAAGCAGTGACCCTGAAAAGGATTTTTGGGTCATAGTGGACAAGCTGTTCAACATGAGCTGTCAATGTGAAACTGTGTTAAAAAAGGTTAAAGCCATTCTTGGCTGGATAGAGTAGTGAGGATGGAAAGGGAAGTGAAAGAGCATTGGTGAGACTGATGTTGGAATGTTGAATCCAGTTCTTGTGTCCACATTTTGAATATTATGTTAAAACAATTGGAGAGGGTGCAGAAAAGATTCATAACTGAGTGATGGGGATGATGCCCTATTATGAGACATTGAAAAAGCTCAATCTGCTTAGTATATACAAGAGAAGAATGAGAAGTGAGTTGCTTGACTTCATGGAGAGAAAATGTTGAGTATAAAAGGGCTCTTTTATGTCTCAGAGAAAGGCATGACAAAACCCCATGGATGGAAGCAGAAATCAGAAAAAGGATAATGACAATAAGACCCAGATTTGTAAGAGGGTGGTGTTAGGGGGCTTATTCCTTCACCCACTTACTTCCCTGGTCCTTCTCACATGAACAGAGAGCAACAATACCCGAAGTCCAAAGGTGCAAACAATTAGATGTTTATTGGGGTGAACTTCCAGCAAGCATGATTCCAGTTTCCTTCCTTAGTATCCTCCTTCCCAGCTCTGACACCACAGAGCCTTACACCTATGTCCCTGTTCCGATTCCTGCCCTTAGCCAAGCATGATTCCAACTTCCTTACTCCCATTCCCTGTTCCCATTTCCCCCTTTAGCAAAACATGATTCCAATTTTCTTACCCCCATTCCCTGTTCCCATCTCCCCCTTTAGCAAAACATGATTCCAATTTTCTTACCCCCATTCCCTGTTCCCATCTCACACACCCACATGCCCCCCCCACCCCCCCACCCCCCATTGACTACAGATTATATAGTAAAACTTGAGTTCTGCTTAGCTATACCTTAACCAATCATTTTCCTGAAATTTAACTAACCAATCCTAACATAGTGTAACATGATTATGTAACCAATTATATCCCACCACCTCAATTAGTTTACACCTAGCAAAATTAATTATACAGCAGACAGGAACAATCACAGAACCAGACAGAGATTATACAGACAAACAACAGCAAAGTGGGAACTATAATGACAAAACAATACAGAAGTGAGGATTTCACATCCCAGCTATTGATAAGTGAGTTCTTGCCAGACAGGATGCTATCAAACTAAGTTTCCTTTCACATTTTCTAGGCACTTCCCTTTCTCTGGAGGTGATAGGAATACAGTCCTGTCCTGATAGTGCCTAACAGCCCAATAGCACCTTATTTCAATGTGACTAGTTTGGAATGTGAGGATGTGACCGTTCGCTTCCCAGTTTATGGCTGCCTCTGCTGCTTAGCCAAAGGCCTTAGCCTAAGAACAGGGCCTCAGACTGTCACAGTAAGAGAAGGCCCTTACACCAGCAGACAGTGATTTTGATTCTTTCTTTTATACCTCTATCACTAGCCAAGTGATAAGAATACACCTAAATTCTTAGAGTATAGGCCTTTACAGACAGGCCTGAATATCTATATCCTAACAGGTGGTTTGTCATTGGCACAAAGTACCAAGAGAAATGATGGCTTCTCCATCTCTTGATCTCTTCGAATAAAGACTAGATGCCTTTCTGGAAAATGTTTGAGTAAAAGAAAAGCCCAGCTCTTCTGACATACAGGAGGCCTTAGGATACGCAGGGGATCAGATTAAATGCTCGAATGGTTCCTTCTGGCCATAAAGTCAACTAACTTGTGAAAACCTAATTGCGGCCTGGGGAAGAACTTCTGTGTTCTACTATGTAGTCGGTGTCACCCCACAAGGAAGTGACATTGAGTGGGGTGATCCAGGGGAAGCGGCTGAAACATCCAATGTAGCTGGACAGGGGCAGGACATCAGCACTGCAGGGGAGTGGTGGGTGTGGCAGTGACATCACAAGAGCCTTTGGCAGGACCTCAGCCTATTGGACAAAGGTGGTGGGGAGGCGATGACCTCACAGAGAGAACTTGACATCAGCCAGGCAGGACAGGGGTGCAGGACAGGGGCAAGCTCGGAGATCCCTGTGGCTTTGCTTCAGCACGTCTCCTTCTCGAGGTCTCTCCTGGAGGACTGAGAGAGCATTCACTTGCACGTACGTGAGCGCAAGGAGGACCCTCTTTGGAGTTTTCTCCTTTTCTTTTAGTGGATTTGCTCGAAAACAGAGGTCCCTGTATAGAAGGTAAGAGCCTCGGAGAGGTTTGGAACCTGTTCAGTCTGATCCATCAGGTGCTGGCTGATTTTTAGGAAAGGAAAACATTAGATTGTGGGGGCAGTATTTTATTTCCGACCTAGGATTTTGTCCCTTAGAATTACTGGGGACATTGGGGTTTCTCCTTTTTGTTTTCCCTTTTCCTCTGTCCCTCCTACCTTTCTCTTCTTGCTTCCTTTGTCCTTTTCCTCTGCTCTCCTCCCACCACCAGGAGCTCTGTGTGTGGAGCGGGGTCCGGGGGGGTTGTGGGAGGCCCTCACAGAGAGGTGAGACTGGACTAGTGCTCCGAGAGTGATCCCCTCGGTGGTGACCGGGGCCATTCTTTGGGCTATTTAATGAGAACCCTTAGCCTCCCACCCCTCAAAGTCTCAACCTTGATTGGCTGAGGAGGGGGCTATTGACAGGGAGGAAACTCTGGTCTTTGTTGTTCTCTTTTATGACCAAGCAAATAAGTCACAATCAGTTATACGTTTGACCAATGTGGATGCTGCTCTCCATTCATTGTCTCGGAGCAGTTCATGATCCTCTCGAACATTCCAGTTCTTCTGAAATAATTGCTGAATAATTACTATGAACAATTGTTGGTCTGTAGCTCATTTGAGAGCAATTCTGCTACTGACTGGCTGCATCAGCTAAGACAAGTCCCTGCTCCTTTCTCAGCCTTCGTTTCTCCTTCTGTCAAGAATGAATAACAATCCTCTCCCACTTACCTCACCATGGGTGGATGCTGGGGATCCACTGAACAGTGTCACTCGGAGCAGTGCAGACTAGGGGGTGTCCTATCACACTGAGCCATATCAGATTATAACCTAATATTCAATTTGATTTGTATTTTATTGTTTTGAAATTGTGAAAAGCAGTAACTACTTAGCTCAGAGTGAAGCATCTCATCCAATTTTCTAGAGCATAGTGTCTCCCCTTTGTGTATGACGAGACAGTTGAATGCACTGTGACGGACAGGAGATGCTCTTGTTTTGCAAACAGATATTTTTGCAAAGAATTTTCATCCTACTTGTTATGATTTCAAGAAACAAAGTGGTTTCGTTTGAATGGATTTTCTGACAGAAAAAGGTTTCCATGAAAATGTTCACACCTTATTTCCTGGGCCTTATCCCTGCCTCTGGGGGGTTGTTGTCTGTTAGTTAGAACAGGAATCAGGACAGTTGTCTTCTCTTTCTGGCTCCGTCACCGCTTCGCTGTGTGACACCTTGGGTAGGTCCAATGGGAACAGGGTCAATTCTCTAACTCCAGGCAGCAGGAAGCCTGGGTGAGATAAGGGATGTTAAGGCCATCTGCGAAGGAGAAAGGGATGTTTCCAGGTGTTGAATGTCAAGAACTCTAAACTTTGCTAAAATGGATAGTCTCGAGAAACAAGAACTAGTTGGGGCCAAACTTTAACCATTGTCTTCTATAAAGCCCATTCAGGAATGTGAGTCCCAGAGAGCCATAGAGAGGGGGAGCAACTTGCCCAAAGTCCCACAGATCAAGAGGCAGCAATGGAAGCAGGAGTGACACTCTCTCTCAAAGGCAGGGGGACCAGACATTAGGGCCTGGTTGCAATTGCCAGCTGTGGGAGGGAGTGTGCGGCAGTGGTGAGTGAAGGGGTCCATCCATGGCTCTGACACTTGGTGTGACCCTGTGGTCGCAGCTGAGGCCCGTTTGCCGTCAGTAGGGTTGGGGTCCCATGGCTACAGCCCAGTGGGTTTGGGAGGTTCCAGGAAGGTGAGTAAAGTGCTGGGATGTCAGGATCCCGGAGGCGCTGTCACCTCCGCCCTAGGGCCGTGTTCTGCACCCCCTGCTGCTGGCTGAGTTTCTCCGTCCCTTGGCAATCAGACAGACTCTTGTTTTCACAGCCAGTCGATCGCCCTCGTGTCATCACCCTGCCTGCTGGCTGGGCAGGGTAACTCCTGAGGTCACCACCCTCTCCAGCCTGCCTTGGGCTTGGAGAGTGAGGAGGAGGGTGAGGGACGTCTGCTGACCCTGAACATCCGCCATCCATTGTACCATCACTGAGAGCACGTGAGTGGCATTCGGGTTCCTCGGTGTCTTCCCCTCTCTGTTTGGGGGAGAGACTATCTCCAAAGGGGGATTTCATTTGCAAACAGCCCCCAAGAGCCCCTCACTCTTAGGCCAGGCAGGGGCTTCTCCAGAGCCGTCTCCAGTGTGTTTGGAAAGGTTCCAGCAATGGGGCTTCCCAGCCCTTCCCCTCCCAGCCCTTCCCTCCCAACCCTTCCCCAGGCTGAGAGTCTCTGAGGTGAGCCAGACCCTGTGAGCTGCTGAGCCTGGAAATCAATGGGGAATGAGGAGGGCTCTGTGCTTCCTGTGCCGAGGGCCTTTGTGACTTTGATGTGAGGAATGATTTCCCAGGAGAAGTCCGGACTCCTGGCTTCTGTTCCTTCTCTAGCCTGGGTGGGAGAGTGGCCTGGGACGACAGGAGGGGACTGCTTCTCCAGAGTAACCGATGGTCTTTGGGACTGACCTCATTGCTGGAAAAGGATGAGACTTCCTGGCTATTGCAGCAGCAGGGATTATGAGGGGGAACGTTGGGAGCGGATCATGCAATGAACTCCTGCCCGTGTGTGTAGATGGCATTCCCTGCACTCCTGTGCGGGCAGAGGGGGCGGCTGTGGTTGGAGGAGGGAGGAGGAGGGACGGAAAAGGCCCAGGAGTGAAAGGCTGCCTTGAGCCCAGTCTCACCCCTGCTCCCCGCTCGGTTCCAGGATGGCCAGGCTCCTGCGGATGTTGCGGAGGAAGGCTCTGCAGGTGGCCCCAGAGCCTGAGGGAAGCAGCTGCCGTCTTCCCAAGGGGCAGAGCAACCCCTGCATCCCTGCTGGCGGGGAAGCAGCTCCCGTCCAGGCCAGACGGCGGAAGTGCCCGGCCTTCTGGAAAAGGACCCCGGCTCCCGGCGCAGGCGCCGAGCTGGGAGAGGCCCCGACTAGGCCCCAATGGAGCTGGCCCAGGCTGCGGTTTCGCAGACAGGACCCAGCCCAGGAGGGGCGCCGGGCAGGGTGGCTCTGGGGCTTGTTGTGTGGGCAGCAGCGGCCCCAGGAGCCCAGACCTCGTTCCCATCAGGAGGCATCGCCCTGCCCGGTCTCTGAGGACCTTCCAGCCCCTGCAGGCCAGGAGGGGGAAGGTCCCTGTCCCAGCACCGGCAGCTCAGCCTGGGACAGCGGCAGCACCTGGGCATCTGGCAGCAGCCAGGCCAATGGAGGCCACTGCTTTGTTCCAGGTGAGGAGCCGGGCTGGGCTCCGGGAGGGCTGAGGACGGGATGTGAACACCCTGGGCCCAGATGCTCTCCCAGGGATACGGGGGGGGGGGGGTCCCAGGCCAGGTGTCTGGCCTGAGCCCCGCGAACCCCACGGACAGCAGCAGCCATCACACAGCTGCCCCTTCCGCACGGGGACCTGGGGGTGGGGGCATGAAGAGCTGCTGCCACTTTGGTCCTTGCTGCTCCAGGGCCGGGGGAATCGGCACCTCCCCTGGAGTCCTGGCCAGTGGAGGGGGGGTTCTTCTCTGGGCTTCTGCAGCTGTTGGGGGCTGAAGGCATCCCTGAGAGGGAGGTTTGGGGCCCCATCTGCCCTGGGTGCCTGAGGTGGGAAGGGGGGTCTTGAATCCTGCTCTGCCCACCACGCCCCTGTCCTTCCCTCCCTGGTGCAGGGACCCCCCTGGATTCGGAGCAGGAGGAAGGGGTGGACGTGGCCAAAGATGAAGCTGCTCTCAAGGTCATCCGAGAGCAGCTCCAGTGCAGAGATAAGGTACAAATGTTCCCCACTGGGCTGGAACCAAGATTGTCCTGTCCCTTCCCAGGATCCCCACCCCCTGCCGAGGGTCTTGTGCCTCCTGATCCACCACCCCCAATGGGACCCTTTTACATCCATGATGTGGGACCCCCAAGATGGGGGTGTCCCACAACAGCCAAAGTCATCTCCCCCCACAGGCACTGTCCCAGTTCCTGATCCTGCTTGTGTAGGAGTGGTGGGGGATTTGGACAATAGGCGGGTCCCCACAATCCCCCATTGAGGCCTGAGCCCTGGAGCTGGTGTGGGTGGGGCAGGAAGGTCCCTCATTAACAGGTTGTCTCTCGCTATACCCCACTCCCGGTGGGTACAGGATGAGGGGCAGCAGCTCCTGTTCCTTCAGGCCATCTACCCCGCATGTCTGGCTGCACGGGAGAGAGGGGAGGACACGCTGGAGCCGCGCTGCTGCAAGGCGGCTGTGGTGAAGAGGATCGTGGTGAGTGAGACACGCCATACGGCAGCTGGAGGGAGGGGGAGAATTGTGGGGCTGGGGGACAGCTGAGAGTGGGGGACAAGGAATCTCATGGTCCCAGCTCAGTCGTCGGGATGGGGCTGAATGGGGGCACTTTTGACAGGGAGGAGGAGAGAAGGGGATTGGGAGTGAGCTGGGCAGGAATCCGAGAAGGGGGACAAGTCGGATGGGCAGGAAGGAATTGGAGGAGCGGGAGGTGGTGGGGGATCCTGCTGGCCATGTGGGGCACTGGCTGTGTCATCTCCTCACTGGGAGGCGTCAGTCGGGCCTGAATCTCACATGCTCCTTTGTCTCTTTCACGTCTCACAGGAGCTCATCGAGGAGCTTCCCGATGACTCGTCACCCAGCGCCGTCCTCGCCCACTCCCTGGCTGCAGTGGGCTACCTCTGGTACTGAGACAGCCCCACCCCCCCACCCTGCCGGCTCCCCTCACCCCAGTGCTGCTCAGGCCCAAGGCTGGGAGTCACCGTCACTGTCCCTCCCAAGTCACCTCCCAAGAGTGGCGCCTCTGGCAGAGATGGTGGGGTGGGGAGGGTCACTCTCTCCTGGCAGGGCTCTTCTTTTCACTCCCATAACATGACAGGGGCCTTGGGGAGGGGCTCACTCCCGGGCTCCGATACAGGAGGGGCAGCAGGCTCCAGGGAACAGCAGCTATTCCTGTCCTGCCACTGTCTGTCTGGGACACCTTGGCCTTGTCATTCCCTAGCGAAGTGCCTCAGTTTCCATTCTCGCCAGACTGTGCCTCTATCCCTGTGGCTTGGTGTCTGTGTTGGCGACAGTCCCACCCAGTACTGCACAGTCTAATAGCAGCTCCTCTCTCTTGCCAGCACCATGAAACCTGCCCTGGAGCCAGCCCTAGAGACCCACCTCTTGCGAGCTGCCCTTCACTCCGTCTTCACCCTGGGCACGGAGAAGGACACCACCGGCATCCAGGTACCTCCTCCTCCATCCTCCTCCTCTTCCAGAGTAGTCCTTGGTCCCTACTCCCTTGATTCGCTGGAGCTCCAGATTTAGGGGTGGGGTAGTGGAGATGGAACAAGCTGCAGGCTTGGATCCTTCCCTCCAGCAGGGAAGAGATTACCCCTCCCTGGGGGATTTTTCTTTCTTTCTTTCTTTCTTTCTTTCTTTCTTTCTTTCTTTCTTTCTTTCTTTCTTTCTTTCTTTCTTTCTTTCTTTCTTTCTTTCCTAAGCCGTGTTTGGCCCAGAAGCCCAGGTTCCATCCATAGCAACTTGGCTGTTTCCTACTCTTCTGCCTACAAGGCCCTCTGCAGAGACCTGCTAAGCTCATGGAGTAAAGGTCCAGGGGTCATCAATTCTTGCAAATTGCCTGCAGTGGGATGTGAAGGAGAGAGGCCAGGAGATGTGTTTGGGAGTCTCCCCAGTGCTTCCCAGAGACCCCTCTTCCCATCCTGTGGCAGGTGTAGGCCCAGGTTCACTAACTCTGACCCATGCTTTGCAGACTCTGCACAAAGTCATCCCAGAGGTCCTGGATGCCATGCTGGGGAACCTGCTGGCAGAGTCCCCAGACACAGACAGGCTCCACTTCATCTTGGAGGTGAGCCCCATTTCACCGTAACTCTTTGGGGGACTGGTAAGGAGAAACTGGAAGATCCATTTTCTACTCTGTCCTCCTAGCTGGGTCCCCAGTGGGCCGTCCTTGGTTGGTGGGTCAGTGCAATGTAGTGTCAGGTCCTTCCTTCTTGAGGAACAGAGGAAGGAGCTGGGACTCCAAGCCAGAGCTCTGCCTGGTTCTGCTGAGCACTAAGCACAGGGCTCCTGGCTGTCTTGGGGAGAGAGAGTCTGAAAATCCACCCTTCCCCCTCCCCTCCAACACACAGAGCCCATGAGATTAGGGAGCTACTTCTCAGAGAAGAGGCACATGCTCCTTCCTAGATAAACAGGAGGGCCCCAGGGAATCAGCCCTTCCCTCTGATCTGCTCTGACATTCCTGGGGGGATTGTGCTCTCAGTCACTCCCTACTTCCCCCCAAGGATTTGCATAGCAGGGAAGGGCCGAGGGTTCAGTCTTCTTTCTGGTGAACTGTTCAGGAATCAGGAATTCTGGGAGGATGGGACCAGCCCCTAGATTGTCCCAATCTAGAGAGATGCGGAGAAGTTGTGACCTGAAGGGTACAAGCTGCATCCTGGGGGAAAGAATCCCCTTCTAAAGCTCTGCCATCAAGGACTCAGCTATTTCCCCCTGCGCAGAATGTCTCAGGCCCCTGGGGCTGGAGGCGTGGGGGGCTCATTTGTAAAGCAGGAGCAGCTGGCCACTGAGTCTGACCTGCCTCCTTTCCCCACAGCATGTCAACCTCTGGGTCGTGTCCAGGGTGTCGCAGGAGCGAGCCAGGGCCATCAGGAGCAGCACAGCCCTGCTGAGATACACAGTCACTCTCCCTGAGTTTGACGTAAGTGAGCTCCGAGCCCAGCTTGCTGGCTCCAGGCGGAGGCGGGCTGGCTCCAGCGGGCTGCAGGATCTGCTGCTGCTGCCGGGGCTGTGGCTTAGGAGGGTTCTTCATGGGGAGGCAGAGTCAGAGCAGGACTGAGCTAGCTTGAGTCAAGTTCTTCTTGTCCTGGTTCAGTGTTGACCCTGGGCCTTTAAGGGGACCATGCTCCAGCCCCTGCTTGGCATCCCGGGCTCCCTTGGCAGCAGAGCAAATGAAGGTTCGATCTCAAGCTCCTCTCCCCCAGCATCTCCTGTAGAGGGGCTAAGGGGAAGGAGCCCTCTGGCCCAGGGCAGACAGGGAGCTGAGAGGAAAATGCTGATGGAGTCCCCTCTGCTCTCCCTTCCATTAGATCTCAGCCGAGTTCCCTCAGATGGGTCGCCATGTGGCCCAGCTGGCTCTATTTGTCAGCGATCCAGACAAGGACATCAGCCGGCAGGCCAGGGAGGGGACTTACCGGCTCTACCAACTGCTGCTCCAACAGAAGGGTAAGGAACCCAGCTGGGACACGGAACCCAATAGGGGACTGAGAGTGACCATATGTTGATAATGGGACCCTAGACCATTTCTCTCAGACTGACCCCAGCCGGAGGACAAGTCTCTCTCTGCCTCTGTTCTTCTCCATTCCACTGTGCAGCCACCAATGGGATTGGAAGGACACAGAAACTGCAACCAGAATGAGGAGAAAAGTCGCTCTCTCTCTCTCTCTCTCTTCCAGGTCTGACCATACATGACGTGGAGGATCTCTGGTGCTATGACTGGCACCAGGACAGAAGGCTCTTAGGCTACAAGAATACAGCCAGAGTGGGGGAGGTAAGGGCACTGTGCCAGGGCATGACACAGCTCAGGGAGTGTAGCTGGCTGGGTTCCCTGCAGTGGAGGCCTCCTGAAGACAGGAAAAGAGCCTGCTCCTTATTTCCAGCTCACAGTTCCTCATCCAGCAACCAGTGGGACACGCTGGTGCCAAAGGTCCCACACTGGGACTGGGCCAGGAGTCTCCTTGTTCTTGTCAGGCTGCAGGTTGGATTCCCCTTGAAGAAACCAAGGAGCTGCAGAGGCCATTCCCAGCGAGGAGAGAAATCACTAAGCTGCGGGGAAGAGACCTTTGGTCTGTCAGCTCCAACCCCCTCCTCCCCTCAACAACACACGCACACTCCTCTAGCCGCTGAGGTGCAGGAGATCTCTCTGCTGGAAGCAAGACAGAGTCCCCTGTCGTCTCTGTGCCCTGCACCGCAGAGTGGGCCTGCTCACACACATTAGAGATCCATTTCCAGCCCATCCTGGCCCCTGTCATAAATTGCCTTCCCGAAAGAGCCACTGGAGGCTTTGGTCCCTCAGCATCTGCGACCTTTTAATAAAGGGGCTTCCATGAGCCCTGGGACCCTGAAAGCCTCCTGGGGAATGAACTGCCTTGGCCACAGCAGCTCTCTTCCCCACCCTTTGGGGCACTAGACGCCATTGTACCGCCAGGAGTTGGAGGCTGGCTCTGGGCAATCTACTCGAGCCTCATGTCCTCTTGGTTTTAGGTCTTTGAAAAATTCTTCTCCGTCGGGCAGAGAAGATCCTTCGTACAGACAGCATTGCTGGCCATCCACGACCCCCTGCTGCGTGTCAGCCAGGCTGGGCTGGTGCTGGTCTACTCCCTCCTGGGGGAAGCCCAGCAACTGATGGGGGACACGGTAAGCAGCTGCAATTGACTCAGAAGCTTGGGGTGGGACCCAGGGCCTCATTCCCATCCTCTCGCCATTTGCTGGCCTGCTAGCAAGGAGCCTAGTGGGGACTTCTGGCCTTCATGGACTTCTGTTCTTAGGATGTGGTGCTCTGCTATCACTCCTGGGAAGGACAGGAGAGTCCCCTAAGTGCCCTCTGGGAACCTTTCCTGCCCCACAGAGCTGCACCCATTTCCCCATGGCCTAGTGTCCATGTCACCCCAGCCACCATCGAGAGTTGCTCCCATCCCTGGCAGCCTGGGAGGCCAAGGACTGACTGGTGATGGTGACTGACTGAGGCACATGGGTGTGGAAAGCTGGTCTTGCTGCTGGTAGGGCCTGACCCGCTCTCGAGAGATTGGGAGGATTCAGTCGTCAGGGGCTGCTGACCTGCCCCATTCACCAGGGCTGCCATCCTGTGGTTTCAGGTTTTGTCACTGGGGTGTCTTGGGGAAAGGTCTCAAGCTCTCCCCATTCCACTTCACTGCTGCCAGAATCCCTCCCACCCCCCGCCACCCTTCTAGAGCCCCCTCCCTGCCCTACCTGGGTGGGGATGGAGGTAGGGGTGGAAGAGAGGGTCCTCCGAACTTGAGCGGTGTCCCCAGGTGGGTTGGAGGTGGAACAGCTGTCACGGGCACTGATGGGGAAGTGGCAGGAGCTCACCCTACAAGGAGGGGGGTTGGCACTGAAGGTCACTAGAGAGGACAGCAAGCCTCCATCCTGGGGGTCAGGAGGGTGAATCTACCACTCAGACATGAGCAGCTGCTGGGTGGAAATGATGGTGCTGGTTCCAGGTGCCCTTCATCCTCCCTGATTCCTGGGGAGTGTCTCAGTCTCTGACATGTTCTCGTTCCCCTGCAGCATGAGGATGTCACAGCCAAGGTCATGGGCCAGCTTCACATGATTCGGCACTTGCACCAGATGCCCGAGGCGCTGCAGGGGCTGTGGCTCATCTGATGCTCTTCAAGGTTCCCCTCCCTGTTCAGCAAGTCCCGCTCCCTGCTGCAGGTACTGCTGTGTCTCACTATAAATGGGGGACTAGTGGAAGCAGAAATGGTGGCCCCTGGCACTCACAGGAACTCTCTCCCATCTCTGTGGAGCTGTGTCCTTCCCACGGCCCCCCAGATACCTTCATCTGGGGCAGGAGCTCTTTCCCTCACACCCATATCCCTCCCCTCTTTCCTTCATCTCACCCCCATCCCATTTCCCATGCTCCCAGGCAGAGATCTTCCTGCCCCATATGGCGCAGAAGGACCTTTGCGTCAGGGCTATAGACTGTCTGCCCAACTGAAGCTCAGGAAGCTCCACCTTTGAGGAGGTGAGGATGGGACAGAGGCTCCGGGCTAGCTTCATCTCCTGCCCTTTATTCTTCCTTTGGCCCTTCTCTGGGCTGTCAGAGTCTGACATGAAGAGGAGCCTCCTCCCCCCGTGTCTTCTAGGTCCTGGGGTGTGTGACAGCCTCCCAGATGGGTGCAAGCAGTAGTAGTTCTCAAAGAGGCCTAGAGGGAAGAGCCCACTCCCTCTTGGAGGTAAGAGCCATTGACTTCTTTGGGCAAAATGGGTTTCTTGGGGGAGAAATGGGATCCCTGCTGCATAGCCTGGCTGGGAGCTTCCCCCATCCCTGGGACAGAGACATCTTCATCAGTGTGCCACCCTTTTTTGTTCCAAGCAGGAGGCTCCCCAGAGAACTCCTCCTCAAACCTGTTCTCCTGGGAGCGTTTCTGGGAGGAGGCTCCCGTCCCTCAGTCTCCAACTCCATCATGCAGTCTCTTTCACCTAACATCTCCGCTCTCCAGCTCCACTTGCCGCAGCAGGACAAACGGACCTTCAGCTCGTAGGGAACAGACTCTGACCTCCTTCTGATCAGCAATGGGGTTTCACCATCCCCTCAGCAAACCTGTCAGCCGGGCTGGACCGGATTTGAAGGAGGAGGGTATCTAACAGGGTGGCTTGGCCTATGGCTGCCTAGCCTGGGGCTAGGCCAAATTGATGACCAAGTGAGCCCCACCTGAGAGGAAACAAGGGAAAACAGCAGCAAAAGTCCAGAAGCAGAGCGAGCTGTTCAGGAGATGGCCTTGGGCCAAACCCTGGAGTCCAGGGTAGGACTGGCTTCTCTCACTGTCCCTAAGGAAGGGGACATAGAAGACCATAGAAACCCAAGAAGGGCAGGCCGAACCGAAATCAGGCTGAGGAAGAACTCCCCACGAGGGTGGAAGGCCTTGTTTCTGTTCAAGACATTTTGGGACTTTGTTTGCAAAGAGCACGACCCAGGAAGGAGTGGAGTAAAGGACAGTCACCTGGTTGGAGGGCTGAGTTCCCAGCCAACAAACTGCAAGAGTGAGTATGAGCGCGGTTGCTAGCCCAGCGAGAAAGCAATGACACAAGGCCTGGCCAGCATCTAGCAGTGAGTGAACTCTGGTACACACCCAAAGTGGCCGTGTTTAGAGCCCTGGGTAGGCTCTTCTGTGGGAATTTCCCATGGGTCAGTGGGGCCGGAATCTCTCCTGCTCCTTTGGTTTCTTTGGGCTTCCCACAAGATGTCTGGTGAACTGCCCTTGGACTCTGGGCCCAGCACCGCTCAGAAATTATTCGCTACCTTCAGAGAGACAGGGCACAGCTCAGCCTGTTGGGTAGGCTGGAGAATCACACTTCACTCGAACACACAACACTGAGGTGGTTTGGGAAGTATAGTAACAAAGAAGAGATTTAAGTGATACTAAGCAAGAGAAAGAGACAAATTTCAAAGAGAGAAACAAAACACAACACACTTTGTAGTGACTAAAACTGAATCTTAACAAGTCACACTCTTTGCCTTAGCAGTTTCCAGACTAACATCTCAGCTTTCCTAACAGACCTTCTTTGATGTCCCTGTAGGGTAGAAAACTTCTCTGTCGAATCCGCTGATTTGATTGCTTCGTCTTCTGGTTTCAGACCCTCTGTTATCCTTCTGGGGTGCCTGGACCCTGATTGTAACATCTCTCTGGCCCAGCCTCTTACACAGATGTGTGCTGCAGCCAGCCCAGCGCAGGGAGCAGTGGGGACAGATGATCTCCTCCTGTCAGACCAAGCAACAGGGGTCCCATTGAGGCTTAGATGGAAGATCCCAGGCATCTCCTGGAGGTAAGAACCGTCCACTCTTCTGGGCACTTGGGGCTGTTGCAACAAAGAGGGGGCTCCTGTTCCATAGCCTATTTGTCCTCATGACTGTGTTTTTTTCTTCTCAGAGGATGCGCCCGGGACCCTGGAGACTGTTTCGTGCAGGAGGTTTGAGCAGGGAGAGATCACTCACTGTCCTGACCCATGGGTCATTAACCCGGGTCTGCAGGGTTCCTGGGAGCAGCCACCCTCCAGCACGCCACCTGGAAGCCTACGAAAAACTGCTTACCTAGGACTGACGAAGTCCAGACCCAGTTTGAAGCTCCTATTGGCAGAGTCCCAGAGCAGCTAATCGGCCCCCGGGACCTCCTTAAACCAGCAGCAGGAACAAGAAGCTGTCTGAACAGCCGAGATCCTCCCCGGCTCTGGACCGTGTGTTGGCTGTTCCTGCTCCCACTCCCCAGGCTTGATTTCCTGGTATCTGGACTCAGGGTGACTCACCTGACTTGAGGTTCTGAACACAATTTGTTCTTTTGCTTCTGCTCTTCCAGTGTCCTGACCCAGCTGACTCTCGACTCCTGTCTTGTGAGTGTGGACTCTGCCTCTGACCACTAGGTCTGGCTGCCCATGACCCGGCCATGACAATGACTTTTCTACAATTCCTCCAATGCCCTTTTCTGCTCTCCAGCTCTGCTCTCCCAGCAAGACACACCGATGCCTTGGCTCCCAGAGTCCTGCTTACCTGCTAGTCAAGGGCTCATGGGGAGTGTTTGTCTTGCCCCCTCCCCCACCACAGCTGCTTGTCCTCGGGGACTCTCCCTAGCGCAGAGGAGAATCCGTCCTGGCAGCAATTCAGGAAGTCACAGAGGGATGGTCTGCTCAGCTCTCTCTGCAATGCCACTGCCCGAGACCATTACGAGTGGGTGCCCAGTGACTGTGCCAGCAGCTCCTTGAGAGACTCCTGGGGGCAGGGTAGTCGTGTTTCACGATGACCGCGGGAAGCCATGCGAAGAGTGCGGCATTGAGGAGACTCTCCTGCTGTCCCAAAGGGTTTCTGTTCTCCTGCACGGTCAGACCATGGGGCCAGGTTGCAGAATGGGGAAGAGCTGTTTGGTGACGAGTCCGAGGATTCACCATACAGGTGGCAGCAGCTGCAGATCCTGAAGTCCCTGTGGTCGGGTTACCATGCGTCCGGAGTTTCCCAGACATGTCCGGCTTTTTGGGTTTTAAATTGCCCTCAGGGAGGAATTGGTAAAACTCTCCAAAGGGCCGGGATTTCCCTCCCAATGCAGCACTCTGGGGGCGGAGGGGGAGCTGCGCGCTCTGTGGGGGAGCACGGCACTGTGTCTGGCTCCGCACCCCAGACACACTGCTCTGAGCAGCAGGGTACGGGGGCCGGGGGGGCTGGAGAAGGGGCATGGGGTCCCAAGGGACAGTCAGGAGACAGGGAGCAGGAGGGGTTGGATGGATGAGGGGTTCTGGGGGAGCCTGTCAGGGGGTGGGCATATGAAAAGGGTGTCGGGGGAGTCAAGGGACAGGGAGCGGGAGGGGTTGGACGGGGCAGAGGTTCGGGGGGGAGTCAGGGGCAGGGAGCAGGGGGGATTAGATGGGTTGGGGGTTCTGCGGGGGCAGTCAGGGGACAGGGAGTGGTTGGATGGGTGTGGGAGAGCCGGGGGTCTGTCAGGGGGTGGGGGTGCGGATAGGGGGCAGGGCAGACAGTGGAAAGGTAGGGGCTGGAGTTCTAGGGGGGCAGTTAGGGTGGAGGGGTCTAAGGAGGGGGCAGTTGGAGAAAGGGAGTAGGAAGGCTTAGATAGAGGGCAGGGCCCTGGGAGGGGGCGATCAGGGGACAAGGAGCGGGGGGGTTGGATGGGTTGGCGGTTGTGTGGGGGGCAGTCAGGGGGCAGGAAGTGGGAGGGAGTAGATAGGTGGCAGGGCTACCATTCTCCCCCCCCCCCCCCCCCCCCCGGAGTGTCCTCTTTTTTGAAAGTTCAAATATGGTATCCCTACCCTATGGGCCCAGCCTCCACTCCTGAGAGTTCAGGCGAACCTCCCCCTGTTCTCAGGGAGGCTTTGGCTTTGGCGGCTGGGCCTGCCTGCCGAGACAGAGGACTCAGTGTTTCCATTAGGCTGCTCAGTTGCCAATGCAGCCACCCAAAGACGTGAAGAATGGAAGCGAAAGAGCAAAGCTGGACCCTCCGCTGATCTCCTGCAACCAAGTGAGCCCAGCCTGGGAGAGACGAGAGAAAGCTTCAAGGTGGCTGGTGGCTGCATGGAGCCAGGGGAGGAGAAATAAATAGTTCATGATGAATCCTACGGGCTTTGTCTTGTGTGGTGAAGGGTTTAAAATGGGTCTAGTTACTATCACATTCAACTTTACAATCGCTGTGTCTGATTGAAGGGCAGGTCTAGAAAGTTCAGAGGTCGCTCGAGGAGCTTCAAGTCTCAGATTCTGTCCCTATTGCCTGCTTTGACCAGCTGATCTCAACCCAACACCGCCCTCAGGTGGTCGCAGTGGTGAGCTTTTCCCTCTTTTTCTGGATTCACCCCGGCATGGGGACAGGATCCATGTGGCCAAGGAAATGGAGAGGCATGGGGGTCACTTGCAGAGGCATGCAGAGAACTTGCAGAGTTGCCTGTTCATGCAGTTCCTATGGGGGAAGCACGGTAGGGTACCGTGCACTCCGGGGCACCATTTCCAATTTTGGTGGTGGCGGGGAGGATAATTTCACCATGATTCCAGGGGCTACTTAGGCACCTGAAAACTCTAGTGTTTTGACAGATAACTTAGCAATGAGCTGACAGGAACACTTGCCAGACTGCTTTCTGGGGAAGACAGAAGAATGGATCCAGGGAATGGTTCTGTAGCTCTGAGCTGTTTGGACACTTTCAGGGAACATTCCCGATGCAAGACAGAGATCCCCAAAGTTATCCTGGGTAACCCTGAGAGACTTATGGAAAACTAGCAGATCCCACATCTCTGCTGTCACTTTGCACGGACAAACTCGGACTGTCCGAACCTGTTCATGTATTTTACCTGCTTTAACCTCTCAAGAACTTTCACATATAAAAGAAAGAAAATTAAATAAATGACATAGGTACACCGATCTAGGGCCGTAGTGTAAAGCCGATCTCAGAGTTGTCCCATTGAAATGGAATTATTCACAGCAGTAATTAAAGTTAAACATGCACATAAGTGTTTCCAGGCCCAAGATTAAGGCCACAGCTTATGAGAGGTGCAGATGCAAGAAGAGAAGAGCTATGCAAAAACTGAAATGCCACTTGGAACCTGGCCCAAACAATGCATCATGAAAAATAAACTCATCTTGTTATACAGTAACAGAGCTGGTTCAAAAGGGTTTTACACTGACAATGCAACCTTTGAACTAAAAATGCCACTTTGGATTACATTGATCATTTGAAAAAAGTTACCTCTTTAAAAAAAACATTTTGGATTTCTCTGCCCACTTGAGAGAGAACATGGAGTTTTTCCCACCAAAACGAAACAAAAATTTGATCATTAAAAACATTTCCAAATAAGTTTGGAAGAATATGGGGGGGGAGTGGTTTCTTCTTCAATTTTCATGACCCTCTCCACCCTCCCTATTTTTGACCAGTTCTAATTGTGAATAAATGTCTGTCTGTACATGAATGATAAATATGTCTGCTACTGAAACATTTACAAACAATGGCTCTCATCAGGAGCACTGAGGTCACATTACACAGAGAAACACCCAGGCCTGCAGGGTTCACATTCTCCAAGACATAAACCGCCCCAAGACGGGAATGTCACACACAACACAGCTCGACTGGCCCGTGTTGGTTAGGTGCATGTTTTGCTGTTGCTGGCAAATTGTGCTTTTCTGAGGGTGGGGGGGAGTTATATTTGAAAGGAGTTCTTCATCCTCTCCCACTCTCATCCAGGGGTGCCAGAACAGGGGAGACCAGGGCCCACCACTTTTTACTGGCCATAAGTGTGAGCGACTGGATGATGGGGGAGAGAAGGGAGTGGGGAGGGCAGTGTTTTGGGGGCAAGGGGCGGCATGAAGTGGGAGCTCAGGGAGAAAGGCGGTGTGAGGGAGGGCCTCAAGGAAAAGGGCAGTTTGAGGGGGCAGGACCTCGAGGAGAAAGGGTGGCACAGGGGGTGGGCCACAGTTTTTGTGCCAGCAGCCCCCCACCACCACTTTTAGGAAGCTTTTGCCCATCCTGCCCTCATCCCAAATTAATTTGTTGCAGTAAGAAAACTTTGAGCAACAAGGGGACTTAGAGACCCACCATATAACCGCCAAAATCCTCACCCGCCCCTCGAGCTGGGCAACAGAATTTTTTGGTCACTGGCAATTCCAAAAAAGAGATGGAAAAAAAACGGTTTCAGGTTGAACAAAACTAACATTTTTCCAAATTTTTGATGAACCAAAAAGCTTTAAAAAAAAGAAAAAGACCCAGGAACATTTCAAGGGTTATAACTTTTTGAATTTTTAAAATAAAAGTGAAGGACATTTTTAAATAAAAAATAGTTTCAAACTGAAAAATCAAAATGGTTTGTTTGGAAAGTGTCTAAATGAAATGCTTCGACTTTTTAAGAACTAGGGGGAGGGTCTGGACGTGAACAATTCAGCAGACTGGATACGAAATCGCAAACAGGTCTCCTTCCCCATTCTCCAGGGCTGGGTCTCGATTCCTGTTTCTGGTTCCCTGGGCCTGGTCCCCGTCCCTGTCACACACTGCGGGGAGCTCAGATTCCTGGGAATCCTGCGGACTTCCAGGCTACTGGGAGGGATGAGTCAGCAGCTTCCTGAGGACAAGTTGCGAATAGGCAAACACTTTCCCTCTACCTTTCCAAAACCCACATAGGTATAGTGAGACCAGCACCCCCACCACCCCCACCACTCCACGCACCATGAGACGATTCCAGGATGCTGGCTCTGAAACAAAAGAGAGAGAAAGGCCCCATGACTAAGGGACTCCGTTAAATCATCCCACTGCTGCCATGAGGATCCCAGAAGATGAAGACGTTCCTGGGGTACAGTAAGAGCTGAGTTGGGTCGAGTGCACATGGGCAGCACTCAGAGCAGCGGGAATGAGATCTCCAGGCTCATTATCCCCATCGGCCAACCTGACGGAGGGAGAAAGGTGAGCCCGGCAAAGCAGCCCCTGTTCCAGACTCTGGGAACTGGGATTTTTAAGATGCTCCAAGATGGGGTCCCTCAGGTTCTTAAGGTTAGAGGGGACGGTTAGGATCATCTCCTCCAGCGTCTCCTGAAGCATGGGGAAGGGCTAGCCATGGTGGGAAGGGTGGGGTTTGAAGATGTATACAGGAAAATGGGGGCTGGGGTCACTAACACATTGCTGATGGGTGAGGGGCACGATTGGTTTCTTTGCCTTGAGGAGGGGGCTCAGCTTTTAAAAGTTTTGGGAAGAATAATTTAGTCTGAGCCCTGGCATAACCCAGGCCAGAGAACGTCACCTACTGATTCCTGCACCCAGTCCAGTGATTTATGGCACTGACTTGGCATTGAGAAGGATTTTATCATAGGCTTACATCCAGCTGCAGAAGAGAAAGGGCATTAGAAGCTGAAAGACCCCAGAAGTGGCTCTGGTTTTCTACTCAAAATAACCACTCGGGGCTGATTTTCCCCAGCCCAGCACCTTGCAGTCATGCACCCACCACCTAGTGAATTTGGTGTGCAGGCAGGCTCCCAAATCCAGACAGTGGCACGTCACATCCGCTTTGCCCTGGTGTCAGGGACTGCCCTGAGCGCCCACCCTGCAAACACTTACGCACCTGAGCCCTCCCACTGCGATCCAAGGCTACTCCTACAGATGGAGTTGAACATGTGGTTAAAGTGTTTGCAGAGTTTCCAGAGAGCTGAGGCTCCATGTAAAAGGAACTATACTTCAGTTATTCCAATCTTGGGTTTATGAGATGCTCCTGCCCGCCCCCTCCCTTCACAGCTGAGTCTCCCACCCAGTGGAATTCTCCAAGGAACTTCCCACTCCGAGACCCTACACACTGTGTCCAGCGCTAGCTGTCCCTCTGGCCCAATCCCATGCTTCAGGACATAGTCTGAACGCCACCGAGGTCAGTAATTAATTCCCCACCTGCATTTACAGCATGGTAAAACTAGCCATGTATGTTACAGCGGGTTCTTGCTTTTCCTTGAAGCATCAGATAATGTCCCTTGGGCTGGACCAGACAGGACAGCAGCCTGAAATGCCCTGCGGCATTGACTTGAACTCAGACTGACCCTGTGGAAAACGGGCTCAGCCACCTGGACAATTAGGTAATCTTGGCGAGCTGTGAGATTTCAAACAAGTTGTGTTTGAGTTTGGCTTGGCAATCCTGGGTCAGGGACTGACGTGAGGGGTTGGGAGACAATAAAGGGAAAGGGTCTGAGAAAGGGCGTCCCTTACAATAAATCGTTCAACCAGTCACTGTTGAAGTGAGATGCTTTACAGATGCTCACAGACAGGCTCTCCCACTAGCAAGAATTTGGACGCTCTGGCTCCCTGCTGGGACCACCTTTGCTATTCACTTGCAAACAGGGTGGATAAAAATCAATGATTTTAAAAAAAAATCAAAAAAATTGGATTTTTTTGATAAAATGGTTTTTGCCCCTCAAAAAGCTATTTAAAGATAGTTTTAATTAAGATACATTCTAGCTCCAAGATCTCTCATCATGGAATAGGGATGATAAATTCTAATTCTATAGTATGAGACAATATATTCATGTAATGTTTAAGAAAAGTTTTGTAAATGAGTTCCAATACTTCATGGATGAAGGACCCAATCTTATGGGGTTCCACAGGCTTCTGTATAGATTGTGTAGGTTAATCTTTCTATCTACCCAATGGGATTCAGTGCTCAGTCTAGAAGATACCATCAGAGATGTTTAGTTTTGCAGTTCTCAAACTGTGGATTTGTGTCTCCAGAGGTAACATGGTTGTTAACAGCAAAAATGTTTTCAAAGAAATAAATAAATAAATATGGAGAGGTGATATACAGCCTGGCAAGAAAATCCTCCAAATATTAACGATTAACCTGTTGAATTGGAGATATTTATGAAGTCATTGGGAGGGGAACTATCTGCTTCAATAACCTTGGGTAAATGAAATAACCAAACAATCATTCATTTTCTGAGATAGCTGTAAAACTCATCTGAAAAGTTTTCAGAATAAATCACCCTTTAAAAATGTATAGTGTGTACCTTCTAAAAATGAAACCTACATCTATCTCTGAGTTGTGAAGAACATGTATTAAGGTTATAACAACCAACAAGAATACACTTTTATGTAGAAATCCATGATTAAATCGAGTCGTCCTGACTAGTGATTTAAATCAATTTGATTTAAAATCAAATCCACCCTGTTTTTGCTGACCAACAGGCAGTTCTGCTCCCCAGGCCCTTCCGGGGTGTCACTGCCCCAAACTCAGCTGTTAGAAAACCAGGAAATGCTCAGCTGAGATCTTCCCCATGTAACACTAGGAAAGAATCTTAGCACTACAGCGGAAAACGAACCACAGAGCTCTGCTAACCAGGAGGAGCTCAGTTATAGGTGCCGGTTCCCCCTTCAGGTGGTCTTGTTCCTGAAGGTACCTCTCCCCTTGACAACCCTTCACTCCCCACCCATTGCACTTCATGCAATTCTGCTGCAGGGCAGCACAACGGGAAGCGTGCAATGCAATTATTCTCATGTCCTTCCGTCCATTCTTGGTCCTGTAAGGACACTGAAGTGCCAGGCCTTCAGCAGCTGCAGTGAGAGCGAGAGGGTCTCACACTCTTGTGCATCAGGCCACGTTTATAGAGCCCTGTGCGAGTACAACATTTGTTTCTGCACACGATCCACGGCTACGAAGCGGATCTCTGCAGATTTGCAGGGCGCTGCCCATTTATACCTGGATTTAGGAGCCGAACTCTGGGCATTATTTTGCAAAACCTGCTCAAGACTTTTAGAGCTTTTTCGTAGCAAACCATGGCGTTTTTTAAACCCCCGACATTCCATGACTGAGCAAAACATCTCCAGGAACATCAACAATGCTGGCTCGAAGAGAGGTAGGACTCTTCTTAAACAAAAAGATTTTAAACGAACAACTTGCTACCAAAAAGTTTGAGATATTTGCTGTGGCAGAACAAAGGGGGTTTTGATCTAAAAGAATGTGACCCCAAGCTTCTTACAATTCGTTCTACAGGCATGGGGCTTGTGCATTTTCTGCTGGGGCTTGTCCGGACAAAGAGTCAGAGCTCAGCCCTAACAATCAACCGGGAGAGCGGAGTCAGAGGTGAGGAAGGCCTGGGAAGATCCTGAGACAGGGAATGAAGGGGTGTCACATCCACCTGCTCCTTCCTGTAGGTAGATCACAGAAAGATCTAGAGGTGAGTGCTGGGGTTTCCCTGCCATGAGTGGGCAGCGTGTAATTAACAAGGGCTGCTTCTCATACTCACACACACACCCCCCATCACGCCATGCACACCTCTCACGCCGGCACCAGATCTGATTTCATCTCATGCATTTACACAGCACATCTCTGCAAGCAGATTATAACCCCCAGGGTCCATAACTCCAGTTAACTCTGCAGTGAGGACATGCTCCCCCCAGCCCCAAGACCTTAAAACCCAAGGTCGACTCCCCCTGCTCGAGAAGACACACGCTTCAACCCTGCCCCACCCCGCAGCCCCAGTTCCCTAACCTGGGGCTTGCCAGGGGATTCTCTGCTTGTGATCAAGTGGGGCTGGCTGGATGCAAGGCGCTGGCCAATCCTCTCTGCCTCCAGCTGCTAAACTGCATTCAAAGAAAGTTTACAAAATAATCCCTCCCCCATCCTCTGTGTGTTCTTTCCACGCGCTCTTCCCTCCGTCCCTATTCTCTGCGCCTCTCAGTCTCGCCTGCTCAGCCAGCAGCTGGGGATTTGCAAATAAATAAATAAAAATAAAAAAACTGGACAAAAAAGCCCCAAATATTTTCTGTAAAATCGACATGGGCAGGACCACCAGTGCTGGACCTAGCGGGGCCGCCCCCGCCCCCCCCCCCCCCCCCCGGCTTGAAGCGGTTTCCATCTTATCCAGGGTTTACAGTTTGGCTCAGTGGCTCTCTGCCCCCTCACTGTACAAATGGTTCCAGCGCCCCTGGGCGGGACAGGGCCTGAAGAAAGGGGCATGCGGAGGTGTTGGGAACACATGGGCCCTGCAGCTGCCCCCCCGCCATGCCCCCCCCCGCCCGCCCCAGCTCTACCTTCTCTAACCCCCAGACAACACACCTCCCCCTCCCCTTTTCTGCTTCGGACTCCAGCCCCACTGAACGGTCCAGACGGGAGATGGAATCTCTTCCCTGAAGTGCCATCCAAAAACCCAGAGGGGCGGGCTGGAAGGAAGAGCCCCAGAAACACCCCGACCCACGGCATGGCAGAGGCGCAAAAGGAACGGGCGAGATCGGCGGCAACTTCACCAAAAGCTAAGGCCAGCCCCCCGTAACCTGACTCTACGAAAGCGCAGTAAGCTGGTGGTGTAAACGGGGCATGGGCAGTTCCACCAGACGATCAACAGAGCCGGTTAGAGATTCATTTAACAACTCCGGAATGGCTTTGCAATGGGAGGAGAGTTTTCCGAGCCATGCTTTGCTTCCTGAGGCGGTCAAGATTTGAGCTTTACTAGAGGATTGTACAGGATTCAGGCACTCTCTAGTTCCTCCTTTGTCAGCCCCTTGCCCTAACACCCTGCCTGCCCTGGGTGCTCAGCTGAGCTCTCCCTCCCTGCACGGTGCAAAACCAGAACTATCCCATTACTCTCCCCTGCTGTGTCTCTCTCCCTCTCTCCCCTCAGGCCAGGCTGCTGCTGCCCCAGGGGAGCTCACTGGGGTCGGGGGTGTCTCTGTGCTGGGTCCCCGGGGCTGTTGCAGACGCTTCCTCCTGCTGGGGCTGGAGGCCCTGTTCAAGCTCCCCTTGGAGAGAAGCGCGCTGTGTTCACAGGAGCAGGACCAGCCCCGCAAACCGACCGCCCGGCTGTCCCAGAGGTTCCCGAGCCCAGCGCTCACCCCCAGCCCAGCCGCATCCAGCAGCTTCTCCCTGCGCCAAGGCACCGCAGCCCGTGGGGCATCTTCAGGGCAGCGGAGCTCCAGGTACTGCCGCTTCTCTGCCCAGGAAAGGGATGGGGAGAGGCTGATGCTGACCCTGTGGGGCTGAGCTGAGCAGCAGCAGGTGAAGCCAGTCCCTGTGGGGATCCCCGATGGCTCCCTGGCTCCAGCTGCTGTTTGGAAGGCAGGGAAGGGGCCCTACAGCCAGGCAGGCTGCACAGCTGCACGCCCCATAGGTGCTGGGGCTGGTGCTGGTAGGGAGGTATGGGGAGGTGGGGATTTCACAGCAACTTTAACTAATACACTGAAATGTTTCCATCAACATTTTGTGCTAGGGAAAATTGGGTGTTCGATTAAAGACAATTTTTTGTGGAAAGTGTCATTTTAACAGGAAAAAATCAATTTTTTGTTGGAAAATTCAAAAACCAAAAATGGTTTGGATGATGTGGGGTTTTTTGTTTTGTTTCTTCCCCAATTTGGGACTAACTGTTTTCCGGTGCTGGTAGAAGGTTTTGGCGGGGTTGGCCATTCTTGGCAGAAGTTTTTCATGATCTTGCTCTCCTGGATGGGGAGAAAAGCTTGAAAAGGTGACACCCCCCGCCAAAAGGCTCCAACACCAGGAGCTGGAGAACAGAACCCAAACTTGTTGGCTTAAAACCAACGAGACTTTAAAAACAATCGTTTTTCAGGGGGGCTCTGACTTTTGATTTTTTTTTTTTTGGTCACTTGCAATTGGCCACGTGGGATAGAACCAGCTTGGGCAGGATCCAGATGTTAGCCCATCTAGAGAGGCCTGGCAGTGGCTCATACACAGCTGCTGTGGGAGTTAGGGACAGGAGAGTGATTTTCTGAAATTACACCTAGCAAGGGAAGGAGCCGGGGAAATGCAGTATACCCTGAGGAATCAGGGACGCTCACGGGGAGGCCACAATGACGCTGCTCAGGAGTTTTGCTCTGACATGCTCAGCCCTCGTGGAACAGAGCCCCCGGCCTTCCCCTCCACGGGCACTGACTTATTTTTCCCCGTAGATGCTCCACCCCTGTTCGGCCCTTAGCCCCCACTCTTGTTCCACCTCTTTCCCAGGGCACCAACTCCTCACCGCGCTCTTCACCCTTGTATCTCTCCAAAGCCAGCCAGCCAGAGCGGGGTGGCACCTCCTCCCACCCCACAACGACCCCTTGCTGCAACTGTCATGAGTAAGTATTGGGGAATGAACCCCTCTGCTAGGGCTCTCCCAGGCCGGGATCTCGGTGTCTGAGGGCGGGGGGGATTTGCTGGGGGGTGTCTCTGTTTTGCGCTCTCCCAGCTCCGCTCTTCTTTCTCTGTTAATCCTCCTGGGGTGGAAGCCACCTTCCAGCTCTCCGCTGACCTGCCTGTGCCCCTCTCCTCTCTCTGCCAGGCCTCTGCCTTCACTGGGAGCTCTCGCTGGGGTGGGGCTGCTGCGGACTCTGCTCTGAGCTCTGCCTGCGTATGGGGGAGCTGCACTGGAGCCCCTGGAGGGGTCAGGGACCGCAGGGAGAGCCAGCATCTTGCAGGGTTTCCTATTTCACACCGATCTCTGCACCATTGCTGCACCCAGGGCCCACTGCGCTGGGAGAACCATTGAGGGCCTGACTCTGGGGGGTGGCTTTGCCAGGAGCTCTGTCCTCCAAGAATCGGCCCAGAGATGTCTGGAAACTAGGCCACGGTCTGAGATTGACCTGCTTATTCTGATACCTGTTGCTCCCAGGCTTCCCCCAGCTGCTCTTGGCCAGCGGATGCAGCTCTTTGTCCCCATCTAGTGGCCACATCCCAGCTTTTCGCTCCCTCTTGCTTTTCTGTCAGTGAGCTCAGCAGTAGGCAAGGCGCTGTAGAAGACACTGTGAGGGGAGGAGAATTACATTCATGGAGGTGTTGCCGGCACCCAGTGCCAGAGGCGAACAACAGCAGGGGGGGTTTGTTACCCGGTATGCGTCACTTAATAATCACAACGGGGTGGAGAAGCAGAAAAGTTTATTTGCAGCTGCAAACAAGGTACAGGGGGAATAGAATTTTAAATTTTGCACATTAGAGCAGGTCATTACACACACTTTTATATTCCTTAATGCGACTGCACTACACATTAGCTAATTAAAACTTTGCACAAATATTTTGCTTTTTTTATATGGTTTACAACAATGTTTATTTTTTGCAACTTTTAACAAGCATTTTTAGCAACTTAAACGACCAGCACATCTTGTTTGGCCTTGTAGCTGTTTTTTTTATTATTTTTAACTTGGCGTTAGCAAACTTTACACTATGAGGCATTATATGCAGCTGCTACATTGTTTTAAGAGCAAAAGAGCTTACTCAAACCAGCCAGGCCTGAATTTTATTAAGGGGGATTGAGAAGAAGCTCTTAGGGCTTTAGCAGGGAGACTTTTTTGACCTTTATGGCCTTTTATTTTTTTACTTTAACTAGTGGCCATGTCCTGGGGTTTTTAACATTTTTTTTTTGAGACTATTTATTTTTATTGCTTGAGTTTTTTTTATTTTTATTTACTTACTAGCGGGCTATGCATAAAATTAAGATTTTTAAAACTATGCAAAATAAGCATTTTTACCAGGACTATATATAACATAGTAAATATAACATGATTCATACAGGAAAAAAACCTTAAATAATAGGCTACATAACTTATTTAGCTACGGGGAAAGGCTTCAACTAGAAAATAGAGAGCTTAGCTAATTTTCTCTGGTTTGCTGATGAATGCTCTTTGCTAGCTGCTTTAGGCGTTGGAAATCAGCTTTTACGGACGGCTCTGCATCTGTTATATTAAAGCAACACATGCTTGCAAACTCCTGGCATAGGTGACCATGGCGTAGAAGTAAATAGTCTACAGCCAGCCTGTTCTGTAGCATGCCCTGACGTACTTCCCCCAACTCATGTGAGAGTTGGGCCAGGACGGCTGAGGTTAAATTAATGGCCTTTGCCACTGTGCAGGCAAGGTGCTCTACTGCGTGGTAATTATGCACCACAAGCCCAGGGATACTAACGAAAGAAAAGGCCAGAGCTGCTGCCTTAGTCTCTGAGAATAAGGTTCTCTGAGAACGACGTTGCGTTCACTGCACTCTGGGCCAGTGCCAGCCAGGTATCTACGGGTACAATGCTTGAAACAGCAGTTCCGGTTAGGCACATGGCTAAGAGGGGGAATAAAATATACTTTTTTATTTATTTTTTTGCTTTTTTGGTGGGCTGCTGTTTAAATAGTAATTTTAGTCTAAGATCTTCACTGGAGGGGGCTGAATGCACGGTCTACCTTTCAGCCGGGGGGCGGGGGGGGGGGGGGGGTTTGACACGTCTTTCAGCTGGGTATAATGAATCTAATTCTTGTGTCCCTCGGCATTTGCTGCCGTGTGGGAGACCAACAGGACCCTTCCACTCTTTCTGGAGGGGCTCGTCTTTCCAGGTACGTACAAGCACTGAATCACCAGGCTGCAGGGAGTGGATGGGTGAGTCCAAGGGTAGAGGCTGGGAATCCTTAGCATACCTGTGAAGAGACAAAGAACAGCAGACAGAGAACACATATACTGAGAGAGAAACTTGTTTTTTAATTTTTACTTTTTTTTTTTACATAAGCGGTGTACTATTTATAGGCCGTGTTTTTTTAAACATAATTTTAAAGGGACTGAGCTTTAATTTACCCTTTGGGAGAGCACGGCTGCGGAGCAGAACTAGGGGCAGGGCATCAGGCCACAGTAGGGAGGCCTCCTGGCATACTTTCGAGAGATGTTGCTTAAGGGTCTGATTGATCCACTTCACTACCCCACTGGCTTGAGGTCTCCAGGGTGTATGGAGTTTTCAGGGAATCTGTACGGTGTCTGAGATGCTTTGGACGATTTTTGACGTGAAGTGTGTTTTATTGTCAGATTTTATTCACTGGGGAAGTCCAAAGGGAGGAATAATCTTTTTAACAAACTTGAGAGCCACTGTCCTGGCAGTGCAATTGAGACATGGAAAGGTTTCTGACCATCTGCTGAATCCATTTACTATGACAAGGAGATACTTGAACTTTTGGGTCCGGGGAAACTTAGCAAAGTCTATTTGCCACACCCGTCCGGGGCCTGGAGTGGGTTCCAGGGCCGCTGGTGGTACTGGGTGTCCTGATTGGGGGTTATTCTTTTGACAGACTAGGCATTTTGTTTGTACTTGGGCAGCTAGGGCTCCGAGTCTGGAGGTTATGAAGTACTTTTTTATTACTTGGATAAGTGCCTCCCTGCCAGCATGAGTGGTTTGATGTAATTTTTGTAATACTGGCAGAATTAGGCCCTTTGGTAAGAGGACTTTCCCTTCTGGGGAATGAAGCCATCCCTCCTTTTCCTGGAGACCAAGTTTGTCAGCTAGCTGTTTCTCCTCCCCAGAATACTGAGGGGTCGGGAGCTTCCCCACTGATGGGATAAGGGCATGCATATAGGTGTTTTTAGTCTGAGGGAACATCAGGGTGGCAGCATGCTTTGCCTCTTTATCTGCCCTGGCATTACCCCTGGTCACATCTTGATCCTCCCTCTGATGGGCCTTATAGTGTCCCACTGCCACTTCCAAAGGGAGTTGCACTGCCTCTAGAAGCCGGAGGATTTGGGGCCCGTACTTGACTGGGGAGCCTTGGGCTGTCAGCATTCCCCTCTGCTTCCACAGGCCAGCAGGAGCATGCAGCACCCCAAAAGCATATTTGGAATCAGTGAAAATATTGACCTGTTTTTTTTTTGACAGTTCGAGTGCACGGGTCAGGGCCACTAGCTCAGCCAACTGGGCAGAGGTCCCAGCGGGCAAACTTTCAGCTTCCACGGTGTCACTGAGGGTTACAATAGCATAACCCGCCGGTTTTTGCTCATTTATTACCATGCTGCTACTATCAGTGTACCACTCATAATCTGCATTTGGGAGGGGCACATCCTTCAAGTCCGGGCGGCTAGAATATTGGGCATCTATGATTTTTAAACAGTCATGTTTCTGTTTCTCAGTTTTTGGTAAGAGGGTGGCAGGGTTAAGGGATGGACAAGGCTGCAGCGTGACCTCAGGGTTCTCTAAGAGCTTTGCTTGGTATCTTGCCATACGCGCTTGTGTGAGCCAGAGGCCGCCCTTAACATCCAGTAAAGCGCGTACCATGTGTGGTGTAAAAACCTGTATTGTTCCCCCTAGTGTCAGTTTCTCTGCTTGTGCCAGGGTCAGGGCGGTGGCTGCCACTGCCCGCAGGCACGCTGGCCAGCCCTTGGCTACTTGGTCCAGTTATTTCGAAAAATATGCCACCGGACGTTTTCATGCTCCTAGCAGCTGTGTGAGTACTTCCAGGGCCACCTCCTTTCGTTCATGTACATACAACTGAAATGGCTTGGAGAGATCTGGCAGACCTAGAGCCGGGGCTTCCATTAGCTTGTTTTTTAGGATTTTAAATGCCCTGTCAGCCTCTGGGGTCCAATGAAAGGGGTCATGGTCTGCTCCTTTTACACAGTCGTACAGGGGTCTAGCCTATAGTTCAAACTCTGGGATTTATATTCTACAGAAGCCTGCCATCCCCAGAAATGCTCTGAGCCGCTTGCGATTACTCGGGATAGGAACTTGGCATATGGCTTTTATTTTTTTATTTGAAAGCTGGCGTTCCCCCTGCTGTATGTAGAACCCGAGGTACTGTACCTGCGGGAGAGCAATCTGAGCCTTACTTTGTGCTACCCGATATCCTTGGAGTCCCACAAAATTCAGGAGACTAAAAAATCTATTTCTTCATTTCCCACCCGCATTTTTACTCGGGGTTCCAGGGGTAGGATGATCTGTTTCCCCTGACACCCTTATTTTTGTTTTTTTATCGCCATCATAGAGGTACTTCCCCTTTTCTTTTTGTTGGGCACTTATTTTTTTAGTGTCCCTCTTGCCGACACAGGGCACACTGATTGCGCCCCAGTCGTCTTTTTCGCGGGCCTGGACGTCCGTGGCCACGGCCCCCTTTTTTTTGTTTACTTTTCTTCGTGCCTGCCTGCACTGCCGCTACCATTAATTTTACTTGCTTTTTTTTTTTTTTACTTCTTTTAAACTATGCACTTGATTTGCTGCTTCTAAAATCTGTGCCATGGTCATACTTATCAAATCCTCCTTTTTCTGTAGCTTTCTCTTAATGTCGGGGGCTGCCCTGCTTGTAAATAGTTTTTTAATAATTGCCTCAGTTTGTGGATTATTAGGATCTGCATTGGTATACTGTTGGATCGTGTTTCGAATGTGCTGCAAAAAAGCTCCAGGGCTTTCCTTTGGATCCTGCACTACCTTCTATGGTTTAGTTTAATTATTCTGTCTGACAGCTGCATGACGGAGTCTATACAGTAGCAGCTCCTTATAGAAGGTGTGGTGGGTCATAGCCTGATTGTCATTTGGGTCCCACCTAGGATTTTTTATAGGAACTTGATTATCTGGGATCGGGACATTGTTACGGTCTTGGTCAAATCGCCTTTTCGCTTTTTTCCTTGCTTTAGCTATGACCTGTTCTTGTTTAACCTCAGTCAATAATGTTTGCTGAAGGACATTACAATCATCCCAGCCTGGCTTGTAGCTGCTAAGACATCCCTCAAAGACCGATACCAACTTGCTTGGGTTGATAGAAAATTCTCCAGCCTGTGCTTTGAAAGCGGCCAGGTCCATAGGATTAAAAGATGCATGAGTATAGACCTGCATGGTAAGAGCTTGTCCTTTCTATTGCATTAGGGGCGATTTTAGTCTTGGTAAGTAACGGGTATAATCCAGCAGATGGAGCCTGAACCCCACTATGAGCTTCACTAAGAATCTTACTTTGAGCCTCGCTCTGTGTGGGTGTAGGGGCCGAAGGAGAAACCGGATCTGCCATTACATTTGGGGTGGGGATCCGGGGACTGACATTAATTGCTACAGGGCCAATCGGGGTTAAATTACAGCATTGTAAAATATCAGTATGAGACTATAAGGTTATAAACAAGTAAGCATACGAATGCTTATTCTACTTCCCCGTTCGCTGACAGAACAGGAGTAACTGGAGGATTGTATTATGATTTAGTGATCCTCCGGGAGGCCACTGTTCTTGGTCCTCTAATTGGTACTGAGGCCAGTCAACTGTACAAAATCGCTTTAATTTACCCTTAGTCATTGGATCTGATCCAAATATCTTCCAATTTACTAAAATACACTCTAGGGGCGTGCATCGTACCGTACCTCCCGTGCTCTGTTCCTGTCCGATACCTACAGGGTAACTGTGGGTGTCCCCAGGTTCCAACAGAGCATATAATCCAGATTTCAAAAGGTTCCTACCTTATCCAAGGGACCAGTTCCCCAACATCGCCCGCAGCTGCTCCTCCCCTATATCCAAGGAACAGGTTCCTCACCGTCTCCCATAGCTGCTTCTCCACTATGTGAGTGTCTTGCACCGTCGTTCCCTCCGGGGTTGATCAAACTCCTTCTCCTCTGAGGCCCCCAATGAACTCACCGGTGTGTGCTGGGCGTCGGTTGTCGCTGCAATCCTCGACTTCCAGAAGGGATCTGGGCAAGGCTAAATTGCATCCTCGTCACCCCACGTTGGGACTCCAAAAGCTGTTGCCGGCACCCAGTGCCAGAGGCGAACAACAGCGGGGGGGGGTTCGTTACCCGGTGTGCGTCACTCAATAATCACAACGGGGTGGGGAAGCAGAAAAGTTTATTTGCAGCTGCAAACAAGGTACAGGGAGAATAGAATCTCAAATCCTGCACATCAGAGCAGGTCATTACACACATTTATATTCCTCAATGCTACTGCACTACACATCAGCCAATCAAAACTTTGCACAAATACTCTGCCTTTCTTATATGGGTTAGGACAATGTTTATTTCCTGCAACCTCTAACAAGCATTCCTAGCAACTTAAAGAACCAGCACATCCTGTCTGGCCTTGTAGCTCTCTCTCCTATTATCTTTAACTTGGCGTCAGCAAACCTTACACTATGGGGCATTGTCTGCATCTGCAACATTGTTTTAAGAGCAAAAGAGCTTACTCAAACCAGCCAGGCCTGAATTCTATTCAGGGGGGTTGAGAAGAAGCCCTTAGGCCTTTAGCAGGGAGACCTCTTCGACCCTTATGGCCTTCCATCTCCTCAACTTAACTAGTGGCCATGCCCTGGGGTCTCCAACAGAGGTAAATGGAAAAGGGGATGTAACCAAAGGTAGATGGGGCCAGACTAACCTGAGCTCTTTCTTTGAGCTGAGAACTGGTTGTTTAGAGAAGGGAAATGCAGCAGATCTAATATACTTGGACTTCAGTAAAGCATTTGATACGGTATCACGTGGGAAATTCTTAGCTAAATTAGAGAAGACGGGGATCAGTACAAGAATTGTAAGGCGGGTAAGGAACCAATTAAAGGGGAGAAGTCTGGAAACTCAACTATGGGATCGGAGGGAGGTTCCTAATGGAGTTCTTCAAGGATCTGTTTTGGGATCCATCTTCATTAATCTCTTTATTAATGGTGTTAACCCAAAAAGTAGGAGAGTGATAACAAAACTTACTGATGATTAAAAAGCTGGGAAACATGGTCTGTCCAGAGGGGGTAGAATATTATACAGGAAGATCTGGATGACCTTGAAGACTGGAGTACCAGAAGAAGGATGACATTTAAAGGTACCAGGTGCAAAATCCTGCACTTAGGGTCTAATAAGAAGAATTTCTTCTTGATGCTGGGGCTCATCAGTTGGAGGCGACAGAGGAGGGGCGAGACCTTGATGTGTTGGTCGATTATACGGTGACTGAGCCACCCATGTGATGTGGCCATGAAAAAGGCAAATGTGATGCTAGGATACATCAGCTGAGGCACTTCCAGTCGAGACAGAGAAGTACGAAAGTACATGGCCCTGGAGAGCCCTCCTCTAGAATCCTGTGTATGATTCTGATCATTCGAGAAAGATGAATTCAGAGTGAAACAGGTACAGAGAAGAGTTCTCAGGATGATCAGGGAATGGAGGGCCTGTCTCACGAGAGAAGGCTGGGAGAGCTGGGCTGGTTTAGTCTAGCAAAACAAAGGCTGAGAGGGGATCTGATGGCTCTCCATAAATACATCGGGGTAAAGACCAGGGAGGGTGGAGAGCTGTTCTAGCTAAAGGACAATGTAGGCCCAAGAACAAAGGCGAATCAACTGGCCAAGAACAAGTTCAGGCTGGGAGATTAGAAAGTTTCTAACCATTTGAGGAGGGAGGTTCTGGAACAGCCTCCCAATAGGGGCAAACTTTATTAGTTGTAGGAGAGCATTGGACACATTTGAGTGTGACTGTATGAGAGGGTTGCTTGTGGGATGGGGGTGGACTGGGCAACCCTGAGGGTCTTGTCTGGTATATGTCTTATGGTCCCAAGTCTCTTGCTTCAGCTGGTCACATGCAGGGGTCAGGAAGAGATGTTCCTCGCCAGTGTATTCTGGGTTCGGCGGAGTGTGTGTAAGGTGGGTAAGGAACAGAAAGGAAGCCCTGCTGGAGCTGCGAATGGGTTTGGCTGGTGTGGGGTTGCAATTGGCGTGTTACTAATGAACGGTGAAGCCTTGAGTTATGGAGCTCACTCGAAGTGAGTGCCAAGGAAACCCGCACACCGCCCCGCTGTGTATCCTGTATCTGCCACAGAAGGAGTGAAGAGAATCAAGAGAGCTGTCTGGGGTGACCTAAGGCCAGAACCGCAGAGGGCTCTGGGGTGGCAAAGGAATATTGACAAAACTGGGCTAGCAGGGAGCTGCTGGTCGGGATGAGGGGCATGAGATCTTTGTCTACAGTGAAATGGTTGTCCAATTCGGTTCCTAGTTTGATGTTTTTGCCTTCATCCCTCCACCTGCATGAGCAGCACAAACCTCTGTGCACTTGGCCTCTAACCCAGCCGCAGGGCTCTGTGCTTGTAGATTTCAACCATGCTTCGTACTTTGCTGTGAATATCACATTGCAGCTGCCAATGGGAGATGCTGCCAGGGATTTCTATGGAGCAGCAGATAGCCCAAAAGCCAGGGCTCCGACGGAGCCCCAACACGACCCTGACAGCAGCGACATGGAGGAGATGGAGGTGGAGGAGATGGGAGAATGGGAGGGCGAGGAGATGGATGTGGATTAGAACATCTGGGATTTGAGAAGTGCTGGGTGTGCATATGGCACCATACAATGCACCCACACGAGAGGGGCTTCCTCACCTCTCACTGTTTACAGAGCTAGGCATCTCAGGGGTTCTCTTATATATATTTTATTATTCCTTTCTTCTTTGCACTTACACACTTTGAGCAGATTTAGGAATGAATAAATGTTCCGTTTCCAGTGGTGCCAACAGCTCTGGGATTCGGACACGATACGGGAACAGTAGGGTAACGTGCATCAAATCTCTTCAATCCAGACAGCGTGATCAGCATGGGCAGCAGGTGTCATGGGGCTGTGGGCACTGAGGTTGCAGTGCCCCGGGGCTGGGGTCTCGCCCCCCGACCTCTGCCATCCAGTGCTGGGGCTGTGGGCTGTGGTGAGGGTGCTTTGGGCTCCTGCGGGGGAGAGGTAGGTAGAAGGGGAGGGAGGGGGGCAGAAGGGGAGTGGCGGGACCTCAGGCACAAGGGGAAGGGCCAAGGGCTACGCTTCCTGGGTTGCCAACTCACTGGCAGCCAGTGCTGATCGCAGAGTAGACAAATGATCGTCAGGCTTTGTGCTGACCAGGTCTAAGTCAGAGCAGCCTTGGGGCTGCTCTAATGTACATTCTGCTCCACATAGGCCCGGGTAAGCTGAGAATAGCTGTACTACAATGCCTTCTGGCCATGGGAAGCAGGGCAATTGAGGCCTTTCCACCAGCCAGGGAAGCCTCTATCTGCAGGTATCCTCTGAGGGTATTGACCCTGTGACATTGCACTTCATAAGCTTTATAAAAATGTTTAAGTGGGAATACGATGTAACTGGAATATGCTTTATGCAAAAGGTCTCTATAAGTTTTGTAATGAGACCTTACAAATCTACTGAGTGTGTTCATCCTATTTGGATGAATGTGTCATTCTTGTATCTGAAATTAGGAATATGAGATATCACTCTGAGGTCCTACTGTAGTTATGCAAAGTGTGGGCCATTAATGGTGGCTTAGAATCTTGATGGCTCCCATTAGCTAGGACAACTGACTGTAGATGGCTCTGTTCACCTGCAAGCCTTCACCGCATACGTGCGGGCCAGTCCTGAAAGAATGGAGGGGGGCTCACAGGACATGTGAACATGTCACATGATACTTGAATCCGTCTTTAACCTGGTGCTTTTCCATTTAGAAGGAGGAGTGGAAACCCAGAGAGACCGTGAGAGGATTCCCGCCTTGTGCCAAAGATATCAAAGGGAGTGGAACAGAACAAAGGGGGCTGCCAGTCATAAGAAATCCCCGAGTTACCACCTGAGCTGGAACAAGGCTATACCAGGGGAAAGGATTGGGCCCAGACTGGAGGGAGTCCAGTCTGGGAAAGAAGCTTATTGGAACATCTCTCAGGGTGAGATTTATCAGTATTCCGTTTCTTAATGTATTAGGCTTCGACTTACGTGTTTTGTTTTATTTTTCCTGGTAACTTATTTGTTCTGTCTGTTATTACTTGAAACCATTTAAATCCTACGTTTTATATTTAATGAAATCACTTTTGTTTATTAATTAACCCAGAGTAAGTGATTAATACCTGGGGGAGCAAACAGCTGGGCATCTCTCCCTATCAGTGTTATAGAGGGTGGACAATTTGAGTTTACCCTGTATAAACTTTATACAGAGTAAAACGGATTTATTTGGGGTTTGGATCCCATTGGGAGCTAGTTGCTGGAGACAGGTGACCTGTTGAGCAGTTTTGGGTTAAAGTCTGCAGCGTTGGGGGTGTGGCCCAGACCTGGGTCTGTGTTTGCAGCTGGCAAGCATGTCTGGCTCAACAAGGCAGGGTTCTGGAGTCCCAAGCTGGAAGGGAAAATGGGCTCAGAGGCAAATTCAGCACGTCAGGTGACAGGGCATTGCAGGTGTTCTCCTCACCCTGGTCGAATGCCTTGTGTGGGTTGTACCTGGGGGGTGCAGGGGTGGAATGAGCCGGGGACGTCTGCCCGTTTGAGTGATCCATAGCAGGCATACGAGGCACTTTTGGGGGAGCCTTGTCCAGGCCTGCCATGGGTCAGCTCTCTCAAACCACCACCCCTGGCAGCGCAAGCCTGACCTTCCAGCCCCCTGCAGGCCTCGCTCTCTGTGTACAGGTTAGCGATCGACACTCCCAAAACCTCTGAGCGTCCCTCGGGAGTGCTCAGCCCGTTCCCCGGAGCACATGCAGAACTGTGACTCTAATCCCACAGGCGCGGTCCACAGCAGCTTGTAAGATTCAATTCAGGCCAACCACTCTATTGAGAACACAGCAATTAGATATACAGAAAACAGGAATGAGTTTATTATCAAAGAACAGAGATGCAAGCGAGAGTGAATAAATACTGGTAACACCCATTGTTTCATGTTCTGTGTGTATATAAATCTCCCCATTGTATTTTCCACTGAATGCATCCGATGAAGTGAGCTGGAGCTCACGAAAGCTTATGCTCAAATAAATTGGTTAGTCTCTAAGGTGCCACAAGTCCTCCTTTTCTTTTTGCAAATACTGGAAAGTAATGGTAACATAGGATTTTGTTTTCTAACACTTTCTAGAGCCGGGGTTCTCACAAATTTTTGGCAGCCTCAGAATGAGGCTCTGACAATACTTAACTAACTGTAGGAAAAACAAACAAATACATTACATGTGCATATTTACATAGGGATTTTTTGCAGACTCAATAATAAATATAAGGTACAGTTGTGTCTTATCTTTACTGGACCTAAACACAGAACAAACCAGTGCTTTGCACAGTCTTGTCTTTTTTGTTGTTCTTTTGCTTTTTTGGTCAAAGGTGGACGGCTGTACAACAATTCTGAACTAAATTTAAAAATGCTTTACATAATAGAAAGGATAATGACTAATAACGAAAGAATGTATCTGCCAATATGTCCAAAGTTTCTTTCACACAAAAAAAACCATAGTCAACATAGCCCAGTAATAATAATGATAACAGTAACAACAAAATCTGAGCCGTTGCTGTTGTCTTTTCAGCTTGGTTTTTGCATCATTTAACAGCTTGCGCCTCTGAAGCTCACCGTAGTAATTTGGTTCAACTTCCCTTGCACAAGTGCTGAAGGGACGTTGCACGACATACATTTCAATTTGATGAATTTCTCTCTCACACTGCAACTTGTTCAGAAATGGAATCAGATGGCTTCGGAAACACAGGAAACTGCCTTTCCCCCTGGTGCTGAAGTGTTTCTTTTTCTTTCTATGTTTTGCTTTTCTTAGCAGAAGGTCCCAGAGGAGCCACCTGCTGTCACATTCAAGGTCATTTTCTGGCACTAGATTACCTGAAATACTTTCTGATACCCAGTCACATTTTAACTTTTTCACCTCCCTCCCCACCCCCATGAACAATCGCAACCTACCCAAACACCACGCAGTGAGATGGCCCATAGCCACTTACAGAGCTACAATAACATGAGATGTAAACACAGTGGTTAGAGGTCTATAAAATCATGAGTAGTGCAGAGAAAGTGACTGAGGAAAAGCTATTTACTTGTTCCCATAACACAAGAATTAGGGGCCACCAAATGAAATTAATGGGCACCAGGTTTAAAACAAATAAAAGGAAGTTCTTCCTCACACAGCGCACAGTCAACCTGTGGAACTCCTTGCCTGAGGAGGTTGTGAAGGCTAGGACTATAACAGGGTTTAAAAGAGAACTGGATAAATTCATGGAAGTTAAGTCCATGAATGGCTATTAGCTAGGATGGGTAAGGAATGGTGTCCCTAGCCTCTGTTTGTCAGAGGGTGGAGATGGATGGCGGGAGACAGATCACTTGATCATTGCCTGTTAGGTTCACTCCCTCTGGGGCACCTGGCGTTGGCCGCTGTTGGCAGACAGGATACTGGGCTGGATGGACCTTTGCTCTGACCCAGTATGGCCGTTCTTATGTTCTTAGCCAAAGAATACACTTTGTGACTTGAAAGAAAACCACACCTATGTAGCTCAGCTCTGCCGGCATGGTACTATTTAAAAGGGAGCACGCATGAGGATTTATGGCATTTAGAAGACACCTTTAATACTTAACATCTGAGCGATTGTTGGGGCACTTTGGAGGCTCTTGTGGCTGCAAAACAATCAGCTGCTGGCTGCATTTGAGAAATGCTGTTCTGGAGTCTAAATGAACAAGGCCTTCCCTTAGCCACATGCTGGGGAAATGAGGTAAGACTCCTTCTCATGAGATCACTCCCTCTCAGCTACAGAGAAAAGCTTGACAACGTAACCCTGAGTTTAAAAGGTTCAAAAGCAGATGGCACATACGGAGTTTAAACGAGACACACTTATTGCTTGAGGGCCCCACTGCCTGATTTTGAGATCTTGGCTTGTTCAAGTAGGTGTGAGTTGTATAAGTGTCACTTCTAGGAGTCTCATTTTGAGCCCCTTTCGAGTGCGGTCTCTTTTCCCATCTGTCAAGGTTTCTTCCCCACTTTGAACTCTAAGGTACAAATGTGGGGACCTGCATGAAAACCTCCTAAGCTTACTTTACCAGCTTAGGTTAAAACTTCCCCAAGGTACAAACTATTTGACCCTTGGACTTCCACTGCCACCACCAAACGTTTAACCGGCTTTCTGGGAAAGTGTTGTTTGGAAACGTCTTTCCCCCCAAAATCCTCCCCAAAACCTTGCACCCCACTTCCTGGGGAACGTTTGGTAAAAATCCTCACCAATTTGCATAGGTGACCACAGACCCAAGCCCTTGGATCTTAGAACAATGACAAAAGGATTCAGTTCTTGAAAAGAAACATTTTAATAGAAGAAACAGTAAAAAGAAAAGGATCACCTCTGTAAGATCAGGACGGTAAATACCTTACAGGGTAATTAGATTCAAAACATAGAGAATCCCTCTAGGCAAAACCTTAGGTTACAAAAAGACACACGGACAGGAATATTCATTCTATTCAGCTCAACATATTTTATCAGCCATTTAAAGAAATCATAAGCTAACGCATATCTAGCTAGATTACTTACTAAGTTCTAAGACTCCATTCCTGTTCTGTCCCTGGCAAAAGCCTCACCCAGACAGACACAGACCCCTTTGATGTTCTCCCTCTTTCCAGCTTTTGAAAGTATCTTGTCTCCTCATTGGTCATTTTGGTCAGGTGCCAGCGAGGTTATCCTAGCTTCTTAACCCTTTACAGGTGAAAGGATTTTTCCTCTGGCCAGGAGGGATTTTAAAGGTGTGTACCCTTCCCTTTATATTTATGACACCATCACATACACCTCAGGTTTGCTACAGATCCACCGTCTTCCCATGTAGCACCGTGAGCTGCTGACCCCTTTCTCGTCGTTCAGATACGCGCAGTCACCTCCTCCTCTTAAGTGAAACCTGCCACACAGAAGCCAGGGAGCTGCAGTCAGGCAGAGGCCGGGCATTTCACACCAGTCCCAGCCAGGGGAGCCGTTCTCCACAGTGCAGGCCTGAGTGCGGAGCAGCTACTCTCCCAGCCCCTCAGGAGCAGAGCTCAGGACAGCAGGGGCTTTGCAGAACCGCTGACTGTTCCTGACCCTCTATGCTGAGCAGCCCACAGGGGTGCTGAAGAATGGACAGTCCCCAGCAGGACAGAGAGAATTTGTTAGACTGATTGTCAAAAGGGACCGGCCCTCTAACAAGAGGGGCAGACCATCACCAGAACCAGACGACTGAGCAGGAAAAGCGGGGGACAGGAAGGATCTCGCCTCCTTGAAACACATGGAGCAGAACCAAGATGACACTGAAAGAAGAAATTGCATTCAGGGGTTTCCTTCTCCGTTGATCTATAACTCTTGAGCTTTCCATTGGGCATGGGGGAAAAAGAGAGTGTTGAAGAAGTTCCTTTGTGAAAGCATGTGTTCCTTGTTTGTAACCCTCACGTAAGTCTCCCAGAGTTCATCTGGTGTGGAGGGTGGAGCTCTAGGGACAACATGCCTCTCGGGAGATTTGGGAGGGTTCAGCACTGGTTTTGGATCCTACAGCAGCTGATTTGCAGGGTCCCACATCCTAAGGAGCATACCAGACAGGGAGTCTGTACCCCAGGAGAATGCCACAGAGGCTCGAACTCAGGACAGTGTCTGGTAGCTCTTCAGACCCAGTGAGGCTGGAAGCAGGTGGGATCCAAAGGTTGGGTCCAATACAGCAGAATGGGGACTGTCCATTGGGGAGCCCTGACCCAGCGCCAAAAGAGCCTGATTTTTCAAAGTACTGAAGTAACCCAGACCAGAGAAGTGTGTGGGGGGGTCTCCATCCCCCTCTAATGGCTGGCCTGCAAAAGAGCTTTATCAACCGGGGGGGAGTTTCAGTTAAAGAAGTGGATTCTTTCGCTCCTATGGCAGAGGCTCATGCTTCTACTGCTGAAGTCCCAGGGTTCAAGCAGCGCTGGTTTTGTGATCACACTTGGAGCCCACTGAAACCCATCGCGGGGTGTTGGGCAGCCATCACTACTGTACCCCGTTCCAGTGGGAGCCCCAGGCGTCCAGCACCTGTGAACCGCAGGCTCCTTTAACATCGGTGCCTTGTTGCGGATTCAGAGGCCTCACCAGCCAAGTCACTCAAACCTGCCGGCTGCAATCCCCAGCGGGACCTGCACCTGCCATGCAGTGCTCGGCATGCTGCCCTCTCTAGCAGCCACTGTTAACCTGAGCTCCCTGCTGCCTCCTTTCCCCAGGGGGGGTCAGACACCCCAGGGACCTTGCTGAAGAGGGCTGGGGGAGAACAGCGAGTGTCCCAGCTGAAATCCCAGCGCGCTGCGAGGGCATCTCTGGCTATGGCGGGCTCTGTCTCCGGCCCAGCACCGTGCTGCGGGGAGGAGCCGAGAGTTCAGGGACACGCCGGCTCCCATCGGTCTCCGATACACGCAGGACGCGAACGGACCAGGGTCGTGTCTGGTGCTTTCACTAGCACTGAATGGTGGATCTACCTGAGCTCAAACCGCTCAGACACCAGAATCCCCAAGCCCAGGGAATTAGTCCAGAGGGGTGAGAGAGACTCACAGGTGGTTGAATTTGGTGCCATTGGCCCATTTCCAGGGCTGACCCTGCTCCCTCCAGAGGCCGATCCAGTGGTCATAGACACCCTTATGGCGCAGCAGGAACGCCTTAAAGAAAGCTGAGGGACAGCAGGTATCAGCCCCACCTCCCATGCTCCCCCCCACCGCCCCTCCAGGGCTCTGTGCTGCAGAGAATCCCAGTCACATATTGAAGGTGCTCAGTTTATTTTCAGGGGGGATTTTCCCCTCCCTCTTGCAAAGCACAAGATCTCCCGGGCAGTCTTAACCCTCCCACCGCATACAGCAGCCCTACCCCAGTGCTCCCAGTCACCCACACCCCAAGTCCGCCTGAGCTGGGGGCAGCTGTTGGGTCTGAGCTCAAGATCAACAGCTGGACGTTCAACCTAGCAACAAACAGCAGGTGAACAACTGAGAAGAATGTGGGAACTTTCACTCAGGGACATGAAAGCCACAAGGGGGCGCCAGAAACCACAGCCATGGGAAGTGACCTGTTGCACTGTGGGCCAGGAATGATGGAACTTAATTCACCTCCTACCTGCAGACTTTTCTCTCCCCAAACACAGCAGCAAGAAAGGCACTTTCTGGAAGCCCTCATGGCAGTGTAACCCTTTCAGAGCCATGAAAGAGCAGCAGTGGGGTCACCCATAAGTGACACCAAAGAGGATTTGAAAGGCCTGTCTAGTTGAGAGGAGTTGGACTCAAACCCCTCCAGATGTTTTCGAGCACGTCACTTTTGTTTGCACCACAGTAACTCGGTAGCTGGTTTTCAAGCCTTCCCATGTGGCTGGCGCTCAGCGAGGAACAGACACTCTAAGTTGGGAAGAGTTAGGAAACGTGGCAGCGGTGATCAGAAAGCGAGCATGTGTTCACCTCACTCACAAGGCATGTCTGACCCTGTAGATTTCACTGTCCAGTGTACGGTAGCCCACACCCCTGCCCTACTGAACTGAGCAGAGAAGTCAGTGACTAACAGTTGATGGCACAGGCTGTCTCCACCATCCATCTCCAGCTCAGATGCCACATGTTCTGCAGAGCTCCCTGCACCTGCAGGTGTGTAACCAACCCTAAGCTCACAGATTCCCACCTTACACAGCGAGAACCAATGCTGCCCATTGCAACAGCCTGCCATTACAGCAGGGAGCTGGGATTCAGGGCGCATCTGTATCCGAGCAATCTGCACCAGTATAATCACAGTGTTGCAGTGACATCCGGGCAAGCACCTCCTGGAGATGCGCTGGAGCAGTGCGGCTCGCTCTGGTAACTTCCTGCAGCAAACTGCACCAAGGCAAGCTCCTTTGTGCACCAGTGCAGTGCGTCTGCTTTAGCGGTTTGCACCAATTCAACTACACGGACGTCATGACATCGGCACAGAGGATTCCTAATGCAGACAGACCTGGATTCAATCCCCTCTGCCAGCTGCTAAACCCTCCTGGGGCCCAGTGATCAGATCCCAGGGCAATAGAGAAATCCCACCCCCGACATTCCCCAGCACGCCCTGCCCCAGACAACAGGGGGATACAACAGGGTTCATGTTCACCGCAAACAGACGCCCTCTGCATGAGCACACGCTGTCTGGGCAGCCCGGGGGAGTGAATGGTGCTAAGGGACCCTTCCTGGCCAAGCTTAGCGATTGGGGGGTTTCCACACTGCGCTGGTGGAGGGGTCTTGACTTAATTCTACGGCTCATTTCAATAACACGGCAGCACCTGCCGCCCGGCCACAGGCATGACCTGAAGATCCAGGAAGGCCAAGCTGGTAACCTCAGAGTAACACAGGGAAGGCAAAGGGCTCAGGGTTGCACTGCATCCTGTCCCACTGGGCACCCTGGTCAGGGACTGCTTCATGGCGTGTGGCAAAGGTGACTTGGGTCCAAAGTGCTCAGAGATGGGCTGGGGGGGCTAATGTCAGTCAGATCGTCCTGACACAGAGAGTGCCCAGGTGCAGGGGTCTGGGAGGAAGATCCCCCAGGAATCCTCTGCCCCAGGGGCAGAAGCCGGACAGGCCGGGAGGAGAGAGTGAGTGTGGCAGGTCACGGGAGAATGGGATGCGCGGAGATCGTAGATGGAGGGGAAGGGAGCGGGGCGGAAGCTGGGAACTCACCTGCCAGAGCAATGATGGCAGCAATCAACGCAGACCATACAACTATCACTGCAACCACAACTCTACAGGTTGGACTTTTCTTGCAGTTCCAAGGAGGGTCTGAAACAGAAAGACCCGTCAGGCAGGGCTGGGAGGACACGTCTCACTGACAGCACCGGGGCTGGAGCTGCCCTGGAACATGCACCGTTCTTGTCTAGTTTTTGTAAAGCTCTCCAACACCACTTTCTACAAACCATTACCCTCTGATCCCACTGAGGGTTTCCAAAAGTTAGTGCCTGTCTCACCCACCACAACCTGCAAGGTCTCATGCCAGCAAAGGGAAGCTGCTCCCAGATCTGGAGCTGCATTCGCATGTCCTGAGGGCTGTCCTGCACCATGGTCACCACGGGCAGGTAGGTCATCAACCTCCATCTCTGTCCCAGCTGCAGGATGGCCTCTGGTTCCTGCTCCCTCAGGCACCTGGAGATACTGAAAAAGGGGTGGGGTTGGCAGAGCAGGAGAACACCCCATGAGGTTAAGAAATGGCAGTGAGAGCCTTTTCCCTCCCTGGGAGATTATGGTGTCCCTCTGTGGGGACTCCCTTCCTGGCAGATGCTAGTGAGCTATTGAAAGAGCTCAGCCTGTTTAGATTATAAAAAAGATTGGGTGGTGACATCATAGAAGTGTTGAAGTGACTTCATGGAGAGAAAATATTGGGTATTAAAGGGCTCATTAATCTATCAGAGAAAAGCATAACAAGACCCAGTGGCTGGAAACTCAAAAGAGACCAATTCGTATTAGAAAGAGGGCACACATATTCAACAGTGAGGACGAATCACCAAAGGAAGAAACTAGAAAGGGAAGTGGTGGGAATTCCCCACCTCTTGATGTCTTCTAATGAAGACTAGATGCCTTTCTGGAACGTGTGTAGTCAAAAATTAGCTCCTATGCTCTACAGAAAGCATGTGATATGCAGGGGGTCAGATGACACGCTCTAATGGTCTCTTCTGTCCATAAAGTCTGCTAATTGATGAAAAATAAGCCTAGCATGGGGAGAAGCCTCTGATGTTTTACTGTGTTCGGCTTGAGCCCACAATGAACGCTCATTGAGAGGGGTGATCTAGGGGAAGCAGCTCAAACATCCAATGTGGCTGGACAGGGGCAGGACATCAGCACTGCAGGGGAGGGGTGGGTGTGGCAGTGACATCACAAGGGCCTTTGGCAGGACCTCAGCCTATTGGACAAAGGTGGTAGGGAGGCGATGACCTCACAGAGAGATCTTGACATCAGCCAGGCAGGACAGGGGTGCAGGACAGGGGCCACCTCGGAGATCCCTGTGGCTTTGCTTCAGCACGTCTCCTTCTCGAGGTCTCTCCTAGAGGACTGAGAGAGCATTCACTTTCACATTCGTGAGCGCAAGGAGGACCCTCTTCGGAGTTTTCTCCTTTTCTTTTAGTGGTTTTGCTCGAAAACAGACGTCCCTGTATAGAAGGTAAGAGCCTCGGAGAGGTTTGGAACCTGTTCAGTCTGATCCATCAGGTGTCGGCTGATTTTTAGGAATGGAAAACACTAGATTGCGGGGGCAGCATTTTATTTCCGACCTAAGACTTTGTCCCTTAGAATTACTGGGGACATTGGGGTTTCTCCTTTTTGTTTTCCCTTTTCCTGTCTCTCCCTCCTTTCTCGTCTTCTCTTGCATCTTTGTCCTTTTCCCCTGCTTTCCTTTCACCACCAGGACCTGTCTGTGTGTGTGGAGTTGGGGACGGAGGGGGGGAGGGGGGGTTGCACTCCAACTCTCATTGCGGGAGGCCCTCCCAAAGACATGTGGCTGGAATAATGCTCTAAGAGTGACTCCCTCCGGTGGTGACCCGGGACATCTGGTGAGAACTCTCAGCTTTCTGCTTCTCAGAGTCTCAATGCTGATTGGGGGAGTTTGGGGCTATTGTGAGGGAGGAGGCTCAGGTCCTTGTGACCCTCTTTTAAGACCAAGGAAATAGGGCGTAACCAAACATGTATTTGATTGCTCTTGCCGCTTTTATCCATTCATTGTCTTGGAGTAATTCACGATTCTCTCTCTAATGGGCTAGTTCTTCTAAAATACTGACTAAAGAATTAGGTTTTAATAAAGCCAAATGCAACCCCATACCTCCAGTAACAAAGGAGTCAGGCGGCACCCTACAGAATTGGGGACAATCCGCTGGAAAGCAGTGACCCTGAAAAGGATTTTGGGGTCATAGTGGACAAGCTGTTCAACATGAGCTGTCAATGTGAAACTGTGTTAAAAAAGGTTAAAGCCATTCTTGGCTGGATAGAGTAGTGAGGATGGAAAGGGAAGTGAAAGAGCATTGGTGAGACTGATGTTGGAATGTTGAATCCAGTTCTTGTGTCCACATTTTGAATATTATGTTAAAACAATTGGAGAGGGTGCAGAAAAGATTCATAACTGAGTGATGGGGATGATGCCCTATTATGAGACATTGAAAAAGCTCAATCTGCTTAGTATATACAAGAGAAGAATGGGAAGTGAGTTGCTTGACTTCATGGAGAGAAAATGTTGAGTATAAAAGGGCTCTTTTATGTCTCAGAGAAAGGCATGACAAAACCCCATGGATGGAAGCAGAAATCAGAAAAAGGATAATGACAATAAGACCCAGATTTGTAAGAGGGTGGTGTTAGGGGGCTTATTCCTTCACCCACTTACTTCCCTGGTCCTTCTCACATGAACAGAGAGCAACAATACCCGAAGTCCAAAGGTGCAAACAATTCGATGTTTATTGGGGTGAACTTCCAGCAAGCATGATTCCAGTTTCCTTCCTTAGTATCCTCCTTCCCAGCTCTGACACCACAGAGCCTTACACCTATGTCCCTGTTCCGATTCCTGCCCTTAGCCAAGCATGATTCCAACTTCCTTACTCCCATTCCCTGTTCCCATTTCCCCCTTTAGCTAAACATGATTCCAATTTTCTTACCCCCATTCCCTGTTCCCATCTCACACACCCACATGCCCACCCCCCCCACCCCCCCACCCTCCATTGACTACAGATTATATAGTAAAACTTGAGTTCTGCTTAGCTATACCTTAACCAATCATTTTCCTGAAATTTAACTAACCAATCCTAACATATTGTAACATGATTATGTAACCAATTATATCCCACCACCTCAATTAGTTTACACCTAGCAAAATTAATTATACAGCAGACAGGAACAATCACAGAACCAGACAGAGATGATACAGACAAACAACAGCAAAGTGGGAACTATAATGACAAAACAATACAGAAGTGAGGATTTCACATCCCAGCTATTGATAAGTGAGTTCTTGCCAGACAGGATGCTATCAAACTAAGTTTCCTTTCACATTTTCTAGGCACTTCCCTTTCTCTGGAGGTGATAGGAATACAATCCTGTCCTGATAGTGCCTAACAGCCCAATAGCACCTTATTTCAATGTGACTAGTTTGGAATGTGAGGATGTGACCCTTCGCTTCCCAGCTTATGGCTGCCTCTGCTGCTTAGCCAAAGGCCTTAGCCTAAGAACAGGGCCTCAGACTGTCACAGTAAGAGAAGGCCCTTACACCAGCAGACAGTGATTTTGATTCTTTCTTTTATACCTCTATCACTAGCCAAGTGATAAGAATACACCTAAATTCTTAGAGTATAGGCCTTTACAGACAGGCCTGAATATCTATATCCTAACAGGTGGTTTGTCATTGGCACAAAGTACCAAGAGAAATGATGGCTTCTCCATCTCTTGATCTCTTCGAATAAAGACTAGATGCCTTTCTGGAAAATGTTTGAGTAAAAGAAAAGCCCAGCTCTTCTGACATACAGGAGGCCTTAGGATACGCAGGGGATCAGATTAAATGCTCGAATGGTTCCTTCTGGCCATAAAGTCAACTAACTTGTGAAAACCTAATTGCGGCCTGGGGAAGAACTTCTGTGTTCTACTATGTAGTCGGTGTCACCCCACAAGGAAGTGACATTGAGTGGGGTGATCCAGGGGAAGCGGCTGAAACATCCAATGTAGCTGGACAGGGGCAGGACATCAGCACTGCAGGGGAGTGGTGGGTGTGGCAGTGACATCACAAGAGCCTTTGGCAGGACCTCAGCCTATTGGACAAAGGTGGTGGGGAGGCGATGACCTCACAGAGAGAACTTGACATCAGCCAGGCAGGACAGGGGTGCAGGACAGGGGCAAGCTCGGAGATCCCTGTGGCTTTGCTTCAGCACGTCTCCTTCTCGAGGTCTCTCCTGGAGGACTGAGAGAGCATTCACTTGCACGTACGTGAGCGCAAGGAGGACCCTCTTTGGAGTTTTCTCCTTTTCTTTTAGTGGATTTGCTCGAAAACAGACGTCCCTGTATAGAAGGTAAGAGCCTCGGAGAGGTTTGGAACCTGTTCAGTCTGATCCATCAGGTGCTGGCTGATTTTTAGGAAAGGAAAACATTAGATTGTGGGGGCAGTATTTTATTTCCGACCTAGGATTTTGTCCCTTAGAATTACTGGGGACATTGGGGTTTCTCCTTTTTGTTTTCCCTTTTCCTCTGTCCCTCCTACCTTTCTCTTCTTGCTTCCTTTGTCCTTTTCCTCTGCTCTCCTCCCACCACCAGGAGCTCTGTGTGTGGAGCGGGGTCCGGGGGGGTTGTGGGAGGCCCTCACAGAGAGGTGAGACTGGACTAGTGCTCCGAGAGTGATCCCCTCGGTGGTGACCGGGGCCATTCTTTGGGCTATTTAATGAGAACCCTTAGCCTCCCACCCCTCAAAGTCTCAACCTTGATTGGCTGAGGAGGGGGCTATTGACAGGGAGGAAACTCTGGTCTTTGTTGTTTTCTTTTATGACCAAGCAAATAAGTCACAATCGGTTATACGTTTGACCAATGTGGATGCTGCTCTCCATTCATTGTCTCGGAGCAGTTCATGATCCTCTCGAACATTCCAGTTCTTCTGAAATAATTGCTGAATAATTACTATGAACAATTGTTGGTCTGTAGCTCATTTGAGAGCAATTCTGCTACTGACTGGCTGCATCAGCTAAGACAAGTCCCTGCTCCTTTCTCAGCCTTCGTTTCTCCTTCTGTCAAGAATGAATAACAATCCTCTCCCACTTACCTCACCATGGGTGGATGCTGGGGATCCACTGAACAGTGTCACTCGGAGCAGTGCAGACTAGGGGGTGTCCTATCACACTGAGCCATATCAGATTATAACCTAATATTCAATTTGATTTGTATTTTATTGTTTTGAAATTGTGAAAAGCAGCAACTACTTAGCTCAGAGTGAAGCATCTCATCCAATTTTCTAGAGCATAGTGTCTCCCCTTTGTGTATGACGAGACAGTTGAATGCACTGTGACGGACAGGAGATGCTCTTGTTTTGCAAACAGATATTTTTGCAAAGAATTTTCATCCTACTTGTTATGATTTCAAGAAACAAAGTGGTTTCGTTTGAATGGATTTTCTGACAGAAAAAGGTTTCCATGAAAATGTTCACCCCTTATTTCCTGGGCCTTATCCCTGCCTCTGGGGGGTTGTTGTCTGTTAGTTAGAACAGGAATCAGGACAGTTGTCTTCTCTTTCTGGCTCCGTCACCGCTTCGCTGTGTGACACCTTGGGTAGGTCCAATGGGAACAGGGTCAATTCTCTAACTCCAGGCAGCAGGAAGCCTGGGTGAGATAAGGGATGTTAAGGCCATCTGCGAAGGAGAAAGGGATGTTTCCAGGTGTTGAATGTCAAGAACTCTAAACTTTGCTAAAATGGATAGTCTCGAGAAACAAGAACTAGTTGGGGCCAAACTTTAACCATTGTCTTCTATAAAGCCCATTCAGGAATGTGAGTCCCAGAGAGCCATAGAGAGGGGGAGCAACTTGCCCAAAGTCCCACAGATCAAGAGGCAGCAATGGAAGCAGGAGTGACACTCTCTCTCAAAGGCAGGGGGACCAGACATTAGGGCCTGGTTGCAATTGTCAGCTGTGGGAGGGAGTGTGCGGCAGTGGTGAGTGAAGGGGTCCATCCATGGCTCTGACACTTGGTGTGACCCTGTGGTCGCAGCTGAGGCCCGTTTGCCGTCAGTAGGGTTGGGGTCCCATGGCTACAGCCCAGTGGGTTTGGGAGGCTCCAGGAAGGTGAGTAAAGTGCTGGGATGTCAGGATCCCGGAGGCGCTGTCACCTCCACCCTAGGGCCGTGTTCTGCACCCCCTGCTGCTGGCTGAGTTTCTCCGTCCCTTGGCAATCAGACAGACTCTTGTTTTCACAGCCAGTCGATCGCCCTCGTGTCATCACCCTGCCTGCTGGCTGGGCAGGGTAACTCCTGAGGTCACCACCCTCTCCAGCCTGCCTTGGGCTTGGAGAGTGAGGAGGAGGGTGAGGGACGTCTGCTGACCCTGAACATCCGCCATCCATTGTACCATCACTGAGAGCACGTGAGTGGCATTCGGGTTCCTCGGTGTGTTCCCCTCTCTGTCTGGGGGAGAGACTATCTCCAAAGGGGGATTTCATTTGCAAACAGCCCCCAAGAGCCCCTCACTCTTAGGCCAGGCAGGGGCTTCTCCAGAGCCGTCTCCAGTGTGTTTGGAAAGGTTCCAGCAATGGGGCTTCCCAGCCCTTCCCCTCCCAGCCCTTCCCTCCCAACCCTTCCCCAGGCTGAGAGTCTCTGAGGTGAGCCAGACCCTGTGAGCTGCTGAGCCTGGAAATCAATGGGGAATGAGGAGGGCTCTGTGCTTCCTGTGCCGAGGGCCTTTGTGACTTTGATGTGAGGAATGATTTCCCAGGAGAAGTCCGGACTCCTGGCTTCTGTTCCTTCTCTAGCCTGGGTGGGAGAGTGGCCTGGGACGACAGGAGGGGACTGCTTCTCCAGAGTAACCGATGGTCTTTGGGACTGACCTCATTGCTGGAAAAGGATGAGACTTCCTGGCTATTGCAGCAGCAGGGATTACGAGGGGGAACGTTGGGAGCGGATCATGCAATGAACTCCTGCCCGTGTGTGTAGATGGCACTCCCTGCACTCCTGTGCGGGCAGAGGGGGCGGCTGTGGTTGGAGGAGGGAGGAGGAGGGACGGAAAAGGCCCAGGAGTGAAAGGCTGCCTTGGGCCCAGTCTCACCGCTGCTCCCCGCTCGGTTCCAGGATGGCCAGGCTCCTGCGGATGTTGCGGAGGAAGGCTCTGCAGGTGGCCCCAGAGCCTGAGGGAAGCAGCTGCCGTCTTCCCAAGGGGCAGAGCAACCCCTGCATCCCTGCTGGCGGGGAAGCAGGTCCCATCCAGGCCAGACGGCGGAAGTGCCCGGCCTTCTGGAAAAGGACCCCGGCTCCCGGCGCAGGCGCCGAGCTGGGAGAGGCCCCGACCAGGCCCCAATGGAGCTGGCCCAGGCTGCGGTTTCGCAGACAGGACCCATCCCAGGAGGGGCGCCGGGCAGGGTGGCTCTGGGGCTTGTTGTGTGGGCAGCAGCGGCCCCAGGAGCCCAGACCTCGTTCCCATCAGGAGGCATCGCCCTGCCCGGTCTCTGAGGACCTTCCAGCCCCTGCAGGCCAGGAGGGGGAAGGTCCCTGTCCCAGCACCGGCAGCTCAGCCTGGGACAGCGGCAGCACCTGGGCCTCTGGCAGCAGCCAGGCCGATGGAGGCCACTGCTTTGTTCCAGGTGAGGAGCCAGGCTGGGCTCCGGGAGGGCTGAGGACGGGATGTGAACACCCTGGGCCCAGATGCTCTCCCAGGGATACGGGGGGGGGGGGGGGTCCCATCCCAGGTGTCTGGCCTGAGCCCCGCGAACCCCACGGACAGCAGCAGCCATCACACAGCTGCCCCTTCCGCACAGGGACCTGGGGGTGGGGGCATGAAGAGCTGCTGCCACTTTGGTCCTTGCTGCTCCAGGGCCGGGGGAATCGGCACCTCCCCTGGAGTCCTGGCCAGTGGAGGGGGGGTTCTTCTCTGGGCTTCTGCAGCTGTTGGGGGCTGAAGGCATCCCTGAGAGGGAGGTTTGGGGCCCCATCTGCCCTGGGTGCCTGAGGTGGGAAGGGGGGTCTTGAATCCTGCTCTGCCCACCACGCCCCTCTCCTTCCCTCCCTGGTGCAGGGACCCCCCTGGATTCGGAGCAGGAGGAAGGGGTGGACGTGGCCAAAGATGAAGCTGCTCTCAAGGTCATCCGAGAGCAGCTCCAGTGCAGAGATAAGGTACAAATGTTCCCCACTGGGCTGGAACCAAGATTGCCCTGTCCCTTACCAGCATCCCCACCCCCTGCCGAGGGTCTTGTGCCTCCTGATCCACCACCCCCAATGGGACCCTTTTACATCCATGATGTGGGACCCCCAAGATGGGGGTGTCCCACAACAGCCAAAGTCATCTCCCCCCACAGGCACTGTCCCAGTTCCTGATCCTGCTTGTGTAGGAGTGGTGGGGGATTTGGACAATAGGTGGGTCCCCACAATCCCCCATTGAGGCCTGAGCCCTGGAGCTGGTGTGGGTGGGGCAGGAAGGTCCCTCATTAACAGGTTGTCTCTCGCTATACCCCACTCCCGGTGGGTACAGGATGAGGGGCAGCAGCTCCTGTTCCTTCAGGCCATCTACCCCGCATGTCTGGCTGCACGGGAGAGAGGGGAGGACACGCTGGAGCCGCGCTGCTGCAAGGCGGCTGTGGTGAAGAGGATCGTGGTGAGTGAGACACGCCATACGGCAGCTGGCGGGAGGGGGAGAATTGTGGGGCTGGGGGACAGCTGAGAGTGGGGGACAAGGAATCTCATGGTCCCAGCTCAGTCGTCGGGATGGGGCTGAATGGCGGCAGTTTTGACAGGGAGGAGGAGAGAAGGGGATTGGGAGTGAGCTGGGCAGGAATCCGAGAAGGGGGACAAGTCGGATGGGCAGGAAGGAATTGGAGGAGCGGGAGGTGGTGGGGGATCCTGCTGGCCATGTGGGGCACTGGCTGTGTCATCTCCTCACTGGGAGGCGTCAGTCGGGCGTGAATCTCACACGCTCCTTTGTCTCTTTCACGTCTCACAGGAGCTCATCGAGGAGCTTCCCGATGACTCGTCACCCAGCGCCGTCCTCGCCCACTCCCTGGCTGCAGTGGGCTACCTCTGGTACTGAGACAGCCCCACCCCCCCACCCTGCCGGCTCCCCTCACCCCAGTGCTGCTCAGGCCCAAGGCTGGGAGTCACCGTCACTGTCCCTCCCAAGTCACCTCCCAAGAGTGGCGCCTCTGGCAGAGATGGTGGGGTGGGGAGGGTCACTCTCTCCTGGCAGGGCTCTTCTTTTCACTCCCATAACATGACAGGGGCCTTGGGGAGGGGCTCACTCCCGGGCTCCGATACAGGAGGGGCAGCAGGCTCCAGGGAACAGCAGCTATTCCTGTCCTGCCACTGTCTGTCTGGGACGCCTTGGCCTTGTCATTCCCTAGCGAAGTGCCTCAGTTTCCATTCTCGCCAGACTGTGCCTCTATCCCTGTGGCTTGGTGTCTGTGTTGGCGACAGTCCCACCCAGTACTGCACAGTCTAATAGCAGCTCCTCTCTCTTGCCAGCACCATGAAACCTGCCCTGGAGCCAGCCCTAGAGACCCACCTCTTGCGAGCTGCCCTTCACTCCGTCTTCACCCTAGGCACGGAGAAGGACACCACCGGCATCCAGGTACCTCCTCCTCCATCCTCCTCCTCTTCCAGAGTAGTCCTTGGTCCCTACTCCCTTGATTCGCTGGAGCTCCAGATTTAGGGGTGGGGTAGTGGAGATGGAACAAGCTGCAGGCTTGGATCCTTCCCTCCAGCAGGGAAGAGATTACCCCTCCCTGGGGGATTTTTCTTTCTTTCTTTCTTTCTTTCTTTCTTTCTTTCTTTCTTTCTTTCTTTCTTTCTTTCTTTCTTTCTTTCTTTCTTTCTTTCTTTCTTTCTTTCCTAAGCCGTGTTTGGCCCAGAAGCCCAGGTTCCATCCATAGCAACTTGGCTGTTTCCTACTCTTCTGCCTACAAGGCCCTCTGCAGAGACCTGCTAAGCTCATGGATTAAAGCTCCAGGGGTCATCAATTCTTGCAAATTGCCTGCAGTGGGATGTGAAGGAGAGAGGCCAGGAGATGTGTTTGGGAGTCTCCCCAGTGCTTCCCAGAGACCCCTCTTCCCATCCTGTGGCAGGTGTAGGCCCAGGTTCCCTAACTCTGACCCATGCTTTGCAGACTCTGCAGAAAGTCATCCCAGAGGTCCTGGATGCCATGCTGGGGAACCTGCTGGCAGAGTCCCCAGACACAGACAGGCTCCACTTCATCTTGGAGGTGAGCCCCATTTCACCGTAACTCTTTGGGGGACTGGTAAGGAGAGACTGGAAGATCCATTTTCTACTCTGTCCTCCTAGCTGGGTCCCCAGTGGGCCGTCCTTGGTTGGTGGGTGAGTGCAATGTAGTGTCAGGTCCTTCCTTCTTGAGGAACAGAGGAAGGAGCTGGGACTCCAAGCCAGAGCTCTGCCTGGTTCTGCTGAGCACTAAGCACAGGGCTCCTGGCTGTCTTGGGGAGAGAGAGTCTGAAAATCCACCCTTCCCCCTCCCCTCCAACACACAGAGCCCATGAGATTAGGGAGCTACTTCTCAGAGAAGAGGCACATGCTCCTTCCTAGAGAAACAGGAGGGCCCCAGGGAATCAGCCCTTCCCTCTGATCTGCTCTGAAATTCCTGGGGGGATTGTGCTCTCAGTCACTCCCTACTTCCCCCCAAGGATTTGCATAGCAGGGAAGGGCCGAGGGTTCAGTCTTCTTTCTGGTGAACTGTTCAGGAATCAGGAATTCTGGGAGGATGGGACCAGCCCCTAGATTGTCCCAATCTAGAGAGATGCGGAGAAGTTGTGACCTGAAGGGTACAAGCTGCATCCTGGGGGAAAGAATCCCCTTCTAAAGCTCTGCCATCAAGGACTCAGCTATTTCCCCCTGCGCAGAATGTCTCAGGCCCCTGGGGCTGGAGGCGTGGGGGGCTCATTTGTAAAGCAGGAGCAGCTGGCCACTGAGTCTGACCTGCCTCCTTTCCCCACAGCATGTCAACCTCTGGGTCGTGTCCAGGGTGTCGCAGGAGCGAGCCAGGGCCATCAGGAGCAGCACAGCCCTGCTGAGATACACAGTCACTCTCCCTGAGTTTGACGTAAGTGAGCTCCGAGCCCAGCTTGCTGGCTCCAGGCGGAGGCGGGCTGGCTCCAGCGGGCTGCAGGATCTGCTGCTGCTGCCGGGGCTGTGGCTTAGGAGGGTTCTTCATGGGGAGGCAGAGTCAGAGCAGGACTGAGCTAGCTTGAGTCAAGTTCTTCTTGTCCTGGTTCAGTGTTGACCCTGGGCCTTTAAGGGGACCATGCTCCAGCCCCTGCTTGGCATCCCGGGCTCCCTTGGCAGCAGAGCAAATGAAGGTTTGATCTCAAGCTCCTCTCCCCCAGCATCTCCTGTAGAGGGGCTAAGGGGAAGGAGCCCTCTGGCCCAGGGCAGACAGGGAGCTGAGAGGAAAATGCTGATGGAGTCCCCTCTGCTCTCCCTTCCATTAGATCTCAGCCGAGTTCCCTCAGATGGGTCGCCATGTGGCCCAGCTGGCTCTATTTGTCAGCGATCCAGACAAGGACATCAGCCGGCAGGCCAGGGAGGGGACTTACCGGCTCTACCAACTGCTGCTCCAACAGAAGGGTAAGGAACCCAGCTGGGACACGGAACCCAATAGGGGACTGAGAGTGACCATATGTTGATAATGGGACCCTAGACCATTTCTCTCAGACTGACCCCAGCCGGAGGACAAGTCTCTCTCTGCCTCTGTTCTTCTCCATTCCACTGTGCAGCCACCAATGGGATTGGAAGGACACAGAAACTGCAACCAGAATGAGGAGAAAAGTCGCTCTCTCTCTCTCTCTCTCTTCCAGGTCTGACCATACATGACGTGGAGGATCTCTGGTGCTATGACTGGCACCAGGACAGAAGGCTCTTAGGCTACAAGAATACAGCCAGAGTGGGGGAGGTAAGGGCACTGTGCCAGGGCATGACACAGCTCAGGGAGTGTAGCTGGCTGGGTTCCCTGCAGTGGAGGCCTCCTGAAGACAGGAAAAGAGCCTGCTCCTTATTTCCAGCTCACAGTTCCTCATCCAGCAACCAGTGGGACACGCTGGTGCCAAAGGTCCCACACTGGGACTGGGCCAGGAGTCTCCTTGTTCTTGTCAGGCTGCAGGTTGGATTCCCCTTGAAGAAACCAAGGAGCTGCAGAGGCCATTCCCAGCGAGGAGAGAAATCACTAAGCTGCGGGGAAGAGACCTTTGGTCTGTCAGCTCCAACCCCCTCCTCCCCTCAACAACACACGCACACTCCTCTAGCCGCTGAGGTGCAGGAGATCTCTCTGCTGGAAGCAAGACAGAGTCCCCTGTCGTCTCTGTGCCCTGCACCGCAGAGTGGGCCTGCTCACACACATTAGAGATCCATTTCCAGCCCATCCTGGCCCCTGCCATAAATTGCCTTCCCGAAAGAGCCACTGGAGGCTTTGGTCCCTCAGCATCTGCGACCTTTTAATAAAGGGGCTTCCATGAGCCCTGGGACCCTGAAAGCCTCCTGGGGAATGAACTGCCTTGGCCACAGCAGCTCTCTTCCCCGCCCTTTGGGGCACTAGATGCCATTGTACCGCCAGGACTTGGAGGCTGGCTCTGGGCAATCTACTCGAGCCTCATGTCCTCTTGGTTTTAGGTCTTTGAAAAATTCTTCTCCGTCGGGCAGAGAAGATCCTTCGTACAGACAGCATTGCTGGCCATCCACGACCCCCTGCTGCGTGTCAGCCAGGCTGGGCTGGTGCTGGTCTACTCCCTCCTGGGGGAAGCCCAGCAACTGATGGGGGACACGGTAAGCAGCTGCAATTGACTCAGAAGCTTGGGGTGGGACCCAGGGCCTCATTCCCATCCTCTCGCCATTTGCTGGCCTGCTAGCAAGGAGCCTAGTGGGGACTTCTGGCCTTCATGGACTTCTGTTCTTAGGATGTGGTGCTCTGCTATCACTCCTGGGAAGGACAGGAGAGTCCCCTAAGTGCCCTCTGGGAACCTTTCCTGCCCCACAGAGCTGCACCCATTTCCCCATGGCCTAGTGTCCATGTCACCCCAGCCACCATCGAGAGTTGCTCCCATCCCTGGCAGCCTGGGAGGCCAAGGATTGACTGGTGATGGTGACTGACTGAGGCACATGGGTGTGGAAAGCTGGTCTTGCTGCTGGTAGGGCCTGACCCGCTCTCGAGAGATTGGGAGGATTCAGTCGTCAGGGGCTGCTGACCTGCCCCATTCACCAGGGCTGCCATCCTGTGGTTTCAGGTTTTGTCACTGGGGTGTCTTGGGGAAAGGTCTCAAGCTCTCCCCATTCCACTTCACTGCTGCCAGAATCCCTCCCACCCCCCGCCACCCTTCTAGAGCCCCCTCCCTGCCCTACCTGGGTGGGGATGGAGGTAGGGGTGGAAGAGAGGGTCCTCCGAACTTGAGCGGTGTCCCCAGGTGGGTTGGAGGTGGAACAGCTGTCACGGGCACTGATGGGGAAGTGGCAGGAGCTCACCCTACAAGGAGGGGGGTTGGCACTGAAGGTCACTAGAGAGGACAGCAAGCCTCCATCCTGGGGGTCAGGAGGGTGAATCTACCACTCAGACATGAGCAGCTGCTGGGTGGAAATGATGGTGCTGGTTCCAGGTGCCCTTAATCCTCCCTGATTCCTGGGGAGTGTCTCAGTCTCTGACATGTTCTCGTTCCCCTGCAGCATGAGGATGTCACAGCCAAGGTCATGGGCCAGCTTCACATGATTCGGCACTTGCACCAGATGCCCGAGGCGCTGCAAGGGCTGTGGCTCATCTGATGCTCTTCAAGGTTCCCCTCCCTGTTCAGCAAGTCCCGCTCCCTGCTGCAGGTACTGCTGTGTCTCACTATAAATGGGGGACTAGTGGAAGCAGAAATGGAGGCCCCTGGCACTCACAGGAACTCTCTCCCATCTCTGTGGAGCTGTGTCCTTCCCACGGCCCCCCAGATACCTTCATCTGGGGCAGGAGCTCATTCCCTCACACCCATATCCCTCCCCTCTTTCCTTGATCTCACCCCCATCCCATTTCCCATGCTCCCAGGCAGAGATCTTCCTGCCCCATATGGCGCAGAAGGACCTTTGCGTCAGGGCTACAGACTGTCTGCCCAACTGAAGCTCAGGAAGCTCCACCTTTGAGGAGGTGAGGATGGGACAGAGGCTCCTGGCTAGCTTCATCTCCTGCCCTTTATTCTTCCTTTGGCCCTTCTCTGGGCTCTCAGAGTCTGACATGAAGAGGAGCCTCCTCCCCCCGTGTCTTCTAGGTCCTGGGGTGTGTGACAGCCTCCCAGATGGGTGCAAGCAGTAGTAGTTCTCAAAGAGGCCTAGAGGGAAGAGCCCACTCCCTCTTGGAGGTAAGAGCCATTGACTTCTTTGGGCAAAATGGGTTTCTTGGGGGAGAAATGGGATCCCTGCTGCATAGCCTGGGTGGGAGCTTCCCCCATCCCTGGGACAGAGACATCTTCATCAGTGTGCCACCCTTTTTTTTTCCAAGCAGGAGGCTCCCCAGAGAACTCCTCCTCAAACCTGTTCTCCTGGGAGCGTTTCTGGGAGGAGGCTCCCGTCCCTCAGTCTCCAACTCCATCATGCAGTCTCTTTCACCTAACATCTCCGCTCTCCAGCTCCACTTGCCGCAGCAGGACAAACGGACCTTCAGCTCGTAGGGAACAGACTCTGACCTCCTTCTGATCAGCAATGGGGTTTCACCATCCCCTCAGCAAACCTGTCAGCCGGGCTGGACCGGATTTGAAGGAGGAGGGTATCTAACAGGGTGGCTTGGCCTATGGCTGCCTAGCCTGGGGCTAGGCCAAATTGATGACCAAGTGAGCCCCACCTGAGGGGAAACAAGGGAAAACAGCAGCAAAAGTCCAGAAGCAGAGCGAGCTGTTCAGGAGATGGCCTTGGGCCAAACCCTGGAGTCCAGGGTAGGACTGGCTTCTCTCACTGTCCCTAAGGAAGGGGACATAGAAGACCATAGAAACCCAAGAAGGGCAGGCCGAACTGAAATCAGGCTGAGGAAGAACTCCCCACGAGGGTGGAAGGCCTTGTTTCTGTTCAAGACATTTTGGGACTTTGTTTGCAAAGAGCACGACCCAGGAAGGAGTGGAGTAAAGGACAGTCACCTGGTTGGAGGGCTGAGTTCCCAGCCAACAAACTGCAAGAGTGAGTATGAGCGGGGTTGCTAGCCCAGCGAGAAAGCAATGACACAAGGCCTGGCCAGCATCTAGCAGTGAGTGAACTCTGGTACACACCCAAAGTGGCCGTGTTTAGAGCCCTGGGTAGGCTCTTCTGTGGGAATTTCCCATGGGTCAGTGGGGCCGGAATCTCTCCTGCTCCTTTGGTTTCTTTGTGCTTCCCACAAGATGTCTGGTGAACTGCCCTTGGACTCTGGGCCCAGCACCGCTCAGAAATTATTCGCTACCTTCAGAGAGACAGGGCACAGCTCAGCCTGTTGGGTAGGCTGGAGAATCACACTTCACTCGAACACACAACACTGAGGTGGTTTGGGAAGTATAGTAACAAAGAAGAGATTTAAGTGATACTAAGCAAGACAAAGAGACAAATTTCAAAGAGAGAAACAAAACACAACACACTTTGTAGTGACTAAAACTGAATCTTAACAAGTCACACTCTTTGCCTTAGCAGTTTCCAGACTAACATCTCAGCTTTCCTAACAGACCTTCTTTGATGTCCCTGTAGGGTAGAAAACTTCTCTGTCGAATCCGCTGATTTGATTGCTTCGTCTTCTGGTTTCAGACCCTCTGTTATCCTTCTGGGGTGCCTGGACCCTGATTGTAACATCTCTCTGGCCCAGCCTCTTACACAGATGTGTGCTGCAGCCAGCCCAGCGCAGGGAGCAGTGGGGACAGATGATCTCCTCCTGTCAGACCAAGCAACAGGGGTCCCATTGAGGCTTAGATGGTAGATCCCAGGCATCTCCTGGAGGTAAGAACCGTCCACTCTTCTGGGCACTTGGGGCTGTTGCAACAAAGAGGGGGCTCCTGTTCCATAGCCTATTTGTCCTCATGGCTGTGTTTTTTTCTTCTCAGAGGATGCGCCCGGGACCCTGGAGACTGTTTCGTGCAGGAGGTTTGAGCAGGGAGAGATCACTCACTGTCCTGACCCATGGGTCATTAACCCGGGTCTGCAGGGTTCCTGGGAGCAGCCACCCTCCAGCACGCCACCTGGAAGCCTACGAAAAACTGCTTACCTAGGACTGACGAAGTCCAGACCCAGTTTGAAGCTCCTATTGGCAGAGTCCCAGAGCAGCTAATCGGCCCCCGGGACCTCCTTAAACCAGCAGCAGGAACAAGAAGCTGTCTGAACAGCCGAGAACCTCCCCGGCTCTGGACCGTGTGTTGGCTGTTCCTGCTCCCACTCCCCAGGCTTGATTTCCTGGTATCTGGACTCAGGGTGACTCACCTGACTTGAGGTTCTGAACACAATTTGTTCTTTTGCTTCTGCTCTTCCAGTGTCCTGACCCAGCTGACTCTCGACTCCTGTCTTGTGAGTGTGGACTCTGCCTCTGACCACTAGGTCTGGCTGCCCATGACCCGGCCATGACAATGACTTTTCTACAATTCCTCCAATGCCCTTTTCTGCTCTCCAGCTCTGCTCTCCCAGCAAGACACACCGATGCCTTGGCTCCCAGAGTCCTGCTTACCTGCTAGTCAAGGGCTCATGGGGAGTGTTTGTCTTGCCCCCTCCCCCACCACAGCTGCTTGTCCTCGGGGACTCTCCCTAGCGCAGAGGAGAATCCGTCCTGGCAGCAATTCAGGAAGTCACAGAGGGATGGTCTGCTCAGCTCTCTCTGCAATGCCACTGCCCGAGACCATTACGAGTGGGTGCCCAGTGACTGTGCCGGCAGCTCCTTGAGAGACTCCTGGGGGCAGGGTAGTCGTGTTTCATGATGACCGCGGGAAGCCATGCGAAGAGTGCGGCATTGAGGAGACTCTCCTGCTGTCCCAAAGGGTTTCTGTTCTCCTGCACGGTCAGACCATGGGGCCAGGTTGCAGAATGGGGAAGAGCTGTTTGGTGACGAGTCCGAGGATTCACCATACAGGTGGCAGCAGCTGCAGATCCTGAAGTCCCTGTGGTCGGGTTACCATGCTTCCGGAGTTTCCCGGACATGTCCGGCTTTTTGGGTTTTAAATTGCCCTCAGGGAGGAATTGGTAAAACTCTCCAAAGGGCCGGGATTTCCCTCCCAATGCAGCACTCTGGGGGCGGAGGGGGAGCTGCGCGCTCTGTGGGGGAGCACGGCACTGTGTCTGGCTCCGCACCCCAGACACACTGCTCTGAGCAGCAGGGTACGGGGGCCGGGGGGGCTGGAGAAGGGGCATGGGGTCCCAAGGGACAGTCAGGAGACAGGGAGCAGGAGGGGTTGGATGGATGAGGGGTTCTGGGGGGAGCCTGTCAGGGGGTGGGCATATGAAAAGGGTGTCGGGGGAGTCAAGGGACAGGGAGCGGGAGGGGTTGGATGGGGCAGAGGTTCGGGGGGGAGTCAGGGTCAGGGAGCAGGGGGGATTAGATGGGTTGGGGGTTCTGCGGGGGCAGTCAGGGGACAGGGAGTGGTTGGATGGGTGTGGGAGAGCCGGGGGTCTGTCAGGGGGTGGGGGTGCGGATAGGGGGCAGGGCAGACAGGGGAAAGGTAGGGGCTGGAATTCTAGGGGGGCAGTTAGGGTGGAGGGGTCTAAGGAGGGGGCAGTTGGAGACAGGGAGTAGGAAGGCTTAGATAGAGGGCAGGGTCCTGGGAGGGGGCGATCAGGGGACAAGGAGCAGGGGGGTTGGATGGGTTGGCGTTTGTGTGGGGGGCAGTCAGGGGCCAGGAAGTGGGAGGGAGTAGATAGGTGGCAGGGCTACCATTCTCCCCCCCCCCCCTCGGAGTGTCCTCTTTTTTGAAAGTTCAAATATGGTATCCCTACCCTATGGGCCCAGCCTCCACTCCTGAGAGTTCAGGCGAACCTCCCCCTGTTCTCAGGGAGTCTTTGGCTTTGGCGGCTGGGCCTGCGTGCCGAGACAGAGGACTCAGTGTTTCCATTAGGCTGCTCAGTTGCCAATGCAGCCACCCAAAGACGTGAAGAATGGAAGCGAAAGAGCAAAGCTGGACCCTCCGCTGATCTCCTGCAATCAAGTGAGCCCAGCCTGGGAGAGACGAGAGAAAGCTTCAAGGTGGCTGGTGGCTGCATGGAGCCAGGGGAGGAGAAATAAATAGTTCATGATGAATCCTACGGGCTTTGTCTTGTGTGGTGAAGGGTTTAAAATGGGTCTAGTTACTATCACATTCAACTTTACAATCGCTGTGTCTGATTGAAGGGCAGGTCTAGAAAGTTCAGAGGTCGCTCGAGGAGCTTCAAGTCTCAGATTCTGTCCCTATTGCCTGCTTTGACCAGCTGATCTCAACCCAACACCGCCCTCAGGTGGTCGCAGTGGTGAGCTTTTCCCTCTTTTTCTGGATTCACCGCGGGCATGGGGACAGGATCCATGTGGCCAAGGAAATGGAGAGGCATGGGGGTCACTTGCAGAGGCATGCAGAGAACTTGCAGAGTTGCCTGTTCATGCAGTTCCTATGGGGGAAGCACGGTAGGGTACCGTGCACTCCGGGGCACCATTTCCAATTTTGGTGGTGGCGGGGAGGATAATTTCACCATGATTCCAGGGGCTACTTAGGCACCTGAAAACTCTAGTGTTTTGACAGATAACTTAGCAATGAGCTGACAGGAACACTTGCCAGACTGCTTTCTGGGGAAGACAGAAGAATGGATCCAGGGAATGGTTCTGTAGCTCTGAGCTGTTTGGACACTTTCAGGGAACATTCCCGATGCAAGACAGAGATCCCCAAAGTTATCCTGGGTAACCCTGAGAGACTTATGGAAAACTAGCAGATCCCACATCTCTGCTGTCACTTTGCACGGACAAACTCGGACTGTCCGAACCTGTTCATGTATTTTACCTGCTTTAACCTCTCAAGAACTTTCACATATAAAAGAAAGAAAATTAAATAAATGACATAGGTACACCGATCTAGGGCCGTAGTGTAAAGCCGATCTCAGAGTTGTCCCATTGAAATGGAATTATTCACAGCAGTAATTAAAGTTAAACATGCACATAAGTGTTTCCAGGCCCAAGATTAAGGCCACAGCTTATGAGAGGTGCAGATGCAAGAAGAGAAGAGCTATGCAAAAACTGAAATGCCACTTGGAACCTGGCCCAAACAATGCATCATGAAAAATAAACTCATCTTGTTATACAGTAACAGAGCTGGTTCAAAAGGGTTTTACACTGACAATGCAACCTTTGAACTAAAAATGCCACTTTGGATTACATTGATCATTTGAAAAAAGTTACCTCTTTAAAAAAAACATTTTGGATTTCTCTGCCCACTTGAGAGAGAACATGGAGTTTTTCCCACCAAAACGAAACAAAAATTTGATCATTAAAAACATTTCCAAATAAGTTTGGAAGAATATGGGGGGGGAGTGGTTTCTTCTTCAATTTTCATGACCCTCTCCACCCTCCCTATTTTTGACCAGTTCTAATTGTGAATAAATGTCTGTCTGTACATGAATGATAAATATGTCTGCTACTGAAACATTTACAAACAATGGCTCTCATCAGGAGCACTGAGGTCACATTACACAGAGAAACACCCAGGCCTGCAGGGTTCACATTCACCAGGACATAAACCGCCCCAAGACGGGAATGTCACACACAACACAGCTCGACTGGCCCGTGTTGGTTAGGTGCATGTTTTGCTGTTGCTGGCAAATTGTGCTTTTCTGAGGGTGGGGGGGAGTTATATTTGAAAGGAGTTCTTCATCCTCTCCCACTCTCATCCAGGGGTGCCAGAACAGGGGAGACCAGGGCCCACCACTTTTTACTGGCCATAAGTGTGAGCGACTGGATGATGGGGGAGAGAAGGGAGTGGGGAGGGCAGTGTTTTGGGGGCAAGGGGCGGCATGAAGTGGGAGCTCAGGGAGAAAGGCGGTGTGAGGGAGGGCCTCAAGGAAAAGGGCAGTTTGAGGGGGCAGGACCTCGAGGAGAAAGGGTGGCACAGGGGGTGGGCCACAGTTTTTGTGCCAGCAGCCCCCCACCACCACTTTTAGGAAGCTTTTGCCCATCCTGCCCTCATCCCAAATTAATTTGTTGCAGTAAGAAAACTTTGAGCAACAAGGGGACTTAGAGACCCACCATATAACCGCCAAAATCCTCACCCGCCCCTCGAGCTGGGCAACAGAATTTTTTGGTCACTGGCAATTCCAAAAAAGAGATGGAAAAAAAACGGTTTCAGGTTGAACAAAACTAACATTTTTCCAAATTTTTGATGAACCAAAAAGCTTTAAAAAAAAGAAAAAGACCCAGGAACATTTCAAGGGTTATAACTTTTTGAATTTTTAAAATAAAAGTGAAGGACATTTTTAAATAAAAAATAGTTTCAAACTGAAAAATCAAAATGGTTTGTTTGGAAAGTGTCTAAATGAAATGCTTCGACTTTTTAAGAACTAGGGGGAGGGTCTGGACGTGAACAATTCAGCAGACTGGATACGAAATCGCAAACAGGTCTCCTTCCCCATTCTCCAGGGCTGGGTCTCGATTCCTGTTTCTGGTTCCCTGGGCCTGGTCCCCGTCCCTGTCACACACTGCGGGGAGCTCAGATTCCTGGGAATCCTGCGGACTTCCAGGCTACTGGGAGGGATGAGTCAGCAGCTTCCTGAGGACAAGTTGCGAATAGGCAAACACTTTCCCTCTACCTTTCCAAAACCCACATAGGTATAGTGAGACCAGCACCCCCACCACTCCACGCACCATGAGACGATTCCAGGACGCTGGCTCTGAAACAAAAGAGAGAGAAAGGCCCCATGACTAAGGGACTCCGTTAAATCATCCCACTGCTGCCATGAGGATCCCAGAAGATGAAGACGTTCCTGGGGTACAGTAAGAGCTGAGTTGGGTCGAGTGCACATGGGCAGCACTCAGAGCAGCGGGAATGAGATCTCCAGGCTCATTATCCCCATCGGCCAACCTGACGGAGGGAGAAAGGTGAGCCCGGCAAAGCAGCCCCTGTTCCAGACTCTGGGAACTGGGATTTTTAAGATGCTCCAAGATGGGGTCCCTCAGGTTCTTAAGGTTAGAGGGGACGGTTAGGATCATCTCCTCCAGCGTCTCCTGAAGCATGGGGAAGGGCTAGCCATGGTGGGAAGGGTGGGGTTTGAAGATGTATACAGGAAAATGGGGGCTGGGGTCACTAACACATTGCTGATGGGTGAGGGGCACGATTGGTTTCTTTGCCTTGAGGAGGGGGCTCAGCTTTTAAAAGTTTTGGGAAGAATAATTTAGTCTGAGCCCTGGCATAACCCAGGCCAGAGAACGTCACCTACTGATTCCTGCACCCAGTCCAGTGATTTATGGCACTGACTTGGCATTGAGAAGGATTTTATCATAGGCTTACATCCAGCTGCAGAAGAGAAAGGGCATTAGAAGCTGAAAGACCCCAGAAGTGGCTCTGGTTTTCTACTCAAAATAACCACTCGGGGCTGATTTTCCCCAGCCCAGCACCTTGCAGTCATGCACCCACCACCTAGTGAATTTGGTGTGCAGGCAGGCTCCCAAATCCAGACAGTGGCACGTCACATCCGCTTTGCCCTGGTGTCAGGGACTGCCCTGAGCGCCCACCCTGCAAACACTTACGCACCTGAGCCCTCCCACTGCGATCCAAGGCTACTCCTACAGATGGAGTTGAACATGTGGTTAAAGTGTTTGCAGAGTTTCCAGAGAGCTGAGGCTCCATGTAAAAGGAACTATACTTCAGTTATTCCAATCTTGGGTTTATGAGATGCTCCTGCCCGCCCCCTCCCTTCACAGCTGAGTCTCCCACCCAGTGGAATTCTCCAAGGAACTTCCCACTCCGAGACCCTACACACTGTGTCCAGCGCTAGCTGTCCCTCTGGCCCAATCCCATGCTTCAGGACATAGTCTGAACGCCACCGAGGTCAGTAATTAATTCCCCACCTGCATTTACAGCATGGTAAAACTAGCCATGTATGTTACAGCGGGTTCTTGCTTTTCCTTGAAGCATCAGATATTGTCCCCTGGGCTGGACCAGACAGGACAGCAGCCTGAAATGCCCTGCGGCATTGACTTGAACTCAGACTGACCCTGTGGAAAACGGGCTCAGCCACCTGGACAATTAGGTAATCTTGGCGAGCTGTGAGATTTCAAACAAGTTGTGTTTGAGTTTGGCTTGGCAATCCTGGGTCAGGGACTGACGTGAGGGGTTGGGAGACAATAAAGGGAAAGGGTCTGAGAAAGGGCGTCCCTTACAATAAATCGTTCAACCAGTCACTGTTGAAGTGAGATGCTTTACAGATGCTCACAGACAGGCTCTCCCACTAGCAAGAATTTGGACGCTCTGGCTCCCTGCTGGGACCACCTTTGCTATTCACTTGCAAACAGGGTGGATAAAAATCAATGATTTTAAAAAAAAATCAAAAAAATTGGATTTTTTTGATAAATTGGTTTTTGCCCCTCAAAAAGCTATTTAAAGATAGTTTTAATTAAGATACATTCTAGCTCCAAGATCTCTCATCATGGAATAGGGATGATAAATTCTAATTCTATAGTATGAGACAATATATTCATGTAATGTTTAAGAAAAGTTTTGTAAATGAGTTCCAATACTTCATGGATGAAGGACCCAATCTTATGGGGTTCCACAGGCTTCTGTATAGATTGTGTAGGTTAATCTTTCTATCTACCCAATGGGATTCAGTGCTCAGTCTAGAAGATACCATCAGAGATGTTTAGTTTTGCAGTTCTCAAACTGTGGATTTGTGTCTCCAGAGGTAACATGGTTGTTAACAGCAAAAATGTTTTCAAAGAAATAAATAAATAAATATGGAGAGGTGATATACAGCCTGGCAAGAAAATCCTCCAAATATTAACGATTAACCTGTTGAATTGGAGATATTTATGAAGTCATTGGGAGGGGAACTATCTGCTTCAATAACCTTGGGTAAATGAAATAACCAAACAATCATTCATTTTCTGAGATAGCTGTAAAACTCATCTGAAAAGTTTTCAGAATAAATCACCCTTTAAAAATGTATAGTGTGTACCTTCTAAAAATGAAACCTACATCTATCTCTGAGTTGTGAAGAACATGTATTAAGGTTATAACAACCAACAAGAATACACTTTTATGTAGAAATCCATGATTAAATCGAGTCGTCCTGACTAGTGATTTAAATCAATTTGATTTAAAATCAAATCCACCCTGTTTTTGCTGACCAACAGGCAGTTCTGCTCCCCAGGCCCTTCCGGGGTGCCACTGCCCCAAACTCAGCTGTTAGAAAACCAGGAAATGCTCAGCTGAGATCTTCCCCATGTAACACTAGGAAAGAATCTTAGCACTACAGCGGAAAACGAACCACAGAGCTCTGCTAACCAGGAGGAGCTCAGTTATAGGTGCCGGTTCCCCCTTCAGGTGGTCTTGTTCCTGAAGGTACCTCTCCCCTTGACAACCCTTCACTCCCCACCCATTGCACTTCATGCAATTCTGCTGCAGGGCAGCACAACGGGAAGCGTGCAATGCAATTATTCTCATGTCCTTCCGTCCATTCTTGGTCCTGTAAGGACACTGAAGTGCCAGGCCTTCAGCAGCTGCAGTGAGAGCGAGAGGGTCTCACACTCTTGTGCATCAGGCCACGTTTATAGAGCCCTGTGCGAGTACAACATTTGTTTCTGCACACGATCCACGGCTACGAAGCGGATCTCTGCAGATTTGCAGGGCGCTGCCCATTTATACCTGGATTTAGGAGCCGAACTCTGGGCATTATTTTGCAAAACCTGCTCAAGACTTTTAGAGCTTTTTCGTAGCAAACCATGGCGTTTTTTAAACCCCCGACATTCCATGACTGAGCAAAACATCTCCAGGAACATCAACAATGCTGGCTCGAAGAGAGGTAGGACTCTTCTTAAACAAAAAGATTTTAAACGAACAACTTGCTACCAAAAAGTTTGAGATATTTGCTGTGGCAGAACAAAGGGGGTTTTGATCTAAAAGAATGTGACCCCAAGCTTCTTACAATTCGTTCTACAGGCATGGGGCTTGTGCATTTTCTGCTGGGGCTTGTCCGGACAAAGAGTCAGAGCTCAGCCCTAACAATCAACCGGGAGAGCGGAGTCAGAGGTGAGGAAGGCCTGGGAAGATCCTGAGACAGGGAATGAAGGGGTGTCACATCCACCTGCTCCTTCCTGTAGGTAGATCACAGAAAGATCTAGAGGTGAGTGCCGGGGGTTTCCCTGCCATGAGTGGGCAGCGTGTAATTAACAAGGGCTGCTTCTCATACTCACACACACACCCCCCATCACGCCATGCACACCTCTCACGCCGGCACCAGATCTGATTTCATCTCATGCATTTACACAGCACATCTCTGCAAGCAGATTATAACCCCCAGGGTCCATAACTCCAGTTAACTCTGCAGTGAGGACATGCTCCCCCCAGCCCCAAGACCTTAAAACCCAAGGTCGACTCCCCCTGCTCGAGAAGACACAGGCTTCAACCCTGCCCCACCCCGCAGCCCCAGTTCCCTAACCTGGGGCTTGCCAGGGGATTCTCTGCTTGTGATCAAGTGGGGCTGGCTGGATGCAAGGCGCTGGCCAATCCTCTCTGCCTCCAGCTGCTAAACTGCATTCAAAGAAAGTTTACAAAATAATCCCTCCCCCCTCCTCTGTGTGTTCTTTCCACGCGCTCTTCCCTCCGTCCCTATTCTCTGCGCCTCTCAGTCTCGCCTGCTCAGCCAGCAGCTGGGGATTTGCAAATAAATAAATAAAAATAAAAAAACTGGACAAAAAAGCCCCAAATATTTTCTGTAAAATCGACATGGGCAGGACCACCAGTGCTGGACCTGGCGGGGCCGCCCCCCCCCCCCCCCCCGGCTTGAAGCGGTTTCCATCTTATCCAGGGTTTACAGTTTGGCTCAGTGGCTCTCTGCCCCCTCACTGTACAAATGGTTCCAGCGCCCCTGGGCGGGACAGGGCCTGAAGAAAGGGGCATGCGGAGGTGTTGGGAACACATGGGCCCTGCAGCTGCCCCCCCGCCATGCCCCCCCCACCCCAGCTCTACCTTCTCTAACCCCCAGACAACACACCTCCCCCTCCCCTTTTCTGCTTAGGACTCCAGCCCCACTGAACGGGCCAGACGGGAGATGGAATCTCTTCCCTGAAGTGCCATCCAAAAACCCAGAGGGGCGGGCTGGAAGGAAGAGCCCCAGAAACACCCCGACCCACGGCATGGCAGAGGCGCAAAAGGAACGGGCGAGATCGGCGGCAACTTCACCAAAAGCTAAGGCCAGCCCCCCGTCACCTGACTCTACGAAAGCGCAGTAAGCTGGTGGTGTAAACGGGGCATGGGCAGTTCCACCAGACGATCAACAGAGCCGGTTAGAGATTCATTTAACAACTCCGGAATGGCTTTGCAATGGGAGGAGAGTTTTCCGAGCCATGCTTTGCTTCCTGAGGCGGTCAAGATTTGAGCTTTACTAGAGGATTGTACAGGATTCAGGCATTCTCTAGTTCCTCCTTTGTCAGCCCCTTGCCCTAACACCCTGCCTGCCCTGGGTGCTCAGCTGAGCTCTCCCTAGCTGCCTGGTGCAAAACCAGAACTATCCCATTACTCTCCCCTGCTGTGTCTCTCTCCCTCTCTCCCCTCAGGCCAGGCTGCTGCTGCCCCAGGGGAGCTCACTGGGGTCGGGGGTGTCTCTGTGCTGGGTCCCCGGGGCTGTTGCAGACGCTTCCTCCTGCTGGGGCTGGAGGCCCTGTTCAAGCTCCCCTTGGAGAGAAGCGCGCTGTGTTCACAGGAGCAGGACCAGCCCCGCAAACCGACCGCCCGGCTGTCCCAGAGGTTCCCGAGCCCAGCGCTCACCCCCAGCCCAGCCGCATCCAGCAGCTTCTCCCTGCGCCAAGGCACCGCAGCCCGTGGGGCATCTTCAGGGCAGCGGAGCTCCAGGTACTGCCGCTTCTCTGCCCAGGAAAGGGATGGGGAGAGGCTGATGCTGACCCTGTGGGGCTGAGCTGAGCAGCAGCAAGTGCAGCCAGTCCCTGTGGGGATCCCCGATGGCTCCCTGGCTCCAGCTGCTGTTTGGGAGGCAGGGAAGGGGCCCTACAGCCAGGCAGGCTGCACAGCTGCACGCCCCATAGGTGCTGGGGCTGGTGCTGGTAGGGAGGTATGGGGAGGTGGGGATTTCACAGCAACTTTAACTAATACACTGAAATGTTTCCATCAACATTTTGTGCTAGGGAAAATTGGGTGTTCGATTAAAGACAATTTTTTGTGGAAAGTGTCATTTTAACAGGAAAAAATCAATTTTTTGTTGGAAAATTCAAAAACCAAAAATGGTTTGGATGATGTGGGGTTTTTTGTTTTGTTTCTTCCCCAATTTGGGACTAACTGTTTTCCGGTGCTGGTAGAAGGTTTTGGCGGGGTTGGCCATTCTTGGCAGAAGTTTTTCATGATCTTGCTCTCCTGGATGGGGAGAAAAGCTTGAAAAGGTGACACCCCCCGCCAAAAGGCTCCAACACCAGGAGCTGGAGAACAGAACCCAAACTTGTTGGCTTAAAACCAACGAGACTTTAAAAACAATCGTTTTTCAGGGGGGCTCTGACTTGTGATTTTTTTTTTTTTGGTCACTTGCAATTGGCCACGTGGGATAGAACCAGCTTGGGCAGGATCCAGATGTTAGCCCATCTAGAGAGGCCTGGCCGTGGCTCATACACAGCTGCTGTGGGAGTTAGGGACAGGAGAGTGATTTTCTGAAATTACACCTAGCAAGGGAAGGAGCCGGGGAAATGCAGTATACCCTGAGGAATCAGGGACACTCAGGGGGAGGCCACAATGACGCTGCTCAGGAGTTTTGCTCTGACATGCTCAGCCCTCGTGGAACAGAGCCCCCGGCCTTCCCCTCCACGGGCACTGACTTATTTTTCCCCGTAGATGCTCCACCCCTGTTCGGCCCTTAGCCCCTACTCTTGTTCCACCTCTTTCCCAGGGCACCAACTCCTCACCGCGCTCTTCACCCTTGTATCTCTCCAAAGCCAGCCAGCCAGAGCGGGGTGGCACCTCCTCCCACCCCACAACGACCCCTTGCTGCAACTGTCATGAGTAAGTATCGGGGAATGAACCCCTCTGCTAGGGCTCTCCCAGGCCGGGATCTCGGTGTCTGAGGGCGGGGGGGATTTGCTGGGGGGTGTCTCTGTTTTGTGCTCTCCCAGCTCCGCTCTTCTTTCTCTGTTAATCCTCCTGGGGTGGAAGCCACCTTCCAGCTCTCCGCTGACCTGCCTGTGCCCCTCTCCTCTCTCTGCCAGGCCTCTGCCTTCACTGGGAGCTCTCACTGGGGTGGGGCTGCTGCGGACTCTGCTCTGAGCTCTGCCTGCGTATAGGGGAGCTGCACTGGAGCCCCTGGAGGGGTCAGGGACCGCAGGGAGAGCCAGCATCTTGCAGGGTTTCCTATTTCACACCGATCTCTGCACCATTGCTGCACCCACGGCCCACTGCGCTGGGAGAACCATTGAGGGCCTGACTCTGGGGGGTGGCTTTGCCAGGAGCTCTGTCCTCCAAGAATCGGCCCAGAGATGTCTGGAAACTAGGCCACGGTCTGAGATTGACCTGCTTATTCTGATACCTGTTGCTCCCAGGCTTCCCCCAGCTGCTCTTGGCCAGCGGATGCAGCTCTTTGTCCCCATCTAGTGGCCACATCCCAGCTTTTCGCTCCCTCTTGCTTTTCTGTCAGTGAGCTCAGCAGTAGGCAAGGCGCTGTAGAAGACACTGTGAGGGGAGGAGAATTACATTCATGGAGGTGTTGCCGGCACCCAGTGCCAGAGGCGAACAACAGCAGGGGGGGTTTGTTACCTGGTATGCGTCACTTAATAATCACAACGGGGTGGAGAAGCAGAAAAGTTTATTTGCAGCTGCAAACAAGGTACAGGGGGAATAGAATTTTAAATTTTGCACATTAGAGCAGGTCATTACACACACTTTTATATTCCTTAATGCGACTGCACTACACATTAGGTAATTAAAACTTTGCACAAATATTTTGTTTTTTTTATATGGTTTACAACAATGTTTATTTTTTGCAACTTTTAACAAGCATTTTTAGCAACTTAAACGACCAGCACATCTTGTTTGGCCTTGTAGCTGTTTTTTTTATTATTTTTAACTTGGCGTTAGCAAACTTTACACTATGAGGCATTATATGCGGCTGCTACATTGTTTTAAGAGCAAAAGAGCTTACTCAAACCAGCCAGGCCTGAATTTTATTAAGGGGGATTGAGAAGAAGCTCTTAGGGCTTTAGCAGGGAGACTTTTTTGACCTTTATGGCCTTTTATTTTTTTACTTTAACTAGTGGCCATGTCCTGGGGTTTTTAACATTTTTTTTTTGAGACTATTTATTTTTATTGCTTGAGTTTTTTTATTTTTATTTACTTACTAGCGGGCTATGCATAAAATTAAGATTTTTAAAACTATGCAAAATAAGCATTTTTACCAGGACTATATATAACATAGTAAATATAACATGATTCATACAGGAAAAAAAACTTAAATAATAGGCTAAATAACTTATTTAGCTACGGGGAAAGGCTTCAACTAGAAAATAGAGAGCTTAGCTAATTTTCTCTGGTTTGCTGATGAATGCTCTTTGCTAGCTGCTTTAGGCGTTGGAAATCAGCTTTTACGGACGGCTCTGCATCTGTTATATTAAAGCAACACATGCTTGCAAACTCCTGGCATAGGTGACCATGGCGTAGAAGTAAATAGTCTACAGCCAGCCTGTTCTGTAGCATGCCCTGACGTACTTCCCCCAACTCATGTGAGAGTTGGGCCAGGACGGCTGAGGTTAAATTAATGGCCTTTGCCACTGTGCAGGCAAGGTGCTCTACTGCGTGGTAATTATGCACCACAAGCCCAGGGATACTAACGAAAGAAAAGGCCAGAGCTGCTGCCTTAGTCTCTGAGAATAAGGTTCTCTGAGAACGACGTTGCGTTCACTGCACTCTGGGCCAGTGCCAGCCAGGTATCTACGGGTACAATGCTTGAAACAGCAGTACCGGTTAGGCACATGGCTAAGAGGGGGAATAAAATATACTTTTTTATTTATTTTTTTGCTTTTTTGGTGGGCTGCTGTTTAAATAGTAATTTTAGTCTAAGATCTTCACTGGAGGGGGCTGAATGCACGGTCTACCTTTCAGCCGGGGGGCGGGAGGGGGGGGGGGTTGACACGTCTTTCAGCTGGGTATAATGAATCTAATTCTTGTGTCCCTCGGCATTTGCTGCCGTGTGGGAGACCAACAGGACCCTTCCACTCTTTCTGGAGGGGCTCGTCTTTCCAGGTACGTACAAGCACTGAATCACCAGGCTGCAGGGAGTGGATGGGTGAGTCCAAGGGTAGAGGCTGGGAATCCTTAGCATACCTGTGAAGAGACAAAGAACAGCAGACAGAGAACACATATACTGAGAGAGAAACTTGTTTTTTAATTTTTACTTTTTTTTTTTACATAAGCGGTGTACTATTTATAGGCCGTGTTTTTTTAAACATAATTTTAAAGGGACTGAGCTTTAATTTACCCTTTGGGAGAGCACGGCTGCGGAGCAGAACTAGGGGCAGGGCATCAGGCCACAGTAGGGAGGCCTCCTGGCATACTTTCGAGAGATGTTGCTTAAGGGTCTGATTGATCCACTTCACTACCCCACTGGCTTGCGGTCTCCAGGGTGTATGGAGTTTTCAGGGAATCTGTACGGTGTCTGAGATGCTTTGGACGATTTTTGACGTGAAGTGTGTTTTATTGTCAGATTTTATTCACTGGGGAAGTCCAAAGGGAGGAATAATCTTTTTAACAAACTTGAGAGCCACTGTCCTGGCAGTGCAATTGAGACATGGAAAGGTTTCTGACCATCTGCTGAATCCATTTACTATGACAAGGAGATACTTGAACTTTTGGGTCCGGGGAAACTTAGCAAAGTCTATTTGCCACACCCGTCCGGGGCCTGGAGTGGGTTCCAGGGCCGCTGGTGGTACTGGGTGTCCTGATTGGGGGGTTATTCTTTTGACAGACTAGGCATTTTGTTTGTACTTGGGCAGCTAGGGCTCCGAGTCTGGAGGTTATGAAGTACTTTTTTATTACTTGGATAAGTGCCTCCCTGCCAGCATGAGTGGTTTGATGTAATTTTTGTAATACTGGCAGAATTAGGCCCTTTGGTAAGAGGACTTTCCCTTCTGGGGAATGAAGCCATCCCTCCTTTTCCTGGAGACCAAGTTTGTCAGCTAGCTGTTTCTCCTCCCCAGAATACTGAGGGGTCGGGAGCTTCCCCACTGATGGGATAAGGGCATGCATATAGGTGTTTTTAGTCTGAGGGAACATCAGGGTGGCAGCATGCTTTGCCTCTTTATCTGCCCTGGCATTACCCCTGGTCACATCTTGATCCTCCCTCTGATGGGCCTTATAGTGTCCCACTGCCACTTCCAAAGGGAGTTGCACTGCCTCTAGAAGCCGGAGGATTTGGGGCCCGTACTTGACTGGGGAGCCTTGGGCTGTCAGCATTCCCCTCTGCTTCCACAGGCCAGCAGGAGCATGCAGCACCCCAAAAGCATATTTGGAATCAGTGAAAATATTGACCTGTTTTTTTTTGGACAGTTCGAGTGCACGGGTCAGGGCCACTAGCTCAGCCAACTGGGCAGAGGTCCCAGCGGGCAAACTTTCAGCTTCCACGGTGTCACTGAGGGTTACAATAGCATAACCCGCCGTTTTTTGCTCATTTATTACCACGCTGCTACTATCAGTGTACCACTCATAATCTGCATTTGGGAGGGGCACATCCTTCAAGTCCGGGCGGCTAGAATATTGGGCATCTATGATTTTTAAACAGTCATGTTTCTGTTTCTCAGTTTTTGGTAAGAGGGTGGCAGGGTTAAGGGATGGACAAGGCTGCAGCGTGACCTCAGGGTTCTCTAAGAGCTTTGCTTGGTATCTTGCCATACGCGCTTGTGTGAGCCAGAGGCCGCCCTTAACATCCAGTAAAGCGCGTACCATGTGTGGTGTAAAAACCTGTATTGTTCCCCCTAGTGTCAGTTTCTCTGCTTGTGCCAGGGTCAGGGCGGTGGCTGCCACTGCCCGCAGGCACGCTGGCCAGCCCTTGGCTACTTGGTCCAGTTATTTCGAAAAATATGCCACCGGACGTTTTCATGCTCCTAGCAGCTGTGTGAGTACTTCCAGGGCCACCTCCTTTCGTTCATGTACATACAACTGAAATGGCTTGGAGAGATCTGGCAGACCTAGAGCCGGGGCTTCCATTAGCTTGTTTTTTAGGATTTTAAATGCCCTGTCAGCCTCTGGGGTCCAATGAAAGGGGTCATGGTCTGCTCCTTTTACACAGTCGTACAGGGGTCTAGCCTATAGTTCAAACTCTGGGATTTATATTCTACAGAAGCCTGCCATCCCCAGAAATGCTCTGAGCCGCTTGCGATTACTCGGGATAGGAACTTGGCATATGGCTTTTATTTTTTTATTTGAAAGCTGGCGTTCCCCCTGCTGTATGTAGAACCCGAGGTACTGTACCTGCGGGAGAGCAATCTGAGCCTTACTTCGTGCTACCCGATATCCTTGGAGTCCCACAAAATTCAGGAGACTAAAAAATCTATTTCTTCATTTCCCACCCGCATTTTTACTCGGGGTTCCAGGGGTAGGATGATCTGTTTCCCCTGACACCCTTATTTTTGTTTTTTTATCGCCATCATAGAGGTACTTCCCCTTTTCTTTTTGTTGGGCACTTATTTTTTTAGTGTCCCTCTTGCCGACACAGGGCACACTGATTGCGCCCCAGTCGTCTTTTTCGCGGGCCTGGACGTCCGTGGCCACGGCCCCCTTTTTTTTGTTTACTTTTCTTCGTGCCTGCCTGCACTGCCGCTACCATTAATTTTACTTGCTTTTTTTTTTTTTTACTTCTTTTAAACTATGCACTTGATTTGCTGCTTCTAAAATCTGTGCCATGGTCATACTTATCAAATCCTCCTTTTTCTGTAGCTTTCTCTTAATGTCGGGGGCTGCCCTGCTTGTAAATAGTTTTTTCATAATTGCCTCAGTTTGTGGATTATTAGGATCTGCATTGGTATACTGTTGGATCGTGTTTCGAATGTGCTGCAAAAAAGCTCCAGGGCTTTCCTTTGGATCCTGCACTACCTTCTATGGTTTAGTTTAATTATTCTGTCTGACAGCTGCATGACGGAGTCTATACAGTAGCAGCTCCTTATAGAAGGTGTGGTGGGTCATAGCCTGATTGTCATTTGGGTCCCACCTAGGATTTTTTATAGGAACTTGATTATCTGGGATCGGGACATTGTTACGGTCTTGGTCATATCGCCTTTTCGCTTTTTTCCTTGCTTTAGCTATGACCTGTTCTTGTTTAACCTCAGTCAATAATGTTTGCTGAAGGACATTACAATCATCCCAGCCTGGCTTGTAGCTGCTAAGACATCCCTCAAAGACCGATACCAACTTGCTTGGGTTGATAGAAAATTCTCCATCCTGTGCTTTGAAAGCGGCCAGGTCCATAGGATTAAAAGATGCATGAGTATAGACCTGCATGGTAAGAGCTTGTCCTTTCTATTGCATTAGGGGCGATTTTAGTCTTGGTAAGTAACGGGTATAATCCAGCAGATGGAGCCTGAACCCCACTATGAGCTTCACTAAGAATCTTACTTTGAGCCTCGCTCTGTGTGGGTGTAGGGGCCGAAGGAGAAACCGGATCTGCCATTACATTTGGGGTGGGGATCCGGGGACTGACATTAATTGCTACAGGGCCAATCGGGGTTAAATTACAGCATTGTAAAATATCAGTATGAGACTATAAGGTTATAAACAAGTAAGCATACGAATGCTTATTCTACTTCCCCGTTCGCTGACAGAACAGGAGTAACTGGAGGATTGTATTATGATTTAGTGATCCTCCGGGAGGCCACTGTTCTTGGTCCTCTAATTGGTACTGAGGCCAGTCAACTGTACAAAATCGCTTTAATTTACCCTTAGTCATTGGATCTGATCCAAATATCTTCCAATTTACTAAAATACACTCTAGGGGCGTGCATCGTACCGTACCTCCCGTGCTCTGTTCCTGTCCGATACCTACAGGGTAACTGTGGGTGTCCCCAGGTTCCAACAGAGCATATAATCCGGATTTCAAAAGGTTCCTACCTTATCCAAGGGACCGGTTCCCCAACATCGCCCGCAGCTGCTCCTCCCCTATATCCAAGGAACAGGTTCCTCACCGTCTCCCATAGCTGCTTCTCCACTATGTGAGTGTCTTGCACCGTCGTTCCCTCCGGGGTTGATCAAACTCCTTCTCCTCTGAGGCCCGCAATGAACTCACCGGTGTGTGCTGGGCGTCGGTTGTCGCTGCAATCCTCGACTTCCAGAAGGGATCTGGGCAAGGCTAAATTGCATCCTCGTCACCCCACGTTGGGACTCCAAAAGCTGTTGCCGGCACCCAGTGCCAGAGGCGAACAACAGCGGGGGGGGGGGGGGGGGGGGTTCGTTACCCGGTGTGCGTCACTCAATAATCACAACGGGGTGGGGAAGCAGAAAAGTTTATTTGCAGCTGCAAACAAGGTACAGGGAGAATAGAATCTCAAATCCTGCACATCAGAGCAGGTCATTACACACATTTATATTCCTCAATGCTACTGCACTACACATCAGCCAATCAAAACTTTGCACAAATACTCTGCCTTTCTTATATGGGTTAGGACAATGTTTATTTCCTGCAACCTCTAACAAGCATTCCTAGCAACTTAAAGAACCAGCACATCCTGTCTGGCCTTGTAGCTCTCTCTCCTATTATCTTTAACTTGGCGTCAGCAAACCTTACACTATGGGGCATTGTCTGCATCTGCAACATTGTTTTAAGAGCAAAAGAGCTTACTCAAACCAGCCAGGCCTGAATTCTATTCAGGGGGGTTGAGAAGAAGCCCTTAGGCCTTTAGCAGGGAGACCTCTTCGACCCTTATGGCCTTCCATCTCCTCAACTTAACTAGTGGCCATGCCCTGGGGTCTCCAACAGAGGTAAATGGAAAAGGGGATGTAACCAAAGGTAGATGGGGCCAGACTAACCTGAGCTCTTTCTTTGAGCTGAGAACTGGTTGTTTAGAGAAGGGAAATGCAGCAGATCTAATATACTTGGACTTCAGTAAAGCATTTGATACGGTATCACGTGGGAAATTCTTAGCTAAATTAGAGAAGACGGGGATCAGTACAAGAATTGTAAGGCGGGTAAGGAACCAATTAAAGGGGAGAAGTCTGGAAACTCAACTATGGGATCGGAGGGAGGTTCCTAATGGAGTTCTTCAAGGATCTGTTTTGGGATCCATCTTCATTAATCTCTTTATTAATGGTGTTAACCCAAAAAGTAGGAGAGTGATAACAAAACTTACTGATGATTAAAAAGCTGGGAAACATGGTCTGTCCAGAGGGGGTAGAATATTATACAGGAAGATCTGGATGACCTTGAAGACTGGAGTACCAGAAGAAGGATGACATTTAAAGGTACCAGGTGCAAAATCCTCCACTTAGGGTCTAATAAGAAGAATTTCTTCTTGATGCTGGGGCTCATCAGTTGGAGACGACAGAGGAGGGGCGAGACCTTGATGTGTTGGTCGATTATACGGTGACTGAGCCACCCATGTGATGTGGCCATGAAAAAGGCAAATGTGATGCTAGGATACATCAGCTGAGGCACTTCCAGTCGAGACAGAGAAGTACGAAAGTACATGGCCCTGGAGAGCCCTCCTCTAGAATCCTGTGTATGATTCTGATCATTCGAGAAAGATGAATTCAGAGTGAAACAGGTACAGAGAAGAGTTCTCAGGATGATCAGGGAATGGAGGGCCTGTCTCACGAGAGAAGGCTGGGAGAGCTGGGCTGGTTTAGTCTAGCAAAACAAAGGCTGAGAGGGGATCTGATGGCTCTCCATAAATACATCGGGGTAAACACCAGGGAGGGTGGAGAGCTGTTCTAGCTAAAGGACAATGTAGGCCCAAGAACAAAGGCGAATCAACTGGCCAAGAACAAGTTCAGGCTGGGAGATTAGAAAGTTTCTAACCATTTGAGGAGGGAGGTTCTGGAACAGCCTCCCAATAGGGGCAAACTTTATTAGTTGTAAGAGAGCATTGGACACATTTGAGTGTGACTGTATGAGAGGGTTGCTTGTGGGATGGGGGTGGACTGGGCAACCCTGAGGGTCTTGTCTGGTATATGTCTTATGGTCCCAAGTCTCTTGCTTCAGCTGGTCACATGCAGGGGTCAGGAAGAGATGTTCCTCGCCAGTGTATTCTGGGTTCGGCGGAGTGTGTGTAAGGTGGGTAAGGAACAGAAAGGAAGCCCTGCTGGAGCTGCGAATGGGTTTGGCTGGTGTGGGGTTGCAATTGGCGTGTTACTAATGAACGGTGAAGCCTTGAGTTATGGAGCTCACTCGAAGTGAGTGCCAAGGAAACCCGCACACCGCCCCGCTGTGTATCCTGTATCTGCCACAGAAGGAGTGAAGAGAATCAAGAGAGCTGTCTGGGGTGACCTAAGGCCAGAACCGCAGGGGGCTCTGGGGTGGCAAAGGAATATTGACAAAACTGGGCTAGCAGGGAGCTGCTGGTCAGGATGAGGGGCATGAGATCTTTGTCTACAGTGAAATGGTTGTCCAATTCGGTTCCTAGTTTGATGTTTTTGCCTTCATCCCTCCACCTGCATGAGCAGCACAAACCTCTGTGCACTTGGCCTCTAACCCAGCCGCAGGGCTCTGTGCTTGTAGATTTCAACCATGCTTCGTACTTTGCTGTGAATATCACATTGCAGCTGCCAATGGGAGATGCTGCCAGGGATTTCTATGGAGCAGCAGATAGCCCAAAAGCCAGGGCTCCGACGGAGCCCCAACACGACCCTGACAGCAGCGACATGGAGGAGATGGAGGTGGAGGAGATGGGAGAATGGGAGGGCGAGGAGATGGATGTGGATTAGAACATCTCGGATTTGAGAAGTGCTGGGTGTGCATATGGCACCATACGATGCACCCACACGAGAGGGGCTTCCTCACCTCTCACTGTTTACAGAGCTAGGCATCTCAGGGGTTCTCTTATATATATTTTATTATTCCTTTCTTCTTTGCACTTACACACTTTGAGCAGATTTAGGAATGAATAAATGTTCCGTTTCCAGTGGTGCCAACAGCTCTGGGATTCGGACACGATACGGGAACAGTAGGGTAACGTGCATCAAATCTCTTCAATCCAGACAGCGTGATCAGCATGGGCAGCAGGTGTCATGGGGCTGTGGGCACTGAGGTTGCAGTGCCCCGGGGCTGGGGTCTCGCCCCCCGACCTCTGCCATCCAGTGCTGGGGCTGTGGGCTGTGGTGAGGGTGCTTTGGGCTCCTGCGGGGGAGAGGTAGGTAGAAGGGGAGGGAGGGGAGCAGAAGGGGAGTGGCGGGACCTCAGGCACAAGGGGAAGGGCCAAGGGCTAGGCTTCCTGGGTGGCCAACTCACTGGCAACCAGTGCTGATCGCAGAGTAGACAAATGATCGTCAGGCTTTGTGCTGACCAGGTCTAAGTCAGAGCAGCCTTGGGGCTGCTCTAATGTACATTCTGCTCCACATAGGCCCGGGTAAGCTGAGAATAGCTGTACTACAATGCCTTCTGGCCATGGGAAGCAGGGCAGTTGAGGCCTTTCCACCAGCCAGGGAAGCCTCTATCTGCAGGTATCCTCTGAGGGTATTGACCCTGTGACATTGCACTTCATAAGCTTTATAAAAATGTTTAAGTGTGAATATGATGTAACTGGAATATGCTTTATGCAAAAGGTCTCTATAAGTTTTGTAATGAGACCTTACAAATCTACTGAGTGTGTTCATCCTATTTGGATGAAAGTGTCATTCTTGTATCTGAAATTAGGAATATGAGATATCACTCTGAGGTCCTACTGTAGTTATGCAAAGTGTGGGCCATTAATGGTGGCTTAGAATCTTGATGGCTCCCATTAGCTAGGACAACTGACTGTAGATGGCTCTGTTCACCTGCAAGCCTTCACCGCATACGTGCGGGCCAGTCCTGAAAGAATGGAGGGGGGCTCACAGGACATGTGAACATGTCACATGATACTTGAATCCGTCTTTAACCTGGTGCTTTTCCATTTAGAAGGAGGAGTGGAAACCCAGAGAGACCGTGAGAGGATTCCCGCCTTGTGCCAAAGATATCAAAGGGAGTGGAACAGAACAAAGGGGGCTGCCAGTCATAAGAAATCCCCGAGTTACCACCTGAGCTGGAACAAGGCTGTACCAGGGGAAAGGATTGGGCCCAGACTGGAGGGAGTCCAGTCTGGGAAAGAAGCTTATTGGAACATCTCTCAGGGTGAGATTTATCAGTATTCCGTTTCTTAATGTATTAGGCTTCGACTTACGTGTTTTGTTTTATTTTTCCTGGTAACTTATTTGTTCTGTCTGTTATTACTTGAAACCATTTAAATCCTACTTTTTATATTTAATGAAATCACTTTTGTTTATTAATTAACCCAGAGTAAGTGATTAATACCTGGGGGAGCAAACAGCTGGGCATCTCTCCCTATCAGTGTTATAGAGGGTGGACAATTTGAGTTTACCCTGTATAAACTTTATACAGAGTAAAACGGATTTATTTGGGGTTTGGATCCCATTGGGAGCTAGTTGCTGGAGACAGGTGACCTGTTGAGCAGTTTTGGGTTAAAGTCTGCAGCGTTGGGGGTGTGGCCCAGACCTGGGTCTGTGTTTGCAGCTGGCAAGCATGTCTGGCTCAACAAGGCAGGGTTCTGGAGTCCCAAGCTGGAAGGGAAAATGGGCTCAGAGGCAAATTCAGCACGTCAGGTGACAGGGCATTGCAGGTGTTCTCCTCACCCTGGTCGAATGCCTTGTGTGGGTTGTAACTGGGGGGTGCAGGGGTGGAATGAGCCGGGGACGTCTGCCCGTTTGAGTGATCCATAGCAGGCATACGAGGCACTTTTGGGGGAGCCTTGTCCAGGCCTGCCATGGGTCAGCTCTCTCAAACCACCACCCCTGGCAGCGCAAGCCTGACCTTCCAGCCCCCTGCAGGCCTCGCTCTCTGTGTACAGGTTAGCGATCGACACTCCCAAAACCTCTGAGCGTCCCTCGGGAGTGCTCAGCCCGTTCCCCGGAGCACATGCAGAACTGTGACTCTAATCCCACAGGCGCGGTCCACAGCAGCTTGTAAGATTCAATTCAGGCCAACCACTCTATTGAGAACACAGCAATTAGATATACAGAAAACAGGAATGAGTTTGTTATCAAAGAACAGAGATGCAAGCGAGGGTGAATAAATACTGGTAACACCCATTGTTTCATGTTCTGTGTGTATATAAATCTCCCCATTGTATTTTCCACTGAATGCATCCGATGAAGTGAGCTGGAGCTCACGAAAGCTTATGCTCAAATAAATTGGTTAGTCTCTAAGGTGCCACAAGTCCTCCTTTTCTTTTTGCAAATATTGGAAAGTAATGGTAACATAGGATTTTGTTTTCTAACACTTTCTAGAGCCGGGGTTCTCACAAATTTTTGGCAGCCTCAGCATGCGGCTCTGACAATACTTAACTAACTGTAGGAAAAACAAACCAATAAATTACATGTGCATATTTACGTAGGGATTTTTTGCAGACTCAATAATAAATATAAGGTACAGTTGTGTCTTATCTTTACTGGACCTAAACACAGAACAAACCAGTGCTTTGCACAGTCTTGTCTTTTTTGTTGTTCTTTTGCTTTTTTGGTCAAAGGTGGACTGCTGTACAACAATTCTGAACTAAATTTAAAAATGCTTTACATAATAGAAAGGATAATGACTAATAACGAAAGAATGTATCTGCCAATATGTCCAAAGTTTCTTTCACACAAAAAAAACCATAGTCAACATAGCCCAGTAATAATAATGATAACAGTAACAACAAAATCTGAGCCGTTGCTGTTGTCTTTTCAGCTTGGTTTTTGCATCATTTAACAGCTTGCGCCTCTGAAGCTCACCGTAGTAATTTGGTTCAACTTCCCTTGCACAAGTGCTGAAGGGACGTTGCACGACATACATTTCAATTTGATGAATTTCTCTCTCACACTGCAACTTGTTCAGAAATGGAATCAGATGGCTTCGGAAACACAGGAAACTGCCTTTCCCCCTGGTGCTGAAGTGTTTCTTTTTCTTTCTCTGTTTTGCTTTTCTTAGCAGAAGGTCCCAGAGGAGCCACCTGCTGTCACATTCAAGGTCATTTTCTGGCACTAGATTACCTGAAATACTTTCTGATACCCAGTCACATTTATAACTCTTTCACCTCTCCCCCCCCAGCCCCATGAACAATCGCAACCTACCCAAACACCACGCAGTGAGATGGCCCATAGCCACTTACAGAGCTACAATAACAGGAGATGTAAACACAGTGGTTAGAGGTCTATAAAATCATGAGTAGTGCAGAGAAAGTGACTAAGGAAAAGCTATTTACTTGTTCCCATAACACAAGAATTAGGGGCCACCAAATGAAATTAATGGGCACCAGGTTTAAAACAAATAAAAGGAAGTTCTTCTTCACACAGCGCACAGTCAACCTGTGGAACTCCTTGCCTGAGGAGGTTGTGAAGGCTAGGACTATAACAGGGTTTAAAAGAGAACTGGATAAATTCATGGAAGTTAAGTCCATGAATGGCTATTAGCTAGGATGGGTAAGGAATGGTGTCCCTAGCCTCTGTTTGTCAGAGGGTGGAGATGGATGGCGGGAGACAGATCACTTGATCATTGCCTGTTAGGTTCACTCCCTCTGGGGCACCTGGCGTTGGCCGCTGTTGGCAGACAGGATACTGGGCTGGATGGACCTTTGCTCTGACCCAGTATGGCCGTTCTTATGTTCTTAGCCAAAGAATACACTTTGTGACTTGAAAGAAAACCACACCTATGTAGCTCAGCTCTGCCGGCATGGTACTATTTAAAAGGGAGCACGCATGAGGATTTATGGCATTTAGAAGACACCTTTAATACTTAACATCTGAGCGATTGTTGGGGCACTTTGGAGGCTCTTGTGGCTGCAAAACAATCAGCTGCTGGCTGCATTTGAGAAATGCTGTTCTGGAGTCTAAATGAACAAGGCCTTCCCTTAGCCACATGCTGGGGAAATGAGGTAAGACTCCTTCTCATGAGATCACTCCCTCTCAGCTGCAGAGAAAAGCTTGACAACATAACCCTGAGTTTAAAAGGTTCAAAAGCAGATGGCACATACGGAGTTTAAACGAGACACACTTATTGCTTGAGGGCCCCACTGCCTGATTTTGAGATCTTGGCTTGTTCAAGTAGGTGTGAGTTGTATAAGTGTCACTTCTAGGAGTCTCATTTTGAGCCCCTTTCGAGTGCGGTCTCTTTTCCCATCTGTCAAGGTTTCTTCCCCACTTTGAACTCTAAGGTACAAATGTGGGGACCTGCATGAAAACCTCCTAAGCTTACTTTACCAGCTTAGGTTAAAACTTCCCCAAGGTACAAACTATTTGACCCTTGGACTTCCACTGCCACCACCAAACGTTTAACCGGCTTTCTGGGAAAGTGTTGTTTGGAAACGTCTTTCCCCCCAAAATCCTCCCCAAAACCTTGCACCCCACTTCCTGGGGAACGTTTGGTAAAAATCCTCACCAATTTGCATAGGTGACCACAGACCCAAGCCCTTGGATCTTAGAACAATGACAAAAGGATTCAGTTCTTGAAAAGAAACATTTTAATAGAAGAAACAGTAAAAAGAAAAGGATCACCTCTGTAAGATCAGGACGGTAAATACCTTACAGGGTAATTAGATTCAAAACATAGAGAATCCCTCTAGGCAAAACCTTAGGTTACAAAAAGACACACGGACAGGAATATTCATTCTATTCAGCTCAACATATTTTATCAGCCATTTAAAGAAATCATAAGCTAACGCATATCTAGCTAGATTACTTACTAAGTTCTAAGACTCCATTCCTGTTCTGTCCCTGGCAAAAGCCTCACCCAGACAGACACAGACCCCTTTGATGTTCTCCCTCTTTCCAGCTTTTGAAAGTATCTTGTCTCCTCATTGGTCATTTTGGTCAGGTGCCAGCGAGGTTATCCTAGCTTCTTAACCCTTTACAGGTGAAAGGATTTTTCCTCTGGCCAGGAGGGATTTTAAAGGTGTGTACCCTTCCCTTTATATTTATGACACCATCACATACATCTCAGGTTTGCTACAGATCCACCGTCTTCCCATGTAGCACCGTGAGCTGCTGACCCCTTTCTCGTCGTTCAGATACGCGCAGTCACCTCCTCCTCTTAAGTGAAACCTGCCACATAGAAGCCAGGGAGCTGCAGTCAGGTAGAGGCTGGGCATTTCACACCAGTCCCAGCCAGGGGAGCCGTTCTCCACAGTGCAGGCCTGAGTGCGGAGCAGCTACTCTCCCAGCCCCTCAGGAGCAGAGCTCAGGACAGCAGGGGCTTTGCAGAACCGCTGACTGTTCCTGACCCTCTATGCTGAGCAGCCCACAGGGGTGCTGAAGAATGGACAGTCCCCAGCAGGACAGAGAGAATTTGTTAGACTGATTGTCAAAAGGGACCGGCCCTCTAACAAGAGGGGCAGACCATCACCAGAACCAGACGACTGAGCAGGAAAAGCGGGGGACAGGAAGGATCTCGCCTCCTTGAAACACATGGAGCAGAACCAAGATGACACTGAAAGAAGAAATTGCATTCAGGGGTTTCCTTCTCCGTTGATCTATAACTCTTGAGCTTTCCATTGGGCATGGGGGAAAAAGAGAGTGTTGAAGAAGTTCCTTTGTGAAAGCATGTGTTCCTTGTTTGTAACCCTCACGTAAGTCTCCCAGAGTTCATCTGGTGTGGAGGGTGGAGCTCTAGGGACAACATGCCTCTCGGGAGATTTGGGAGGGTTCAGCACTGGTTTTGGATCCTACAGCAGCTGATCTGCAGGGTCCCACATCCTAAGGAGCATACCAGACAGGGAGTCTGTACCCCAGGAGAATGCCACAGAGGCTCGAACTCAGGACAGTGTCTGGTAGCTCTTCAGACCCAGTGAGGCTGGAAGCAGGTGGGATCCAAAGGTTGGGTCCAATACAGCAGAATGGGGACTGTCCATTGGGGAGCCCTGACCCAGCGCCAAAAGAGCCTGATTTTTCAAAGTACTGAAGTAACCCAGACCAGAGAAGTGGGGGGGGGGTCTCCATCCCCCTCTAATGGCTGGCCTGCAAAAGAGCTTTATCAACCGGGGGGGAGTTTCAGTTAAAGAAGTGGATTCTTTCGCTGCTATGGCAGAGGCTCATGCTTCTACTGCTGAAGTCCCAGGGTTCAAGCAGCGCTGGTTTTGTGATCACACTTGGAGCCCACTGAAACCCATCGCGGGGTGTTGGGCAGCCATCACTACTGTACCCCGTTCCCGTGGGAGCCCCAGGCGTCCAGCACCTGTGAACCGCAGGCTCCTTTAACATCGGTGCCTTGTTGCGGATTCAGAGGCCTCACCAGCAAAGTCACTCAAACCTGCCGGCTGCAATCCCCAGCGGGACCTGCACCTGCCATGCAGTGCTCGGCATGCTGCCCTCTCTAGCAGCCACTGTTAACCTGAGCTCCCTGCTGCCTCCTTTCCCCAGGGGGGGTCAGACACCCCAGGGACCTTGCTGAAGAGGGCTGGGGGAGAACAGCGAGTGTCCCAGCTGAAATCCCAGCGCGCTGCGAGGGCATCTCTGGCTATGGCGGGCTCTGTCTCCGGCCCAGCACCGTGCTGCAGGGAGGAGCCGAGAGTTCAGGGACACGCCGGCTCCCATCGGTCTCCGATACACGCAGGACGCGAACGGACCAGGGTCGTGTCTGGTGGTTTCACAAGCACTGAATGGTGGATCTACCTGAGCTCAAACCGCTCAGACACCAGAATCCCCAAGCCCAGGGAATTAGTCAAGAGGGGTGAGAGAGACTCACAGGTGGTTGAATTTGGTGCCATTGGCCCATTTCCAGGGCTGACCCTGCTCCCTCCAGAGGCCGATCCAGTGGTCATAGACACCCTTATGGCGCAGCAGGAACGCCTTAAAGAAAGCTGAGGGACAGCAGGTATCATCCCCACCTCCCATGCTCCCCCCCACCACCCCTCCAGGGCTCTGTGCTGCAGAGAATCCCAGTCACATATTGAAGGGTGCTCAGTTTATTTTCAGGGGGGATTTTCCCCTCCCTCTTGCAAAGCACAAGATCCCCCGGGCAGTCTTAACCCTCCCACCGCACACAGCAGCCCCACCCCAGTGCTCCCAGTCACCCACACCCCAAGTCCCCCTGAGCTGGGGGCAGCTGTTGGGTCTGAGCTCTCTGCAGAGACGTCTCTTCTCACAGAGCAGCCACCGCTCACCCCAGCAAGGCAGGAGGAGGGAGGGAGGCAAGCTGAAGTGGGAGGGGTCAATGTGAAAGGATCCCCTCCTCCCCCGCCTCCTCAGCTGGCTGCTCCTTTCCCATCCCCACAACAGGAGCACTGACTGGGTTCTCAGTCCCACTCCAGCAGCCAGCAGGCCAGGAGATGCTTGAGCCAGCCCTGCCCTAGACAGAAGCTGTCTCCCTATTTGGGGAGGGGGGCAGCGGAGAATGGGCAATCCCTGTGATCACACACAGACAGTAGGGCCCTGGGCCCAGCCAGGGCTGGCGTTCAGCGGCTGGAAGTTCATTCACTCCGGCCTCCCAGCACGGGAGGGCTCACAGCTGCTCCTCACCCCACGGGGCAGAGCCCAGGTCCTGCTGCAGCAGCCATCCCTGTGCCCAGATTAGTGTCTGGCAACTCGAGAGTCTCTCACCGTTTCCTGCTCACTGTCGATCCCAGCCAGGGAGGCACCCGGGGCAGAGCAGCGGCTTCGGCTGTCGGTCCAGCTCCCTTCCGTCTCTGAGAAATAGTAGCATTTCCCTCGGTATCCCATCCAGCCGTCCGGGCACGAGGGGCTCGCAGGGGGGCACAGATCAGCTGATGAAAGCTGAGAGGTCAGCGCTGAGAATGAGACAGTCACATGGAGGGTAAGAATTGCAACGAGAATTGGGCATTTGACTGGAACAAAAATTGGTCAACTGACCAGTCAAATCTGTCAAAGAGTGGTCAGATATTTTAAAATACCAATTTATCAGAATTGGTTACCTCCCGCCAGGAAGAAAAAAGAGCAAGACGTCATTGTCTCCAGTAGGTTTAGCTTTCGATAGATATGGATCTACCTAATTTTTTAAAAAATGTACTTCACTGAGTTATTTTAGCTCAGAAAAAAAAGGCAAAACAATGAAACCAAGTTCTGGAAAACACCAGTGAGGCTCCAAGACGCAATCCGAAAGGCAGGCTGCCTCCTACCCCCAGGGCTCTCGCTGGAGCATTTGACTGCGGCCAAACAGGCAGTCAATTGACCGGCTTGCCAAGCCCATTGGGACCCCCAGCTGGGGCTGGTCCACTGCAATCAGATGCAGGGGGACGGAGACGTTTGTCACTGTAAATTTGCCTGGCAAGAAGGATTCCAGGGACACTCCCAGCCTGCGAGGCACTGACACAGCTCAGAGCATTTCACCCCAGGCACAAGATCAACAGCTGGACGTTCAACCTAGCAACAAACAGCAGGTGAACAACTGAGAAGAATGTGGGAACTTTCACTCAGGGACATGAAAGCCACAAGGGGGCACCAGAAACCACAGCCACGGGAAGTGACCTGTTGCACTGTGGGCCAGGAATGATGGAACTTAATTCACCTCCTACCTGCAGACTTTTCTCTCCCCAAACACAGCAGCAAGAAAGGCACTTTCTGGAAGCCCTCATGGCAGTGTAACCCTTTCAGAGCCATGAAAGAGCAGCAGTGGGGTCACCCATAAGTGACACCAAAGAGGATTTGAAAGGCCTGTCTAGTTGAGAGGAGTTGGACTCAAACCCCTCCAGATGTTTTCGAGCACGTCACTTTTGTTTGCACCACAGTAACTCGGTAGCTGGTTTTCAAGCCTTCCCATGTGGCTGGCGCTCAGCGAGGAACAGACACTCTAAGTCGGGAAGAGTTAGGAAACGTGGCAGCGGTGATCAGAAAGCGAGCATGTGTTCACCTCACTCACAAGGCATGTCTGACCCTGTAGATTTCACTGTCCAGTGCACGGTAGCCCACACCCCTGCCCTACTGAACTGAGCAGAGAAGTCAGTGACTAACAGTTGATGGCACAGGCTGTCTCCACCATCCATCTCCAGCTCAGATGCCACATGTTCTGCAGAGCTCCCTGCACCTGCAGGTGTGTAACCAACCCTAAGCTCACAGATTCCCACCTTACACAGTGAGAGCCAATGCTGCCCATTTCAACAGCCTGCCATTACAGCAGGGAGCTGGGATTCAGGGCCCATCTATATCAGAGCAATCTGCACCAGTATAATCACAGTGTTGCAGTGACATCCGGGCAAGCACCTCCTGGAGATGCGCTGGAGCAGTGCGGCTCGCTCTGGTAACTTCCTGCAGCGAACTGCACCAAGGCAAGCTCCTTTGTGCACCAGTGCAGTGCGTCTGCTTTAGCGGTTTGCACCAATTCAACTGCACGGATGTCATGACATCGGCACAGAGGATTCCTAATGCAGACAGACCTGGATTCAATCCCCTCTGCCAGCTGCTAAACCCTCCTGGGGCCGAGTGATCAGATCCCAGGGCAGTAGAGAAATCCCATCCCCGACAGTCTCCAGCACGCCCTGCGCCAGACGACGGGGGGATACAGCAGGGTTCATGTTCACCGCAAACAGACGCCCTCTGCACAAGCACACGCTGTCTGTGCAGCCCGGGGGTGTGAATGGTGCTAAGGGACCCTTCATGGCCAAGCTCAGCGATTGGGGGGTTTCCACACTGCGCTGGTGGAGGGGTCTAGACTTAATTCTACAGCTCATTTCAATAACACGGCAGCACCTGCCGCCCGGCCACAGGCGTGACCTGAAGATTCTGGAAGGCCAAGCTGGTAACCTCAGAGCAACACAGGGAAGGCAAAGGGCTCAGGGATGCTCTGCACCCTGTCCCATTGGACACCCTGGTCAGGGACTGTTTCATGGCGCATGGCAAAGGCGACTTGGGTCCAAAGTGCTCAGAGATGGGCTGGGGGGGCTAATGTCAGTCAGATCGTCCTGACACAGAGAGTGCCCAGGTGCAGGGGTCTGGGAGGGAGCAGGAGGAGGGTCGGGGAGGAACATCCCCCAGGAATCCTCTGTCCAAGGGGCAGAAGCCGGACAGGCCGGGAGGAGAGAGGGACCGTGGTAGGTCACGGGGGAATGGGATGCACGGAATTCGTAGATGGAGGGGAAGGGAGCGGGGCGGAAGCTGGGAACTCACCTGCCAGAGCAATGATGGCAGCGATCAAAGCAGACGATACAACTGTCAGTGCAACCACAACTCTAGGGGTTGGACTTTTCTTGCAGTTACAAGGAGGGTCTGAAACAGACAGACCCGTCAGGCAGGGCTGGGAGGACACGTCTCACTGACAGCACCGGGGCTGGAGCTGCCCTGGAACATGCACCGTTCTGTTGATTGCTCCTTCCGTCAGACACTCTGGGAGGGGAGCCCAGAGGGTCAGGCAGACCCCCCCACCAAGGGCAGATGGAGGGTCCATGGCTCCCTAGAGCTACCCTGGGGCTGTTACCAAGATCCGGCTCTGGTTGGGTAGCAGGGCCGCAGAGCAGCAGCAGGGCCATGGTAAGAGCAGCAGCTGTGGGGAAGTACAGACCCTCCCCCTGCTCTGGGCAGGGAGCCTGAGGGGAGGGATACGGACCAGGGCTGCTCTCGGCCCCCCACCCCTGGCAAGTGGAGGGTCATCCACAGCTCCCTGCAACTGTCTGCACTGCAGCTGCCAGCCAGAGGTGGGGTGGGGGGACCTCAGGGGGAAGAGGAGGGGGAGGGGCCAGTGACAAAAAGTGGGAGGGCCACGCCCCCTTCCAGCACTCCAGGCAGTCTCAGTGTCTTTCTCCAGCCTGCCCCCAGGCAGAGATGCCCCATTACCTGGGTTCCCTCCAGGCTCCAGGTGTCCATTGCCATTAACACACAACTCCTACAGCGGCTCTTCGCTCTCAGCAACCCAGCTGCTGGCCCCATTGTCCCTCTCAGCGACACTCAGGCCACAGACGCTGCTGCAGGTGCTGGGCTGGGGTCAGCTCCTCTCGGTCTGAGTGGGTCCGATTTGGCAGCAGCAAAGCCGAGGCAGAGGTCCTGGCCCTGGCTCCCCGTCCCTGCTCCAGACTCTCCAGCCGATGTGAACCCGAGACAGACTAAGCAGGACAGGTCAGGGGTGGGGGAGGCCATTTGTGGTTTCTCGTTGCCTGCCCAGTATGCAGTATGCCAGAGGTGGTGCCATGATGATTAAAACCCCTTAACTCCTATCGGCCCCTCCGCCCCCAGGGCCGCAGAGACCTGATCTCCTACAGGCCCCGCCCACCAGTGACAGGCACCCAGCTGGGGGGTGGGGGAGAAGACCCTCCTCACACACACAATCCTCCTAGAAGTAAGTGTGAGTAGGGATATCATAAGGGGACGGGGCTGGGGCTCGAAACAGCCCTGTCCCTGGCCCAGCCCCCTCCTGGCAGGACGGGACTTGAACCAGTGTCCTGCGCTCCTCTGCCCGACCCTTCCTTTCCCTTCCCGGGGGGGCTCTCGAACCCCCCCCGTCCTTCGGCCCGGGGCCCGCCCTCCGAATCGCCCCCTTTTGGCCCAGAATCCACCTCCCTTCGGCCAAGAACTGACCCTGCCACAGCGCTGCCCTCCCCATGCGGTCCCCAGCCACCGCCCGAGCCCCCCATTTGGAGCCCCACCCCCATGCGGTTCCTAGACACCCGCCCGAGCTCCGCCCCCATTCCAGCCCCACTCTCCCTATTTGGACCCCCGACCCCCATTCAGTCCCCAGCCCCGAGCCCTTCCCCTCCCGGCCACCGCCCCATTCGGGCCCACTGTGCCCCCTCGCCCCGGCCCGGCTGTGACTGTAACCAGCCCGCAAACCCCGCCACGCAGAGAGCGAGCCACCGCGGAGCAGCCAGCAGCACCCACCCTCCCTCCCAAGCCCTGGGTGGCTCTTTCAGGGACCCCTGGGACCGGGAGCGTCTCACCCACAGGAATAGCGCCCAGCGGCGCAGCCGTGGGGAAGGAGGTGAGGTCCCGCGCACCAGCCAGGCCGACTTGCAGCCGCATCCCGCCGTGTGAGTTCACAGCCACAGCACGACCTCAGCCACAGCTGAAACGCCAGTGCCCGATTTCCTCACAACAGCGGCCGATGCACATGCCCCCTGCCCTCAGCCCCGCCTCCATTTAACCCGGCTCCCCCTTCTCTATTGCATCAAACAAGGTGCACAAGTACTCCTTTTCTTTTTGCAAATACAGACTAACACGGCTGCTACTCTGAAACCTGTCATGGTGCAAGGCACTGAATTTAGCCGTATGGAGTGGAAATCTATCAACTTCATGAAAAAACTCATACAGATACAGACAGACATCATCTTCCTTTCCAAATGCAAACAGATGGACATCATACCAAAAGGACTGAAGGTAAAAACTCCATTACAATCTACATACCACACAGACTATGCTGACAGCCTGTGCCACACGCTCTCAAAGAAACTGCGGAACCACCTGATCAACATCCTCTACAGCAAACAGGGAAAGATTAAGAATGAGCTCTCAAAGCTGGATACTCTCATAAAAAACCAACCTTCCACACAAACTTCCTCATGGCTGGACTTTACAAAAACTAGACAAGCCATTTACAACACACACTTTGCTTCTCTACAAAAGAAAAAGGACACTAAACTCTCTAAACTACTACATGCCACAAGGGGCCACAACAGTGGTTCCCTTAATCCACCCAGCAATATTGTTAATCTATCCAACTATAGTCTTAGCCCAGCAGAAGAATCTGTCCTATCTCGGGGCCTCTCCTTCTGCCCCTCCACCCCCACGAACATGATACAATTCTGTGGTGACCTAGAATCCTATTTTCAACGTCTCCCACTCAAGGAATATTTCCAAAACACCTCTGAACAACATACTAACCCACAGAGACCTTGCTACCAACACTACAAAAAGAAGGATTCTAGGTGAACTCCTCCTGAAGGTTGAAACAACAGACTGGACTTCTACAGACGTGCATGGGCTGAAATAGTGGAAAAGCAGCATCCCTTGCCCCATAACCTCAGCCGTGCAGAACACAACGCCATCCACAGCCTCAGAAACAGCTCAGACATCATAATCAAAAAGGCTGACAAAGGAGGTGCTGTTGTCATCATGAATAGGTCGGAATATGAACAAGAGGCTGCTTGGCAGCTCTCCAACACCACTTTCTACAAGCCATTACCCTCTGATCCCACTGAGGGTTACCAAAAGAAACTACAGCATTTGCTCAAGAAGCTCCCTGAAAAAGCACAAGAACAAATCAGCACAGACACACCCCTGGAACCCCGACCTGGGGTATTCTATCTGCTACCCAAGATCCTTAAACCTGGAAATCCTGGGCGCCCCATCATCTCAAGCATTGGCACCCTGACAGCGAGATTGTCTGGCTATGTAGACTCCCTCCTCAGGCCCTATGCTACCAGCACTCCCAGCTATCTTCCAGACACCACTGACTTCCTGAGGAAACTACAATCCATCGGTGATCTTCCTGAAAACACCATCCTGGCCACTATGGATGTAGAAGCTCTCAACACCAACATTCCACACAAAGATGGACTACAAGCCATCAGGAACAGTATCCCCGATAATATCACGGCAAACCTGGTGGCTGAACTTTGTGACTTTGTCCTCACCCATAACTCTTTCACATTTGGGACAATGTATACCTTCAAATCAGCAGCACTGCTATGGGTACCCGCATGGCCCCACAGTATGCCAACATTTTTATGGCTGACTTAGAACAACGCTTCCTCAGCTCTCGTCCCCTAATGCCCCTACTCTACTTACGCTATATTGTTGACATCTTCATCATCTGGACCCATGGAAAAGAAGCTCCCTGGGGGCAGACAGCTGGGTGCGTTTCCCTTCCGTGTTGCTGACCTGCCCAGCTGAGCGGGGCTGCAGCCGCGGGACCCTCTCCCCGAGCCTGGCGGCTCCCAGCGGGGCAGCCCGTCCCCTCGCTGCTCCCTCTGCCTGCCCACCGGGGTCACTCTGAGCCCGCTCCCCGGGCGGGGGGGGGGGGGGGGGGGGGCTCTGGCTCCAGGGGACATGAGCCTGGGCGAGCTGCGAGCCGGGCTCCAGGCGCCGGCTGCCCACGGAGCGATTGGGGGCTGGGGGTCTCCTCCAGCAGGTGAGGAGGGGCTGGTGTTGTGCACGGATCGGGGAGAGGGCGAGCAGGGAGGTGCCGGGTTGGGGGGGGAGAAGAGTTGGGTGGGTGCATCGATCACACTGGGGAACGCGGGGTCTATTGGGGAGGGGGCTGTGTGCTGACCAGATGGGGGAGGAGGTTCGGGTGGGGTTATTGGGGAGTGGGCTGTGCACTGACCAGATGGGAGCGGGGGCAGGTGGGGTCTATTGGGGAGGGCGCTGTGCGCTGATCAGGTGGGGGTATTGGGGAGGGGATGGGGCGGGGTCTATTGGGGTGGGGGCTGTCTGCTGACCAGATGGGGGAGGGAGTCGCGCGGGGTCTATTGGGGAGGGGGCTGTGCGCGGACCAGATGGAAGGAGGGTTAAGGGGGGCAAAATAGGCGGGTAACCTGCAGGAGCTGAAGTTGCCTCCCGAGACAAGAGCTCTGCTGCTGGGCAGCAAATCACGAGCGCGGATCGTTTTGGGGTGGAAGGGGAAGTGATTTTTCTCTGCAGTGAGAGAAGACGTCTCCGTTGGTCCCCAGGGCAGACTTCGTTTCTTTGTCTTTTAACTGATGGGCCAAAGTGTCCTAACGCCCCCTCTGAACTGCCGTCCCAGCAGCGCCGCGTGTCTCAGCCCGCCGTGTGGGGGGAGTCTGGGGCTGACCCTCACTTGGGGTCCCAAGCAAGCACTGAGGACGAGGCGCTGAAGGACGGGATCTTACTGGAGGGCAGCTGAAGAGATTTTGTTCTAGCAAAGCGCCAGCTCTCTGCCTAAAGCACCGATCTCCTGCCTGCTCTGAAATCCACCCGCTGACTTGGAGCCTTGACAGTTTGTGTGCCTCGCGGGGGGGGCACAGGGCCATTTGGACAAGGGATTTCTGAGATCCCCTCCTCCCCCTAACAAAACCCCCAACCAGCTAAAGTTGATCTGCTTTCCATACAGCCAAGGCTGCTCAGATCACTGCAGCAGGGTTTTAAATGCATCCGATGAAGTGAGCTGTAGCTCAGGAAAGCTTATGCTCAGATAAATTTATTAGTCTCTGAGGTGCCACAAGTCCTCCTGTTCTTTTTTTAGATGGCTGAGAGTTCTCCAGCAGAGTGCAGGGCGACCCCCAGCCCTTTGGGGGAGATCAAATGACCACGTTATGAACCACTTTGATTCTAGGTTTGCCTGCTGCTCAGCCGGTGTGAGACTCAGACGCCAAGCAGATCACACTGTGCCCGTGCAGGGAGAGAGGGGAAGGAGCTTGAAAGCTAGTTATGGGTGCCTGTCACGGGTAGGCAGGGCATGTAGCAGATCAGGTCTCTGAGGCCCTGTTTGTCAACCATTCAGTTTTCTTCAAGTTGCAAGGAGAGAGGCTTGTAGACGGCCTGGAGAAGAAATCGCTTTGCATGAGGATTCTGTCGATGTTGAAGCCGAGGGGTGTTTTCTGCAAAGGGAGGAGGTGGGAAGGAACCTGCTTTACGGCTCAGGCTCTGTCTGCACTTAAAACACGATAGAATCATAGAATCATAGAATATCAGGGTTGGAAGGGACCCCGAAGGTCATCTAGTCCAACCCCCTGCTCAAAGCAGGACCAATTCCCAGTTAAATCATCCCAGCCAGGGCTTTGTCAAGCCTGACCTTAAAAACCTCTAAGGAAGGAGATTCTACCACCTCCCTAGGTAACGCATTCCAGTGTTTCACCACCCTCTTAGTGAAAAAGTTTTTCCTAATATCCAATCTAAACCTCCCCCACTGCAACTTGAGACCATTACTCCTCGTTCTGTCATCTGCTACCATTGAGAACAGTCTAGAGCCATCCTCTTTGGAACCCCCTTTCAGGTAGTTGAAAGCAGCTATCAAATCCCCCCTCATTCTTCTCTTCTGCAGGCTAAACAATCCCAGCTCCCTCAGCCTCTCCTCATAACTCATGTGTTCCAGTCCCCTAATCATTTTTGTTGCCCTTCACTGGACTCTCTCCAATTTATCCATATCCTTCTTGAAGTGTGGGGCCCAAAACTGGACACAGTACTCCAGATGAGGCCTCACCAATGTCGAATAGAGGGGAACGATCACGTCCCTCGATCTGCTGGCTATGCCCCTACTGATACATCCCAAAATGCCATTGGCCTTCTTGGCAACAAGGGCACACTGCTGACTCATATCCAGCTTCTCGTCCACTGTCACCCCTAGGTCCTTTTCTGCAGAACTGCTGCCTAGCCATTCGGTCCCTAGTCTGTAGCTGTGCATTGGGTTCTTCCGTCCTAAGTGCAGGACCCTGCACTTATCCTTATTGAACCTCATCAGATTTCTTTTGGCCCAATCCTCCAATTTGTCTAGATAGCTGCTGCAGCCCTTTAGTACAGACACTTCCCACAGCAACGGGACTCCGAGTCCAGCGCTCTAGGCCTCGCTGCCTCCATTAGTACAGAAAAGGGTGAGAAAAATGATGAGGGACGTGGAGCAGCTTCTGTGTGAGGAGAGATTAATAAGACTGGGACTTTTCACCTTGGAAAAGAGATGACTAATGGGGGATAAGATAGAGGTGTAAAAAATCATGACTGATGTGGAGAAAGTAAATCAGGAAGTGTTGTTTACTCTTTCTCATAACACAAGAACCAGGGGTCACCCAATGAAATTAATAGGCAGCAGGTTTAAAAGAAACAAAAGGAAGTATTTCTACACACAATGGAGAGTCAACCTGTGGAACTCCTTGCCAGAGGATGTTGTGAAGGCCAAGACTATAACAGGGTTCAAAAAAGAACTAGATAATTTCATGGAGGACAGGTCCCTCAACTGCTATTAGCTAGCATGGGCAGGGATGGTTTCCCTAGTCTATATTTTCAAGAAGCTGGGAATGGGTGACAGGGGATGGATCACTTGATTACCAGAGCTCCTGTGATTCTGGGTTGTTTTTTTTTTAAATCTCTCCACAATTTTGGTTGCAATTGAAACTTCTAGTTAAAGCGATCAGTGTGGGGGGAGGGCGGGGGCTGGACTCTCTGTTGCCTTGCACTTTGTTTGTGTCACCTTTACACTGATGCAAAGTGAGCATGAAATACCAAAAGAACTGCAGACACTAGTGTAAATGACACACACCAGGATCAGGGTATGGCTGGATTGGGGCCCAGAACTCTTCCCTCACCCACCCATCACGGCACAAGGAGTTTGATCCTGGGCCTCATGCCAACTGCCCATAAGGGGCAGCTTAGAAATTCTTTGGTTGCACAAAGCTGGTGTGTCTCCCTATGTCACCTGCCTCCTCCCAATCTTTAGTCTGGGGACTTGGTGTGGTAGCAAAGAGAGTGTGGTGCATAATGCTGGCTCAGAACTGCTGCCACGACAGCCAGTGTAACTTAGAGCAGCCTCAACGGTGCTCTACGTTTTATGTCAGGTGCTATTTCAGACACCAGCCAGCCAAATCTTGGGGGAACAAAAGGGTGACTTCAAGCCCCCTTTTCTCATCCCTCTCTGCTGAGCCAAGTGAAAACTTGGCACTGCTGAGAATTCAGACCCAGGCATAAGGCAATGGAGAACGCCAATCTTTCTTCTGCTGTGAAGAGTTGGTAAAACTCAAAGCCCAGATGGCACCATTATTAAGCCCATTATTTTTTTCTCTTTGCTATTTAAAAATAATGAGATGCAAAACCAATATGAGTGCAGCAGTAATGTTGTGCGGTTCGGACACACAAGTTAAGTTTCCTATGACAACACGAACTTGATCAACTTGCATGTCTGGAGCATATTTTTCCTCTTCCTGTTGTTCTTGTTGTATTTCAAAATTTACCACCCAGGGTTCTTTGTGGCATGTAATGCGGCTTGTATTAAAAACGCCACAAACGCAAACTTACAGGAATGGGCCAGAACTTGACAGCTTACAGGAGTGGCCGCTACAGGGATCTGGGCTGAGTTTAGAGGGCACAATTTTCAAAAGCACCAAAGTGACTTAAGTGGACTTGGGAATTTTACCTCTAGTCTTCCTTATGAATTAATTTTTTATTTTTATTTTTTTTTAAAGGGAGCTGTAGCCTGTTTTCCACAGGGTCAGTCTGAGTTCAAGCCAATGCCGTAGGGCATTTCAGGCTGCTGTCCTGTCTGGTCCAGCCCAGGAGACAATATCTGATGCTTCCAGGAAAAGCAAGAACCGCTGTAACATACATGGCTAGTTTTACCATGCTGTAAATGCAGGTGGGGAATTCATTACTGACCTCCGTGGCATTCAGACTATGTCCTGAAGCATGGGATTGGGCCAGAGGGACAGCTAGCTCTGGACACAGTGTCTAGGGTCTCAGAGTGGGAAGTTCCTTGGAGAATTCCACTGGGTGGGAGACTCAGCTGTGAAGGGAGGGGGCGAGCAGGAGCATCTCATAAACCCAAGATTGGAATAACTGAAGTAATGTTCCTTTTACATGGAGCCTCAGCTCTCTGGAACCTCTGCAAATGCTTTAGCCACGTGTTTAACTCCATCCGTAGGAGTAGCCTTGGATCGCAGTGGGAGGGCTCAGGTGCGTAAGTGTTTGCAGGATGGGCGCTCAGGGCAGTCCCTGATGCCAGGGCAAAGCGGATGTGAAGTGCCACTGTCTGGATTTGGGAGCCTGCCTGCACACCAAATTCACTAGGTGGTGGGTGCATGACTGCAAGGCGCTGGGCTGGGGAAAATGAGCCCCGGGTGGTTATTTTGAGTAGAAAACCAGAGCCATTTCTGGGGTCTTTCAGCTTCTAATGCCCTTTCCCTTCTGCAACTGGATTTAAGCCTATGATAAAATCCTTCTCAATGCCAAGTCAGTGTCATAAATCACTGGAGTGGGTGCAGGAATCAGTAGGCGACGTTCTCTGGCCTGGGTTATGCCAGGGCTCAGACTAAATTATTCTTCCCAAAACTTTTAAAAGCTGAGACCCCTCCTCAAGGCAAAGAAACCAATCGTGCCCCTCACCTGTCAGCAATGTGCTAGCGACCCCACCCCCCATTTTCATGGATACATCTTCAAACCCCACCCTTCCCACCACGGCTAGCCTTTCCCCAGGCTTCAGAAGACGCTGGAGGAGATGATCCTAACCGTTCCCTCTAACCTTAAGAGCTGAGGGACCCCATCCTGGAGCATCTTAAAAATCACGGTTCCCAGACTCTGTAACGGGGCTGCTTTGCCGGGCTCACCTTTCTCCCTCCGTCAGGTTGGCCGATGGGGATAATGAGCCTGGAGATCTCATTCCCGCTGTTCTGAGTGGTGCCCATGTGCACACGACCCAACTCAGCTCTTCCTGTATCCCAGGAATGTCTTCATCTTCTGGGATCCTCATGGCAGCAGTGGGATGATTTAACGAAGTCCCTTAGTCATGGGGCCTTTCTCTCTCTTTTGTTTCAGAGCCAGTGTCCTGGAATCGTCTCCTGGTGCGTGGAGTGGTGGCAGCGGTGGGGGTGCTAGTCTTACTGTACCGATGTGGGTTTTGGAAAGGTAGAGGGAAAGTGTTTGCCTACTCGCGACTCGTCTTCAGGAAGCTGCTGACTCATCCCTCCCCGCAGCCTGGAAGTCGGCAGGATTCCCAGGAATCTGAGCTCCCCGCAGTGTGTGACAGGGACGGGGACCAGGCCCAGAGAACCAGAAACAGGAATCGAAACTCAGCCCTGGAGAATGGGGAAGGAGACCTGTTTGCGAATTCGTATCCGGTCTGCTGAATTGTTCACGTCCAGACCCTCCCCACAGTTCTAAAAAAGTCGAAGCATTTCGTTTAGACACTCTGTTTGCCCAGCTCGAGGGGCAGGTGAGGATTTTGGCAGTTATATTGTGGGTCTCTAAGTCTCCTTGTTGCTCAAAGTTTTCTTACTGCAACAAATTAATTTGGGATGAGGGCAGGATGGGCAAAAGCTTCCTCAAAGTGTGTGTGGGGGGGCTGCTGGCACCCAAACTGTGGCCCAGCCCCTGTGCCACCCCTTCTCCTCGAGGTCCTGCCCCCTCAAACCGCTCCTTTCCCTGAGGCCCCCCCTCACACCGCCTTTTTCCCTGAGCTCCCACTTCATGCCGCCCCTTGCCCCCAAAACACTGCCCCCGCTCACTCCCTTCTCTCCCCCATCATCCAGTCACTCACACTTATGGCCAGTAAAAAGTGGTGGGCCCTGGTCTCCCCTGTTCCGGGACCCCTAGATGAGAGTGGGAGAGGATGAAGAACTCATTTCAAATATAACTCCCCCCCCACCTTAAAACAGCACAATTTGCCAGCAACAGCAAAACATGCACCTAACCAACCCGGGCCAGTCACACTGTGTTGTGTGTGACATTCCCGTCCTGGGGCGGTTTATGTCTTGGAGAATGTGAACCCTGCAGGCCTGGGTGTTTCTCTGCGTAATGTGACCTCAGTGCTCCTGATGAGAGCCGTTGTTTGTAAAAGTTTCAGTAGCGGACATATTTATCATTCATGTACATACAGACATTTATCATTCATGGACATACAGACAGACATAGCGAGGGTGGAGAGGTTCATGAAAGTTGAAGAAGAAACCACTCTCCCCCCCATATTCTTCAAACTTATTTGGAAATGTTTTTAATGATCAAATTTTTGTTTCATTTTGGTGGGAAAAACTCCACATTCTCTCTCAAGTGGGCAGAGAAATCCAAAATGTTTTTTTTAAAGAGGTAACTTTTTTCAAATGATCAATGTAATCCAAAGTGGCATTTTTAGTTCAAAGGTTGCATTGTCAGTGTAAAACCCTTTTGAACCAGCTCTGTTACTGTATAACAAGATGAGTTTATTTTTCATGATGCATTGTTTGGGCCAGGTTCCAAGTGGCATTTCAGTTTTTGCACAGCTCTTCTCTTCTTGCATCTGCACCTCTCATAACCTGTGGCCTTAATCTTGGGCCTGGAAACACTTACGTTCATGTTTAACTTTAATTACTGCTGTGAATAATTCCATTTCAATGGGACAACTCTGAGGTGGGGTTTACGCTACAGCCCTATATCGGTGTAACTATGTCGTTTATTTAATTTTCTTTCGTTTATATGTGAAAGTTCTTGAGAGGTTAAAGCAGGTAAAATACATGAACAGGTTCGGACAGTCCGAGTTTGTCAGTGCAAAGTGACAGCAGAGATGTGGTATCTGCTAGTTTTCCATAAGTCTCTCAGGGTTACCCAGGATAACTTTGGGGATCTCAGTCTTGCATCGGGAATGTTCCCTGAAAGTGTCCAAACAGTTTAGAGCTACAGAACCATTTCCTGGATCCATTCTTTTAGCTGTCTTCCCCGGAAAGCAGTCTGGCAAGAGTTCCTGTCAGCTCATTGTTAAGTTATCTGTCAAAACAGTAGAGTTTTCACGTGCCTAAGTAGCCCCTGGAATCAGGGTGAAATTATCCTCCCTGCCACCACCAAAATTGGAAATCGTACCCGGGAGTGCACGGTACCCTACCGTGCTTCCCCCATAGGAACTGCATGAACAGGCAACTCTGCAAGTTCTCTGCATGCCTCTGCAAGTGACCCCCATGCCTCTCCATTGCCTTGGCCACATGTATCCTGTCCCCATGCCGGCAGTGAATCCAGAAAAAGAGGTTTCAGAGGAACAGCCGTGTTAGTCTGTATTCGCAAAAAGAAAAGGAGTACTTGTGGCACCTTAGAGACAAGAGATCCACTTCCTGGACACTACAGTGCTAATAAACAATGGCCACATAAACACCACCCTATACCGTAAACCTACTGACCGCTATTCCTACCTGCATGCCTCCAGCTTTCACCCTGACCACACCACACGATCCATCGTCTACAGCCAAGCTCTGCGATACAACCGCATTTGCTCCAACCCCTCAGACAGAGACAAACACCTACAAGATCTCTGTCAAGCTTTCTTACAACTACAATACCCACCTGCAGAAGTAAAGAAACAGATTGATAGAGCCAGAAGAGTTCCCAGAAGTTACCTGCTACAGGACAGGCCTAACAAAGAAAATAACAGAACGCCACTAGCCGTCACCTTCAGCCCCCAACTAAAACCCCTCCAACGCATTATTAAGGATCTACAACCTATCCTAAAGGATGACCCAACACTCTCACAAGTCTTGGGAGACAGGCCAGTCCTTGCCTACAGACAGCCCCGCAACCTGAAGCAAATACTCACCAACAACCACATACCACACAACAGAACCACTAACCCGGGAACTTATCCTTGCAACAAAGCCCGTTGCCAATTGTGCCCACATATCTATTCAGGGGACACCATCACAGGGCCTAATAACATCAGCCACACTATCAGAGGCTCGTTCACCTGCACATCCACCAATGTGATCTATGCCATCATGTGCCAGCAATGCCCCTCTGCCATGTACATTGGTCAAACTGGACAGTCTCTACGTAAAAGAATAAATGGACACAAATCAGATGTCAAGAATTATAACATTCATAAACCAGTCGGAGAACACTTCAATCTCTCTGGTCACGCAATCACAGACATGAAGGTCGCTATCTTAAAACAAAAAAACTTCAAATCCAGACTCCAGCGAGAAACTGCTGAATTGGAATTCATTTGCAAATTGGATACTATTAATTTAGGCTTAAATAGAGACTGGGAGTGGCTAAGTCATTATGCAAGGTAGCCTGTTTCCTCTTGTTTTTTCCTACCCCCCCCCCCCCCAGATGTTCTGGTTTAACTTGGATTTAAACCTGGAGAATGGTCAGTTTAGATGAGCTATTACCAGCAGGAGAGTGAGTTTGTGTGTGTATGGGGGTGGGGGGGATGTGAGAAAACCTTGATCTATGCAGGAAATAGCCCGACTTGATTATGTAAAGAGCTGTCACTTTGGATGGGCTAGAACCAGCAGGAGAGTGAATTTGTGTGGGGGGGTGGAGGGTGAGAAAACCTGGATTTGTGCTGGAAATGGCCCACCTGTTGATCACTTTAGATAAGCTATTACCAGCAGGACAGTGGGGTGGGAGGAGGTATTGTTTCATGATTTCTGTGTGTATATAAAGTCTGCTGCAGTTTCCACGGTAAACATCTGATGAAGTGAGCTGTAGCTCACGAAAGCTCATGCTCAAATAAATTGGTTAGTCTCTAAGGTGCCACAAGTACTCCTTTTCTTTTTTCAGAAAAAGAGGGAAAGAGCTCACCACTGCGACCACCTGAGGGAGCTGTTGGGTTGAGATCAGCTTGTCAAAGCAGGCAGTAGGGACAGAATCTGAGACTTGAAGCTCCTTGAGTGACCTCTGCCCTTTCTAGACCTGCCCTTCAATCAGACACAGTGATTGTAAAGTTGAATGTGATAGTAACTAGACCCATTTGAAACCCTTCACCACACAAGACAAAGCCCGTAGGATTCATCATGAACTATTTATTTCTCCTCCCCTGGCTCCCTGCAGCCACCAGCCACCTTGGAGCTTTCTCTATCTCTCCCAGGCTGGGCTCACTTGATTGCAGGAGATCAGCGGAGGGTCCAGCTTTGCTCTTTCGCTTCCATTCTTCACGTCTTTGGGTGGCTGCATTGGCAACTGAGCAGCCTAATGGAAACACTGAGTCCTCTGTCTCGGCAGGCAGGCCCAGCCGCCAAAGCCAAAGACTCCCTGAGAACAGGGGGAGGTTCGCCTGAACTCTCAGGAGTGGAGGCTGGGCCCATAGGGTAGGGTTACCATATTTGAACTTTCAAAAAAGAGGACACTCTGAGGGTGGGGGGGGAGTGGTAGCCCTGCCACCTATCTACTCCCTCCCACTTCCTGCCCCCTGACTGCCCCCCACACAACCGCCAACCCATCCAACCCCCCCTGCTCCTTGTCCCCTGATCGCCCCCTCCCAGGACCCTGCCCTCTATCTAAGCCTTCCTTCTCCCTGTCTCCAACTGCCCCCTCCTTAGACCCCTCCACCCTAACTGCCCCCCTAGAACTCCAGCCCCTACCTGTCCCCTGAGTGCCCTTCCCCCTATCCGCACTCCCACCCCCTGACAGACCCCTGGCTCTCCCACACCCATCCAACCACTCCCTGTCCCCTGACTGCCCCCGCAGAACCCCCAACCCATCCAATCCCCCTGCTCCCTGTCCCTTGACTCCCCCGACCCCTCTTCATATGCCCACCCCCTGACAGGCTCCCTCCAGAACCCCTCATCCATCCAACCCCTCCTGCTCCCTGTCCACTGACTGTCCCTTGGGACCCCATGCCCCTTCTCCAGCCCCCCCGGCCCCCGTACCCTGCTGCTCAGAGCAGTGTGTCTGGGGTGCGGAGCCAGACACAGTGCCGTGCTCCCACACAGAGTGCGCAGCTCCCCCTCCGCCCCCAGAGTGCTGCATTGGGAGGGAAATCCCGGCCCTTTGGAGAGTTTTACCAATTCCTCCCTGAGGGCAATTTAAAACCCAAAAAGCCGGACATGTCCGGGAAACTCCGGACGCATGGTAACCCGACCACAGGGACTTCAGGATCTGCAGCTGCTGCCACCTGTATGGTGAATCCTTGGACTCGTCACCAAACAGCTCTTCCCCATTCTGCAGCCTGGCCCCATGGTCTGACCGTGCAGGAGAACAGAAACCCTTTGGGACAGCAGGAGAGTCTTCTCAATGCTGCACTCTTTGCATGGCTTCCCGCGGTCATCGTGAAACACGACTACCCTGCCCCCAGGAGTCTCTCAAGGAGCTGCCGGCACAGTCACTGGGCACCCACTCGTAATGCTCTCGGGCAGTGGCATTGCAGAGGGAGCTGAGCAGACCGTCCCTTCTGTGACTTCCTGAATTGCTGCCAGGACGGATTCTCCTCTGCGCTAGGGAGAGTCCCCGAGGACAAGCAGCTGTGGTGGGGGAGGGGGCAAGACAAGCACTCCCCCTGAGCCCTTGACTAGCAGGTAAGCAGGACTCTGGGAGCCAAGGCATCGGTGTGTCTTGCTGGGAGAGCAGAGCTGGAGAGCAGAAAAGGGCATTGGAGGAATTGTAGAAAAGTCATTGTCATGGCCGGGTCATGGGCAGCCAGACCTAGTGGTCAGAGGCAGAGTCCACACTCACAAGACAGGAGTCGAGAGTCAGCTGGGTCAGGACACTGGAAGAGCAGAAGCAAAAGACCAAATTGTGTTCAGAATCTCAAGTCAGATGAGTCACCCTGAGTCCAGATGCCAGGAAATCAAGCCTGGGGAGTGGGAGCAGGAACAGCCAACACACGGTCCAGAGCCGGGGAGGATCTCGGCTGTTCAGACAGCTTCTTGTTCCTGCTGCTGGTTTAAGGAGGTCCCGGGGGCCGATTAGCTGCTCTGGGACTCTGCCAATAGGAGCCTCAAACTGGGTCTGGACTTCGTCAGTCCTAGGTAAGCAGTTTTTCGTAGGCTTCCAGGTGGCGTGCTGGAGGGTGGCTGCTCCCAGGAACCCTGCAGACCCGGGTTAATGACCCAGGGGTCAGGACAGTGAGTGATCTCTCCCTGCTCAAACCTCCTGCACGAAACAGTCTCCAGGGTCCCGGGCGCATCCTCTGAGAAGAAAAAAACACAGTCATGAGGACAAATAGGCTATGGAACAGGAGCCCCCTCTTTCTTGCAACAGCCCCAAGTGCCCAGAAGGGTGGACGGTTCTTACCTCCAGGAGATGCCTGGGATCTTCCATCTAAGCCTCAATGGGACCCTGTTGCTTGGTCCGACAGAAGGAGATCATCTGTCCCCACTGCTCCCTGCGCTGGGCTGGCTGCAGCACACATCTGTGTAAGAGGCTGGGCCAGAGAAATGTTACAATCAGGGTCCAGGCAGCCCAGAAGGAGAACAGAGGTTCTGAAACCAGAAGACGAAGCAATCAAATCAGCGGATTCGACAGAGAAGTTTTCTACCCTACAGGGACATCAAAGAAGGTCTGTTAGGAAAGCTGAGATGTTAGTCTGGAAACTGCTAAGGCAAAGATTGTGACTTGTTAAGATTCAGTTTTAGTCACTACAAAGTGTGTTGTGTTTTGTTTCTCTCTTTGAAATTTGTCTCTTTCTCTTGCTTAGTATCACTTAAATCTCTTCTTTGTTACTATACTTCCCAAACCACCTCAGTGTTGTGTGTTCGAGTGAAGTGTGATTCTCCAGCCTACCCAACAGGCTGAGCTGTGCCCTGTCTCTCTGAAGGTAGCGAATAATTTCTGAGCGGTGCTGGGCCCAGAGTCCAAGGGCAGTTTACCAGACATCTTGTGGGAAGCCCAAAGAGACCAAAGGAGCAGGAGAGATTCTGGCCCCACTGACCCATGGGAAATTCCCACAGAAGAGCTTACCCAGGGCTCTAGACACGGCCACTTTGGGTGTGTACCAGAGTTCACTCACCGCTAGATGCTGGCCAGGCCTCGTGTCATTGCTCTCTCGCTGGGCTAGCAACCCCGCTCATACTCACTCTTGCAGTTTGTTGGCTGGGAACTCAGCCCTCCAACCAGGTGACTGTCCTTTACTCCACTCCTTCCTGGGTCGTGCTCCTTGCAAACAAAGTCCCAAAATGTCTTGAACAGAAACAAGGCCTTCCACCCTCGTGGGGAGTTCTTCCTCAGCCTGATTTCGGTTCGGCCTGCCCTTCTTGGGTTTCTATGGTCTTCTATGTCCCCTTCCTTAGGGACGGTGAGAGAAGCCAGTCCTACCCTGGACTCCAGGGTTTGGCCCAAGGCTATCTCCTGAACAGCTCGCTCTGCTTCTGGACTTTTGCTGCTGTTTTCCCTTGTTTCCTCTCAGGTGGGGCTCACTTGATCATCAATTTGGCCTAGCCCCAGGCTAGGCAGCCATAGGCCAAGCCACCCTGTTAGATACCCTCCTCCTTCAAATCCGGTCCAGCCCGGCTGACAGGTTTGCTGAGGGGATGGTGAAACCCCATTGCTGATCAGAAGGAGGTCAGAGTCTGTTCCCTACGAGCTGAAGGTCCGTTTGTCCTGCTGCGGCAAGTGGAGCTGGAGAGCGGAGATGTTAGGTGAAAGAGACTTCATGATGGAGTTGGAGACTGAGGGACAGGAGCCTCCTCCCAGAAACGCTCCCAGGAGAAGAGGTTTGAGGAGGAGTTCTCTGGGGAGCCTCCTGCTTGGAAAAAAACAAGGGTGGCACACTGATGAAGATGTCTCTGTCCCAGGGATGGGGAAAGCTCCCAGCCAGGCTATGCAGCAGGGATCCCATTTCTCCCCCAAGAAACCCATTTTGCCCAAAGAAGTCAATGACTCTTACCTCCAAGAGGGAGTGGGCTCTTCCCTCTAGGCCTCTTTGAGAACTACTACTGCTTGGCTTCCTAGGACAAGGGACCTGTCCCCACTGCTCCCTGAGGTGCTTCAGCTTCTGACTGCACCCATCTGGGAGGCTGTCACACACCCCAGGGCCTAGAAGACATGCGGGGAGGAGGCTCCTCTTCATGTCAGACTCTGAGAGCCCAGAGAAGGGCCAAAGGAAGAATAAAGGGCAGGAGATGAAGCTAGCCCTGAGCCTCTGTCCCATCCTCACCTCCTCAAAGGTGGAGCTTCCTGAGCTTCAGTTGGGCAGACAGTCTGTAGCCCTGACGCAAAGGTCCTTCTGCGCCATATGGGGCAGGAAGATCTCTGCCTGGGAGCACGGGAAATGGAATGGGGGTGAGATCAAGGAAAGAGGGGAGGGATATGGGTGTGAGGGAAAGAGCTCCTGCCCCAGATGAAGGTATCTGGGGGGCCGCGGGAAGGACACAGCTCCACAGAGAGGGGAGAGAGTTCCTGTGAGTGCCAGGGGCCTCCATTTCTGCTTCCACTAGTCCCCCATTTATAGTGAGACACAGCAGTACCTGCAGCAGGGAGCGGGACTTGCTGAACAGGGAGGGGAACCTTGAAGAGCATCAGATGAGCCACAGCCCTTGCAGCGCCTCGGGCATCTGGCGCAAGTGCCGAATCATGTGAAGCTGGCCCATGACCTTGGCTGTGACATCCTCATGCTGCAGGGGAACGAGAACATGTCAGAGACTGAGACACTCCCCAGGAATCAGGGAGGATGAAGGGCACCTGGAACCAGCACCATCATTTCCACGCAGCAGCTGCTCATGTCTGAGTGGTAGATTCACCCTCCTGACCCCCAGGATGGAGGCTTGCTGTCCTCTCTAGTGACCTTCAGTGCCAACCCCCCTCCTTGTAGGGTGAGCTCCTGCCACTTCCCCATCAGTGCCCCTGACAGCTGTTCCACCTCCAACCCACCTGGGGACACCGCTCAAGTTCGGAGAACCCTCTCTTCCACCCCTACCTCCATCCCCACCCAGGTAGGGCAGGGAGGGGGCTCTAGAAGGGTGGCGGGGGGTGGGAGGGATTCTGGCAGCAGTGAAGTGGAATGGGGAGAGCTTGAGACCTTTCCCCAAGACACCCCAGTGACAAAACCTGAAACCACAGGATGGCAGCCCTGGTGAATGGAGCAGGTCAGCAGCCGCTGACGACTGAATCCTCCCAATCTCTCGAGAGCGGGTCCAGCCCTACCAGCAGCAAGACCAGCTTCCCACGCCCATGTGCCTCAGTCAGTCACCATCACCAGTCAGTCCTTGGCCTCCCAGGATGCCAGGGATGGGAGCAACTCTCGATGGTGGCTGTGGTGACATGGACACTAGGCCATGGGGAAATGGGTGCAGCTCTGTGGGGCAGGAAAGGTTCCCAGAGGGCACTTAGGGGACTCTCCTGTCCTTCCCAGGAGTGATAGCAGAGCACCACATCCTAAGAACAGAAGTCCATGAAGGCCAGAAGTCCCCACGAGGCTCCTTGCTACCAGGCCAGCAAATGGCGAGAGGATGGGAATCATAGAATCATAGAATCATAGAATATCAGGGTTGGAAGGGACCCCAGAAGGTCATCTAGTCCAACCCCCTGCTCAAAGCAGGACCAATTCCCAGTTAAATCATCCCAGCCAGGGCTTTGTCAAGCCTGACCTTAAAAACCTCTAAGGAAGGAGATTCTACCACCTCCCTAGGTAACGCATTCCAGTGTTTCACCACCCTCTTAGTGAAAAAGTTTTTCCTAATATCCAATCTAAACCTCCCCCACTGCAACTTGAGACCATTACTCCTCGTTCTGTCATCTGCTACCATTGAGAACAGTCTAGAGCCATCCTCTTTGGAACCCCCTTTCAGGTAGTTGAAAGCAGCTATCAAATCCCCCCTCATTCTTCTCTTCTGCAGGCTAAACAATCCCAGCTCCCTAAGCCTCTCCTCATAACTCAATGAGGAATGAGGCCCTGGGTCCCACCCCAAGCTTCTGAGTCGATTGCAGCTGCTTACCGTGTCCCCCATCAGTTGCTGGGCTTCCCCCAGGAGGGAGTAGACCAGCACCAGCCCAGCCTGGCTGACACGCAGCAGGGGGTCGTGGATGGCCAGCAATGCTGTCTGTACGAAGGATCTTCTCTGCCCGACGGAGAAGAATTTTTCAAAGACCTAAAACCAAGAGGACATGAGGCTCGAGTAGATTGCCCAGAGCCAGCCTCCAAGTCCTGGCGGTACAATGGCGTCTAGTGCCCCAAAGGGCGGGGAAGAGAGCTGCTGTGGCCAAGGCAGTTCATTCCCCAGGAGGCTTTCATAGAATCATAGAATCATAGAATAGAATCATAGAATCATAGAATCATAGAATATCAGGGTTGGAAGGGACCCCAGAAGGTCATCTAGTCCAACCCCCTGCTCAAAGCAGGACCAATTCCCAGTTAAATCATCCCAGCCAGGGCTTTGTCAAGCCTGACCTTAAAAACCTCTAAGGAAGGAGATTCTACCACCTCCCTAGGTAACGCATTCCAGTGTTTCACCACCCTCTTAGTGAAAAAGTTTTTCCTAATATCCAAATTTCAGGGTCCCAGGGCTCAGGGAAGCCCCTTTATTAAAAGGTCGCAGATGCTGAGGGACCAAAGCCTCCAGTGGCTCTTTCGGGAAGGCAATTTATGGCAGGGGCCAGGATGGGCTGGAAATGGATCTCTAATGTGTGTGAGCAGGCCCACTCTGCTGTGCAGGGCACAGAGACGACAGGGGACTCTGTCTTGCTTCCAGCAGAGAGATCTCCTGCACCTCAGCGGCTAGAGGAGTGTGCGTGTGTTGTTGAGGGGAGGAGGGGGTTGGAGCTGACAGACCAAAGGTCACTTCCCCGCAGCTTAGTGATTTCTCTCCTCGCTGGGAATGGCCTCTGCAGCTCCTTGGTTTCTTCAAGGGGAATCCAACCTGCAGCCTGACAAGAACAAGGAGACTCCTGGCCCAGTCCCAGTGTGGGACCTTTGGCACCAGCGTGTCCCACTGGTTGCTGGATGAGGAACTGTGAGCTGGAAATAAGGAGCAGGCTCTTTTCCTGTCTTCAGGAGGCCTCCACTGCAGGGAACCCAGCCAGCTACACTCCCTGAGCTGTGTCATGCCCTGGCACAGTGCCCTTACCTCCCCCACTCTGACTGTATTCTTGTAGCCTAAGAGCCTTCTGTCCTGGTGCCAGTCATAGCACCAGAGATCCTCCACGTCATGTATGGTCAGACCTGGAAGAGAGAGAGAGAGAGAGAGAGCGACTTTTCTCCTCATTCTGGTTGCAGTTTCTGTGTCCTTCCAATCCCATTGGTGGCTGCACAGTGGAATGGAGAAGAACAGAGGCAGAGAGAGACTTGTCCTCCGGCTGGGGTCAGTCTGAGAGAAATGGTCTAGGGTCCCATTATCAACATATGGTCACTCTCAGTCCCCTATTGGGTTCCGTGTCCCAGCTGGGTTCCTTACCCTTCTGTTGGAGCAGCAGTTGGTAGAGCCGGTAAGTCCCCTCCCTGGCCTGCCGGCTGATGTCCTTGTCTGGATCGCTGACAAATAGAGCCAGCTGGGCCACATGGCGACCCATCTGAGGGAACTCGGCTGAGATCTAATGGAAGGGAGAGCAGAGGGGACTCCATCAGCATTTTCCTCTCAGCTCCCTGTCTGCCCTGGGCCAGAGGGCTCCTTCCCCTTAGCCCCTCTACAGGAGATGCTGGGGGAGAGGAGCTTGAGATCGAACCTTCATTTGCTCTGCTGCCAAGGGAGTAGACCAGCAGTAGAGTAGACCAGTAGACCGGGATGCCAAGCAGGGGCTGGAGCATGGTCCCCTTAAAGGCCCAGGGTCAACACTGAACCAAGACAAGAAGAACTTGACTCAAGCTAGCTCAGTCCTGCTCTGACTCTGCCTCCCCATGAAGAACCCTCCTAAGCCACAGCCCCGGCAGCAGCAGCAGATCCTGCAGCCCGCTGGAGCCAGCCCGCCTCCGCCTGGAGCCAGCAAGCTGGGCTCGGAGCTCACTTACGTCAAACTCAGGGAGAGTGACTGTGTATCTCAGCAGGGCTGTGCTGCTCCTGATGGCCCTGGCTCGCTCCTGCGACACCCTGGACACGACCCAGAGGTTGACATGCTGTGGGGAAAGGAGGCAGGTCAGACTCAGTGGCCAGCTGCTCCTGCTTTACAAATGAGCCCCCCACGCCTCCAGCCCCAGGGGCCTGAGACATTCTGCGCAGGGGGAAATAGCTGAGTCCTTGATGGCAGAGCTTTAGAAGGGGATTCTTTCCCCCAGGATGCAGCTTGTACCCTTCAGGTCACAACTTCTCCGCATCTCTCTAGATTGGGACAATCTAGGGGCTGGTCCCATCCTCCCAGAATTCCTGATTCCTGAACAGTTCACCAGAAAGAAGACTGAACCCTCGGCCCTTCCCTGCTATGCAAATCCTTGGGGGGAAGTAGGGAGTGACTGAGAGCACAATCCCCCCAGGAATTTCAGAGCAGATCAGAGGGAAGGGCTGATTCCCTGGGGCCCTCCTGTTTCTCTAGGAAGGAGCATGTGCCTCTTCTCTGAGAAGTAGCTCCCTAATCTCATGGGCTCTGTGTGTTGGAGGGGAGGGGGAAGGGTGGATTTTCAGACTCTCTCTCCCCAAGACAGCCAGGAGCCCTGTGCTTAGTGCTCAGCAGAACCAGGCAGAGCTCTGGCTTGGAGTCCCAGCTCCTTCCTCTGTTCCTCAAGAAGGAAGGACCTGACACTACATTGCACTGACCCACCAACCAAGGACGGCCCACTGGGGACCAGCTAGGAGGACAGAGTAGAAAATGGATCTTCCAGTCTCTCCTTACCAGTCCCCCAAAGAGTTACGGTGAAATGGGGCTCACCTCCAAGATGAAGTGGAGCCTGTTTGTGTCTGGGGACTCTGCCAGCAGGTTCCCCAGCATGGCATCCAGGACCTCTGGGATGACTTTCTGCAGAGTCTGCAAAGCATGGGTCAGACTTAGGGAACCTGGGCCTACACCTGCCACAGGATGGGAAGAGGGGTCTCTGGGAAGCACTGGGGAGACTCCCAAACACATCTCCTGGCCTCTCTCCTTCACATCCCACTGCAGGCAATTTGCAAGAATTGATGACCCCTGGAGCTTTAATCCATGAGCTTAGCAGGTCTCTGCAGAGGGCCTTGTAGGCAGAAGAGTATGAAACAGCCAAGTTGCTATGGATGGAACCTGGGCTTCTGGGCCAAACACGGCTTAGGAAAGAAAGAAAGAAAGAAAGAAAGAAAGAAAGAAAGAAAGAAAGAAAGAAAGAAAGAAAGAAAGAAAGAAAGAAAGAAAAAAAAATCCCCCAGGGAGGGGTAATCTCTTCCCTGCTGGAGGGAAGGATCCAAGCCTGCAGCTTGTTCCATCTCCACTACCCCACCCCTAAATCTGGAGCTCCAGCGAATCAAGGGAGTAGAGACCAAGGACTACTCTGGAAGAGGAGGAGGATGGAGGAGAAAGTACCTGGATGCCGGTGGTGTCCTTCTCCGTGCCCAGGGTGAAGACGGAGTGAAGGGCAGCTCGCAAGAGGTGGGTCTCTAGGGCTGGCTCCAGGGCAGGTTTCATGGTGCTGGCAAGAGAGAGGAGCTGCTATTAGACTGTGCAGTACTGGGTGGGACTGTCGCCAAGACAGACACCAAGCCACAGGGATAGAGGCACAGTCTGGCGAGAATGGAAACTGAGGCACTTCGCTTGGGAATGACAAGGCCAAGGCATCCCAGACAGACAGTGGCAGGACAGGAATAGCTGCTGTTCCCTGGAGCCTGCTGCCCCTCCTGTATCGGAGCCCGGGAATGAGCCCCTCCCCAAGGCCCCTGTCATGTTATGGGAGTGAAAAGAAGAGCCCTGCCAGGAGAGAGTGACCCTCCCCACCCCACCATCTCTGCCAGAGGCGCCACTCTTGGGAGGTGACTTGGGAGGGACAGTGACGGTGACTCCCAGCCTTGGGCCTGAGCAGCACTGGGGTGAGGGGAGCCGGCAGGGTGGGGGGGTGGGGCTGTCTCAGTACCAGAGGTAGCCCACTGCAGCCAGGGAGTGGGCGAGGACGGCGCTGGGTGACGAGTCATCGGGAAGCTCCTCGATGAGCTCCTGTGAGACGTGAAAGAGACAAAGGAGCGTGTGAGATTCAGGCCCGACTGACGCCTCCCAGTGAGGAGATGACACAGCCAGTGCCCCACATGGCCAGCAGGATCCCCCACCACCTCCCGTTCCTCCAATTCCTTCCTGCCCATCCGACTTGTCCCCCTTCTCGGATTCCTGCCCAGCTCACTCCAAATCCCCTTCTCTCCTCCTCCCTGTCAAAACTGCCCCCATTCAGCCCCATCCCGACGACTGAGCTGGGACCATGAGATTCCTTGTCCCCCACTCTCAGCTGCCCCCCAGCCCCACAATTCTCCCCCTCCCTCCAGCTGCCGTATGGCGTGTCTCACTCACCACGATCCTCTTCACCACAGCCGCCTTGCAGCAGCGCGGCTCCAGCGTGTCCTCCCCTCTCTCCCGTGCAGCCAGACATGCGGGGTAGATGGCCTGAAGGAACAGGAGCTGCTGCCCCTCATCCTGTACCCACCGGGAGTGGGGTATAGCGAGAGACAACCTGTTAATGAGGGACCTTCCTGCCCCACCCACACCAGCTCCAGGGCTCAGGCCTCAATGGGGGATTGTGGGGACCCGCCTATTGTCCAAATCCCCCACCACTCCTACACAAGCAGGATCAGGAACTGGGACAGTGCCTGTGGGGGGAGATGACTTTGGCTGTTGTGGGACACCCCCATCTTGGGGGTCCCACATCATGGATGTAAAAGGGTCCCATTGGGGGTGGTGGATCAGGAGGCACAAGACCCTCGGCAGGGGGTGGGGATGCTGGGAAGGGGCAGGGAAATCTTGGTTCCAGCCCAGTGGGGAACATTTGTACCTTATCTCTGCACTGGAGCTGCTCTCGGATGACCTTGAGAGCAGCTTCATCTTGGGCCACGTCCACCCCTTCCTCCTGCTCCGAATCCAGGGGGGTCCCTGCACCAGGGAGGGAAGGACAGGGGCGTGGTGGGCAGAGCAGGATTCAAGTCCCCCCTTCCCACCTCAGGCACCCAGGGCAGATGGGGCCCCAAACCTCCCTCTCAGGGATGCCTTCAGCCCCCAATAGCTGCAGAAGCCCAGAGAAGAAACCCCCCTCCACTGGCCAGGACTCCAGGGGAGGTGCCGATTCCCCCGGCCCTGGAGCAGCAAGGACCAAAGTGGCAGCAGCTCCTCATGCCCCCACCCCCAGGTCCCCGTGCGGAAGGGGCAGCTGTGTGATGGCTGCTGCTGTCCGTGGGGTTCGCGGGGCTCAGGCCAGACACCTGGGCTGGGACCCCCCCCCCCCCGTATCCCTGGGAGAGCATCTGGGCCCAGGGTGTTCACATCCCGTCCTCAGCCCTCCCGGAGCCCAGCCCGGCTCCTCACCTGGAACAAAGCAGTGGCCTCCATCGGCCTGGCTGCTGCCAGATGCCCAGGTGCTGCCGCTGTCCCAGGCTGAGCTGCCCGTGCTGGGACAGGGACCTTCCCCCTCCTGGCCTGCAGGGGCTGGAAGGTCCTCAGAGACCGGGCAGGGCGATGCCTCCTGATGGGAACGAGGTCTGGGCTCCTGGGGCCGCTGCTGCCCACACAACAAGCCCCAGAGCCACCCTGCCCGGCGCCCCTCCTGGGATGGGTCCTGTCTGCGAAACCGCAGCCTGGGCCAGCTCCATTGGGGCCTAGTCGGGGCCTCTCCCAGCTCGGCGCCTGCGCCGGGAGCCGGGGTCCTTTTCCAGAAGGCCGGGCACTTCCGCCGTCTGGCCTGGACGGGACCTGCTTCCCCGCCAGCAGGGATGCAGGGGTTGCTCTGCCCCTTGGGAAGATGGCAGCTGCTTCCCTCAGGCTCTGGGGCCACCTGCAGAGCCTTCCTCCGCAACATCCGCAGGAGCCTGGCCATCCTGGAACCGAGCGGGGAGCAGGGGTGAGACTGGGCTCAAGGCAGCCTTTCACTCCTGGGCCTTTTCCGTCCCTCCTCCTCCCTCCTCCAGCCACAGTCGCCCCCTCTGCCCCCACAGGAGTGCAGGGAATGCCATCTACACACACGGGCAGGAGTTCATTGCATGATCCGCTCCCAACGTTCCCCCTCGTAATCCCTGCTGCAATAGCCAGGAAGTCTCATCCTTTTCCAGCAATGAGGTCAGTCCCAAAGACCATCGGTTACTCTGGAGAAGCAGTCCCCTCCTGTCGTCCCAGGCCACTCTCCCACCCAGGCTAGAGAAGGAACAGAAGCCAGGAGTCCGGACTTCTCCTGGGAAATCATTCCTCACATCAAAGTCACAAAGGCCCTTGGCACAGGAAGCACAGAGCCCTCCTCGTTCCCCATTGATTTCCAGGCTCAGCAGCTCACAGGGTCTGGTTCACCTCAGAGACTCTCAGCCTGGGGAAGGGTTGGGAGGGAAGGGCTGGGAGGGGAAGGGCTGGGAAGCCCCATTGCTGGAACCTTTCCAAACACACTGGAGACGGCTCTGGAGAAGCCCCTGCCTGGCCTAAGAGTGAGGGGCTCTTGGGGGCTGTTTGCAAATGAAATCCCCCTTTGGAGATAGTCTCTCCCCCAGACAGAGAGGGGAACACACCGAGGAACCCGAATGCCACTCACGTGCTCTCAGTGATGGTACAATGGATGGCGGATGTTCAGGGTCAGCAGACGTCCCTCACCCTCCTCCTCACTCTCCAAGCCCAAGGCAGGCTGGAGAGGGTGGTGACCTCAGGAGTTACCCTGCCCAGCCAGCAGGCAGGGTGATGACACGAGGGCGATCGACTGGCTGTGAAAACAAGAGTCTGTCTGATTGCCAAGGGACGGAGAAACTCAGCCAGCAGCAGGGGGTGCAGAACACGGCCCTAGGGCGGAGGTGACAGCGCCTCCGGGATCCTGACATCCCAGCACTTTACTCACCTTCCTGGAGCCTCCCAAACCCACTGGGCTGTAGCCATGGGACCCCAACCCTACTGACGGCAAACGGGCCTCAGCTGCGACCACAGGGTCACACCGAGTGTCAGAGCCATGGATGGACCCCTTCACTGACCACTACCGCACACTCCCTCCCACAGCTGGCAATTGCAACCAGGCCCTAATGTCTGGTCCCCCTGCCTTTGAGAGAGAGTGTCACTCCTGCTTCCATTGCTGCCTCTTGATCTGTGGGACTTTGGGCAAGTTGCTCCCCCTCTCTATGGCTCTCTGGGACTCACATTCCTGAATGGGCTTTATAAAAGACAATGGTTAAAGTTTGGCCCCAACTAGTTCTTGTTTCTCGAGACTATCCATTTTAGCAAAGTTTAGAGTTCTTGACATTCAACACCTGGAAACATCCCTTTCTCCTTCGCAGATGGCCTTAACATCCCTTATCTCACCCAGGCTTCCTGCTGCCTGGAGTTAGAGAATTGACCCTGTTCCCATTGGACCTACCCAAGGTGTCACACAGCGAAGCGGTGACGGAGCCAGAAAGAGAAGACAACTGTCCTGATTCCTGTTCTAACTAACAGACAACAACCCCCCAGAGGCAGGGATAAGGCCCAGGAAATAAGGTGTGAACATTTTCATGGAAACCTTTTTCTGTCAGAAAATCCATTCAAACAAAACCACTTTGTTTCTTGAAATCATAACAAGTAGGGTGAAAATTCTTTGCAAAAATATCTGTTTGCAAAACAAGAGCATCTCCTGTCCGTCACAGTGCATTCAACTGTCTCGTCATACACAAAGGGGAGACACTATGCTCGAGAAAATTGGATGAGATGCTTCAGTCTGAGCTAAGTAGTTGCTGCTTTTCACAATTTCAAAACAATAAAATACAAATCAAATTGAATATTAGGTTATAATCTGATATGGCTCAGTGTGATAGGACACCCCCTAGTCTGCACTGCTCTGAGTGACACTGTTCAGTGGATCCCCAGCATCCACCCATGGTGAGGTAGGTGGGAGAGGATTGTTATTCATTCTTGACAGAAGGAGAAACGAAGGCTGAGAAAGGAGCAGGGACTTGTCTTAGCTGATGCAGCCAGTCAGTAGCAGAATTACTCTCAAATGAGCTACAGACCAACAATTGTTCATAGTAATTATTCAGCAATTATTTCAGAAGAACTGGAATGTTCGAGAGGATCATGAACTGCTCCGAGACAATGAATGGAGAGCAGCATCCACATTGGTCAAACGTATAACTGATTGTGACTTATTTGCTTGGTCATAAAAGAGAACAACAAAGACCAGAGTTTCCTCCCTGTCAATAGCCCCCTCCTCAGCCAATCAAGGTTGAGACTTTGAGGGGTGGGAGGCTAAGGGTTCTCATTAAATAGCCCAAAGAATGGCCCCGGTCACCACCGAGGGGATCACTCTCGGAGCACTAGTCCAGTCTCACCTCTCTGTGAGGGCCTCCCACAACCCCCCCGGACCCCGCTCCACACACAGAGCTCCTGGTGGTGGGAGGAGAGCAGAGGAAAAGGACAAAGGAAGCAAGAAGAGAAAGGTAGGAGGGACAGAGGAAAAGGGAAAACAAAAAGGAGAAACCCCAATGTCCCCAGTAATTCTAAGGGACAAAATCCTAGGTCGGAAATAAAATACTGCCCCCACAATCTAATGTTTTCCTTTCCTAAAAATCAGCCAGCACCTGATGGATCAGACTGAACAGGTTCCAAACCTCTCCGAGGCTCTTACCTTCTATACAGGGACGTCTGTTTTCGAGCAAATCCACTAAAAGAAAAGGAGAAAACTCCAAAGAGGGTCCTCCTTGCGCTCACGTACGTGCAAGTGAATGCTCTCTCAGTCCTCCAGGAGAGACCTCGAGAAGGAGACGTGCTGAAGCAAAGCCACAGGGATCTCCGAGCTTGCCCCTGTCCTGCACCCCTGTCCTGCCTGGCTGATGTCAAGTTCTCTCTGTGAGGTCATCGCCTCCCCACCACCTTTGTCCAATAGGCTGAGGTCCTGCCAAAGGCTCTTGTGATGTCACTGCCACACCCACCACTCCCCTGCAGTGCTGATGTCCTGCCCCTGTCCAGCTACATTGGATGTTTCAGCCGCTTCCCCTGGATCACCCCACTCAATGTCACTTCCTTGTGGGGTGACACCGACTACATAGTAGAACACAGAAGTTCTTCCCCAGGCCGCAATTAGGTTTTCACAAGTTAGTTGACTTTATGGCCAGAAGGAACCATTCGAGCATTTAATCTGATCCCCTGCGTATCCTAAGGCCTCCTGTATGTCAGAAGAGCTGGGCTTTTCTTTTACTCAAACATTTTCCAGAAAGGCATCTAGTCTTTATTCGAAGAGATCAAGAGATGGAGAAGCCATCATTTCTCTTGGTACTTTGTGCCAATGACAAACCACCTGTTAGGATATAGATATTCAGGCCTGTCTGTAAAGGCCTATACTCTAAGAATTTAGGTGTATTCTTATCACTTGGCTAGTGATAGAGGTATAAAAGAAAGAATCAAAATCACTGTCTGCTGGTGTAAGGGCCTTCTCTTACTGTGACAGTCTGAGGCCCTGTTCTTAGGCTAAGGCCTTTGGCTAAGCAGCAGAGGCAGCCATAAGCTGGGAAGCAAACGGTCACATCCTCACATTCCAAACTAGTCACATTGAAATAAGGTGCTATTGGGCTGTTAGGCACTATCAGGACAGGACTGTATTCCTATCACCTCCAGAGAAAGGGAAGTGCCTAGAAAATGTGAAAGGAAACTTAGTTTGATAGCATCCTGTCTGGCAAGAACTCACTTATCAATAGCTGGGATGTGAAATCCTCACTTCTGTATTGTTTTGTCATTATAGTTCCCACTTTGCTGTTGTTTGTCTGTATAATCTCTGTCTGGTTCTGTGATTGTTCCTGTCTGCTGTATAATTAATTTTGCTAGGTGTAAACTAATTGAGGTGGTGGGATATAATTGGTTACATAATCATGTTACAATATGTTAGGATTGGTTAGTTAAATTTCAGGAAAATGATTGGTTAAGGTATAGCTAAGCAGAACTCAAGTTTTACTATATAATCTGTAGTCAATGGGGGGTGGGGGGGTGGGTGGGGGTGGGCATGTGGGTGTGTGAGATGGGAACAGGGAATGGGGGTAAGAAAATTGGAATCATGTTTTGCTAAAGGGGGAAATGGGAACAGGGAATGGGAGTAAGGAAGTTGGAATCATGCTTGGCTAAGGGCAGGAATCGGAACAGGGACATAGGTGTAAGGCTCTGTGGTGTCAGAGCTGGGAAGGAGGATACTAAGGAAGGAAACTGGAATCATGCTTGCTGGAAGTTCACCCCAATAAACATCGAATTGTTTGCACCTTTGGACTTCGGGTATTGTTGCTCTCTGTTCATGTGAGAAGGACCAGGGAAGTAAGTGGGTGAAGGAATAAGCCCCCTAACACCACCCTCTTACAAATCTGGGTCTTATTGTCATTATCCTTTTTCTGATTTCTGCTTCCATCCATGGGGTTTTGTCATGCCTTTCTCTGAGACATAAAAGAGCCCTTTTATACTCAACATTTTCTCTCCATGAAGTCAAGCAACTCACTTCTCATTCTTCTCTTGTATATACTAAGCAGATTGAGCTTTTTCAATGTCTCATAATAGGGCATCATCCCCATCACTCAGTTATGAATCTTTTCTGCACCCTCTCCAATTGTTTTAACATAATATTCAAAATGTGGACACAAGAACTGGATTCAACATTCCAACATCAGTCTCACCAATGCTCTTTCACTTCCCTTTCCATCCTCACTACTCTATCCAGCCAAGAATGGCTTTAACCTTTTTTAACACAGTTTCACATTGACAGCTCATGTTGAACAGCTTGTCCACTATGACCCCAAAATCCTTTTCAGGGTCACTGCTTTCCAGCGGATTGTCCCCAATTCTGTAGGGTGCCGCCTGACTCCTTTGTTACTGGAGGTATGGGGTTGCATTTGGCTTTATTAAAACCTAATTCTTTAGTAAGTATTTTAGAAGAACTAGCCCATTAGAGAGAGAATCGTGAATTACTCCAAGACAATGAATGGAGAAAAGCGGCAAGAGCAATCAAATACATGTTTGGTTATGCCCTATTTCCTTGGTCTTAAAAGAGGGTCACAAGGACCTGAGCCTCCTCCCTCACAATAGCCCCAAACTCCCCCAATCAGCATTGAGACTCTGAGAAGCAGAAAGCTGAGAGTTCTCACCAGATGTCCCGGGTCACCACCGGAGGGAGTCACTCTTAGAGCACTATTCCAGCCACATGTCTTTGGGAGGGCCTCCCGCAATGAGAGTTGGAGTGCAACCCCCGCTCGCCCCCTCCGTCCCCAACTCCACACGCACAGACAGGTCCTGGTGGTGAAAGGAAAGCAGGGGAAAAGGACAAAGATGCAAGAGAAGACGAGAAAGGAGGGAGAGACAGGAAAAGGGAAAACAAAAAGGAGAAACCCCAATGTCCCCAGTAATTCTAAGGGACAAAGTCTTAGGTCGGAAATAAAATGCTTCCCCCGCAATCTAGTGTTTTCCATTCCTAAAAATCAGCCGACACCTGATGGATCAGACTGAACAGGTTCCAAACCTCTCCGAGGCTCTTACCTTCTATACAGGGACGTCTGTTTTCGAGCAAAACCACTAAAAGAAAAGGAGAAAACTCCGAAGAGGGTCCTCCTTGCGCTCACGAATGTGAAAGTGAATGCTCTCTCAGTCCTCTAGGAGAGACCTCGAGAAGGAGACGTGCTGAAGCAAAGCCACAGGGATCTCCGAGGTGGCCCCTGTCCTGCACCCCTGTCCTGCCTGGCTGATGTCAAGATCTCTCTGTGAGGTCATCGCCTCCCTACCACCTTTGTCCAATAGGCTGAGGTCCTGCCAAAGGCCCTTGTGATGTCACTGCCACACCCACCCCTCCCCTGCAGTGCTGATGTCCTGCCCCTGTCCAGCCACATTGGATGTTTGAGCTGCTTCCCCTGGATCACCCCTCTCAATGAGCGTTCATTGTGGGCTCAAGCCGAACACAGTAAAACATCAGAGGCTTCTCCCCATGCTACGCTCATTTTTCATCAATTAGCAGACTTTATGGACAGAAGAGACCATTAGAGCGTGTCATCTGACCCCCTGCATATCACATGCTTTCTGTAGAGCATAGGAGCTAATTTTTGACTACACACATTCCAGAAAGGCATCTAGTCTTCATTAGAAGACATCAAGAGGTGGGGAATTCCCACCACTTCCCTTTCTAGTTTCTTCCTTTGGTGATTCGTCCTCACTGTTGAATATGTGTGCCCTCTTTCTAATACGAATTGGTCTCTTTTGAGTTTCCAGCCACTGGGTCTTGTTATGCTTTTCTCTGATAGATTAATGAGCCCTTTAATACCCAATATTTTCTCTCCATGAAGTCACTTCAACACTTCTATGATGTCACCACCCAATCTTTTTTATAATCTAAACAGGCTGAGCTCTTTCAATAGCTCACTAGCATCTGCCAGGAAGGGAGTCCCCACAGAGGGACACCATAATCTCCCAGGGAGGGAAAAGGCTCTCACTGCCATTTCTTAACCTCATGGGGTGTTCTCCTGCTCTGCCAACCCCACCCCTTTTTCAGTATCTCCAGGTGCCTGAGGGAGCAGGAACCAGAGGCCATCCTGCAGCTGGGACAGAGATGGAGGTTGATGACCTACCTGCCCGTGGTGACCATGGTGCAGGACAGCCCTCAGGACATGCGAATGAAGCTCCAGATCTGGGAGCAGCTTCCCTTTGCTGGCATGAGACCTTGCAGGTTGCGGTGGGTGAGACAGGCACTAACTTTTGGAAACCCTCAGTGGGATCAGAGGGTAATGGTTTGTAGAAAGTGGTGTTGGAGAGCTTTACAAAAACTAGACAAGAACGGTGCATGTTGCAGGGCAGCTCCAGCCCCGGTGCTGTCAGTGAGAAGTGTCCTCCCAGCCCTGCCTGACGGGTCTTTCTGTTTCAGACCCTCCTTGGAACTGCAAGAAAAGTCCAACCTGTAGAGTTGTGGTTGCAGTGATAGTTGTATGGTCTGCGTTGATTGCTGCCATCATTGCTCTGGCAGGTGAGTTCCCAGCTTCCGCCCCGCTCCCTTCCCCTCCATCTACGATCTCCGCGCATCCCATTCCCCCGTGACCTGCCACACTCACTCTCTCCTCCCGGCCTGTCCGGCTTCTGCCCCTGGGGCAGAGGATTCCTGGGGGATCTTCCTCCCAGACCCCTGCACCTGGGCACTCTCTGTGTCAGGACGATCTGACTGACATTAGCCCCCCCAGCCCATCTCTGAGCACTTTGGACCCAAGTCACCTTTGCCACGCACCATGAAGCAGTCCCTGACCAGGGTGTCCAGTGGGACAGGATGCAGTGCAACCCTGAGCCCTTTGCCTTCCCTGTGTTACTCTGAGGTTACAAGCTTGGCCTTCCTGGATCTTCAGGTCACGCCTGTGGCCGGGCGGCAGGTGCTGCCATGTTACTGAAATGAGCCGTAGAACTCAGTCTAGACCCCTCCACCAGCGCAGTGTGGAAACCCCCCAATTGCTGAGCTTGGCCAGGAAGGGTCCCTTAGCACCATTCACACCCCCGGGCTGCACAGACAGCGTGTGCTTGTGCAGAGGGCGTCTGTTTGCGGTGAACATGAACCCTGCTGTATCCCCCCGTCGTCTGGCGCAGGGCGTGCTGGAGACTGTCGGGGATGGGATTTCTCTACTGCCCTGGGATCTGATCACTGGGCCCCAGGAGGGTTTAGCAGCTGGCAGAGGGGATTGAATCCAGGTCTGTCTGCATTAGGAATCCTCTGTGCCGATGTCATGACATCCGTGCAGTTGAATTGGTGCAAACCGCTAAAGCAGACGCACTGCACTGGTGCACAAAGGAGCTTGCCTTGGTGCAGTTCGCTGCAGGAAGTTACCAGAGCGAGCCGCACTGCTCCAGCGCATCTCCAGGAGGTGCTTGCCCGGATGTCACTGCAACACTGTGATTATACTGGTGCAGATTGCTCTGATATAGATGGGCCCTGAATCCCAGCTCCCTGCTGTAATGGCAGGCTGTTGAAATGGGCAGCATTGGCTCTCACTGTGTAAGGTGGGAATCTGTGAGCTTAGGGTTGGTTACACACCTGCAGGTGCAGGGAGCTCTGCAGAACATGTGGCATCTGAGCTGGAGATGGATGGTGGAGACAGCCTGTGCCATCAACTGTTAGTCACTGACTTCTCTGCTCAGTTCAGTAGGGCAGGGGTGTGGGCTACCGTGCACTGGACAGTGAAATCTACAGGGTCAGACATGCCTTGTGAGTGAGGTGAACACATGCTCGCTTTCTGATCACCGCTGCCACGTTTCCTAACTCTTCCCGACTTAGAGTGTCTGTTCCTCGCTGAGCGCCAGCCACATGGGAAGGCTTGAAAACCAGCTACCGAGTTACTGTGGTGCAAACAAAAGTGACGTGCTCGAAAACATCTGGAGGGGTTTGAGTCCAACTCCTCTCAACTAGACAGGCCTTTCAAATCCTCTTTGGTGTCACTTATGGGTGACCCCACTGCTGCTCTTTCATGGCTCTGAAAGGGTTACACTGCCATGAGGGCTTCCAGAAAGTGCCTTTCTTGCTGCTGTGTTTGGGGAGAGAAAAGTCTGCAGGTAGGAGGTGAATTAAGTTCCATCATTCCTGGCCCACAGTGCAACAGGTCACTTCCCGTGGCTGTGGTTTCTGGCGCCCCCTTGTGGCTTTCATGTCCCTGAGTGAAAGTTCCCACATTCTTCTCAGTTGTTCACCTGCTGTTTGTTGCTAGGTTGAACGTCCAGCTGTTGATCTTGTGCCTGGGGTGAAATGCTCTGAGCTGTGTCAGTCCCTCGCAGGCTGGGAGTGTCCCTGGAATCCTTCTTGCCAGGCAAATTTACAGTGACAAACGTCTCCGTCCCCCTGCATCTGATTGCAGTGGACCAGCCCCAGCTGGGGGTCCCAATGGGCTTGGCAAGACGGTCAATTGACTGCCTGTTTGGCCGCAGTCAAATGCTCCAGCGAGAGACCTGGGGGTAGGAGGCAGCCTGCCTTTCGGATTGCGTCTTGGAGCCTCACTGGTGTTTTCCAGAACTTGGTTTCATTGTTTTGCCTTTTTTTTCTGAGCTAAAATAACTCAGTGAAGTACATTTTTTAAAAAATTAGGTAGATCCATATCTATCGAAAGCTAAACCTACTGGAGACAATGACGTCTTGCTCTTTTTTCTTCCTGGCGGGAGGTAACCAATTCTGATAAATTGGTATTTTAAAATATCTGACCACTCTTTGACAGATTTGACTGGTCAGTTGACCAATTTTTGTACCAGTCAAATGCCCAATTCTCGTTGCAATTCTTACCCTCCATGTGACTGTCTCATTCTCAGCGCTGACCTCTCAGCTTTCATCAGCTGATCTGTGCCCCCCTGCGAGCCCCTCGTGCCCGGACGGCTGGATGGGATACCGAGGGAAATGCTACTATTTCTCAGAGACGGAAGGGAGCTGGACCGACAGCCGAAGCCGCTGCTCTGCCCCGGGTGCCTCCCTGGCTGGGATCGACAGTGAGCAGGAAACGGTGAGAGACTCTCGAGTTGCCAGACACTAATCTGGGCACAGGGATGGCTGCTGCAGCAGGACCTGGGCTCTGCCCCGTGGGGTGAGGAGCAGCTGTGAGCCCTCCCGTGCTGGGAGGCCGGAGTGAATGAACTTCCAGCCGCTGAACGCCAGCCCTGGCTGGGCCCAGGGCCCTACTGTCTGTGTGTGATCACAGGGATTGCCCATTCTCCGCTGCCCCCCTCCCCAAATAGGGAGACAGCTTCTGTCTAGGGCAGGGCTGGCTCAAGCATCTCCTGGCCTGCTGGCTGCTGGAGTGGGACTGAGAACCCAGCCAGTGCTCCTGTTGTGGGGATGGGAAAGGAGCAGCCAGCTGAGGAGGCGGGGGAGGAGGGGATCCTTTCACATTGACCCCTCCCACTTCAGCTTGCCTCCCTCCCTCCTCCTGCCTTGCTGGGGTGAGCGGTGGCTGCTCTGTGAGAAGAGACGTCTCTGCAGAGAGCTCAGACCCAACAGCTGCCCCCAGCTCAGGGGGACTTGGGGTGTGGGTGACTGGGAGCACTGGGGTGGGGCTGCTGTGTGCGGTGGGAGGGTTAAGACTGCCCGGGGGATCTTGTGCTTTGCAAGAGGGAGGGGAAAATCCCCCCTGAAAATAAACTGAGCACCCTTCAATATGTGACTGGGATTCTCTGCAGCACAGAGCCCTGGAGGGGCGGTGGGGGGGAGCATGGGAGGTGGGGATGATACCTGCTGTCCCTCAGCTTTCTTTAAGGCGTTCCTGCTGCGCCATAAGGGTGTCTATGACCACTGGATCGGCCTCTGGAGGGAGCAGGGTCAGCCCTGGAAATGGGCCAATGGCACCAAATTCAACCACCTGTGAGTCTCTCTCACCCCTCTGGACTAATTCCCTGGGCTTGGGGATTCTGGTGTCTGAGCGGTTTGAGCTCAGGTAGATCCACCATTCAGTGCTAGTGAAACCACCAGACACGACCCTGGTCCGTTCGCGTCCTGCGTGTATCGGAGACCGATGGGAGCCGGCGTGTCCCTGAACTCTCGGCTCCTCCCCGCAGCACGGTGCTGGGCCGGAGACAGAGCCCGCCATAGCCAGAGATGCCCTCGCAGCGCGCTGGGATTTCAGCTGGGACACTCGCTGTTCTCCCCCAGCCCTCTTCAGCAAGGTCCCTGGGGTGTCTGACCCCCCCTGGGGAAAGGAGGCAGCAGGGAGCTCAGGTTAACAGTGGCTGCTAGAGAGGGCAGCATGCCGAGCACTGCATGGCAGGTGCAGGTCCCGCTGGGGATTGCAGCCGGCAGGTTTGAGTGACTTGGCTGGTGAGGCCTCTGAATCCACAACAAGGCACCGATGTTAAAGGAGCCTGCGGTTCACAGGTGCTGGACGCCTGGGGCTCCCACGGGAACGGGGTACAGTAGTGATGGCTGCCCAACACCCCGCGATGGGTTTCAGTGGGCTCCAAGTGTGATCACAAAACCAGCGCTGCTTGAACCCTGGGACTTCAGCAGTAGAAGCATGAGCCTCTGCCATAGCAGCGAAAGAATCCACTTCTTTAACTGAAACTCCCCCCCGGTTGATAAAGCTCTTTTGCAGGCCAGCCATTAGAGGGGGATGGAGACCCCCCCCCCACTTCTCTGGTCTGGGTTACTTCAGTACTTTGAAAAATCAGGCTCTTTTGGCGCTGGGTCAGGGCTCCCCAATGGACAGTCCCCATTCTGCTGTATTGGACCCAACCTTTGGATCCCACCTGCTTCCAGCCTCACTGGGTCTGAAGAGCTACCAGACACTGTCCTGAGTTCGAGCCTCTGTGGCATTCTCCTGGGGTACAGACTCCCTGTCTGGTATGCTCCTTAGGATGTGGGACCCTGCAGATCAGCTGCTGTAGGATCCAAAACCAGTGCTGAACCCTCCCAAATCTCCCGAGAGGCATGTTGTCCCTAGAGCTCCACCCTCCACACCAGATGAACTCTGGGAGACTTACGTGAGGGTTACAAACAAGGAACACATGCTTTCACAAAGGAACTTCTTCAACACTCTCTTTTTCCCCCATGCCCAATGGAAAGCTCAAGAGTTATAGATCAACGGAGAAGGAAACCCCTGAATGCAATTTCTTCTTTCAGTGTCATCTTGGTTCTGCTCCATGTGTTTCAAGGAGGCGAGATCCTTCCTGTCCCCCGCTTTTCCTGCTCAGTCGTCTGGTTCTGGTGATGGTCTGCCCCTCTTGTTAGAGGGCCGGTCCCTTTTGACAATCAGTCTAACAAATTCTCTCTGTCCTGCTGGGGACTGTCCATTCTTCAGCACCCCTGTGGGCTGCTCAGCATAGAGGGTCAGGAACAGTCAGCGGTTCTGCAAAGCCCCCGCTGTCCTGAGCTCTGCTCCTGAGGGGCTGGGAGAGTAGCTGCTCCGCACTCAGGCCTGCACTGTGGAGAACGGCTCCCCTGGCTGGGACTGGTGTGAAATGCCCAGCCTCTGCCTGACTGCAGCTCCCTGGCTTCTATGTGGCAGGTTTCACTTAAGAGGAGGAGGTGACTGTGCGTATCTGAACGACGAGAAAGGGGTCAGCAGCTCACGGTGCTACATGGGAAGACGGTGGATCTGTAGCAAACCTGAGATGTATGTGATGGTGTCATAAATATAAAGGGAAGGGTACACACCTTTAAAATCCCTCCTGGCCAGAGGAAAAATCCTTTCACGTGTAAAGGGTTAAGAAGCTAGGATAACCTCGCTGGCACCTGACCAAAATGACCAATGAGGAGACAAGATACTTTCAAAAGCTGGAAAGAGGGAGAACATCAAAGGGGTCTGTGTCTGTCTGGGTGAGGCTTTTGCCAGGGACAGAACAGGAATGGAGTCTTAGAACTTAGTAAGTAATCTAGCTAGATATGCGTTAGCTTATGATTTCTTTAAATGGCTGATAAAATATGTTGAGCTGAATAGAATGAATATTCCTGTCCGTGTGTCTTTTTGTAACCTAAGGTTTTGCCTAGAGGGATTCTCTATGTTTTGAATCTAATTACCCTGTAAGGTATTCACCGCCCTGATCTTACAGAGGTGATCCTTTTCTTTTTACTGTTTCTTCTATTAAAATGTTTCTTTTCAAGAACTGAATCCTTTTGTCATTGTTCTAAGATCCAAGGGCTTGGGTCTGTGGTCACCTATGCAAATTGGTGAGGATTTTTACCAAACGTTCCCCAGGAAGTGGGGTGCAAGGTTTTGGGGAGGATTTTGGGGGGAAAGACGTTTCCAAACAACACTTTCCCAGAAAGCCGGTTAAACGTTTGGTGGTGGCAGTGGAAGTCCAAGGGTCAAATAGTTTGTACCTTGGGGAAGTTTTAACCTAAGCTGGTAAAGTAAGCTTAGGAGGTTTTCATGCAGGTCCCCACATTTGTACCTTAGAGTTCAAAGTGGGGAAGAAACCTTGACAGATGGGAAAAGAGACCGCACTCGAAAGGGGCTCAAAATGAGACTCCTAGAAGTGACACTTATACAACTCACACCTACTTGAACAAGCCAAGATCTCAAAATCAGGCAGTGGGGCCCTCAAGCAATAAGTGTGTCTCGTTTAAACTCCGTATGTGCCATCTGCTTTTGAACCTTTTAAACTCAGGGTTACGTTGTCAAGCTTTTCTCTGCAGCTGAGAGGGAGTGATCTCATGAGAAGGAGTCTTACCTCATTTCCCCAGCATGTGGCTAAGGGAAGGCCTTGTTCATTTAGACTCCAGAACAGCATTTCTCAAATGCAGCCAGCAGCTGATTGTTTTGCAGCCACAAGAGCCTCCAAAGTGCCCCAACAATCGCTCAGATGTTAAGTATTAAAGGTGTCTTCTAAATGCCATAAATCCTCATGCGTGCTCCCTTTTAAATAGTACCATGCCGGCAGAGCTGAGCTACATAGGTGTGGTTTTCTTTCAAGTCACAAAGTGTATTCTTTGGCTAAGAACATAAGAACGGCCATACTGGGTCAGAGCAAAGGTCCATCCAGCCCAGTATCCTGTCTGCCAACAGCGGCCAACGCCAGGTGCCCCAGAGGGAGTGAACCTAACAGGCAATGATCAAGTGATCTGTCTCCCGCCATCCATCTCCACCCTCTGACAAACAGAGGCTAGGGACACCATTCCTTACCCATCCTAGCTAATAGCCATTCATGGACTTAACTTCCATGAATTTATCCAGTTCTCTTTTAAACCCTGTTATAGTCCTAGCCTTCACAACCTCCTCAGGCAAGGAGTTCCACAGGTTGACTGTGCGCTGTGTGAGGAAGAACTTCCTTTTATTTGTTTTAAACCTGGTGCCCATTAATTTCATTTGGTGGCCCCTAATTCTTGTGTTATGGGAACAAGTAAATAGCTTTTCCTTAGTCACTTTCTCTGCACTACTCATGATTTTATAGACCTCTAACCACTGTGTTTACATCTCATGTTATTGTAGCTCTGTAAGTGGCTATGGGCCATCTCACTGCGTGGTGTTTGGGTAGGTTGCGATTGTTCATGGGGGTGGGGAGGGAGGTGAAAAAGTTAAAATGTGACTGGGTATCAGAAAGTATTTCAGGTAATCTAGTGCCAGAAAATGACCTTGAATGTGACAGCAGGTGGCTCCTCTGGGACCTTCTGCTAAGAAAAGCAAAACATAGAAAGAAAAAGAAACACTTCAGCACCAGGGGGAAAGGCAGTTTCCTGTGTTTCCGAAGCCATCTGACTCCATTTCTGAACAAGTTGAAGTGTGAGAGAGAAATTCATCAAATTGAAATGTATGTCGTGCAACGTCCCTTCAGCACTTGTGCAAGGGAAGTTGAACCAAATTACTACGGTGAGCTTCAGAGGCGCAAGCTGTTAAATGATGCAAAAACCAAGCTGAAAAGACAACAGCAACGGCTCAGATTTTGTTGTTACTGTTATCATTATTATTACTGGGCTATGTTGACTATGGTTTTTTTTGTGTGAAAGAAACTTTGGACATATTGGCAGATACATTCTTTCGTTATTAGTCATTATCCTTTCTATTATGTAAAGCATTTTTAAATTTAGTTCAGAATTGTTGTACAGCCGTCCACCTTTGACCAAAAAAGCAAAAGAACAACAAAAAAGACAAGACTGTGCAAAGCACTGGTTTGTTCTGTGTTTAGGTCCAGTAAAGATAAGACACAACTGTACCTTATATTTATTATTGAGTCTGCAAAAAATCCCTATGTAAATATGCACATGTAATTTATTTGTTTGTTTTTCCTACAGTTAGTTAAGTATTGTCAGAGCCTCATTCTGAGGCTGCCAAAAATTTGTGAGAACCCCGGCTCTAGAAAGTGTTAGAAAACAAAATCCTATGTTACCCATTACTTTCCAGTATTTGCAAAAAGAAAAGGAGGACTTGTGGCACCTTAGAGACTAACCAATTTATTTGAGCATAAGCTTTCGTGAGCTCCAGCTCACTTCATCGGATGCATTCAGTGGAAAATACAATGGGGAGATTTATATACACACAGAACATGAAACAATGGGTGTTACCAGTATTTATTCACCCTCGCTTGCATCTCTGTTCTTTGATAATAAACTCATTCCTGTTTTCTGTATATCTAATTGCTGTGTTCTCAATAGAGTGGTTGGCCTGAATTGAATCTTACAAGCTGCTGTGGACCGCGCCTGTGGGATTAGAGTCACAGTTCTGCATGTGCTCCGGGGAATGGGCTGAGCACTCCCGAGGGACGCTCAGAGGTTTTGGGAGTGTCGATCGCTAACCTGTACACAGAGAGCGAGGCCTGCAGGGGGCTGGAAGGTCAGGCTTGCGCTGCCAGGGGTGGTGGTTTGAGAGAGCTGACCCATGGCAGGCCTGGACAAGGCTCCCCCAAAAGTGCCTCGTATGCCTGCTATGGATCACTCAAACGGGCAGACGTCCCCGGCTCATTCCACCCCTGCACCCCCCAGGTACAACCCACACAAGGCATTCGACCAGGGTGAGGAGAACACCTGCAATGCCCTGTCACCTGACGTGCTGAATTTGCCTCTGAGCCCATTTTCCCTTCCAGCTTGGGACTCCAGAACCCTGCCTTGTTGAGCCAGACATGCTTGCCAGCTGCAAACACAGACCCAGGTCTGGGCCACACCCCCAACGCTGCAGACTTTAACCCAAAACTGCTCAATAGGTCACCTGTCTCCAGCAACTAGCTCCCAATGGGATCCAAACCCCAAATAAATCCGTTTTACTCTGTATAAAGTTTATACAGGGTAAACTCAAATTGTCCACCCTCTATAACACTGATAGGGAGAGATGCCCAGCTGTTTGCTCCCCCAGGTATTAATCACTTACTCTGGGTTAATTAATAAACAAAAGTGATTTCATTAAATATAAAAAGTAGGATTTAAATGGTTTCAAGTAATAACAGACAGAACAAATAAGTTACCAGGAAAAATAAAACAAAACACGTAAGTCGAAGCCTAATACATTAAGAAACGGAATACTGATAAATCTCACCCTGAGAGATGTTCCAATAAGCTTCTTTCCCAGACTGGACTCCCTCCAGTCTGGGCCCAATCCTTTCCCCTGGTACAGCCTTGTTCCAGCTCAGGTGGTAACTCGGGGATTTCTTATGACTGGCAGCCTCCTTTGTTCTGTTCCACTCCCTTTGATATCTTTGGCACAAGGCGGGAATCCTCTCACGGTCTCTCTGGGTTTCCACTCCTCCTTCTAAATGGAAAAGCACCAGGTTAAAGACGGATTCAAGTATCATGTGACATGTTCACATGTCCTGTGAGCCCCCCTCCATTCTTTCAGGACTGGCCCGCACGTATGCGGTGAAGGCTTGCAGGTGAACAGAGCCATCTACAGTCAGTTGTCCTAGCTAATGGGAGCCATCAAGATTCTAAGCCACCATTAATGGCCCACACTTTGCATAACTACAGTAGGACCTCAGAGTGATATCTCATATTCCTAATTTCAGATACAAGAATGACACATTCATCCAGATAGGATGAACACACTCAGTAGATTTGTAAGGTCTCATTACAAAACTTATAGAGACCTTTTGCATAAAGCATATTCCAGTTACATCGTATTCACACTTAAACATTTTTATAAGGCTTATGAAGTGCAATGTCACAGGGTCAATACCCTCAGAGGATACCTGCAGATAGAGGCTTCCCTGGCTGGTGGAAAGGCCTCAACTGCCCTGCTTCCCATGGCCAGAAGGCATTGTAGTACAGCTATTCTCAGCTTACCCGGGCCTATGTGGAGCAGAATGTACATTAGAGCAGCCCCAAGGCTGCTCTGACTTAGACCTGGTCAGCACAAAGCCTGACGATCATTTGTCTACTCTGCGATCAGCACTGGCTGCCAGTGAGTTGGCCACCCAGGAAGCGTAGCCCTTGGCCCTTCCCCTTGTGCCTGAGGTCCCGCCACTCCCCTTCTGCCCCCCTCCCTCCCCTTCTACCTACCTCTCCCCCGCAGGAGCCCAAAGCACCCTCACCACAGCCCACAGCCCCAGCACTGGATGGCAGAGGTCGGGGGGCGAGACCCCAGCCCCGGGGCACTGCAACCTCCGTGCCCACAGCCCCATGACACCTGCTGCCCATGCTGATCACGCTGTCTGGATTGAAGAGATTTGATGCACGTTACCCTACTGTTCCCGTATCGTGTCCGAATCCCAGAGCTGTTGGCACCACTGGAAACGGAACATTTATTCATTCCTAAATCTGCTCAAAGTGTGTAAGTGCAAAGAAGAAAGGAATAATAAAATATATATAAGAGAACCCCTGAGATGCCTAGCTCTGTAAACAGTGAGAGGTGAGGAAGCCCCTCTCGTGTGGGTGCATCGTATGGTGCCATATGCACACCCAGCACTTCTCAAATCCGAGATGTTCTAATCCACATCCATCTCCTCGCCCTCCCATTCTCCCATCTCCTCCACCTCCATCTCCTCCATGTCGCTGCTGTCAGGGTCGTGTTGGGGCTCCGTCGGAGCCCTGGCTTTTGGGCTATCTGCTGCTCCATAGAAATCCCTGGCAGCATCTCCCATTGGCAGCTGCAATGTGATATTCACAGCAAAGTACAAAGCATGGTTGAAATCTACAAGCACAGAGCCCTGCGGCTGGGTTAGAGGCCAAGTGCACAGAGGTTTGTGCTGCTCATGCAGGTGGAGGGATGAAGGCAAAAACATCAAACTAGGAACCGAATTGGACAACCGTTTCACTGTAGACAAAGATCTCATGCCCCTCATCCCGACCAGCAGCTCCCTGCGAGCCCAGTTTTGTCAATATTCCTTTGCCACCCCAGAGCCCCCTGCGGTTCTGGCCTTAGGTCACCCCAGACAGCTCTCTTGATTCTCTTCACTCCTTCTGTGGCAGATACAGGATACACAGCGGGGCGGTGTGCGGGTTTCCTTGGCACTCACTTCGAGTGAGCTCCATAACTCAAGGCTTCACCGTTCATTAGTAACACGCCAATTGCAACCCCACACCAGCCAAACCCATTCGCAGCTCCAGCAGGGCTTCCTTTCTGTTCCTTACCCACCTTACACACACTCCGCCGAACCCAGAATACACTGGCGAGGAACATCTCTTCCTGACCCCTGCATGTGACCAGCTGAAGCAAGAGACTTGGGACCATAAGACATATACCAGACAAGACCCTCAGGGTTGCCCAGTCCACCCCCATCCCACAAGCAACCCTCTCATACAGTCACACTCAAATGTGTCCAATGCTCTCTTACAACTAATAAAGTTTGCCCCTATTGGGAGGCTGTTCCAGAACCTCCCTCCTCAAATGGTTAGAAACTTTCTAATCTCCCAGCCTGAACTTGTTCTTGGCCAGTTGATTCGCCTTTGTTCTTGGGCCTACATTGTCCTTTAGCTAGAACAGCTCTCCACCCTCCCTGGTCTTTACCCCGATGTATTTATGGAGAGCCATCAGATCCCCTCTCAGCCTTTGTTTTGCTAGACTAAACCAGCCCAGCTCTCCCAGCCTTCTCTCGTGAGACTGGCCCTCCATTCCCTGATCATCCTGAGAACTCTTCTCTGTACCTGTTTCACTCTGAATTCATCTTTCTCGAATGATCAGAATCATACACAGGATTCTAGAGGAGGGCTCTCCAGGGCCATGTACTTTCGTACTTCTCTGTCTCGACTGGAAGTGCCTCAGCTGATGTATCCTAGCATCACATTTGCCTTTTTCATGGCCACATCACATGGGTGGCTCAGTCACCGTATAATCGACCAACACATCAAGGTCTCGCCCCTCCTCTGTCGCCTCCAACTGATGAGCCCCAGCATCAAGAAGAAATTCTTCTTATTAGACCCTAAGTGCAGGATTTTGCACCTGGTACCTTTAAATGTCATCCTTCTTCTGGTACTCCAGTCTTCAAGGTCATCCAGATCTTCCTGTATAATATTCTACCCCCTCTGGACAGACCATGTTTCCCAGCTTTTTAATCATCAGTAAGTTTTGTTATCACTCTCCTACTTTTTGGGTTAACACCATTAATAAAGAGATTAATGAAGATGGATCCCAAAACAGATCCTTGAAGAACTCCATTAGGAACCTCCCTCCGATCCCATAGTTGAGTTTCCAGACTTCTCCCCTTTAATTGGTTCCTTACCCGCCTTACAATTCTTGTACTGATCCCCGTCTTCTCTAATTTAGCTAAGAATTTCCCACGTGATACCGTATCAAATGCTTTACTGAAGTCCAAGTATATTAGATCTGCTGCATTTCCCTTCTCTAAACAACCAGTTCTCAGCTCAAAGAAAGAGCTCAGGTTAGTCTGGCCCCATCTACCTTTGGTTACATCCCCTTTTCCATTTACCTCTGTTGGAGACCCCAGGGCATGGCCACTAGTTAAGTTGAGGAGATGGAAGGCCATAAGGGTCGAAGAGGTCTCCCTGCTAAAGGCCTAAGGGCTTCTTCTCAACCCCCCTGAATAGAATTCAGGCCTGGCTGGTTTGAGTAAGCTCTTTTGCTCTTAAAACAATGTTGCAGATGCAGACAATGCCCCATAGTGTAAGGTTTGCTGACGCCAAGTTAAAGATAATAGGAGAGAGAGCTACAAGGCCAGACAGGATGTGCTGGTTCTTTAAGTTGCTAGGAATGCTTGTTAGAGGTTGCAGGAAATAAACATTGTCCTAACCCATATAAGAAAGGCAGAGTATTTGTGCAAAGTTTTGATTGGCTGATGTGTAGTGCAGTAGCATTGAGGAATATAAATGTGTGTAATGACCTGCTCTGATGTGCAGGATTTGAGATTCTATTCTCCCTGTACCTTGTTTGCAGCTGCAAATAAACTTTTCTGCTTCCCCACCCCGTTGTGATTATTGAGTGACGCACACCGGGTAACGAACCCCCCCCGCTGTAGTTCGCCTCTGGCACTGGGTGCCGGCAACAGCTTTTGGAGTCCCAACGTGGGGTGACGAGGATGCAATTTAGCCTTGCCCAGATCCCTTCTGGAAGTCGAGGATTGCAGCGACAACCGACGCCCAGCACACACCGGTGAGTTCATTGGGGGCCTCAGAGGAGAAGGAGTTTGATCAACCCCGGAGGGAACGACGGTGCAAGACACTCACATAGTGGAGAAGCAGCTGTGGGAGACGGTGAGGAACCTGTTCCTTGGATATAGGGGAGGAGCAGCTGCGGGCGATGTTGGGGAACCGGTCCCTTGGATAAGGTAGGAACCTTTTGAAATCCGGATTATATGCTCTGTTGGAACCTGGGGACGCCCACAGTTACCCTGTAGGTATCGGACAGGAACAGAGCACGGGAGGTACGGTACGATGCACGCCCCTAGAGTGTATTTTAGTAAATTGGAAGATATTTGGATCAGATCCAATGACTAAGGGTAAATTAAAGCGATTTTGTACAGTTGACTGGCCTCAGTACCAATTAGAGGACCAAGAACAGTGGCCTCCCGGAGGATCACTAAATCATAATACAATCCTCCAGTTACTCCTGTTCTGTCAGCGAACGGGGAAGTAGAATAAGCATTCATATGCTTACTTGTTTATAACCTTATAGTCTCATACTGATATTTTACAATGCTGTAATTTAACCCCGATTGGCCCTGTAGCAATTAATGTCAGTCCCCGGATCCCCACCCCAAATGTAATGGCAGATCCGGTGTCTCCTTCAGCCCCTACACCCACACAGAGCGAGGCTCAAAGTAAGATTCTTAGTGAAGCTCATAGTGGGGTTCAGGCTCCATCTGCTGGATTATACCCGTTACTTACCAAGACTAAAATCGCCCCTAATGCAATAGAAAGGACAAGCTCTTACCATGCAGGTCTATACTCATGCATCTTTTAATCCTATGGACCTGGCCGCTTTCAAAGCACAGGCTGGAGAATTTTCTATCAACCCAAGCAAGTTGGTATCGGTCTTTGAGGGATGTCTTAGCAGCTACAAGCCAGGCTGGGATGGTTGTAATGTCCTTCAGCAAACATTATTGACTGAGGTTAAACAAGAACAGGTCATAGCTAAAGCAAGGAAAAAAGCGAAAAGGCGATATGACCAAGACCGTAACAATGTCCCGATCCCAGATAATCAAGTTCCTATAAAAAATCCTAGGTGGGACCCAAATGACAATCAGGCTATGACCCACCACACCTTCTATAAGGAGCTGCTACTGTATAGACTCCGTCATGCAGCTGTCAGACAGAATAATTAAACTAAACCATAGAAGGTAGTGCAGGATCCAAAGGAAAGCCCTGGAGCTTTTTTGCAGCACATTCGAAACACGATCCAACAGTATACCAATGCAGATCCTAATAATCCACAAACTGAGGCAATTATTAAAGGAGTATTTACAAGCAGGGCAGCCCCCGACATTAAGAGAAAGCTACAGAAAAAGGAGGATTTGATAAGTATGACCATGGCACAGATTTTAGAAGCAGCAAATCAAGTGCATAGTTTAAAAGAAGTAAAAAAAAAAAAGCAAGTAAAATTAATGGTAGCGGCAGTGCAGGCAGGCACGAAGAAAAGTAAACAAAAAAAAGGGGGCCGTGGCCACGGACGTCCAGGCCCGCGAAAAAGACGACTGGGGCGCAATCAGTGTGCCCTGTGTCGGCAAGAGGGACACTAAAAAAATAAGTGCCCAACAAAAAGAAAAGGGGAAGTACCTCTATGATGGCGATAAAAAAACAAAAATAAGGGTGTCAGGGGAAACAGATCATCCTACCCCCGGAACCCCGAGTAAAAATGCGGGTGGGAAATGAAGAAATAGATTTTTTAGTCTCCTGAATTTTGTGGGACTCCAAGGATATCGGGTAGCACGAAGTAAGGCTCAGATTGCTCTCCCGCAGGTACAGTACCTCGGGTTCTACATACAGCAGGGGGAACGCCAGCTTTCAAATAAAAAAATAAAAGCCATATGCCAAGTTCCTATCCCGAGTAATCGCAAGCGGCTCAGAGCATTTCTGGGGATGGCAGGCTTCTGTAGAATATAAATCCCAGAGTTTGAACTATAGGCTAGACCCCTGTACGACTGTGTAAAAGGAGCAGACCATGACCCCTTTCATTGGACCCCAGAGGCTGACAGGGCATTTAAAATCCTAAAAAACAAGCTAATGGAAGCCCCGGCTCTAGGTCTGCCAGATCTCTCCAAGCCATTTCAGTTGTATGTACATGAACGAAAGGAGGTGGCCCTGGAAGTACTCACACAGCTGCTAGGAGCATGAAAACGTCCGGTGGCATATTTTTCGAAATAACTGGACCAAGTAGCCAAGGGCTGGCCAGCGTGCCTGCGGGCAGTGGCAGCCACCGCCCTGACCCTGGCACAAGCAGAGAAACTGACACTAGGGGGAACAATACAGGTTTTTACACCACACATGGTACGCGCTTTACTGGATGTTAAGGGCGGCCTCTGGCTCACACAAGCGCGTATGGCAAGATACCAAGCAAAGCTCTTAGAGAACCCTGAGGTCACGCTGCAGCCTTGTCCATCCCTTAACCCTGCCACCCTCTTACCAAAAACTGAGAAACAGAAACATGACTGTTTAAAAATCATAGATGCCCAATATTCTAGCCGCCCGGACTTGAAGGATGTGCCCCTCCCAAATGCAGATTATGAGTGGTACACTGATAGTAGCAGCATGGTAATAAATGAGCAAAAAACGGCGGGTTATGCTATTGTAACCCTCAGTGACACCGTGGAAGCTGAAAGTTTGCCCGCTGGGACCTCTGCCCAGTTGGCTGAGCTAGTGGCCCTGACCCGTGCACTCGAACTGTCCAAAAAAAACCAGGTCAATATTTTCACTGATTCCAAATATGCTTTTGGGGTGCTGCATGCTCCTGCTGGCCTGTGGAAGCAGAGGGGAATGCTGACAGCCCAAGGCTCCCCAGTCAAGTACGGGCCCCAAATCCTCCGGCTTCTAGAGGCAGTGCAACTCCCTTTGGAAGTGGCAGTGGGACACTATAAGGCCCATCAGAGGGAGGATCAAGATGTGACCAGGGGTAATGCCAGGGCAGATAAAGAGGCAAAGCATGCTGCCACCCTGCTGTTCCCTCAGACTAAAAACACCTATATGCATGCCCTTATCCCATCAGTGGGGAAGCTCCCGACCCCTCAGTATTCTGGGGAGGAGAAACAGCTAGCTGACAAACTTGGTCTCCAGGAAAAGGAGGGATGGCTTCATTCCCCAGAAGGGAAAGTCCTCTTACCAAAGGGCCTAATTCTGCCAGTATTACAAAAATTACATCAAACCACTCATGCTGGCAGGGAGGCACTTATCCAAGTAATAAAAAAGTACTTCATAACCTCCAGACTCGGAGCCCTAGCTGCCCAAGTACAAACAAAATGCCTAGTCTGTCAAAAGAATAACCCCCCAATCAGGACACCCAGTACCACCAGCGGCCCTGGAACCCACTCCAGGCCCCGGACGGGTGTGGCAAATAGACTTTGCTAAGTTTCCCCGGACCCAAAAGTTCAAGTATCTCCTTGTCATAGTAAATGGATTCAGCAGATGGTCAGAAACCTTTCCATGTCTCAATTGCACTGCCAGGACAGTGGCTCTCAAGTTTGTTAAAAAGATTATTCCTCCCTTTGGACTTCCCCAGTGAATAAAATCTGACAATAAAACACACTTCACGTCAAAAATCGTCCAAAGCATCTCAGACACCGTACAGATTCCCTGAAAACTCCATACACCCTGGAGACCTCAAGCCAGTGGGGTAGTGAAGTGGATCAATCAGACCCTTAAGCAACATCTCTCGAAAGTATGCCAGGAGGCCTCCCTACTGTGGCCTGATGCCCTGCCCCTAGTTCTGCTCCGCAGCCGTGCTCTCCCAAAGGGTAAATTAAAGCTCAGTCCCTTTAAAATTATGTTTAAAAAAACACGGCCTATAAATAGTACACCGCTTATGTAAAAAAAAAAAGTAAAAATTAAAAAACAAGTTTCTCTCTCAGTATATGTGTTCCCTGTCTGCTGTTCTTTGTCTCTTCACAGGTATGCTAAGGATTCCCAGCCTCTACCCTTGGACTCACCCATCCACTCCCTGCAGCCTGGTGATTCAGTGCTTGTACGTACCTGGAAAGACGAGCCCCTCCAGAAAAAGTGGAAGGGTCCTGTTGGTCTCCCACATGGCAGCAAATGCCGAGGGACACAAGAATTAGATTCATTATACCCAGCTGAAAGACGTGTCAAACCCCCCCCCACCTCCCGCCCCCCGGCTGAAAGGTAGACCGTGCATTCAGCCCCCTCCAGTGAAGATCTTAGACTAAAATTACTATTTAAACAGCAGCCCACCAAAAAAGCAAAAAAATAAATAAAAAAGTATATTTTATTCCCCCTCTTAGCCATGTGCCTAACCGGAACTGCTGTTTCAAGCATTGTACCCGTAGATACCTGGCTGGCACTGGCCCAGAGTGCAGTGAACGCAACGTCGTTCTCAGAGAACCTTATTCTCAGAGACTAAGGCAGCAGCTCTGGCCTTTTCTTTCGTTAGTATCCCTGGGCTTGTGGTGCATAATTACCACGCAGTAGAGCACCTTGCCTGCACAGTGGCAAAGGCCATTAATTTAACCTCAGCCGTCCTGGCCCAACTCTCACATGAGTTGGGGGAAGTACGTCAGGGTATGCTACAGAACAGGCTGGCTGTAGACTATTTACTTCTACGCCATGGTCACCTATGCCAGGAGTTTGCAAGCATGTGTTGCTTTAATATAACAGATGCAGAGCCGTCCGTAAAAGCTGATTTCCAACGCCTAAAGCAGCTAGCAAAGAGCATTCATCAGCAAACCAGAGAAAATTAGCTAAGCTCTCTATTTTCTAGTTGAAGCCTTTCCCCGTAGCTAAATAAGTTATTTAGCCTATTATTTAAGTTTTTTTTCCTGTATGAATCATGTTATATTTACTATGTTATATATAGTCCTGGTAAAAATGCTTATTTTGCATAGTTTTAAAAATCTTAATTTTATGCATAGCCCGCTAGTAAGTAAATAAAAATAAAAAAACTCAAGCAATAAAAATAAATAGTCTCAAAAAAAAAAATGTTAAAAACCCCAGGACATGGCCACTAGTTAAAGTAAAAAAATAAAAGGCCATAAAGGTCAAAAAAGTCTCCCTGCTAAAGCCCTAAGAGCTTCTTCTCAATCCCCCTTAATAAAATTCAGGCCTGGCTGGTTTGAGTAAGCTCTTTTGCTCTTAAAACAATGTAGCAGCCGCATATAATGCCTCATAGTGTAAAGTTTGCTAACGCCAAGTTAAAAATAATAAAAAAAACAGCTACAAGGCCAAACAAGATGTGCTGGTCGTTTAAGTTGCTAAAAATGCTTGTTAAAAGTTGCAAAAAATAAACATTGTTGTAAACCATATAAAAAAAGCAAAATATTTGTGCAAAGTTTTAATTACCTAATGTGTAGTGCAGTCGCATTAAGGAATATAAAAGTGTGTGTAATGACCTGCTCTAATGTGCAAAATTTAAAATTCTATTCCCCCTGTACCTTGTTTGCAGCTGCAAATAAACTTTTCTGCTTCTCCACCCCATTGTGATTATTAAGTGACGCATACCGGGTAACAAACCCCCCCTGCTGTTGTTCGCCTCTGGCACTGGGTGCCGGCAACACCTCCATGAATGTAATTCTCCTCCCCTCACAGTGTCTTCTACAGCGCCTTGCCTACTGCTGAGCTCACTGACAGAAAAGCAAGAGGGAGCGAAAAGCTGGGATGTGGCCACTAGATGGGGACAAAGAGCTGCATCCGCTGGCCAAGAGCAGCTGGGGGAAGCCTGGGAGCAACAGGTATCAGAATAAGCAGGTCAATCTCAGACCGTGGCCTAGTTTCCAGACATCTCTGGGCCGATTCTTGGAGGACAGAGCTCCTGGCAAAGCCACCCCCCAGAGTCAGGCCCTCAATGGTTCTCCCAGAGCAGTGGGCCGTGGGTGCAGCAATGGTGCAGAGATCGGTGTGAAATAGGAAACCCTGCAAGATGCTGGCTCTCCCTGCGGTCCCTGACCCCTCCAGGGGCTCCAGTGCAGCTCCCCTATACGCAGGCAGAGCTCAGAGCAGAGTCCGCAGCAGCCCCACCCCAGTGAGAGCTCCCAGTGAAGGCAGAGGCCTGGCAGAGAGAGGAGAGGGGCACAGGCAGGTCAGCGGAGAGCTGGAAGGTGGCTTCCACCCCAGGAGGATTAACAGAGAAAGAAGAGCGGAGCTGGGAGAGCACAAAACAGAGACACCCCCCAGCAAATCCCCCCCGCCCTCAGACACCGAGATCCCGGCCTGGGAGAGCCCTAGCAGAGGGGTTCATTCCCCGATACTTACTCATGACAGTTGCAGCAAGGGGTCGTTGTGGGGTGGGAGGAGGTGCCACCCCGCTCTGGCTGGCTGGCTTTGGAGAGATACAAGGGTGAAGAGCGCGGTGAGGAGTTGGTGCCCTGGGAAAGAGGTGGAACAAGAGTAGGGGCTAAGGGCCGAACAGGGGTGGAGCATCTACGGGGAAAAATAAGTCAGTGCCCGTGGAGGGGAAGGCCGGGGGCTCTGTTCCACGAGGGCTGAGCATGTCAGAGCAAAACTCCTGAGCAGCGTCATTGTGGCCTCCCCCTGAGTGTCCCTGATTCCCCAGGGTATACTGCATTTCCCCGGCTCCTTCCCTTGCTAGGTGTAATTTCAGAAAATCACTCTCCTGTCCCTAACTCCCACAGCCGCTGTGTATGAGCCACTGCCAGGCCTCTCTAGATGGGCTAACATCTGGATCCTGCCCAAGCTGGTTCTATCCCACGTGGCCAATTGCAAGTGACCAAAAAAAAAAAAATCACAAGTCAGAGCCCCCCTGAAAAACGATTGTTTTTAAAGTCTCGTTGGTTTTAAGCCAACAAGTTTGGGTTCTGTTCTCCAGCTCCTGGTGTTGGAGCCTTTTTTGGGGGGGGGTCACCTTTTCAAGCTTTTCTCCCCATCCAGGAGAGCAAGATCATGAAAAACTTCTGCCAAGAATGGCCAACCCCGCCAAAACCTTCCACCAGCACCGGAAAACAGTTAGTCCCAAATTGGGGAAGAAACAAAACAAAAAACCCCACATCATCCAAACCATTTTTGGTTTTTGAATTTTCCAACAAAAAATTGATTTTTTCCTGTTAAAATGACACTTTCCACAAAAAATGGTCTTTAATCGAACACCCAATTTTCCCTAGCACAAAATGTTGATGGAAACATTTCAGTGTATTAGTTAAAGTTGCTGTGAAATCCCCACCTCCCCATACCTCCCTACCAGCACCAGCCCCAGCACCTATGGGGCGTGCAGCTGTGCAGCCTGCCTGGCTGTAGGGCCCCTTCCCTGCCTCCCAAACAGCAGCTGGAGCCAGGGAGCCATCGGGGATCCCCACAGGGACTGGCTGCACTTGCTGCTGCTCAGCTCAGCCCCACAGGGTCAGCATCAGCCTCTCCCCACCCCTTTCCTGGGCAGAGAAGCGGCAGTACCTGGAGCTCCGCTGCCCTGAAGATGCCCCACGGGCTGCGGTGCCTTGGCGCAGGGAGAAGCTGCTGGATGCGGCTGGGCTGGGGGTGAGCGCTGGGCTCGGGAACCTCTGGGACAGCCGGGCGGTCGGTTTGCGGGGCTGGTCCTGCTCCTGTGAACACAGCGCGCTTCTCTCCAAGGGGAGCTTGAACAGGGCCTCCAGCCCCAGCAGGAGGAAGCGTCTGCAACAGCCCCGGGGACCCAGCACAGAGACACCCCCGACCCCAGTGAGCTCCCCTGGGGCAGCAGCAGCCTGGCCTGAGGGGAGAGAGGGAGAGAGACACAGCAGGGGAGAGTAATGGGATAGTTCTGGTTTTGCACCGTGCAGGGAGGGAGAGCTCAGCTGAGCACCCAGGGCAGGCAGGGTGTTAGGGCAAGGGGCTGACAAAGGAGGAACTAGAGAGTGCCTGAATCCTGTACAATCCTCTAGTAAAGCTCAAATCTTGACCGCCTCAGGAAGCAAAGCATGGCTCGGAAAACTTTCCTCCCATTGCAAAGCCATTCCGGAGTTGTTAAATGAATCTCTAACCGGCTCTGTTGATCGTCTGGTGGAACTGCCCATGCCCCGTTTACACCACCAGCTTACTGCGCTTTCGTAGAGTCAGGTGACGGGGGGCTGGCCTTAGCTTTTGGTGAAGTTGCCGCCGATCTCGCCCGTTCCTTTTGCGCCTCTGCCATGCCGTGGGTCGGGGTGTTTCTGGGGCTCTTCCTTCCAGCCCGCCCCTCTGGGTTTTTGGATGGCACCTCAGGGAAGAGATTCCATCTCCCGTCTGGCCCGTTCAGTGGGGCTGGAGTCCTAAGCAGAAAAGGGGAGGGGGAGGTGTGTTGTCTGGGGGTTAGAGAAGGTAGAGCTGGGGCGGGCGGGGGGGGGCATGGCGGGGGGGCAGCTGCAGGGCCCATGTGTTCCCAACACCTCCGCATGCCCCTTTCTTCAGGCCCTGTCCCGCCCAGGGGCGCTGGAACCATTTGTACAGTGAGGGGGCAGAGAGCCACTGAGCCAAACTGTAAACCCTGGATAAGATGGAAACCGCTTCAAGCCGGGGGGGGAGGGGGCGGCGGCCCCGCTAGGTCCAGCACTGGTGGTCCTGCCCATGTCGATTTTACAGAAAATATTTGGGGCTTTTTTGTCCAGTTTTTTTATTTTTATTTATTTATTTGCAAATCCCCAGCTGCTGGCTGAGCAGGCGAGACTGAGAGGCGCAGAGAATAGGGACGGAGGGAAGAGCGCGTGGAAAGAACACACAGAGGACGGGGGAGGGATTATTTTGTAAACTTTCTTTGAATGCAGTTTAGCAGCTGGAGGCAGAGAGGATTGGCCAGCGCCTTGCATCCAGCCAGCCCCACTTGATCACAAGCAGAGAATCCCCTGGCAAGCCCCAGGTTAGGGAACTGGGGCTGCGGGGTGGGGCAGGGTTGAAGCGTGTGTCTTCTCGAGCAGGGGGAGTCGACCTTGGGTTTTAAGGTCTTGGGGCTGGGGGGAGCATGTCCTCACTGCAGAGTTAACTGGAGTTATGGACCCTGGGGGTTATAATCTGCTTGCAGAGATGTGCTGTGTAAATGCATGAGATGAAATCAGATCTGGTGCCGGCGTGAGAGGTGTGCATGGCGTGATGGGGGGTGTGTGTGTGAGTATGAGAAGCAGCCCTTGTTAATTACACGCTGCCCACTCATGGCAGGGAAACCCCAGCACTCACCTCTAGATCTTTCTGTGATCTACCTACAGGAAGGAGCAGGTGGATGTGACACCCCTTCATTCCCTGTCTTAGGATCTTCCCAGGCCTTCCTCACCTCTGACTCCGCTCTCCCGGTTGATTGTTAGGGCTGAGCTCTGGCTCTTTGTCCGGACAAGCCCCAGCAGAAAATGCACAAGCCCCATGCCTGTAGAACGAATTGTAAGAAGCTTGGGGTCACATTCTTTTAGATCAAAACCCCCTTTGTTCTGCCACAGCAAATATCTCAAACTTTTTGGTAGCAAGTTGTTCGTTTAAAATCTTTTTGTTTAAGAAGAGTCCTACCTCTCTTCGAGCCAGCATTGTTGATGTTCCTGGAGATGTTTTGCTCAGTCATGGAATGTCGGGGGTTTAAAAAACGCCATGGTTTGCTACGAAAAAGCTCTAAAAGTCTTGAGCAGGTTTTGCAAAATAATGCTCAGAGTTCGGCTCCTAAATCCAGGTATAAATGGGCAGCGCCCTGCAAATCTGCAGAGATCCGCTTCGTAGCCGTGGATCGTGTGCAGAAACAAATGTTGTACTCGCACAGGGCTCTATAAACGTGGCCTGATGCACAAGAGTGTGAGACCCTCTCGCTCTCACTGCAGCTGCTGAAGGCCTGGCACTTCAGTGTCCTTACAGGACCAAGAATGGACGGAAGGACATGAGAATAATTGCATTGCACGCTTCCCGTTGTGCTGCCCTGCAGCAGAATTGCATGAAGTGCAATGGGTGGGGAGTGAAGGGTTGTCAAGGGGAGAGGTACCTTCAGGAACAAGACCACCTGAAGGGGGAACCGGCACCTATAACTGAGCTCCTCCTGGTTAGCAGAGCTCTGTGGTTCGTTTTCCGCTGTAGTGCTAAGATTCTTTCCTAGTGTTACATGGGGAAGATCTCAGCTGAGCATTTCCTGGTTTTCTAACAGCTGAGTTTGGGGCAGTGACACCCCGGAAGGGCCTGGGGAGCAGAACTGCCTGTTGGTCAGCAAAAACAGGGTGGATTTGATTTTAAATCAAATTGATTTAAATCACTAGTCAGGACGACTCGATTTAATCATGGATTTCTACATAAAAGTGTATTCTTGTTGGTTGTTATAACCTTAATACATGTTCTTCACAACTCAGAGATAGATGTAGGTTTCATTTTTAGAAGGTACACACTATACATTTTTAAAGGGTGATTTATTCTGAAAACTTTTCAGATGAGTTTTACAGCTATCTCAGAAAATGAATGATTGTTTGGTTATTTCATTTACCCAAGGTTATTGAAGCAGATAGTTCCCCTCCCAATGACTTCATAAATATCTCCAATTCAACAGGTTAATCGTTAATATTTGGAGGATTTTCTTGCCAGGCTGTATATCACCTCTCCATATTTATTTACTTATTTATTTGAAAACATTTTTGCTGTTAACAAGCATGTTACCTCTGGAGACACAAATCCACAGTTTGAGAACTGCAAAACTAAGCATCTCTGATGGTATCTTCTAGACTGAGCACTGAATCCCATTGGGTAGATAGAAAGATTAACCTACACAATCTATACAGAAGCCTGTGGAACCCCATAAGATTGGGTCCTTCATCCATGAAGTATTGGAACTCATTTACAAAACTTTTCTTAAACATTACATGAATATATTGTCTCATACTATAGAATTAGAATTTATCATCCCTATTCCATGATGAGAGATCTTGGAGCTAGAATGTATCTTAATTAAAACTATCTTTAAATAGCTTTTTGAGGGGCAAAAACCATTTTATCAAAAAAATCCAATTTTTTTTATTTTTTTTTAAATCATTGATTTTTATCCACCCTGGTTGCAAGTGAATAGCAAAGGTGGTCCCAGCAGGGAGCCAGAGTGTCCAAATTCTTAGTTGGTGGGAGAGCCTGTCTGTGAGCATCTGTAAAGCATCTCACTTCAACAGTGACTGGTTGAATGATTTATTGTAAGGGACGCCCTTTCTCAGACCCTTTCCCTTTATTGTCTCCCAACCCCTCACGTCAGTCCCTGACCCAGGATTGCCAAGCCAAACTCAAATACAACTTGTTTGAAATCTCACAGCTCGCCAAGATTACCTAATTGTCCAGGTGGCTGAGCCCGTTTTCCACAGGGTCAGTCTGAGTTCAAGTCAATGCCGCAGGGCATTTCAGGCTGCTGTCCTGTCTGATCCAGCCCAGGGGACAATATCTGATGCTTCAAGGAAAAGCAAGAACCCGCTGTAACATACATGGCTAGTTTTACCATGCTGTAAATGCAGGTGGGGAATTAATTACTGACCTCGGTGGCGTTCAGACTATGTCCTGAAGCATGGGATTGGGCCAGAGGGACAGCTAGCGCTGGACACAGTGTGTAGGGTCTCAGAGTGGGAAGTTCCTTGGAGAATTCCACTGGGTGGGAGACTCAGCTGTGAAGGGAGGGGGCGGGCAGGAGCATCTCATAAACCCAAGATTGGAATAACTGAAGTATAGTTCCTTTTACATGGAGCCTCAGCTCTCTGGAAACTCTGCAAACACTTTAACCACATGTTCAACTCCATCTGTAGGAGTAGCCTTGGATCGCAGTGGGAGGGCTCAGGTGCGTAAGTGTTTGCAGGATGGGCGCTCAGGGCAGTCCCTGACACCAGGGCAAAGCGGATGTGACGTGCCACTGTCTGGATTTGGGAGCCTGCCTGCACACCAAATTCACTAGGTGGTGGGTGCATGACTGCAAGGTGCTGGGCTGGGGAAAATCAGCCCCGGGTGGTTATTTTGAGAAGAAAACCAGAGCCACTTCTGGGGTCTTTCAGCTTCTAATGCCCTTTCTCTTCTGCAGCTGGATGTAAGCCTATGATAAAATCCTTCTCAATGCCAAGTCAGTGCCATAAATCACTGGACTGGGTGCAGGAATCAGTAGGCGACGTTCTCTGGCCTGGGTTATGCCAGGGCTCAGACTAAATTATTCTTCCCAAAACTTTTAAAAGCTGAGCCCCCTCCTCAAGGCAAAGAAACCAATCGTGCCCCTCACCCATCAGCAATGTGTTAGTGACCCCAGCCCCCATTTTCCTGTATACATCTTCAAACCCCACCCTTCCCACCATGGCTAGCCCTTCCCCATGCTTCAGGAGACGCTGGAGGAGATGATCCTAACCGTCCCCTCTAACCTTAAGAACCTGAGGGACCCCATCTTGGAGCATCTTAAAAATCCCAGTTCCCAGAGTCTGGAACAGGGGCTGCTTTGCCGGGCTCACCTTTCTCCCTCCGTCAGGTTGGCCGATGGGGATAATGAGCCTGGAGATCTCATTCCCGCTGCTCTGAGTGCTGCCCATGTGCACTCGACCCAACTCAGCTCTTACTGTACCCCAGGAACGTCTTCATCTTCTGGGATCCTCATGGCAGCAGTGGGATGATTTAACGGAGTCCCTTAGTCATGGGGCCTTTCTCTCTCTTTTGTTTCAGAGCCAGCGTCCTGGAATCGTCTCATGGTGCGTGGAGTGGTGGGGGTGGTGGGGGTGCTGGTCTCACTATACCTATGTGGGTTTTGGAAAGGTAGAGGGAAAGTGTTTGCCTATTCGCAACTTGTCCTCAGGAAGCTGCTGACTCATCCCTCCCAGTAGCCTGGAAGTCCGCAGGATTCCCAGGAATCTGAGCTCCCCGCAGTGTGTGACAGGGACGGGGACCAGGCTCAGGGAACCAGGAACAGGAATCGAGACCCAGCCCTGGAGAATGGGGAAGGAGACCTGTTTGCGATTTCGTATCCAGTCTGCTGAATTGTTCACGTCCAGACCCTCCCCCTAGTTCTTAAAAAGTCAAAGCATTTCATTTAGACACTTTCCAAACAAACCATTTTGATTTTTCAGTTTGAAACTATTTTTTATTTAAAAATGTCCTTCACTTTTATTTTAAAAATTCAAAAAGTTATAACCCTTGAAATGTTCCTGGGTCTTTTTCTTTTTTTTTAAAGCTTTTTGGTTCATCAATAATTTGGAAAAATGTTAGTTTTGTTCAACCTGAAACCGTTTTTTTTCCATCTCTTTTTTGGAATTGCCAGTGACCAAAAAATTCTGTTGCCCAGCTCGAGGGGCGGGTGAGGATTTTGGCGGTTATATGGTGGGTCTCTAAGTCCCCTTGTTGCTCAAAGTTTTCTTACTGCAACAAATTAATTTGGGATGAGGGCAGGATGGGCAAAAGCTTCCTAAAAGTGGTGGTGGGGGGGGCTGCTGGCACAAAAACTGTGGCCCACCCCCTGTGCCACCCTTTCTCCTCGAGGTCCTGCCCCCTCAAACTGCCCTTTTCCTTGAGCCCCCCCCCCCCACCGCCTTTCTCCCTGAGCTCCCACTTCATGCTGCCCCTTGCCCCCAAAACACTGCCCTCCCCACTCCCTTCTCTCCCCCATCATCCAGTCGCTCACACTTATGGCCAGTAAAAAGTGGTGGGCCCTGGTCTCCCCTGTTCTGGCACCCCTGGATGAGAGTGGGAGAGGATGAAGAACTCCTTTCAAATATAACTCCCCGCCACCCTCAGAAAAGCACAATTTGCCAGCAACAGCAAAACATGCACCTAACCAACACGGGCCAGTCGAGCTGTGTTGTGTGTGACATTCCCGTCTTGGGGCGGTTTATGTCCTGGAGAATGTGAACCCTGCAGGCCTGGGTGTTTCTCTGTGTAATGTGACCTCAGTGCTCCTGATGAGAGCCATTGTTTGTAAATGTTTCAGTAGCAGACATATTTATCATTCATGTACAGACAGACATTTATTCACAATTAGAACTGGTCAAAAATAGGGAGGGTGGAGAGGGTCATGAAAATTGAAGAAGAAACCACTCCCCCCCCATATTCTTCCAAACTTATTTGGAAATGTTTTTAATGATCAAATTTTTGTTTCGTTTTGGTGGGAAAAACTCCATGTTCTCTCTCAAGTGGGCAGAGAAATCCAAAATGTTTTTTTTAAAGAGGTAACTTTTTTCAAATGATCAATGTAATCCAAAGTGGCATTTTTAGTTCAAAGGTTGCATTGTCAGTGTAAAACCCTTTTGAACCAGCTCTGTTACTGTATAACAAGATGAGTTTATTTTTCATGATGCATTGTTTGGGCCAGGTTCCAAGTGGCATTTCAGTTTTTGCACAGCTCTTCTCTTCTTGCATCTGCACCTCTCATAAGCTGTGGCCTTAATCTTGGGCCTGGAAACACTTATGTGCATGTTTAACTTTAATTACTGCTGTGAATAATTCCATTTCAATGGGACAACTCTGAGATCGGCTTTACACTACGGCCCTATATCGGTGTACCTAAGTCATTTATTTAATTTTCTTTCTTTTATATGTGAAAGTTCTTGAGAGGTTAAAGCAGGTAAAATACATGAACAGGTTCGGACAGTCCGAGTTTGTCCGTGCAAAGTGACAGCAGAGATGTGGGATCTGCTAGTTTTCCATAAGTCTCTCAGGGTTACCCAGGATAACTTTGGGGATCTCTGTCTTGCATCGGGAATGTTCCCTGAAAGTGTCCAAACAGCTCAGAGCTACAGAACCATTCCCTGGATCCATTCTTCTAGCTGTCTTCCCCAGAAAGCAGTCTGGCAAGTGTTCCTGTCAGCTCATTGCTAAGTTATCTGTCAAAACACTAGAGTTTTCAGGTGCCTAAGTAGCCCCTGGAATCATGGTGAAATTATCCTCCCCGCCACCACCAAAATTGGAAATGGTGCCCCGGAGTGCACGGTACCCTACCGTGCTTCCCCCATAGGAACTGCATGAACAGGCAACTCTGCAAGTTCTCTGCATGCCTCTGCAAGTGACCCCCATGCCTCTCCATTTCCTTGGCCACATGGATCCTGTCCCCATGCCCGCGGTGAATCCAGAAAAAGAGGGAAAAGCTCACCACTGCGACCACCTGAGGGCGGTGTTGGGTTGAGATCAGCTGGTCAAAGCAGGCAATAGGGACAGAATCTGAGACTTGAAGCTCCTCGAGCGACCTCTGAACTTTCTAGACCTGCCCTTCAATCAGACACAGCGATTGTAAAGTTGAATGTGATAGTAACTAGACCCATTTTAAACCCTTCACCACACAAGACAAAGCCCGTAGGATTCATCATGAACTATTTATTTCTCCTCCCCTGGCTCCATGCAGCCACCAGCCACCTTGAAGCTTTCTCTCGTCTCTCCCAGGCTGGGCTCACTTGATTGCAGGAGATCAGCGGAGGGTCCAGCTTTGCTCTTTCGCTTCCATTCTTCACGTCTTTGGGTGGCTGCATTGGCAACTGAGCAGCCTAATGGAAACACTGAGTCCTCTGTCTCGGCAGGCAGGCCCAGCCGCCAAAGCCAAAGCCTCCCTGAGAACAGGGGGAGGTTCGCCTGAACTCTCAGGAGTGGAGGCTGGGCCCATAGGGTAGGGATACCATATTTGAACTTTCAAAAAAGAGGACACTCCGAGGGGGGGGGAGAATGGTAGCCCTGCCACCTATCTACTCCCTCCCACTTCCTGCCCCCTGACTGCCCCCCACACAACCGCCAACCCATCCAACCCCCCTGCTCCTTGTCCCCTGATCGCCCCCTCCCAGGACCCTGCCCTCTATCTAAGCCTTCCTACTCCCTGTCTCCAACTGCCCCCTCCTTAGACCCCTCCACCCTAACTGCCCCCCTAGAACTCCAGCCCCTACCTTTCCCCTGTCTACCCTGCCCCCTATCCGCACCCCCACCCCCTGACAGACCCCCGGCTCTCCCACACCCATCCAACCACTCCCTGTCCCCTGACTGCCCCCGCAGAACCCCCAACCCATCTAATCCCCCCTGCTCCCTGCCCCTGACTCCCCCCCGAACCTCTGCCCCGTCCAACCCCTCCCGCTCCCTGTCCCTTGACTCCCCCGACACCCTTTTCATATGCCCACCCCCTGACAGGCTCCCCCCAGAACCCCTCATCCATCCAACCCCTCTTGCTCCCTGTCTCCTGACTGTCCCTTGGGACCCCATGCCCCTTCTCCAGCCCCCCCGGCCCCCGTACCCTGCTGCTCAGAGCAGTGTGTCTGGGGTGTGGAGCCAGACACAGTGCCGTGCTCCCCCACAGAGTGCGCAGCTCCCCCTCCGCCCCCAGAGTGCTGCATTGGGAGGGAAATCCCGGCCCTTTGGAGAGTTTTACCAATTCCTCCCTGAGGGCAATTTAAAACCCAAAAAGCCGGACATGTCCGGGAAACTCCGGACGCATGGTAACCCGACCACAGGGACTTCAGGATCTGCAGCTGCTGCCACCTGTATGGTGAATCCTCGGACTCGTCACCAAACAGCTCTTCCCCATTCTGCAACCTGGCCCCATGGTCTGACCGTGCAGGAGAACAGAAACCCTTTGGGACAGCAGGAGAGTCTCCTCAATGCCGCACTCTTCGCATGGCTTCCCGCGGTCATCGTGAAACACGACTATCCTGCCCCCAGGAGTCTCTCAAGGAGCTGCTGGCACAGTCACTGGGCACCCACTCGTAATGGTCTCGGGCAGTGGCATTGCAGAGAGAGCTGAGCAGACCATCCCTCTGTGACTTCCTGAATTGCTGCCAGGACGGATTCTCCTCTGCGCTAGGGAGAGTCCCCGAGGACAAGCAGCTGTGGTGGGGGAGGGGGCAAGACAAACACTCCCCATGAGCCCTTGACTAGCAGATAAGCAGGACTCTGGGAGCCAAGGCATCGGTGTGTCTTGCTGGGAGAGCAGAGCTGGAGAGCAGAAAAGGGCATTGGAGGAATTGTAGAAAAGTCATTGTCATGGCCGGGTCATGGGCAGCCAGACCTAGTGGTAAGAGGCAGAGTCCACACTCACAAGACAGGAGTCGAGAGTCAGCTGGGTCAGGACACTGGAACAGCAAAAGCAAAAGAACAAATTGTGTTCAGAACCTCAAGTCAGGTGAGTCACCCTGAGTCCAGATGCCAGGAAATCAAGCCTGGGGAGTGGGAGCAGGAACAGCCAACACACGGTCCAGAGCCGGGGAGGTTCTCGGCTGTTCAGAAAGCTTCTTGTTCCTGCTGCTGGTTTAAGGAGGTCCCGGGGGCCGATTAGCTGCTCTGGGACTCTGCCAATAGGAGCTTCAAACTGGGTCTGGACTTCGTCAGTCCTAGGTAAGCTGTTTTTCGTAGGCTTCCAGGTGGCGTGCTGGAGGGTGGCTGCTCCCAGGAACCCTGCAGACCCGGGTTAATGACCCATGGGTCAGGACAGTGAGTGATCTCTCCCTGCTCAAACCTCCTGCACGAAACAGTCTCCAGGGTCCCGGGCGCATCCTCTGAGAAGAAAAAAACACAGTCATGAGGACAAATAGGCTATGGAACAGGAGCCCCCTCTTTCTTGCAACAGCCCCAAGTGCCCAGAAGAGTGGACGGTTCTTACCTCCAGGAGATGCCTGGGATCTTCCATCTAAGCCTCAATGGGACCCCTGTTGCTTGGTCTGACAGGAGGAGATCATCTGTCCCCACTGCTCCCTGCGCTGGGCTGGCTGCAGCACACATCTGTGTAAGAGGCTGGGCCAGAGAGATGTTACAATAAGGGTCCAGGCACCCCAGAAGGAAAACAGAGGGTCTGAAACCAGAAGACGAAGCAATCAAATCAGCGGATTCGACAGAGAAGTTTTCTACCCTACAGGGACATCAAAGAAGGTCTGTAAGGAAAGCTGAGATGTTAGTCTGGAAACTGCTAAGGCAAAGAGTGTGACTTGTTAAGATTCAGTTTTAGTCACTACAAAGTGTGTTGTGTTTTGTTTCTCTCTTTGAAATTTGTCTCTTTCTCTTGCTTAGTATCACTTAAATCTCTTCTTTGTTACTATACTTCCCAAACCACCTCAGTGTTGTGTGTTCGAGTGAAGTGTGATTCTCCAGCCTACCCAACAGGCTGAGCTGTGCCCTGTCTCTCTGAAGGTAGCGAATAATTTCTGAGCGGTGCTGGGCCCAGAGTCCAAGGGCAGTTCACCAGACATCTTGTGGGAAGCCCAAAGAAACCAAAGGAGCAGGAGAGATTCCGGCCCCACTGACCCATGGGAAATTCCCACAGAAGAGCCTACCCAGGGCTCTAAACACGGCCACTTTGGGTGTGTACCAGAGTTCACTCACTGCTAGATGCTGGCCAGGCCTTGTGTCATTGCTTTCTCGCTGGGCTAGCAACCGCGCTCATACTCACTCTTGCAGTTTGTTGGCTGGGAACTCAGCCCTCCAACCAGGTGACTGTCCTTTACTCCACTCCTTCCTGGGTCGTGCTCTTTGCAAACAAAGTCCCAAAATGTCTTGAACAGAAACAAGGCCTTCCACCCTCGTGGGGAGTTCTTCCTCAGCCTGATTTCGGTTCGGCCTGCCCTTCTTGGGTTTCTATGGTCTTCTATGTCCCCTTCCTTAGGGACAGTGAGAGAAGCCAGTCCTACCCTGGACTCCAGGGTTTGGCCCAAGGCCATCTCCTGAACAGCTCGCTCTGCTTCTGGACTTTTGCTGCTGTTTTCCCTTGTTTCCCCTCAGGTGGGGCTCACTTGGTCATCAATTTGGCCTAGCCCCAGGCTAGGCAGCCATAGGCCAAGCCACCCTGTTAGATACCCTCCTCCTTCAAATCCGGTCCAGCCCGGCTGACAGGTTTGCTGAGGGGATGGTGAAACCCCATTGCTGATCAGAAGGAGGTCAGAGTCTGTTCCCTACGAGCTGAAGGTCCGTTTGTCCTGCTGCGGCAAGTGGAGCTGGAGAGCGGAGATGTTAGGTGAAAGAGACTGCATGATGGAGTTGGAGACTGAGGGACGGGAGCCTCCTCCCAGAAACGCTCCCAGGAGAAGAGGTTTGAGGAGGAGTTCTCTGGGGAGCCTCCTGCTTGGAACAAAAAAGGGTGGCACACTGATGAAGATGTCTCTGTCCCAGGGATGGGGGAAGCTCCCACCCAGGCTATGCAGCAGGGATCCCATTTCTCCCCCAAGAAACCCATTTTGCCCAAAGAAGTCAATGGCTCTTACCTCCAAGAGGGAGTGGGCTCTTCCCTCTAGGCCTCTTTGAGAACTACTACTGCTTGCACCCATCTGGGAGGCTGTCACACACCCCAGGACCTAGAAGACACGGGGGGAGGAGGCTCCTCTTCATGTCAGACTCTGAGAGCCCAGAGAAGGGCCAAAGGAAGAATAAAGGGCAGGAGATGAAGCTAGCCCGGAGCCTCTGTCCCATCCTCACCTCCTCAAAGGTGGAGCTTCCTGAGCTTCAGTTGGGCAGACAGTCTGTAGCCCTGACGCAAAGGTCCTTCTGCGCCATATGGGGCAGGAAGATCTCTGCCTGGGAGCATGGGAAATGGGATGGGGGTGAGATCAAGGAAAGAGGGGAGGGATATGGGTGTGAGGGAAAGAGCTCCTGCCCCAGATGAAGATATCTGGGGGGCCGTGGGAAGGACACAGCTCCACAGAGATGGGAGAGAGTTCCTGTGAGTGCCAGGGGCCTCCATTTCTGCTTCCACTAGTCCCCCATTTATAGTGAGACACAGCAGTACCTGCAGCAGGGAGCAGGACTTGCTGAACAGGGAGGGGAACCTTGAAGAGCATCAGATGAGCCACAGCCCTTGCAGCGCCTCGGGCATCTGGTGCAAGTGCCGAATCATGTGAAGCTGGCCCATGACCTTGGCTGTGACATCCTCATGCTGCAGGGGAACGAGAACATGTCAGAGACTGAGACACTCCCCAGGAATCAGGGAGGATGAAGGGCACCTGGAACCAGCACCATCATTTCCACGCAGCAGCTGCTCATGTCTGAGTGGTAGATTCACCCTCCTGACCCCCAGGATGGAGGCTTGCTGTCCTCTCTAGTGACCTTCAGTGCCAACCCCCCTCCTTGTAGGGTGAGCTCCTGCCACTTCCCCATCAGTGCCCCTGACAGCTGTTCCACCTCCAACCCACCTGGGGACACCGCTCAAGTTCGGAGAACCCTCTCTTCCACCCCTACCTCCATCCCCACCCAGGTAGGGCAGGGAGGGGGCTCTAGAAGGGTGGCGGTGGGTGGGAGGGATTCTGGCAGCAGTGAAGTGGAATGGGGAGAGCTTGAGACCTTTCCCCAAGACACCCCAGTGACAAAACCTGAAACCACAGGATGGCAGCCCTGGTGAATGGGGCAGGTCAGCAGCCCTGACGACTGAATCCTCCCAATCTCTCGAGAGCGGGTCAGGCCCTACCAGCAGCAAGACCAGCTTTCCACGCCCATGTGCCTCAGTCAGTCACCATCACCAGTCAGTCCTTGGCCTCCCAGGATGCCAGGGATGGGAGCAACTCTCGATGGTGGCTGGGGTGACATGGACACTAGGCCATGGGGAAATGGGTGCAGCTCTGTGGGGCAGGAAAGGTTCCCAGAGGGCACTTAGGGGACTCTCCTGTCCTTCCCAGGAGTGATAGCAGAGCACCACATCCTAAGAACAGAAGTCCATGAAGGCCAGAAGTCCCCACTGGGCTCCTTGCTACCAGGCCAGCAAATGGCGAGAGGATGGGAATGAGGCCCTGGGTCCCACCCCAAGCTTCTGAGTCGATTGCAGCTGCTTACCGTGTCCCCCATCAGTTGCTGGGCTTCCCCCAGGAGGGAGTAGACCAGCACCAGCCCAGCCTGGCTGACACGCAGCAGGGGGTCGTGGATGGCCAGCAATGCTGTCTGTACGAAGGATCTTCTCTGCCCGACGGAGAAGAATTTTTCAAAGACCTAAAACCAAGAGGACATGAAGCTCGAGTAGATTGCCCAGAGCCAGCCTCCAAGTCCTGGCGGTACAATGGCGTCTAGTGCCCCAAAGGGCGGGGAAGAGAGCTGCTGTGGCCAAGGCAGTTCATTCCCCAGGAGGCTTTCAGGGTCCCAGGGCTCACGGAAGCCCCTTTATTAAAAGGTCGCAGATGCTGAGGGACCAAAGCCTCCAGTGGCTCTTTCGGGAAGGCAATTTATGGCAGGGGCCAGGATGGGCTGGAAATGGATCTCTAATGTGGGTGAGCAGGCCCACTCTGCTGTGCAGGGCACAGAGACGACAGGGGACTCTGTCTTGCTTCCAGCAGAGAGATCTCCTGCACCTCAGCGGCTAGAGGAGTGTGCGTGTGTTGTTGAGGGGAGGAGGGGGTTGGAGCTGACAGACCAAAGGTCTCTTCCCCGCAGCTTAATGATTTCTCTCCTCGCTGGGAATGGCCTCTGCAGCTCCTTGGTTTCTTCAAGGGGAATCCAACCTGCAGCCTGACAAGAACAAGGAGACTCCTGGCCCAGTCCCAGTGTGGGACCTTTGGCACCAGCGTGTCCCACTGGTTGCTGGATGAGGAACTGTGAGCTGGAAATAAGGAGCAGGCTCTTTTCCTGTCTTCAGGAGGCCTCCACTGCAGGGAACCCAGCCAGCTACACTCCCTGAGCTGTGTCATGCCCTGGCACAGTGCCCTTACCTCCCCCACTCTGGCTGTATTCTTGTAGCCTAAGAGCCTTCTGTCCTGGTGCCAGTCATAGCACCAGAGATCCTCCACGTCATGTATGGTCAGACCTGGAAGAGAGAGAGAGAGAAAGAGAGCGACTTTTCTCCTCATTCTGGTTGCAGTTTCTGTGTCCTTCCAATCCCTTTGGTGGCTCCACAGTAGAGTGGAGAAGAACAGAGGCAGAGAGAGACTTGTCCTCCGGCTGGGGTCAGTCTGAGAGAAATGGTCTAGGGTCCCATTATCAACATATGGTCACTCTCAGTCCCCTATTGGGTTCCGTGTCCCAGCTGGGTTCCTTACCCTTCTGTTGGAGCAGCAGTTGGTAGAGCCGGTAAGTCCCCTCCCTGGCCTGCCGGCTGATGTCCTTGTCTGGATCGCTGACAAATAGAGCCAGCTGGGCCACATGGCGACCCATCTGAAGGAACTCGGCTGAGATCTAATGGAAGGGAGAGCAGAGGGGACTCCATCAGCATTTTCCTCTCAGCTCCCTGTCTGCCCTGGGCCAGAGGGCTCCTTCCCCTTAGCCCCTCTACGGGAGATGCTGGGGAGAGGAGCTTGAGATCGAGCCTTCATTTGCTCTGCTGCCAAGGGAGCCCGGGATGCCAAGCAGGGGCTGGAGCATGGTCCCCTTAAAGGAACACTGAACCAGGACAAGAAGAACTTGACTCAAGCTAGCTCAGTCCTGCTCTGACTCTGCCTCCCCATGAAGAACCCTCCTAAGCCACAGCCCCGGCAGCAGCAGCAGATCCTGCAGCCCGCTGGAGCCAGCCCAACTCCGCCTGGAGCCAGCAAGCTGGGCTCGGAGCTCACTTACGTCAAACTCAGGGAGAGTGACTGTGTATCTCAGCAGGGCTGTGCTGCTCCTGATGGCCCTGGCTCGCTCCTGCGACACCCTGGACACGACCCAGAGGTTGACATGCTGTGGGGAAAGGAGGCAGGTCAGACTCAGTGGCCAGCTGCTCCTGCTTTACAAATGAGCCCCCCACGCCTCCAGCCCCAGGGGCCTGAGACATTCTGCGCAGGGGGGAATAGCTGAGTCCTTGATGGCAGAGCTTTAGAAGGGGATTCTTTCCCCCAGGATGCAGCTTGTACCCTTCAGGTCACAACTTCTCCGCATCTCTCTAGATTGGGACAATCTAGGGGCTGGTCCCATCCTCCCAGAATCCCTGATTCCTGAACAGTTCACCAGAAAGAAGACTGAACCCTCGGCCCTTCCTTGCTATGCAAATCCTTGGGGGGAAGTAGGGAGTGACTGAGAGCACAATCCCCCCAGGAATTTCAGAGCAGATCAGAGGGAAGGGCTGATTCCCTGGGGCCCTCCTGTTTCTCTAGGAAGGAGCATGTGCCTCTTCTCTGAGAAGTAGCTCCCTAATCTCATGGGCTCTGTGTGTTGGAGGGGAGGGGGAAGGGTGGATTTTCAGACTCTCTCTCCCCAAGACAGCCAGGAGCCCTGTGCTTAGTGCTCAGCAGAACCAGGCAGAGCTCTGGCTTGGAGTCCCAGCTCCTTCCTCTGTTCCTCAAGAAGGAAGGACCTGACACTACATTGCACTGACCCACCAACCAAGGACGGCCCACTGGGGACCCAGCTAGGAGGACAGAGTAGAAAATGGATCTTCCAGTTTCTCCTTACCAGTCCCCCAAAGAGTTACGGTGAAATGGGGCTCACCTCCAAGATGAAGTGGAGCCTGTCTGTGTCTGGGGACTCTGCCAGCAGGTTCCCCAGCATGGCATCCAGGACCTCTGGGATGACTTTCTGCAGAGTCTGCAAAGCATGGGTCAGAGTTAGGGAACCTGGGCCTACACCTGCCACAGGATGGGAAGAGGGGTCTCTGGGAAGCACTGGGGAGACTCCCAAACACATCTCCTGGCCTCTCTCCTTCACATCCCACTGCAGGCAATTTGCAAGAATTGATGACCCCTGGAGCTTTAATCCATGAGCTTAGCAGGTCTCTGCAGAGGGCCTTGTAGGCAGAAGAGTATGAAACAGCCAAGTTGCTATGGATGGAACCTGGGCTTCTGGGCCAAACACGGCTTAGGAAAGAAAGAAAGAAAGAAAGAAAGAAAGAAAGAAAGAAAGAAAGAAAGAAAGAAAGAAAGAAAGAAAGAAAGAAAGAAAGAAAGAAAGAAAGAAAGAAAGAAAGAAAAATCCCCCAGGGAGGGGTAATCTCTTCCCTGCTGGAGGGAAGGATCCAAGCCTGCAGCTTGTTCCATCTCCACTACCCCACCCCTAAAGATGGAGCTCCAGCGAATATAGGGAGTAGGGACCAAGGACTACTCTGGAAGAGGAGGAGGATGGAGGAGAAAGTACCTGGATGCCGGTGGTGTCCTTCTCTGTGCCTAGGGTGAAGACGGAGTGAAGGGCAGCTCGCAAGAGGTGGGTCTCTAGGGCTGGCTCCAGGGCAGGTTTCATGGTGCTGGCAAGAGAGAGGAGCTGCTATTAGACTGTGCAGTACTGGGTGGGACTGTCGCCAAGACAGACACCAAGCCACAGGGATAGAGGCACAGGCTGGCGAGAATGGAAACTGAGGCACTTCGCTAGGGAATGACAAGGCCAAGGTGTCCCAGACAGACAGTGGCAGGACAGGAATAGCTGCTGTTCCCTGGAGCCTGCTGCCCCTCCTGTATCGGAGCCCGGGAGTGAGCCCCTCCCCAAGGCCCCTGTCATGTTATGGGAGTGAAAAGAAGAGCCCTGCCAGGAGAGAGTGACCCTCCCCACCCCTCCATCTCTGCCAGAGGCGCCACTCTTGGGAGGTGACTTGGGAGGGACAGTGACGGTGACTCCCAGCCTTGGGCCTGAGCAGCACTGGGGTGAGGGGAGCCGGCAGGGTGGGGGGGTGGGGCTGTCTCAGTACCAGAGGTAGCCCACTGCAGCCAGGGAGTGGGCGAGGACGGCGCTGGGTGACGAGTCATCGGGAAGCTCCTCGATGAGCTCCTGTGAGACGTGAAAGAGACAAAGGAGCGTGTGAGATTCAGGCCCGACTGATGCCTCCCAGTGAGGAGATGACACAGCCAGTGCCCCACATGGCCAGCAGGATCCCCCACCACCTTCCGCTCCTCCAATTCCTTCCTGCCCATCCGACTTGTCCCCCTTCTCGGATTCCTGCCCAGCTCACTCCAAATCCCCTTCTCTCCTCCTCCCTGTCAAAACTGCCCCCATTCAGCCCCATCCCGACGACTGAGCTGGGACCATGAGATTCCTTGTCCCCCACTCTCAGCTGCCCCCCAGCCCCACAATTCTCCCCCTCCCTCCAGCTGCCGTATGGCGTGTCTCACTCACCACGATCCTCTTCACCACAGCCGCCTTGCAGCAGCGCGGCTCCATCGTGTCCTCCCCTCTCTCCCGTGCAGCCAGACATGCGGGGTAGGTGGCCTGAAGGAACAGGAGCTGCTGCCCCTCATCCTGTACCCACCGGGAGTGGGGTATAGCGAGAGACAACCTGTTAATGAGGGACCTTCCTGCCCCACCCACACCAGCTCCAGGGCTCAGGCCTCAATGGGGGATTGTGGGGACCCGCCTATTGTCCAAATCCCCCCCCACTCCTACACAAGCAGGATCAGGAACTGGGACAGTGCCTGTGGGGGGAGATGACTTTGGCTGTTGTGGGACACCCCCATCTTGGGGGTCCCACATCATGGATGTAAAAGGGTCCCATTGGGGGTGGTGGATCAGGAGGCACAAGACCCTCGGCAGGGGGTGGGGATCCTGGGAAGGGACAGGACAATCTTGGTTCCAGCCCAGTGGGGAACATTTGTACCTTATCTCTGCACTGGAGCTGCTCTCGGATGACCTTGAGAGCAGCTTCATCTTTGGCCACGTCCACCCCTTCCTCCTGCTCCGAATCCAGGGGGGTCCCTGCACCAGGGAGGGAAGGACAGGGGCGTGGTGGGCAGAGCAGGATTCAAGACCCCCCTTCCCACCTCAGGCACCCAGGGCAGATGGGGCCCCAAACCTCCCTCTCAGGGATGCCTTCAGCCCCCAACAGCTGCAGAAGCCCAGAGAAGAACCCCCCCTCCACTGGCCAGGACTCCAGGGGAGGTGCCGATTCCCCCGGCCCTGGAGCAGCAAGGACCAAAGTGGCAGCAGCTCTTCATGCCCCCACCCCCAGGTCCCCGTGCGGAAGGGGCAGCTGTGTGACGGCTGCTGCTGTCCGTGGGGTTCGCGGGGCTCAGGCCAGACACCTGGGCTGGGACCCCCCCCCCGTATCCCTGGGAGAGCATCTGGGCCCAGGGTGTTCACATCCCGTCCTCAGCCCTCCCGGAGCCCAGCCTGGCTCCTCACCTGGAACAAAGCAGTGGCCTCCATTGGCCTGGCTGCTGCCAGAGGCCCAGGTGCTGCCGCTGTCCCATGCTGAGCTGCCGGTGCTGGGACAGGGACCTTCCCCCTCCTGGCCTGCAGGGGCTGGAAGGTCCTCAGAGACCGGGCAGGGCGATGCCTCCTGATGGGAACGAGGGCTGGGCTCCTGGGGCCGCTGCTGCCCACACAACAAGCCCCAGAGCCACCCTGCCCGGCGCCCCTCCTGGGCTGGGTCCTGTCTGCGAAACCGCAGCCTGGGCCAGCTCCATTGGGGCCTGGTCGGGGCCTCTCCCAGCTCGGCGCCTGCGCCGGGAGCCGGGGTCCTTTTCCAGAAGGCCGGGCACTTCCGCCGTCTGGCCTGGACGGGAGCTGCTTCCCCGCCAGCAGGGATGCAGGGGTTGCTCTGCCCCTTGGGAAGACGGCAGCTGCTTCCCTCAGGCTCTGGGGCCACCTGCAGAGCCTTCCTCCGCAACATCCGCAGGAGCCTGGCCATCCTGGAACCGAGCGGGGAGCAGGGGTGAGACTGGGCTCAAGGCAGCCTTTCACTCCTGGGCCTTTTCCGTCCCTCCTCCTCCCTCCTCCAACCACAGCCGCCCCCTCTGCCCGCACAGGAGTGCAGGGAGTGCCATCTACACACACGGGCAGGAGTTCATTGCATGATCCGCTCCCAACGTTCCCCCTCCTAATCCCTGCTGCTGCAATAGCCAGGAAGTCTCATCCTTTTCCAGCAATGAGGTCAGTCCCAAAGACCATCGGTTACTCTGGAGAAGCAGTCCCCTCCTGTCGTCCCAGGCCACTCTCCCACCCAGGCTAGAGAAGGAACAGAAGCCAGGAGTCCGGACTTCTCCTGGGAAATCATTCCTCACATCAAAGTCACAAAGGCCCTCGGCACAGGAAGCACAGAGCCCTCCTCATTCCCCATTGATTTCCAGGCTCAGCAGCTCACAGGGTCTGGCTCACCTCAGAGACTCTCAGCCTGGGGAAGGGTTGGGAGGGAAGGGCTGGGAGGGGAAGGGCTGGGAAGCCCCATTGCTGGAACCTTTCCAAACACACTGGAGACGGCTCTGGAGAAGCCCCTGCCTGGCCTAAGAGTGAGGGGCTCTTGGGGGCTGTTTGCAAATGAAATCCCCCTTTGGAGATAGTCTCTCCCCCAGACAGAGAGGGGAAGACACCGAGGAACCCGAATGCCACTCACGTGCTCTCAGTGATGGTACAATGGATGGCGGATGTTCAGGGTCAGCAGACGTCCCTCACCCTCCTCCTCACTCTCCAAGCCCAAGGCAGGCTGGAGAGGGTGGTGACCTCAGGAGTTACCCTGCCCAGCCAGCAGGCAGGGTGATGACACGAGGGCGATCGACTGGCTGTGAAAACAAGAGTCTGTCTGATTGCCAAGGGACGGAGAAACTCAGCCAGCAGCAGGGGGTGCAGAACACGGCCCTAGGGCGGAGGTGACAGCGCCTCCGGGATCCTGACATCCCAGCACTTTACTCACCTTCCTGGAGCCTCCCAAACCCACTGGGCTGTAGCCATGGGACCCCAACCCTACTGACGGCAAACGGGCCTCAGCTGCGACCACAGGGTCACACCGAGTGTCAGAGCCATGGATGGACCCCTTCACTGACCACTGCCGCACACTCCCTCCCACAGCTGGCAATTGCAACCAGGCCCTAATGTCTGGTCCCCCTGCCTTTGAGAGAGAGTGTCACTCCTGCTTCCATTGCTGCCTCTTGATCTGTGGGACTTTGGGCAAGTTGCTCCCCCTCTCTATGGCTCTCTGGGACTCACATTCCTGAATGGGCTTTATAAAAGACAATGGTTAAAGTTTGGCCCCAACTAGTTCTTGTTTCTCGAGCCTATCCATTTTAGCAAAGTTTAGAGTTCTTGACATTCAACACCTGGAAACATCCCTTTCTCCTTCGCAGATGGCCTTAACATCCCTTATCTCACCCAGGCTTCCTGCTGCCTGGAGTTAGAGAATTGACCCTGTTCCCATTGGACCTACCCAAGGTGTCACACAGCGAAGCGGTGACGGAGCCAGAAAGAGAAGACAACTGTCCTGATTCCTGTTCTAACTAACAGACAACAACCCCCCAGAGGCAGGGATAAGGCCCAGGAAATAAGGGGTGAACATTTTCATGGAAACCTTTTTCTGTCAGAAAATCCATTCAAACGAAACCACTTTGTTTCTTGAAATCATAACAAGTAGGATGAAAATTCTTTGCAAAAATATCTGTTTGCAAAACAAGAGCATCTCCTGTCCGTCACAGTGCATTCAACTGTCTCGTCATACACAAAGGGGAGACACTATGCTCTAGAAAATTGGATGAGATGCTTCACTCTGAGCTAAGTAGTTGCTGCTTTTCACAATTTCAAAACAATAAAATACAAATCAAATTGAATATCAGGTTATAATCTGATATGGCTCAGTGTGATAGGACACCCCCTAGTCTGCACTGCTCCGAGTGACACTGTTCAGTGGATCCCCAGCATCCACCCATGGTGAGGTAGGTGGGAGTGGATTGTTATTCATTCTTGACAGAAGGAGAAACGAAGGCTGAGAAAGGAGCAGGGACTTGTCTTAGCTGATGCAGCCAGTCAGTAGCAGAATTGCTCTCAAATGAGCTACAGACCAACAATTGTTCATAGTAATTATTCAGCAATTATTTCAGAAGAACTGGAATGTTCGAGAGGATCATGAACTGCTCCGAGACAATGAATGGAGAGCAGCATCCACATTGGTCAAACGTATAACTGATTGTGACTTATTTGCTTGGTCATAAAAGAGAACAACAAAGACCAGAGTTTCCTCCCTGTCAATAGCCCCCTCCTCAGCCAATCAAGGTTGAGACTTTGAGGGGTGGGAGGCTAAGGGTTCTCATTAAATAGCCCAAAGAATGGCCCCGGTCACCACCGAGGGGATCACTCTCGGAGCACTAGTCCAGTCTCCCCTCTCTGTGAGGGCCTCCCACAACCCCCCCGGACCCCGCTCCACACACAGAGCTCCTGGTGGTGGGAGGAGAGCAGAGGAAAAGGACAAAGAAAGCAAGAAGAGAAAGGTAGGAGGGACAGAGGAAAAGGGAAAACAAAAAGGAGAAACCCCAATGTCCCCAGTAATTCTAAGGGACAAAATCCTAGGTCGGAAATAAAATACTGCCCCCACAATCTAATGTTTTCCTTTCCTAAAAATCAGCCAGCACCTGATGGATCAGACTGAACAGGTTCCAAACCTCTCCGAGGCTCTTACCTTCTATACAGGAACGTCTGTTTTCGAGCAAATCCACTAAAAGAAAAGGAGAAAACTCCAAAGAGGGTCCTCCTTGCGCTCACGTACGTGCAAGTGAATGCTCTCTCAGTCCTCCAGGAGAGACCTCGAGAAGGAGACGTGCTGAAGCAAAGCCACAGGGATCTCCGAGCTTGCCCCTGTCCTGCACCCCTGTCCTGCCTGGCTGATGTCAAGTTCTCTCTGTGAGGTCATCGCCTCCCTACCACCTTTGTCCAATAGGCTGAGGTCCTGCCAAAGGCTCTTGTGATGTCACTGCCACACCCACCACTCCCCTGCAGTGCTGATGTCCTGCCCCTGTCCAGCTACATTGGATGTTTCAGCCGCTTCCCCTGGATCACCCCACTCAATGTCACTTCCTTGTGAGGTGACACCGACTACATAGTAGAACACAGAAGTTCTTCCCCAGGCCGCAATTAGGTTTTCACAAGTTAGTTGACTTTATGGCCAGAAGGAACCATTCGAGCATTTAATCTGATCCCCTGCGTATCCTAAGGCCTCCTGTATGTCAGAAGAGCTGGGCTTTTCTTTTACTCAAACATTTTCCAGAAAGGCATCTAGTCTTTATTCGAAGAGATCAAGAGATGGAGAAGCCATCATTTCTCTTGGTACTTTGTGCCAATGACAAACCACCTGTTAGGATATAGATATTCAGGCCTGTCTGTAAAGGCCTATACTCTAAGAATTTAGGTGTATTCTTATCACTTGGCTAGTGATAGAGGTATAAAAGAAAGAATCAAAATCACTGTCTGCTGGTGTAAGGGCCTTCTCTTACTGTCACAGTCTGAGGCCCTGTTCTTAGGCTAAGGCCTTTGGCTAAGCAGCAGAGGCAGCCATAAACTGGGAAGCGAACGGTCACATCCTCACATTCCAAACTAGTCACATTGAAATAAGGTGCTTTTGGGCTGTTAGGCAGTATCAGGACAGGATTGTATTCCTATCACCTCCAGAGAAAGGGAAGTGCCTAGAAAATGTGAAAGGAAACTTAGTTTGATAGCATCCTGTCTGGCAAGAACTCACTTATCAATAGCTGGGATGTGAAATCCTCACTTCTGTATTGTTTTGTCATTATAGTTCCCACTTTGCTGTTGTTTGTCTGTATAATCTCTGTCTGGTTCTGTGATTGTTCCTGTCTGCTGTATAATTAATTTTGCTAGGTGTAAACTAATTGAGGTGGTGGGATATAATTGGTTACATAATCATGTTACAATATGTTAGGATTGGTTAGTTAAATTTCAGGAAAATGATTGGTTAAGGTATAGCTAAGCAGAACTCAAGTTTTACTATATAATCTGTAGTCAATGGGGGGTGGAGGTGTGGGTGGGGGTGGGCATGTGGGTGTGTGAGATGGGAACAGGGAATGAGGGTAAGAAAATTGGAATCATGTTTTGCTAAAGGGGGAGATGGGAACAGGGAATGGGGGTAAGAAAATTGGAATCATGTTTTGCTAAAGGGGGAAATGGGAACAGGGAATGGGAGTAAGGAAGTTGGAATCATGCTTGGCTAAGGGCAGGAATCGGAACAGGGACATAGGTGTAAGACTCTGTGGTGTCAGAGCTGGGAAGGAGGATACTAAGGAAGGAAACTGGAATCATGCTTGCTGGAAGTTCACCCCAATAAACATCGAATTGTTTGCACCTTTGGACTTCGGGTATTGTTGCTCTCTGTTCATGTGAGAAGGACCAGGGAAGTAAGTGGGTGAAGGAATAAGCCCCCTAACACCACCCTCTTACAAATCTGGGTCTTATTGTCATTATCCTTTTTCTGATTTCTGCTTCCATCCATGGGGTTTTGTCATGCCTTTCTCTGAGACATAAAAGAGCCCTTTTATACTCAACATTTTCTCTCCATGAAGTCAAGCAACTCACTTCTCATTCTTCTCTTGTATATACTAAGCAGATTGAGCTTTTTCAATGTCTCATAATAGGGCATCATCCCCATCACTCAGTTATGAATCTTTTCTGCACCCTCTCCAATTGTTTTAACATAATATTCAAAATGTGGAAACAAGAACTGGATTCAACATTCCAACATCAGTCTCACCAATGCTCTTTCACTTCCCTTTCCATCCTCACTACTCTATCCAGCCAAGAATGGCTTTAACCTTTTTTAACACAGTTTCACATTGACAGCTCATGTTGAACAGCTTGTCCACTATGACCCCAAAATCCTTTTCAGGGTCACTGCTTTCCAGCGGATTGTCCCCAATTCTGTAGGGTGCCGCCTGACTCCTTTGTTACTGGAGGTATGGGGTTGCATTTGGCTTTATTAAAACCTAATTCTTTAGTAAGTATTTTAGAAGAACTAGCCCATTAGAGAGAGAATCGTGAATTACTCCAAGACAATGAATGGAGAAAAGCGGCAAGAGCAATCAAATACATGTTTGGTTATGCCCTATTTCCTTGGTCTTAAAAGAGGGTCACAAGGACCTGAGCCTCCTCCCTCACAATAGCCCCAAACTCCCCCAATCAGCATTGAGACTCTGAGAAGCAGAAAGCTGAGAGTTCTCACCAGATGTCCCGGGTCACCACCGGAGGGAGTCACTCTTCGAGCACTATTCCAGCCACATGTCTTTGGGAGGGCCTCCCGCAATGAGAGTTGGAGTGCAACCCCCCCTCCCTCCCTCCGTCCCCAACTCCACACGCACAGACAGGTCCTGGTGGTGAAAGGAAAGCAGGGGAAAAGGACAAAGATGCAAGAGAAGACGAGAAAGGAGGGAGAGACAGGAAAAGGGAAAACAAAAAGGAGAAACCCCAATGTCCCCAGTAATTCTAAGGGACAAAGTCTTAGGTCGGAAATAAAATGCTTCCCCCGCAATCTAGTGTTTTCCATTCCTAAAAATCAGCCGACACCTGATGGATCAGACTGAACAGGTTCCAAACCTCTCCGAGGCTCTTACCTTCTATACAGGGACGTCTGTTTTCGAGCAAAACCACTAAAAGAAAAGGAGAAAACTCCGAAGAGGGTCCTCCTTGCGCTCACGAATGTGAAAGTGAATGCTCTCTCAGTCCTCTAGGAGAGACCTCGAGAAGGAGACGTGCTGAAGCAAAGCCACAGGGATCTCCGAGGTGGCCCCTGTCCTGCACCCCTGTCCTGCCTGGCTGATGTCAAGATCTCTCTGTGAGGTCATCGCCTCCCTACCACCTTTGTCCAATAGGCTGAGGTCCTGCCAAAGGCCCTTGTGATGTCACTGCCACACCCACCCCTCCCCTGCAGTGCTGATGTCCTGCCCCTGTCCAGCCACATTGGATGTTTGAGCTGCTTCCCCTGGATCACCCCTCTCAATGAGCGTTCATTGTGGGCTCAAGCCGAACACAGTAAAACATCAGAGGCTTCTCCCCATGCTACGCTCATTTTTCATCAATTAGCAGACTTTATGGACAGAAGAGACCATTAGAGCGTGTCATCTGACCCCCTGCATATCACATGCTTTCTGTAGAGCATAGGAGCTAATTTTTGACTACACACGTTCCAGAAAGGCATCTAGTCTTCATTAGGAATTCCCACCTCTTCCCTTTCTAGTTTCTTCCTTTGGTGATTCGTCCTCACTGTTGAATATGTGTGCCTTCTTTCTAATACGAATTGGTCTCTTTTGAGTTTCCAGCCACTGGGTCTTGTTATGCTTTTCTCTGATAGATTAATGAGCCCTTTAATACCCAATATTTTCTCTCCATGAAGTCACTTCAACACTTCAATGATGTCACCACCCAATCTTTTTTATAATCTAAACAGGCTGAGCTCTTTCAATAGCTCACTAGCATCTGCCAGGAAGGGAGTCCCCACAGAGGGACACCATAATCTCCCAGGGAGGGAAAAGGCTCTCACTGCCATTTCTTAACCTCATGGGGTGTTCTCCTGCTCTGCCAACCCCACCCCTTTTTCAGTATCTCCAGGTGCCTGAGGGAGCAGGAACCAGAGGCCATCCTGCAGCTGGGACAGAGATGGAGGTTGATGACCTACCTGCCCGTGGTGACCATGGTGCAGGACAGCCCTCAGGACATGCGAATGCAGCTCCAGATCTGGGAGCAGCTTCCCTTTGCTGGCACGAGACCTTGCAGGTTGCGGTGGGTGAGACAGGCATTAACTTTTGGAAACCCTCAGTGGGATCAGAGGGTAATGGTTTGTAGAAAGTGGTGTTGGAGAGCTTTACAAAAACTAGACAAGAACGGTGCATGTTGCAGGGCAGCTCCAGCCCCGGTGCTGTCAGTGAGACGTGTCCTCCCAGCCCTGCCTGACGGGTCTTTCTGTTTCAGACCCTCCTTGGAACTGCAAGAAAAGTCCAACCTGTAGAGTTGTGGTTGCAGTGATAGTTGTATGGTCTGCGTTGATTGCTGCCATCATTGCTCTGGCAGGTGAGTTCCCAGCTTCCGCCCCGCTCCCTTCCCCTCCATCTATGATCTCCGCGCATCCCATTCCCCCGTGACCTGCCACACTCACTCTCTCCTCCCGGCCTGTCCGGCTTCTGCCCCTGGGGCAGAGGATTCCTGGGGGATCTTCCTCCCAGACCCCTGCACCTGGGCACTCTCTGTGTCAGGACGATCTGACTGACATTAGCCCCCCCAGCCCATCTCTGAGCTCTTTGGACCCAAGTCACCTTTGCCAGGCGCCATGAAGCAGTCCCTGACCAGGGTGTCCAGTGGGACAGGATGCAGTGCAACCCTGAGCCCTTTGCCTTCCCTGTGTTGCTCTGAGGTTACCAGCTTGGCCTTCCTGGATCTTCAGGTCACGCCTGTGGCCGGACGGCAGGTGCTGCCGTGTTATTGAAATGAGCCATAGAATTAAGTCAAGACCCCTCCACCAGCGCAGTGTGGAAACCCCCCAATCGCTGAGCTTGGCCATGAAGGGTCCCTTAGCACCATTCACTCCCCCGGGCTGCCCAGACAGCGTGTGCTCATGCAGAGGGTGTCTGTTTGCGGTGAACATGAACCCTGTTGTATCCCCCCGTTGTCAGGGGCAGGGCGTGCTGGGGAATGTCGGGGGTGGGATTTCTCTATTGTCCTGGTATCCGATCACTGGGCCCCAGGAGGGTTTAGCAGCTGGCAGAGGGGATTGAATCCAGCTCCGTCTGCATTAGGAATCCTCTGTGCCGATGTCATGACGTCCGTGTAGTTGAATTGGTGCAAACCGCTAAAGCAGACGCACTGCACTGGTGCACAAAGGAGCTTGCCTTGGTGCAGTTCGCTGCAGGAAGTTACCAGAGCGAGCCGCACTGCTCCAGCGCATCTCCAGGAGGTGTTTGCCCTGATGTCACTGTGTCACTGTGATTATACTGGTGCAGATTGCTCGGATACAGATGCGCCCTGAATCCCAGCTCCCTGCTGTAATGGCAGGCTGTTGCAATGGGCAGCATTGGTTCTCGCTGTGTAAGGTGGGAATCTGTGAGCTTAGGGTTGGTTACACACCTGCAGGTGCAGGGAGCTCTGCAGAACATGTGGCATCTGAGCTGGAGATGGATGGTGGAGACAGCCTGTGCCATCAACTGTTCGTCACTGACTTCTCTGCTCAGTTCAGTAGGGCAGGGGTGTGGGCTACCGTGCACTGGACAGTGAAATCTACAGGGTCAGACATGCCTTGTGAGTGAGGTGAACACATGCTCGCTTTCTGATCACCGCTGCCATGTTTCCTAACTCTTCCCAACTTAGAGTGTCTGTTCCTCGCTGAGCGCCAGCCACATGGGAAGGCTTGAAAACCAGCTACCGAGTTACTGTGGTGCAAACAAAAGTGACGTGCTCGAAAACATCTGGAGGGGTTTGAGTCCAACTCCTCTCAACTAGACAGGCCTTTCAAATCCTCTTTGGTGTCACTTATGGGTGACCCCACTGCTGCTCTTTCATGGCTCTGAAAGGGTTACACTGCCATGAGGGCTTCCAGAAAGTGCCTTTCTTGCTGCTGTGTTTGGGGAGAGAAAAGTCTGCAGGTAGGAGGTGAATTAAGTTCCATCATTCCTGGCCCACAGTGCAACAGGTCACTTCCCGTGGCTGTGGTTTCTGGCGCCCCCTTGTGGCTTTCATGTCCCTGAGTGAAAGTTCCCACATTCTTCTCAGTTGTTCACCTGCTGTTTGTTGCTAGGTTGAACGTCCAGCTGTTGATCTTGTGCCTGGGGTGAAATGCTCTGAGCTGTGTCAGTCCCTCGCAGGCTGGGAGTGTCCCTGGAATCCTTCTTGCCAGGCAAATTTACAGTGACAAACGTCTCCGTCCCCCTGCATCTGATTGCAGTGGACCAGCCCCAGCTGGGGGTCCCAATGGGCTTGGCAAGCCGGTCAATTGACTGCCTGTTTGGCCGCAGTCAAATGCTCCAGCGAGAGCCCTGGGGGTAGGAGGCAGCCTGCCTTTCGGATTGCGTCTTGGAGCCTCACTGGTGCTTTCCAGAACTTGGTTTCATTGTTTTGCCTTTTTTTTCTGAGCTAAAATAACTCAGTGAAGTACATTTTTTAAAAAATTAGGTAGATCCATATCTATCGAAAGCTAAACCTACTGGAGACAATGACGTCTTGCTCTTTTTTCTTCCTGGCGGGAGGTAACCAATTCTGATAAATTGGTATTTTAAAATATCTGACCACTCTTTGACAGATTTGACTGGTCAGTTGACCAATTTTCGTACCAGTCAAATGCCCAATTCTCGTTGCAATTCTTACCCTCCATGTGACTGTCTCATTCTCAGCGCTGACCTCTCAGCTTTCATCAGCTGATCTGTGCCCCCCTGCGAGCCCCTCGTGCCCGGACGGCTGGATGGGATACCGAGGGAAATGCTACTATTTCTCAGAGACGGAAGGGAGCTGGACCGACAGCCGAAGCTGCTGCTCTGCCCCGGGTGCCTCCCTGGCTGGGATCGACAGTGAGCAGGAAACAGTGAGAGACTCTCGAGTTGCCAGACACTAATCTGGGCACAGGGATGGCTGCTGCAGCAGGACCTGGGCTCTGCCCCGTGGGGTGAGGAGCAGCTGTGAGCCCTCCCGTGCTGGGAGGCCGGAGTGAATGAACTTCCAGCCGCTGAACGCCAGCCCTGGCTGGGCCCAGGGCCCTACTGTCTGTGTGTGATCACAGGGATTGCCCATTCTCCGCTGCCCCCCTCCCCAAATAGGGAGACAGCTTCTGTCTAGGGCAGGGCTGGCTCAAGCATCTCCTGGCCTGCTGGCTGCTGGAGTGGGACTGAGAACCCAGTCAGTGCTCCTGTTGCGGGGATGGGAAAGGAGCAGCCAGCTGAGGAGGCGGGGGAGGAGGGGATCCTTTCACATTGACCCCTCCCACTTCAGCTTGCCTCCCTCCCTCCTCCTGCCTTGCTGGGGTGAGCGGTGGCTGCTCTGTGAGAAGAGACGTCTCTGCAGAGAGCTCAGACCCAACAGCTGCCCCCAGCTCAGGGGGACTTGGGGTGTGGGTGACTGGGAGCACTGGGGTGGGGCTGCTGTGTGCGGTGGGAGGGTTAAGACTGCCCGGGGGATCTTGTGCTTTGCAAGAGGGAGGGGAAAATCCCCCCTGAAAATAAACTGAGCACCCTTCAATATGTGACTGGGATTCTCTGCAGCACAGAGCCCTGGAGGGGCGGTGGGGGGGAGCATGGGAGGTGGGGATGATACCTGCTGTCCCTCAGCTTTCTTTAAGGCGTTCCTGCTGCGCCATAAGGGTGTCTATGACCACTGGATCGGCCTCTGGAGGGAGCAGGGTCAGCCCTGGAAATGGGCCAATGGCACCAAATTCAACCACCTGTGAGTCTCTCTCACCCCTCTGGACTAATTCCCTGGGCTTGGGGATTCTGGTGTCTGAGCGGTTTGAGCTCAGGTAGATCCACCATTCAGTGCTAGTGAAACCACCAGACACGACCCTGGTCCGTTCGCGTCCTGCGTGTATCGGAGACCGATGGGAGCCGGCGTGTCCCTGAACTCTCGGCTCCTCCCCGCAGCACGGTGCTGGGCCGGAGACAGAGCCCGCCATAGCCAGAGATGCCCTCGCAGCGCGCTGGGATTTCAGCTGGGACACTCGCTGTTCTCCCCCAGCCCTCTTCAGCAAGGTCCCTGGGGTGTCTGACCCCCCCTGGGGAAAGGAGGCAGCAGGGAGCTCAGGTTAACAGTGGCTGCTAGAGAGGGCAGCATGCCGAGCACTGCATGGCAGGTGCAGGTCCCGCTGGGGATTGCAGCCGGCAGGTTTGAGTGACTTGGCTGGTGAGGCCTCTGAATCCGCAACAAGGCACCGATGTTAAAGGAGCCTGCGGTTCACAGGTGCTGGACGCCTGGGGCTCCCACGGGAACGGGGTACAGTAGTGATGGCTGCCCAACACCCCGCGATGGGTTTCAGTGGGCTCCAAGTGTGATCACAAAACCAGCGCTGCTTGAACCCTGGGACTTCAGCAGTAGAAGCATGAGCCTCTGCCATAGGAGCGAAAGAATCCACTTCTTTAACTGAAACTCCCCCCCGGTTGATAAAGCTCTTTTGCAGGCCAGCCATTAGAGGGGGATGGAGACCCCCCCCACTTCTCTGGTCTGGGTTACTTCAGTACTTTGAAAAATCAGGCTCTTTTGGCGCTGGGTCAGGGCTCCCCAATGGACAGTCCCCATTCTGCTGTATTGGACCCAACCTTTGGATCCCACCTGCTTCCAGCCTCACTGGGTCTGAAGAGCTACCAGACACTGTCCTGAGTTCGCGCCTCTGTGGCATTCTCCTGGGGTACAGACTCCCTGTCTGGTATGCTCCTTAGGATGTGGGACCCTGCAGATCAGCTGCTGTAGGATCCAAAACCAGTGCTGAACCCTCCCAAATCTCCCGAGAGGCATGTTGTCCCTAGAGCTCCACCCTCCACACCAGATGAACTCTGGGAGACTTACGTGAGGGTTACAAACAAGGAACACATGCTTTCACAAAGGAACTTCTTCAACACTCTCTTTTTCCCCCATGCCCAATGGAAAGCTCAAGAGTTATAGATCAACCGAGAAGGAAACCCCTGAATGCAATTTCTTCTTTCAGTGTCATCTTGGTTCTGCTCCATGTGTTTCAAGGAGGCGAGATCCTTCCTGTCCCCCGCTTTTCCTGCTCAGTCGTCTGGTTCTGGTGATGGTCTGCCCCTCTTGTTAGAGGGCCGGTCCCTTTTGACAATCAGTCTAACAAATTCTCTCTGTCCTGCTGGGGACTGTCCATTCTTCAGCACCCCTGTGGGCTGCTCAGCATAGAGGGTCAGGAACAGTCAGCGGTTCTGCAAAGCCCCTGCTGTCCTGAGCTCTGCTCCTGAGGGGCTGGGAGAGTAGCTGCTCCGCACTCAGGCCTGCACTGTGGAGAACGGCTCCCCTGGCTGGGACTGGTGTGAAATGCCCAGCCTCTGCCTGACTGCAGCTCCCTGGCTTCTGTGTGGCAGGTTTCACTTAAGAGGAGGAGGTGACTGCGCGTATCTGAACGACGAGAAAGGGGTCAGCAGCTCACGGTGCTACATGGGAAGACGGTGGATCTGTAGCAAACCTGAGGTGTATGTGATGGTGTCATAAATATAAAGGGAAGGGTACACACCTTTAAAATCCCTCCTGGCCAGAGGAAAAATCCTTTCACCTGTAAAGGGTTAAGAAGCTAGGATAACCTCGCTGGCACCTGACCAAAATGACCAATGAGGAGACAAGATACTTTCAAAAGCTGGAAAGAGGGAGAACATCAAAGGGGTCTGTGTCTGTCTGGGTGAGGCTTTTGCCAGGGACAGAACAGGAATGGAGTCTTAGAACTTAGTAAGTAATCTAGCTAGATATGCGTTAGCTTATGATTTCTTTAAATGGCTGATAAAATATGTTGAGCTGAATAGAATGAATATTCCTGTCCGTGTGTCTTTTTGTAACCTAAGGTTTTGCCTAGAGGGATTCTCTATGTTTTGAATCTAATTACCCTGTAAGGTATTTACCGTCCTGATCTTACAGAGGTGATCCTTTTCTTTTTACTGTTTCTTCTATTAAAATGTTTCTTTTCAAGAACTGAATCCTTTTGTCATTGTTCTAAGATCCAAGGGCTTGGGTCTGTGGTCACCTATGCAAATTGGTGAGGATTTTTACCAAACGTTCCCCAGGAAGTGGGGTGCAAGGTTTTGGGGAGGATTTTGGGGGGAAAGACGTTTCCAAACAACACTTTCCCAGAAAGCCGGTTAAACGTTTGGTGGTGGCAGTGGAAGTCCAAGGGTCAAATAGTTTGTACCTTGGGGAAGTTTTAACCTAAGCTGGTAAAGTAAGCTTAGGAGGTTTTCATGCAGGTCCCCACATTTGTACCTTAGAGTTCAAAGTGGGGAAGAAACCTTGACAGATGGGAAAAGAGACCGCACTCGAAAGGGGCTCAAAATGAGACTCCTAGAAGTGACACTTATACAACTCACACCTACTTGAACAAGCCAAGATCTCAAAATCAGGCAGTGGGGCCCTCAAGCAATAAGTGTGTCTCGTTTAAACTCCGTATGTGCCATCTGCTTTTGAACCTTTTAAACTCAGGGTTACGTTGTCAAGCTTTTCTCTGCAGCTGAGAGGGAGTGATCTCATGAGAAGGAGTCTTACCTCATTTCCCCAGCATGTGGCTAAGGGAAGGCCTTGTTCATTTAGACTCCAGAACAGCATTTCTCAAATGCAGCCAGCAGCTGATTGTTTTGCAGCCACAAGAGCCTCCAAAGTGCCCCAACAATCGCTCAGATGTTAAGTATTAAAGGTGTCTTCTAAATGCCATAAATCCTCATGCGTGCTCCCTTTTAAATAGTACCGTGCCGGCAGAGCTGAGCTACATAGGTGTGGTTTTCTTTCAAGTCACAAAGTGTATTCTTTGGCTAAGAACATAAGAACGGCCATACTGGGTCAGAGCAAAGGTCCATCCAGCCCAGTATCCTGTCTGCCAACAGCGGCCAACGCCAGGTGCCCCAGAGGGAGTGAACCTAACAGGCAATGATCAAGTGATCTGTCTCCCGCCATCCATCTCCACCCTCTGACAAACAGAGGCTAGGGACACCATTCCTTACCCATCCTAGCTAATAGCCATTCATGGACTTAACTTCCATGAATTTATCCAGTTCTCTTTTAAACCCTGTTATAGTCCTAGCCTTCACAACCTCCTCAGGCAAGGAGTTCCACAGGTTGACTGTGCGCTGTGTGAGGAAGAACTTCCTTTTATTTGTTTTAAACCTGGTGCCCATTAATTTCATTTGGTGGCCCCTAATTCTTGTGTTATGGGAACAAGTAAATAGCTTTTCCTTAGTCACTTTCTCTGCACTACTCATGATTTTATAGACCTCTAACCACTGTGTTTACATCTCATGTTATTGTAGCTCTGTAAGTGGCTATGGGCCATCTCACTGCGTGGTGTTTGGGTAGGTTGCGATTGTTCATGGGGGTGGGGAGGGAGAGGTGAAAGTGTTATAAATGTGACTGGGTATCAGAAAGTATTTCAGGTAATCTAGTGCCAGAAAATGACCTTGAATGTGACAGCAGGTGGCTCCTCTGGGACCTTCTGCTAAGAAAAGCAAAACATAGAAAGAAAAAGAAACACTTCAGCACCAGGGGGAAAGGCAGTTTCCTGTGTTTCCGAAGCCATCTGACTCCATTTCTGAACAAGTTGAAGTGTGAGAGAGAAATTCATCAAATTGAAATGTATGTCGTGCAACGTCCCTTCAGCACTTGTGCAAGGGAAGTTGAACCAAATTACTACGGTGAGCTTCAGAGGCGCAAGCTGTTAAATGATGCAAAAACCAAGCTGAAAAGACAACAGCAACGGCTCAGATTTTGTTGTTACTGTTATCATTATTATTACTGGGCTATGTTGACTATGGTTTTTTTTGTGTGAAAGAAACTTTGGACATATTGGCAGATACATTCTTTCGTTATTAGTCATTATCCTTTCTATTATGTAAAGCATTTTTAAATTTAGTTCAGAATTGTTGTACAGCCGTCCACCTTTGACCAAAAAAGCAAAAGAACAACAAAAAAGACAAGACTGTGCAAAGCACTGGTTTGTTCTGTGTTTAGGTCCAGTAAAGATAAGACACAACTGTACCTTATATTTATTATTGAGTCTGCAAAAAATCCCTATGTAAATATGCACATGTAATTTATTTGTTTGTTTTTCCTACAGTTAGTTAAGTATTGTCAGAGCCTCATTCTGAGGCTGCCAAAAATTTGTGAGAACCCCGGCTCTAGAAAGTGTTAGAAAACAAAATCCTATGTTACCCATTACTTTCCAGTATTTGCAAAAAGAAAAGGAGGACTTGTGGCACCTTAGAGACTAACCAATTTATTTGAGCATAAGCTTTCGTGAGCTCCAGCTCACTTCATCGGATGCATTCAGTGGAAAATACAATGGGGAGATTTATATACACACAGAACATGAAACAATGGGTGTTACCAGTATTTATTCACCCTCGCTTGCATCTCTGTTCTTTGATAATAAACTCATTCCTGTTTTCTTTATATCTAATTGCTGTGTTCTCAATAGAGTGGTTGGCCTGAATTGAATCTTACAAGCTGCTGTGGACCGCGCCTGTGGGATTAGAGTCACAGTTCTGCATGTGCTCCGGGGAATGGGCTGAGCACTCCCGAGGGACGCTCAGAGGTTTTGGGAGTGTCGATCGCTAACCTGTACACAGAGAGCGAGGCCTGCAGGGGGCTGGAAGGTCAGGCTTGCGCTGCCAGGGGTGGTGGTTTGAGAGAGCTGACCCATGGCAGGCCTGGACAAGGCTCCCCCAAAAGTGCCTCGTATGCCTGCTATGGATCACTCAAACGGGCAGACGTCCCCGGCTCATTCCACCCCTGCACCCCCCAGGTACAACCCACACAAGGCATTCGACCAGGGTGAGGAGAACACCTGCAATGCCCTGTCACCTGACGTGCTGAATTTGCCTCTGAGCCCATTTTCCCTTCCAGCTTGGGACTCCAGAACCCTGCCTTGTTGAGCCAGACATGCTTGCCAGCTGCAAACACAGACCCAGGTCTGGGCCACACCCCCAACGCTGCAGACTTTAACCCAAAACTGCTCAATAGGTCACCTGTCTCCAGCAACTAGCTCCCAATGGGATCCAAACCCCAAATAAATCCGTTTTACTCTGTATAAAGTTTATACAGGGTAAACTCAAATTGTCCACCCTCTATAACACTGATAGGGAGAGATGCCCAGCTGTTTGCTCCCCCAGGTATTAATCACTTACTCTGGGTTAATTAATAAACAAAAGTGATTTCATTAAATATAAAAAGTAGGATTTAAATGGTTTCAAGTAATAACAGACAGAACAAATAAGTTACCAGGAAAAATAAAACAAAACACGTAAGTCGAAGCCTAATACATTAAGAAACGGAATACTGATAAATCTCACCCTGAGAGATGTTCCAATAAGCTTCTTTCCCAGACTGGACTCCCTCCAGTCTGGGCCCAATCCTTTCCCCTGGTACAGCCTTGTTCCAGCTCAGGTGGTAACTCGGGGATTTCTTATGACTGGCAGCCTCCTTTGTTCTGTTCCACTCCCTTTGATATCTTTGGCACAAGGCGGGAATCCTCTCACGGTCTCTCTGGGTTTCCACTCCTCCTTCTAAATGGAAAAGCACCAGGTTAAAGACGGATTCAAGTATCATGTGACATGTTCACATGTCCTGTGAGCCCCCCTCCATTCTTTCAGGACTGGCCCGCACGTATGCGGTGAAGGCTTGCAGGTGAACAGAGCCATCTACAGTCAGTTGTCCTAGCTAATGGGAGCCATCAAGATTCTAAGCCACCATTAATGGCCCACACTTTGCATAACTACAGTAGGACCTCAGAGTGATATCTCATATTCCTAATTTCAGATACAAGAATGACACATTCATCCAGATAGGATGAACACACTCAGTAGATTTGTAAGGTCTCATTACAAAACTTATAGAGACCTTTTGCATAAAGCATATTCCAGTTACATCGTATTCACACTTAAACATTTTTATAAGGCTTATGAAGTGCAATGTCACAGGGTCAATACCCTCAGAGGATACCTGCAGATAGAGGCTTCCCTGGCTGGTGGAAAGGCCTCAACTGCCCTGCTTCCCATGGCCAGAAGGCATTGTAGTACAGCTATTCTCAGCTTACCCGGGCCTATGTGGAGCAGAATGTACATTAGAGCAGCCCCAAGGCTGCTCTGACTTAGACCTGGTCAGCACAAAGCCTGACGATCATTTGTCTACTCTGCGATCAGCACTGGCTGCCAGTGAGTTGGCCACCCAGGAAGCGTAGCCCTTGGCCCTTCCCCTTGTGCCTGAGGTCCCGCCACTCCCCTTCTGCCCCCCTCCCTCCCCTTCTACCTACCTCTCCCCCGCAGGAGCCCAAAGCACCCTCACCACAGCCCACAGCCCCAGCACTGGATGGCAGAGGTCGGGGGGCGAGACCCCAGCCCCGGGGCACTGCAACCTCCGTGCCCACAGCCCCATGACACCTGCTGCCCATGCTGATCACGCTGTCTGGATTGAAGAGATTTGATGCACGTTACCCTACTGTTCCCGTATCGTGTCCGAATCCCAGAGCTGTTGGCACCACTGGAAACGGAACATTCATTCATTCCTAAATCTGCTCAAAGTGTGTAAGTGCAAAGAAGAAAGGAATAATAAAATATATATAAGAGAACCCCTGAGATGCCTAGCTCTGTAAACAGTGAGAGGTGAGGAAGCCCCTCTCGTGTGGGTGCATCGTATGGTGCCATATGCACACCCAGCACTTCTCAAATCCGAGATGTTCTAATCCACATCCATCTCCTCGCCCTCCCATTCTCCCATCTCCTCCACCTCCATCTCCTCCATGTCGCTGCTGTCAGGGTCGTGTTGGGGCTCCGTCGGAGCCCTGGCTTTTGGGCTTTTGTGAGGATTTTGTTTTCTATGTAACCATTACTTTCCAGTATTTATTCACTCTCGCTTGCATCTCTGTTCTTTGATAATAAACTCATTCCTGTTTTCTGTATATCTAAGTGCTGTGTTCTCAATAGAGTGGTTGGCCTGAATTGAATCTTACAAGCTCCTGTGGACCGCGCCTCTGGGGTTAGAGTCACAGTTCTGCATGTGCTCCGTGGAACGGGCTGAACACTCCAGAGGGACGCTCAGAGGCTTTGGGGGTGTCTATCGCTAACCTGTACACAGAGAGCGAGGCCTGCAGGGGGCTGGAAGGTCGGGCTTGCGCTGCCAGGAGTGGCCATTAGCCTCTTAAGTCCCCTTGTGAATCCAGCCCTACCGTTCATTGGGACAAGTCCTCAGCTCCCTGAAGCTGTCCCGTTACCCAGGTCGCACGGTGCAGGTTTCCTCTCACCCATCAGACTTCGTTTTTAAAGGAAAGCTGAGATGCAGGAGATCAAGGTGGCGCTTCCAATGAACAAGTACCAGGTCACCCACCCCATGGGATTCAGCCTCGTATGGTCCTTGCTCCAGACCCCCAACTCTGTGGGTCTCAAGCAGGGGTACACGTATCCCTGGGGTACACAGAGCTCTTCCGAGGAGTAGGTCAACTCATCTAGATATTGGCCTAGTTTTACAACGGGCTACATAAAAAGCACTAGCGAAGTCAGTGCAAACTAAAATTTCAGACAGACACTGACTTGTTTACACTGTTCTATATGCAATACACTGACATGTAAGTACAATACTTATTTCCAATGGATTTATTTTATAATTGAATGGTAAAAATGAGAGTCAGCCATTTTTCAGCAATAGTGGCTGTGGCAACATTTGTATTTTCATGTCGGATTTTCAAAGCAAGTCATTTTTAAGCCACGTAAAACTTGGGGTACGCAAGAGAAATCAGACTCCTGAAAGGGGTGCAGTGGTCTGGAAAGGTTGAGAGCCACTGCCCTAACTCATCTCACAGCCTGGGACGTCTTCTCGACTGACGCTCCGCAGGAAAGCTAGAGATGAAAGACAACACCAGAGCCCAGCTTCCCAGTACAGGGAGGGGGAGGAAAGACTCACCCCTGGGCCTTTCCTTGTTACAGGGACCCACAGTGACACGGACTCTCTCTCACTCTGCAGCTTCTCAGGCTCTGCAGATGGGAACAGCTACGGGTGGATAAAAGGCAGCCAGGTTCTGTCTGAGACGTGTGCCGCGGAGCTCAAATGGATCTACCAGAAAGAAGCGGCCATGATATAAACAGCGCAACTGAGGATCCACATTTGTGTATCTGTAATGTGAATTACCCCCCTGTGAAGACTCCTGGGTAGGGCCCTACCAAATTCACCCATCCAGTTTGGTAAATTTCACGATCATGAGATTTTTAAAAGTCTTTTAAATTTCACAGTTTTAGCTCTTTCAATCTGAAATGTCACCCTGTTGTAACTGTGTGGATCCCATCCCAGAAGAGAGTCATGGGGGGTCTCAAGGCTATTGGGGGAGGGGTGTCACGGTATTGCGACCCTGACTTCGGCACTGCTCCTGGCAGTGGTGCTACCTTCAGAGCTGGGCTCCCGGTCGGCGGCCACAGAGCTTTCTGCTGCTGGGGGAGGTTCCTGGAGGTGGCTCTGATCTGGCCCTGGGAGCAGCCCATGCAGGGGGCGAGGTCCTGTTCCTCCCCAGCCCAGCCCGAACTTGCAGCTAGTTCCTGGCACACGATAGGAGCCCCTGCCCGGGACGCTCCCAGCCCTGCCCCTCCCCCGTTCCAGGGTCCAGCCCTGCCACTAGGATAGTTCACTAGGATGCTGGCAGGGGGGTAAGCCTTGGGCAACAGGGTCAAAAGTGGCAGAGAAATAAGCCACTGGGCGTTTCTTTTCTCCGTGCATCTGAGTGAGAACTCCAAGTGCACACCTAGATTGTACGTGGCAGAAAAGGGTAAAAGGCTTAGAATAGTCAGGCAGCCCTAAGGCAGGGGCAGAAGCCAAACCCTGTTTGAGGGAAACAAAGACTATCCTAGCTCTGTATCTAGTTAATGTTCACCTGAATTTCCCCCAAATCGAGCATTTGATTCTTGACAATGTTTCATACAGAGAAACTCCAGGCAGGGAGTGAGAGTCCTATGATGAGCACATTTCCAATGCCCACCCTGGTAGCTTACTAGCTCTCTCCATTGCTTTCTATGCCATTGTGTAATGTCCTACAAGGCTTCCTCAGGGCTTCAAGGTTTCCTTCTTGAAACTTGATCAGGTAACAGGCCCCTGATCTGATTACCCAAAACCCCCAACCAGAACCTACCTACCTGTCTACTTACTTATTTTTTAATGAATTAACCCTGAAATTCTTACCATGCTGTATCTTTGGTCTGGGTTTGTTGCTAGAAGGAGCTTCTCAGTAATATGAAGATGGAATAAAAACATACCAGATTGATGACAAAGTTCAAACATGTTGGCCTTGTCTTGACACAGAATGTAATATGGGGTGATTATTTCTTCCCTGCATGGGGGGCAATGTTTAAATGTCCATGGCAATGCCATAAAATTATGAAAAAAGGTACCAAGTGGTAATATTGCACAAAATTACCCCCTCCACACAAAAAATTAATAGTAAATTATAAAAATACTGTAAAGGCACATCTGTCTCCAACATGTGTCTTAACCACAAAATACAGGTTGTGTGTCAATGCTCATAAAAATTAAAAAAACTTACACATATAAAAAAATTGGGATCCCTTTAGTTTCCAGGAAACGCAAACCCATAAAAAAAGGTTAACACTTTCATAAACATGCACAAAATGTAGGTATCAACAAAATCACATTATTTAAAAAAAATGCCCAACATGTAAAAATTGAGCTCCCTATGGAAGACTCCAGCAGAAACCATCCCTCTACTAATAATCAAGCCATAAAAGACCCATTCAATCCCTAACACTCTTAAGAAAGTATAACTATATTTGTAACTTGTGCAGAGGTCTGTATAAAGTTTCTGTATGCTTGGGTAATTATAACTTTAATAAAACTTATAAAATAAAATAAACCTTGCATTGGTAAATGTATGTGTGGTCACTACCTTTGGTCTTTGTGTTCCTAAAAACTCTAAATCTAAAGCAAGTAGCAAAGGTAACTTTCACTGTGTTAAGCTTAAAACTGTAGCTGCCAGAGCCGAACCCACGGTGGTGTAATACCACATTGCAAAATTCACTTTAAATAAAATTAAAGGCTACCCCCTGATAGCTGCAGCCCTCAATACCAGCTCCAGCACCACCTTCAGCACCATCCCCACTGCCTGCAGACCGACTTCCATGCTACCACGTCCAGCAGCCACTGGAAAACTCTGGGGTTGGGTGGGCTCTGAGCAATGCATGGAGTGAAATGGGCAGATGTACCATGTGCATTCCACCCCCATAAAACAGCATTCAATAAGATCAACATTTTGACTAGGGGGAAGGAGAACTGGAGGTGCCCTTCTGACTTCCAGTTCCACTATTAGTGAGCCCATGGAGCTTGGACTTTAGCTATTGGTCCCCTTTTGCACAGGAAGAAAAGGAGGACTTGTGCATGGGGATAGTGAAAATGGGGATAGTAAAATGGGGATAGTGAAATTTATGTCCATTGTAAAATACTTGAGGTCCAATGATGAAAAGACAGAAGCTGACAGGCATGAGATTGTTTTTCAACATGAGTGACTGGATCAGTTTCAGAGGAAGAAGAAGGATTGCAAGTGCTTTGGAGAATAGGATTAAAATTCAAAATGATTTGGACAAACTGGAGAAAGGTCTGAAGTAAATCAGATGAAATTCAATAAGGACAAATGCAAAATACTACACTTAGGAAGGAACAATCATTGCACGCATACAAAATGGGAAATGACTGCCTAGGAAGGAGTATTGTGGAAAGGGATTGGGGGTCATAGTGGATTGCAAGCTAAATATGAGTCAACACTGTAACGCTGTTGCAAAAAAACCAAACATCATTCTGGGATGTATTAGCAGGAATGTTGTAAGCAAGACATGCAAAAAAAAAAAGGAGGACTTGTGGCACCTCAGAAACTAACAAATTTATTTGAGCATAAGCTTTCGTGAGCTATAGCTTACTTCATTGGATGCATTCAGTGGAAAATATAGTGAGGAGATATATACAGAGAACATGAAACAATGGGTGTTACCATACGCTCTGTAACGAGAGTGATCAGGTAAGGTGAGCTATTACCAACAGGAGAGTGTGGGGGGGGGACTTTTGTAGTGATAATCAAGGTGAGCCATTTTCAGCAGTTTACAAGAACATCTGAGGAACGGGGGGGAGGGGGGAACATGGGGAAATAGTTTTACTTTGTGTAATGACCCATCCACTCCCAGTCTTTATTCAAGCCTAAGTTAATTGTATCCAGTTTGCAAATTAATTCCAATTCAGCAGTCTCTTCTTGGAGTCTGTTTTTGAAGTTTTTTTGTTGAAGAATTGCCACTTTTAGGTTTGTAATCAAGTGACCAAAGAGATTGAAGTGTTCTCCGACTGGTTTTTGAATGTTGTAATTCTTGACGTCTGATTTGTGTCCATTTATTCTTTTACATAGAGACTGTCCAGTTTGGCCAATGTACATGGCAGAGGGGAATTGCTATCACATTGGTAGATGTGCAGACATGAGAAGTAATTCTTCCGCTCTACTCTGTGCTGATTAGGCCTCAGCTGGAGTATTGTGTCCAGTTTTGAGCGCCACATTTCCGGAAAGATGTGGACAAATTGGAGAAAGTCCGGAGAAGAGCAACAAAAATGATTAAAGGGCTAGAAAATGTGACCTATGAGGGAGGATTGAAAAAAATTGGGTTTGTTTAGTCTGGAGAAGAGAAGACTGAGGGGGGGCATGATAACAGCCTTCAAGATATAAGGTTGTTATGAGGAGGAGGGAGAAAAATTGTTCTCCTTAACCTCTGAGGATAAGACAAGAAGCAATGGGCTTAAATTGCAGCAAGGGCGGTTTAGGTTGGACATTAGGAAAAACTTCCTAACTGTCAGAGTGGTTGTCAAGGTTCCTCCCCCACTCTGAACTCTAGGGTACAGATGTGGAGACCTGCATGAAAGACCCCTAAGCTTATTCTTACCAGCTTAGGTTAAAAACTTCCCCAAGGTACAAGGTTTGCCTTGTCCTTGAACAATATGCTGCCACCACCAAGCGTTTTAAACAAAGAACAGGGAAAGAGACCTCTTGGAGTCATCTTCCCCCAGAATATCCCCCTCCCCCCCAAGCTCTACACCCTGTTTCCTGGGAAAGGCTTGATAAGAATCCTCACCAACTGGTACAGGTGAACACAGACCCAAACCCTTGGATCTTAAGAACAATGAAAAATCAATCAGGTTCTTAAAAGAAGAATTTTGATTAAAGAAAAGGTAAAAGAATCACCTGTGTAAAATCAGGATGGTAAATACCTTACAGGGCAATCAGATTCAAAACATAGAGAATCCCTCTAGGCAAAACCTTAAGTTACAAAAAGATACAAAAACAGGAATACACATTCCCGCCATCACAGCTTATTTTACAGGCCATTAAACAAAAGAAAATCTAACGCATTTTCTAGCTAGATTACTTACTAACTTTACAGGAATTGTAAGGCTTGCATTCCTGGTCTGTTCCCAGCAAAAGCATCACACAGACAGACCAATCCCTTTATCCCCCCCTCCAGATTTGAAAGTATCTTGTCCCCTCATTGGTCATTTTGGGTCAGGTGCCAGCGAGGGTACCTTAGCTTCTCAACCCTTTACAGGTGAAAGGGTTTTGCCTCTGGCCAGGAGGGATTTTATAGCACTGTACACAGACAGGTGGTTACCCTTCCCTTTATATTTATGACAGTGGTTAAGCACTGGAATAAATTGCCTAGGGAGGTGGTGGAATCTCCATCATTGGGGATTTTTAAGAACAGGTTGGACAAACATCTGTCAGGGATGGTCTAGATAATACTTAGTCTTGCCTTGAGTGCAGGGGACTGGACTAGATGACCTCTCAAGGTCCCTTCCAGTTCTAGGATTTCTATGATTCTATGATTCTAATTTCTGCTAGCTGGACTGGGGAAACTGGAAAGGGAGACTGTGAAGAAATGAGGTGAAAATGCCACCAAATTTTCCAAAGAAATTTCCCATCTTAACAAGATGATCAGTGAGATGGAAGGGAAGTGCCAGCAGCCAACAGCCAGCAAGTGAATTCCTGCAGGGGAAGAAGCTTATCTAAGAAATGCAGGTGGAGAAGCTTATCTAAGAAATGCAAACAGACCTGGAGAAAGGAGGGGCTGTGGGCAGCTGGGTTAAAAAGCTGAGCACAGAAAGCGTGCATTCAGAGGCAGCCTGAACCTTTTCGAGCAGGCCTGAAAAATGACACATTTTCACCCCTATGACATATACTCAATTCCTGTCCACCATTATCTCCTGACTCTGCACAGGACTGGCCTAGTGAGCAGGGCTAGGGTCAGTGAGATGATCTTAGAAAGACTTTACTGACTTAGTGTGTGTGTGTGCGTGTGCATCTGTGCATGCATCCTCTTTTACGCGGCTCCTGCTGCAGAGAAAATGATAGTCCAGTAGTTCAGGTGTTGGTTAACCTGAGAGACCCAGGCTTAATTCCTGCTCTGTGTGAACTCAGACAAGTCATTTCTTCTGCCTGTGCCTGACTTTTCCTCTTCTAAAGTAGGAATAAAAACCCTTCCCCACCTTCCAGAGGTGTTGTGAGACTGAACGTATCAAAGCTTGGGAGGTGCTCAGATAGTGCAGGGATGAGAGCCGGAGAAGCACCTGCAGTAGCTAGAAGTGGAGGCATTCCTTCCCACATCAAAGCACTAACAAATCACATTGGGTTGTCTCCAACTTTCCTGATTTCACCCTGACTCTTTCAATAGCTGGCATTTCTCTTAATGCCCCAGCTCTTGCAATCCTATGGTGAGAGGAGAATCTCAGCTCTCATTCTAACAACAGTCAGTTTCTTGCTCTTGTGGTGAAGTAGAAAAACTTGAGAACACGACTAGAAGAAAATCTCAGTGCTCAGAAAACCAAAAAGTCCAAAATGTATTTTTTTAGAAAATAAATCTCATGTTTCCTTTAGTTAATCTCATGATTTTTGAACACTTGGTGCTTGCAAAATTGCATTGGCATTGATCAGTTTATGTTTTCCGGTCTTTCTTTCTTTCTTTCTTTCTTTCTTTCTTTCTTTCCAAATAGTGCAAATATATCAAAATACCAGATTTATCATAACACACAAAGTAAATAAAGAGGGTTAGACTAAAGGGAGGGGAGGAGAAGCAACTTACCTACGTTAAGGGTCTACATTAATATAGACCTCTAAAAAGTGAGCCCAAATGTCTTTGAATTTTTCAGGCCTTCCCCCTGTACAGAATGCTGGTCATTCATTAGGTGTGAGCTCAGCCATATCACTGAGCTGGGCATAAATGTTTGGTGTGGACTGAGTTGTCCATTTTTGCAGGACTAATTTTCCAGTAACCAAAGCTGCACACTGGAACCACACCCCCTTCTTACCAAATATTCCTGATACATGGAGGTTATGTCCAAGAATAAAACATAAGAGGGAGGGCTCCAACTTAGCATCCAATATCAATTTGGTCCTTTTACCCACCTCATCCCAGAATTTCCCAAAGCATATGAGCTATTGTAGCACCAAGACAGTTAAATTTCTAATAGTGATCAACATTTAGGAAGCCCTCTACCATTAGCCTATGTGGGGACCAGTTTATTTGAAAGGTGGTCTGCAGTTGCTTTCTTTAACAGTAGATACAATTGTATTCCATTGCGTCGGAGATATCTGTGTATCCAAATCTCTATTCCAAGCAGCTCTTGAGTTATCAGTCTTTGACTGAGCTTTTTAGGCCAGAAAACCGTAAAAGGATAAAACCGCTGGCTGAATAAATCCAGGAAGTTTCCTACAAAATAATAAACGTTCTGGAGGTTCTGGAGCTCCCAATACATCCAGTCCAAATACATTGGTAAACCAATGTTTTAACTGTTATTTAAATGTTCCAGAACAGGGCAAGGCAAATTGTTACTGTAGGTCTACAAATGGTTTAAACTGATTACTGTCAATTAGCCAAGACACAGTCATAATTCCTCTCTCCATCCAATCCCTCCACATCAAAGTTTTGCCATTGATTTAAAATACAGGATTACACCATAGAACCGCTTCTACATGGAAGGAAGAATGGAAGCAGAACTTTCTAACTACATTTGACCAGGCTTGTTCTGCAGCAACTCTTGTAGGAGCTCATGAGCCAATAAATCTATAATAATTTGAACCTACAATCATAGGCGCAGACTTTCACTGTTCCCGGTGGGTGGTTGACCCCACCCCCGCCCCTGGCCCTGCCTCTGCACAGCCCTCACCCCACCCCCATCCCATCCCTTTCCCAAAATCCCCGTTCCATTCCACCCCCTTCCCAGAAGACCCAGCCCCTGCCCCCCCTCTTCTCTGCCTCCTCCCCTGAGCCCACCGTGTCCCCGCTCCTCCCTGCTCCCTCCTGGAAAGTCCTAAGTGCCGCCAAACAGCACTGGGAGGTAGGCAGAGGAGTGGAGACATGGCTTGTTTGTGGGGGGGAAGGAGTTGAGGTGGGATGGGGTGAGGGGAGCTTGGCTGCCAGTGGGTGCAGAGTGCTCACTAATTTTTCCCTGTGGGTGCTCCAGCCCCGGAGCACCGGTGGAGTCGGTGCCTATGCCTACAATGCATGAAAAGGGGAGAGAGAGTACTAATTCTCGTTCAATGTAAATTCACGGTGGGGTTAGTACAGTTATATGTAACAGCCCCAAAGATGACTTAACAAAAAGGAGGTAGAATAATTAAGGCTAAGATGTGTAATAAACTTGTTGGATCATATTAAAGAAGTTTTGTATTAAAATCACAAATGAGTTTGATTCCCCATAGTTCAAATTCCAGGGTATTACTAATTAAGAGGTCTCTTGGTTTTTGGTACTGTTTCTCTCCCTCTATGTGTGAAACTTGCAAGCTGCTAACTGTGTTAGTACATTCTAAGACAGAGTCTGTTCTCAAAGCAATTCACAGAGAGAGAGACTCAAAACAATACTCTAACAACAGAAACAGCACCCAGAGACTCCCCGCCCTTTTGTTGTATTAACAATTGTCATTAAAATAGAGATAGAGGATGTATGTGGATGGATGCTTGGTGTGGATAATAACTGAATGATCAGGGAGGTGCCAGCCTAAGAATCCAGTGTCCATCGGCTGAAGAAGGTGTCAAGTGGAAATAACCAGAGGACCCCCCGGAGGGCAGACTGGAATCCACCCAACAGCCTCAAGAATGGGAGAACCAAAGAACAAGATAACATCTTGGAGCCGTCAGGAATGTGCTATCTGCTGATTGATTCAGCAACAGCATGATGAAGCAATTCCCATAGACTGGCATAGGAAGAAATTCCTATAAAAATAGACTCTAAAAAGTGAGAACTTTGGGGTCTGATTCTGCAAACTAACTTCCAGGAGCATCAGATGAGCATCTGACAAGGCCCTGCTCCCTCCTCATGTCCAGGCCACCTGGCCAGTGGCTTGGCATGAGCAACTCTAAGGCTGGTAACTATGATAACAACCTTGCAGAACCTGTGTGTGTGTGTTTGTATGAATGAATGTGTGAATAAATATGAGACTGAATGGAATGTTATAGCTATAACTAACTGCTTACTATGATTCTTTCTGTATTCACAATAAATGTGGTATTTTGCCTTTTTCCCTTTAATAAGATCCTGCTGGTTTTTATTTTATGGGTATAACAAACTAAAATTCATGGAAGCCGTGACCTGTCTGTGACTTTTGCTGCCGCAGCTTCATGGTTTCTCCTGCCACCATGGTGGCTGGGAGCTGCGGGGGTTCCCCCTGCCCCTCCCCGTGTGCAAGGCTGTCATGCATGTGCATCGCTGGAATCTTGCCAGGGCCCTGCTGGTTGCCTTGGCCCCAGGGCCTGAAGCAGAAAAGGTCACAGAGGATTCCTTGACTTCTGTGACCTCCATGACATAAACATAGCATTAAGGACAATTAGTCAAGTAGGGGAAATGAAATCCCCACAGAGATAGGGGGACGGGGGAGCTGTAATTTGTTCAGAGCCAAGCTAGGTTTCCTGAAAGAAATATTCTAAAAATATTATTGAATTTCTTAAAATAAATGAGGAATGGAAACAGGGAGACAGCTCAGGACTTATGACATTCTGGGAACAACGGTCATTTCCAAAGCAGCCTTAGTGTCAATGAGCATCAGACTTTTAAAACACTGATTCCAGTTTAAGTAAGTTTTTAGCATGTAAAAAGAAAAGGAGGACTTGTGGGACCTTAGAGACTAACAAATTTATTAGAGCATAAGCTTTCGTGAGCTATAGCTCATTTCATCGGATGTAGCTCACGAAAGCTTATGCTCTAATAAATTTGTTAGTCTCTAAGGTGCCACAAGTCCTCCTTTTCTTTTTACGGATACAAACACGGCTGCTACTCCAAAACCTGTTTTTAGCATGTGAATTTCACTTCACTCCTTAGACATATAGCCCCAGCTCCTGCAAGCTCATCATCACAGGCAGATGCTAATGCCCATATGAAGCCCCCGTGACTCTCCACACCAGCACAGGGGGCTGACTGCAGGATCAGAATCCTAATGGTATTGTTTTCACAAAAGCCTCCAGGGCTGTAATGTTACCAGCTTTCCTGCTTTTTCAATTCTCAATCAGTTTCTCAACTTTCAATGAACTAGTCATTGAACTAAACTAGTTGAATAAACTCTAAAGAAGAAAATATTCTCTCTTCACCTGCATAAGAGAACACTGCTCTCTAAAGCCGGTTTAGCATTTCAACAAACTCTGGTTTCAGGTTCCTAGCCTGTGACTTCCACCAGTTCAGTGGTTTGCCTTTCTTTAAAACTTCTCCGGGACATGTGTACTGCTTGAATATTATTTTATGTATATCTAATTTAAATGCTTTTAGTAGATTAGAGATCGAGTTTAGGCCATAATATATGTTGTCATAATTTTCAATTTAATTTTCATTTGATACATTTTGATCCCTCAGGGAGCACTCAGGCCATAGTCTTAAACTTTTCTCTGGAACCACGAGGGCTAGAAATGTAATTCTACTTTAAATGAAATCTGAAATTTGCACAATCTCAAAACTAGAGATGCCAGGCTTCAGAAAAATCACCAAATATTGTGAGACAAAATAAAATCCCCAAACTCACACGAATATTATGTGAGCTGACAATACTGTAGCTGGACAAAAAAAGTTCAACAAAAATGATTTTTCACATGATTTTTAGGAAAATATTCAAAATGATTTTTCTGATCATTTCAATGAAATTATGCTAAATGAAAAAAATATTTCACATTGATTCAAAATGAGACATTGTAATTAAATGGAATAAAAGATTTTATTAACCAGTTCTCCTATCCTTTCTAAAAAGAAACACAGAGGGGGAAATGATAGTTGAAGAAAAAGAAAAACTAAAAACAAAATTTTGTTTTAATAATATTTGATTAAAAATTGAAAAATCCATAAAATATTTCAAATAAAATAGAAATAATTTTAAAATACATTTTCACAATAATAATTCCATTTTTCCCAACTAGCTTTACTTCTATGGATTTCTTTATGAAATCTCACCTCCAATGGATTTTCACACAAAAGGAGCTTATCTGTCACACAATATATAAATTTGCCTCTTTTTTATTATATTATGAAATCCCCTATTCAGCAACACTCTCAAACACAGGATCAAACTTAGACACATGCTTAATTCCCATGATTTAATCAGGAGAAAAGGATGCAATTTTCTATTTTGATTGATTCTGGAAATAATTTTCCTTTTTTCCCTTGAAAGTATCAGAAGCAAAAGGATTCAGCCCCACAGTCAGCTCTAGAAAACTGAAATGACAACAGGCAGAAAAATAGACTGATAACCACTGGATTTGGCGCAGTAACTTTCTTCCTGTATTCTAAATACTGGAAGTTATTTTTTTACAAATCTTTTCCCTGACATCACTGAGAACAGAATGAGGCCCAGGGTTCTTCAATAAAACAAAATAGCAAAATAAACAAATTATTAATTCAACCTGCTGTACAAATCTCATGGTACACTGCTACGAAAATGAGCAATGCATTTGAATGTTAATCAATTTGAATGTACATGTATTGTAGTGTTAATAAAGAGTGAAACAAATTATCAGAGGATTATTTAATCTTCAAATTGTCCAAGCAACAAGCAGTGTATATTAGGAGTTGGTTACAAAGAGTCATTCTGAAGCAAAATTAACCTACCTGATTGTAAAACTTCTCAGAAGGAGCAATCTTCAGGACGTGGTCAGACGTCACTGGTTTTGTTGAGATAATTGCGTTTTGAGTCAGTAGTCCAGTTTATCAAATTTTACAGCTAATTCTGGTAATAAAATAGCTACAGAGTTTTCTCATTGCTTTTCCTTACACTTGTTTAAATAAATGTGTTTGTGTTCCAGACCAATAAATGTGCTTTCCTCCTCTCGCAGCATTTGCAGAGTTTGAAAGAGAAAGTAAAACGGTAACTGGAAAGTTGCAGTAATTTCACATCCTGTCACAAGGGGCGATTAGATAGATTAAAGAAACAACTCCACAGTCCTGCTGAGCTGGAAGCAAATGCACAGGCAGAGTCAAGCATCCAGGTGGCCCAAGTTACCTGAATCCATTAATGATTTCAAAGAGACTCTTCCTGCTTTTTTGTGAACTACAATAAATGGAATGGGGGGAAAAAACCCACCTTTGTTATCATAGAGTTAAGGTTTCCCAAAGAAGCTCATACCCTTCCAGAACATCAAGTGCATCAAAAGTCGTTTGCAATGTTGTTGTAGCCATGTTGGTCACAGGATATTAGACAGACAAAGTGGATGAGGTAATCTCTCTATTGGACCAAGTTCTATTGGTAATAAAGACAAGTTTTTGAGCCATAAAGACCTGAAGAAGAGCTCTGTGTAGCTTGAAAATGTGTCTCTTTCACCAACAGAAGTTGGTCCAATAAAAGATATTACCTTACCCACCAGGTGTCTCTAAGTTCATCAAAACTCAGACTTCTGAAAACCAGGACATACAGAGTTAATGCAGAGTTGACTCTGCTCCACTGGAGCTGGCAATACTTACGATGAATTTTCTGCATACACTCCAACGGCCTTCACTGTGTTAGGTACACCTGTGTTGAGTGGTGGATGAATTAGGTGGAGCACCTTGGGAGATCTCTGAGTCTGATATGAGGAGAGTGGGGGGGTTAGTTTGAGAAGTGTCTCAGAGCTCTGATTGTGATATGAAATCTGAGTCTGCACACACCCACCCACACTCCATATACGCTATCAAAGGAAAGAGGGGCATCTTTAAAAATCTAGCCATTAGAGCCCAGTTCTGCTTCCTCGTATCTCACATATTCTCATTGGCTTTGTTGGGAGTTCTGGTGGTGCAAAAAGTGGAATTGCTGGACCTCAAATTATCAGCATTACAGTAACTCGTCACCTAACACTGTAATTATGTTCCTGAAAAATGTGAATTTATGCAAAATGATATTAAGCAAATCCAATTTCCCCATAAGAATTAATGTAAATAGGGGGAGTTAGGTTTCAGGGAAATTTTTTTCACCAGACAAAAGACATTATATACATATACAGTATAAATTTTAAACAATTTTAAATGAACAGTTTAATATTGTACACAGCAATAAATGATTGTGAAGCTTGGTTGAGGTGGTGGAATAGGAGGGTGGAATATTTCCCAGGGAATGCCTTGCTGCTAAATGATGAACTAGCACTCAGCTGAGCCCTCAAGGGTTAATAGGCTGTTGTTAATGTAGCCTTACACTCTACAAGGCAGCATGGACTGAGGCAGAAGGGAGGAAACACAATAGATGCAGGGCAGTAGCTGCAAACACTTCCCTGCAAAAACTGAACATGATGATGAGCCCACGCTATCCAGCTGGAGTGCACCACTCCCTCCTCCTGACAGCACATGCACAGCTGCACAGGTGCTGACTTTCCAAAGTGCTGGGGGGTGCATGCATGAGTGAGAGAGACGTGCATTGCCCCTTTAAGTATGCTGAGCCCAGTTCAGGTATGTTGCCCTTTTAAGCAGGTCCCCCAGTTCAGACAGGAAGCAACAGCTTCCAGGAAGCTCCCTCCTTTCTGTCCCTGAGCCCAGTCTCCCTCCTCTGCTTTGTGGAGAGGGGGTATGGAGCGAGGGGGGGCAGGAGCAGGGGGACATCCTGATATCAGCACCCCTCTCCCCCACTTCCCCATCAAGCAGGAAACTCCTGAGAGCAGCTCCAAGGCAGAAGGCAGGGCAGGAGCAGCAGGGCAGTGTGGGGAGGGCCACCTGAAATGCTGCTGGGCAGCTGCTGAGCCACATACCTTACAGAGAATTTAGGGGAGCTGATGGGGGGGGGGCTGTGAGCCCCCCTTGGTTCTAATCCCCACAAGGAGGGGCTGCTCTTCTGGAGAATCCTGCAAGCAGTGGACAAAGCAGGCAGCTGCCAAACGACTTATAAGGGAGCATTTTGCAACTTTAAACGAGCTTGTTCCCTAATAGATCAGCAACGAAACAATGTTAACAGAACAACATTAAGTGAAGAGTTACCGTATTGTTTTAGTGATATGACTTGTGCATTCAGTGATTGATCCTAGACTCACTGAAGTCAATAGCTAACTGATGTTAGTGCAGTATCAGGGCTTTAATCTTCTTCTTGTTAAAAAACTTCACTCAAAAAAGTACATAAATAAATAATCAAACACCCTTATCAGGAGACAAATTTGTACACAACTTTTATTTGTTGGAGGAAAAAGCATAACACTTACCAATTTCTGTATCATGTTTCCCTAAAAAAGAAACAAAAATAAATATAAATTATTATTAGAAACATAAGGTTTCGTTTTGTGAAAGGTGAACACTGATTATATAATTCATGAGTCTTTGATGGATTTCACTTTCACAACACCAAGAGAAAAAGGTTTTCCTTCCTCCATCTCTTACCTGTTGTTTCTCACTATTGTCAGAACTGAGGTTAAGGCTGAGAGCCCATGTTTATTCAGACCCCTATTTTCTACTGTGTATATTTTTTTCATACTAATTGTTGGGGTGAAATTTATCAAGCTTAGTGTCATCCCAATTTCTTTTTAGCAATAAATGAAATTCCTAAAGTCCATCAGGACTGAGGGGAGAATAACTGCACAGGTTGGGGGGAAGTGGACTGAAAGAGTGAGGAGTGGACAGTGGTTTGATCTCACACACACCCTTTCCCAAGTGCTCCAGTCAGCTTGAGGCAGTACTGGGGAGACGTTCTCTCTGCCTGGTAAAGGGCTTATGCAGATCACTGCCCCCTGAAGCAAAGGGGAACATTTGTAACATTTCTTTCCCTGTGCTGCTGGGGACGGGGGCTTGGCCCAGGGTAGAATTTCATTCTTCACCTTTTTCATTTATTAGAAGACAATTTCATGCTAAATACATTACATTTGCCACTGACTTTTACCTTTTATTTTAAGTAGACAAAGAAGCAAGGCCAATAGAAACAAACAAAACCACCAGGATCACACTCAAAGCCATCATCCAGGGATTCACCCCAGGGAAAAGGAACCTTCTTCAATGCTTACCCAGACAGTAGGCCATAGCGATCGTTCGCCATTTGGTCCGTTCCTGCACAACGGGAAAGGCTTGACAGCCTGAGAGTCCAACATCGGAACAGCCTTGATGAACCCATGGAATAGGGGGTCTACCTCTGGGCCGCCTTCACCCCTTGTTGGTGGAATTTTATCTTGGAAAAAGGAACCTGAGAAATAAAACTCCCAGGACTTGCATTAGTTTGGAAGCAGGGACAAAACTAATTTTTTTCTATTGTATGTGTGCAATAAGAGTGGAAGCATGGCCTCATCTACACTACATAAAAGTCCAGATACTGATTTTAAAAATGGCTCTAGGCAACACAGCTTTAGCATTGATTTATCTGTGAATGAACAGGACTAGTTTGATTCATTGGCATTCAGAGGTTCATAGAGCTCAGGGGCAAATTCTCTGCTCATAAGACCACATTGACTTCAGTGGAGTTATGTCTGCAAATATTTTGGCCTGCAGTGTTCAGCGACATTCAGGAATTGCCAAATTAATTAGAATATTTTTGCAACTCACTAGTTCCCCACAATATTTGGATGAATCATTATCACAATTAATCCAAACATTAAGTGAAGCAAATTAATCAGTCTTCACTTGCTGTTCTTGTGTTTTCAATGTTTAGGTCGCCGAGGCAGGGTGGGCATTTCAGACATGCCTACAGCATTCTCCATATGTGGCTTGTGCTCTGGTTTTGTGAAACTTGTGTAAGTCAGCTTAATAGTGACCTATATTCATTAGCATAAATCCATCAAGAACTGACTTAAACTAAATATATAGGCAACTCTGAAACTGAAATAAGAGTGTTCAGACAAGAGGTATTATCAGTAACTAAATAGATAGTCAGTGCAACTTTTGTGAGTAGACAAAAGCAAAGTGAGCGATGAGCCCAAGTTCCATGGAATGTCAACAGAAAGAGCACCACACAATTTGCATGACATTTCATACGGTGAAAAGATAGCAAACAAACCACAGCATCAGAATTACTACATTCTAGAAATCATTGAGAGGAAGATAGGTATGCAGGAATAAGCTGTTTCTATGCAGTGCTTAATCTGTAATGAAAGAGCTGCCGGGGCTCAAGCAATTGGAGAAATAGAGCTTCAGAATAGGTTTGTAGAGTTGGAAAATGAAGAAGGGGCTCAGCAGGTAGTCACTGAAGGTGACAGGGCAAGGAAGAAGAGAAGAGCGGTTAGTCCTATAGGAAAAGGGGAAGAGTTAATGGAGATTACACCAAATATGAGCCCCAGGAGGATACAGGATGGGTTAAAAAGGATTACAAGGGAGAATGGGAATGGAAAAAACTTGCAGCCAGAGGGAACAGGGGATAGACTGGAGAATAGCACCGTCACTAGGAAAAGGCAGGTCTATGTGATTGGGGACTCTTTACTGAGAAGAATAGATAGGCCTGTAACCAGAGCTGATCCAGAAAATAGGAGGGTGTGCTGTCTTCCAGGTGCTAAGATACGGGATGTAGACCTGAGGTTAAAAAGGATTCTAAAGGGAGCGGGAAAGAATCCCCTAATTATCCTTCATGTGGGAACAAATGATACGGCTAGATTCTCGCTGGAAAGTATTAAGGGAGACTATGCTAGGCTGGGGAGGACGCTTAAGGAAATTGAGGCTCGGGTGATCTTTAGTGGGATTCTGCCTGTTCCTAGAGAAGGGCAACAAAGGTGTGACAAGATTATGACTATCAATAGATGGCTTAGGCAGTGGTGCTATAAGGAGGGCTTTGGGATGTATGGCCATTGGGAGGCATTCATGGATAGAGGACAGTTCTCTCGGGATGGACTTCATCTGAGTAGGGAAGGAAATAGACTTCTAGGATGGAGGCTGGCACAACTGATTAAGAGAGCTTTAAGCTAGGAATTTGGGGGAGATGGTTGGGAGATGTCCAGGTAATCTCCACGCCAGAATTTAGCATAGAGTGGAAAGAAAATGAAGTAAGAGTGGATACAGCTGTAGGTAGGAGGAAGGGCAGTGTAGATACAAGTCTAATAGGTTATACTGGTAGTAAAATAACCGTGCCTAATAGGGTACAGAATGAGAGTGAGGCCAAACAGCAAAAATTAAGATGTTTGTACACTAATGCAAGGAGCCTAGGTAACAAAATGGAGGAACTAGAGTTACTGGTGCAGGAAGTGAAACTAGATATTATAGGTATAACAGAGACCTGGTGGAATAGTAGTCATGACTGGGCTACAGGTATTGAAGGGTATGTGCTGTTTAGGAAAGACCGAAATAAAGGTAAAGGTGGTGGAGTAGCACTGTATATCAATGATGAGATAGAATGTAAAGAAATAAGAAGCGATGAAATGGATATGACTGAGTCTGTCTGGGCAACAATTAAATTGGGGAAGAAAACTATTAGAGCCTCCCCTGGGATAGTGCTTGGGGTGTGCTATAGACCGCCGGGATCTAATTTGGATATGGATAGAGCCCTTTTTAATGTTTTTAATAAAGTAAATACTGATGGAAACTGTGTGATCATGGGAGACTTTAACTTCCCAGATATAGACTGGAGGACGAGTGCTAGTAATAATAATAGGGCTCAGATTTTCCTAGATGTGATAGCTGATGGATTCCTTCAGCAAGTAGTTGCTGAACCGACTAGAGGGAATGCCATTTTAGATTTGGTCTTGGTGAGTAATGAGGACCTCATAGAGGAAATGGTTGTAGGGGATAATCTTGGCTCAAGTGATCATGAGCTAATTCAGTTCAAATTAAATGGAAGGATTAACAAAAATAAATCTGCAACTAGGGTTTTTGATTTCAAAAGGGCTGACTTTCAAAAATTAAGGAAATTAGTTAGGGAAGTGGATTGGACTGAAGAATTTATGGGTTTAAAGGTAGAGGAGGCCTGGGATTATTTTAAATTAAAGCTGCAGAAACTATCGGAAGCCTGCATCCCAAGAAAGGGGAAAAAATTCATAGGCAGGAGTTGTAGACCAAGCTGGATGAGCAAGCATCTTAAAGAGGTAATTAAGAAAAAGCAGAAAGCATATAGGGAGTGGAAGAAGGGAGGGATCAGTAAGGAAAGCTACCTTATTGAGGTCAGAATATGTAGGGATAAAGTGAGACAGGCTAAAAGTCAAGTAGAGTTGGACCTTGCAAAGGGAATTAAAACCAATAGTAAAAGGTTCTATAGTCATATAAATAGGAAGAAAACAAAGAAAGAAGAAGTGGGACCGCTAAAAACTGAGGATGGAGTGGAGGTCAAGGATAATCTAGGCATGGCCCAATATCTAAACAAATATTTTGCCTCAGTCTTTAATAAGACTAAAGAGGATCTTAGGGATAATGGTAGCATGATAAATGGGAATGAGGATATGGAGGTAGACATCACCATATCTGAGGTAGAAGCGAAACTCAAACAGCTTAATGGGACTAAATCGGGGGGCCCAGATAATCTTCATCCAAGAATATTAAAAGAATTGGCACAAGAAATTGCAAGCCCATTAGCAAGAATTTTTAATGAATCTGTAAACTCAGGGGTTGTACCGTATGATTGGAGAATTGCTAACATAGTTCCTATTTTTAAGAAAGGGAAAAAAAGTGATCCAAGTAATTATAGGCCTGTTAGTTTGACATCTGTAGTATGCAAGGTCTTGGAAAAAATTTTGAAGGAGAAGGTAGTTAAGGACATTGAAGTCAATGGTAAATGGGACAAAATACAACATGGTTTCACAAAAGGTAGATCGTGCCAAACCAACCTGATCTCCTTCTTTGAGAGAGTAACAGATTTTTTAGATAAAGGAAACGCAGTGGATCTAATTTACTTAGATTTTAGTAAGGCGTTTGATACTGTGCCACATGGGGAATTATTAGTTAAATTGGATAAGATGGGCATCAATAGGAAAATTGAAAGGTGGATAGGGAATTGGTTAAAGGGGAGACTACAACGGGTCCTACTGAAAGGTGAACTGTCAAGTTGGAGGGAGGTTACCAGTGGAGTTCCTCAAGGATCAGTTTTGGGACCAATCTTATTTAATCTTTTTATTACTGACCTGGGCACAAAAAGTGGGAGTGTGCTAATAAAGTTTGCAGATGATACAAAGCTGGGAGGTATTGCTAATTTAGAGAAGGACAGGGATACCCTACAGGAGGATCTGGATGACCTTGTAAACTGGAGTAATAGGAATAGGATGAAATTTAATAGTGAGAAGTGTAAGGTGATGCATTTAGGGATTAATAACAAGAATTTTAGTTATAAGCTAGGGACGCATCAACTAGAAGTAACGGAGGAGGAAAAGGACCTTGGAGTATTGGTTGATCATAGGATGACTATGAGCTGCCAATGTGATATGGCTGTGAAAAAAGCTAATGTCGTCTTGGGATGCATCAGGAGAGGTATTTCCAGTAGGGATAAGGAGGTTTTAGTACCGTTATATAAGGCACTGGTGAGACCTCACCTGGAATACTGTGTGCAGTTCTGGTCTCCCATGTTTAAGAAGGATGAATTCAAACTGGAACAGGTACAGAGAAGGGCTACTAGGATGATCCGAGGAATGGAAAATTTGTCTTATGAAAGGAGACTCAGGGAGCTTGGCTTGTTTAGCCTAACTAAAAGAAGGTTGAGGGGAGATATGATTGCTCTCTATAAATATATCAGAGGGATAAATACCAGAGAGGGAGAGGAATTATTTAAACTCAGTACCAATGTGGACACAAGAACAAATGGATATAAACTGGCCACTAGGAAATTTAGATTAGAAATTAGACGAAGGTTTCTAACCATCAGAGGAGTGAAGTTTTGGAATAGCCTTCCGAGGGAAGTAGTGGGGGCAAAAGATCTATCTTGCTTTAAGATTAAACTCGATAAGTTTATGGAGGAGATGGTATGATGGGATAACATGGTTTTGGTAATTAAATATTCATGGTAAATAGGCCCAATGGCCTGTGATGGGGTTTTTAGATGAGGTAAGATCCAAGTTACCCGGGAAAGAATTTTCTGTAGTATCTGGCTGATGAATCTTGCCCATATGCTCAGGGTTTAGCTGATCGCCATATTTGGGGTCGGGAAGGAATTTTCCTCCAGGGCAGATTGGAAGGCCCTGGAGGTTTTTCGCCTTCCTCTGTAGCATGGGGCACGGGTCACTTGCTGGAGGATTCTCTGCTCCTTGAGGTCTTCAAACTACAATTTGAGGACTTCAATAGCACAGAGATAGGTGTGAGGTCTTTTTTAGGAGTGGTGGGTGAAATTCTGTGGCCTGCATTGTGCAGGAGGTCAGACTAGATGATCATAATGGTCCCTTCTGACCTAAATATCTATGAATCTATGAATTTTTTTACTTTCATAACTGATGCAGCGAGGCCAGAGGACTATGAACCGTCAAGCCTAGAGGTGCCGGGGCTCAGCCCTGCCAAGCCCTGGCACACATTAAGCACTGGTTTTATGGTTCTGTGATTTGGGTGAATATTTATTCTCAAAATTATGGGAGAGGATTTTTGTTTGTTTGCTTTTTGGGTGGGGGAGTAAGAGTTTCAGGACATTCAGAGTTAGATTAAATTTACATGAAACTCAAAACTCTGGTACACTGAATATTCAAAATTCAGGTAATCAGACTGCCTGAACTGTGACCCTGTTAAGATACCACTCTGCCATTTTCTTTGCTTGTATGCAGATTGTAAAATGTGCACCACGGATTCTTCAGTTCTTTGTTTCCTGTATTTTGTTTTGTTTCTGGTGGTGGTAATTTCAGTGTGGGGTTTGACTGGTAATTGACCTGCTACGTAAATTGTTGATTCCTTTTCTTGATTGAGAAAGGTATTACTGATCCAACAGTTTGAATGTTCTCTCATAATAACAGAATTTTCTGTTTCAAACAGGCCGTTATGCCCCAGGGATTTTGCTTCATAGATTGATGGTAAATGTTGCCCACTGAGATCGCTCCCTAGCACCTTGGGCTCTGGGTACCACCCAGATGACTGACAAACCACCCGGATCCCTCCACCCTGGTGATGCTCAATAGAGATGAGAGGGTTGAAGCCCAAACCTGTGTATATATACATACTATACATGTGGATATCCATGGGCATTTCATCAACATCAAACTGGGATGGTCAAGGAAGGTGCATGATGCATGCATCTTTAGGAACACTGGCCTGTACAGAAATCTGCAAGCAGGGACTTTCTTTCCAGAGCAGAAGATTCCAGTGGGGGATGGTGAAATGCCAATAGCAATCCTGGGAGACCCAGTGTACCCTTTATTCCAAAGGCTCATGAAACCTTAGATGGGAAATCTGCACAGCAGCAAAGAGTGCTTCAACAATAGGTTGAGCAGGTGCAGAATGACTGTACAATGTGCCTTTGGCAGATTAAAAGCATGCTGGTGCTGCCTTTATGGAATGCTAGACCTAAATGAGGAAACTATTCCCATGGTGATAGCAGCTGGGGGCATGCTCTATAATAGCTGTGAGGCTAAGGGTGAAATGGGGGAGTGGGAGAGGTTTAGGTTGGATATTAGGAAAAACTTTTTCACTAGGAGGGTGGTGAAACACTGGAATGCGTTACCTAGGGAGGTGGTAGGATCTCCTTCCTTAGAGGTTTTTAAGGCCAGGCTTGACAAAGCCCTGGCTGGGATGATTTAACTGGGAATTGGTCCTGCTTCGAGCAGGGGGTTGGACTAGATGACCTTCTGGGGTCCCTTCCAACCCTGATATTCTAGGATTCTAGGATTCGATGATAAATGTTTCCCACCGTGTGGAGCACGGAAGCGGATCACCTGGTGGCTTATTTTAAGCAGCCAGATACCAGGACTACTAGAGGAACATAACGGGAGGCTGTTGGAGTCAGGGAGGCTTTGAGACAACATTTTGACAATGAACCCCAGTCATGTGTATTTCTACACAGCACTCTGCCACGCTTTGTTAACTTGCTGCTTTGCATTAAAATTTTGATGATTCCTGACCAGGATTTGCAGTCAGCAAGTGTATAACTGTCAGCAGCGACCACCATGTGTCGGCGACAAATAAAGATTGGTATCTTTCAGAGTTTGTTTTTATTAAATAACAATTAACAACACACACAAAAGGATTGGTGGGAAGGGAGAAAAAAGCGTATGGCAGTACGCTCTCATAACTGTGTGTAAATCCAGCTATCGTTTGGGAAAGTGTCCAAAGGGATGGATGGAACGGCACACAGAGATGTTCTGGGATGTTGCAAGGAATGCGGGGGAGGAGTTTGGGGAAGGCATGGAAAGCAGTTCTGTAATGGCTGGTGAGGGAGCACTCATGTGTTCTGCCTGGAGCATGATTAGGGACCTCAACATTGCTGTTTGCTCCTCCATCATTTTTATCATCCACTCCTGGCCCTTTACAATGTGTTCCTTGCTCTCCTTTCTGGCCTCCCTGTGAGTTTGAATTATTTTTCCTTTAAAGTCTTTGTCCACTCCCTGTATCCTCTTTTTTCAGCCTCAGAGGATTGGAGCACTTCTCAGAACATGTCCTCCTTGCTGCACCTTGGTCACTTCCTTATTTGGTGGAGGTGCTCCCCCAGTGTGTAGGAAGATCCCCTGAAGGCCAAATCTATAGAAACACAAGAAACAATTCACAGAAGCATGATTTTTAGTTCACGCACAGCACTGAACTAGGTGTTTTTTTAAAGGGATCACTGCAGGTGTCTAGGGACAATATTGCTAATTCAGCCACCATTTTCCACAGGTGGGGGTCATAGAAGCCAATATCTCACTCCTGAGGGTAAGCAAGGATGCAAGGGTGCATCTCCTACAGGCATGGGATTCCAGACCCACTCGGCTGGGCCTGATGCTCACGGGGAGGGAGCTTGAGAGGGAGGTGAGGACCTTGTATTCCCCATCCTTCAGACACATTGTCCAGTATCCATTCCCAGGTGTGAGTCTGACTGGCCCCTTCCTGCTCACAGATTCTCTACAAACTCCCAGAGTCCAGCCTGTCTTGTCTCCCACCTCCACCTCCCAGTAACACCTCCCGTCCATAAATCCCTCAGCACCCAGGACAATGGGAAAAGTATCAAATCTCTTAGGATTATCGGGAAGATCCTGTGGGGTATGTCCATCTCTCACATGTTTAAGATCCTCAGACCAGGATGAGCCAGGGATTTGATGTGTCTGGATCCAGAGTCATGTTCACTGGGGAGAGAGTCACAGAATCAGTGCCAGGGTCGGGGGCTGGTCACTAGGATGAAAGGGAAATTAACCTTCATTCCCATTAATCACTGTGTCATGGGGCCCCCATGCAATGCCAGGAGGAAGGATATGCCCCAGGGGTGGGAGGGGAACCAGAGAGTTGTGGGGAGGAGCAAGTGTGAGGGGGTTGGGATCAAAGGCTGGGAGATGGTTGGGCAAGGGAAAGGATTTCCACCCACAGGAAGGAGGGACAAGCACCAAAGGGACAGAGAGGATTGAGGGATGGTGCGGGTGTCAGGGGGGCTATAGGGGACAAGGGGAGATGTAGTCACTGCGGGGCAAAGAGCAGGAGAGGGAAGGTGCCTGAGGAAGAGGAGGTGAGGTAACGGGGAGGCACCAGAGGGACAGAGGATGTTGAGGGGAGGGGCCTTCATGGGGAAGAAAGTGGTTGAAGGAAGAGCCAGGTATCAAGACGGCAGAGGGAAGGGGCTTGCATCAGTGAGGCAGAGGGGGTGAGTAGAGAGCCAGATGTTGGGGGTGAGGGAAGATGCAGGTATCAGAGGGTGTGGTGGGGCAAGCGGAAGAACAGGCATCAAAAGGTGGAAAAGGCAGGTATCAGTAGTAAGAGGGGGGAAGAGGGAAGGGACAGGCCACATGGGAATAGAGGCAGAGAAGAGAGGAGTGGGACAGTCACCTGGGGAGAAAATGGGGGCAAGGGAAGCCCTGGGCACCAGAGGATAAAGGAGTGGTGAGGAAAGAGGTGGGCACCCAGGGTTAGAGGGGGGCAAAGGAGAAGGGTGGGCACCAAGTGGGCAGATAGGGAGAAAGAGAGGGGCAGGCCCAGTGGGGCCTGAGGGGGGACAAGGGAAGGGGTGGGAACCACTGAGGCAGAGGGCAGCGAGAGGATGTAGCTGATCTGCAACTGCTAGCAGCCAATATCTCTGATGATGGGACACTAGATGGGGAGGACTTTGAGTTACTACAGAGAATTCTTTCCCAGGTATCTGGCTGGTGGGTCTTGCCCACATACTCAAGGTCTAACTGATCCCCATACTTGGGGTCAGGAAGGAATTTTCCCCTGGGTCAGACTGGCAGAGATCTGAGGGATTTTCACCTTCCTCTGCAACATGGGCATAGGTCACTTGCAGGTTTAAACTAGTGTAAATGGTGGATTCTCTGTAAACTTGAAATCTTTAAATCATGATTTGAGGACTTTAGTAACTCTTCCAGAGGTTAGAGGTCTATTTCTGGAGTGGGTGGGTGAGGCTCTGTGGTCTGCAATGTGCAGGAAGTCTGACTAGATGATCATGATGGTCTCTTCTGACCTTTGAGTTTATGAGTAAAGTAGATCCCAGCAAGGGACTTTTGTTTCAGATTTTTCAGATTACATGGAGTTATTTAAGTAGTGCCGAAGAGGGTAAACTGAGGCAAGGTACTTGCAGGGCCACCCTGAGGCAGCTGAGTGGAGTACTTAAATGTGCTTCCCCTGACTATATGGTATCAGAAGTGGAATCTGAGATCCCATTCCACCAAGAACGGATGACCAAGCAGCATGGCACAAGCACTTCCATGATGGTGGGACATTCACTCTCTCAAGGTAGTGTCAGGAGGGCAGCATCAACTATGGGAGTTCCAGCTCCCATATTTCGAAGAAACTAAGCAACCACAGTGGTGCCTCAAAGAAGGTCAGTGATTTGAAAGAGTCAGCCACCACAGACAACCACAAGAGAAGAAAGCACAGGACTGGTCCAATATTAGGTACCGACCGTGGGCAAGATGGGCAAATAAGATGGGGTTGGCCCCCAGAAACCAGGATGCTGAGACTGGCCTGGTTTCCCAGAAGAGTCAGAGAAGAGGGGAGTTCCAGGTTATTAAATACGTCCTGCCATGGGGAAGTCATGCCATCCTGCCATGGGGAAGTCAGGCCTAGCTACTGTCATGTCAAAACTGACGACTGTAGGAATCCCTTTTTGCTCCAGGAAGAGTGACCCCTTCATGGGTTTGTTTCAAATGTAGGGAAAGGGACATGTAAAATACTGCTTTCCTACAAGAACTCTGGATTTTGGAAAGAAGGGGTGTTGCTATGGGGCAGTAAGAATTTCTAATACTGGGCAAAATGAATAGCTAAGAAAGTAGGTCCTGGGGTATAAGCTTCAGGGGAAGAGGCCAGCCAAGGGTTTCAGACTTCGCTCCGCTTACCAGGGGTATCTTAAGTTCACTCCCAGATTCAAAGTTTGGGAGTTTGGGGAGACTGAGTAGCTCCCTCCAGAAGTCTGAAAGGACTCCAGTAGAAAAAGGTGCAACAAGAAGCTCTAGAGAACAGCAGGCTCTCTGGGCCAGGGCAGCTGGGGAGAAGGCTAAATGTGATTCAAAAGTTTTGGTGGTCTCGAGAGATGGGTGTTATAAGAACTCTGAGAGGGATATTTAACAGGTATGTAATTAGCAGGCCCACGTGTGGACTTTCTCATAGAAACTGGCCAAGCAATGGGAGCAAACCCAGTAACCAGTGGACAGGCAGAAGGAGCTACTCACAGGGCAGGAGAGAAGCCATCTGGTTGTGAGTAAGAAGAGTAAATGAGTCAAGGCTCTGAAGAAGGAACATGGCATTCAGCAGAAGAAATTCTGCTCTAGCTTCCAGAAGCCCAGCAGTTGAAGATAAAGCTCCAACACCCGTGTGAGCCAAGTACCGGGGAGATTATTCAAATGTAGGAGAAACTCACAGCTGCTGAATGTACCAAGTGCCAGGCACCACACCACAGGGATGAAGTGGCAAATGCAATTGTCAATACCCCTTGTCAAGGATCCCTGGTCCTAAACAAGAAGAAACACCTGGAGCCCTGAATAGTTCAGCCAAGAGAGGAGCAAAGCAACAGGGAGACGGCAAACAAGAGTCTCAAGACAGCCAAACTGCAGGCTGCCAAGGTAGAAAATGAGCCATGCAAGGGGAAAGCTACTCAGGAGCCAAAACTGAAAGAGCTTGAACAAGCCCTAGGCCTTGTGAATGAGATGCTCCAGAAAGGGCTACAGAACAGGAGTAGTGTGGCTGGAAAACTAGAAGAGTGTTTGCTGGGATATATGAGCCTGCTACGCTGGTTAGATGGTAGTAACCAGGAGACCTTGAAACTGAGGATATGTCTGCATTTGAGATAGGAGGTGTGATTCCCAGCTTCTGTAGACATACCCTCCCTAGCTCTGCTCAATTTAGTGTGCTAGCTGGGGAAGTACAGGCACATTGGGCCACCCATTTGAATACATACCAAAGAGGTCCAGGTGAGTTTGTACTTAGGTGGCTAGGTCAATCTGCCACCTGTACTACCCTGGCCACATGGCTATCTTTAGGTGCTAGCCTGGGTACATCTACGTGAGCTGGGAATCACCTCCCAGCTCAAATGTAGATGTATCCTGAGACAAAAGAAGGAACAGCTCCTAGAACAAGTTAAAGAACTAGAAAGGCTAAAGCCAATGGCTCAGGAGATGGCAAAGATGCATGAAGAGGGCTCTGGTATGTGCGATAACACAGAAAGTCCAACAATAAATTACCAGGAGGCTGCATGTACACAGGGGAGAGGAGTGATGCTGTGGGTGTCCTAGAGGACTTTTTGGGGGAACAAGTTGATCACCCACAGAAGGACTGGATGTCGATGGGCACAAAGACAGAGGTGGGGGCTACAAGGGAAGTTGCACTAGTGGCCATGTCCTCTATAGCTACCCAGCAAAGCCATCCACTAATGAACTGAAGACAGCTAGAAGAAAAGGTTGCTGCAGCTGAAGGGAGTAGGGCAGAAGGCCTTGCACAACTAAACACCCTCCAGGCCCAAAGGCTGAGGTCTGGCAGGCGCGAGAGGAGATGCAAAGCTCAAGGGACTGGATCTCAGCCCAAGCCATCCAGCAGGAGCAGGAGCTGGCCTGTCTTAGCACTGAGAAAGTGACCAGGGAACAGCAATCTTTGTTGTTGCAAAAAAAGATGACAAAGCTCCAGAACCAGTTTAAGATTGAGGGTGGAATGAAGCCCAACTCTGAGACACATCCGATGTTGGAGATCCCAGAGGCTGAGGTGATGGCCTTGTGGCAAGAGCTGAAATTATGCCAGAGAGAGAAAGCATGGCTTCTCCAGAAAACTGATCAGTTGGGCAGTGAGGTATACCAGCCGGCTGGAGAAAAGAACAGCGCTGAGGTGGGTTTAGAGGTACAGGACCATTGAGTGGAAGATGGGCTGTCTGAGGAGGGGATTCCACATGCTGAAAGGAAAAGCCACCATGTTAATTACTTTAAAACACACGTTCAAGAGGAATCTGAAATAATAAGGGACAAGACAGGGGACCTCTCCCCCAGAGGCCTGAAATAGCAACACAAAGCCTGAACCAGAGCAGGTCTAAAAAGAAGTCCATCCTAAAGGAAAGGCTGTCCACCCCAGGGGAGGAGCAGAAAGGTACTTTTCCAGCTGATAACATTGCACATGGTCATGTGGGCTGACGAGGATCTGAAATGGACTCCCCTAGCTCCTTTATTGAAGGCTTCAGGAAAAAAAGATTCAGTGTTTAATAATTAGAAACATTAACAAGAAGATAGTCTGAGTAAAAGATTACCTTGACTCCAAAGGGTGCATGTGAGTCTACTGGGGGATGCTGCTGTCCCAGAGACCATGAGGCAGCCTTATGCTGATTGGGCCAGTAGGCTTGACTGACAAAGAGTACAGTAATTAATTGTAGTGTAGACATGCCCTTACAAGGAGTACAAGTTGTTGTGAGCTACTCCATGCTGAAGACTATGGGGGATTTTACCCATCACATGAGCTACATAGAATGTTGGGGACACAACTCCTGGTCTCTTCATACTTTGGAATAAGGGCCTTGCAGATTTCCTTGTGGCAGCAGGGCAGGAAGTATCCCCTGTAGAATATAACCGACATTACCCATGGTCAAGTCTACCTTTGGGTACAGGGGGGATATGTCACGGGGACTAGCCCTTTAAGGGGAATCAGTGCCCAGGCTACCTGTGACATGCTCACAAAAAGGAAAACCAGCCATCCCAGACCCAAATGGAAGTAACTAAATCCTTAGATGGGTTACCAGAGCTCAGCTGAAGGGACCCCAGAAAGAGGAAGTTGCTGAGGAGAGGGGCTCCCAGGAGAGCTCACTAGAGCAGAGAGCCTAGAGAGAGGAGCTCCCAGAGATGACTATTACAGCAGCAGCAGCTGTAGCAGGACAGAACCCTGCAGGTGAGGGTTGTAGGGAAATATGTGCAGTCTGAACTGAAGCCAGCTCCAGGAAGAAGGGCTGCAGGTTCCTGACTCAAGGAGTGTGAGGAGTTTGAGGGAGAGCCAGGGGCTGGAGCAGAGTGAATGAGATTTTATTTTTGATGGTTTACTTGGACTCAAAATAGGGGACTTTTACTGAGATCTTTCAGACAGTGCGCAGTGCCATTGACCAATCAGGGGATGGTGGGGTGGAAGGAAAGGGTTAATCCCAGTGTGGTGGCACATTGCTGCCCAGCCCTGGCTGGTCTCTGCCCTCCGAGTGCAGCACAGGGCGTGTGTCTCTGAGCAGATCCCTGCCCACTCGGCCAGGCCATTTGTCCCAGGCAAGTTAGATGTCTTCAAGTCACCAGAGCCTGATGAAATGCATCCTAGAATACTCAAGGAGCTGACTGAGGAGATATCTGAGCCATAAGTGATTATCTTTGAAAAGTCATGAGAGATGGGAGAGATTCCAGAAGACTGGAAAAGGGCAAATAGAGTGCCAACCTATAAAAAGGAAATAAGGACAAACCATGGAATTAAAAATTAGACAGCTTAACTTCTGTACCCGGAAAGATAATGGAGCAAATAATTAAGCAATCAATTTGCAAACATCTAGAAGATAATAAGGTGATAAGTAACAGTCAGCATGGATTTGTCAAGAACAAATCATGTCAAACTAACCTGATAGCTTTCTTTGACAGGATAACAAGCCTTGTGGATGGGGGGAAGCGGTAGAACGTGGTATATCTTGACTTTAGTAATAAAGCTCTTGATACTGTCTCACCTGAGCTGCTCATAAATAAAGTGGGGAAATGCAACCTAGATGGAGCTATTTTAAGGTGGGTGCAAAACTGGTTGGAAAACCGTTCCCAGAGAGTAGTTATCAGTGGTTCACAGTCAAGCTGGAGGGGCATATCAAGTGGAGTCCTGCAGGAATCAGTTCTCGGTCCAGTTCTGTTCAATATCTTTATCAATGATTTATACAATGACATTGAGAGTACACTTATAAGGTTTGCAGATGATAGCAAGCAAGTGCTTTGGAGGATAGGATAAAAATTCAAAATGATCTGGACAAACTGGAGCAATGCTCTGAACTAAATAGGATGAAATTCAATAAGGGCAAATGCAGAGTACTCCATTTAGGAAGAAACAATCAGTTGCACACATACAAAATGGGAAATGACTGCCCAGGAAGGAGTACTGTGGAAAGGGATCTGGAGGTCATAGTAGACCATAAGCTAAATATGAGTCAACAGTGTAAAACTGTTGCCAAAAAAAAACAATCATTCTGGGATGTATAGCAGGAGTATTGTAAGCAAGACATGAGAAGTAATTCTTCCTCTCTACTCAGTACTGATTAGGCCTCAACTGGGTTATTGTGTCCAGTTCTGGGTGCGACATTTCAGGAAAGTTTTGGACAAATTGGAGAGAGTCCAGAGAAGAGCAGCAAAAATGATTAAACATCTAGAAAACATGACCTATGAGGGAAGACTGAAAAAACTGGGTTTGTTTAGTCTGGAAAAGAGAAGACTGAGAGGGGACATGATAACAGTTTTCATGTACGTAAAAGGTTGTTACAAGGAAGAGGGAGAAAATTGTTTTTCTCAACCTCTGACGATAGGATAAGAAGCAATGGGCTTAAATTGCAGCAAGGGAGGTTTAGATTGGACATTAGGAAAAACTTTCTAACTGTCAGAGTGGTTAAGCACTGGAATAGATTGCCTAGGGATGTTGTGGAATCTCCATCACTGGAGATTTTTAAGAACAGGTTAGACAAACACCTGTCAGGGATGGTCTAGATAATACTTGGTCCTGTCATGAGTGCAGGGGACTGGACTAGATGACCTCTCGAGGTCCCTTCCAGTCCTATGATTCTATGATTCTCTAATGGAGCTGCGCCATGCCCCATCCCTGATATTCCCCTTTTCAGCAATTAACCATGTTCAGCCACCAGATTATTGCTTGGACTTTCAATGGCTTAATAATAAAGCACAGAGGAGCCACATCTCACCATGTATTTCCTGTGAGATTCTTTTAATCCTGTGGGAGGATGTGTGTTGGACCAGAGCAGAGCACATCATCAATTCTCAGGGACCACAGCCAACTGGAGTACATTAGAGCAGCCCCTAGGACAGCTTGATAATCAGGGAGCCAACACCAGTTCCCTCACTGTCCTCATCCCCCTCCCTGAGCAGATCTTGGCACCGCAGAGAATCTGGGCCTCCAGTTCAAAGAACTCTTCCTGTATAAGTGTCTCCATAATCTGGATGATGCTGGCCTGACTCCAAGGGGTGCTGAGTGCCTGCAACTCCTGCCGGCTTCAGTGGGTCAGACCCATGTGCCTGATTCTACAGCTGTGGTATGTGGAAGCCACACAGGACTCAGCAGGCCCAATCCTCCTCCAAGGAAACCAACATCTGCGGAGAGCTCACAGGGCTGGGCCCTATTTGTATAAAACAATTCTTGTTCTTGTTACACTGTCTCTCTGGTCAGTAAGTGAAGTTTGTTTTTACAAGTATTTTCAAGGGTTAATATGAAAAATAAAACTGATAATATGCATATTTCAATGCCACAGATTTTCTATTTATTATTTCTGGGTAATATCTGTATATTTGTTTCTTATCACTCCTTCCTCTGGATTTTCCCTTGTCTTGTAAATTAACTGTTACAGTAACATGCTTCAGTTTTTTACACTAACATTTCTTTTGCACACACAGCTCTGAGTGTTCACTTTCCAAGTTTGAGCTTAATCAAAACTAGTAAAAATGCACGTACCTTTCACTGCCTCATATTCCGCTGGAAGGTAAAAGACACCTTCAGTTAATGTTGAGTCACCAAAATTAATGGGCAATAGTCGAACTAAGAGTGACGTCTCCGGCACTGATGATACGAATGTTCTGAAAGATCTGTCAATAGGACGCTAAGCAGAGAAGAGCGCAGAGCAGAGCTTCTTATGGGGACAGGGACCCAAGCTGTCCTGTCCCAGCTGTTACATGTACTATCTTATACACCTCAGATACTGCACACATAAACCTGGACCAGAGAGCAGGGCTTGCTGGCTCCAAGTCACCGTTCCACGTCCCTCCCACACTGATCCCTGCAACCTCCTCCCCACCTGCCACTCTTCATCCCCCATCCTCTGCACAGACACACATGCCTTTAAGCCCCACCCCAGGCCATATCTCCACATCCCATGCTGGTCTGCTGCTCCCACTGCACATTATTATTTACATTCCAGTAGCATCTAGAGGTCGCACTCAGGGCTGGGCCCCACTGCGCTAGGTCCTGTACACACACGCTCAGGGCTGGGGCCCACCATACTAGGTCCTGTACACATACACTCAGGGCTGGGCCCCCACTGCACTTGGTTCTGTACACACACACACACTCCAGACTATAAAAAGACACAGTCCCTGCTCCAAAGAGTTTACAATCTAGGGTCCTGACCATGCAAAAGCCCAGGTATAATTTTACTCACAAACCTGCTTCTCTTCCCCACACCTCTCCAACTACTGCCCCATCTTCCCTTCCGGGTTGTTTCTGCTACCACATCCCCCACCGTCTTATTGTCCCTTCACTAAGACCCTCTGCCCCACCCAGCACCACACCAGCACAAGCTAATAGTCTTTGCCATTAGTCCCTTCACCATTCAGCCCTTCCCTGTCTGTCAAATCCACCAGCTTTACTGAGCTGTCAACACTGTCTTCCCATTGCATAGAAAACATTTTTTGCCCTCTTGGGCAAAATGGTAAGGGCTGCTCCTGGCAGGCTGGGTCACCCACCTGTCTGCTTCTCCCTCAAGCACCTCAGTGTTTTCTCCCCTTCCGTGCATGGAGAAAATGCCCCATCAATATTTGTAAAGCTGCTCCCTTATTCTCTCTTAAATCCCTCCTCCAAACACATATATGCTGTGGCCCCAGTAATCTCTCTTGTCTGGAACTGGCTGGGCAAGTGATGAGCTGGACTTTGGTTTCTTTTTATCATTACCTCGCTGCTTGCCCTCCCAACCCCTCACGTCCCTTGTGTTTTTCATCCCTCTGTTATAGCCTGTCTGTCATGCAAAGGGTGAGCTCCCTGGGGCAGGTATCTCTTTGTTATATGGAGTTTGTATGGACTGAAGGGAGACAGTGGGTGTGTCTGGGAGGCCATAGAAGAGGCTGAGCTGGGAACATCACAGAGGTCATTAGAGATTTTGGTGAGAGTGGTTTCAGGGGAGTGAATGGGGAAGAAGTCCTAGGTCTAGGACAGGAGCGGCAGAAGAATCCTAAAAGTGCGGGGCCCACCATCACCCCAACCATGGACCCTCCCCCTCACAGCTCTCATTCCCCCAAGGCCCCTCCCTCACAGCACCCATTCTCCCATGGCCCCGCCTTCGCACCGCCCCTTCTTCCTGAGCCCCTGCGCTGCCTCTTCCTCCCAAGACCCCGCTCCCCGCTTGCTCCTTTGTGCCCCCTCACCCCATTACTTGTTCTTATGGCAGGTAAAAAGTGGAGCTCCATGGCCCCTTGGTGCCCCCTATTCCAGCACCCCTGTCTAGGATGGAACAGGAGGAGAGAAACTCCAGACTGTGATTGTAGACAGAGCGTTCATTGAGCTTAGCGGGAGAAGGGAGAAGGGACAGTAGGTAGAGAGGCAATTAGGATCAGGGATGGAAAGTTTTAGGATGGGAGAGACTAAGTGTCACAAGGTGGCTGGTCTTTTAAGGAGAGTTGGGGCCCAGTTCCACCCTGAGATTAATCAGCTGATGCTGAGGCCAGGGATCAAGTGATGGCTTGAAGATCTTCTGGTCCTAATAAAAGCCTGGCCAGCAAGTTCTTCAGCTAAGGGAGAGCTTCAGGGAGCAGGAAGACTCCAGGAGGAGACCCTGAGGCAGGGAAAAGAGCCAGTTCCTGTATGATTCTCAGGCAGACAGCTGGTGGGGTGCAATCTTGCAGGGAGGGGCTAGGCCCATGCAGAAGATCCCGGCTCAGGGGAAATGATGTCTGTTGTGCTGGGGAGCGGGGTGAGGTGGTTATAGAGTGATTCTCAATTAATATTTGATTAAAGTTGAACACCTTAAACAAAACAGACAGAGTGAGCCTCATACCAGAATATCCCATAGCCCAGTAGTTAGAGCACTGTCCTGAGAGTTGGGAGACCCCTGTTCAAATCCTTTCTCCTCATCAGCAGAGAGAGGGGACATCAACCAGAGTCTCCCACATTTTGGGTGGGTACCCTAACCCCTAGGCTAAAGGTTATAAGAGAGTTTTGCCTCCTCCCAGTCTCCCACCTCTGTTCTTTGTGTCATTGGGTGACCTCTGAGCATGTCTACAGGATCAGTCTTCATAGGTGAGACAGGTGCTCCTTCCTCCAGTTTGTGGCTCACTTTGGGGCTCAGGTGGGAGATAGGTGCCTAAACGTCTAGAGCAAGGCAGCCATGTATATGCCCAGAGGCAGAAACTTAGACACTGAGAGAATTTTTACAGCAGAGATTTCTGTCCCGAGTGAGTTTAGGCACCCACACAGTTATGCATCAGCCAAGAGGGGTCTTGTGGATCACGGTGCCTAAAACTAGGATTGAGATGCCTGTCTCTGGGTTTAGGTGCCTAAGTCTCTTTGCAGTTCTGTGCCATAATGCACAATGCAATTCCCCTTAATATGGAGTTAAAACTGAGAGGACATGTACTTGTAACTTAAGGGTAAAAGTCATTACAAGAATCTTGTAATTATCCCCAAACCAAATGTTATATACCCAGACAATACAGAATTATGGTTATATTTAAAAGAAATCCAAACATTCCATGGTCTCGAAATGCAGCTAAGGCACCTAAACAACCTTAACTCTGCCCTGTAGTAACATCATGAGGGGGGAAATTGGAAAAAAACCCTTAAAACATTGTGTTCCTATAAAATCAGTTTCATTTAATGTAGAACCACAGACACTGTTCTGCACTGATCAGACCTGTATGGTTAATGCATAGAGTCGCTGCAGAGTGGAGCTGAGGTTGTGGGTGTACATGCTCACTGCAGGTGAAATCCTGCCCTCTCCCTCATTACATGTGTATGGAAGAGCCACAACACAGGGGGATCCTGAGTGAGGGATCCTGTTAAATATTGGACAAGTCTCTCAGGGTTCATCTACATTGCAAAAAAAACCCCAAAACAAAACACAACAGTGGGGCCCAGAGACTAGGCCAACTGACTCAGGCTTGGGGAGCCCATGCTACAGGGCTAAAAATAGCAGTACAGACATTCCTGCTTGGGCTAGCACCTGTGTTCCGAAACCCAGTGAGGGGGAGGGCCTCAGAGCCTGGGTTCCAGCCCAAGCCGGAATGTCTACAATATTAATATTTAGCCATGCAGTGCAAGCCCCAGGCTCTGAGATTTGCTGCCGTGGGTGGGTTTTTTGCAGTATAGACGTACCCAGTCTCCAGCAATGACACCGGCCCAGGATGGCAAGTGTTATTCAGGGCCCTGGATTCAGAGAACCATTTCTATAATTCCCATGGGCTTTATTATTCGCCTTCAGAGCCCATTTGTGTGAGCATGAGCAGCCCCTGAGCTCACAGCTTGGGCCCTGGTGCCAATATGGAGACGTTCCCCATCACTCATTAAAACAGGCTGTAACTCCATCAGCTAAAACTGAGCTAAAGGTGGTAAACTGTGACTACTCTGCATCAAATGTGTCTTTCAATCGAGTTAAGTTGGCTTCACTGAGCTAACTCGACTATCATGACATGAAATCTTCAACCCATCCCATTGGTCCCAGACACTGACATTTCTGCCTCTCCATCGCAGATTGCAGAGTCTCTAGAGCGGCGGAGAACCAGCTGAGCAGCGGGGACAGCAGAGCAGCACACAGCAGGAGTTTGCCTGGGAGTTCGCCTGGAGGGAGCCCAGTGAGGCTTACGTCGTGCAAACTGCTCTGAGGAAGCTCATAGTAGGAAGGTGATATGGAAGGGGGGGGTTCAGCTGTTGTGACCTGCACTGGATGTGCCATGTTTGTCTTTCTTCCACAGGACAGAAGCGACTTTGTCTGTACAAAGTGCAAGCTGGTCTCCATATTGGAAGAGAAGATTGAAGGTCTGGAGCAACAGATAACAACCCTGCGTTGCATACGGGAAACTGAGGATTTCCTGGACGAAACTCAGGATAGGCTTCTAGGGGCACAAAGCTCTACAGATATAGAGCAGGTTGCACAGAGGAGCCAAGAGACCAGTGAAGAAGCTTGGCAACATGTGACCTCCAGAAGAGGTAAGCGGAATGTCCGGGTTCCAGTAACACAGACACAGGTAACTAACCGCTTTCATGTTCTCTCCACAGGTATCGTTGCGGAGAGTGGACCAGATGATATGTCTGGGGCGAGAAAGCAGAAGGAGACTCCGCTGGTTGGAAGGCATGAGATGCGCTGTCCTGAGGTTGGGGGTTCCACGACCACCACCCCCAAGAGGAGAAGGCGGGTGGTGGTGGTCGGGGACTCTCTCCTCCGGGGGACTGAGTCATCTATCTGCCGCCCTGACCGGGAAAACCGAGAAGTCTGCTGCTTGCCAGGGGCTAAGATTCGTGATGTGACGGAGAGACTGCCGAGACTCATCAAGCCCTTGGATCGCTACCCCTTCCTGCTTCTCCACGTGGGCACCAATGATACTGCCAAGAATGACCTTGAGCGGATCACTGCGGACTATGTGGCTCTAGGAAGAAGAATAAAGGAGTTGGAGGCACAAGTGGTGTTCTCGTCCATCCTCCCCGTGGAAGGAAAAGGCCTAGGTAGGGAGCGTCGAATCGTGGAAGTCAACGAATGGCTACGCAGATGGTGTCGGAGAGAAGGCTTTGGTTTCTTTGACCATGGGATGGTGTTCCATGAAGGAGGAGTGCTGGGTAGAGACGGGCTCCATCTTACGAAGAGAGGGAAGAGCATCTTTGCCAGCAGGCTGGCTAACCTAGTGAGGAGGGCTTTAAACTAGGTTCACCGGGGGAAGGAGACCAAAGCCCTGAGGTAAGTGGGAAAGCGGGATACCGGGAGGAAGCACAGGCAGGAATGTCTGTGAGGGGAGGGCTCCTGCCTCATACTGGCAATGAGGGGCGATCAACAGGTTATCTCAAGTGCTTATATACAAATGCACAAAGCCTTGGAAACAAGCAGGGAGAACTGGAGGTCCTGGTGATGTCAAGGAACTATGACGTGATCGGAATAACAGAGACTTGGTGGGATAACTCATATGACTGGAGTACTGTCATGGATGGTTATAAACTGTTCAGGAAGGACAGGCAGGGCAGAAAAGGTGGGGGAGTAGCACTGTATGTAAGGGAGCAGTATGACTGCTCAGAGCTCCGGTACGAAACTGCAGAAAAACCTGAGTGTCTCTGGATTAAGTTTAGAAGTGTGTGCAACAAGAGTGATGTAGTGGTGGGAGTCTGCTATAGACCACCGGACCAGGGGGATGAGGTGGATGAGGCTTTCTTCCGGCAGCTCACGGAAGCTACTAGATCGCATGCCCTGATTCTCATGGGTGACTTTAATTTTCCTGATATCTGCTGGGAGAGCAATACAGCGGTGCATAGACAATCCAGGAAGTTTTTGGAAAGCGTAGGGGACAATTTCCTGGCGCAAGTGCTAGAGGAGCCAACTAGGGGGGGTGCTTTTCTTGACCTGCTGCTCACAAACCGGGTAGAATTAGTGGGGGAAGCAAAAGTGGATGGGAATCTGGGAGGCAGTGACCATGAGTTGGTTGAGTTCAGGATCCTGACGCAGGGAACAAAGGTAAGCAGCAGGATACGGACCCTGGACTTCAGGAAAGCAGACTTCGACTCCCTCAGGGAACGGATGGCCAGGATCCCCTGGGGGACTAACTTGAAGGGGAAAGGAGTCCAGGAGAGCTGGCTGTATTTCAAGGAATCCCTGTTGAGGTTACAGGGACAAACCATCCCGATGAGTCGAAAGAATAGTAAATATGGCAGGCGACCAACTTGGCTTAATGGTGAAATCCTAGCGGATCTTAAACATAAAAAAGAAGCTTACAAGAAGTGGAAGGTTGGACATATGACCAGGGAAGAGTATAAAAATATTGCTCGGGCATGTAGGAATGTTATCAGGAGGGCCAAATCGCACCTGGAGCTGCAGCTAGCCAGAGATGTCAAGAGTAACAAGAAGGGTTTCTTCAGGTATGTTGGCAACAAGAAGAAAGCCAAGGAATGTGTGGGCCCCTTACTGAATGAGGGAGGCAACCTAGTGACAGAGGATGTGGAAAAAGCTAATGTACTCAATGCTTTTTTTGCCTCTGTTTTCACTAACAAGGTCAGCTCCCAGACTGCTGCGCTGGGCATCACAAAATGCGGAAGAGATGGCCAGCCCTCTGTGGAGATAGAGGCGGTTAGGGACTATTTAGAAAAGCTGGACGTGCACAAGTCCCTGGGGCCGGACGAGTTGCATCCGAGAGTGCTGAAGGAATTGGCGGCTGTGATTGCAGAGCCACTGGCCATTATCTTTGAAAACTCGTGGCGAACCGGGGAAGTCCCGGATGACTGGAAAAAGGCTAATGTAGTGCCAATCTTTAAAAAAGGGAAGAAGGAAGATCCTGGGAACTACAGGCCAGTCAGCCTCACCTCAGTCCCTGGAAAAATCATGGAGCAGGTCCTCAAAGAATCAATCCTGAAGCACTTGCATGAGAGGAAAGTGATCAGGAACAGCCAGCATGGATTCACCAAGGGGAGGTCATGCCTGACTAATCTAATCGCCTTTTATGATGAGATTACTGGTTCTGTGGATGAAGGGAAAGCAGTGGATGTATTGTTTCTTGACTTTAGCAAAGCTTTTGACACGGTCTCCCATAGTATTCTTGTCAGCAAGTTAAGGAAGTATGGGCTGGATGAATGCACTATAAGGTGGGTAGAAAGCTGGCTAAATTGTCGGGCTCAACGGGTAGTGATCAATGGCTCCATGTCTAGTTGGCAGCCGGTATCAAGTGGAGTGCCCCAAGGGTCGGTCCTGGGGCCGGTTTTATTCAATATCTTCATAAATGATCTGGAAGATGGTGTGGATTGCACTCTCAGCAAATTTGCGGATGATACTAAACTGGGAGGAGTGGTAGATACGCTGGAGGGGAGGGATAGGATACAGAAGGACCTAGACCAATTGGAAGATTGGGCCAAAAGGAATCTGATGAGGTTCAATAAGGATAAGTGCAGGGTCCTGCACTTAGGACGGAAGAACCCAATGCACAGCTACAGACTAGGGACAGAATGGCTAGGCAGCAGTTCTGCAGAAAAGGACCTAGGGGTGACAGTGGACGAGAAGCTGGATATGAGTCAGCAGTGTGCCCTTGTTGCCAAGAAGGCCAATGGCATTTTGGGATGTATAAGTAGGGGCATAGCGAGCAGATTGAGGGACGTGATCGTTCCCCTCGACATTGGTGAGGCCTCATCTGGAGTACTGTGTCCAGTTTTGGGCCCCACACTTCAAGAAGGATGTGGATAAATTGGAGAGAGTCCAGCGAAGGGCAACAAAAATGATTAGGGGACTGGAACACATGAGTTATGAGGAGAGGCTGAGGGAGCTGGGATTGTTTAGCCTGCAGAAGAGAAGAATGAGGGGGGATTTGATAGCTGCTTTCAACTACCTGAAAGGGGGTTCCAAAGAGGATGGCTCTAGACTGTTCTCAATGGTAGCAGATGACAGAACGAGGAGTAATGGTCTCAAGTTGCAGTGGGGGAGGTTTAGATTGGATATTAGGAAAAACTTTTTCACTAAGAGGGTGGTGAAACACTGGAATGCGTTACCTAGGGAGGTGGTAGAATCTCCTTCCTTAGAGGTTTTTAAGGTCAGGCTTGACAAAGCTCTGGCTGGGATGATTTAACTGGGAATTGGTCCTGCTTTGAGCAGGGGGTTGGACTAGATGACCTTCTGGGGTCCCTTCCAACCCTGATATTCTATGATTCTATGATTCTATGAGGAGGGGCCGTTTGTGGAGGGTCACTTTCCTGGGGGCTCCGGCTCAGGAAGTCATTCAGGGATCCAGGGATCTGCCTGTGCCTGAAACACCAGGAGCAGGGACAGCAAACCCTACACCACCCATGACAAATAGAGAGTGACAAACACACGTCAGGGGCAGGGACAGGAAAACACAGAGGCCTCATGCAAATCAGGAGTTACTCACTGGAGTCACTGGGCCTGATTCCCCGCATTGCAGAGGTGGCAGTGCAGATTCTCTCTCTCCTTCCCAGGAGCCAGTGATGGGGGATGCAGCCCCATGCACTCTAAGAGTAGGGCCGGGGTTAATGCCAGCCCAAGGAGAGACAGATGCTCTCACGCGGCACTGGGTTCAGTGGAACCCTGTTTGGGGTCAGGCTAGGGATAAGTGATACCCATAAGAGCTATGAATTTTTGTGGAAGTTGTTTTTCCTGGGACTGGCTCATTGTGAGTAAAGCTCAGGGGATTCAGACTGATCATAGAATCATAGAATATCAGGGTTGGAAGGGACCTCAGGAGGTCATCTAGTCCAACCCCCTGCTCAAAGCAGGACCAATCCCCAATTAAATCATCCCAGCCAGGGCTTTGTCAAGCCTGACCTTAAAAACTTCTAAGGAAGGAGATTCTACCACCTCCCTAGGTAACGCATTCCAGTATTTCACCACCCTCCTAGTGAAAAAGTTTTTCCTAATATCCAACCTAAACCTCCCCCACTGCAACTTGAGACCATTACTCCTTGTCCTGTCCTCTTCTACCACTGAGAATAGTCTAGAACCATCCTCTCTGGAACCACCTCTCAGGTAGTTGAAAGCAGCTATCAAATCCCCCCCTCATTCTTCTCTTCTGCAGACTAAACAATCCCAGTTCTCTCAGCCTCTCCTCATAAGCCATGTGTTCCAGACCCCTAATCATTTTTGTTGCCCTTCGCTGGACTCTCTCCAATTTATCCATATCCTTCTTGTAGTGTGGGGCCCAAAACTGGACACAGTACTCCAGATGAGGCCTCACCAATGTCGAATAGAGGGGGATGATCACATCCCTCGATCTGCTTGCTATGCCCCTACTTATACATCCCAAAATGCCATTAGCCTTCTTGGCAACAAGGGCACACTGCCGACTCATATCCAGCTTCTCGTCCACTGTCACCCTAGGTCCTTTTCCGCAGAACTGCTGCCGAGCCATTCGGTCCCTAGTCTGTAGCTGTGCATTGGGTTCTTCTGTCCTAAGTGCAGGACCCTGCACTTATCCTTATTGAACCTCATCAGATTTCTTTTGGCCCAATCCTCCAATTTGTCTAGGTCCCTCTGTATCCTATCCCTGCCCTCCAGCGTACCTACCACTCCTCCCAGTTTAGTATCATCCGCAAATTTGCTGAGACCAGTCTGAGTCTTCAGATGTGGGGCAGGAGTTCACAACCCCCTTTTCTGTCCCAGCACCTGAGATGTGCTGAGTGGCCCCAGTTCCCACTGAAACCAATGTGAACTGCAGGTTCATGTCCCGGGGAGATGGAAGCTCCCTAAAAGTGGGGGGACCCTCAGTACCCAAATGTGGCCCCACCCCACACTGCCCATTTCCCCCAAGGCCCTGCCCCTGCCTCATCTCTTCTCCGCGAGCCCCCATCCTCATGCTGCCCATTCCCCCCAAGGCCCTGTGCTTGTATGCCCCTTCTCCTGAGGCCCTGCCCCCAAGCTGCCCCTTCCCCCAAGACCCCGCCCCTGCTTGCTCCTCTCCCCCCTGTCCGGCTCCCCTGTCTCAGCCTCTCTCAAAAATCATGCAATGAACCATCCCTGTTAGGAGGTGCTGGGGGCCTCTGCTCCAAAATCTGTGCTTGGATCCATGCCCAGTGAAAGCCAGTATGGAAGGAAGCTGCCACTGGCTCCCAGAGGAGGGCAGGGACTGGGGTCAGTGGTGTGGCTTCAGTTTAAGAATCCCTCCCTTGGTGCTGACAATCTTGCTGATTCCATCCAATATCTAATCTTCTGTTTCTGGTTTCCTCCACTGGGTAACAGCACTCTACAGATAAGGTTGAGACAAGCTTATATTTAACAGCTGGTCTTTTAAGTGCTATATAATTTAAATCAGGGGTAGGCAACCTATGGCACAAGTGCCAAAGGCCAGGTCCTGGCCACACATCCGGGGGGGCTCTGCATTTTAATTTAATTGAAGCTTCTTAAACATTTTAAAAACCTTATTTACTTTACATATAACAATAGTTTAGTTATATATTATAGACTTATAGAAAAAGACCTTCTAAAAACTGTATTACTTTAGACCTTTTAAAATGTATTACTGGTACGCGAAACCTTAAATTAGAGTGAATAAATGAAGATTTTCACACCACTTCTGAAAGGTTGCCGACCCCTGATCTAAATGCTGCTGTGGGTTGTCTTGAAAACTGCTGTGCCTTTTGCAGGTCTGGGCTAGAGTTCATTGTTCAAATTTAAAATGATCTGAGTAAGGGCTTTCCAGGAGGCAGGGCCCCACCCCCTCAAAAAAGTGACAGTAACATTTTCTGGTTTAAATATTTTTGCACAAACTTGGGGCTCAGCCTATTGCTCTGATTCTACCCAAACTGATACCAGCTGCTGAGGACTGATCTCAGCTAATGCCTGGCACCACTGCCCCTTTGGGGAAGCAATACTGTAAAAGTTAATAATTGTTAAAGTTAGCTCCAGCTAGTAACTGTCTCAAGCCTGGGTGCTGCAGAGACATGTGCTGCAGGGCTGCTGCTCTGTGTCACAGGAGAGTGTGTAGAAGCACAGCTGGTGTTGGTCACTGGGTAGCTCAAGGCAACATGCTGCAGGAATCAGAGAAGAGCAATTACCCAGAGACTTTAACTTGGAGTCCTTTCCTTAGCAAAGTACTGAGGCTGCCTGTCTGCTGTGCCTCAGGAAGTGGGCTTCTGTTGGAAACTGTCTGAAGGGCAGAGCTTTTTCTTTAAGAGCCGATATTTCGAAGTTCTCTAAAATCCACATGCATCCTTTAAATACTGCTCTGTCATATTAGGGCCAGGGGTAGAGTTAGTGGTGCAAGTTGTGATCATTTGGTGAGGGCATTGCTCAGATATAGCTCTTCCCCCAGCAATAAAGAGCTTATTGTCACAAAGTCCCCAGAAAAATCATGGAGCAGGTCCTCAAGGAATCAATCCTGAAGCACTTACATGAGAGGAAAGTGATCAGGAACAGTCAGCATGGATTCACCAAGGGAAGGTCATGCCTGACTAATCTAATCACCTTCTATGATGAGATTACTGGTTCTGTGGATGAAGGGAAAGCAGTGGATGTATTGTTGCTTGACTTTAGCAAAGCTTTTGACACGGTCTCCCACAGTATTCTTGTCAGCAAGTTAAAGAAGTATGGGCTGGATGAATGCACTATAAGGTGGGTAGGAAGTTGGCTAGATTGTCGGGCTCAACGGGTAGTGATCAATGGCTCCATGTCTAGTTGGCAGCCGGTGTCAAGTGGAGTGCCCCAGGGGTCAGTCCTGGGGCCGGTTTTGTTCAATATCTTCATAAATGATCTGGAGGATGGGGTGGATTGCACTCTCAGCAAATTTGCAGATGATACTAAACTAGGAGGAGTGGTAGATACAGTGGCAGGTAGGGATAGGATACAGAGGGACCTAGACAAATTGGAGGATTGGGCCAAAAGAAATCTGATGAGGTTCAACAAGGATAAGTGCAGGGTCCTGCACTTAGGACGGAAGAATCCAATGCACAGCTACAGACTAGGGACCGAATGGCTAGGCAGCAGTTCTGCGGAAAAGGACCTAGGGGTGACAGTGGACGAGAAGCTGGATATGAGTCGGCAGTGTGCCCTTGTTGCCAAGAAGGCCAATGGCATTTTGGGATGTATAAGTAGGGGCATAGCCAGCAGATCGAGGGACGTGATCGTTCCCCTCTATTCGACATTGGTGAGTCCTCATCTGGAGTACTTTGTCCAGTTTTGGGCCCCACACTACAAGAAGGATGTGGAAAAATTGGAGACAGTCCAGCAAATGGCAACAAAAATGATTAGGGGTCTGGAACACATGAGGAGAGCAACCTCATCCTATCCTTGTTGAACCTCATCAGATTTCTTTTGGCCCAATCCTCCAATTTGTCTAGGTCCCTCTGTATCCTATCCCTACCTGCCACTGTATCTACCACTCCTCCTAGTTTAGTATCATCTGCGAATTTGCTGAGAGTGCATTCCACCCCATCCTCCAGATCATTTATGAAGATATTGAACAAAACCGGCCCCAGGACCGACCCCTGGGGCACTCCACTTGACACCGGCTGCCAACTAGACATGGAGCCATTGATCACTACCTGTTGAGCCCGACAATCTAGCCAACTTCCTACCCACCTTATAGTGCATTCATCCAGCCCATACTTCTTTAACTTGCTGATGAGACTTATGAGGAGAGGCTGAGGAAACTGTGATTGTTTAGTCTGCAGAAGAGAAGAATGAGGGGGGATTTGATAGCTGCTTTCAACTACCTGAGAGGTGGTTCCAGAGAGGATGGTTCTAGACTATTCTCAGTGGTAGAAGAGGACAGGACAAGGAGTAATGGTCTCAAGTTGCAGTGGGGGAGGTTTAGGTTGGATATTAGGAAAAACTTTTTCACTAGGAGGGTGGTGAAACACTGGAATGCGTTACCTAGAGAGGTGGTAGAATCTCCTTCCTTAGAAGTTTTTAAGGTCAGGCTTGACAAAACCCTGGCTGGGATGATTTAATTGGGGATTGGTCCTGCTTTGAGCAGGGGGTTGGACTAGATGACCTCCTGAGGTCCCTTCCAACCCTGATATTCTATGATTCTATGATAAGTACTCTAAAATCCATATAAGGATCAATAACCTGGAGAAGGTCAATAAACTTTTCTCATCTGTTCTCTACATCTCACCCCGTTTCACTTTCCCACCTACTCTGTGACACTCCCCCCCACCCTTCCCTCACCTCATTCTGTGCATGTGAAGAGCTGATCCAAGCAGTGAGGGGACCAGACATCAACAAGACACAGACAGCCATGGCCTCAGCACCTTCCATAGAGAAAGTGTTAGAAGAAGCCACTTGCTCCATCTGCCTGGAGTACCTGACAAAGCCGGTGACCACAGACTGTGGGCACAACTTCTGCCGAGACTGCATCATCCAGTACAGTGAGCATGGGGAGCTTCAATCAGGCACGAAGATCCCCTGTCCCCAGTGCCGAGCGCCGTTCCAGGAATGGAAACTCCAGCCCAACAGGCAGCTCGCCAATATTGTAAAGAACATCAAACTATTGGGGTTAAAGTCAGGAAATGTGCAAAAGGAGAATCTTTGTGAGAGACATGAGGAGAAGCTCCTACTCTTCTGTGAGGAGGACAGAGAAGCTATCTGTGTGGTTTGCAGGCAGTCCCAGACTCATCACACTCATGCTGTGATCTCCATACAGGAGGCTGCCCAGGATTACAAGGTGAGAATCACTGCTGCTCTTGGCGAAGGAATCCCTTAAAGACCCCATTGTGTTTCTCTCCAGAACCAGCTGCTGGGGGCTGAGTGGGGACTCACATGGCTTAAGAGAGGTGGAGCCAGGCACTGCCAGGCTGGACAGTGAGGGGTCCGGCTGCCTCCCCCAACCCCCAGACAGGTAGTGAAGAGTGGAGCCAGCCATGTCCATCTCTCTGCCAGGCTGTGTCTCCAGTGCCAGGTGACCACAGCCACCTTAGAGAACCTGAGTGGGGAAAACCAGGGCTTGTGCCCTTCCCTCTTCAGTGTGTGGGTGAGGCCTGATGGGTTGGCTCAAACAGTGGGTTTAGGGCTTGTTGGCACCTTTGCAACATCAGGAAGGTGGCACCATGGATTCTGCATTACATGGATGTCTCCCAGGGAGGCTCACGCATGTCCCAGTTCAGCTTTCCCCAGCCTAGGCAGGATGTGTATGTGGCTTGTGGAGATCCATGAAGTTGTTTGATTAGAGGCTAAATGGAGCAGAAGTGGAGCCTGTGGGGAACAGACAAAGGAAGGGGAGCCAGTCAGTGTGGGAAATAGGTAACTTTGGCCCTGAGATTAGTGACTTCCCCCAAACACGGATCACCTGAGAGCTGAGGCAATGGGAGAAGGGACACAGAGAAATGTTATGTTTGAACTAGCAGAGAAGGCAATAGACAGACATAGGGAGCTGACAAATAGCTTCTGCTTTGGTGGCTTTATTGTTCAGCTGCAAATCTGAAACTAACATGAAAGCGAAGCTTTGCACTGGAAAGGGTGGGGTGCTCAAACATTGAAAGGAACGGTACATCACATTCGTCCACCCTGCTGTAAAAAACTTTCCAGACACATATACACTATCAATTACATGGCTAACATGAAACACTGTATAACCTAAGTAACAATTGCAGGTGGACTACTGCATACTTTTAAATCTCAAGGGATCATGCTTCCGTTGAATAGCAACACTCTAACTAAACAATTTATAAGTTCAAGTACACGGCTCGTTATTGTATTCTCTTGTGACGGTGGTGTGGCCGTGTCCTGAACTACTGGAACAGTCAGTGGTCAGGAATCAGCTGGATCTGGTATGCAATCACCTGGATCTGGTACCAAAGTTTCTCTTAACAAGTCATTAAGACTAGGAGTTGTAATGGAAGGAGATTCAATCGAGCAACAGAAAGTCCTATTGGGACATCCCCGGACTTCGGTACTTGTTGAGGCTGCAACTGGTCCATATGTGATCTCCATAAAATACCATTGGCTAGTTTTACCAAAAACAATACAAGTCCTGTGCATTTTACACATTTTACACATTACACATTTTACACATTTTACACATTCCTCTGTGCTAACCCCAGGTGCTTTTGTTTTGCTTGTAACCTTAAAACTGGACCTCAAGAGAGCTATCTTGGTGCTTAATCCTTGTAATTGATTGTTTTTTTTTTAAATCTAGCAAAAAGCCTAAGTTCCAAATGTATTTTCTTTCTTTCTTTTTGTTTTTAATAAAATTTACCTTTTTTAAGAACAGGATTGGATTTTTGTGTCCTAAAAGGTTTGTGCATGTGTTGTTTAATTAGCTGGTGGCAACAGCTAATTTCCTTTGTTTTCTTTCTCAGCTCTTCCCCAGGGGGCGGGGGCTAAAAGGGGTTGAGGGTACCCTACAGGAAGGAATTCCCAAGTGCGCCTTCCTGGGTTCTCAAAGGGGTTTTTTGCACTTGGGTGGTGGCAGCATCGACCCATCCAAGGTCAGAGAAAAGCAGTGAACTTGAGAGCGTAATACAAGCCTGGAGCGGCCAGTATTAATTTTTATAATCCTTGTCGGCCTCCACCTTCTGCACTTGAACTGCTAGAGTGGGAATTTTAAACCCTCCCAGGAAAAGAGTCTCTGAAGCAAATGCTAGAAAAGAGTAGGATCAAAAGAGCCACTTTGGGGAATTCCCCTGACACTGTCCTTGAGGGCAGCGCATCCCTCCCGCAGTGACTCAGCAGAGACAGGAACTGGCTTCTGCTCTCTGGTCCTCACGTTGTTCCCAGGACAGTCAATCTTCCCAGGGTGGGGCAGCAAATGGATCTAGGTAGGGTTGGGACCTGGGAATCTCTTTTTCCACTTATTGTTCCTGCTGCCCCTTTCAGTCTCCTTCCCTTTTCTCCCAGTGCTTTATCTGTAATGAAAGAGGTGCTGGGGCTCAAGAATTTTTTTACTTTCATAACTGACATGGCAAGCCCAGAGGTGCTGGGGCTCAGCTCTGGCAAGCCCTGGCACACATTAAGCACTGCTTTCTCCCCTCTTGTACAAACTCACCAGCGGGTCCCTTAAAGGGGGCTTTTGTGCAGTCACTTTCCTGCTAGTCCCCAGCACTTTCCCCCAGGTCTGTCCCATCATCTGGAGTCTCAGCTCAGGAGTTGGAGTCAGCAGAGCCCAGGGCTGCCTCAGGGGTCTCATTCTAGCCACCAGAGAAAGTCCCCAGCTGGGCTGGGCAGGGAGGAAGCTATAATGAAGGTCTTTCCCCAGCACAGACCACACTGGGGGAGCAGCAGCTGCTCAGGTTCCCAGATCACAGTGCAGGGAGCTGCATCTGCCCCAGGGAAACCAACTCCAGAGCTCTAATACCATGAGCAGAGAGAGACAAGGTGGGTGAGGTAAGAGCTTTTATTGGACCAACTTCTGCTGGTGAAAGAGATACGTGTATGAGCTACACAGAGATCTTCTTCAGGCCAGAGAGAGGCAGACACCAGCCTCTTCTCCCTAAGTAATACTGAGATCCTGCTGGTGGCAGCAGCTAATGACTGTGCCCCACTGGGCTCCCTGGGCAGCCGCAGGGACAGCCAGGCAGATACTGATCCCATTTGCCCATCTGGACCCACCCCCTGCTATTCTGGGGGTGACTCTGAGCCCTGAATCCTGCACAGAAATCCAAGAGGGACCCTGGTCCATCCTGTCACCCCAAACAGTCCCAGTCAGAAGCCAGAGCCCAGAAATCATGATTTTGGCCTAAGAAAATAATGCAATAGTGTGTCTGTTGGGGGGTGAGTTCTGTGGGGATATTCACCTTGTAGCTTTGGAGCCCTTAGGGGTTAGTCCTTTGCCGCCCCCTCACCCCCAACACTTTGACCGTTTCCAGTAAAAACAAAATCTCCCGTGGCTGCTGGGTGGGGAAGACCCCTCCCCCTCTTACTGCCCCTGGCCTGTACCATGGACTGGGAGAGCTGCCATTGTGTCTCTCACCATCCCTCTACTTAATCACTAGCCTCTCTCCCCCTCCCCCAGCCAGTCTCTTCTGTCACTCTCTCTCCAGCCCCCTAGTGTCACCCCCCACTTTCTCCCCCTCTTCCCTTCTCACTGTCCCCCATTCCCATTTTCTTTCTCTCCCAGCCCTGTTCCCACCCACCCCATGATTCTCCCCCTGCATCTTGATTCCCAGGAATTGCCTCATCCTCCCTCCAGCGCACCCACAGCCCCCCAGTCCCAACCCATGCCCCACATCCCTGTTCCCTCCCTCCTGCCCCCTCACACATCCCATTTCATGCCTCAATCCCCTCTGGCCCACACTCCCCCTGCCCCTTTTCAGCCCCCTTCCAGCTCCCACTCCCCAGGTGTGGTTGACCCAGCTGTCCCCACAGCGCAGTCTGGAAAAGGCTGCCAAGTCTCACAAGATAAAAAATCTGCACTGCCCTTTCCCAGCAAGCCCAAAGCAAGCCAATCCCATTTCGGAGGCACCGCCCAGTCCCACTCACCAAGCCCCAAACAAGCCACACACTTCAATGGCAAAACAAGCAACAGGCTTCTTTAAGAAAAGCAACCCTCTACTGAGAGAAATGAATGGGCAAGTACAAAGAAGCCATTATAGGCTTCCTAATAGAAGCCTCCCCACCCCACCCAAAGCCCCCAAACAAGCAGTTACATAACAAAGAAGCCAAAGGGAGCCCTTTGGCTCCCAGCAAATGAGATCAGCATCGACCTGACTGTCCCTGGGGGCTGCAGTGATCGCTGGGGTCACCCAGTCCAGCAGCAGGAAGTGAATCGCTCTCGCTGCAGTGACTCTGGGGCGCTGTGGGGGGGCCATGCTCCTTGCAAGATCCCCGAGCCCCGGCGGCTGCTGCTGGGGACCCCGGGGCCCTGGCTGCAGCTGGGAGAGGGGAATTTCCAGCAGTAAGATTCCCGCTGCTCCCAGGAGCCTCTCCCGGTGCAGAGACCCCAGACTGGCCAGGACCCCCCATCCCGGGCTCCAGCCCCTGCTCCTGGGGAGGGCACCGCTTGGAGGGAAGGTAAGAGAGACCTGCCCATCCCCACAGGGAGAGGTGCCCCCCCGGTGCCATCCTGGCTGCAGGGGGAGGGTTTGGCCCCAGGCTGCTCCCAGCGGAGCTGGCTGCGATTCCCTGCCCTGGGCCCAGGGAAGCTGCCGCCAACTCCCTTTGGCTCCGATGCTGATCTCATTTGCCCATCTGGTCTCACACTGGAACCGGAGAACTAGTTCAAACCGGGATTTCGTACTGGAACTGGAGCTGAACCTGAAGCATAATTTTGTTTTACTGATTGAACCTGCACTGAACTGAAAGAAAAAAGTGTGTGTGTGTGTCCAGTTAAAATTAAGATTTCGCATTTTTTAAGCTCATCATTTAAAAAAAATTACGGTCATCTTATTTTCATTTTGAGAGATGAAAACAAAATACACAATGGGCTGGTGATTTTCCCACAATGGGAGCAATCAACTGTTTCAGAGTAACAGCCGTGTTAGTCTGTATTCGCAAAAAGAAAATGAGTACTTGTGGCACCTTAGAGACTAACCAATTTCTTTGAGCATGAGCTTTCGTGAGCTACAGCTCACTTCATCGGATGCATACCGTGGAAACTGCAGCAGACTTTATATACACACAGAGAATATGAAACAACACCTCCTCCCACCCCACTGTCCTGCTGGTAATAGCTTATCTAAAGTGATCATCAATTTGGGCCATTTCCAGCACAAATCCAGGTTCTCTCACCCCCTCACCCCCCCTCCCAAAAACCACACACACAAACTCACTATCCTGCTGGTAATAGCTCATCCAAAGTGACCACTCTCCCTACAATGTGCATGATAATCAAGGTGGGCCATTTCCAGCACAAATTCAGGTTTTCTCACCCCCCCACCCCCATACACACACAAACTCACTCTCCTGCTGGTAATAGCTAATCCAAAGTGACCACTCTCCCTACAATGTGCATAGTAATCAAGGTGGGCCATGTCTAGCACAAATCCAGGCTGTCTCACCCCCCCCCCATTTTTTTTTCCCCAGGGGCACACACACACACACAAACTCACTCTCCTGCTGGCAATAGCTCATCCAAACTGAACCTGAACAGTAACAGATCTGCGGGCGGGCAGGGGGAAAGACAAGAAGGGGTGGCAAGCATGGAGTTGGGCAAAATTTTGTTTCACCAAAATGTGGGTGCAGATAGGCTTGAGTCAGAAGTCAGAAATAATTATGTCTTAGCATCAATGTCAGACATATTTGAATTTGAAAGATGAATTGGAACTTCTTATGAAGCTTGTGAAATCTCCAAAAGGGAAGCAACATCTGGACCAAGGAAAGCCCCAAAAGGCTGGGGCTAATTCTTTATTCGTTTGCAGATGAGCCACTTATCACTTCCCCCCTGCTTGTTTGACCATTTCTAGGGGAAAAGATTCCCCCCTGCCCCTCTCCTACCCCATGGGCTGGGGGAGCTGCTATTTTATCTCTCACCATCCCCCTCCCTTCTCCTACCCTCTGGCTCTCCCTTCTCCAGCCAGTCTCAGCTTGCTCTCATATTCTCCCTCGAGCCTCCCCACAGCCCCTCTCCACACATCCCACCCTTTCCTTCTCTTTATCCCGCCACTGAGAGTTTCCCTCTATTCCAGCTCTGTTCCCCTGAGCCCCAGAATTCTCCCCCGCCCCCTGATTTCTGAGTATTCCCTCAGCATCTCTTCAGCAGCCCCACATCTCCATGGCCCCATCCTGCCTGTGCTTCCCTGTTCACCACCCTCCTGCCCCCTCACACATCGCTGTTAACCCCTCAGTGCCCTCTGGCTCTCAGAGCCCCCTGCCCCTCTTCACCCCCCTTCCGGCCAGCCCCACTCCCCTTCCCCTAGGATCCACCCCCTTCCCCTGCCGAAGCCCCCCTCTCCATGTCTGCCAGCCCCCCCAACCCAGAGCACAGGGAGGGCAGGCGGCATGTGCTCCCCCACCCCGCAGCACAGGGTGGGCAGGTGGTGCGTGCCCCCCCAGGTCCCCAGCACAGGGTGGGTGGCATGCAACCACCACCACCACCACCCCCGGCCACCCCACACACAGGACAGGCCACCTCAGCACCTCCATTCCCCTCCCTCCCCCAAGCAGCAGGCGGCATGGCCTCAGTGCCTGACGCCCCCCAGCACTGGGCAGCCACAGCTACGCCAAGTCCTGGCCGCCCTAGCCCCATCCCCAGCATGCTGCTTCCCTGAAGAGGAGTAGCCTGCCTGGGCTGGGGCCAAGAAGGAAGGGCAAGCAGGGCTTTGAGGAGGAGCATGGGCAGGGCCACACAAGGCTATTTGGGTAGGCACAGCCTTCCCCAGCCTATGCAATGCAACACCCATGCGGGTGTTGTCAAGGTTCCTTCCCCACTCTGAACTCTAGGGTACAGTTGTGGGGACCTGCATGAAAGGCCCCCTAAGCTTATTCTTACCAGCTTAGGTTAAAAACTTCCCCAAGGTACAAACTTTGCCTTGTCCTTGAACACTATGCTGCCACCACCAAGCATGTTAAACAAAGAACAGAGAAAGAGCCCACTTGCAGATGTCTTCCCCCCCAGATATCCTCCCAGGCCCTAGACCCCCTTTCCTGGGGAAGGCTTGATAAAAGTCCTCACCAATTTGTACAGGTGAACACAGACCCAAACCCTTGGATCTTAAGAACAATGAAAAAGCAATCGGGTTCTTAAAAGAAGAATTTTTTAATTAAAGAAAAGGTAAAAGAATCACCTCTGTAAAATCAGAATGGTAAATACCTTACAGGTAATCAGATTCAAAACATAGAGAATCCCTCTGGGCAAAACCTTAAGTTACAAAAAGACACAAAAACAGGAATATACATTCCATTCAGCACAGCCTATTTTACCGGCCATTGAACAAAAGGAAATCTAATCCATTTCTAGCTAGATTACTTACTAACTTTTTACAGGAGTTCTGAGCTGCATTCCTGATCTGTTCCCCCCAAAAGCATCACACAGACAGACAGACAGACCCTTTGTCCCCCCCCCCCCAGCTTTGAAAGTATCTTGTCTCCTCATTGGTCATGTGCTAGCAAGGTTATCTTAGCTTCTTAACCCTTTACAGGTGAAAGGGATTTGTCTCTGGCCAGGAGGGATTTTATAGTTCTGTATACAGAAGGATGGGTACCCTTGCCTTTATATTTATGACAGGTGTGATCTGACCTCATTGGTTTTATTGAGATCGTTACCATTTAAAACACTATTTCAGTTTATCAATTCATTCTGGCTATAAAATAGCAGCAGCGTGTTCTCATCGCTTTTCCTTACGCTTCTTTAAGGAAATCGGTTTTTGTACCAAACTGATAAACACACTCTCCTCTTGCAGCATGTGCAGAGGTAGATAGAAGCTGGAAAGTGGCAGCAATTTCTACTCCTGTCATGTGGGGAGATTCGAGTCCTCTCTTAAAGAAACGGCCACAGTCCCACTGAGTTGGAAGTGTCTGTACCAGCAGTCTCCAGCTTTCAGGGTCCCAAGTTATCTGACTCCAGCAAAGATTTTGAAGTGCCCCTTCTTCCTGCTCTTCTTGTGGGCTATAATAAATTGAGTGATGAAAACACTAACCACCCAGCCAACAAACCTTTGTTAACAGAGTTAAGGTTTCCCAGTGACAGCTCAGGCCCTGCCACAATCTCAAGTTCATCAAAACGCTTTCTACTGAAAACCAGGAAATAGAGAGTTAAGGTCCATGCCAGTGCAACCTTCACCCTGCCCGCTGGAGTTGGGAATAGTCACTGAGAATTATCTGCATGCACCCCAGCTGCATTCAATGTGTTAGGTGTAGCTGTACTGAATGGTGAAGAAATCAGTTGGAGTAACTTAAGTGAGCTGTGTCAGGGATCCTTCCCCACTCTGAACTCTAGGGTACAGATGTGGGGACCCACACGAAAGACCCCCTAAGCTTATTTCTACCAGCTTAGGTTAAAACCTGGTACGCTGCCACCTCCCAGCGATTTAACAAAGAATCAGGGAAGAGACCACTTGGAGACGTCTTCCCCCAAAATATCCCCCCAAGCCCTACACACACCCTTTCCTGGGGAGGCTTGAGAATAACATCCTAACCAATTGGTTACAAAATGATCAAAGACCCAAACCCCTGGGTCTTGGAACAATGGAAACATCAGTCAGGTTCTTAAAAGAAGGATTTTATTAAAAAAAAAAAGAAAGGTAAAAATCATCTCTGTAAAATCAGGATGGAAAGTACTTTACAGGGTATTCAGATTCAAAACACAGAGGATCCCCCTCTGGGCAAAACCTTAAAGTTACGGAAAACAGGAATAAACCTCCCTCTTAACGCAGGGAAAATTCACATAAAACAAAAGATAAACTAATCCGCCTTGCATGGCTTATCTATACTGGTTGCAATATTGGAGACTTGGATTAGGATGGGTTGGAGAAGATGGATTTCTGTCTGGCCTCTCTCAGTCCCAAGAGAGAACAACACATAAACTAAAAGCGCAAACAAAAGCCTTCCCCCAAGATTTGAAAGTATCTTGTCCCCTTATTGGTCCTTTGGGTCAGGTGCCAGCCAGGTTAGCTGAGCTTCTTAACCCTTTACAGGTAACAGGATGTTGCCTCTGGCCAGGAGGGATTTTATAGTATTGGAAACAGGAAGGTGGTTACCCTTCCCTTTATATTTATGACAAGCTGTGATTGTGATATGCGGAGAGCTGGGGATTAGTTTGAGGAGCGTCTCAGAGCTGTGACTGTGATGTGAGATCTGGGTTTGAAGCCCCCATGTCTGTTATCAAAGGACAGAGCTGCACATGTACCTTGAGGGATCCAGTATGCATCATTCCAGCACTGAGTTAGGGAGGTTCAGTCAGCAGCAGGACCCAGGGGATCTTCTTGCCATGGGGCTTGTCAGCAGGGTGGTGGGAGAGGAGAGCTGTCTGTGTGTTGAATGAGAAGTGAAAGTACAGTGTTGAATGCAATCTTGTGAGAAAGGGTTGTAAAAGGGCAGGAAGGATTATAAAATTCGACACACATGGGAACAGACTCAGTGTTTGAGCATAGAACAGACGTAGGTAGCTCCTGGCCAGTAAAGCTCACCAAAATCAAGTTGTACTTTAGCAAGAAGAAAGTGTTTGAGTCTGTGTTACAGTTGTCATGTGCCCTATTCCCTGAGTGCTCTGCACCATCTGCAAAGGCAGAGTGCCAGCGTGCAGGATGGGGGTTCTGGGTCATCCTGCAAAGAGGGCAGAGCTGAGGCTGTGTTGCCATTTACATTAACTCTTTATTTCCTGGTTTTCAGAAATTTTAGTTTTGATGAACTTGAACTTTTGATGTCAATGAGCAACCCGAACTCTCCTTTAACAAAGTTGTGGGGTTCTTTGTTTGCCTGGGGGTTTTGCTTGTTTGTTTGTTTTGCTATTTAATTTCCTAGTATTTTAAATGGAAAGAGACTTGTTGTAAGAGTTAATGATCACTTAGACATTTGTAGTTCTCATCTACATTTTACAGCTGATACAATACTGTGACAAGAAAATAACAGAAAGACCTACGGAGAATTTGGGGTTGACAGCCCACCCGTGCCAAGCCCCCCCCCCAACTTCCTCTGCCACTTACCCCCATATCACCACTGACATTTCTTCAGACGAAACAATAAATAATTATAATTATAAAGAAACTTTGGTGGAGGTGAATGTTACCCACAGGTTTACATTTCAGTCTGAGATTTGTGTCCAGGGTGGATAGAATCTATGAATTTCATGAAATACTGTGTTTTTATTTCATTTTGTTGTCATTCTGTTTTGTGTTTTGGAACAAGCTGTATCTCAGGAATATCTTGATCCAATGACCCTAAATTTGAATCACTAACCCTACTCTGCTCTCCCATCTGGGTGAAATGAGTGAGTGAAATTTTAATCATGTGTAATGTATATAAAGAAACAAATACTAGCTAAAAGGCAGATAAGGTTACTCATGTGCAGTTTCCCACCACAGCCCCAATCTTTAAAAGCAAGGTGTGATAGAGCTTTCAATGGCCAGATGAACTAGTGGCTAGTTTGTTGCTCAAAGGGGATTTAGGGGGATCTGGGTCAAACACCCCCTCCATCAGGTCCCAGCCCAGGGCCCTGTGTGGTTCAACCCCTAAACAGGGGAGATGAGTCTCTCTCTCCCTGTCGGGGGGGCAGGGGGGGCCTTCAAAACCAGTTTCCTCAGGCTGCTTCCTTCTAAAGTCTCTTTAGTTTGGGGCACAGCCCCACTAGTCCAGTTGCCCCACAGTTGGGGCTTATCTGCAGGCTCCCCTTGGCTTACTTGCCTCCAGTGGCTGCGTTGGCTGGCAAGTCGCTACTCCGTCCCTTCAGGCAGGCAAACAGGGAGCTCCTGCCCCCTCACCAGTCATCCCCTGGCTGAGCTGGCTCCCTTCTTTTCTCCTCCCTCCAGGCCTGGCATTGGCTGCAGGTATAACGGGGCAGGGCTAGCTGAACCCAAAGGTTTTCTTTGATCCCTGCTGTGACAGTCGGCACTTTCTCTTCTCCTTCATAGAAGGAAATATAGATTTAAAGAGAATACCTACCCCATTCCTGGCTACACACTTCTAAAATCATTCACTGGCAATAGGACACTGCCCCATCCCAGGTAAGTACCTTTGACAGAAGAGTTCTACACACGACACTGAGTGCGTTCATCTCACTCACAGTGTAAAGCAATGTAAAGCTGTCTCTGTTAATGAGGTTTCATTTCCTTGGTGTTCCTGATGTCATAAACCTGGTAGGGTTAACAGTCACCTACAGAGCCTTCGGTTTGATATGGAAACCCCCACCCCACCCCAAGCACTCTCAAAATGAAACCTCCCAAAATCATTTCTGTTTCTTCAGGAAAAGATTCAGGCCCATTTGGAGATTCTGAAGGAAGAGAGAGAAAAGCTTCTGAGATTTAAAGTGACTGGAGAGGTTTAAAGCCTGGAGTATCTGGTAGGTGCCCATTGTTATTAACTTGCAGGGACTTGCAGTGGGCCATCTGTTAGGAAGCTGGTCTCGGGACCCCCCACCCATGGCTTCTCCCAGCAGCCTGGGCTCCCTGGGCCTCTTTTACCCTGGCCGGGCTCCAGCTTCCAGCCTGGCCGGGAGGCTGGACCTCGGGGAGAAGAGGAGCGGTAGATGGCTGGGTCTGTGGTGAAAAGTGGATGGGCCAGGCCCCTTGGCTTCCCTTTGCGGGTGCACCTGGTAGGACATCTGTTTGTAAGCAGCTTCCTCCATGGACTTGGGGAATGTGGGCTTTGTGTTTCTTCATGGGCATGGATGTCTGTGTTAGAGTCCTATGTCTTTGCACACATACACACACCGGCCCTGAGAAATCCTCTCTCAGGAGCAGGACCACATCATATTCTGTAGAATCTAAGCTTCCATTCCAATTAATGAGTTAATTTCTAGCCCTTGTGTCTTTCACAAAACTCCTCCCAAGGTGAGCAGACTATGTCTCGTGCAGTGCTATCTGCCTGAGTCTGCAGACATTTCTTGCATTGTTAATTATTTCTCTCCCCTCGCATCTCTGTTAATGTAGTGCTCAGTCCTGCTGGCTGCTGCTCTGGGTCTGGCTTAACACAGTGTGCTGACTATGTCAGACATAGAAACATACCATGAAAAAATGTTAGGGACAAATGGGAAAGTGGTAGAAAATCCTCTCCCTAGTAACGACAGGGTATAATCATGTGTTAGACATCACAGAATTTTCAAAGAAATTCTCCCTCCTGCAGAATCAGCACTCCATGAACGGACCCTAGACTCTCTCTCTAACCCTTACCTTTCCTTTCTTTTAAAAAAAATAGATACAGACACAAAACAAGAGGCAGAAGGTTGTATCTGAATTTCAGCAACTGCGGCAGTTTCTAGAAGAAGAAGAGCACCTCCTGCTGGCCCAGCTGGAAAATCTGGAAAAGGCGATTGTGAAGATACAGAATGACAATGTCATTAAAATGTCTGAGGAGATTTCCCGTCTCAGCAACTTGATCAGTGATCTGGAGGGGAAGTGTCAGAAGCCAGCAAGTGAATTCCTGCGGGTGAGACTGAGTTATAAACATCCCTGATCCAAACACAGGGATAGGACAGCTCCTGAATCATGGGCACTGGAGACCAGCAGTCAGAGGTCACAGTGTAATTCAGTGTGTGCATTCCTGAAATGTGAATTATTGTTTCTCTTTGAAGAATTACAGACTCATTTATATTAGAGATGACATTAACTCAGCAAATCCATGGCCCTAGGGCCAAGGCAGGGCCTCTTTTACCCATATCTGCAAAATCCCTTCTCTGGGATCCCCAGTGGGCGGCATTTGGGACTAAAATTGTTTTTCTGTCTCTTTCCTCTCTAGGATGTCAGAAGCACCTTGAGCAGGTATGTGGCTCTATTTCACTTCCCCTCATTCTTCACGATGCTGTGAAAGGGCTTGGAGAGTGTATCGACTCTACATTTCATAAAAATATAAGAATGGCCATACTAGGTCAGACCAGTATCCTGTCTTCCAACAGCAGCCAATGCCAGGTGCCCCAGAGGGAATGAACAGAACAGGTTATCGTCAAGTGATCCATCCCCTGTCACCATTCCCAGCATCTGCCAAACACAGGCTAGGAACACCAAGCTGGTTTATAGCCACTGATGGACGTATGCTCCATGAACTTATCTAGTTCTTTCTTTAACCCTGTTTGTGTCTTGGCCTTCACAACATCCTCTGGCAAAGAGTTCCACAGGTTGACTGTGCGTTGTGTGAAGAAATACTTCCTTTTGTTTGTTTTAAAACTGCTGTCTATTAATTTCATTTGGTGACCCCCTAGTTCTTGCATTATGAGAAGGAGTAAATAACACTTTCTTATTTACTCTCTCCACACCAGTCATGATTTTAAAGACCTCTATCATAGCCCCCCTCTTAGCCGTCTGTTTTCTAAGATGAAATGTCCCAGTCTTATTAATCTCTCCTCATATGGAAGCTGTTCCATAACCAGTATCATTTTTGTAGTGCTTTTCTGAACCTTTTTTGAGATGGGGTGACCAGGTCTGCATGCAATTTTCAAGATTTTGCATGGATTTATATAGACGCAATGTGATATTTTCTGTTGTATTATCTATCTCTTTCTTAATGATTCCCAACATAGTTAGCTTTTTTGACTATCACTGCACATCGAGGGGATATTTTCAGAGAACTATCCACAATGACTTCAGGATCTCTTTTTTGAGTGATAGCAGCTAATTTAGACCCCCTCATTTTATAACTATAGATGGGATTATGTTTTCCAATATGTATTACTCTGCATTTATCAGTAGTGAATTTCATCTGCCAAATTTTTTACCCAGTCACCCAGTTTTGTGAGATCCCTTTGTAACTCTTCACAGTCTGCTTTGTACTTAACTATCTTGAGTAGTTTTGCATTATCTGCAAATTTTGCCACCTCACTGTTTACCCCAGATCATTTATGTATATGTTGAATAGGACTGATCCCAGTACAGACCCCTGGGGAACACCACTATTTATCTCTCTCCATTCTAAAAACTGATAATTTGTTCCTACCCTTTGTTTCCTATCTTTTAATCAGTTACTAATCCATGAGAGGACCTTCCGTCTTATCCCATGACAGCTTACTTTGCTTAAGAGCCTGTGGTGAGGGATCTTATCAAAGGCTTTCTGAAAATCTAAGTACACTATATCCACTGGATCCCCCTTATCCACATGTTTGTTGACCCCCTCAAAGAATTTTAGTAGATTGGTGGTGCATGATTTCCCTTTACAAAAACCATGTTGACTCTTCCCCAACAAATCATGTTCATCTATGTATCTGATAATGCTGTTCTTTACTATAGTTCCCCAGGGCACTGCAGCAAAATATATGGGGCAAGGTCACGTTCAGAATGTAATTCCCATTTATGCATTTAATCCTCACCCTTTAACACAGGACTCTTGAATTATCTATTCAGTGGGAAAGATTGGCCTACAGTATTTCCTAGAGATGTTACATCCCTGGGGAATTGGCTGCCTCAGAACCCCGAGGATCAATATGGGCCTTTCAGCTCAAGGCACTGGTTACAATCATGCCCTGGACAGCGGGAATCAAGAGTCTTTACCACCTCAGGACTGTTTGGAGACCTGTGTGGAAGGAACTGGTGGGGGCGGGGGCCCCTGAGGTTTCAATCTAGTTCCTGAAAGAACAATCTGATAACACTGTGCGCATGAAATATGGGAACATACTAGTATTAGTGCATGGAGGCGAAGGAGTGAATTGGTCATGAAAACATGATTCCCCTTTGATGTACAGATCTGCTCTGTCCAGGCCAGAGATGAAGAATATTAATGGGGCCTTTAGGGAAAGGTTGCACTGCCATGGCCAGTGCTGTGCCTGCTCTGAGACTGGGAGAAGTGGAGGAATTCTAACTCCAGGCCCATAAGAGCAGCAACTTCCACTAGCAAGGAATTATAATGAGTCACTAAAAGAAACATAATATCATGAAATTCTTCCTCTCCAGGTGCGAGAAGGGGAAGTTCCTCCAGCCAGTGGAGATTTCTCCTGAGCTGGAAAAGAGACTCAGTGATTTCTCCCAGCGAAATATTGCTCTAATGGAGATTCTGTGGAAGTTCAAAGGTACTGAGAAGGGATCTAGGAAAGGAAACCAGGGTGTGTCTCTGGGACTATGGGTGGAGATGGGCTCTGGGCAACTGGTTCAATTAGATTATGTACCTATTTAATAACAAGTAGAAAGCAGACAAACTGAGCAGATGAAGTAAGGGCCCAGGTGCCAGGATCTTTCACATTGTTTCACTCTGTGAACTTTGGTACAATCATTAAGGTAAAAATGTACAAAATTTGGGGTACCTCAGTTTCTCTCTTCCAACTACAGAACTACGGGGCATGTGCTCCAGAGCTTTTTAGCAGCCCCACATGCAGCTGGAGTCCGTAGGATCTGCAGGTGCCCATTACCAAGGAACTCCGGGCCCCAGGTGCCTAAGGCCTTGTCTATCTACACTACAGAGTTTTGTCGATTCCAGTTACGCCAACAAACAGCCACTACTATAATTAAACCACTGTTGCATGTCCACACTGTGCTCCTTGTGTCGGCAAAGCACATCCACAATAGTAGCTTTGCATTGACACAGACAGCTCTGGGTAGCTATCCCACTGTGCCACTGGTCAGAAGGTGCTTTGTGAAGGGTTTGCAATGCCTCATGCAGGCAGGTAGAGAGTCACATGATGAAGGTTTCTCAATCTCATTGTTCCATGGGCATCCTACTGTATGGCCAGCTATTTTTCAACTGCCCTGGCAACCTGCACCCCAGCCATCACTGTCAGAAAGCATGGATACTACGCTGCTGTTCAGGATTGTGCTGTGCTGTGTATTGTGCTTGTATTGAACACAAGGCTATAGGGGGAACCCAATGGGGGGCTATTTGGCTGGAGGATGCCTTGAAGGAGCATTTTAACACTGAGCCACAGTAACATGTGTTGCTGTAGTGTGCTGAACCTGGCATTGTTTCTTTGCACTGTGCTATGAACCTTGTAATGATTTCTGTGTGTGCCTGAAAAGTTACACATCTTAGATCCCTTTTTAGAGTAACGCTTGATAATATGACCAAACTGACACTGCTGAACAGTAATTAGGGTTACCATACGTCCGTATTTTCCCGGACATGTCCAGCTTTTTGGTTCTTAAATCACCATCTGGGAGGAATTTTTAAATATCTAAAAACGTCTGGGATTTTGCCACATCGGTTGGGACGCCCTTTGTCCCGATATTGGGGACCGCTCACCTCACCACACACACCAAAGTCCCGGGGCTGGTGGCGCTTTCTGGGGCAGCTCCTGGCACCTGCCCGCTGGCAGGAGCCTGCAGTGTGGGCGGCCCCTTGGCACAGAGGCAGAGGTGGTCTCCGCGTGCTGCCTCCTGCCCAATCAGAGCTGCGGGGGCAGGGCCTGCAGGTGCCGGCAGCGGGCAGCGAGCCCTCCGCCCCCGCCCTGACCCGACCTGACCCGAACCTAGGAGCCAGAGGGACCTTCCGGATGCTTCCTGGGAGCCGCCCCAGGTAAGCACCGCTGGGACTCCCCACCTCGCCCCCCGGAAGGTGCCTCTGGCTCTTAGGGTCGGGTCGAGTCAGGGGTGGGGGGGGAGGGCTCTCTGCGTGCTGCCGGCACCTGTAAGCCCCACTCCATGGCTACGGCAGCTCCCATTGGTGCTTTTCTTTGGTGCTGGCCAATGGGAGCCACGGAGCTCACGCTTGTGGCGGGCGCAGCCCGTGGAGCCCCCTTGGCTGCCCCTGATCCTAGGAGCCAGAGCGACCTGCGGCAGGAGGGGTGAGTAGGCGAGTGGGGCATGGTGGTGAAGAGGCGAGCGGCGAGGGAGCCAGTGGCTGGCTGGTGGGTGGGTGAGGAGGCAAGTGGCAGGCGGGGAGGGTGAAGAGGCGAGCGGCCAGCCAGCGGTGGGCAGTGAAGAGGCGAGCGGCGAGGGAGCCAGGAGCGGGCGGGGTCCAATGGGGCAGAAAGGGGGCAGAGTTGGGGACTTTGGGGAAGGGGTTGGAATGGGGGCGGGGAAGAGGTGGAGTTGGGGCGGGGGCAGGTGGGGCAAGCAAATACCCCCTTCCCCCCCCCCCAGTGTAGTGTCCTCTTTTTTGAATATTCAAATATGGTAACCCTAACAGTAATACAAGAAGCCCACAGAAGTGTGTGTTTGTGTGGGGGAAGCATGTGTGACAGCATGTGGGGGGGTTGTGCATGAGAGAGAGAGAGAATGTGTTGGCGGAGCGTGTGAGAGACTGTGTGTGTGGGGAGTGTGTATGTGAGAAAGAGAGACACATTGTGTATGGGGGACTTCCTGGGGCTTTGAAAGGGGAGGGACACATGTCTACATAGCTGGATGAATGGCAGCAGATTTCCAAACAGTGAGCAGAGCGGTTACGGTGGGCATCGTGAGATACCTTCCGGAGGCCAGTTACAGCAACGTAACAAACACAGTGTCTACACTGACACTTTGTTGATCTAACTTTGCTGCAAAAATCTCTATGCCTCCCATTGAGGTGGTTATATTTTGTCAGTAAAGCAGGAGAGTTTTGTCACCAAGAGGTGCATTGTAGTGTGTACACCTCCACTGTTTTGTCAATGAAAGCTGCCTTTTGCCGACAAAACAGTGTAGACAAGGCCTAAAGGTCGGCACCCAAAACGTAAACCCTCAATTTAAGGCCACTTTTGAAATGTGGACCCAGCTCACCATTGTGCTCTGGCCCCGTGTGGCAGCTTGTGTGGGCCAAAGGGGCTGTAGGGAAGGTGTAAACCCAGGGGAATCCTCGCAGCACAGGAGCCTCTTGTGCCTCCAGCTCCTCCACAGCAGCTGCAGGCTCAAGGAGTGTTCCCGGGAAAGCAGGGAATAGAGTGGAGTTGTTGAGGGCTGGGCAGAGGAGGAAGGGGTGGAGCAGGAATAATGGGGTGTGGCCAGGGTAAAGCTGTGCCTTTGACACTGCCTCCGGGAGAAGTCATCTAGGGGCCACTGGACCAGAGGTGCAACTCAGGCTGGACCTCCGGACTTCCGCAGCCTGTGCCAATGTCTGCACTGACCCCAGCAGCTACTGAATAGGAGAACCACAAACTGCTTCCCCCATCCTTTTACCAGTGCAGGGGTGAATGAGGCCCATTGAGCCAATTCTCTCCCTGACTCAGTTTCCACATTTATGAAATCATTTTAAGATTATTTGTATTTCAGTCTATGCAGAATGAAAGCCCCATTGTGCTGAGCTCTGTACATATACTGAGCTCTGTACATATACTGAGACCCAAAGAGCTCACAATTCAGGCTCCTCATCCTGAAAAGTCTCAGCATCCCACTGATGTGAAAGAGGCCAATGTTTGTAAAGTTACATTAATGCTAAAATCTTTGCAGGATCTGGCCTGGCTCATGACAAAATGTAAAAGGAGAATGAGAAATCAGCTGGGTTTGGAGGATGAGGGAACAGAAAATCTGTCTTCCACATAGTGTCTCTTTGAGTGGTTCTGAGGCTTCATGGATATTGGTTCTGTTGATTTGAGACGCTTGAATGAAAGAGAAAATAGGATGATTCATATTAGCTTTGTTAAAAATCTGGGTGTGTCTCTGTCTCTCTTCAACTGTTTTTCTCTCATAATTAAAATACAATTATGTCAATTAAGAGTGAGGATGTCACAAATATGACAGCATGAAATATCATCTGTCTTATCCTTTCCCCCTCCAGACATTCTGTCATCTGAACTGGAGACAATAAGAGGGAAATCCTTAGGATCACACAGACCAGGTGAGACTTCAGGTGGAGATTATCATTAAATAAAGAGGAAAATCCCATGAAAACATTTTCATGAACTTCTAGATAAATGTACAAACCAAACCAACACTGACCATGACACCCCCCCCTAAAAATAAAAATAAAAACAAAAACATGAAATACTAAAAGAAAAGGAGTACTTGTGGCACCTGTGGCTCACGAAAGCTTATGCTCAAATAAATTGGTTAGTCTCTAAGGTGCCACAAGTCCTCCTTTTCTTTTTGCAAATACAGACTAACATGGCTGCTACGCTGAAACATGAAATACTAAGAAATCCCAAGCCGAAATCACACAAACAATCCTGATACCATCCTTAGTGTTGAGTCCCTGCACCCACTGACGAACAGAAACACTCTCCCTGACCAACAAACACTCTGAGGCTAGGCCTACATAGCAATGTAAGCGTAAGGGATTTGAGTCAGCTGACCTCTTGTCAGGGAATCCTGGGCTTGAGCATCAACACTGCATTTTAACTCTAGGTTAAGAATTTTCTGCACTGGGGGGAAACTCGACTGCCAATCCTGTTTCCTAACTGTGGTGGTGCTATTGATGGGACGCGGGTGCCCGTAAGGAGCACGTGAGTACATACGCCGCGTAATTAGCTCATTTGGTGGCTGTCTCCATTTGAGAGGGCATTATACTGAATTACTGTCTAGTCGGATAACTGGGTTCTCCAGCTCTAGGCTCGGTCACATTGGCAAAAACATGCCCCTGGTGCCTGTCCTAAGGATAATGAGGACATCAGTCTCCAGGGTGTCAAACTATTACAGTGAAACTTTGTAATTCTTAATTTTTCAAATACGATGATCAATGATCAAGTTTTTGCTTGCTTGCTTGATTTTTTCAGTTTGTTTTGAAGTTTGACATAAAATGAAGGTGTCAGAGGGAAGACACACACACATTCCAGTCTGGCTGCTGCTTGCTGCAAAGTGGCAAAATCCATCCCCAAGGCTTGGGATGCAGTGTGTTCCAGCAACCCTGGGGAATCCCTTATCCCTGCCATCACCACACCCCCAGACCTCTGGGATGCTGCGGAGAAGTTTTGGTGCTGGCTCCCACTGACCACCCTAACAGTGCATGCTGCCCAGGTGACCCTGCACCTGCAGCCCAAGAGAGGGCAGGAGGGCCTGGAGTAAGGGCCAGTGAGCAGAGCAGGGACCATAGCAGCTGCCCTGCAGGGAGAAAAAGTGGCAGAGCTCTCGGCTCAGTATGGCTGAGGGAAGGATGACCCACCTCCTAACTTTGCTCCCTGCTCCAGGCAAGCTCCGTGCACCACCATGGAGGAGAAACTTCCACCACCACTGTGGGAGGAGCAGGAAGGGGGACCTCTCGGCCAGGTAGTAATGCTGTGTCTGGCATGCTGTGCTGGCTGCCTGTAGCACTGCTCCTCTGCCTCCAGGAACTATAGGATACACCCAGAAGACTTCCACACCCAAGTCAAGCCACGGATGCATGCACATAGGAAACCAATAGGGCTTGGACCCTGGGTTCCAGTTTAACATGGGCTCTGACCCTCCAGACCTGCAGGGTCCTGGGACTCTGGATCAGAGCCCTAGATTAGCATATTTGCAGTGTGGATGCAATGAGGGTTTGGCTTGAGCCCAGGCTCAGACCCTGGCTTAAACTGCTGTGTAGATACACTCTCCCTCACCAATCATTAATGCTGACCCTGGCATTTCCATACATGTCCGTAAGCCCTTTAAATATTAAATTCAAAGGGTTGCCACATTTTTTTCTTTTCCCCTATGTGAGAGGCTCGCTCCGATTGCTCTTCACCAGCATCCCATCTTTCTCTTCAGCTGGGCTGGGCTGAGATCTCCCATTTGAGTTGCTCTCTTTCTCCTCTGTTAGAGATATGGTCCCTCTGTGATGTTGCCACATCCTCCCTGCTCTCTGGGCTGGAGAAGGAGCCACTCTCTGGCCTGAGTGGATCATCCCCAATACCCATCCCCTTCTCTTCTCCCAGGCCAGGGAGAGAAGGACAGGCTCAGTATAGAGCTTCCCCCAGGTTTATATCTATTACCTTCCTCCTCTAACTCCCCTCCCTGCAACTTCAGGTTCTCACCTTCCTCTCTAACCCTCAGAGGAGAAGCTCCAGCAGGAAAAGCAGGGAGATGCTATTTGCATGTACTGGGACATGGTGGATCTACGCCTTCCCAAAGCTAAAGGCCCGTCCCCTCAACTAAGGGGGAGAAACCATGAAGCCCAGGGAACAATGGAGTATTTGGGACAATGAAAGAGAAACCAGGACAAGGAGAGAGGTCAGAAGTTAAAAATGAGGGAGCCAGAAGGGAACACCAAGCAGAGAACCCCAGAGAGCATCTGTTGCTCCTCAAAGGTGTCTAAGGAGTCAGTGAACACTGCCCAGGGGAACTGTGCCTGGAGACATGATTTTAAAAGGGAATGGATATACATGCCACAGTCTCAGAGCACTTCTTCCTCCCTCCAGATTTGTCCTCCTGCAGTGATGTGTGGCCATCTTGGCCATCACCAGGAGGAGATTAATAAGGAGGTCTTGCCACTTTCTGAAGTCACAAATGGGGTGTGTATACATCAGGAGGTGCAGGGAATATTGCAGCCAGAACTTTAGTAAGAGGTTCAAAAAGAGCTGGAAAAGGGGCTGCAAGCTGACACACCACCTAATATCCCCAGTGGGCTGTGGAACAAAAGTGGAGTACAGGCTGGCCCACCACAGTTCCTCATTTTCTCTCCTGTAGGTCCCACCATTTGGAGTCAGGATGGAACACAAAGGCAAGGAAGTGGATGGTGTGGAGCACAAGCATGTACAGATGTTCTCGGGGACTGGTACAGAGGTGGACCAGCTGGATGTCCTTCAGCCAATACAGGTGGCGTGTCAAAGGTGGCTGGGGAGGCTTGTGGTGCAAGAGGTGATGATGAGTTACAGAGGGCCAGCTGTGAGGGATGAGTGGGAAACACCTTCTCACAGGACCTGGTTGAGGAAAGCAAGAGAAGCAAGAGGCTAGGTTGTCCTCACCTTCTGGAACACAAAGGAGGGGACATGTAGGGTGGGCAGCCCCGTGCACTGGCTGAGCACTGTGGGCTCCATCCAGTCACTCTAGTTCTGAGTCTGGTTGTACCATCCAGGGCTATCCTCTGATGCACCAAGGGGGATTCAACCACCTGCACACTAAGGTGTGGAAGAGTAGGGAGATGCAGCTGGGAAGGAGGGGAAAAGCAGCCACCACAGAAAGTCTCAGCAGCCAGGGGGACGAACTGCCAGGGCATCTCTGCTTATTCTCAGGCATTCAGGAGAGAGAAGCAGCTCCCCAGGCTGGTGTTGTAAATCAGAGACGCTGTGCTCTAATCTCTGTGACCCTTTTCCCCTCCAGACTCTTTCCCACCTGAGCTAGAGCAGGGAAGGGAGGATCTCTGGGATCACACATCCAGGGTGAGCTTTGGGGGAGTTTTTCCTCCCATTAACAGAAAATGTCCATGAAAGCAACTCTCCCACACAGCAATAACCAGAGACACTTGCACTGCCCAGCCCTAAAGCCACCTTAATTGTGATCTGAGAATTTGTATTGACATTGACAAGCCTTTCCAATATTACCTTCAAGGTGGTCAGGAGAGAGAGCCTCCTGGTTGCCACACCCTTCCCCATTTCACCTGGGGGACAGACTGTTCCCCATGGCTCTTCTCCTTTGGGCAGGGCTGGACTGTGCCATTGCAGCTGCTTTGTGGGTTGGGGAGATGGTGTCTCTCTAGTGCTGCCACCTGCAGACCTCCCTTCTCTCTGGGCTGGGAAGGGGCTGCCCCACCCATTGCCACCTCCTGCTTCCTGCTCACTGGCCTTGAACTATTGGCTCTTCCCCTGTGCTGCGAATTCATCTCTGCTCCCAGGCCTGGCAGTGGAGGATGCATTTATGGGAGGAGACTCCCTCTGGGGTTCAAAGTTGGTACCTGCCTCCTCAGGACTCTCCTAATTACAAGCTTTTGCTACCTTCCTTGCCAAGTCTCTGTTGCTGGGAATGAACCAGCCCTAGCTGGGGAGCAGGGAGCTGCAGGCTCTATATTCAAATGAGAAAGTACAGAAGTGGATCCCATTACACAGGTTGAGGAACTGCCAAGCAGGGATGTTAGGGAGTGTGAGAAATGGTCCCAGATTCCCCCAGGGCTGAACTCTGATTCTCTCTCTCCCGTAGTGAATGTGATTCTGGATCCAGACACGGCTCATCCCCGACTCATCCTGTCTGAGGATCAGAAAAGTGTGAAATGGGGAGACACCAGGCAACATCTGCCGAACAATCCAGAGAGATTTGACTCCTGGGCCTGTGTGCTGGGCTCTGAGGGATTCACTTCAGGGATATATTGCTGGGATGTGGAGGTGGGGGACAGAGGATTCTGGGCTGTGGGAGTGGCAAAAGAGTCTGTGAGGAGGAAGGGAGAAGTCAGCTTTAACCCTGAAGTGGGGATCTGGGCTGTGCAGTAGTTGGGTCTGTTCCAGGCTCTCACCTCCCCTGCAACCATACTACCCCTGAGCCAGGTCCCCAGGAGGATCCAGGTTTGTCTGGACTGTGAATGGGGCCAAGTGACATTTTTCGATGCTGATAACAAGGCCCCAATCTTCACTTTCCCACCAGCCTCTGTCCCTGCGGAGAGAATCTACCCCTGGCTCTGGGTGGGGGCAGGATCCGAGCTCAGACTGTGTCCCTGAGACACAGGGGGTGGAATATTGCACTGAGGACCCTGAAATCAGCCTCTCTAGCCTTGGAAACTCCAGTCTTTATGACCCTGGAGGGTCCTTGGGGTCTCATGTCTGGACTGTGAAACCACAGAAAGAAGCAAGTAATCAAGATGGAGAAGCCAATCTCATTGCCCAGGGAGCTATTTAGACTGTTTGTCGCTATCTTCTATGGTCCAGGAGGACTCTGGGGAGCTTCAGTCAGACAGTGTCACTAATACATGGGGGGAATTAAAAAATGGGCTTCCCTAGCCCCAGTCATGCTAGTCTCTATGACCCTGGAGGACTCCCGTGTACCCAACCCTCTGGTTCCTTATTCCATCTCCTCCCCCTCCATATCTGCAGCACCAGGAATTTTGGGAGGCGGGGGGGGGGGGGCGCGAGAGAGAAAGGGAGACCCATTGAAGCTGCAGGAGAAGCAGAGGGTCACTGTGGGGCAGGGAGGGATGTAGGGTTTTGGTGGGAGAAGTAATTGCTGGGCTGGGGGACAGGCAGATGTGGTGGCAGCAGAGATGGAGAATTAATTAATTGGGATTTGGAGTTTAGAGAGAAGCTGGAACCTCTACACCAGCAGGGAGCATTTTGTACAAAACTCTTTAATCAGATCTCATTGGGGCCCCCCAGTGACAGCTCCTGCAACAGGGGCCAAAGTCACATTCCTCTGTAGATATGGGATGTCTCTATTTGTCACACAGACATAGGGGATAGGAAGGGGAAAATTAAAAACCAAGAGACAGACCAGAAACCATTATAGAATCTTCTTTAAAAATCTCTTTTGGGGGGGGGGGGCAAGCGGTGTGTCAATCTCATGATTTTCTAAGAATTAAGAACATAAGAACGGCCAGACTGGGTCAGACCAAAGGTCCATCTAGCCCAGTATCCTGTCTTACGGCAGTGGCCAATGCCAGGTGCTTCAGAGGGAATGAACACTGGAAGAAGCAGGGACAGAGTGGGTTTAACCAGAGGGAGCAGAGGAAGCAAGAATAAAGGGAGAGTCCTAGAAAAAGGGTGAAAAACAGAAATGGATAGAGCGAAAGGAAAACATTCTTGAGAGGGGAAACACCCAGGGGGAGCAAATGGGGAAGGGGTAAAATTGGGGGACAGAATGGAGACTATGAGAGAAAAATAATCAGTTAACAGTGACTAGAGGAGAATGGAGAAGTCAGAAATAAACCAGGGTGGGTAACAAAAGCTAAAAAAGATTATGAGCAAAAATGGATAGAATGAAAGGAAAGAGAGAAGGAAAGAGAGAGTGTGAGAGAGGGAGAGATGACTTATAAAATGTTACTGAAAGTGAAGCTGTAACTCTTTAATTTCATACATTAATTCATGGACATTTGTGCCATTTTAGTTCCTCAAAAGAACTATGCTTCATTTTTTTGGACATTTTCCCATATGTTCTGGTTACTGAAGATCCTCTCAGCTGCTTTAAAGCCTGACATTTACTTAATGTAAATGAAGCCTACAAAAAGTTCTGTTGGCTTGTTTCCCTTTAATTTCCCAGCTGTGATTTTTGAAGGCCTTCATGAAGGGGCAGGACTAACTCAGAAATTTTAAAAGGCAGCTCCTAAGTACCAGAGGAGCTAGCAAATCAGGGAGTTTTGTGAGGGAGTTTAGAGATGGAAAACGAGAGCCAGATATACCTAACAAACATTCATAGAATCGTAGAAGATTAGGGTTGGAAGAGACCTCAGGAGGTCATCTAATCCAATCCCCTGCTTAAAGCAGGACCAAACCCAACTAAATCATCCCAGACAAGGCTTTGTCAAGCCAGGCCTTAAAAACCTCTAAGGATGGAGATTCCACCACATCCCTAGGTATCCCATTCCAGTGCTTCACCACCCTCCTAGTGAATAGTTTTTCCTAATATCCAACCTAGACCTCCCCCACTGCAACTTGAGACATTGCTCCTTGTTCTGTCATCTGCCACCACTCAGAACAGCCTAGCTCCATCCTCTTTGGAACCCCCCTTCAGGTAGTTGAAGGCTGCTATCAAATCCTCCTCCTCACTCTTCTTTTCTGCAGACTAAATAACCCCAGGTCCCCCAGCCTCTCCTCATAAGTCATGGGCCCCAGCCCCCTAATCATTTTTGTTGCCTTCCAATTTCTTCACATCCTTTCTGTAGTGGGGGGGCCCAAAACTGGACGCAATACTCCAGAAGTGGCCTCACTAATGCCAAATAGAGGGGAGTAATCACTTCCCTTGATCTGCTGGCAATGCTCCTACGAATGCAGCCCAATATACCGTTAGCCTTCTACCGTTATATATCAAGGGCACACTGTTGACTCATATCCAGCTTCTCGTTCACTGTAATTCCCAGGTCCTTTTCTGCAGAACTGCCGCTTAGCCAGTCGGTCCCCAGTCTGTAGCGGTGCATGGGATTCTTTGTCCTAAGTGCAGGACTCTGCACTTGTCCATGTTGAACCTCATCGGATTTCTTTTGGCCCAATCCTCCAATTTGTCTAGGTCATTCTGGACCTTATCCCTACTCTCCAGCATATCTACCTCTCCCCCAATCTTAGTGTCATCCACAAACTTGCATGAGCGTGCAATTCATCCCACCATCCATATAATTAATTCTCTAAATGTAGGCCAATAAGCACCCCCCTGCAAAACAAACAAACTAACAAACAACAACAACAAAATCCTGCTGAAGTAAAAATTATTGCTCTGAATGCAGCATCTATGATTACCAGTCTTGTGGGGTGGTGGCATGCGTGGGCATTTGGTGAAAGCAGTTCAAGGTCCTCAGAGACTGAGGGCATGTCTGCACTGCAAACGTAAGTCAAACTATTCACATCCACACTACTCTCCTTCTGTCAGTCATGCGCATCCTTACCAGGAGTGCTTCCATCAACTTAAGAGAGGCAGTGGGGTGGGGGCGGGAGGGGAGAAGGACTGAGAGACTGGGCTCCCCACTCCTCCCTGGCAGAATGTTTTTTAAGTACATCAGAAGTAGGAAGACTTCCAAACAATCAGTGAGGCCCCAAGGTAACCGAGGTGCCAAAGGAGCACTTTCAGAAGACAAGGCCATTGCAGAGAAGCAAAATATATTCTTTGCATGGGTTTTCATTGCTGTAGCCCATAAGGTCAGTTTGCTAGCTTGCCATATTGCGTAATATGTTTTCTTTTGGTTTGATTCATATTATTTTGTTATCATATCCTATTATTAATTAATCATAGTATTTTCTGGGGTTTTGTTTATGTGGAATTCCAGTTTATGCTATTCATAAGGGTTATTCATGGTTATTCATAATAGTTGGCTGTAATGCAAATAACCTTCAGGCCTGTATCCTGTACGATTAGCTAGAGTAAGTTAGTATAAGTGTTTGTAAACTTTGGCATAGATAAATGGCATACCAGTTGCCCCCCTTAGCTTTGGGGAACTGAACAAAAAACTTGAATCTGCTAACCTTAAGTCTGGAGCAGACCGGTAACTGCAAGGCACACTGCAGAACATGGAAGTCATGAATTAGGTCAGGGTTAACGGTTTCGGGAATGAGATAATCGATTCGTATGAGTATATGGCATAACATGTTAACCTATAGAGTAAGTGTACCTGCAGATTTATGGGGTTGAGGAAATAAGATTTGGGCATGGTAGGTTGGGCCTAGATTCTGACAGCGGGCAGTACCGGGACCCTATAAGATGGCAAACAACCATACAAAGGGGTCACATTTTCCTATCTTCTATCAAGCTATCACCTCAGTTTCACAATATATCCTAGCCACTCAACACTTGAACCTAAGCCCTACCAATTTGGGAAGCCTGGACCATTAGTTCCTCAGACATGCCAGAGACAAGACTGATCCTCTGTCTCCTACTACCAGGTCTTCAGGGATGGGTGTGAATATGCTAGCTTTAGTAGTCTTTTAGAATAGAAATGTTACCACCAGGGGTCATAGAATTGTATTACTTCTTTGTGACTCTGTGTTTTGTAGCATTTATGCTTCTTTCTTTTATTTTAATAAAGATCTTAACAAGTTGGTTTTGTCCTCAGTATAAGTGTCCTTGCCACACACCCGGAGGGTCCTCTCACAATATTGAACTCTCTGTGTTCTCTATCCCTATAGCCTGAACTGGGACAAGAACCTAAATTATCTTCTGATCAGATCAGTGCTGAGCGGTAAACACATTAGCCCATAAAATTCAGGTCAACACTGCAAAGGTGTGGGAGATTCCCACACATCAGCCATTCTTTTTACGTGACAAATCTGAGGACCTGTCCCAGACTGAGGGGTCAATAGAGGTGGTTTTGGGGAAAAAATACAAAAATACAAAAAATATTCAAAACAATGGGATCTAAATTAGCTGTTACCACTCAAGAAAGAGATCTTGGAGTCCTTGTGGCTCCTAATGTGACCCTGAGTTTAAAGGTTCAAAAGCAGAAGGCACATACGAAGAATCCACAGTTTAAATGAGACACACTTATTGCTTGCGGGCCCCGCTGCCTGATTTTGAGATCCTGGCCAGGCTGACGAACGGGGACTTGGCTCGTTCAAGTAGGTGTGAGTTGGATCAGTGTCACGTCTAGGAGTCCCATTTCGAGCCCCCTTCCAATGCAGTCTCTTTTCCCATCACATACACCTCAAGTTTCCTACAGATCCACCGTCTTCCCATGTAGCACCGTGAGCTGCTGACCCCTTTCTCGTCGTTCAGATACGCGCAGTCACCTCCTCCTCTTATCTGAAACCTGCAACACAGAAGCCAGGGAGCTGCAGTCAGGCAGAGGCCAGGCATTTCACATCAGTCCCAGCCAGGGGAGCCGTTCTCCACAGTGCAGGCCTGAGTGCGGAGCAGCTACTCTCCCAGCCCCTCAGGAGCAGAGCTCAGGACACGGAGTCTGTACCCCAGGAGAGGGCCACAGAGGCCCAAACTCGGGACAGTGTCTGGTGGCTATTCAGACCCAGTCAGGCTGGAAGCAGGTGGGATCCAAAGGTTGGGTCCAATACAGCAGAATGGGGACTGTCCATTGGGGAGCCCTGACCCAGCGCCATAAGAGCCTGACTTTTCAAAGTACTGAAGTAACCCAGACCAGGGAAGTGGGGGGTCTCCATCCTCCTCTAATGGCTGGCCTCCATAAGAGCTTTATCAATCGGAGGGGGGGGGGGTTCAGTTAAAGAAGTGGATTCTTTCGCTCCTATGGCAGAGGCTCATGCTTCTAGTGCTGAATTCCGGGGTTCAAACCCTGCTCCGGGCTCAAGCAGCGCTGGTTTTGTGATCACACTTGGAGCCCACTGAAACCCATCGCAGGGTGGTGGCTGTGCAGCCATCACTACTGTACCCCGTTCCAGTGGGAGCCCCAGGCGTCCAGCACCTGTGAACCGCAGGCTCCCTTAACATCGGTGCCTTGTTGCGGATTCAGAGGCCTCACCAGCAAAGTCACTCAAACCTGCCGGCTGCAATCCCCAGCGGGACCTGCACCTGCCATGCAGTGCTCGGCATGCTGCCCTCTCTAGCAGCCACTGTTAACCTGAGCTCCCTGCTGCCTCCTTTCCCCAGGGGGGGTCAGACACCCCAGGGACCTTGCTGAAGAGGGCTGGGGGAGAACAGCGAGTGTCCAAGCTGAAATCCCAGCGCGCTGCGAGGGCATCTCTGGCTATGGCGGGCTCTGTCTCCGGCCCAGCACCGTGCTGCGGGGAGGAGCCAAGAGTTCAGGGACACGCCGGCTCCCATCGGTCTCTGACACACGCAGGACGCGAACGGACCAGGGTCATGTCTGGTGGTTTCACTAGCACTGAATGGTGGATCTACCTGAGCTCAAACCGCTCAGACACCAGAATCCCCAAGCCCAGGGAATTAGTCCAGAGGGGCGAGAGAGACTCACAGGTGGTTGAATTTGGTGCTGTTGGTCCATTTCCAGGGCTGACCCTGCTCCCTCCAGAGGCCGATCCAATGGTCATAGACACCCTTATGGCGCAGCAGGAATGCCTTAAAGAAAGCTGAGGGACAGCAGGTATCAGCCCCAGCTCCCGTGCTCCCCCCACCGCCCCTCCAGGGCTCTGTGCTGCAGAGAATCCCAGTCACATATTGAAGGGTGCTCAGTTTATTTTCAGGGGGGATTTTCCCCTCCCTCTTGCAAAGCACAAGATCCCCCGGGCAGTCTTAACCCTCCCACCGCACACAGCAGCCCCACCCCAGTGCTCCCAGTCACCCACACCCCAAGTCCCCCTGAGCTGGGGGCAGCTGTTGGGTCTGAGCTCTCTGCAGAGACGTCTCTTCTCACAGAGCAGCCACCGCTCACCCCAGCAAGGCAGGAGGAGGGAGGGAGGCAAGCTGAAGTGGGAGGGGTCAATGTGAAAGGATCCCCTCCTCCCCGGCCTCCTCAGCTGGCTGCTCCTTTCCCATCCCCACAACAGGTGCACTGGCTGGGTTCTCAGTCCCACTCCAGCAGCCAGCAGGCCAGGAGATGCTTGAGCCAGCCCTGCCCTAGAAAGAAGCTGTCTCCCTATTTGGGGAGGGGGGCAGCGGAGAATGGGCAATCCCTGTGATCACACACAGACAGTAGGGCCCTGGGCCCAGCCAGGGCTGGCGTTCAGCGGCTGGAAGTTCATTCACTCCGGCCTCCCAGCACGGGAGGGCTCACAGCTGCTCCTCACCCCACGGGGCAGAGCCCAAGTCCTGCTGCAGCAGCCACCCCTGTGCCCAGATTAGTGTCTGGCAACTCGAGAGTCTCTCACTGTTTCCTGCTCACTGTCGATCCCAGCCAGGGAGGCACCCGGGGCAGAGCAGCGGCTTCGGCTCTCGGTCCAGCTCCCTTCCCTCTCTGAGAAATAGTAGCATTTCCCTCGGTATCCCATCCAGCCGTCTGCGCACGAGGGGCTAGCAGGGGGGCACAGATCAGCTGATGAAAGCTGAGAGGTCAGCGCTGAGAATGAGACAGTCACATGGAGGGTAAGAGTTGCATCGAGAATTGGGCATTTGACTGGTACAAAAATTGGTCAACTGACCAGTCAAATCTGTCAAAGAGTGGTCAGATATTTTAAAATACCAATTTATCAGAATTGGTTACCTCCCGCCAGGAACAAAAAAGAGCAAGACGTCATTGTCTCCAGTAGGTTTAGCTTTCGATAGATACGGATCTACCTAATTTTTAAAAAAATGTACTTCACTGAGTTATTTTATCTCAGAAAAAAAAGGCAAAACAATGAAACCAAGTTCTTGAAAACACCAGTGAGGCTCCAAGACGCAATCCGAAAGGCAGGCTACCTCCTACCCCCAGGGCTCTCGCTGGAGCATTTGACTGCGGCCAAACAGGCAGTCAATTGACCGGCTTGCCAAGCCCATTGGGACCCCCAGCTGGGGCTGGTCCACTGCAATCAGATGCAGGGGGACGGAGACGTTTGTCACAGTAAATTTGCCTGGCAAGAAGGATTCCAGGGACACTCCCAGCCTGGGAGGGACTGACACAGCTCAGAGCATTTCACCCCAGGCACAAGATCAACAGCTGGACGTTCAACCTAGCAACAAACAGCAGGTGAACAACTGAGAAGAACGTGGGAACTTTCACTCAGGGACATGAAAGCCACAAGGGGGCGCCAGAAACCACAGCCATGGGAAGTGACCTGTTGCACTGTGGGCCAGGAATGATGGAACTTAATTCACCTCCTACCTGCAGACTTTTCTCTCCCCAAACACAGCAGCAAGAAAGGCACTTTCTGGAAGCCCTCATGGCAGTGTAACCCTTTCAGAGCCATGAAAGAGCAGCAGTGGGGTCACCCATAAGTGACACCAAAGAGGATTTGAAAGGCCTGTCTAGTTGAGAGGAGTTGGACTCAAACCCCTCCAGATGTTTTCGAGCACATCACTTTTGTTTGCACCACAGTAACTCGGTAGCTGGTTTTCAAGCCTTCCCATGTGGCTGGCGCTCAGCGAGGAACAGACACTCTAAGTTGGGAAGAGTTAGGAAACGTGGAAGCGGTGATCAGAAAGCGAGCATGTGTTCACCTCACTCACAAGGCATGTCTGACCCTGTAGATTTCACTGTCCAGTGCACGGTAGCCCACACCCCTGCCCTACTGAACTGAGCAGAGAAGTCAGTGACGAACAGTTGATGGCACAGGCTGTCTCCACCATCCATCTCCAGCTCAGATGCCACATGTTCTGCAGAGCTCCCTGCACCTGCAGGTGTGTAACCAACCCTAAGCTCACAGATTCCCACCTTACAAAGTGAGAGCCAATGCTGCCCGTTGCAGCAGCCTGCCATTAAAGCAGGGAGCTGGGATTCAGGGCCCATCTGTATCCGAGCAATCTGCACCAGTATAATCACAGTGACGCAGTGACATCAGGGCAAACACCTCCTGGAGATGCGCTGGAGCAGTGCGGCTCGCTCTGGTAACTTCCTGCAGCGAACTGCACCAAGGCAAGCTCCTTTGTGCACCAGTGCAGTGCGTCTGCTTTAGCGGTTTGCCCCAATTCAACTGCACGGATGTCATGACATCGGCACAGAGGATTCCTAATGCAGACGGAGCTGGATTCAATCCCCTCTGCCAGCTGCTAAACCCTCCTGGGGCCCAGTGATCAGATCCCAGGACAATTGAGAAATCCCACCCCCGACATTCCCCAGCATGCCCTGCCCCAGACAACGGGGGGATACAACAGGGTTCATGTTCACCGCAAACAGACGCCTTCTGCACGAGCACACACTGTCTGGGCAGCCCGGGGGAGTGAATGGTGCTAAGGGACCCTTCATGGCCAAGCTCAGCGATTGGGGGGTTTCCACACTGCGCTGGTGGAGGGGTCTAGACTGAGTTCTACAGCTCATTTCAATGACACGGCAGCACCTGCCGCCCGGCCACAGGCGTGACCTGAAGATCCAGGAAGGCCAAGCTGGTAACCTCAGAGCAACACAGGGAAGGCAAAGGGCTCAGGGTTGCACTGCACCCTGTCCCACTGGACACCCTGGTCAGGGACTGCTTCATGGCGCGTGGCAAAGGTGACTTGGGTCCAAAGTGCTCAGAGATGGGCTGGGGGGGCTAATGTCAGTCAGATCGTCCTGACACAGAGAGTGCCCAGGTGCAGGGGTCTGGGAGGAAGATCCCCCAGGAATCCTCTGCCCCAGGGGCAGAAGCCGGACAGGCCGGGAGGAGAGAGTGAGTGTGGTAGGTCACGGGGGAATGGGATGCACGGAGATCGTAGATGGAGGGGAAGGGAGCGGGGCGGAAGCTGGGAACTCACCTGCCAGAGCAATGATGGCAGCAATCAACGCAGACCATACAACTATCACTGCAACCACAACTCTACAGGTTGGACTTTTCTTGCAGTTCCAAGGAGGGTCTGAAACAGAAAGACCCGTCAGGCAGGGCTGGGAGGACACGTCTCACTGACAGCACCGGGGCTGGAGCTGCCCTGGAACATGCACCGTTCTTGTCTAGTTTTTGTAAAGCTCTCCAACACCACTTTCTACAAACCATTACCCTCTGATCCCACTGAGGGTTTCCAAAAGTTAGTGCCTGTCTCACCCACTGCAACCTGCAAGGTCTCGTGCCAGCAAAGGGAAGCTGCTCCCAGATCTGGAGCTGCATTCGCATGTCCTGAGGGCTGTCCTGCACCATGGTCACCACGGGCAGGTAGGTCATCAACCTCCATCTCTGTCCCAGCTGCAGGATGGCCTCTGGTTCCTGCTCCCTCAGGCACCTGGAGATACTGAAAAAGGGGTGGGATTGGCAGAGCAGGAGAACAACCCATGAGGTTAAGAAATGGCAGTGAGAGCCTTTTCCCTCCCTGGGAGATTATGGTGTCCCTCTGTGGGGACTCCCTTCCTGGCAGATGCTAGTGAGCTATTGAAAGAGCTCAGCCTGTTTAGATTATAAAAAAGATTGGGTGGTGACATCATTGAAGTGTTGAAGTGACTTCATGGAGAGAAAATATTGGGTATTAAAGGGCTCATTAATCTATCAGAGAAAAGCATAACAAGACCCAGTGGCTGGAAACTCAAAAGAGACCAATTCGTATTAGAAAGAGGGCACACATATTCAACAGTGAGGACGAATCACCAAAGGAAGAAACGAGAAAGGGAAGTGGTGGGAATTCCCCACCTCTTGATGTCTTCTAATGAAGACTAGATGCCTTTCTGGAACGTGTGTAGTCAAAAATTAGCTCCTATGCTCTACAGAAAGCATGTGATATGCAGGGGGTCAGATGACACGCTCTAATTGTCTCTTCTGTCCATAAAGTCTGCTAATTTATGAAAAAATGAGCGTAGCATTGGGAGAAGCCTCTGATGTTTTACTGTGTTCGGCTTGAGCCCACAATGAACGCTCATTGAGTGGGGTGATCCAGGGGAAGCAGCTGAAACATCCAATGTGGCTGGACAGGGGCAGGACATCAGCACTGCAAGGGAGTGGTGGGTGTGGCAGTGACAGCACAAGGGCCTTTGGCAGGACCTCAGCCTATTGGACAAAGGCGGTAGGGAGGTGATGATCTCACAGAGAGAATTGACATCCGCCAGGCAGGACAGGGGTGCAGGACAGGGGCCACCTCGGAGATCCCTGTGGCTTTGCTTCAGCACGTCTCCTTCTCGAGGTCTCTCCTAGAGGACTGAGAGAGCATTCACTTTCACATTCGTGAGCGCAAGGAGGACCCTCTTCAGAGTTTTCTCCTTTTCTTGTAGTGGTTTTGATTGAAAACAGACGTCCCTGTATAGAAGGTAAGAGCCTCGGAGAGGTTTGGAACCTGTTCAGTCTGATCCATCAGGTGTCGGCTGATTTTTAGGAATGGAAAACACTAGATTGCGGGGGCAGCATTTTATTTCCGACCTAAGACTTTGTCCCTTAGAATTACTGGGGACATTGGGGTTTCTCCTTTTTGTTTTCCCTTTTCCTGTCTCTCCCTCCTTTCTCGTCTTCTCTTGCATCTTTGTCCTTTTCCCCTGCTTTCCTTTCACCACCAGGACCTGTCTGTGCGTGTGGAGTTGGGGACGGAGGGGGGGAGGGGCGGTTGCACTCCAACTCTCATTGCGGGAGGCCCTCCCAAAGACATGTGGCTGGAATAGTGCTCTAAGAGTGACTCCCTCCGGTGGTGACCCGGGACATCTGGTGAGAACTCTCAGCTTTCTGCTTCTCAGAGTCTCAATGCTGATTGGGGGAGTTTGGGGCTATTGTGAGGGAGGAGGCTCAGGTCCTTGTGACCCTCTTTTAAGACCAAGGAAATAGGGCGTATCCAAACATGTATTTGATTGCTCTTGCCGCTTTTCTCCATTCATTGTCTTGGAGTAATTCACGATTCTCTCTCTAATGGGCTAGTTCTTCTAAAATACTTACTAAAGAATTAGGTTTTAATAAAGCCAAATGCAACCCCATACCTCCAGTAACAAAGGAGTCAGGCGGCACCCTACAGAATTGGGGACAATCCGCTGGAAAGCAGTGACCCTGAAAAGGATTTTGGGGTTACAGTGGACAAGCTGTTCAACATGAGCTGTCAATGTGAAACTGTGTTAAAAAAGGTTAAAGCCATTCTTGGCTGGATAGAGTAGTGAGGATGGAAAGGGAAGTGAAAGAGCATTGGTGAGACTGATGTTGGAATGTTGAATCCAGTTCTTGTGTCCACATTTTGAATATTATGTTAAAACAATTGGAGAGGGTGCAGAAAAGATTCATAACTGAGTGATGGGGATGATGCCCTATAATGAGACATTGAAAAAGCTCAATCTGCTTAGTATATACAAGAGAAGAATGAGAAGTGAGTTGCTTGACTTCATGGAGAGAAAATGTTGAGTATAAAAGGGCTCTTTTATGTCGCAGAGAAAGGCATGCCAAAACCCCATGGATGGAAGCAGAAATCAGAAAAAGGATAATGACAATAAGACCCAGATTTGTAAGAGGGTGGTTTGTCATTGGCACAAAGTACCAAGAGAAATGATGGCTTCTCCATCTCTTGATCTCTTCGAATAAAGACTGGATGCCTTTCTGGAAAATGTTTGAGTAAAAGAAAAGCCCAGCTCTTCTGACATACAGGAGGCCTTAGGATACGCAGGGGATCAGATTAAATGCTCGAATGGTTCCTTCTGGCCATAAAGTCAACTAACTTGGGAAAACCTAATTGCGGCCTGGGGAAGAACTTCTGTGTTCTACTATGTAGCCGGTGTCACCCCACAAGGAAGTGACATTGCGTGGGGTGATCCAGGGGAAGCAGCTGAAACATCCAATGTGGCTGGACAGGGGCAGGACATCAGCACTACAAGGGAGTGGTGGGTGTGGCAGTGACATCACAAGGGCCTTTGGCAGGACCTCAGCCTATTGGACAAAGGTGGTGGGGAGGCGATGACCTCACAGAGAGAACTTGACATCAGCCAGGCAGGACAGGGGTGCAGGACAGGGGCAAGCTCGGAGATCCCTGTGGCTTTGCTTCAGCACGTCTCCTTCTCGAGGTCTCTCCTGGAGGACTGAGAGAGCATTCACTTGCACGTACGTGAGCGCAAGGAGGACCCCCTTTGGAGTTTTCTCCTTTTCTTTTAGTGGATTTGCTCGAAAACAGACGTCCCTGTATAGAAGGTAAGAGCCTCGGAGAGGTTTGGAACCTGTTCAGTCTGATCCATCAGGTGCTGGCTGATTTTTAGGAAAGGAAAACATTAGATTGTGGGGGCAGTATTTTATTTCCGACCTAGGATTTTGTCCCTTAGAATTACTGGGGACATTGGGGTTTCTCCTTTTTGTTTTCCTCTTCTTTTTCCTACCTTTCCTACCTTTCTCTTCTTGCTTCCTTTGTCCTTTTCCTCTGTTCTCCTCCCACCACCAGGAGCTCTGTGTGTGGAGCGGAGTCCGGGGGGGGTTGTGGGAGGCCCTCACAGAGAGGTGAGACTGGACTAGTGCTCCGAGAGTGATCCCCTCGGTGGTGACCGGGGCCATTCTTTGGGCTATTTGATGAGATCCCTTAGCCTCCCACCCCTCAAAGTCTCAACCTTGATTGGCTGAGGAGGGGGCTATTGACAGGGAGGAAACTCTGGTCTTTGTTGTTCTCTTTTATGACCAAGCAAATAAGTCACAATCAGTTATACGTTTGACCAATGTGGATGCTGCTCTCCATTCATTGTCTCGGAGCAGTTCATGATCCTCTCGAACATTCCAGTTCTTCTGAAATAATTGCTGAATAATTACTATGAACAATTGTTGGTCTGTAGCTCATTTGAGAGCAATTCTGCTACTGACTGGCTGCATCAGCTAAGACAAGTCCCTGCTCCTTTCTCAGCCTTCGTTTCTCCTTCTGTCAAGAATGAATAACAATCCTCTCCCACCTGCCTCGCCATGGGTGGATGCTGGGGATCCACTGAAGAGTGTCACTCGGAGCAGTGCAGACTAGGGGGTGTCCTATCACACTGAGCCATATCAGATTATAACCTAATATTCGATTTGATTTGTATTTTATTGTTTTGAAATTGTGAAAAGCAGCAACTACTTAGCTCAGACTGAAGCATCTCATCCAATTTTCTAGAGCATAGTGTCTCCCCTTTGTGTATGATGAGACAGTTGAATGCACTGTGATGGACAGGAGATGCTCTTGTTTTGCAAACAGATATTTTTGCAAAGAATTTTCATCCTACTTGTTATGATTTCAAGAAACAAAGTGGTTTCATTTGAATGGATTTTCTGACAGAAAAAGGTTTCCATGAAAATGTTCACCCCTTATTTCCTGGGCCTTATCCCTGCCTCTGGGGGGTTGTTGTCTGTTAGTTAGAACAGGAATCAGGACAGTTGTCTTCTCTTTCTGGCTCCGTCACCGCTTCGCTGTGTGACACCTTGGGTAGGTCCAATGGGAACAGGGTCAATTCTCTAACTCCAGGCAGCAGGAAGCCTGGGTGAGATAAGGGATGTTAAGGCCATCTGCGAAGGAGAAAGGGATGTTTCCAGGTGTTGAATGTCAAGAACTCTAAACTTTGCTAAAATGGATAGTCTCGAGAAACAAGAACTAGTTGGGGCCAAACTTTAACCATTGTCTTTTATAAAGCCCATTCAGGAATGTGAGTCCCAGAGAGCCATAGAGAGGGGGAGCAACTTGCCCAAAGTCCCACAGTCCCGCAGCAATGGAAGCAGGAGTGACACTCTCTCTCAAAGGCAGGGGGACCAGACATTAGGGCCTGGTTGCAATTGCCAGCTGTGGGAGGGAGTGTGCGGCAGTGGTCAGTGAAGGGGTCCATCCATGGCTCTGATACTCGGTGTGACCCTGTGGTCATAGCTGAGGCCCGTTTGCCATCAGTAGGGTTGGGGTCCCATGGCTACAGCCCAGTGGGTTTGGGAGGCTCCAGGAAGGTGAGTAAAGTGCTGGGATGTCAGGATCCCGGAGGCGCTGTCACCTCCGCCCTAGGGCCGTGTTCTGCACCCCCTGCTGCTGGCTGAGTTTCTCCGTCCCTTGGCAATCAGACAGACTCTTGTTTTCACAGCCAGTCGATCGCCCTCGTGTCATCACCCTGCCTGCTGGCTGGGCAGGGTAACTCCTGAGGTCACCACCCTCTCCAGCCTGCCTTGGGCTTGGAGAGTGAGGAGGAGGGTGAGGGACGTCTGCTGACCCTGAACATCCGCCATCCATTGTACCATCACTGAGAGCACGTGAGTGGCATTCGGGTTCCTCGGTGTGTTCCCCTCTCTGTCTGGGGGAGAGACTATCTCCAAAGGGGGATTTCATTTGCAAACAGCCCCCAAGAGCCCCTCACTCTTAGGCCAGGCAGGGGCTTCTCCAGAGCCGTCTCCAGTGTGTTTGGAAAGGTTCCAGCAATGGGGCTTCCCAGCCCTTCCCCTCCCAGCCCTTCCCTCCCAACCCTTCCCCAGGCTGAGAGTCTCTGAGGTGAGCCAGACCCTGTGAGCTGCTGAGCCTGGAAATCAATGGGGAATGAGGAGGGCTCTGTGCTTCCTGTGCCGAGGGCCTTTCTGACTTTGATGTGAGGAATGATTTCCCAGGAGAAGTCCGGACTCCTGGGTTCTGTTCCTTCTCTAGCCTGGGCGGGAGAGTGGCCTGGGACGACAGGAGGGGACTGCTTCTCCAGAGTAACCGATAGTCTTTGGGACTGACCTCATTGCTGGAAAAGGATGAGACTTCCTGGCTATTGCAGCAGCAGGGATTACGAGGGGGAACGTTGGGAGCGGATCATGCAATGAACTCCTGCCCGTGTGTGTAGATGGCACTCCCTGCACTCCTGTGTGGGCAGAGGGGGCGGCTGTGGTTGGAGGAGGGAGGAGGAGGGACGGAAAAGGCCCAGGAGTGAAAGGCTGCCTTGAGCCCAGTCTCACCCCTGCTCCCCGCTCGGTTCCAGGATGGCCAGGCTCCTGCGGATGTTGCGGAGGAAGGCTCTGCAGGTGGCCCCAGAGCCTGAGGGAAGCAGCTGCCGTCTTCCCAAGGGGCAGAGCAACCCCTGCATCCCTGCTGGCGGGGAAGCAGCTCCCGTCCAGGCCAGACGGCGGAAGTGCCCGGCCTTCTGGAAAAGGAACCCGGCTCCCGGCGCAAGCGCCGAGCTGGGAGAGGCCCCGACCAGGCCCCAATGGAGCTGGCCCAGGCTGCGGTTTGGCAGACAGGACCCAGCCCAGGAGGGGCGCCGGGCAGGGTGGCTCTGGGGCTTGTTGTGTGGGCAGCAGCGGCCCCAGGAGCCCAGACCTCATTCCCATCAGGAGGCATCGCCCTGCCCGGTCTCTGAGGACCTTCCAGCCCCCGCCGGCCAGGAGGGGGAAGGTCCCTGTCCCAGCACCGGCAGCTCAGCCTGGGACAGCGGCAGCACCTGGGCCTCTGGCAGCAGCCAGGCCGATGGAGGCCACTGCTTTGTTCCAGGTGAGGAGCCGGGCTGGGCTCCGGGAGGGCTGAGGACGGGATGTGAACACCCTGGCCCAGATGCTCTCCCAGGGATATGGAGGGGGGTCCCCAGCCCAAGTGTCTGGCCTGAGCCCCGCGAACCCCACGGACAGCAGCAGCCGTCACACAGCTGCCCCTTCCGCACGGGGACCTGGGGGTGGGGGCGTGAAGAGCTGCTGCTTCAGGGCCAGGGGAATCGGCACCTCCCCTGGAGTCCTGGGCAGGGAAGGGGGGCTCTGCTCTGGGCTTCTGAAGCTGTTGGGGCCTGAAGGCTTCCCTGAGAGGGAGGTTTGGGGCCCCATCTGCCCTGGGTGCCTGAGGTGGGAAGGGGGGTCTTGAATCCTGCTCTGCCCACCACGCCCCTGTCCTTCCCTCCGTGGTGCAGGGACCCCCGGGATTCAGAGCACGAGGAAGGGGTGGACATGGCCAAAGATGAAGCTGCTCTCAAGGTCATCCGAGAGCAGCTCAAGTGCAGAGATAAGGTACAAATGTTCCCCACCTGGGCTGGAACCAAGATTGCCCTGTCCCTTCCCAGCATCCCCACCCCTGCCGAGGATCTTGTGCCTCCTGATCCACCACCCCCAATGGGACCCTTTTACATCCATGATGTGGGACCCCCAAGATGGGGGTGTCCCACAACAGCCAAAGTCATCTCCCCCCACAGGCACTGTCCCAGTTCCTGATCCTGCTTGTGTAGGAGTGGGGGGGGATTTGGACAATAGGCGGGTCCCCACAATCCCCCATTGAGGCCTGAGCCCTGGAGCTGGTGTGGGTGGGGCAGGAAGGTCCCTCATTAACAGGTTGTCTCTCGCTATACCCCACTCCCGGTGGGTACAGGATGAGGGGCAGCAGCTCCTGTTCCTTCAGGCCATCTACCCCGCATGTCTGGCTGCACGGGAGAGAGGGGAGGACACGCTGGAGCCGCGCTGCTGCAAGGCGGCTGTGGTGAAGAGGATCGTGGTGAGTGAGACACGCCATACGGTAGCTGGAGGGAGGGGGAGAATTGTGGGGCTGCGGGGCAGCTGAGAGTGGGGGACAAGGAATCTCATGGTCCCAGCTCAGTCGTCGGGATGAATGGGGCAGGTTTGACAGGGAGGAGGAGAGAAGGGGATTGGGAGTGAGCTGGGCAGGAATCTGAGAAGGGGAACAAGTCGGATGGGCAGGAAGGAATCGGGGGAGTGGGAGGTGGTGGGGGATCCTGCTGGCCATGTGGGGCACTGGCTGTGTCATCTCCTCACTGGGAGGCGTCAGTCGGGCGTGAATCTCACACGCTCCTTTGTCTCTTTCACGTCTCACAGGAGCTCATCGAGGAGCTTCCCGATGACTCGTCACCCAGCGCCGTCCTCGCCCACTCCCTGGCTGCAGTGGGCTACCTCTGGTACTGAGACAGCCCCACCCCCCCACCCTGCCGGCTCCCCTCACCCCAGTGCTGCTCAGGCCCAAGGCTGGGAGTCACCGTCACTGTCCCTCCCAAGTCACCTCCCAAGAGTGGTGCCTCTGGCAGAGATGGTGGGGTGGGGAGGGTCACTCTCTCCTGGCAGGGCTCTTCTTTTCACTCCCATAACATGACAGGGGCCTTGGGGAGGGGCTCACTCCCAGGCTCCGATACAGGAGGGGCAGCAGGCTCCAGGGAACAGGAGCTATTCCTGTCCTGCCACTGTCTGTCTGGGACACCTTGGCCATGTCATTCCCTAGCGAAGTGCCTCAGTTTCCATTCTCGCCAGCCTGTGCCTCTATCCCTGTGGCTTGGTGTCTGTGTTGGCGACAGTCCCACCCAGTACTGCACAGTCTAATAGCAGCTCCTCTCTCTTGCCAGCACCATGAAACCTGCCCTGGAGCCAGCCCTAGAGACCCACCTCTTGCGAGCTGCCCTTCACTCCGTCTTCACCCTGGGCATGGAGAAGGACACCACCAGCATCCAGGTACCTCCTCCTCCATCCTCCTCCTCTTCCAGAGTAGTCCTTGGTCCCTACTCCCTTGATTCGCTGGAGCTCCAGATTTAGGGGTGGGGTAGCGGAGATGGAACAAGCTGCAGGGTTGGATCCTTCCCTCCAGCAGGGAAGAGATTACCCCTCCCTGGGGGATTTCTTTCTTTCTTTCTTTCTTTCTTTCTTTCTTTCTTTCTTTCTTTCTTTCTTTCTTTCTTTCTTTCTTTCTTTCTTTCTTTCTTTCTTTCCTAAGCCGTGTTTGGCCCAGAAGCCCAGGTTCCATCCATAGCAACTTGGCTGTTTCCTACTCTTCTGCCTACAAGGCCCTCTGCAGAGACCTGCTAAACTCATGGATTAAAGGTCCAGGGGTCATCAATTCTTGCAAATTGCCTGCAGTGGGATGTGAAGGAGAGAGGCCAGGAGATGTGTTTGGGAGTCTCCTCAGTGCTTCCCAGAGACCGCTCTTCCCATCCTGTGGCAGGTGTAGGCCCAGGTTCCCTAACTCTGACCCATGCTTTGCAGACTCTGCACAAAGTCATCCCAGAGGTCCTGGATGCCATGCTGGGGAATCTGCTGGCAGAGTCCCCAGACATAGACAGGCTCCACTTCATCTTGGAGGTGAGCCCCATTTGACCGTAACTCTTTGGGGGACTGGTAAGGAGAGACTGGAAGATGCATTTTCTACTCTGTCCTCCTAGCTGGGTCCCCAGTGGGCCGTCCTTGGTTGGGGAGGTCAGTGCAATGTAATGTCAGGTACTTCCTTCTTGAGGGACAGAGGAAGGAGCTGGGACTCCAAGCCAGAGCTCTGCCTGGTTCTGCTGAGCACTAAGCACAGGGCTCCTGGCTGTCTTGGGGAGTGAGAGTCTGAAAATCCACCCTTCCCGCACCCCTCCAACACACAGAGCCCATGAGATTCGGGAGATGGTTCTCAGAGAAGAGGCACATGCTCCTTCCTAGAGAAAGAGGAGGAGCCCAGGGAATCAGCCCTTCCCTCTGATCTACTCTGAAATTCCTGGGGGGATTGTGCTCTCAGTCACTCCCTACATCCCCGCAAGGAGTTGCGTAGCAGGGAAGGGCTGAGGGTTCAGTCGTCTTTCTGGTGAACTGTTCAGGAATCAGGAGTTTTGGGAGGATGGGACCAGCCCCGACCCCGAACATTGTCCCAATCTAAAGAGACGCTGACAAGTTGTGACCTGAAGGGTACAAGCTGCGTCCTGGGGGAAAGAATCCCCTTCTAAAGCTCTGCCATCAATGACTCAGCTATTTCCCCCTGCGCAGAATGTCTCAGGCCCCTGGGGCTGGGTGTGGGGGGGGCTCATTTGCAAAGCAGGAGCAGCTGGCCACTGAGTCTGACCTGCCTCCTTTCCCCACAGCATGTCAACCTCTGGGTCGTGTCCCGGGTGTCGCAGGAGCGAGCCAAGGCTATCAGGAGCAGCACAGCCCTGCTGAGATACACAGTCACCCTCCCTGAGTTTGATGTAAGTGAGCTCTGAGCCCAGCTTGCTGGCTCCAGGGGAAGGCGGGCTGGCTCCAGCGGGCTGCAGGATCTGCTGCTGCTGCCGGGGCTGTGGGTTAGGAGGGTTCTTCATGGGGAGGCAGAGTCAGAGCAGAACTGAGCTAGGCTTGAGTCAAGTTCTTCTTGTCCTGGTTCAGTGTTGTCCCTGGGCCTTTAAGGGGACCATGCTCCAGCCCCTGCTTGGCATCCCAAAGCAGCTGCAGGCTCCCTTGGCAGCAGAGCAAATGAAGGGTCGATCTCAAGCTCCTCTCCCCCAGCCTCTCCTGCAGAAGGGCTAAGGGGAAGGAGCCCTCTGGCCCAGGGCGGACAGGGAGCTGAGAGGAAAATGCTGATGGAGTCCCCTCTGCTCTCCCTTCCATTAGATCTCAGCCGAGTTCCCTCGGATGGGTCACCATGTGGCCCAGCTGGCTCTATTTGTCAGCGATCCAGACAAGGACATCAGCCGGCAGGCCAGTGAGGGGACTTACCGGCTCTACCAACTGCTGCTCCAACAGAGGGGTAAGGAACCCAGCTGGGACACGGAACCAAATAGGGGACTGAGAGTGACCATATGTTGATAATGGGACCCTAGACCATTTCTCTCAGACTGACCCCAGCCGGAGGACAAGTCTCTCTCTGCCTCTGTTCTTCTCCATTCCACTGTGCAGCCACCAATGGGATTGGAAGGACACAGAAACTGCAACCAGAATGAGGAGAAAAGTCGCTCTCTCTCTCTCTCTCTTCCAGGTCTGACCATACATGACGCGGAAGATCTCTGGTGCTATGACTGGCACCAGGACAGAAGGCTCTTAGGCTACAAGAATACAGCCAGAGTGGGGGAGGTAAGGGCACTGTGCCAGAGCATGACACAGCTCAGGGAGTGTAGCTGGCTGGGTTCCCTGCAGTGGAGGCCTCCTGAAGACAGGAAAAGAGCCCGCTCCTTATTTCCAGCTCAGAGTTCCTCATCCAGCAACCAGTGGGACACGCTGGTGCGAAAGGTCCCACACTGGGACTGGGCCAGGAGTCTCCTTGTTCTTGTCAGGCTGCAGGTTGGATTCCCCTTGAAGAAACCAAGGAGCTGCAGAGGCCATACCCAGCGAGGAGAGAAATCACTAAGCTGCAGGGAAGAGACCTTTGGTCTGTCAGCTCCAACCCCCTCCTCCCCTCAACAACACACGCACACTTCTCTAGCCGCTGAGGTGCAGGAGATCTCTCTGCTGGAAGCAAGACAGAGTCCCCTGTCGTCTCTGTGCCCTGCACAGCAGAGTGGGCCTGCTCACACACATTAGAGATCCATTTCCAGCCCATCCTGGCCCCTGCCATAAATTGCCTTCCCGAAAGAGCCACTGGAGGCTTTGGTCCCTCAGCAACTGCCACCTCTTAATAAAGGGGCTTCCGTGAGCCCTGGGACCCTGAAAGCCTCCTGGGGAATGAACTGCCTTGGCCACAGCAGCTCTCTTCCCCGCCCTTTGGGGCATGAGACGCCATTGTACCGCCAGGACTTGGAGGCTGGCTCTGGGCAATCTACTCAAGCCTCATGTCCTCTTGGTTTTAGGTCTTTGAAAAATTCTTCTCCGTCGGGCAGAGAAGATCCTTCGTACAGACAGCATTGCTGGCCATCCATGACCCCCTGCTGCGTGTCAGCCAGGCTGAGCTGGTGCTGGTCTACTCCCTCCTGGGGGAAGCCCAGCAACTGATGGGGGACACGGTAAGCAGCTGCAATCGACTCAGAAGCTCGGGGTGGGACCCAGGGCCTCATTCCCATCCTCTCGCCATTTGCTGGCCTGGTAGCAAGGAGCCCAGTGGGGACTTCTGGCCTTCATGGACTTCTGTTCTTAGGATGTGGTGCTCTGCTATCACTCCTGGGAAGGACAGGAGAGTCCCCTAAGTGCCCTCTGGGAACCTTTCCTGCCCCACAGAGCTGCACCCATTTCCCCATGGCCTAGTGTCCATGTCACCCCAGCCACCATCGAGAGTTGCTCCCATCCCTGGCAGCCTGGGAGGCCAAGGACTGACTGGTGATGGTGACTGACTGAGGCACATGGGCGTGGAAAGCTGGTCTTGCTGCTGGTAGGGCTGGACCCGCTCTCGAGAGATTGGGAGGATTCAGTCGTCAGGGGCTGCTGACCTGCTCCATTCACCAGGGCTGCCATTCTGTGGTTTCAGGTTTTGTCACTGGGGTGTCTTGGGGAAAGGTCTCAAGCTCTCTCCATTCCACTTCACTGCTGCCAGAATCCCTCCCGCCCCCCGCCACCCTTCTAGAGCCTCCTCCCTGCCCTACCTGGGTGGGGATGGAGGTAGGGGTGGAAGAGAGGGTTCTCCGAACTTGAGCGGTGTCCCCAGGTGGGTTGGAGGTGGAACAGCTGTCAGGGCACTGATGGGGAAGTGGCAGGAGCTCACCCTACAAGGAGGGGGTTTGGCACTGAAGGTCACTAGAGAGGACAGCAAGCCTCCATCCTGGGGGTCAGGAGGGTGAATCTACCACTCAGACATGAGCAGCTGCTGGGTGGAAATGATGGTGCTGGTTCCAGGTGCCCTTAATCCTCCCTGATTCCTGGGGAGTGTCTCAGTCTCTGACATGTTCTCGTTCCCCTGCAGCATGAGGATGTCACAGCCAAGGTCATGGGCCAGCTTCACATGATTCGGCACTTGCACCAGATGCCCGAGGCGCTGCAAGGGCTGTGGCTCATCTGATGCTCTTCAAGGTTCCCCTCCCTGTTCAGCAAGTCCCGCTCCCTGCTGCAGGTACTGCTGTGTCTCACTATAAATGGGGGACTAGTGGAAGCAGAAATGGAGGCCCCTGGCACTCACAGGAACTCTCTCCCCTCTCTGTGGAGCTGTGTCCTTCCCACGGCCCCCCAGATACCTTCATCTGGGGCAGGAGCTCTTTCCCTCACACCCATATCCCTCCCCTCTTTCCTTGATCTCACCCCCATCCCATTTCCCATGCTCCCAGGCAGAGATCTTCCTGCCCCATATGGCGCAGAAGGACCTTTGCGTCAGGGCTACAGACTGTCTGCCCAACTGAAGTTCAGGAAGCTCCACCTTTGAGGAGGTGAGGATGGGACAGAGGCTCCGGGCTAGCTTCATCTCCTGCCCTTTATTCTTCCTTTGGCCCTTCTCTGGGCTCTCAGAGTCTGACATGAAGAGGAGCCTCCTCCCCCCGTGTCTTCTAGGTCCTGGGGTGTGTGACAGCCTCCCAGATGGGTGCAAGCAGTAGTAGTTCTCAAAGAGGCCTAGAGGGAAGAGCCCACTCCCTCTTGGAGGTAAGAGCCATTGACTTCTTTGGGCAAAATGGGTTTCTTGGGGGAGAAATGGGATCCCTGCTGCATAGCCTGGGTGGGAGCTTCCCCCATCCCTGGGACAGAGACATCTTCATCAATGTGCCACCCTTGTTTTTTTCCAAGCAGGAGGCTCCCCAGAGAACTCCTCCTCAAACCTCTTCTCCTGGGAGCGTTTCTGGGAGGAGGCTCCCGTCCCTCAGTCTCCAACTCCATCATGCAGTCTCTTTCACCTAACATCTCCGCTCTCCAGCTCCACTTGCCGCAGCAGGACAGACGGACCTTCAGCTCGTAAGGAACAGACTCTGACCTCCTTCTGATCAGCAATGGGGTTTCCCCATCCCCTCAGCAAACCTGTCATCCGGGCTGGACCAGATTTGAAGGAGGAGGGTATCTAACAGTGTGGCTTGGCCTATAGCTGCCTAGCCTGGGGCTAGGCCAAATTGATGACCAAGTGAGCCCCACCTGAGAGGAAACAACGGAAAACAGCAGCAAAAGTCCAGAAGCAGAGCAAGCTGTTCAGGAGATGGCCTTGGGCCAAACCCTGGAGTCCAGGGTAGGACTGGCTTCTCTCACTGTCCCTAAGGAAGGGGACATAGAAGACCATAGAAACCCAAGAAGGGCAGGCCGAACCGAAATCAGGCTGAGGAAGAACTCCCCACGAGGGTGGAAGGCCTTGTTTCTGTTCAAGACATTTTGGGACTTTGTTTGCAAAGAGCACGACCCAGGAAGGAGTGGAGTAAAGGACAGTCACCTGGTTGGAGGGCTGAGTTCCCAGCCAACAAACTGCAAGAGTGAGTATCAGCGGGGTTGCTAGCCCAGCGAGAAAGCAATGACACAAGGCCTGGCCAGCATCTAGCAGTGAGTGAACTCTGGTACACACCCAAAGTGGCCGTGTCTAGAGCCCTGGGTAGGCTCTTCTGTGGGAATTTCCCATGGGTCAGTGGGGCCGGAATCTCTCCTGCTCCTTTGGTTTCTTTGGGCTTCCCACAAGATGTCTGGTGAACTGCCCTTGGACTCTGGGCCCAGCACCGCTCAGAAATTATTCGCTACCTTCAGAGAGACAGGGCACAGCTCAGCCTGTTGGGTAGGCTGGAGAATCACACTTCACTCGAACACACAACACTGAGGTGGTTTGGGAAGTATAGTAACAAAGAAGAGATTTAAGTGATACTAAGCAAGAGAAAGAGACAAATTTCAAAGAGAGAAACAAAACACAACACACTTTGTAGTGACTAAAACTGAATCTTAACAAGTCACAATCTTTGCCTTAGCAGTTTCCAGACTAACATATCAGCTTTCCTAACAGACCTTCTTTGATGTCCCTGTAGGGTAGAAAACTTCTCTGTCGAATCCGCTGATTTGATTGCTTCATCTTCTGGTTTCAGACCCTCTGTTATCCTTCTGGGGTGCCTGGACCCTGATTGTAACATCTCTCTGGCCCAGCCTCTTAAAAAGATGTGTGCTGCAGCCAGCCCAGCGCAGGGAGCAGTGGGGACAGATGATCTCCTCCTGTCAGACCAAGCAACAGGGGTCCCATTGAGGCTTAGATGGAAGATCCCAGGCATCTTCTGGAGGTAAGAACCGTCCACTCTTTTGGGCACTTGGGGCTGTTGCAACAAAGAGGGGGCTCCTGTTCCATAGCCTATTTGTCCTCATGACTGTGTTTTTTTCTTCTCAGAGGATGCGCCCGGGACCCTGGAGACTGTTTCGTGCAGGAGGTTTGAGCGGGGAGATATCACTCACTGTCCTGACCCCTGGGTCATTAACCCGGGTCTGCAGGGTTCCTGGGAGCAGCCACCCTCCAGCACGCCACCTGGAAGCCTACGAAAAACTGCTTACCTAGGACTGACGAAGTCCAGACCCAGTTTGAGGCTCCTATTGGCAGAGTCCCAGAGCAGCTAATCGGCCCTCGGGACCTCCTTAAACCAGCAGCAGGAACAAGAAGCTGTCTGAACAGCCGAGCTCCTCCCCGGCTCTGGACCGTGTGTTGGCTGTTCCTGCTCCCACTCCCCAGGCTTGATTTCCTGGCATCTGGACTCAGGGTGACTCACCGGACTTGAGATTCTGAACACAATTTGTTCTTTTGCTTCTGCTGTTCCAGTGTCCTGACCCAGCTGACTCTCGACTCCTTACTTGTGAGTGTGGACTCTGCCTCTGACCACTAGGTCTGGCTGCCCATGACCCGGCCATGACAATGACTTTTCTACAATTCCTCCAATGCCCTTTTCTGCTCTCCAGCTCTGCTCTCCCAGCAAGACACACCGATGCCTTGGCTCCCAGAGTCCTGCTTACCTGCTAGTCAAGGGCTCATGGGGAGTGTTTGTCTTGCCCCCTCCCCCACCACAGCTGCTTGTCCTCGGGGACTCTCCCTAGCGCAGAGGAGAATCCGTCCTGGCAGCAATTCAGGAAGTCACAGAGGGATGGTCTGCTCAGCTCTCTCTGCAATGCCACTGCCCGAGACCATTACGAGTGGGTGCCCAGTGACTGTGCCGGCAGCTCCTTGAGAGACTCCTGGGGGCAGGGTAGTCGTGTTTCACGATGACCGCGGGAAGCCATGCGAAGAGTGCGGCATTGAGGAGACTCTCCTGCTGTCCTAAAGGGTTTCTGTTCTCCTGCACGGTCAGACCATGGGGCCAGGTTGCAGAATGGGGAAGAGCTGTTTGGTGACGAGTCCAAGGATTCACCATACAGGTGGCAGCAGCTGCAGATCCTGAAGTCCCTGTGGTCGGGTTACCATGCGTCCGGAGTTTCCCGGACATGTCCGGCTTTTTGTGTTTTAAATTGCCCTCAGGGAGGAATTGGTAAAACTCTCCAAAGGGCCGGGATTTCCCTCCCAATGCAGCACTCTGGGGGCGGAGGGGGAGCTGCGCGCTCTGTGGGGGAGCACGGCACTGTCTCTGGCTCCGCACCCCAGACACACTGCTCTGAGCAGCAGGGTACGGGGGCCGGGGGGGCTGGAGAAGGGGCATGGGGTCCCAAGGGACAGTCAGGAGACAGGGAGCAGGAGGGGTTGGATGGATGAGGGGTTCTGGGGGGAGCCTGTCAGGGGGTGGGCATATGAAAAGGGTGTCGGGGGAGTCAAGGGACAGGGAGCGGGAGGGGTTGGACGGGGCAGAGGTTCGGGGGGGAGTCAGGGGCAGGGAGCAGGGGGGATTAGATGGGTTGGGGGTTCTGCGGGGGCAGTCAGGGGACAGGGAGTGGTTGGATGGGTGTGGGAGAGCCGGGGGTCTGTCAGGGGGTGGGGGTGTGGATAGGGGGCAGGGCAGACAGTGGAAAGGTAGGGGCTGGAGTTCTAGGGGGGCAGTTAGGGTGGAGGGGTCTAAGGAGGGGGCAGTTGGAGACAGGGAGTAGGAAGGCTTAGATAGAGGGCAGGGTCCTGGGAGGGGGCGATCAGGGGACAAGGAGCAGGGGGGTTGGATGGGTTGGCGGTTGTGTGGGGGGCAGTCAGGGGGCAGGAAGTGGGAGGGAGTAGATAGGTGGCAGGGCTACCATTCTCCCCCCCCCCCCCCCCCCGGAGTGTCCTCTTTTTTGAAAGTTCAAATATGGTATCCCTACCCTATGGGCCCAGCCTCCACTCCTGAGAGTTCAGGCGAACCTCCCCCTGTTCTCAGGGAGGCTTTGGCTTTGGCGGCTGGGCCTGCCTGCCGAGACAGAGGACTCAGTGTTTCCATTAGGCTGCTCAGTTGCCAATGCAGCCACCCAAAGACGTGAAGAATGGAAGCGAAAGAGCAAAGCTGGACCCTCCGCTGATCTCCTGCAATCAAGTGAGCCCAGCCTGGGAGAGACGAGAGAAAGCTTCAAGGTGGCTGGTGGCTGCATGGAGCCAGGGGAGGAGAAATAAATAGTTCATGATGAATCCTACGGGCTTTGTCTTGTGTGGTGAAGGGTTTAAAATGGGTCTAGTTACTATCACATTCAACTTTACAATCGCTGTGTCTGATTGAAGGGCAGGTCTAGAAAGTTCAGAGGTCGCTCGAGGAGCTTCAAGTCTCAGATTCTGTCCCTATTGCCTGCTTTGACCAGCTGATCTCAACCCAACACCGCCCTCAGGTGGTCGCAGTGGTGAGCTTTTCCCTCTTTTTCTGGATTCACCGCCGGCATGGGGACAGGATCCATGTGGCCAAGGAAATGGAGAGGCATGGGGGTCACTTGCAGAGGCATGCAGAGAACTTGCAGAGTTGCCTGTTCATGCAGTTCCTATGGGGGAAGCACGGTAGGGTACCGTGCACTCCGGGGCACAATTTCCAATTTTGGTGGTGGCGGGGAGGATAATTTCACCATGATTCCAGGGGCTACTTAGGCACCTGAAAACTCTAGTGTTTTGACAGATAACTTAGCAATGAGCTGACAGGAACACTTGCCAGACTGCTTTCTGGGGAAGACAGCTAGAAGAATGGATCCAGGGAATGGTTCTGTAGCTCTGAGCTGTTTGGACACTTTCAGGGAACATTCCCGATGCAAGACAGAGATCCCCAAAGTTATCCTGGGTAATCCTGAGAGACTTATAGACAACGAGCAGATCCCACATCTCTGCTGTCACTTTGCACAGACAAACTCGGACTGTCCGAACCTGTTCATGTATTTTACCTGCTTTAACCTCTCAAGAACTTTCACATATAAAAGGAAGAAAATTAAATAAATGACATAGGTACACCGATATAGGGCCGTAGTGTAAAGCTGATCTCAGAGTTGTCCCATTGAAATGGAATTATTCACAGCAGTAATTAAAGTTAAACGTGCACGTAAGTGTTTCCAGGCCCAAGATTAAGGCCACGGCTTATGAGAGGTGCAGATGCAAGAAGAGAAGAGCTGTGCAAAAACTGAAATGCCACTTGGAACCTGGCCCAAACAATGCATCATGAAAAATAAACTCATCTTGTTATACAGTAACAGAGCTGGTTCAAAAGGGTTTTACACTGACAATGCAACCTTTGAACTAAAAATGCCACTTTGGATTACATTGATCATTTGAAAAAAGTTACCTCTTTAAAAAAAACATTTTGGATTTCTCTGCCCACTTGAGAGAGAACGTGGAGTTTTTCCCACCAAAAGAAACAAAAATTTGATCATTAAAAACATTTCCAAATAAGTTGGAAGAATATGGGGGGGGGAGTGGTTTCTTCAATTTTCATGACCCTCTCCACCCACCCTATTTTTGACCAGTTCTAATTGTGAATAAATGTCTGTCTGTACATGAATGATAAATATGTCTGCTACTGAAACATTTACAAACAATGGCTCTCATCAGGAGCACTGAGGTCACATTACGCAGAGAAACACCCAGGCCTGCAGGGTTCACATTCTCCAAGACATAAACCGCCCCAAGACGGGAATGTCACACACAACACAGCTCGACTGGCCCATGTTGGTAAGGTGCATGTTTTGCTGTTGCTGGCAAATTGTGCTTTTCTGAGGGTGGGGGGGAGTTATATTTGAAAGGAGTTCTTCATCCTCTCCCACTCTCATCCAGGGGTGCCAGAACAGGGGAGACCAGGGCCCACCACTTTTTACTGGCCATAAGTGTGAGTGACTGGATGATGGGGGAGAGAAGGGAGTGGTGAGGGCAGTGTTTTGGGGGCAAGGGGCGGCATGAAGTGGGAGCTCAGGGAGAAAGGCGGTGGGAGGGGGGGGGCTCAGGGAAAAGGGCAGTTTGAGGGGGCAGGACCTTGAGGAGAAGGGGTGGCACAGGGGGTGGGCCACAGTTTTTGTGCCAGCAGCCCCCCCACTTTTAGGAAGCTTTTGCCCATCCTGCCCTCATCCCAAATTAATTTGTTGCAGTAAGAAAACTTTGAGCAACAAGGGGACTTAGAGACCCACAATATAACCACCAAAATCCTCACCCGCCCCTCGAGCTGGGCAAACAGAATTTTTTGGTCACTGGCAATTCCAAAAAAGAGATGGAAAAAAACCAGTTTCTGGTTGAACAAAACTAACATTTTTCCAAATTTTTGATGAACCAAAAAGCTTTAAAAAAAAAAAAAGACCCAGGAACATTTCAAGGGTTATAACTTTTTGAATTTTTAAAATAAAAGTGAAGGACATTTTTAAATAAAAAATAGTTTCAAACTGAAAAATCAAAATGGTTTGTTTGGAAAGTGTCTAAATGAAATGCTTCGACTTTTTAAGAACTGGGGGGAGGGTCTGGACGTGAACAATTCAGTAGACTGACTCCCCCCACCACAGCTGCTTGTCCTCGGGGACTCTCCCTAGCGCAGAGGAGAATCCGTCCTGGCAGCAATTCAGGAAGTCACAGAAGGATGGTCTGCTCAGCTCTCTCTGCAATGCCACTGCCCGAGACCATTACGAGTGGGTGCCCAGTGACTGTGCCGGCAGCTCCTTGAGAGACTCCTGGGGGCAGGGTAGTCGTGTTTCACGATGACCGCGGGAAGCCATGCGAAGAGTGCGGCATTGAGGAGACTCTCCTGCTGTCCCAAAGGGTTTCTGTTCTCCTGCACGGTCAGACCATGGGGCCAGGTTGCAGAATGGGGAAGAGCTGTTTGGTGACGAGTCCGAGGATTCACCATACAGGTGGCAGCAGCTGCAGATCCTGAAGTCCCTGTGGTCGGGTTACCATGCGTCCGGAGTTTCCCGGACATGTCCGGCTTTTTGTGTTTTAAATTGCCCTCAGGGAGGAATTGGTAAAACTCTCCAAAGGGCCGGGATTTCCCTCCCAATGCAGCACTCTGGGGGCGGAGGGGGAGCTGCGCGCTCTGTGGGGGAGCACGGCACTGTCTCTGGCTCCGCACCCCAGACACACTGCTCTGAGCAGCAGGGTACGGGGGCCGGGGGGGCTGGAGAAGGGGCATGGGGTCCCAAGGGACAGTCAGGAGACAGGGAGCAGGAGGGGTTGGATGGATGAGGGGTTCTGGGGGGAGCCTGTCAGGGGGTGGGCATATGAAAAGGGTGTCGGGGGAGTCAAGGGACAGGGAGCGGGAGGGGTTGGACGGGGCAGAGGTTCGGGGGGGAGTCAGGGGCAGGGAGCAGGGGGGATTAGATGGGTTGGGGGTTCTGCGGGGGCAGTCAGGGGACAGGGAGTGGTTGGATGGGTGTGGGAGAGCCGGGGGTCTGTCAGGGGGTGGGGGTGTGGATAGGGGGCAGGGCAGACAGTGGAAAGGTAGGGGCTGGAGTTCTAGGGGGGCAGTTAGGGTGGAGGGGTCTAAGGAGGGGGCAGTTGGAGACAGGGAGTAGGAAGGCTTAGATAGAGGGCAGGGTCCTGGGAGGGGGCGATCAGGGGACAAGGAGCAGGGGGGTTGGATGGGTTGGCGGTTGTGTGGGGGGCAGTCAGGGGGCAGGAAGTGGGAGGGAGTAGATAGGTGGCAGGGCTACCATTCTCCCCCCCCCCACCCCGGAGTGTCCTCTTTTTTGAAAGTTCAAATATGGTATCCCTACCCTATGGGCCCAGCCTCCACTCCTGAGAGTTCAGGCGAACCTCCCCCTGTTCTCAGGGAGGCTTTGGCTTTGGCGGCTGGGCCTGCGTGCCGAGACAGAGGACTCAGTGTTTCCATTAGGCTGCTCAGTTGCCAATGCAGCCACCCAAAGACGTGAAGAATGGAAGCGAAAGAGCAAAGCTGGACCCTCCGCTGATCTCCTGCAATCAAGTGAGCCCAGCCTGGGAGAGACGAGAGAAAGCTTCAAGGTGGCTGGTGGCTGCATGGAGCCAGGGGAGGAGAAATAAATAGTTCATGATGAATCCTACGGGCTTTGTCTTGTGTGGTGAAGGGTTTAAAATGGGTCTAGTTACTATCACATTCAACTTTACAATCGCTGTGTCTGATTGAAGGGCAGGTCTAGAAAGTTCAGAGGTCGCTCGAGGAGCTTCAAGTCTCAGTTTCTGTCCCTATTGCCTGCTTTGACCAGCTGATCTCAACCCAACACCGCCCTCAGGTGGTCGCAGTGGTGAGCTTTTCCCTCTTTTTCTGGATTCACCGCCGGCATGGGGACAGGATCCATGTGGCCAAGGAAATGGAGAGGCATGGGGGTCACTTGCAGAGGCATGCAGAGAACTTGCAGAGTTGCCTGTTCATGCAGTTCCTATGGGGGAAGCACGGTAGGGTACCGTGCAGTCCGGGGCACCATTTCCAATTTTGGTGGTGGCGGGGAGGATAATTTCACCATGATTCCAGGGGCTACTTAGGCACCTGAAAACTCTAGTGTTTTGACAGATAACTTAGCAATGAGCTGACAGGAACAATTGCCAGACTGCTTTCTGGGGAAGACAGAAGAATGGATCCAGGGAATGGTTCTGTAGCTCTGAGCTGTTTGGACACTTTCAGGGAACATTCCCGATGCAAGACAGAGATCCCCAAAGTTATCCTGGGTAACCCTGAGAGACTTATGGAAAACTAGCAGATCCCACATCTCTGCTGTCACTTTGCACGGACAAACTCGGACTGTCCGAACCTGTTCATGTATTTTACCTGCTTTAACCTCTCAAGAACTTTCACATATAAAAGAAAGAAAATTAAATAAATGACATAGGTACACCGATATAGGGCCGTAGTGTAAAGCCGATCTCAGAGTTGTCCCATTGAAATGGAATTATTCACAGCAGTAATTAAAGTTAAACATGCACATAAGTGTTTCCAGGCCCAAGATTAAGGCCACAGCTTATGAGAGGTGCAGATGCAAGAAGAGAAGAGCTGTGCAAAAACTGAAATGCCACTTGGAAATGGCCCAAACAATGCATCATGAAAAATAAACTCATCTTGTTATACAGTAACAGAGCTGGTTCAAAAGGGTTTTACACTGACAATGCAACCTTTGAACTAAAAATGCCACTTTGGATTACATTGATCATTTGAAAAAAGTTACCTCTTTAAAAAAAACATTTTGGATTTCTCTGCCCACTTGAGAGAGAACATGGAGTTTTTCCCACCAAAACGAAACAAAAATTTGATCATTAAAAACATTTCCAAATAAGTTTGGAAGAATATGGGGGGGGAGTGGTTTCTTCTTCAATTTTCATGACCCTCTCCACCCTCCCTATTTTTGACCAGTTCTAATTGTGAATAAATGTCTGTCTGTACATGAATGATAAATATGTCTGCTACTGAAACATTTACAAACAATGGCTCTCATCAGGAGCACTGAGGTCACATTACACAGAGAAACACCCAGGCCTGCAGGGTTCACATTCTCCAGGACATAAACCGCCCCAAGACGGGAATGTCACACACAACACAGCTCGACTGGCCCGTGTTGGTTAGGTGCATGTTTTGCTGTTGCTGGCAAATTGTGCTTTTCTGAGGGTGGGGGGGAGTTATATTTGAAAGGAGTTCTTCATCCTCTCCCACTCTCATCCAGGGGTGCCAGAACAGGGGAGACCAGGGCCTACCACTTTTTACTGGCCATAAGTGTGAGCGACTGGATGATGGGGGAGAGAAGGGAGTGGGGAGGGCAGTGTTTTGGGGGCAAGGGGCGGCATGAAGTGGGAGCTCAGGGAGAAAGGCGGTGTGAGGGAGGGCCTCAAGGAAAAGGGCAGTTTGAGGGGGCAGGACCTCGAGGAGAAAGGGTGGCACAGGGGGTGGGCCACAGTTTTTGTGCCAGCAGCCCCCCACCACCACTTTTAGGAAGCTTTTGCCCATCCTGCCCTCATCCCAAATTAATTTGTTGCAGTAAGAAAACTTTGAGCAACAAGGGGACTTAGAGACCCACCATATAACCGCCAAAATCCTCACCCGCCCCTCGAGCTGGGCAACAGAATTTTTTGGTCACTGGCAATTCCAAAAAAGAGATGGAAAAAAAACGGTTTCAGGTTGAACAAAACTAACATTTTTCCAAATTTTTGATGAACCAAAAAGCTTTAAAAAAAAGAAAAAGACCCAGGAACATTTCAAGGGTTATAACTTTTTGAATTTTTAAAATAAAAGTGAAGGACATTTTTAAATAAAAAATAGTTTCAAACTGAAAAATCAAAATGGTTTGTTTGGAAAGTGTCTAAATGAAATGCTTCTACTTTTTAAGAACTAGGGGGAGGGTCTGGACGTGAACAATTCAGCAGACTGGATACGAAATCGCAAACAGGTCTCCTTCCCCATTCTCCAGGGCTGGGTCTCGATTCCTGTTTCTGGTTCCCTGGGCCTGGTCCCCGTCCCTGTCACACACTGCGGGGAGCTCAGATTCCTGGGAATCCTGCGGACTTCCAGGCTACTGGGAGGGATGAGTCAGCAGCTTCCTGAGGACAAGTTGCGAATAGGCAAACACTTTCCCTCTACCTTTCCAAAACCCACATAGGTATAGTGAGACCAGCACCCCCACCACCCCCACCACTCCACGCACCATGAGACGATTCCAGGACGCTGGCTCTGAAACAAAAGAGAGAGAAAGGCCCCATGACTAAGGGACTCTGTTAAATCATCCCACTGCTGCCATGAGGATCCCAGAAGATGAAGACGTTCCTGGGGTACAGTAAGAGCTGAGTTGGGTCGAGTGCACATGGGCAGCACTCAGAGCAGCGGGAATGAGATCTCCAGGCTCATTATCCCCATCGGCCAACCTGACGGAGGGAGAAAGGTGAGCCCGGCAAAGCAGCCCCTGTTCCAGACTCTGGGAACTGGGATTTTTAAGATGCTCCAAGATGGGGTCCCTCAGGTTCTTAAGGTTAGAGGGGACGGTTAGGATCATCTCCTCCAGCGTCTCCTGAAGCATGGGGAAGGGCTAGCCATGGTGGGAAGGGTGGGGTTTGAAGATGTATACAGGAAAATGGGGGCTGGGGTCACTAACACATTGCTGATGGGTGAGGGGCACGATTGGTTTCTTTGCCTTGAGGAGGGGGCTCAGCTTTTAAAAGTTTTGGGAAGAATAATTTAGTCTGAGCCCTGGCATAACCCAGGCCAGAGAACGTCGCCTACTGATTCCTGCACCCAGTCCAGTGATTTATGGCACTGACTTGGCATTGAGAAGGATTTTATCATAGGCTTACATCCAGCTGCAGAAGAGAAAGGGCATTAGAAGCTGAAAGACCCCAGAAGTGGCTCTGGTTTTCTACTCAAAATAACCACTCGGGGCTGATTTTCCCCAGCCCAGCACCTTGCAGTCATGCACCCACCACCTAGTGAATTTGGTGTGCAGGCAGGCTCCCAAATCCAGACAGTGGCACGTCACATCCGCTTTGCCCTGGTGTCAGGGACTGCCCTGAGCGCCCACCCTGCAAACACTTACGCACCTGAGCCCTCCCACTGCGATCCAAGGCTACTCCTACAGATGGAGTTGAACATGTGGTTAAAGTGTTTGCAGAGTTTCCAGAGAGCTGAGGCTCCATGTAAAAGGAACTATACTTCAGTTATTCCAATCTTGGGTTTATGAGATGCTCCTGCCCGCCCCCTCCCTTCACAGCTGAGTCTCCCACCCAGTGGAATTCTCCAAGGAACTTCCCACTCCGAGACCCTACACACTGTGTCCAGCGCTAGCTGTCCCTCTGGCCCAATCCCATGCTTCAGGACATAGTCTGAACGCCACCGAGGTCAGTAATTAATTCCCCACCTGCATTTACAGCATGGTAAAACTAGCCATGTATGTTACAGCGGGTTCTTGCTTTTCCTTGAAGCATCAGATATTGTCCCCTGGGCTGGACCAGACAGGACAGCAGCCTGAAATGCCCTGCGGCATTGACTTGAACTCAGACTGACCCTGTGGAAAACGGGCTCAGCCACCTGGACAATTAGGTAATCTTGGCGAGCTGTGAGATTTCAAACAAGTTGTGTTTGAGTTTGGCTTGGCAATCCTGGGTCAGGGACTGACGTGAGGGGTTGGGAGACAATAAAGGGAAAGGGTCTGAGAAAGGGCGTCCCTTACAATAAATCGTTCAACCAGTCACTGTTGAAGTGAGATGCTTTACAGATGCTCACAGACAGGCTCTCCCACCAGCGAAGAATTTGGACGCTCTGGCTCCCTGCTGGGACCACCTTTGCTATTCACTTGCAAACAGGGTGGATAAAAATCAATGATTTAAAAAAAAAATCAAAAAAATTGGATTTTTTTGATAAAATGGTTTTTGCCCCTCAAAAAGCTATCTAAAGATAGTTTTAATTAAGATACATTCTAGCTCCAAGATCTCTCATCATGGAATAGGGATGATAAATTCTAATTCTATAGTATGAGACAATATATTCATGTAATGTTTAAGAAAAGTTTTGTAAATGAGTTCCAATACTTCATGGATGAAGGACCCAATCTTATGGGGTTCCACAGGCTTCTGTATAGATTGTGTAGGTTAATCTTTCTATCTACCCAATGGGATTCAGTGCTCAGTCTAGAAGATACCATCAGAGATGTTTAGTTTTGCAGTTCTCAAACTGTGGATTTGTGTCTCCAGAGGTAACATGGTTGTTAACAGCAAAAATGTTTTCAAAGAAATAAATAAATAAATATGGAGAGGTGATATACAGCCTGGCAAGAAAATCCTCCAAATATTAACGATTAACCTGTTGAATTGGAGATATTTATGAAGTCATTGGGAGGGGAACTATCTGCTTCAATAACCTTGGGTAAATGAAATAACCAAACAATCATTCATTTTCTGAGATAGCTGTAAAACTCATCTGAAAAGTTTTCAGAATAAATCACCCTTTAAAAATGTATAGTGTGTACCTTCTAAAAATGAAACCTACATCTATCTCTGAGTTGTGAAGAACATGTATTAAGGTTATAACAACCAACAAGAATACACTTTTATGTAGAAATCCATGATTAAATCGAGTCGTCCTGACTAGTGATTTAAATCAATTTGATTTAAAATCAAATCCACCCTGTTTTTGCTGACCAACAGGCAGTTCTGCTCCCCAGGCCCTTCCGGGGTGCCACTGCCCCAAACTCAGCTGTTAGAAAACCAGGAAATGCTCAGCTGAGATCTTCCCCATGTAACACTAGGAAAGAATCTTAGCACTACAGCGGAAAACGAACCACAGAGCTCTGCTAACCAGGAGGAGCTCAGTTATAGGTGCCGGTTCCCCCTTCAGGTGGTCTTGTTCCTGAAGGTACCTCTCCCCTTGACAACCCTTCACTCCCCACCCATTGCACTTCATGCAATTCTGCTGCAGGGCAGCACAACGGGAAGTGTGCAATGCAATTATTCTCATGTCCTTCCGTCCATTCTTGGTCCTGTAAGGACACTGAAGTGCCAGGCCTTCAGCAGCTGCAGTGAGAGCGAGAGGGTCTCACACTCTTGTGCATCAGGCCACGTTTATAGAGCCCTGTGCGAGTACAACATTTGTTTCTGCACACGATCCACGGCTACGAAGCGGATCTCTGCAGATTTGCAGGGCGCTGCCCATTTACACCTGGATTTAGGAGCCGAACTCTGGGCATTATTTTGCAAAACCTGCTCAAGACTTTTAGAGCTTTTTCGTAGCAAACCATGGCGTTTTTTAAACCCCCGACATTCCATGACTGAGCAAAACATCTCCAGGAACATCAACAATGCTGGCTCGAAGAGAGGTAGGACTCTTCTTAAACAAAAAGATTTTAAACGAACAACTTGCTACCAAAAAGTTTGAGATATTTGCTGTGGCAGAACAAAGGGGGTTTTGATCTAAAAGAATGTGACCCCAAGCTTCTTACAATTCGTTCTACAGGCATGGGGCTTGTGCATTTTCTGCTGGGGCTTGTCCGGACAAAGAGCCAGAGCTCAGCCCTAACAATCAACCGGGAGAGCGGAGTCAGAGGTGAGGAAGGCCTGGGAAGATCCTGAGACAGGGAATGAAGGGGTGTCACATCCACCTGCTCCTTCCTGTAGGTAGATCACAGAAAGATCTAGAGGTGAGTGCTGGGGTTTCCCTGCCATGAGTGGGCAGCGTGCAATTAACAAGGGCTGCTTCTCATACTCACACACACACCCCCCATCACGCCATGCACACCTCTCACGCCGGCACCAGATCTGATTTCATCTCATGCATTTACACAGCACATCTCTGCAAGCAGATTATAACCCCCAGGGTCCATAACTCCAGTTAACTCTGCAGTGAGGACATGCTCCCCCCAGCCCCAAGACCTTAAAACCCAAGGTCGACTCCCCCTGCTCGAGAAGACACACGCTTCAACCCTGCCCCACCCTGCAGCCCCAGTTCCCTAACCTGGGGCTTGCCAGGGGATTCTCTGCTTGTGATCAAGTGGGGCTGGCTGGATGCAAGGCGCTGGCCAATCCTCTCTGCCTCCAGCTGCTAAACTGCATTCAAAGAAAGTTTACAAAATAATCCCTCCCCCCTCCTCTGTGTGTTCTTTCCACGCGCTCTTCCCTCCGTCCCTATTCTCTGCGCCTCTCAGTCTCGCCTGCTCAGCCAGCAGCTGGGGATTTGCAAATCAATAAATAAAAATAAAAAAACTGGACAAAAAAGCCCCAAATATTTTCTGTAAAATCAACATGGGCAGGACCACCAGTGCTGGACCTAGCGGGGCCGCCCCCCCCCCCCCCCCCGGCTTGAAGCGGTTTCCATCTTATCCAGGGTTTACAGTTTGGCTCAGTGGCTCTCTGCCCCCTCACTGTACAAATGGTTCCAGCGCCCCTGGGCGGGACAGGGCCTGAAGAAAGGGGCATGCGGAGGTGTTGGGAACACATGGGCCCTGCAGCTGCCCCCCCGCCATGCCCCCCCCCGCCCGCCCCAGCTCTACCTTCTCTAACCCCCAGACAACACACCTCCCCCTCCCCTTTTCTGCTTCGGACTCCAGCCCCACTGAACGGGCCAGACGGGAGATGGAATCTCTTCCCTGAAGTGCCATCCAAAAACCCAGAGGGGCGGGCTGGAAGGAAGAGCCCCAGAAACACCCCGACCCACGGCATGGCAGAGGCGCAAAAGGAACGGGCGAGATCGGCGGCAACTTCACCAAAAGCTAAGGCCAGCCCCCCGTCACCTGACTCTACGAAAGCGCAGTAAGCTGGTGGTGTAAACGGGGCATGGGCAGTTCCACCAGACGATCAACAGAGCCGGTTAGAGATTCATTTAACAACTCCGGAATGGCTTTGCAATGGGAGGAGAGTTTTCCGAGCCATGCTTTGCTTCCTGAGGCGGTCAAGTTTTGAGCTTTATTAGAGGATTGTACAGGATTCAGGCATTCTCTAGTTCCTCCTTTGTCAGCCCCTTGCCCTAACACCCTGCCTGCCCTGGGTGCTCAGCTGAGCTCTCCCTCGCTGCACGGTGCAAAACCAGAACTATCCCATTACTCTCCCCTGCTGTGTCTCTCTCCCTCTCTCCCCTCAGGCCAGGCTGCTGCTGCCCCAGGGGAGCTCACTGGGGTCGGGGGTGTCTCTGTGCTGGGTCCCCGGGGCTGTTGCAGACGCTTGCTCCTGCTGGGGCTGGAGGCCCTGTTCAAGCTCCCCTTGGAGAGAAGCGCGCTGTGTTCACAGGAGCAGGACCAGCCCCGCAAACCGACCGCCCGGCTGTCCCAGAGGTTCCCGAGCCCAGCGCTCACCCCCAGCCCAGCCGCATCCAGCAGCTTCTCCCTGCGCCAAGGCACCGCAGCCCGTGGGGCATCTTCAGGGCAGCGGAGCTCCAGGTACTGCCGCTTCTCTGCCCAGGAAAGGGATGGGGAGAGGCTGATGCTGACCCTGTGGGGCTGAGCTGAGCAGCAGCAGGTGAAGCCAGTCCCTGTGGGGATCCCCGATGGCTCCCTGGCTCCAGCTGCTGTTTGGGAGGCAGGGAAGGGGCCCTACAGCCAGGCAGGCTGCACAGCTGCACGCCCCATAGGTGCTGGGGCTGGTGCTGGTAGGGAGGTATGGGGAGGTGGGGATTTCACAGCAACTTTAACTAATACACTGAAATGTTTCCATCAACATTTTGTGCTAGGGAAAATTGGGTGTTCGATTAAAGACAATTTTTTGTGGAAAGTGTCATTTTAACAGGAAAAAATCAATTTTTTGTTGGAAAATTCAAAAACCAAAAATGGTTTGGATGATGTGGGGTTTTTTGTTTTGTTTCTTCCCCAATTTGGGACTAACTGTTTTCCGGTGCTGGTAGAAGGTTTTGGCGGGGTTGGCCATTCTTGGCAGAAGTTTTTCATGATCTTGCTCTCCTGGATGGGGAGAAAAGCTTGAAAAGGTGACCCCACCCCAAAAGGCTCCAACACCAGGAGCTGGAGAACAGAACCCAAACTTGTTGGCTTAAAACCAACGAGACTTTAAAAACAATCGTTTTTCAGGGGGGCTCTGACTTGTGATTTTTTTTTTTTGGTCACTTGCAATTGGCCACGTGGGATAGAACCAGCTTGGGCAGGATCCAGATGTTAGCCCATCTAGAGAGGCCTGGCAGTGGCTCATACACAGCGGCTGTGGGAGTTAGGGACAGGAGAGTGATTTTCTGAAATTACACCTAGCAAGGGAAGGAGCCGGGGAAATGCAGTATACCCTGGGGAATCAGGGACACTCAGGGGGAGGCCACAATGACGCTGCTCAGGAGTTTTGCTCTGACATGCTCAGCCCTCGTGGAACAGAGCCCCCGGCCTTCCCCTCCACGGGCACTGACTTATTTTTCCCCGTAGATGCTCCACCCCTGTTCGGCCCTTAGCCCCAACTCTTGTTCCACCTCTTTCCCAGGGCACCAACTCCTCACCGCGCTCTTCACCCTTGTATCTCTCCAAAGCCAGCCAGCCAGAGCGGGGTGGCACCTCCTCCCACCCCACAAGGACCCCTTGCTGCAACGGTCATGAGTAAGTATCGGGGAATGAACCCCTCTGCTAGGGCTCCCCCAGGCCGGGATCTTTTTTTTTTGAGACTATTTATTTTTATTGCTTGAGTTTTTTTATTTTTATTTACTTACTAGCGGGCTATGCATAAAATTAAGATTTTTAAAACTATGCAAAATAAGCATTTTTACCAGGACTATATATAACATAGAAAATATAACATGATTCATACAGGAAAAAAAACTTAAATAATAGGCTAAATAACTTATTTAGCTACGGGGAAAGGCTTCAACTAGAAAATAGAGAGCTTAGCTAATTTTCTCTGGTTTGCTGATGAATGCTCTTTGCTAGCTGCTTTAGGCGTTGGAAATCAGCTTTTACGGACGGCTCTGCATCTGTTATATTAAAGCAACACATGCTTGCAAACTCCTGGCATAGGTGACCATGGCGTAGAAGTAAATTGTCTACAGCCAGCCTGTTCTGTAGCATGCCCTGACGTACTTCCCCTAACTCATGTGAGAGTTGGGCCAGGACGGCTGAGGTTAAATTAATGGCCTTTGCCACTGTGCAGGCAAGGTGCTCTACTGCGTGGTAATTATGCACCACAAGCCCAGGGATACTAACGAAAGAAAAGGCCAGAGCTGCTGCCTTAGTCTCTGAGAATAAGGTTCTCTGAGAACGACGTTGCGTTCACTGCACTCTGGGCCAGTGCCAGCCAGGTATCTACGGGTACAATGCTTGAAACAGCAGTACCGGTTAGGCACATGGCTAAGAGGGGGAATAAAATATACTTATTTATTTATTTTTTTGCTTTTTTGGTGGGCTGCTGTTTAAATAGTAATTTTAGTCTAAGATCTTCACTGGAGGGGGCTGAATGCACGGTCTACCTTTCAGCCGGGGGGCGGGAGGGGGGGGGGGTTGACACGTCTTTCAGCTGGGTATAATGAATCTAATTCTTGTGTCCCTCGGCATTTGCTGCCGTGTGGGAGACCAGCAGGACCCTTCCACTTTTTCTGGAGGGGCTCATCTTTCCAGGTACGTACAAGCACTGAATCACCAGGCTGCAGGGAGTGGATGGGTGAGTCCAAGGGTAGAGGCTGGGAATCCTTAGCATACCTGTGAAGAGACAAAGAACAGCAGACAGGGAACACATATACTGAGAGAGAAACTTGTTTTTTAATTTTTACTTTTTTTTTTGACATAAGCGGTGTACTATTTATAGGCCGTGTTTTTTTAAACATAATTTTAAAGGGACTGAGCTTTAATTTACCCTTTGGGAGAGCACGGCTGCGGAGCAGAACTAGGGGCAGGGCATCAGGCCACAGTAGGGAGGCCTCCTGGCATACTTTCGAGAGATGTTGCTTAAGGGTCTGATTGATCCACTTCACTACCCCACTGGCTTGAGGTCTCCAGGGTGTATGGAGTTTTCAGGGAATCTGTACGGTGTCTGAGATGCTTTGGACGATTTTTGACGTGAAGTGTGTTTTATTGTCAGATTTTATTCACTGGGGAAGTCCAAAGGGAGGAATAATCTTTTTAACAAACTTGAGAGCCACTGTCCTGGCAGTGCAATTGAGACATGGAAAGGTTTCTGACCATCTGCTGAATCCATTTACTATGACAAGGAGATACTTGAACTTTTGGGTCCGGGGAAACTTAGCAAAGTCTATTTGCCACACCCGTCCGGGGCCTGGAGTGGGTTCCAGGGCCGCTGGTGGTACTGGGTGTCCTGATTGGGGGTTATTCTTTTGACAGACTAGGCATTTTGTTTGTACTTGGGCAGCTAGGGCTCCGAGTCTGGAGGTTATGAAGTACTTTTTTATTACTTGGATAAGTGCCTCCCTGCCAGCATGAGTGGTTTGATGTAATTTTTGTAATACTGGCAGAATTAGGCCCTTTGGTAAGAGGACTTTCCCTTCTGGGGAATGAAGCCATCCCTCCTTTTCCTGGAGACCAAGTTTGTCAGCTAGCTGTTTCTCCTCCCCAGAATACTGAGGGGTCGGGAGCTTCCCCACTGATGGGATAAGGGCATGCATATAGGTGTTTTTAGTCTGAGGGAACAGCAGGGTGGCAGCATGCTTTGCCTCTTTATCTGCCCTGGCATTACCCCTGGTCACATCTTGATCCTCCCTCTGATGGGCCTTATAGTGTCCCACTGCCACTTCCAAAGGGAGTTGCACTGCCTCTAGAAGCCGGAGGATTTGGGGCCCATACTTGACTGGGGAGCCTTGGGCTGTCAGCATTCCCCTCTGCTTCCACAGGCCAGCAGGAGCATGCAGCACCCCAAAAGCATATTTGGAATCAGTGAAAATATTGACCTGGTTTTTTTTTGGACAGTTCGAGTGCACGGGTCAGGGCCACTAGCTCAGCCAACTGGGCAGAGGTCCCAGCGGGCAAACTTTCAGCTTCCACGGTGTCACTGAGGGTTACAATAGCATAACCCGCCGTTTTTTGCTCATTTATTACCATGCTGCTACTATCAGTGTACCACTCATAATCTGCATTTGGGAGGGGCACATCCTTCAAGTCCGGGCGGCTAGAATATTGGGCATCTATGATTTTTAAACAGTCATGTTTCTGTTTCTCAGTTTTTGGTAAGAGGGTGGCAGGGTTAAGGGATGGACAAGGCTGCAGCGTGACCTCAGGGTTCTCTAAGAGCTTTGCTTGGTATCTTGCCATACGCGCTTGTGTGAGCCAGAGGCCGCCCTTAACATCCAGTAAAGCGCGTACCATGTGTGGTGTAAAAACCTGTATTGTTCCCCCTAGTGTCAGTTTCTCTGCTTCTGCCAGGGTCAGGGCGGTGGCTGCCACTGCCCGCAGGCACGCTGGCCAGCCCTTGGCTACTTGGTCCAGTTATTTCGAAAAATATGCCACCGGACGTTTTCATGCTCCTAGCAGCTGTGTGAGTACTTCCAGGGCCACCTCCTTTCGTTCATGTACATACAACTGAAATGGCTTGGAGAGATCTGGCAGACCTAGAGCCGGGGCTTCCATTAGCTTGTTTTTTAGGATTTTAAATGCCCTGTCAGCCTCTGGGGTCCAATGAAAGGGGTCATGGTCTGCTCCTTTTACACAGTCGTACAGGGGTCTAGCCTATAGTTCAAACTCTGGGATTTATATTCTACAGAAGCCTGCCATCCCCAGAAATGCTCTGAGCCGCTTGTGATTACTCGGGATAGGAACTTGGCATATGGCTTTTATTTTTTTATTTGAAAGCTGGCGTTCCCCCTGCTGTATGTAGAACCCGAGGTACTGTACCTGCGGGAGAGCAATCTGAGCCTTACTTCGTGCTACCCGATATCCTTGGAGTCCCACAAAATTCAGGAGACTAAAAAATCTATTTCTTCATTTCCCACCCGCATTTTTACTCGGGGTTCCGGGGGTAGGATGATCTGTTTCCCCTGACACCCTTATTTTTGTTTTTTTATCGCCATCATAGAGGTACTTCCCCTTTTCTTTTTGTTTGGGCAATTATTTTTTTAGTGTCCCTCTTGCCGACACAGGGCACACTGATTGCGCCCCAGTCGTCTTTTTCGCGGGCCTGGACGTCCGTGGCCACGGCCCCCTTTTTTTTGTTTACTTTTCTTCGTGCCTGCCTGCACTGCCGCTACCATTAATTTTACTTGCTTTTTTTTTTTTCTTCTTTTAAACTATGCACTTGATTTGCTGCTTCTAAAATCTGTGCCATGGTCATACTTATCAAATCCTCCTTTTTCTGTAGCTTTCTCTTAATGTCGGGGGCTGCCCTGCTTGTAAATACTCCTTTAATAATTGCCTCAGTTTGTGGATTATTAGGATCTGCATTGGTATACTGTTGGATCGTGTTTCGAATGTGCTGCAAAAAAGCTCCAGGGCTTTCCTTTGGATCCTGCACTACCTTCTATGGTTTAGTTTAATTATTCTGTCTGACAGCTGCATGACGGAGTCTATACAGTAGCAGCTCCTTATAGAAGGTGTGGTGGGTCATAGCCTGATTGTCATTTGGGTCCCACCTAGGATTTTTTATAGGAACTTGATTATCTGGGATCGGGACATTGTTACGGTCTTGGTCATATCGCCTTTTCGCTTTTTTCCTTGCTTTAGCTATGACCTGTTCTTGTTTAACCTCAGTCAATAATGTTTGCTGAAGGACATTACAATCATCCCAGCCTGGCTTGTAGCTGCTAAGACATCCCTCAAAGACCGATACCAACTTGCTTGGGTTGATAGAAAATTCTCCAGCCTGTGCTTTGAAAGCGGCCAGGTCCATAGGATTAAAAGATGCATGAGTATAGACCTGCATGGTAAGAGCTTGTCCTTTCTATTGCATTAGGGGCGATTTTAGTCTTGGTAAGTAACGAGTATAATCCAGCAGATGGAGCCTGAACCCCACTATGAGCTTCACTAAGAATCTTACTTAGAGCCTCGCTCTGTGTGGGTGTAGGGGCCGAAGGAGACACCGGATCTGCCATTACATTTGGGGTGGGGATCCGGGGACTGACATTAATTGCTACAGGGCCAATCGGGGTTAAATTACAGCATTGTAAAATATCAGTATGAGACTATAAGGTTATAAACAAGTAAGCATACGAATGCTTATTCTACTTCCCCGTTCGCTGACAGAACAGGAGAAACTGGAGGATTGTATTATGATTTAGTGATCCTCTGGGAGGCCACTGTTCTTGGTCCTCTAATTGGTACTGAGGACAGTCAACTGTACAAAATCGCTTTAATTTACCCGTAGTCATTGGATCTGATCCAAATATCTTCCAATTTACTAAAATACACTCTAGGGGCGTGCATCGTACCGTACCTCCCGTGCTCTGTTCCTGTCCGATACCTACAGGGTAACTGTGGGCATCCCCAGGTTCCAACAGAGCATATAATCCGGATTTCAAAAGGTTCCTACCTTATCCATGGGACCGGTTCCCCAACATCGCCCGCAGCTGCTCCTCCCCTATATCCAAGGAACAGGTTCCTCACCGTCTCCCACAGCTGCTTCTCCACTATGTGAGTGTCTTGCACCATCGTTCCCTCCGGGGTTGATCAAACTCCTTCTCCTCTGAGGCCCCCAATGAACTCACCGGTGTGTGCTGGGCGTCGGTTGTCGCTGCAATCCTCGACTTCCAGAAGGGATCTGGGCAAGGCTAAATTGCATCCTCGTCACCCCACGTTGGGACTCCAAAAGCTGTTGCCGGCACCCAGTGCCAGAGGCAAACAACAGCGGGGGGGGGTTCGTTACCCGGTGTGCGTCACTCAATAATCACAACGGGGTGGGGAAGCAGAAAAGTTTATTTGCAGCTGCAAACAAGGTACAGGGAGAATAGAATCTCAAATCCTGCACATCAGAGCAGGTCATTACACACATTTATATTCCTCAATGCTACTGCACTACACATCAGCCAATCAAAACTTTGCACAAATACTCTGCCTTTCTTATATGGGTTAGGACAATGTTTATTTCCTGCAACCTCTAACAAGCATTCCTAGCAACTTAAAGAACCAGCACATCCTGTCTGGCCTTGTAGCTCTCTCTCCTATTATCTTTAACTTGGCGTCAGCAAACCTTACACTATGGGGCATTGTCTGCATCTGCAACATTGTTTTAAGAGCAAAAGAGCTTACTCAAACCAGCCAGGCCTGAATTCTATTAAGGGGGGTTGAGAAGAAGCCCTTAGGCCTTTAGCAGGGAGACCTCTTCGACCCTTATGGCCTTCCATCTCCTCAACTTAACTAGTGGCCATGCCCTGGGGTCTCCAACAGAGGTAAATGGAAAAGGGGATGTAACCAAAGGTAGATGGGGCCAGACTAACCTGAGCTCTTTCTTTGAGCTGAGAACTGGTTGTTTAGAGAAGGGAAATGCAGCAGATCTAATATACTTGGACTTCAGTAAAGCATTTGATACGGTATCACGTGGGAAATTCTTAGCTAAATTAGAGAAGACGGGGATCAGTACAAGAATTGTAAGGCGGGTAAGGAACCAATTAAAGGGGAGAAGTCTGGAAACTCAACTATGGGATCGGAGGGAGGTTCCTAATGGAGTTCTTCAAGGATCTGTTTTGGGATCCATCTTCATTAATCTCTTTATTAATGGTGTTAACCCAAAAAGTAGGAGAGTGATAACAAAACTTACTGATGATTAAAAAGCTGGGAAACATGGTCTGTCCAGAGGGGGTAGAATATTATACAGGAAGATCTGGATGACCTTGAAGACTGGAGTACCAGAAGAAGGATGACATTTAAAGGTACCAGGTGCAAAATCCTCCACTTAGGGTCTAATAAGAAGAATTTCTTCTTGATGCTGGGGCTCATCAGTTGGAGGCGACAGAGGAGGGGCGAGACCTTGATGTGTTGGTTGATTATACGGTGACTGAGCCACCCATGTGATGTGGCCATGAAAAAGGCAAATGTGATGCTAGGATACATCAGCTGAGGCACTTCCAGTCGAGACAGAGAAGTACGAAAGTACATGGCCCTGGAGAGCCCTCCTCTAGAATCCTGTGTATGATTCTGATCATTCGAGAAAGATGAATTCAGAGTGAAACAGGTACAGAGAAGAGTTCTCAGGATGATCAGGGAATGGAGGGCCTGTCTCACGAGAGAAGGCTGGGAGAGCTGGGCTGGTTTAGTCTAGCAAAACAAAGGCTGAGAGGGGATCTGATGGCTCTCCATAAATACATCGGGGTAAAGACCAGGGAGGGTGGAGAGCTGTTCTAGCTAAAGGACAATGTAGGCCCAAGAACAAAGGCGAATCAACTGGCCAAGAACAAGTTCAGGCTGGGAGATTAGAAAGTTTCTAACCATTTGAGGAGGGAGGTTCTGGAACAGCCTCCCAATAGGGGCAAACTTTATTAGTTGTAAGAGAGCATTGGACACATTTGAGTGTGACTGTATGAGAGGGTTGCTTGTGGGATGGGGGTGGACTGGGCAACCCTGAGGGTCTTGTCTGGTATATGTCTTATGGTCCCAAGTCTCTTGCTTCAGCTGGTCACATGCAGGGGTCAGGAAGAGATGTTCCTCGCCAGTGTATTCTGGGTTCGGCGGAGTGTGTGTAAGGCGGGTAAGGAACAGAAAGGAAGCCCTGCTGGAGCTGCGAATGGGTTTGGCTGGTGTGGGGTTGCAATTGGCGTGTTACTAATGAACGGTGAAGCCTTGAGTTATGGAGCTCACTCAAAGTGAGTGCCAAGGAAACCCGCACACCGCCCCGCTGTGTATCCTGTATCTGCCACAGAAGGAGTGAAGAGAATCAAGAGAGCTGTCTGGGGTGACCTAAGGCCAGAACCGCAGGGGGCTCTGGGGTGGCAAAGGAATATTGACAAAACTGGGCTAGCAGGGAGCTGCTGGTCGGGATGAGGGGCATGAGATCTTTGTCTACAGTGAAATGGTTGTCCAATTCGGTTCCTAGTTTGATGTTTTTGCCTTCATCCCTCCACCTGCATGAGCAGCACAAACCTCTGTGCACTTGGCCTCTAACCCAGCCGCAGGGCTCTGTGCTTGTAGATTTCAACCATGCTTCGTACTTTGCTGTGAATATCACATTGCAGCTGCCAATGGGAGATGCTGCCAGGGATTTCTATGGAGCAGCAGATAGCCCAAAAGCCAGGGCTCCGACGGAGCCCCAACACGACCCTGACAGCAGCGACATGGAGGAGATGGAGGTGGAGGAGATGGGAGAATGGGAGGGCGAGGAGATGGATGTGGATTAGAACATCTCGGATTTGAGAAGTGCTGGGTGTGCATATGGCACCATATGATGCACCCACACGAGAGGGGCTTCCTCACCTCTCACTGTTTACAGAGCTAGGCATCTCAGGGGTTCTCTTATATATATTTTATTATTCCTTTCTTCTTTGCACTTACACACTTTGAGCAGATTTAGGAATGAATAAATGTTCCGTTTCCAGTGGTGCCAACAGCTCTGGGATTCGGACACGATACGGGAACAGTAGGGTAACGTGCATCAAATCTCTTCAATCCAGACAGCGTGATCAGCATGGGCAGCAGGTGTCATGGGGCTGTGGGCACGGAGGTTGCAGTGCCCCGGGGCTGGGGTCTCGCCCCCCGACCTCTGCCATCCAGTGCTGGGGCTGTGGGCTGTGGTGAGGGTGCTTTGGGCTCCTGTGGGGGAGAGGTAGGTAGAAGGGGAGGGAGGGGGGCAGAAGGGGAGTGGCGGGACCTCAGGCACAAGGGGAAGGGCCAAGGGCTACGCTTCCTGGGTGGCCAACTCACTGGCAGCCAGTGCTGATCGCAGAGTAGACAAATGATCGTCAGGCTTTGTGCTGACCAGGTCTAAGTCAGAGCAGCCTTGGGGCTGCTCTAATGTACATTCTGCTCCACATAGGCCCGGGTAAGCTGAGAATAGCTGTACTACAATGCCTTCTGGCCATGGGAAGCAGGGCAGTTGAGGCCTTTCCACCAGCCAGGGAAGCCTCTATCTGCAGGTATCCTCTGAGGGTATTGACACTGTGACATTGCACTTCATAAGCTTTATAAAAATGTTTAAGTGTGAATACGATGTAACTGGAATATGCTTTATGCAAAAGGTCTCTATAAGTTTTGTAATGAGACCTTACAAATCTACTGAGTGTGTTCATCCTATTTGGATGAATGTGTCATTCTTGTATCTGAAATTAGGAATATGAGATATCACTCTGAGGTCCTACTGTAGTTATGCAAAGTGTGGGCCATTAATGGTGGCTTAGAATCTTGATGGCTCCCATTAGCTAGGACAACTGACTGTAGATGGCTCTGTTCACCTGCAAGCCTTCACTGCATACCTGCGGGCCAGTCCTGAAAGAATGGAGGGGGGCTCACAGGACATGTGAACATGTCACATGATACTTGAATCCGTCTTTAACCTGGTGCTTTTCCATTTAGAAGGAGGAGTGGAAACCCAGAGAGACCGTGAGAGGATTCCCGCCTTGTGCCAAAGATATCAAAGGGAGTGGAACAGAACAAAGGGGGCTGCCAGTCATAAGAAATCCCCGAGTTACCACCTGAGCTGGAACAAGGCTGTACCAGGGGAAAGGATTGGGCCCAGACTGGAGGGAGTCCAGTCTGGGAAAGAAGCTTATTGGAACATCTCTCAGGGTGAGATTTATCAGTATTCCGTTTCTTAATGTATTAGGCTTCGACTTACGTGTTTTGTTTTATTTTTCCTGGTAACTTATTTGTTCTGTCTGTTATTACTTGAAACCATTTAAATCCTACTTTTTATATTTAATGAAATCACTTTTGTTTATTAATTAACCCAGAGTAAGTGATTAATACTTGGGGGAGCAAACAGCTGGGCATCTCTCCCTATCAGTGTTATAGAGGGTGGACAATTTGAGTTTACCCTGTATAAACTTTATACAGAGTAAAACGGATTTATTTGGGGTTTGGATCCCATTGGGAGCTAGTTGCTGGAGACAGGTGACCTGTTGAGCAGTTTTGGGTTAAAGTCTGCAGCGTTGGGGGTGTGGCCCGGACCTGGGTCTGTGTTTGCAGCTGGCAAGCATGTCTGGCTCAACAAGGCAGGGTTCTGGAGTCCCAAGCTGGAAGGGAAAATGGGCTCAGAGGCAAATTCAGCACGTCAGGTGACAGGGCATTGCAGGTGTTCTCCTCACCCTGGTCGAATGCCTTGTGTGGGTTGTACCTGGGGGGTGCAGGGGTGGAATGAGCCGGGGACGTCTGCCCGTTTGAGTGATCCATAGCAGGCATACGAGGCACTTTTGGGGGAGCCTTGTCCAGGCCTGCCATGGGTCAGCTCTCTCAAACCACCACCCCTGGCAGCGCAAGCCTGACCTTCCAGCCCCCTGCAGGCCTCGCTCTCTGTGTACAGGTTAGCGATCGACACTCCCAAAACCTCTGAGCGTCCCTCGGGAGTTCTCAGCCCGTTCCCCGGAGCACATGCAGAACTGTGACTCTAATCCCACAGGCGCGGTCCACAGCAGCTTGTAAGATTCAATTCAGGCCAACCACTCTATTGAGAACACAGCAATTAGATATACAGAAAACAGGAATGAGTTTATTATCAAAGAACAGAGATGCAAGCGAGAGTGAATAAATACTGGTAACACCCATTGTTTCATGTTCTGTGTGTATATAAATCTCCCCATTGTATTTTCCACTGAATGCATCCGATGAAGTGAGCTGGAGCTCACGAAAGCTTATGCTCAAATAAATTGGTTAGTCTCTAAGGTGCCACAAGTCCTCCTTTTCTTTTTGCAAATACTGGAAAGTAATGGTAACATAGGATTTTGTTTTCTAACACTTTCTAGAGCCGGGGTTCTCACAAATTTTTGGCAGCCTCAGAATGAGGCTCTGACAATACTTAACTAACTGTAGGAAAAACAAACAAATAAATTACATGTGCATATTTACATAGGGATTTTTTGCATACTCAATAATAAATATAAGGTACAGTTGTGTCTTATCTTTACTGGACCTAAACACAGAACAAACCAGTGCTTTGCACAGTCTTGTCTTTTTTGTTGTTCTTTTGCTTTTTTGGTCAAAGGTGGACGGCTGTACAACAATTCTGAACTAAATTTAAAAATGCTTTACATAATAGAAAGGATAATGACTAATAACGAAAGAATGTATCTGCCAATATGTCCAAAGTTTCTTTCACACAAAAAAAAACCCAGTCAACATAGCCCAGTAATAATAATGATAACAGTAACAACAAAATCTGAGCTGTTGCTGTTGTCTTTTCAGCTTGGTTTTTGCATCATTTAACAGCTTGCGCCTCTGAAGCTCACCGTAGTAATTTGGTTCAACTTCCCTTGCACAAGTGCTGTAGGGACGTTGCACGACATACATTTCAATTTGATGAATTTCTCTCTCACACTGCAACTTGTTCAGAAATGGAATCAGATGGCTTCGGAAACACAGGAAACTGCCTTTCCCCCTGGTGCTGAAGTGTTTCTTTTTCTTTCTCTGTTTTGCTTTTCTTAGCAGAAGGTCCCAGAGGAGCCACCTGCTGTCACATTCAAGGTCATTTTCTGGCACTAGATTACCTGAAATACTTTCTGATACCCAGTCACATTTTAACTTTTTCACCTCCCTCCCCACCCCCATGAACAATCGCAACCTACCCAAACACCACGCAGTGAGATGGCCCATAGCCACTTACAGAGCTACAATAACATGAGATGTAAACACAGTGGTTAGAGGTCTATAAAATCATGAGTAGTGCAGAGAAAGTGACTAAGGAAAAGCTATTTACTTGTTCCCATAACACAAGAATTAGGGGCCACCAAATGAAATTAATGGGCACCAGGTTTAAAACAAATAAAAGGAAGTTCTTCCTCACACAGCGCACAGTCAACCTGTGGAACTCCTTGCCTGAGGAGGTTGTGAAGGCTAGGACTATAACAGGGTTTAAAAGAGAACTGGATAAATTCATGGAAGTTAAGTCCATGAATGGCTATTAGCTAGGATGGGTAAGGAATGGTGTCCCTAGCCTCTGTTTGTCAGAGGGTGGAGATGGATGGCGGGAGACAGATCACTTGATCATTGCCTGTTAGGTTCACTCCCTCTGGGGCACCTGGTGTTGGCCGCTGTTGGCAGACAGGATACTGGGCTGGATGGACCTTTGCTCTGACCCAGTATGGCCGTTCTTATGTTCTTAGCCAAAGAATACACTTTGTGACTTGAAAGAAAACCACACCTATGTAGCTCAGCTCTGCCGGCATGGTACTATTTAAAAGGGAGCACGCATGAAGATTTATGGCATTTAGAAGACACCTTTAATACTTAACATCTGAGCGATTGTTGGGGCACTTTGGAGGCTCTTGTGGCTGCAAAACAATCAGCTGCTGGCTGCATTTGAGAAATGCTGTTCTGGAGTCTAAATGAACAAGGCCTTCCCTTAGCCACATGCTGGGGAAATGAGGTAAGACTCCTTCTCATGAGATCACTCCCTCTCAGCTGCAGAGAAAAGCTTGACAACGTAACCCTGAGTTTAAAAGGTTCAAAAGCAGATGGCACATACGGAGTTTAAACGAGACACACTTATTGCTTGAGGGCCCCACTGCCTGATTTTGAGATCTTGGCTTGTTCAAGTAGGTGTGAGTTGTATAAGTGTCACTTCTAGGAGTCTCATTTTGAGCCCCTTTCGAGTGCGGTCTCTTTTCCCATCTTTCAAGGTTTCTTCCCCACTTTGAACTCTAAGGTACAAATGTGGGGACCTGCATGAAAACCTCCTAAGCTTACTTTACCAGCTTAGGTTAAAACTTCCCCAAGGTACAAACTATTTGACCCTTGGACTTCCACTGCCACCACCAAACGTTTAACCGGCTTTCTGGGAAAGTGTTGTTTGGAAACGTCTTTCCCCCCAAAATCCTCCCCAAAACCTTGCACCCCACTTCCTGGGGAACGTTTGGTAAAAATCCTCACCAATTTGCATAGGTGACCACAGACCCAAGCCCTTGGATCTTAGAACAATGACAAAAGGATTCAGTTCTTGAAAAGAAACATTTTAATAGAAGAAACAGTAAAAAGAAAAGGATCACCTCTGTAAGATCAGGACGGTAAATACCTTACAGGGTAATTAGATTCAAAACATAGAGAATCCCTCTAGGCAAAACCTTAGGTTACAAAAAGACACACGGACAGGAATATTCATTCTATTCAGCTCAACATATTTTATCAGCCATTTAAAGAAATCATAAGCTAACGCATATCTAGCTAGATTACTTACTAAGTTCTAAGACTCCATTCCTGTTCTGTCCCTGGCAAAAGCCTCACCCAGACAGACACAGACCCCTTTGATGTTCTGCCTCTTTCCAGCTTTTGAAAGTATCTTGTCTCCTCATTGGTCATTTTGGTCAGGTGCCAGCGAGGTTATCCTAGCTTCTTAACCCTTTACACGTGAAAGGATTTTTCCTCTGGCCAGGAGGGATTTTAAAGGTGTGTACCCTTCCCTTTATATTTATGACACCATCACATACACCTCAGGTTTGCTACAGATCCACCGTCTTCCCATGTAGCACCGTGAGCTGCTGACCCCTTTCTCGTCGTTCAGATACGCACAGTCACCTCCTCCTCTTAAGTGAAACCTGCCACACAGAAGCCAGGGAGCTGCAGTCAGGCAGAGGCCGGGCATTTCACACCAGTCCCAGCCAGGGGAGCCATTCTCCACAGTGCAGGCCTGAGTGCGGAGCAGCTACTCTCCCAGCCCCTCAGGAGCAGAGCTCAGGACAGCAGGGGCTTTGCAGAACCGCTGACTGTTCCTGACCCTCTATGCTGAGCAGCCCACAGGGGTGCTGAAGAATGGACAGTCCCCAGCAGGACAGAGAGAATTTGTTAGACTGATTGTCAAAAGGGACCGGCCCTCTAACAAGAGGGGCAGACCATCACCAGAACCAGACGACTGAGCAGGAAAAGCGGGGGACAGGAAGGATCTCGCCTCCTTGAAACACATGGAGCAGAACCAAGATGACACTGAAAGAAGAAATTGCATTCAGGGGTTTCCTTCTCCGTTGATCTATAACTCTTGAGCTTTCCATTGGGCATGGGGGAAAAAGAGAGTGTTGAAGAAGTTCCTTTGTGAAAGCATGTGTTCCTTGTTTGTAACCCTCACGTAAGTCTCCCAGAGTTCATCTGGTGTGGAGGGTGGAGCTCTAGGGACAACATGCCTCTCGGGAGATTTGGGAGGGTTCAGCACTGGTTTTGGATCCTACAGCAGCTGATCTGCAGGGTCCCACATCCTAAGGAGCATACCAGACAGGGAGTCTGTACCCCAGGAGAATGCCACAGAGGCTCGAACTCAGGACAGTGTCTGGTAGCTCTTCAGACCCAGTGAGGCTGGAAGCAGGTGGGATCCAAAGGTTGGGTCCAATACAGCAGAATGGGGACTGTCCATTGGGGAGCCCTGACCCAGCGCCAAAAGAGCCTGATTTTTCAAAGTACTGAAGTAACCCAGACCAGAGAAGTGGGGGGGGTCTCCATCCCCCTCTAATGGCTGGCCTGCAAAAGAGCTTTATCAATCGGGGGGGAGTTTCAGTTAAAGAAGTGGATTCTTTCGCTCCTATGGCAGAGGCTCATGCTTCTACTGCTGAAGTCCCAGGGTTCAAGCAGCGCTGGTTTTGTGATCACACTTGGAGCCCACTGAAACCCATCGCGGGGTGTTGGGCAGCCATCACTACTGTACCCCGTTCCCGTGGGAGCCCCAGGCGTCCAGCACCTGTGAACCGCAGGCTCCTTTAACATCGGTGCCTTGTTGCGGATTCAGAGGCCTCACCAGCCAAGTCACTCAAACCTGCCGGCTGCAATCCCCAGCGGGACCTGCACCTGCCATGCAGTGCTCGGCATGCTGCCCTCTCCAGCAGCCACTGTTAACCTGAGCTCCCTGCTGCCTCCTTTCCCCAAGGCGGGTCAGACACCCCAGGGACCTTGCTGAAGAGGGCTGGGGGAGAACAGCGAGTGTCCCAGCTGAAATCCCAGCGCGCAGCGAGGGCATCTCTGGCTATGGCGGGCTCTGTCTCCGGCCCAGCACCGTGCTGCGGGGAGGAGCCGAGAGTTCAGGGACACGCCGGCTCCCATCGGTCTCCGATACACGCAGGACGCGAACGGACCAGGGTCGTGTCTGGTGGTTTCACTAGCACTGAATGGTGGATCTACCTGAGCTCAAACCGCTCAGACACCAGAATCCCCAAGCCCAGGGAATTAGTCCAGAGGGGTGAGAGAGACTCACAGGTGGTTGAATTTGGTGCCATTGGCCCATTTCCAGGGCTGACCCTGCTCCCTCCAGAGGCCGATCCAGTGGTCATAGACACCCTTATGGCGCAGCAGGAACGCCTTAAAGAAAGCTGAGGGACAGCAGGTATCAGCCCCACCTCCCATGCTCCCCCCCCCACCGCCCCTCCAGGGCTCTGTGCTGCAGAGAATCCCAGTCACATATTGAAGGGTGCTCAGTTTATTTTCAGGGGGGATTTTCCCCTCCCTCTTGCAAAGCACAAGATCCCCCGGGCAGTCTTAACCCTCCCACCGCACACAGCAGCCCCACCCCGGTGCTCCCAGTTACCCACACCCCAAGTCCCCCTGAGCTGGGGGCAGCTGTTGGGTCTGAGCTCTCTGCAGAGACGGCTCTTCTCACAGAGCAGCCACCGCTCACCCCAGCAAGGCAGGAGGAGGGAGGGAGGCAAGCTGAAGTGGGAGGGGTCAATGTGAAAGGATCCCCTCCTCCCCCGCCTCCTCAGCTGGCTGCTCCTTTCCCATCCCCACAACAGGAGCACTGGCTGGGTTCTCAGTCCCACTCCAGCAGCCAGCAGGCCAGGAGATGCTTGAGCCAGCCCTGCCCTAGACAGAAGCTGTCTCCCTATTTGGGGAGGGGGGCAGCGGAGAATGGGCAATCCCTGTGATCACACACAGGCAGTAGGGCCCTGGGCCCAGCCAGGGCTGGCGTTCAGCGGCTGGAAGTTCATTCACTCCGGCCTCCCAGCACGGGAGGGCTCACAGCTGCTCTTCACCCCATGGGGCAGAGCCCAGGTCCTGCTGCAGCAGCCATCCCTGTGCCCAGATTAGTGTCTGGCAACTCGAGAGTCTCTCACCGTTTCCTGATCACTGTCGATCCCAGCCAGGGAGGCACCCGGGGCAGAGCAGCGGCTTCGGCTGTCGGTCCAGCTCCCTTCCGTCTCTGAGAAATAGTAGCATTTCCCTCGGTATCCTTTCCAGCCGTCCGGGCACGAGGGGCTCGCAGGGGGGCACAGATCAGCTGATGAAAGCTGAGAGGTCAGCGCTGAGAATGAGACAGTCACATGGAGGGTAAGAATTGCAACGAGAATTGGGCATTTGACTGGTACAAAAATTGGTCAACTGACCAGTCAAATCTGTCAAAGAGTGGTCAGATATTTTAAAATACCAATTTATCAGAATTGGTTACCTCCCGCCAGGAAGAAAAAAGAGCAAGACGTCATTGTCTCCAGTAGGTTTAGCTTTCGATAGATATGGATCTACCTAATTTTTTAAAAAATGTACTTCACTGAGTTATTTTAGCTCAGAAAAAAAAGGCAAAACAATGAAACCAAGTTCTGGAAAACACCAGTGAGGCTCCAAGACGCAATCCGAAAGGCAGGCTGCCTCCTACCCCCAGGGCTCTCGCTGGAGCATTTGACTGCTGCCAAACAGGCAGTCAATTGACCGGCTTGCCAAGCCCATTGGGACCCCCAGCTGGGGCTGGTCCACTGCAATCAGATGCAGGGGGACGGAGACGTTTGTCACTGTAAATTTGCCTGGCAAGAAGGATTCCAGGGACACTCCCAGCCTGCGAGGGACTGACACAGCTCAGAGCATTTCACCCCAGGCACAAGATCAACAGCTGGACGTTCAACCTAGCAACAAACAGCAGGTGAACAACTGAGAAGAACGTGGGAACTTTCACTCAGGGACATGAAAGCCACAAGGGGGCGCCAGAAACCACAGCCATGGGAAGTGACCTGTTGCACTGTGGGCCAGGAATGATGGAACTTAATTCACCTCCTACCTGCAGACTTTTCTCTCCCCAAACACAGCAGCAAGAAAGGCACTTTCTGGAAGCCCTCACGGCTGTGTAACCCTTTCAGAGCCATGAAAGAGCAGCAGTGGGGTCACCCATAAGTGACACCAAAGAGGATTTGAAAGGCCTGTCTAGTTGAGAGGAGTTGGACTCAAACCCCTCCAGATGTTTTCGAGCACGTCACTTTTGTTTGCACCACAGTAACTCGGTAGCTGGTTTTCAAGCCTTCCCATGTGGCTGGCGCTCAGCGAGGAACAGACACTCTAAGTTGGGAAGAGTTAGGAAACGTGGCAGCGGTGATCAGAAAGCGAGCATGTGTTCACCTCACTCACAAGGCATGTCTGACCCTGTAGATTTCACTGTCCAGTGCACGGTAGCCCACACCCCTGCCCTACTGAACTGAGCAGAGAAGTCAGTGACTAACAGTTGATGGCACAGGCTGTCTCCACCATCCATCTCCAGCTCAGATGCCACATGTTCTGCAGAGCTCCCTGCACCTGCAGGTGTGTAACCAACCTTAAGCTCACAGATTCCCACCTTACACAGCGAGAACCAATGCTGCCCATTGCAACAGCCTGCCATTACAGCAGGGAGCTGGGATTCAGGGCGCATCTGTATCCGAGCAATCTGCACCAGTATAATCACAGTGACGCAGTGACATCAGGGCAAACACCTCCTGGAGATGCGCTGGAGCAGTGCGGCTCGCTCTGGTAACTTCCTGCAGCAAACTGCACCAAGGCAAGCTCCTTTGTGCACCAGTGCAGTGCGTCTGCTTTAGCGGTTTGCACCAATTCAACTACACGGACGTCATGACATCGGCACAGAGGATTCCTAATGCAGACGGACCTGGATTCAATCCCCTCTGCCAGCTGCTAAACCCTCCTGGGGCCCAGTGATCGGATCCCAGGACAATAGAGAAATCCCACCCCCGACATTCCCCAGCACGCCCTGCCCCTGACAACGGGGGGATACAACAGGGTTCATGTTCACCGGAAACAGACGCCCTCTGCATGAGCACACGCTGTCTGTGCAGCCCGGGGGAGTGAATGGTGCTAAGGGACACTTCATGGCCAAGCTCAGCGATTGGGGGGTTTCCACACTGCGCTGGTGGAGGGGTCTTGACTTAATTCTATGGCTCATTTCAATAACACGGCAGCACCTGCCGCCCGGCCACAGGCGTGACCTGAAGATCCAGGAAGGCCAAGCTGGTAACCTCAGAGTAACACAGGGAAGGCAAAGGGCTCAGGGTTGCACTGCATCCTGTCCCACTGGACACCCTGGTCAGGGACTGCTTCATGGCGCGTGGCAAAGGTGACTTGGGTCCAAAGTGCTCAGAGATGGGCTGGGGGGGCTAATGTCAGTCAGATCGTCCTGACACAGAGAGTGCCCAGGTGCAGGGGTCTGGGAGGAAGATCCCCCAGGAATCCTCTGCCCCAGGGGCAGAAGCCGGACAGGCCGGGAGGAGAGAGTGAGTGTGGCAGGTCACGGGGGAATGGGATGGGCGGAGATCATAGATGGAGGGGAAGGGAGCGGGGCGGAAGCTGGGAACTCACCTGCCAGAGCAATGATGGCAGCAATCAACGCAGACCATACAACTATCACTGCAACCACAACTCTACAGGTTGGACTTTTCTTGCAGTTCCAAGGAGGGTCTGAAACAGAAAGACCCGTCAGGCAGGGCTGGGAGGACACGTCTCACTGACAGCACCGGGGCTGGAGCTGCCCTGCAACATGCACCGTTCTTGTCTAGTTTTTGTAAAGCTCTCCAACACCACTTTCTACAAACCATTACCCTCTGATCCCACTGAGGGTTTCCAAAAGTTAGTGCCTGTCTCACCCACCGCAACCTGCAAGGTCTCGTGCCAGCAAAGGGAAGCTGCTCCCAGATCTGGAGCTGCATTCGCATGTCCTGAGGGCTGTCCTGCACCATGGTCACTACGGGCAGGTAGGTCATCAACCTCCATCTCTGTCCCAGCTGCAGGATGGCCTCTGGTTCCTGCTCCCTCAGGCACCTGGAGATACTGAAAAAGGGGTGGGGTTGGCAGAACAGGAGAACACCCCATGAGGTTAAGAAATGGCAGTGAGAGCCTTTTCCCTCCCTGGGAGATTATGGTGTCCCTCTGTGGGGACTCCCTTCCTGGCAGATGCTAGTGAGCTATTGAAAGAGCTCAGCCTGTTTAGATTATAAAAAAGATTGGGTGGTGACATCATTGAAGTGTTGAAGTGACTTCATGGAGAGAAAATATTGGGTATTAAAGGGCTCATTAATCTATCAGAGAAAAGCATAACAAGACCCAGTGGCTGGAAACTCAAAAGAGACCAATTCGTATTAGAAAGAGGGCACACATATTCAACAGTGAGGACGAATCACCAAAGGAAGAAACTAGAAAGGGAAGTGGTGGGAATTCCCCACCTCTTGATGTCTTCTAATGAAGACTAGATGCCTTTCTGGAACGTGTGTAGTCAAAAATTAGCTCCTATGCTCTACAGAAAGCATGTGATATGCAGGGGGTCAGATGACACGCTCTAATGGTCTCTTCTGTCCATAAAGTCTGCTAATTGATGAAAAATGAGCCTAGCATGGGGAGAAGCCTCTGATGTTTTACTGTGTTCGGCTTGAGCCCACAATGAACGCTCATTGAGAGGGGTGATCTAGGGGAAGCAGCTCAAACATCCAATGTGGCTGGACAGGGGCAGGACATCAGCACTGCAGGGGAGGGGTGGGTGTGGCAGTGACATCACAAGGGCCTTTGGCAGGACCTCAGCCTATTGGACAAAGGTGGTAGGGAGGCGATGACCTCACAGAGAGATCTTGACATCAGCCAGGCAGGACAGGGGTGCAGGACAGGGGCCACCTCGGAGATCCCTGTGGCTTTGCTTCAGCACGTCTCCTTCTCGAGGTCTCTCCTAGAGGACTGAGAGAGCATTCACTTTCACATTCGTGAGCGCAAGGAGGACCCTCTTCGGAGTTTTCTCCTTTTCTTTTAGTGGTTTTGCTCGAAAACAGACGTCCCTGTATAGAAGGTAAGAGCCTCGGAGAGGTTTGGAACCTGTTCAGTCTGATCCATCAGGTGTCGGCTGATTTTTAGGAATGGAAAACACTAGATTGCGGGGGCAGCATTTTATTTCCGACCTAAGACTTTGTCCCTTAGAATTACTGGGGACATTGGGGTTTCTCCTTTTTGTTTTCCCTTTTCCTGTCTCTCCCTCCTTTCTCGTCTTCTCTTGCATCTTTGTCCTTTTCCCCTGCTTTCCTTTCACCACCAGGACCTGTCTGTGCGTGTGGAGTTGGGGACGGAGGGAGGGAGGGGGGGTTGCACTCCAACTCTCATTGCGGGAGGCCCTCCCAAAGACATGTGGCTGGAATAGTGCTCTAAGAGTGACTCCCTCCGGTGGTGACCCGGGACATCTGGTGAGAACTCTCAGCTTTCTGCTTCTCAGAGTCTCAATGCTGATTGGGGGAGTTTGGGGCTATTGTGAGGGAGGAGGCTCAGGTCCTTGTGACCCTCTTTTAAGACCAAGGAAATAGGGCGTAACCAAACATGTATTTGATTGCACTTGCCGCTTTTCTCCATTCATTGTCTTGGAGTAATTCACGATTCTCTCTCTAATGGGCTAGTTCTTCTAAAATACTTACTAAAGAATTAGGTTTTAATAAAGCCAAATGCAACCCCATACCTCCAGTAACAAAGGAGTCAGGCGGCACCCTACAGAATTGGGGACAATCCGCTGGAAAGCAGTGACCCTGAAAAGGATTTTGGGGTCATAGTGGACAAGCTGTTCAACATGAGCTGTCAATGTGAAACTGTGTTAAAAAAGGTTAAAGCCATTCTTGGCTGGATAGAGTAGTGAGGATGGAAAGGGAAGTGAAAGAGCATTGGTGAGACTGATGTTGGAATGTTGAATCCAGTTCTTGTGTCCACATTTTGAATATTATGTTAAAACAATTGGAGAGGGTGCAGAAAAGATTCATAACTGAGTGATGGGGATGATGCCCTATTATGAGACATTGAAAAAGCTCAATCTGCTTAGTATATACAAGAGAAGAATGAGAAGTGAGTTGCTTGACTTCATGGAGAGAAAATGTTGAGTATAAAAGGGCTCTTTTATGTCTCAGAGAAAGGCATGACAAAACCCCATGGATGGAAGCAGAAATCAGAAAAAGGATAATGACAATAAGACCCAGATTTGTAAGAGGGTGGTGTTAGGGGGCTTATTCCTTCACCCACTTACTTCCCTGGTCCTTCTCACATGAACAGAGAGCAACAATACCCGAAGTCCAAAGGTGCAAACAATTTGATGTTTATTGGGGTGAACTTCCAGCAAGCATGATTCCAGTTTCCTTCCTTAGTATCCTCCTTCCCAGCTCTGACACCACAGAGCCTTACACCTATGTCCCTGTTCCGATTCCTGCCCTTAGCCAAGCATGATTCCAACTTCCTTACTCCCATTCCCTGTTCCCATTTCCCCCTTTAGCAAAACATGATTCCAATTTTCTTACCCCCATTCCCTGTTCCCATCTCCCCCTTTAGCAAAACATGATTCCAATTTTCTTACCCCCATTCCCTGTTCCCATCTCACACACCCACATGCCCACCCCCACCCACCCCCCATTGACTACAGATTATATAGTAAAACTTGAGTTCTGCTTAGCTATACCTTAACCAATCATTTTCCTGAAATTTAACTAACCAATCCTAACATATTGTAACATGATTATGTAACCAATTATATCCCACCACCTCAATTAGTTTACACCTAGCAAAATTAATTATACAGCAGACAGGAACAATCACAGAACCAGACAGAGATTATACAGACAAACAACAGCAAAGTGGGAACTATAATGACAAAACAATACAGAAGTGAGGATTTCACATCCCAGCTATTGATAAGTGAGTTCTTGCCAGACAGGATGCTATCAAACTAAGTTTCCTTTCACATTTTCTAGGCACTTCCCTTTCTCTGGAGGTGATAGGAATACAATCCTGTCCTGATACTGCCTAACAGCCCAATAGCACCTTATTTCAATGTGACTAGTTTGGAATGTGAGGATGTGACCGTTCGCTTCCCAGTTTATGGCTGCCTCTGCTGCTTAGCCAAAGGCCTTAGCCTAAGAACAGGGCCTCAGACTGTCACAGTAAGAGAAGGCCCTTACACCAGCAGACAGTGATTTTGATTCTTTCTTTTATACCTCTATCACTAGCCAAGTGATAAGAATACACCTAAATTCTTAGAGTATAGGCCTTTGCAGACAGGCCTGAATATCTATATCCTAACAGGTGGTTTGTCATTGGCACAAAGTACCAAGAGAAATGATGGCTTCTCCATCTCTTGATCTCTTCGAATAAAGACTAGATGCCTTTCTGGAAAATGTTTGAGTAAAAGAAAAGCCCAGCTCTTCTGACATACAGGAGGCCTTAGGATACGCAGGGGATCAGATTAAATGCTCGAATGGTTCCTTCTGGCCATAAAGTCAACTAACTTGTGAAAACCTAATTGCGGCCTGGGGAAGAACTTCTGTGTTCTACTATGTAGTCGGTGTCACCCCACAAGGAAGTGACATTGAGTGGGGTGATCCAGGGGAAGCGGCTGAAACATCCAATGTAGCTGGACAGGGGCAGGACATCAGCACTGCAGGGGAGTGGTGGGTGTGGCAGTGACATCACAAGAGCCTTTGGCAGGACCTCAGCCTATTGGACAAAGGTGGTGGGGAGGCGATGACCTCACAGAGAGAACTTGACATCAGCCAGGCAGGACAGGGGTGCAGGACAGGGGCAAGCTCGGAGATCCCTGTGGCTTTGCTTCAGCACGTCTCCTTCTCGAGGTCTCTCCTGGAGGACTGAGAGAGCATTCACTTGCACGTACGTGAGCGCAAGGAGGACCCTCTTTGGAGTTTTCTCCTTTTCTTTTAGTGGATTTGCTCGAAAACAGACGTCCCTGTATAGAAGGTAAGAGCCTCGGAGAGGTTTGGAACCTGTTCAGTCTGATCCATCAGGTGCTGGCTGATTTTTAGGAAAGGAAAACATTAGATTGTGGGGGCAGTATTTTATTTCCGACCTAGGATTTTGTCCCTTAGAATTACTGGGGACATTGGGGTTTCTCCTTTTTGTTTTCCCTTTTCCTCTGTCCCTCCTACCTTTCTCTTCTTGCTTCCTTTGTCCTTTTCCTCTGCTCTCCTCCCACCACCAGGAGCTCTGTGTGTGGAGCGGGGTCCGGGGGGGTTGTGGGAGGCCCTCACAGAGAGGTGAGACTGGACTAGTGCTCCGAGAGTGATCCCCTCGGTGGTGACCGGGGCCATTCTTTGGGCTATTTAATGAGAACCCTTAGCCTCCCACCCCTCAAAGTCTCAACCTTGATTGGCTGAGGAGGGGGCTATTGACAGGGAGGAAACTCTGGTCTTTGTTGTTCTCTTTTATGACCAAGCAAATAAGTCACAATCAGTTATACGTTTGACCAATGTGGATGCTGCTCTCCATTCATTGTCTCGGAGCAGTTCATGATCCTCTCGAACATTCCAGTTCTTCTGAAATAATTGCTGAATAATTACTATGAACAATTGTTGGTCTGTAGCTCATTTGAGAGCAATTCTGCTACTGACTGGCTGCATCAGCTAAGACAAGTCCCTGCTCCTTTCTCAGCCTTCGTTTCTCCTTCTGTCAAGAATGAATAACAATCCTCTCCCACTTACCTCACCATGGGTGGATGCTGGGGATCCACTGAACAGTGTCACTCGGAGCAGTGCAGACTGGGGGGTGTCCTATCACACTGAGCCATATCAGATTATAACCTAATATTCAATTTGATTTGTATTTTATTGTTTTGGAATTGTGAAAAGCAGCAACTACTTAGCTCAGAGTGAAGCATCTCATCCAATTTTCTAGAGCATAGTGTCTCCCCTTTGTGTATGATGAGACAGTTGAATGCACTGTGACGGACAGGAGATGCTCTTGTTTTGCAAATAGATATTTTTGCAAAGAATTTTCATCCTACTTGTTATGATTTCAAGAAACAAAGTGGTTTCCTTTGAATGGATTTTCTGACAGAAAAAGGTTTCCATGAAAATGTTCACCCCTTATTTCCTGGGCCTTATCCCTGCCTCTGGGGGGTTGTTGTCTGTTAGTTAGAACAGGAATCAGGACAGTTGTCTTCTCTTTCTGGCTCCGTCACCGCTTCGCTGTGTGACACCTTGGGTAGGTCCAATGGGAACAGGGTCAATTCTCTAACTCCAGGCAGCAGGAAGCCTGGGTGAGATAAGGGATGTTAAGGCCATCTGCGAAGGAGAAAGGGATGTTTCCAGGTGTTGAATGTCAAGAACTCTAAACTTTGCTAAAATGGATAGTCTCGAGAAACAAGAACTAGTTGGGGCCAAACTTTAACCATTGTCTTTTATAAAGCCCATTCAGGAATGTGAGTCCCAGAGAGCCATAGAGAGGGGGAGCAACTTGCCCAAAGTCCCACAGATCAAGAGGCAGCAATGGAAGCAGGAGTGACACTCTCTCTCAAAGGCAGGGGGACCAGACATTAGGGCCTGGTTGCAATTGCCAGCTGTGGGAGGGAGTGTGCGGCAGTGGTCAGTGAAGGGGTCCATCCATGGCTCTGACACTCGGTGTGACCCTGTGGTCGCAGCTGAGGCCCGTTTGCCGTCAGTAGGGTTGGGGTCCCATGGCTACAGCCCAGTGGGTTTGGGAGGCTCCAGGAAGGTGAGTAAAGTGCTGGGATGTCAGGATCCCGGAGGCGCTGTCACCTCCGCCCTAGGGCCGTGTTCTGCACCCCCTGCTGCTGGCTGAGTTTCTCCGTCCCTTGGCAATCAGACAGACTCTTGTTTTCACAGCCAGTCGATCGCCCTCGTGTCATCACCCTGCCTGCTGGCTGGGCAGGGTAACTCCTGAGGTCACCACCCTCTCCAGCCTGCCTTGGGCTTGGAGAGTGAGGAGGAGGGTGAGGGACGTCTGCTGACCCTGAACATCCGCCATCCATTGTACCATCACTGAGAGCACGTGAGTGGCATTCGGGTTCCTCGGTGTGTTCCCCTCTCTGTCTGGGGGAGAGACTATCTCCAAAGGGGGATTTCATTTGCAAACAGCCCCCAAGAGCCCCTCACTCTTAGGCCAGGCAGGGGCTTCTCCAGAGCCGTCTCCAGTGTGTTTGGAAAGGTTCCAGCAATGGGGCTTCCCAGCCCTTCCCCTCCCAGCCCTTCCCTCCCAACCCTTCCCCAGGCTGAGAGTCTCTGAGGTGAACCAGACCCTGTGAGCTGCTGAGCCTGGAAATCAATGGGGAATGAGGAGGGCTCTGTGCTTCCTGTGCCGAGGGCCTTTGTGACTTTGATGTGAGGAATGATTTCCCAGGAGAAGTCCGGACTCCTGGCTTCTGTTCCTTCTCTAGCCTGGGTGGGAGAGTGGCCTGGGACGACAGGAGGGGACTGCTTCTCCAGAGTAACCGATGGTCTTTGGGACTGACCTCATTGCTGGAAAAGGATGAGACTTCCTGGCTATTGCAGCAGCAGGGATTACGAGGGGGAACGTTGGGAGCGGATCATGCAATGAACTCCTGCCCGTGTGTGTAGATGGCACTCCCTGCACTCCTGTGCGGGCAGAGGGGGCGGCTGTGGCTGGAGCAGGGAGGAGGAGGGACGGAAAAGGCCCAGGAGTGAAAGGCTGCCTTGAGCCCAGTCTCACCCCTGCTCCCCGCTCGGTTCCAGGATGGCCAGGCTCCTGCGGATGTTGCGGAGGAAGGCTCTGCAGGTGGCCCCAGAGCCTGAGGGAAGCAGCTGCCGTCTTCCCAAGGGGCAGAGCAACCCCTGCATCCCTGCTGGCGGGGAAGCAGGTCCCATCCAGGCCAGACGGCGGAAGTGCCCGGCCTTCTGGAAAAGGACCCCGGCTCCCGGCGCAGGCGCCGAGCTGGGAGAGGCCCCGACTAGGCCCCAATGGAGCTGGCCCAGGCTGCGGTTTTGCAGACAGGACCCAGCCCAGGAGGGGCGCCGGGCAGGGTGGCTCTGGGGCTTGTTGTGTGGGCAGCAGCGGCCCCAGGAGCCCAGACCTCGTTCCCATCAGGAGGCATCGCCCTGCCCGGTCTCTGAGGACCTTCCAGCCCCTGCAGGCCAGGAGGGGGAAGGTCCCTGTCCCAGCACGGGCAGCTCAGCATGGGACAGTGGCAGCACCTGGGCATCTGGCAGCAGCCAGGCCGATGGAGGCCACTGCTTTGTTCCAGGTGAGGAGCCGGGCTGGGCTCCGGGAGGGCTGAGGACGGGATGTGAACACCCTGGGCCCAGATGCTCTCCCAGGGATACGGGGGGCGGGTCTCAGCCCAGGTGTCTGGCCTGAGCCCCGCGAACCCCACGGACAGCAGCAGCCATCACACAGCTGCCCCTTCCGCACGGGGACCTGGGGGTGGGGGCATGAAGAGCTGCTGCCACTTTGGTCCTTGCTGCTCCAGGGCCGGGGGAATCGGCACCTCCCCTGGAGTCCTGGCCAGTGGAGGGGGGTTTCTTCTCTGGGCTTCTGCAGCTGTTGGGGGCTGAAGGCATCCCTGAGAGGGAGGTTTGGGGCCCCATCTGCCCTGGGTACCTGAGGTGGGAAGGGGGGTCTTGAATCCTGCTCTGCCCACCACGCCCCTGTCCTTCCCTCCCTGGTGCAGGGACCCCCCTGGATTCGGAGCAGGAGGAAGGGGTGGACGTGGCCAAAGATGAAGCTGCTCTCAAGGTCATCCGAGAGCAGCTCCAGTGCAGAGATAAGGTACAAATGTTCCCCACTGGGCTGGAACCAAGATTGCCCTGCCCCTTCCCAGCATCCCCACCCCCTGCCGAGGGTCTTGTGCCTCCTGATCCACCACCCCCAATGGGACCCTTTTACATCCATGATGTGGGACCCCCAAGATGGGGGTGTCCCACAACAGCCAAAGTCATCTCCCCCCACAGGCACTGTCCCAGTTCCTGATCCTGCTTGTGTAGGAGTGGTGGGGGATTTGGACAATAGGCGGGTCCCCACAATCCCCCATTGAGGCCTGAGCCCTGGAGCTGGTGTGGGTGGGGCAGGAAGGTCCCTCATTAACAGGTTGTCTCTCGCTATACCCCACTCCCGGTGGGTACAGGATGAGGGGCAGCAGCTCCTGTTCCTTCAGGCCATCTACCCCGCATGTCTGGCTGCACGGGAGAGAGGGGAGGACACGCTGGAGCCGCGCTGCTGCAAGGCGGCTGTGGTGAAGAGGATCGTGGTGAGTGAGACACGCCATACGGCAGCTGGAGGGAGGGGGAGAATTGTGGGGCTGGGGGGCAGCTGAGAGTGGGGGACAAGGAATCTCATGGTCCCAGCTCAGTCGTCGGGATGGGGCTGAATGGGGGCAGTTTTGACAGGGAGGAGGAGAGAAGGGGATTGGGAGTGAGCTGGGCAGGAATCCGAGAAGGGGGACAAGTCGGATGGGCAGGAAGGAATTGGAGGAGCGGGAGGTGGTGGGGGATCCTGCTGGCCATGTGGGGCACTGGCTGTGTCATCTCCTCACTGGGAGGCGTCAGTCGGGCCTGAATCTCACACGCTCCTTTGTCTCTTTCACGTCTCACAGGAGCTCATCGAGGAGCTTCCCGATGACTCGTCACCCAGCGCCGTCCTCGCCCACTCCCTGGCTGCAGTGGGCTACCTCTGGTACTGAGACAGCCCCACCCCCCCACCCTGCCGGCTCCCCTCACCCCAGTGCTGCTCAGGCCCAAGGCTGGGAGTCACCGTCACTGTCCCTCCCAAGTCACCTCCCAAGAGTGGCGCCTCTGGCAGAGATGGTGGGGTGGGGAGGGTCACTCTCTCCTGGCGGGGCTCTTCTTTTCACTCCCATAACATGACAGGGGCCTTGGGAAGGGGCTCACTCCCGGGCTCCGATACAGGAGGGGCAGCAGGCTCCAGGGAACAGCAGCTATTCCTGTCCTGCCACTGTCTGTCTGGGACACCTTGGCCTTGTCATTCCCTAGCGAAGTGCCTCGGTTTCCATTCTCGCCAGCCTGTGCCTCTATCCCTGTGGCTTGGTGTCTGTGTTGGCGACAGTCCCACCCAGTACTGCACAGTCTAATACAGCTCCTCTCTCTTGCCAGCACCATGAAACCTGCCCTGGAGCCAGCCCTAGAGACCCACCTCTTGCGAGCTGCCCTTCACTCCGTCTTCACCCTGGGCACGGAGAAGGACTCCACCGCCATCCAGGTACCTCCTCCTCCATCCTCCTCCTCTTCCAGAGTAGTCCTTGGTCCCTACTCCCTTGATTCGCTGGAGCTCCAGATTTAAGGGTGGGGTAGTGGAGATGGAACAAGCTGCAGGCTTGGATCCTTCCCTCCAGCAGGGAAGAGATTACCCCTCCCTGGGGGATTTTTCTTTCTTTCTTTCTTTCTTTCTTTCTTTCTTTCTTTCTTTCTTTCTTTCTTTCTTTCTTTCTTTCTTTCTTTCCTAAGCCGTGTTTGGCCCAGAAGCCCAGGTTCCATCCATAGCAACTTGGCTGTTTCCTACTCTTCTGCCTACAAGGCCCTCTGCAGAGACCTGCTAAGCTCATGGATTAAAGGTCCAGGGGTCATCAATTCTTGCAAATTGCCTGCAGTGGGATGTGAAGGAGAGAGGCCAGGAGATGTGTTTGGGAGTCTCCCCAGTGCTTCCCAGAGACCCCTCTTCCCATCCTGTGGCAGGTGTAGGCCCAGGTTCCCTAACTCTGACCCATGCTTTGCAGACTCTGCAGAAAGTCATCGCAGAGGTCCTGGATGCCATGCTGGGGAACCTGCTGGCAGAGTCCCCAGACACAGACAGGCTCCACTTCATCTTGGAGGTGAGCCCCATTTCACCGTAACTCTTTGGGGGACTGGTAAGGAGAGACTGGAAGATCCATTTTCTACTCTGTCCTCCTAGCTGGGTCCCCAGTGGGCCGTCCTTGGTTGGTGGGTCAGTGCAATGTAGTGTCAGGTCCTTCCTTCTTGAGGAACAGAGGAAGGAGCTGGGACTCCAAGCCAGAGCTCTGCCTGGTTCTGCTGAGCACTAAGCACAGGGCTCCTGGCTGTCTTGGGGAGAGAGAGTCTGAAAATCCACCCTTCCCCCTCCCCTCCAACACACAGAGCCCATGAGATTAGGGAGCTACTTCTCAGAGAAGAGGCACATGCTCCTTCCTAGAGAAACAGGAGGGCCCCAGGGAATCAGCCCTTCCCTCTGATCTGCTCTGAAATTCCTGGGGGGATTGTGCTCTCAGTCACTCCCTACTTCCCCCCAAGGATTTGCATAGCAGGGAAGGGCCGAGGGTTCAGTCTTCTTTCTGGTGAACTGTTCAGGAATCAGGAATTCTGGGAGGATGGGACCAGCCCCTAGATTGTCCCAATCTAGAGAGATGCGGAGAAGTTGTGACCTGAAGGGTACAAGCTGCATCCTGGGGGAAAGAATCCCCTTCTAAAGCTCTGCCATCAAGGACTCAGCTATTTCCCCCTGCGCAGAATGTCTCAGGCCCCTGGGGCTGGAGGCGTGGGGGGCTCATTTGTAAAGCAGGAGCAGCTGGCCACTGAGTCTGACCTGCCTCCTTTCCCCACAGCATGTCAACCTCTGGGTCGTGTCCAGGGTGTCGCAGGAGCGAGCCAGGGCCATCAGGAGCAGCACAGCCCTGCTGAGATACACAGTCACTCTCCCTGAGTTTGACGTAAGTGAGCTCCGAGCCCAGCTTGCTGGCTCCAGGCGGAGGCGGGCTGGCTCCAGCGGGCTGCAGGATCTGCTGCTGCTGCCGGGGCTGTGGCTTAGGAGGGTTCTTCATGGGGAGGCAGAGTCAGAGCAGGACTGAGCTAGCTTGAGTCAAGTTCTTCTTGTCCTGGTTCAGTGTTGACCCTGGGCCTTTAAGGGGACCATGCTCCAGCCCCTGCTTGGCATCCCGGGCTCCCTTGGCAGCAGAGCAAATGAAGGTTCGATCTCAAGCTCCTCTCCCCCAGCATCTCCTGTAGAGGGGCTAAGGGGAAGGAGCCCTCTGGCCCAGGGCAGACAGGGAGCTGAGAGGAAAATGCTGATGGAGTCCCCTCTGCTCTCCCTTCCATTAGATCTCAGCCGAGTTCCCTCAGATGGGTCGCCATGTGGCCCAGCTGGCTCTATTTGTCAGCGATCCAGACAAGGACATCAGCCGGCAGGCCAGGGAGGGGACTTACCGGCTCTACCAACTGCTGCTCCAACAGAAGGGTAAGGAACCCAGCTGGGACACGGAACCCAATAGGGGACTGAGAGTGACCATATGTTGATAATGGGACCCTAGACCATTTCTCTCAGACTGACCCCAGCCGGAGGACAAGTCTCTCTCTGCCTCTGTTCTTCTCCACTCCACTGTGGAGCCACCAATGGGATTGGAAGGACACAGAAACTGCAACCAGAATGAGGAGAAAAGTCGCTCTCTCTCTCTCTCTCTCTTCCAGGTCTGACCATACATGACGTGGAGGATCTCTGGTGCTATGACTGGCACCAGGACAGAAGGCTCTTAGGCTACAAGAATACAGCCAGAGTAGGGGAGGTAAGGGCACTGTGCCAGGGCATGACACAGCTCAGGGAGTGTAGCTGGCTGGGTTCCCTGCAGTGGAGGCCTCCTGAAGACAGGAAAAGAGCCTGCTCCTTATTTCCAGCTCACAGTTCCTCATCCAGCAACCAGTGGGACACGCTGGTGCCAAAGGTCCCACACTCGGACTGGGCCAGGAGTCTCCTTGTTCTTGTCAGGCTGCAGGTTGGATTCCCCTTGAAGAAACCAAGGAGCTGCAGAGGCCATTCCCAGCGAGGAGAGAAATCACTAAGCTGCGGGGAAGAGACCTTTGGTCTGTCAGCTCCAACCCCCTCCTCCCCTCAACAACACACGCACACTTCTCTAGCCGCTGAGGTGCAGGAGATCTCTCTGCTGGAAGCAAGACAGAGTCCCCTGTCGTCTCTGTGCCCTGAACAGCAGAGTGGGCCTGCTCACACACATTAGAGATCCATTTCCAGCCCATCCTGGCCCCTGCCATAAATTGCCTTCCCGAAAGAGCCACTGGAGGCTTTGGTCCCTCAGCATCTGCGACCTTTTAATAAAGGGGCTTCCCTGAACCCTGGGACCCTGAAATTTGGATATTAGGAAAAACTTTTTCACTAAGAGGGTGGTGAAACACTGGAATGCGTTACCTAGGGAGGTGGTAGAATCTCCTTCCTTAGAGGTTTTTAAGGTCAGGCTTGACAAAGCCCTGGCTGGGATGATTTAACTGGGAATTGGTCCTGCTTTGAGCAGGGGGTTGGACTAGATGACCTTCTGGGGTCCCTTCCAACCCTGATATTCTATGATTCTATGATTCGATTCTATGATTCTATGAAAGCCTCCTGGGGAATGAACTGCCTTGGCCACAGCAGCTCTCTTCCCCGCCCTTTGGGGCACTAGACGCCATTGTACCACCAGGACTTGGAGGCTGGCTCTGGGCAATCTACTCGAGCCTCATGTCCTCTTGGTTTTAGGTCTTTGAAAAATTCTTCTCCGTCGGGCAGAGAAGATCCTTCGTACAGACAGCATTGCTGGCCATCCACGACCCCCTGCTGCGTGTCAGCCAGGCTGGGCTGGTGCTGGTCTACTCCCTCCTGGGGGAAGCCCAGCAACTGATGGGGGACACGGTAAGCAGCTGCAATCGACTCAGAAGCTTGGGGTGGGACCCAGGGCCTCATTCCTCATTGAGTTATGAGGAGAGGCTGAGGGAGCTGGGATTGTTTAGCCTGCAGAAGAGAAGAATGAGGGGGGATTTGATAGCTGCTTTCAACTACCTGAAAGGGGGTTCCAAAGAGGATGGCTCTAGACTGTTCTCAATGGTAGCAGATGACAGAACGAGGAGTAATGGTCTCAAGTTGCAGTGGGGGAGGTTTAGATTGGATATTAGGAAAAACTTTTTCACTAAGAGGGTGGTGAAACACTGGAATGCGTTACCTAGGGAGGTGGTAGAATCTCCTTCCTTAGAGGTTTTTAAGGTCAGGCTTGACAAAGCCCTGGCTGGGATGATTTAACTGGGAATTGGTCCTGCTTTGAGCAGGGGGTTGGACTAGATGACCTTCTGGGGTCCCTTCCAACCCTGATATTCTATGATTCTATGATTCTATGATTCCCATCCTCTCGCCATTTGCTGGCCTGGTAGCAAGGAGCCTAGTGGGGACTTCTGGCCTTCATGGACTTCTGTTCTTAGGATGTGGTGCTCTGCTATCACTCCTGGGAAGGACAGGAGAGTCCCCTAAGTGCCCTCTGGGAACCTTTCCTGCCCCACAGAGCTGCACCCATTTCCCCATGGCCTAGTGTCCATGTCACCCCAGCCACCATCGAGAGTTGCTCCCATCCCTGGCATCCTGGGAGGCCAAGGACTGACTGGTGATGGTGACTGACTGAGGCACATGGGCGTGGAAAGCTGGTCTTGCTGCTGGTAGGGCCTGACCCGCTCTCGAGAGATTGGGAGGATTCAGTCGTCAGGGGCTGCTGACCTGCCCCATTCACCAGGGCTGCCATCCTGTGGTTTCAGGTTTTGTCACTGGGGTGTCTTGGGGAAAGGTCTCAAGCTCTCCCCATTCCACTTCACTGCTGCCAGAATCCCTCCCACCCCCCGCCACCCTTCTAGAGCCCCCTCCCTGCCCTACCTGGGTGGGGATGGAGGTAGGGGTGGAAGAGAGGGTCCTCCGAACTTGAGCGGTGTCCCCAGGTGGGTTGGAGGTGGAACAGCTGTCAGGGGCACTGATGGGGAAGTGGCAGGAGCTCACCCTACAAGGAGGGGGTTTGGCACTGAAGGTCACTAGAGAGGACAGCAAGCCTCCATCCTGGGGGTCAGGAGGGTGAATCTACCACTCAGACATGAGCAGCTGCTGCGTGGAAATGATGGTGCTGGTTCCAGGTGCCCTTCATCCTCCCTGATTCCTGGGGAGTGTCTCAGTCTCTGACATGTTCTCGTTCCCCTGCAGCATGAGGATGTCACAGCCAAGGTCATGGGCCAGCTTCACATGATTCGGCACTTGCACCAGATGCCCGAGGCGCTGCAAGGGCTGTGGCTCATCTGATGCTCTTCAAGGTTCCCCTCCCTGTTCAGCAAGTCCCGCTCCCTGCTGCAGGTACTGCTGTGTCTCACTATAAATGGGGGACTAGTGGAAGCAGAAATGGAGGCCCCTGGCACTCACAGGAACTCTCTCCCCTCTCTGTGGAGCTGTGTCCTTCCCACGGCCCCCCAGATACCTTCATCTGGGGCAGGAGCTCTTTCCCTCACACCCATATCCCTCCCCTCTTTCCTTGATCTCACCCCCATCCCATTTCCCATGCTCCCAGGCAGAGATCTTCCTGCCCCATATGGCGCAGAAGGACCTTTGCGTCAGGGCTACAGACTGTCTGCCCAACTGAAGCTCAGGAAGCTCCACCTTTGAGGAGGTGAGGATGGGACAGAGGCTCCGGGCTAGCTTCATCTCCTGCCCTTTATTCTTCCTTTGGCCCTTCTCTGGGCTCTCAGAGTCTGACATGAAGAGGAGCCTCCTCCCCCCGTGTCTTCTAGGTCCTGGGGTGTGTGACAGCCTCCCAGATGGGTGCAAGCAGTAGTAGTTCTCAAAGAGGCCTAGAGGGAAGAGCCCACTCCCTCTTGGAGGTAAGAGCCATTGACTTCTTTGGGCAAAATGGGTTTCTTGGGGGAGAAATGGGATCCCTGCTCCATAGCCTGGGTGGGAGCTTCCCCCATCCCTGGGACAGAGACATCTTCATCAGTGTGCCACCCTTTTTTGTTCCAAGCAGGAGGCTCCCCAGAGAACTCCTCCTCAAACCTGTTCTCCTGGGAGCGTTTCTGGGAGGAGGCTCCCGTCCCTCAGTCTCCAACTCCATCATGCAGTCTCTTTCACCTAACATCTCCGCTCTCCAGCTCCACTTGCCGCAGCAGGACAAACGGACCTTCAGCTCGTAGGGAACAGACTCTGACCTCCTTCTGATCAGCAATGGGGTTTCACCATCCCCTCAGCAAACCTGTCAGCCGGGCTGGACCGGATTTAAAGGAGGAGGGTATCTAACAGGGTGGCTTGGCCTATGGCTGCCTAGCCTGGGGCTAGGCCAAATTGATGACCAAGTGAGCCCCACCTGAGGGGAAACAAGGGAAAACAGCAGCAAAAGTCCAGAAGCAGAGCGAGCTGTTCAGGAGATGGCCTTGGGCCAAACCCTGGAGTCCAGGGTAGGACTGGCTTCTCTCACTGTCCCTAAGGAAGGGGACATAGAAGACCATAGAAACCCAAGAAGGGCAGGCCGAACCGAAATCAGGCTGAGGAAGAACTCCCCACGAGGGTGGAAGGCCTTGTTTCTGTTCAAGACATTTTGGGACTTTGTTTGCAAAGAGCACGACCCAGGAAGGAGTGGAGTAAAGGACAGTCACCTGGTTGGAGGGCTGAGTTCCCAGCCAACAAACTGCAAGAGTGAGTATGAGCGGGGTTGCTAGCCCAGCGAGAAAGCAATGACACAAGGCCTGGCCAGCATCTAGCAGTGAGTGAACTCTGGTACACACCCAAAGTGGCCGTGTTTAGAGCCCTGGGTAGGCTCTTCTGTGGGAATTTCCCATGGGTCAGTGGGGCCGGAATCTCTCCTGCTCCTTTGGTTTCTTGTGCTTCCCACAAGATGTCTGGTGAACTGCCCTTGGACTCTGGGCCCAGCACCGCTCAGAAATTATTCGCTACCTTCAGAGAGACAGGGCACAGCTCAGCCTGTTGGGTAGGCTGGAGAATCACACTTCACTCGAACACACAACACTGAGGTGGTTTGGGAAGTATAGTAACAAAGAAGAGATTTAAGTGATACTAAGCAAGAGAAAGAGACAAATTTCAAAGAGAGAAACAAAACACAACACACTTTGTAGTGACTAAAACTGAATCTTAACAAGTCACACTCTTTGCCTTAGCAGTTTCCAGACTAACATCTCAGCTTTCCTAACAGACCTTCTTTGATGTCCCTGTAGGGTAGAAAACTTCTCTGTCGAATCCGCTGATTTGATTGCTTCGTCTTCTGGTTTCAGACCCTCTGTTATCCTTCTGGGGTGCCTGGACCCTGATTGTAACATCTCTCTGGCCCAGCCTCTTAAAAAGATGTGTGCTGCAGCCAGCCCAGCGCAGGGAGCAGTGGGGACAGATGATCTCCTCCTGTCAGACCAAGCAACAGGGGTCCCATTGAGGCTTAGATGGAAGATCCCAGGCATCTCCTGGAGGTAAGAACCGTCCACTCTTCTGGGCACTTGGGGCTGTTGCAACAAAGAGGGGGCTCCTGTTCCATAGCCTATTTGTCCTCATGACTGTGTTTTTTTCTTCTCAGAGGATGCGCCCGGGACCCTGGAGACTGTTTCGTGCAGGAGGTTTGAGCAGGGAGAGATCACTCACTGTCCTGACCCCTGGGTCATTAACCCGGGTCTGCAGGGTTCCTGGGAGCAGCCACCCTCCAGCACGCCACCTGGAAGCCTACGAAAAACTGCTTACCTAGGACTGACGAAGTCCAGACCCAGTTTGAAGCTCCTATTGGCAGAGTCCCAGAGCAGCTAATCGGCCCCCGGGACCTCCTTAAACCAGCAGCAGGAACAAGAAGCTGTCTGAACAGCCGAGAACCTCCCCGGCTCTGGACCGTGTGTTGGCTGTTCCTGCTCCCACTCCCCAGGCTTGATTTCCTGGTATCTGGACTCAGGGTGACTCACCTGACTTGAGGTTCTGAACACAATTTGGTCTTTTGCTTCTGCTCTTCCAGTGTCCTGACCCAGCTGACTCTCGACTCCTGTCTTGTGAGTGTGGACTCTGCCTCTGACCACTAGGTCTGGCTGCCCATGACCCGGCCATGACAATGACTTTTCTACAATTCCTCCAATGCCCTTTTCTGCTCTCCAGCTCTGCTCTCCCAGCAAGACACACCGATGCCTTGGCTCCCAGAGTCCTGCTTACCTGCTAGTCAAGGGCTCATGGGGAGTGTTTGTCTTGCCCCCTCCCCCACCACAGCTGCTTGTCCTCGGGGACTCTCCCTAGCGCAGAGGAGAATCCGTCCTGGCAGCAATTCAGGAAGTCACAGAAGGATGGTCTGCTCAGCTCTCTCTGCAATGCCACTGCCCGAGACCATTACGAGTGGGTGCCCAGTGACTGTGCCGGCAGCTCCTTGAGAGACTCCTGGGGGCAGGGTAGTCGTGTTTCACGATGACCGCGGGAAGCCATGCGAAGAGTGCGGCATTGAGGAGACTCTCCTGCTGTCCCAAAGGGTTTCTGTTCTCCTGCACGGTCAGACCATGGGGCCAGGTTGCAGAATGGGGAAGAGCTGTTTGGTGACGAGTCCGAGGATTCACCATACAGGTGGCAGCAGCTGCAGATCCTGAAGTCCCTGTGGTCGGGTTACCATGCGTCCGGAGTTTCCCGGACATGTCCGGCTTTTTGTGTTTTAAATTGCCCTCAGGGAGGAATTGGTAAAACTCTCCAAAGGGCCGGGATTTCCCTCCCAATGCAGCACTCTGGGGGCGGAGGGGGAGCTGCGCGCTCTGTGGGGGAGCACGGCACTGTGTCTGGCTCCGCACCCCAGACACACTGCTCTGAGCAGCAGGGTACGGGGGCCGGGGGGGCTGGAGAAGGGGCATGGGGTCCCAAGGGACAGTCAGGAGACAGGGAGCAGGAGGGGTTGGATGGATGAGGGGTTCTGGGGGGAGCCTGTCAGGGGGTGGGCATATGAAAAGGGTGTCGGGGGAGTCAAGGGACAGGGAGCGGGAGGGGTTGGACGGGGCAGAGGTTCGGGGGGGAGTCAGGGTCAGGGAGCAGGGGGATTGGATGGGTTGGGGGTTCTGCGGGGGCAGTAAGGGGACAGGGAGTGGTTGGATGGGTGTGGGAGAGCCAGGGGTCTGTCAGGGGGTGGGAGTGCGGATAGGGGGAAGGGCACTCAGGGGACAGGTAGGGGCTGGAGTTCTAGGGGGGCAGTTAGGGTGGAGGGGTCTAAGGAGGGGGCAGTTGGAGACAGGGAGAAGGAAGGCTTAGATAGAGGGCAGGGTCCTGGGAGGGGGCGATCAGGGGACAAGGAGCAGGGGGGGTTGGATGGGTTGGCGGTTCTGTGGGGGGCAGTCAGGGGGCAGGAAGTGGGAGGGAGTAGATAGGTGGCAGGGCTACCACTCCCCCCCCACCCTCAGAGTGTCCTCTTTTTTGAAAGTTCAAATATGGTAACCCTACCCTATGGGCCCAGCCTCCACTCCTGAGAGTTCAGGCGAACATCCCCCTGTTCTCAGGGAGTCTTTGGCTTTGGCGGCTGGGCCTGCCTGCCGAGACAGAGGACTCAGTGTTTCCATTAGGCTGCTCAGTTGCCAATGCAGCCACCCAAAGACATGAAGAATGGAAGCGAAAGAGCAAAGCTGGACCCTCCGCTGATCTCCTGCAATCAAGTGAGCCCAGCCTGGGAGAGATAGAGAAAGCTCCAAGGTGGCTGGTGGCTGCAGGGAGCCAGGGGAGGAGAAATAAATAGTTCATGATGAATCCTACGGGCTTTGTCTTGTGTGGTGAAGGGTTTCAAATGGGTCTAGTTACTATCACATTCAACTTTACAATCACTGTGTCTGATTGAAGGGCAGGTCTAGAAAGGGCAGAGGTCACTCAAGGAGCTTCAAGTCTCAGATTCTGTCCCTACTGCCTGCTTTGACCAGCTGATCTCAACCCAACAGCTCCCTCAGGTGGTCGCAGTGGTGAGCTCTTTCCCTCTTTTTCTGGTTTTACCGCCGGCATGGGGACAGGATACATGTGGCCAAGGCAATGGAGAGGCATGGGGGTCACTTGCAGAGGCATGCAGAGAACTTGCAGAGTTGCCTGTTCATGCAGTTCCTATGGGGGAAGCACGGTAGGGTACCGTGCACTCCGGGGCACGATTTCCAATTTTGGTGGTGGCAGGGAGGATAATTTCACCCTGATTCCAGGGGCTACTTAGGCACGTGAAAACTCTACTGTTTTGACAGATAACTTAGCAATGAGCTGACAGGAACTCTTGCCAGACTGCTTTCCGGGGAAGACAGCTATAAGAATGGATCCAGGAAATGGTTCTGTAGCTCTAAACTGTTTGGACACTTTCAGGGAACATTCCCGATGCAAGACTGAGATCCCCAAAGTTATCCTGGGTAACCCTGAGAGACTTATGGAAAACTAGCAGATACCACATCTCTGCTGTCACTTTGCACTGACAAACTCGGACTGTCCGAACCTGTTCATGTATTTTACCTGCTTTAACCTCTCAAGAACTTTCACATATAAAAGAAAGAAAATTAAATAAACGACATACTTACACCGATATAGGGCTGTAGCGTAAACCCGACCTCAGAGTTGTCCCATTGAAATGGAATTATTCACAGCAGTAATTAAAGTTAAACATGAACGTAAGTGTTTCCAGGCCCAAGATTAAGGCCACAGGTTATGAGAGGTGCAGATGCAAGAAGAGAAGAGCTGTGCAAAAACTGAAATGCCACTTGGAACCTGGCCCAAACAATGCATCATGAAAAATAAACTCATCTTTTTATACAGTAACAGAGCTGGTTCAAAAAGGTTTTACACTGACAATGCAACCTTTGAACTAAAAATGCCACTTTGGATTACATTGATCATTTGAAAAAAGTTACCTCTTTAAAAAAAACATTTTGGATTTCTCTGCCCACTTGAGAGAGAATGTGGAGTTTTTCCCACCAAAATGAAACAAAAATTTGATCATTAAAAACATTTCCAAATAAGTTTGGAAGAATATGGGGGGGGAGTGGTTTCTTCTTCAATTTTCATGACCCTCTCCACCCTCCCTATTTTTGACCAGTTCTAATTGTGAATAAATGTCTGTCTGTACATGAATGATAAATATGTCTGCTACTGAAACATTTACAAACAATGGCTCTCATCAGGAGCACTGAGGTCACATTACACAGAGAAACACCCAGGCCTGCAGGGTTCACATTCTCCAGGACATAAACCGCCCCAAGACGGGAATGTCACACACAACACAGCTCGACTGGCCCGTGTTGGTTAGGTGCATGTTTTGCTGTTGCTGGCAAATTGTGCTTTTCTGAGGGTGGGGGGGAGTTATATTTGAAAGGAGTTCTTCATCCTCTCCCACTCTCATCCAGGGGTGCCAGAACAGGGGAGACCAGGGCCTACCACTTTTTACTGGCCATAAGTGTGAGCGACTGGATGATGGGGGAGAGAAGGGAGTGGGGAGGGCAGTGTTTTGGGGGCAAGGGGCGGCATGAAGTGGGAGCTCAGGGAGAAAGGCGGTGTGAGGGAGGGCCTCAAGGAAAAGGGCAGTTTGAGGGGGCAGGACCTCGAGGAGAAAGGGTGGCACAGGGGGTGGGCCACAGTTTTTGTGCCAGCAGCCCCCCACCACCACTTTTAGGAAGCTTTTGCCCATCCTGCCCTCATCCCAAATTAATTTGTTGCAGTAAGAAAACTTTGAGCAACAAGGGGACTTAGAGACCCACCATATAACCGCCAAAATCCTCACCCGCCCCTCGAGCTGGGCAACAGAATTTTTTGGTCACTGGCAATTCCAAAAAAGAGATGGAAAAAAAACGGTTTCAGGTTGAACAAAACTAACATTTTTCCAAATTTTTGATGAACCAAAAAGCTTTAAAAAAAAGAAAAAGACCCAGGAACATTTCAAGGGTTATAACTTTTTGAATTTTTAAAATAAAAGTGAAGGACATTTTTAAATAAAAAATAGTTTCAAACTGAAAAATCAAAATGGTTTGTTTGGAAAGTGTCTAAATGAAATGCTTCTACTTTTTAAGAACTAGGGGGAGGGTCTGGACGTGAACAATTCAGCAGACTGGATACGAAATCGCAAACAGGTCTCCTTCCCCATTCTCCAGGGCTGGGTCTCGATTCCTGTTTCTGGTTCCCTGGGCCTGGTCCCCGTCCCTGTCACACACTGCGGGGAGCTCAGATTCCTGGGAATCCTGCGGACTTCCAGGCTACTGGGAGGGATGAGTCAGCAGCTTCCTGAGGACAAGTTGCGAATAGGCAAACACTTTCCCTCTACCTTTCCAAAACCCACATAGGTATAGTGAGACCAGCACCCCCACCACCCCCACCACTCCACGCACCATGAGACGATTCCAGGACGCTGGCTCTGAAACAAAAGAGAGAGAAAGGCCCCATGACTAAGGGACTCTGTTAAATCATCCCACTGCTGCCATGAGGATCCCAGAAGATGAAGACGTTCCTGGGGTACAGTAAGAGCTGAGTTGGGTCGAGTGCACATGGGCAGCACTCAGAGCAGCGGGAATGAGATCTCCAGGCTCATTATCCCCATCGGCCAACCTGACGGAGGGAGAAAGGTGAGCCCGGCAAAGCAGCCCCTGTTCCAGACTCTGGGAACTGGGATTTTTAAGATGCTCCAAGATGGGGTCCCTCAGGTTCTTAAGGTTAGAGGGGACGGTTAGGATCATCTCCTCCAGCGTCTCCTGAAGCATGGGGAAGGGCTAGCCATGGTGGGAAGGGTGGGGTTTGAAGATGTATACAGGAAAATGGGGGCTGGGGTCACTAACACATTGCTGATGGGTGAGGGGCACGATTGGTTTCTTTGCCTTGAGGAGGGGGCTCAGCTTTTAAAAGTTTTGGGAAGAATAATTTAGTCTGAGCCCTGGCATAACCCAGGCCAGAGAACGTCGCCTACTGATTCCTGCACCCAGTCCAGTGATTTATGGCACTGACTTGGCATTGAGAAGGATTTTATCATAGGCTTACATCCAGCTGCAGAAGAGAAAGGGCATTAGAAGCTGAAAGACCCCAGAAGTGGCTCTGGTTTTCTACTCAAAATAACCACTCGGGGCTGATTTTCCCCAGCCCAGCACCTTGCAGTCATGCACCCACCACCTAGTGAATTTGGTGTGCAGGCAGGCTCCCAAATCCAGACAGTGGCACGTCACATCCGCTTTGCCCTGGTGTCAGGGACTGCCCTGAGCGCCCACCCTGCAAACACTTACGCACCTGAGCCCTCCCACTGCGATCCAAGGCTACTCCTACAGATGGAGTTGAACATGTGGTTAAAGTGTTTGCAGAGTTTCCAGAGAGCTGAGGCTCCATGTAAAAGGAACTATACTTCAGTTATTCCAATCTTGGGTTTATGAGATGCTCCTGCCCGCCCCCTCCCTTCACAGCTGAGTCTCCCACCCAGTGGAATTCTCCAAGGAACTTCCCACTCCGAGACCCTACACACTGTGTCCAGCGCTAGCTGTCCCTCTGGCCCAATCCCATGCTTCAGGACATAGTCTGAACGCCACCGAGGTCAGTAATTAATTCCCCACCTGCATTTACAGCATGGTAAAACTAGCCATGTATGTTACAGCGGGTTCTTGCTTTTCCTTGAAGCATCAGATATTGTCCCCTGGGCTGGACCAGACAGGACAGCAGCCTGAAATGCCCTGCGGCATTGACTTGAACTCAGACTGACCCTGTGGAAAACGGGCTCAGCCACCTGGACAATTAGGTAATCTTGGCGAGCTGTGAGATTTCAAACAAGTTGTGTTTGAGTTTGGCTTGGCAATCCTGGGTCAGGGACTGACGTGAGGGGTTGGGAGACAATAAAGGGAAAGGGTCTGAGAAAGGGCGTCCCTTACAATAAATCGTTCAACCAGTCACTGTTGAAGTGAGATGCTTTACAGATGCTCACAGACAGGCTCTCCCACCAGCGAAGAATTTGGACGCTCTGGCTCCCTGCTGGGACCACCTTTGCTATTCACTTGCAAACAGGGTGGATAAAAATCAATGATTTAAAAAAAAAATCAAAAAAATTGGATTTTTTTGATAAAATGGTTTTTGCCCCTCAAAAAGCTATCTAAAGATAGTTTTAATTAAGATACATTCTAGCTCCAAGATCTCTCATCATGGAATAGGGATGATAAATTCTAATTCTATAGTATGAGACAATATATTCATGTAATGTTTAAGAAAAGTTTTGTAAATGAGTTCCAATACTTCATGGATGAAGGACCCAATCTTATGGGGTTCCACAGGCTTCTGTATAGATTGTGTAGGTTAATCTTTCTATCTACCCAATGGGATTCAGTGCTCAGTCTAGAAGATACCATCAGAGATGTTTAGTTTTGCAGTTCTCAAACTGTGGATTTGTGTCTCCAGAGGTAACATGGTTGTTAACAGCAAAAATGTTTTCAAATAAATAAATAAATAAATATGGAGAGGTGATATACAGCCTGGCAAGAAAATCCTCCAAATATTAACGATTAACCTGTTGAATTGGAGATATTTATGAAGTCATTGGGAGGGGAACTATCTGCTTCAATAACCTTGGGTAAATGAAATAACCAAACAATCATTCATTTTCTGAGATAGCTGTAAAACTCATCTGAAAAGTTTTCAGAATAAATCACCCTTTAAAAATGTATAGTGTGTACCTTCTAAAAATGAAACCTACATCTATCTCTGAGTTGTGAAGAACATGTATTAAGGTTATAACAACCAACAAGAATACACTTTTATGTAGAAATCCATGATTAAATCGAGTCGTCCTGACTAGTGATTTAAATCAATTTGATTTAAAATCAAATCCACCCTGTTTTTGCTGACCAACAGGCAGTTCTGCTCCCCAGGCCCTTCCGGGGTGCCACTGCCCCAAACTCAGCTGTTAGAAAACCAGGAAATGCTCAGCTGAGATCTTCCCCATGTAACACTAGGAAAGAATCTTAGCACTACAGCGGAAAACGAACCACAGAGCTCTGCTAACCAGGAGGAGCTCAGTTATAGGTGCCGGTTCCCCCTTCAGGTGGTCTTGTTCCTGAAGGTACCTCTCCCCTTGACAACCCTTCACTCCCCACCCATTGCACTTCATGCAATTCTGCTGCAGGGCAGCACAACGGGAAGTGTGCAATGCAATTATTCTCATGTCCTTCCGTCCATTCTTGGTCCTGTAAGGACACTGAAGTGCCAGGCCTTCAGCAGCTGCAGTGAGAGCGAGAGGGTCTCACACTCTTGTGCATCAGGCCACGTTTATAGAGCCCTGTGCGAGTACAACATTTGTTTCTGCACACGATCCACGGCTACGAAGCGGATCTCTGCAGATTTGCAGGGCGCTGCCCATTTACACCTGGATTTAGGAGCCGAACTCTGGGCATTATTTTGCAAAACCTGCTCAAGACTTTTAGAGCTTTTTCGTAGCAAACCATGGCGTTTTTTAAACCCCCGACATTCCATGACTGAGCAAAACATCTCCAGGAACATCAACAATGCTGGCTCGAAGAGAGGTAGGACTCTTCTTAAACAAAAAGATTTTAAACGAACAACTTGCTACCAAAAAGTTTGAGATATTTGCTGTGGCAGAACAAAGGGGGTTTTGATCTAAAAGAATGTGACCCCAAGCTTCTTACAATTCGTTCTACAGGCATGGGGCTTGTGCATTTTCTGCTGGGGCTTGTCCGGACAAAGAGCCAGAGCTCAGCCCTAACAATCAACCGGGAGAGCGGAGTCAGAGGTGAGGAAGGCCTGGGAAGATCCTGAGACAGGGAATGAAGGGGTGTCACATCCACCTGCTCCTTCCTGTAGGTAGATCACAGAAAGATCTAGAGGTGAGTGCTGGGGTTTCCCTGCCATGAGTGGGCAGCGTGCAATTAACAAGGGCTGCTTCTCATACTCACACACACACCCCCCATCACGCCATGCACACCTCTCACGCCGGCACCAGATCTGATTTCATCTCATGCATTTACACAGCACATCTCTGCAAGCAGATTATAACCCCCAGGGTCCATAACTCCAGTTAACTCTGCAGTGAGGACATGCTCCCCCCAGCCCCAAGACCTTAAAACCCAAGGTCGACTCCCCCTGCTCGAGAAGACACACGCTTCAACCCTGCCCCACCCTGCAGCCCCAGTTCCCTAACCTGGGGCTTGCCAGGGGATTCTCTGCTTGTGATCAAGTGGGGCTGGCTGGATGCAAGGCGCTGGCCAATCCTCTCTGCCTCCAGCTGCTAAACTGCATTCAAAGAAAGTTTACAAAATAATCCCTCCCCCCTCCTCTGTGTGTTCTTTCCACGCGCTCTTCCCTCCGTCCCTATTCTCTGCGCCTCTCAGTCTCGCCTGCTCAGCCAGCAGCTGGGGATTTGCAAATCAATAAATAAAAATAAAAAAACTGGACAAAAAAGCCCCAAATATTTTCTGTAAAATCAACATGGGCAGGACCACCAGTGCTGGACCTAGCGGGGCCGCCCCCCCCCCCCCCCCCCGGCTTGAAGCGGTTTCCATCTTATCCAGGGTTTACAGTTTGGCTCAGTGGCTCTCTGCCCCCTCACTGTACAAATGGTTCCAGCGCCCCTGGGCGGGACAGGGCCTGAAGAAAGGGGCATGCGGAGGTGTTGGGAACACATGGGCCCTGCAGCTGCCCCCCCGCCATGCCCCCCCCCCGCCCGCCCCAGCTCTACCTTCTCTAACCCCCAGACAACACACCTCCCCCTCCCCTTTTCTGCTTCGGACTCCAGCCCCACTGAACGGGCCAGACGGGAGATGGAATCTCTTCCCTGAAGTGCCATCCAAAAACCCAGAGGGGCGGGCTGGAAGGAAGAGCCCCAGAAACACCCCGACCCACGGCATGGCAGAGGCGCAAAAGGAACGGGCGAGATCGGCGGCAACTTCACCAAAAGCTAAGGCCAGCCCCCCGTCACCTGACTCTACGAAAGCGCAGTAAGCTGGTGGTGTAAACGGGGCATGGGCAGTTCCACCAGACGATCAACAGAGCCGGTTAGAGATTCATTTAACAACTCCGGAATGGCTTTGCAATGGGAGGAGAGTTTTCCGAGCCATGCTTTGCTTCCTGAGGCGGTCAAGTTTTGAGCTTTATTAGAGGATTGTACAGGATTCAGGCATTCTCTAGTTCCTCCTTTGTCAGCCCCTTGCCCTAACACCCTGCCTGCCCTGGGTGCTCAGCTGAGCTCTCCCTCGCTGCACGGTGCAAAACCAGAACTATCCCATTACTCTCCCCTGCTGTGTCTCTCTCCCTCTCTCCCCTCAGGCCAGGCTGCTGCTGCCCCAGGGGAGCTCACTGGGGTCGGGGGTGTCTCTGTGCTGGGTCCCCGGGGCTGTTGCAGACGCTTGCTCCTGCTGGGGCTGGAGGCCCTGTTCAAGCTCCCCTTGGAGAGAAGCGCGCTGTGTTCACAGGAGCAGGACCAGCCCCGCAAACCGACCGCCCGGCTGTCCCAGAGGTTCCCGAGCCCAGCGCTCACCCCCAGCCCAGCCGCATCCAGCAGCTTCTCCCTGCGCCAAGGCACCGCAGCCCGTGGGGCATCTTCAGGGCAGCGGAGCTCCAGGTACTGCCGCTTCTCTGCCCAGGAAAGGGATGGGGAGAGGCTGATGCTGACCCTGTGGGGCTGAGCTGAGCAGCAGCAGGTGAAGCCAGTCCCTGTGGGGATCCCCGATGGCTCCCTGGCTCCAGCTGCTGTTTGGGAGGCAGGGAAGGGGCCCTACAGCCAGGCAGGCTGCACAGCTGCACGCCCCATAGGTGCTGGGGCTGGTGCTGGTAGGGAGGTATGGGGAGGTGGGGATTTCACAGCAACTTTAACTAATACACTGAAATGTTTCCATCAACATTTTGTGCTAGGGAAAATTGGGTGTTCGATTAAAGACAATTTTTTGTGGAAAGTGTCATTTTAACAGGAAAAAATCAATTTTTTGTTGGAAAATTCAAAAACCAAAAATGGTTTGGATGATGTGGGGTTTTTTGTTTTGTTTCTTCCCCAATTTGGGACTAACTGTTTTCCGGTGCTGGTAGAAGGTTTTGGCGGGGTTGGCCATTCTTGGCAGAAGTTTTTCATGATCTTGCTCTCCTGGATGGGGAGAAAAGCTTGAAAAGGTGACCCCACCCCAAAAGGCTCCAATACCAGGAGCTGGAGAACAGAACCCAAACTTGTTGGCTTAAAACCAACGAGACTTTAAAAACAATCGTTTTTCAGGGGGGCTCTGACTTGTGATTTTTTTTTTTTTGGTCACTTGCAATTGGCCACGTGGGATAGAACCAGCTTGGGCAGGATCCAGATGTTAGCCCATCTAGAGAGGCCTGGCAGTGGCTCATACACAGCGGCTGTGGGAGTTAGGGACAGGAGAGTGATTTTCTGAAATTACACCTAGCAAGGGAAGGAGCCGGGGAAATGCAGTATACCCTGGGGAATCAGGGACACTCAGGGGGAGGCCACAATGACGCTGCTCAGGAGTTTTGCTCTGACATGCTCAGCCCTCGTGGAACAGAGCCCCCGGCCTTCCCCTCCACGGGCACTGACTTATTTTTCCCCGTAGATGCTCCACCCCTGTTCGGCCCTTAGCCCCAACTCTTGTTCCACCTCTTTCCCAGGGCACCAACTCCTCACCGCGCTCTTCACCCTTGTATCTCTCCAAAGCCAGCCAGCCAGAGCGGGGTGGCACCTCCTCCCACCCCACAAGGACCCCTTGCTGCAACGGTCATGAGTAAGTATCGGGGAATGAACCCCTCTGCTAGGGCTCCCCCAGGCCGGGATCTTTTTTTTTTGAGACTATTTATTTTTATTGCTTGAGTTTTTTTATTTTTATTTACTTACTAGCGGGCTATGCATAAAATTAAGATTTTTAAAACTATGCAAAATAAGCATTTTTACCAGGACTATATATAACATAGTAAATATAACATGATTCATACAGGAAAAAAAACTTAAATAATAGGCTAAATAACTTATTTAGCTACGGGGAAAGGCTTCAACTAGAAAATAGAGAGCTTAGCTAATTTTCTCTGGTTTGCTGATGAATGCTCTTTGCTAGCTGCTTTAGGCGTTGGAAATCAGCTTTTACGGACGGCTCTGCATCTGTTATATTAAAGCAACACATGCTTGCAAACTCCTGGCATAGGTGACCATGGCGTAGAAGTAAATTGTCTACAGCCAGCCTGTTCTGTAGCATGCCCTGACGTACTTCCCCTAACTCATGTGAGAGTTGGGCCAGGACGGCTGAGGTTAAATTAATGGCCTTTGCCACTGTGCAGGCAAGGTGCTCTACTGCGTGGTAATTATGCACCACAAGCCCAGGGATACTAACGAAAGAAAAGGCCAGAGCTGCTGCCTTAGTCTCTGAGAATAAGGTTCTCTGAGAACGACGTTGCGTTCACTGCACTCTGGGCCAGTGCCAGCCAGGTATCTACGGGTACAATGCTTGAAACAGCAGTACCGGTTAGGCACATGGCTAAGAGGGGGAATAAAATATACTTATTTATTTATTTTTTTGCTTTTTTGGTGGGCTGCTGTTTAAATAGTAATTTTAGTCTAAGATCTTCACTGGAGGGGGCTGAATGCACGGTCTACCTTTCAGCCGGGGGGCGGGAGGGGGGGGGGTTGACACGTCTTTCAGCTGGGTATAATGAATCTAATTCTTGTGTCCCTCGGCATTTGCTGCCGTGTGGGAGACCAGCAGGACCCTTCCACTTTTTCTGGAGGGGCTCATCTTTCCAGGTACGTACAAGCACTGAATCACCAGGCTGCAGGGAGTGGATGGGTGAGTCCAAGGGTAGAGGCTGGGAATCCTTAGCATACCTGTGAAGAGACAAAGAACAGCAGACAGGGAACACATATACTGAGAGAGAAACTTGTTTTTTAATTTTTACTTTTTTTTTTGACATAAGCGGTGTACTATTTATAGGCCGTGTTTTTTTAAACATAATTTTAAAGGGACTGAGCTTTAATTTACCCTTTGGGAGAGCACGGCTGCGGAGCAGAACTAGGGGCAGGGCATCAGGCCACAGTAGGGAGGCCTCCTGGCATACTTTCGAGAGATGTTGCTTAAGGGTCTGATTGATCCACTTCACTACCCCACTGGCTTGAGGTCTCCAGGGTGTATGGAGTTTTCAGGGAATCTGTACGGTGTCTGAGATGCTTTGGACGATTTTTGACGTGAAGTGTGTTTTATTGTCAGATTTTATTCACTGGGGAAGTCCAAAGGGAGGAATAATCTTTTTAACAAACTTGAGAGCCACTGTCCTGGCAGTGCAATTGAGACATGGAAAGGTTTCTGACCATCTGCTGAATCCATTTACTATGACAAGGAGATACTTGAACTTTTGGGTCCGGGGAAACTTAGCAAAGTCTATTTGCCACACCCGTCCGGGGCCTGGAGTGGGTTCCAGGGCCGCTGGTGGTACTGGTTGTCCTGATTGGGGGTTATTCTTTTGACAGACTAGGCATTTTGTTTGTACTTGGGCAGCTAGGGCTCCGAGTCTGGAGGTTATGAAGTACTTTTTTATTACTTGGATAAGTGCCTCCCTGCCAGCATGAGTGGTTTGATGTAATTTTTGTAATACTGGCAGAATTAGGCCCTTTGGTAAGAGGACTTTCCCTTCTGGGGAATGAAGCCATCCCTCCTTTTCCTGGAGACCAAGTTTGTCAGCTAGCTGTTTCTCCTCCCCAGAATACTGAGGGGTCGGGAGCTTCCCCACTGATGGGATAAGGGCATGCATATAGGTGTTTTTAGTCTGAGGGAACAGCAGGGTGGCAGCATGCTTTGCCTCTTTATCTGCCCTGGCATTACCCCTGGTCACATCTTGATCCTCCCTCTGATGGGCCTTATAGTGTCCCACTGCCACTTCCAAAGGGAGTTGCACTGCCTCTAGAAGCCGGAGGATTTGGGGCCCATACTTGACTGGGGAGCCTTGGGCTGTCAGCATTCCCCTCTGCTTCCACAGGCCAGCAGGAGCATGCAGCACCCCAAAAGCATATTTGGAATCAGTGAAAATATTGACCTGGTTTTTTTTTGGACAGTTCGAGTGCACGGGTCAGGGCCACTAGCTCAGCCAACTGGGCAGAGGTCCCAGCGGGCAAACTTTCAGCTTCCACGGTGTCACTGAGGGTTACAATAGCATAACCCGCCGTTTTTTGCTCATTTATTACCATGCTGCTACTATCAGTGTACCACTCATAATCTGCATTTGGGAGGGGCACATCCTTCAAGTCCGGGCGGCTAGAATATTGGGCATCTATGATTTTTAAACAGTCATGTTTCTGTTTCTCAGTTTTTGGTAAGAGGGTGGCAGGGTTAAGGGATGGACAAGGCTGCAGCGTGACCTCAGGGTTCTCTAAGAGCTTTGCTTGGTATCTTGCCATACGCGCTTGTGTGAGCCAGAGGCCGCCCTTAACATCCAGTAAAGCGCGTACCATGTGTGGTGTAAAAACCTGTATTGTTCCCCCTAGTGTCAGTTTCTCTGCTTCTGCCAGGGTCAGGGCGGTGGCTGCCACTGCCCGCAGGCACGCTGGCCAGCCCTTGGCTACTTGGTCCAGTTATTTCGAAAAATATGCCACCGGACGTTTTCATGCTCCTAGCAGCTGTGTGAGTACTTCCAGGGCCACCTCCTTTCGTTCATGTACATACAACTGAAATGGCTTGGAGAGATCTGGCAGACCTAGAGCCGGGGCTTCCATTAGCTTGTTTTTTAGGATTTTAAATGCCCTGTCAGCCTCTGGGGTCCAATGAAAGGGGTCATGGTCTGCTCCTTTTACACAGTCGTACAGGGGTCTAGCCTATAGTTCAAACTCTGGGATTTATATTCTACAGAAGCCTGCCATCCCCAGAAATGCTCTGAGCCGCTTGTGATTACTCGGGATAGGAACTTGGCATATGGCTTTTATTTTTTTATTTGAAAGCTGGCGTTCCCCCTGCTGTATGTAGAACCCGAGGTACTGTACCTGCGGGAGAGCAATCTGAGCCTTACTTCGTGCTACCCGATATCCTTGGAGTCCCACAAAATTCAGGAGACTAAAAAATCTATTTCTTCATTTCCCACCCGCATTTTTACTCGGGGTTCCGGGGGTAGGATGATCTGTTTCCCCTGACACCCTTATTTTTGTTTTTTTATCGCCATCATAGAGGTACTTCCCCTTTTCTTTTTGTTTGGGCAATTATTTTTTTAGTGTCCCTCTTGCCGACACAGGGCACACTGATTGCGCCCCAGTCGTCTTTTTCGCGGGCCTGGACGTCCGTGGCCACGGCCCCCTTTTTTTTGTTTACTTTTCTTCGTGCCTGCCTGCACTGCCGCTACCATTAATTTTACTTGCTTTTTTTTTTTTCTTCTTTTAAACTATGCACTTGATTTGCTGCTTCTAAAATCTGTGCCATGGTCATACTTATCAAATCCTCCTTTTTCTGTAGCTTTCTCTTAATGTCGGGGGCTGCCCTGCTTGTAAATACTCCTTTAATAATTGCCTCAGTTTGTGGATTATTAGGATCTGCATTGGTATACTGTTGGATCGTGTTTCGAATGTGCTGCAAAAAAGCTCCAGGGCTTTCCTTTGGATCCTGCACTACCTTCTATGGTTTAGTTTAATTATTCTGTCTGACAGCTGCATGACGGAGTCTATACAGTAGCAGCTCCTTATAGAAGGTGTGGTGGGTCATAGCCTGATTGTCATTTGGGTCCCACCTAGGATTTTTTATAGGAACTTGATTATCTGGGATCGGGACATTGTTACGGTCTTGGTCATATCGCCTTTTCGCTTTTTTCCTTGCTTTAGCTATGACCTGTTCTTGTTTAACCTCAGTCAATAATGTTTGCTGAAGGACATTACAATCATCCCAGCCTGGCTTGTAGCTGCTAAGACATCCCTCAAAGACCGATACCAACTTGCTTGGGTTGATAGAAAATTCTCCAGCCTGTGCTTTGAAAGCGGCCAGGTCCATAGGATTAAAAGATGCATGAGTATAGACCTGCATGGTAAGAGCTTGTCCTTTCTATTGCATTAGGGGCGATTTTAGTCTTGGTAAGTAACGAGTATAATCCAGCAGATGGAGCCTGAACCCCACTATGAGCTTCACTAAGAATCTTACTTAGAGCCTCGCTCTGTGTGGGTGTAGGGGCCGAAGGAGACACCGGATCTGCCATTACATTTGGGGTGGGGATCCGGGGACTGACATTAATTGCTACAGGGCCAATCGGGGTTAAATTACAGCATTGTAAAATATCAGTATGAGACTATAAGGTTATAAACAAGTAAGCATACGAATGCTTATTCTACTTCCCCGTTCGCTGACAGAACAGGAGAAACTGGAGGATTGTATTATGATTTAGTGATCCTCTGGGAGGCCACTGTTCTTGGTCCTCTAATTGGTACTGAGGACAGTCAACTGTACAAAATCGCTTTAATTTACCCGTAGTCATTGGATCTGATCCAAATATCTTCCAATTTACTAAAATACACTCTAGGGGCGTGCATCGTACCGTACCTCCCGTGCTCTGTTCCTGTCCGATACCTACAGGGTAACTGTGGGCATCCCCAGGTTCCAACAGAGCATATAATCCGGATTTCAAAAGGTTCCTACCTTATCCATGGGACCGGTTCCCCAACATCGCCCGCAGCTGCTCCTCCCCTATATCCAAGGAACAGGTTCCTCACCGTCTCCCACAGCTGCTTCTCCACTATGTGAGTGTCTTGCACCATCGTTCCCTCCGGGGTTGATCAAACTCCTTCTCCTCTGAGGCCCCCAATGAACTCACCGGTGTGTGCTGGGCGTCGGTTGTCGCTGCAATCCTCGACTTCCAGAAGGGATCTGGGCAAGGCTAAATTGCATCCTCGTCACCCCACGTTGGGACTCCAAAAGCTGTTGCCGGCACCCAGTGCCAGAGGCAAACAACAGCGGGGGGGGGTTCGTTACCCGGTGTGCGTCACTCAATAATCACAACGGGGTGGGGAAGCAGAAAAGTTTATTTGCAGCTGCAAACAAGGTACAGGGAGAATAGAATCTCAAATCCTGCACATCAGAGCAGGTCATTACACACATTTATATTCCTCAATGCTACTGCACTACACATCAGCCAATCAAAACTTTGCACAAATACTCTGCCTTTCTTATATGGGTTAGGACAATGTTTATTTCCTGCAACCTCTAACAAGCATTCCTAGCAACTTAAAGAACCAGCACATCCTGTCTGGCCTTGTAGCTCTCTCTCCTATTATCTTTAACTTGGCGTCAGCAAACCTTACACTATGGGGCATTGTCTGCATCTGCAACATTGTTTTAAGAGCAAAAGAGCTTACTCAAACCAGCCAGGCCTGAATTCTATTAAGGGGGGTTGAGAAGAAGCCCTTAGGCCTTTAGCAGGGAGACCTCTTCGACCCTTATGGCCTTCCATCTCCTCAACTTAACTAGTGGCCATGCCCTGGGGTCTCCAACAGAGGTAAATGGAAAAGGGGATGTAACCAAAGGTAGATGGGGCCAGACTAACCTGAGCTCTTTCTTTGAGCTGAGAACTGGTTGTTTAGAGAAGGGAAATGCAGCAGATCTAATATACTTGGACTTCAGTAAAGCATTTGATACGGTATCACGTGGGAAATTCTTAGCTAAATTAGAGAAGACGGGGATCAGTACAAGAATTGTAAGGCGGGTAAGGAACCAATTAAAGGGGAGAAGTCTGGAAACTCAACTATGGGATCGGAGGGAGGTTCCTAATGGAGTTCTTCAAGGATCTGTTTTGGGATCCATCTTCATTAATCTCTTTATTAATGGTGTTAACCCAAAAAGTAGGAGAGTGATAACAAAACTTACTGATGATTAAAAAGCTGGGAAACATGGTCTGTCCAGAGGGGGTAGAATATTATACAGGAAGATCTGGATGACCTTGAAGACTGGAGTACCAGAAGAAGGATGACATTTAAAGGTACCAGGTGCAAAATCCTCCACTTAGGGTCTAATAAGAAGAATTTCTTCTTGATGCTGGGGCTCATCAGTTGGAGGCGACAGAGGAGGGGCGAGACCTTGATGTGTTGGTTGATTATACGGTGACTGAGCCACCCATGTGATGTGGCCATGAAAAAGGCAAATGTGATGCTAGGATACATCAGCTGAGGCACTTCCAGTCGAGACAGAGAAGTACGAAAGTACATGGCCCTGGAGAGCCCTCCTCTAGAATCCTGTGTATGATTCTGATCATTCGAGAAAGATGAATTCAGAGTGAAACAGGTACAGAGAAGAGTTCTCAGGATGATCAGGGAATGGAGGGCCTGTCTCACGAGAGAAGGCTGGGAGAGCTGGGCTGGTTTAGTCTAGCAAAACAAAGGCTGAGAGGGGATCTGATGGCTCTCCATAAATACATCGGGGTAAAGACCAGGGAGGGTGGAGAGCTGTTCTAGCTAAAGGACAATGTAGGCCCAAGAACAAAGGCGAATCAACTGGCCAAGAACAAGTTCAGGCTGGGAGATTAGAAAGTTTCTAACCATTTGAGGAGGGAGGTTCTGGAACAGCCTCCCAATAGGGGCAAACTTTATTAGTTGTAAGAGAGCATTGGACACATTTGAGTGTGACTGTATGAGAGGGTTGCTTGTGGGATGGGGGTGGACTGGGCAACCCTGAGGGTCTTGTCTGGTATATGTCTTATGGTCCCAAGTCTCTTGCTTCAGCTGGTCACATGCAGGGGTCAGGAAGAGATGTTCCTCGCCAGTGTATTCTGGGTTCGGCGGAGTGTGTGTAAGGCGGGTAAGGAACAGAAAGGAAGCCCTGCTGGAGCTGCGAATGGGTTTGGCTGGTGTGGGGTTGCAATTGGCGTGTTACTAATGAACGGTGAAGCCTTGAGTTATGGAGCTCACTCGAAGTGAGTGCCAAGGAAACCCGCACACCGCCCCGCTGTGTATCCTGTATCTGCCACAGAAGGAGTGAAGAGAATCAAGAGAGCTGTCTGGGGTGACCTAAGGCCAGAACCGCAGGGGGCTCTGGGGTGGCAAAGGAATATTGACAAAACTGGGCTAGCAGGGAGCTGCTGGTCGGGATGAGGGGCATGAGATCTTTGTCTACAGTGAAATGGTTGTCCAATTCGGTTCCTAGTTTGATGTTTTTGCCTTCATCCCTCCACCTGCATGAGCAGCACAAACCTCTGTGCACTTGGCCTCTAACCCAGCCGCAGGGCTCTGTGCTTGTAGATTTCAACCATGCTTCGTACTTTGCTGTGAATATCACATTGCAGCTGCCAATGGGAGATGCTGCCAGGGATTTCTATGGAGCAGCAGATAGCCCAAAAGCCAGGGCTCCGACGGAGCCCCAACACGACCCTGACAGCAGCGACATGGAGGAGATGGAGGTGGAGGAGATGGGAGAATGGGAGGGCGAGGAGATGGATGTGGATTAGAACATCTCGGATTTGAGAAGTGCTGGGTGTGCATATGGCACCATATGATGCACCCACACGAGAGGGGCTTCCTCACCTCTCACTGTTTACAGAGCTAGGCATCTCAGGGGTTCTCTTATATATATTTTATTATTCCTTTCTTCTTTGCACTTACACACTTTGAGCAGATTTAGGAATGAATAAATGTTCCGTTTCCAGTGGTGCCAACAGCTCTGGGATTCGGACACGATACGGGAACAGTAGGGTAACGTGCATCAAATCTCTTCAATCCAGACAGCGTGATCAGCATGGGCAGCAGGTGTCATGGGGCTGTGGGCACGGAGGTTGCAGTGCCCCGGGGCTGGGGTCTCGCCCCCCGACCTCTGCCATCCAGTGCTGGGGCTGTGGGCTGTGGTGAGGGTGCTTTGGGCTCCTGTGGGGGAGAGGTAGGTAGAAGGGGAGGGAGGGGGGCAGAAGGGGAGTGGCGGGACCTCAGGCACAAGGGGAAGGGCCAAGGGCTACGCTTCCTGGGTGGCCAACTCACTGGCAGCCAGTGCTGATCGCAGAGTAGACAAATGATCGTCAGGCTTTGTGCTGACCAGGTCTAAGTCAGAGCAGCCTTGGGGCTGCTCTAATGTACATTCTGCTCCACATAGGCCCGGGTAAGCTGAGAATAGCTGTACTACAATGCCTTCTGGCCATGGGAAGCAGGGCAGTTGAGGCCTTTCCACCAGCCAGGGAAGCCTCTATCTGCAGGTATCCTCTGAGGGTATTGACACTGTGACATTGCACTTCATAAGCTTTATAAAAATGTTTAAGTGTGAATACGATGTAACTGGAATATGCTTTATGCAAAAGGTCTCTATAAGTTTTGTAATGAGACCTTACAAATCTACTGAGTGTGTTCATCCTATTTGGATGAATGTGTCATTCTTGTATCTGAAATTAGGAATATGAGATATCACTCTGAGGTCCTACTGTAGTTATGCAAAGTGTGGGCCATTAATGGTGGCTTAGAATCTTGATGGCTCCCATTAGCTAGGACAACTGACTGTAGATGGCTCTGTTCACCTGCAAGCCTTCACTGCATACCTGCGGGCCAGTCCTGAAAGAATGGAGGGGGGCTCACAGGACATGTGAACATGTCACATGATACTTGAATCCGTCTTTAACCTGGTGCTTTTCCATTTAGAAGGAGGAGTGGAAACCCAGAGAGACCGTGAGAGGATTCCCGCCTTGTGCCAAAGATATCAAAGGGAGTGGAACAGAACAAAGGGGGCTGCCAGTCATAAGAAATCCCCGAGTTACCACCTGAGCTGGAACAAGGCTGTACCAGGGGAAAGGATTGGGCCCAGACTGGAGGGAGTCCAGTCTGGGAAAGAAGCTTATTGGAACATCTCTCAGGGTGAGATTTATCAGTATTCCGTTTCTTAATGTATTAGGCTTCGACTTACGTGTTTTGTTTTATTTTTCCTGGTAACTTATTTGTTCTGTCTGTTATTACTTGAAACCATTTAAATCCTACTTTTTATATTTAATGAAATCACTTTTGTTTATTAATTAACCCAGAGTAAGTGATTAATACTTGGGGGAGCAAACAGCTGGGCATCTCTCCCTATCAGTGTTATAGAGGGTGGACAATTTGAGTTTACCCTGTATAAACTTTATACAGAGTAAAACGGATTTATTTGGGGTTTGGATCCCATTGGGAGCTAGTTGCTGGAGACAGGTGACCTGTTGAGCAGTTTTGGGTTAAAGTCTGCAGCGTTGGGGGTGTGGCCCAGACCTGGGTCTGTGTTTGCAGCTGGCAAGCATGTCTGGCTCAACAAGGCAGGGTTCTGGAGTCCCAAGCTGGAAGGGAAAATGGGCTCAGAGGCAAATTCAGCACGTCAGGTGACAGGGCATTGCAGGTGTTCTCCTCACCCTGGTCGAATGCCTTGTGTGGGTTGTACCTGGGGGGTGCAGGGGTGGAATGAGCCGGGGACGTCTGCCCGTTTGAGTGATCCATAGCAGGCATACGAGGCACTTTTGGGGGAGCCTTGTCCAGGCCTGCCATGGGTCAGCTCTCTCAAACCACCACCCCTGGCAGCGCAAGCCTGACCTTCCAGCCCCCTGCAGGTCTCGCTCTCTGTGTACAGGTTAGCGATCGACACTCCCAAAACCTCTGAGCGTCCCTCGGGAGTTCTCAGCCCGTTCCCCGGAGCACATGCAGAACTGTGACTCTAATCCCACAGGCGCGGTCCACAGCAGCTTGTAAGATTCAATTCAGGCCAACCACTCTATTGAGAACACAGCAATTAGATATACAGAAAACAGGAATGAGTTTATTATCAAAGAACAGAGATGCAAGCGAGAGTGAATAAATACTGGTAACACCCATTGTTTCATGTTCTGTGTGTATATAAATCTCCCCATTGTATTTTCCACTGAATGCATCCGATGAAGTGAGCTGGAGCTCACGAAAGCTTATGCTCAAATAAATTGGTTAGTCTCTAAGGTGCCACAAGTCCTCCTTTTCTTTTTGCAAATACTGGAAAGTAATGGTAACATAGGATTTTGTTTTCTAACACTTTCTAGAGCCGGGGTTCTCACAAATTTTTGGCAGCCTCAGAATGAGGCTCTGACAATACTTAACTAACTGTAGGAAAAACAAACAAATAAATTACATGTGCATATTTACATAGGGATTTTTTGCATACTCAATAATAAATATAAGGTACAGTTGTGTCTTATCTTTACTGGACCTAAACACAGAACAAACCAGTGCTTTGCACAGTCTTGTCTTTTTTGTTGTTCTTTTGCTTTTTTGGTCAAAGGTGGACGGCTGTACAACAATTCTGAACTAAATTTAAAAATGCTTTACATAATAGAAAGGATAATGACTAATAACGAAAGAATGTATCTGCCAATATGTCCAAAGTTTCTTTCACACAAAAAAAAACCCAGTCAACATAGCCCAGTAATAATAATGATAACAGTAACAACAAAATCTGAGCTGTTGCTGTTGTCTTTTCAGCTTGGTTTTTGCATCATTTAACAGCTTGCGCCTCTGAAGCTCACCGTAGTAATTTGGTTCAACTTCCCTTGCACAAGTGCTGTAGGGACGTTGCACGACATACATTTCAATTTGATGAATTTCTCTCTCACACTGCAACTTGTTCAGAAATGGAATCAGATGGCTTCGGAAACACAGGAAACTGCCTTTCCCCCTGGTGCTGAAGTGTTTCTTTTTCTTTCTCTGTTTTGCTTTTCTTAGCAGAAGGTCCCAGAGGAGCCACCTGCTGTCACATTCAAGGTCATTTTCTGGCACTAGATTACCTGAAATACTTTCTGATACCCAGTCACATTTTAACTTTTTCACCTCCCTCCCCACCCCCATGAACAATCGCAACCTACCCAAACACCACGCAGTGAGATGGCCCATAGCCACTTACAGAGCTACAATAACATGAGATGTAAACACAGTGGTTAGAGGTCTATAAAATCATGAGTAGTGCAGAGAAAGTGACTAAGGAAAAGCTATTTACTTGTTCCCATAACACAAGAATTAGGGGCCACCAAATGAAATTAATGGGCACCAGGTTTAAAACAAATAAAAGGAAGTTCTTCCTCACACAGCGCACAGTCAACCTGTGGAACTCCTTGCCTGAGGAGGTTGTGAAGGCTAGGACTATAACAGGGTTTAAAAGAGAACTGGATAAATTCATGGAAGTTAAGTCCATGAATGGCTATTAGCTAGGATGGGTAAGGAATGGTGTCCCTAGCCTCTGTTTGTCAGAGGGTGGAGATGGATGGCGGGAGACAGATCACTTGATCATTGCCTGTTAGGTTCACTCCCTCTGGGGCACCTGGTGTTGGCCGCTGTTGGCAGACAGGATACTGGGCTGGATGGACCTTTGCTCTGACCCAGTATGGCCGTTCTTATGTTCTTAGCCAAAGAATACACTTTGTGACTTGAAAGAAAACCACACCTATGTAGCTCAGCTCTGCCGGCATGGTACTATTTAAAAGGGAGCACGCATGAAGATTTATGGCATTTAGAAGACACCTTTAATACTTAACATCTGAGCGATTGTTGGGGCACTTTGGAGGCTCTTGTGGCTGCAAAACAATCAGCTGCTGGCTGCATTTGAGAAATGCTGTTCTGGAGTCTAAATGAACAAGGCCTTCCCTTAGCCACATGCTGGGGAAATGAGGTAAGACTCCTTCTCATGAGATCACTCCCTCTCAGCTGCAGAGAAAAGCTTGACAACGTAACCCTGAGTTTAAAAGGTTCAAAAGCAGATGGCACATACGGAGTTTAAACGAGACACACTTATTGCTTGAGGGCCCCACTGCCTGATTTTGAGATCTTGGCTTGTTCAAGTAGGTGTGAGTTGTATAAGTGTCACTTCTAGGAGTCTCATTTTGAGCCCCTTTCGAGTGCGGTCTCTTTTCCCATCTTTCAAGGTTTCTTCCCCACTTTGAACTCTAAGGTACAAATGTGGGGACCTGCATGAAAACCTCCTAAGCTTACTTTACCAGCTTAGGTTAAAACTTCCCCAAGGTACAAACTATTTGACCCTTGGACTTCCACTGCCACCACCAAACGTTTAACCGGCTTTCTGGGAAAGTGTTGTTTGGAAACGTCTTTCCCCCCAAAATCCTCCCCAAAACCTTGCACCCCACTTCCTGGGGAACGTTTGGTAAAAATCCTCACCAATTTGCATAGGTGACCACAGACCCAAGCCCTTGGATCTTAGAACAATGACAAAAGGATTCAGTTCTTGAAAAGAAACATTTTAATAGAAGAAACAGTAAAAAGAAAAGGATCACCTCTGTAAGATCAGGACGGTAAATACCTTACAGGGTAATTAGATTCAAAACATAGAGAATCCCTCTAGGCAAAACCTTAGGTTACAAAAAGACACACGGACAGGAATATTCATTCTATTCAGCTCAACATATTTTATCAGCCATTTAAAGAAATCATAAGCTAACGCATATCTAGCTAGATTACTTACTAAGTTCTAAGACTCCATTCCTGTTCTGTCCCTGGCAAAAGCCTCACCCAGACAGACACAGACCCCTTTGATGTTCTGCCTCTTTCCAGCTTTTGAAAGTATCTTGTCTCCTCATTGGTCATTTTGGTCAGGTGCCAGCGAGGTTATCCTAGCTTCTTAACCCTTTACACGTGAAAGGATTTTTCCTCTGGCCAGGAGGGATTTTAAAGGTGTGTACCCTTCCCTTTATATTTATGACACCATCACATACACCTCAGGTTTGCTACAGATCCACCGTCTTCCCATGTAGCACCGTGAGCTGCTGACCCCTTTCTCGTCGTTCAGATACGCACAGTCACCTCCTCCTCTTAAGTGAAACCTGCCACACAGAAGCCAGGGAGCTGCAGTCAGGCAGAGGCCGGGCATTTCACACCAGTCCCAGCCAGGGGAGCCATTCTCCACAGTGCAGGCCTGAGTGCGGAGCAGCTACTCTCCCAGCCCCTCAGGAGCAGAGCTCAGGACAGCGGGGGCTTTGCAGAACCGCTGACTGTTCCTGACCCTCTATGCTGAGCAGCCCACAGGGGTGCTGAAGAATGGACAGTCCCCAGCAGGACAGAGAGAATTTGTTAGACTGATTGTCAAAAGGGACCGGCCCTCTAACAAGAGGGGCAGACCATCACCAGAACCAGACGACTGAGCAGGAAAAGCGGGGGACAGGAAGGATCTCGCCTCCTTGAAACACATGGAGCAGAACCAAGATGACACTGAAAGAAGAAATTGCATTCAGGGGTTTCCTTCTCCGTTGATCTATAACTCTTGAGCTTTCCATTGGGCATGGGGGAAAAAGAGAGTGTTGAAGAAGTTCCTTTGTGAAAGCATGTGTTCCTTGTTTGTAACCCTCACGTAAGTCTCCCAGAGTTCATCTGGTGTGGAGGGTGGAGCTCTAGGGACAACATGCCTCTCGGGAGATTTGGGAGGGTTCAGCACTGGTTTTGGATCCTACAGCAGCTGATCTGCAGGGTCCCACATCCTAAGGAGCATACCAGACAGGGAGTCTGTACCCCAGGAGAATGCCACAGAGGCTCGAACTCAGGACAGTGTCTGGTAGCTCTTCAGACCCAGTGAGGCTGGAAGCAGGTGGGATCCAAAGGTTGGGTCCAATACAGCAGAATGGGGACTGTCCATTGGGGAGCCCTGACCCAGCGCCAAAAGAGCCTGATTTTTCAAAGTACTGAAGTAACCCAGACCAGAGAAGTGGGGGGGGTCTCCATCCCCCTCTAATGGCTGGCCTGCAAAAGAGCTTTATCAATCGGGGGGGAGTTTCAGTTAAAGAAGTGGATTCTTTCGCTCCTATGGCAGAGGCTCATGCTTCTACTGCTGAAGTCCCAGGGTTCAAGCAGCGCTGGTTTTGTGATCACACTTGGAGCCCACTGAAACCCATCGCGGGGTGTTGGGCAGCCATCACTACTGTACCCCGTTCCCGTGGGAGCCCCAGGCGTCCAGCACCTGTGAACCGCAGGCTCCTTTAACATCGGTGCCTTGTTGCGGATTCAGAGGCCTCACCAGCCAAGTCACTCAAACCTGCCGGCTGCAATCCCCAGCGGGACCTGCACCTGCCATGCAGTGCTCGGCATGCTGCCCTCTCCAGCAGCCACTGTTAACCTGAGCTCCCTGCTGCCTCCTTTCCCCAAGGCGGGTCAGACACCCCAGGGACCTTGCTGAAGAGGGCTGGGGGAGAACAGCGAGTGTCCCAGCTGAAATCCCAGCGCGCAGCGAGGGCATCTCTGGCTATGGCGGGCTCTGTCTCCGGCCCAGCACCGTGCTGCGGGGAGGAGCCGAGAGTTCAGGGACACGCCGGCTCCCATCGGTCTCCGATACACGCAGGACGCGAACGGACCAGGGTCGTGTCTGGTGGTTTCACTAGCACTGAATGGTGGATCTACCTGAGCTCAAACCGCTCAGACACCAGAATCCCCAAGCCCAGGGAATTAGTCCAGAGGGGTGAGAGAGACTCACAGGTGGTTGAATTTGGTGCCATTGGCCCATTTCCAGGGCTGACCCTGCTCCCTCCAGAGGCCGATCCAGTGGTCATAGACACCCTTATGGCGCAGCAGGAACGCCTTAAAGAAAGCTGAGGGACAGCAGGTATCAGCCCCACCTCCCATGCTCCCCCCCCCACCGCCCCTCCAGGGCTCTGTGCTGCAGAGAATCCCAGTCACATATTGAAGGGTGCTCAGTTTATTTTCAGGGGGGATTTTCCCCTCCCTCTTGCAAAGCACAAGATCCCCCGGGCAGTCTTAACCCTCCCACCGCACACAGCAGCCCCACCCCGGTGCTCCCAGTTACCCACACCCCAAGTCCCCCTGAGCTGGGGGCAGCTGTTGGGTCTGAGCTCTCTGCAGAGACGGCTCTTCTCACAGAGCAGCCACCGCTCACCCCAGCAAGGCAGGAGGAGGGAGGGAGGCAAGCTGAAGTGGGAGGGGTCAATGTGAAAGGATCCCCTCCTCCCCCGCCTCCTCAGCTGGCTGCTCCTTTCCCATCCCCACAACAGGAGCACTGGCTGGGTTCTCAGTCCCACTCCAGCAGCCAGCAGGCCAGGAGATGCTTGAGCCAGCCCTGCCCTAGACAGAAGCTGTCTCCCTATTTGGGGAGGGGGGCAGCGGAGAATGGGCAATCCCTGTGATCACACACAGGCAGTAGGGCCCTGGGCCCAGCCAGGGCTGGCGTTCAGCGGCTGGAAGTTCATTCACTCCGGCCTCCCAGCACGGGAGGGCTCACAGCTGCTCTTCACCCCATGGGGCAGAGCCCAGGTCCTGCTGCAGCAGCCATCCCTGTGCCCAGATTAGTGTCTGGCAACTCGAGAGTCTCTCACCGTTTCCTGATCACTGTCGATCCCAGCCAGGGAGGCACCCGGGGCAGAGCAGCGGCTTCGGCTGTCGGTCCAGCTCCCTTCCGTCTCTGAGAAATAGTAGCATTTCCCTCGGTATCCTTTCCAGCCGTCCGGGCACGAGGGGCTCGCAGGGGGGCACAGATCAGCTGATGAAAGCTGAGAGGTCAGCGCTGAGAATGAGACAGTCACATGGAGGGTAAGAATTGCAACGAGAATTGGGCATTTGACTGGTACAAAAATTGGTCAACTGACCAGTCAAATCTGTCAAAGAGTGGTCAGATATTTTAAAATACCAATTTATCAGAATTGGTTACCTCCCGCCAGGAAGAAAAAAGAGCAAGACGTCATTGTCTCCAGTAGGTTTAGCTTTCGATAGATATGGATCTACCTAATTTTTTAAAAAATGTACTTCACTGAGTTATTTTAGCTCAGAAAAAAAAGGCAAAACAATGAAACCAAGTTCTGGAAAACACCAGTGAGGCTCCAAGACGCAATCCGAAAGGCAGGCTGCCTCCTACCCCCAGGGCTCTCGCTGGAGCATTTGACTGCTGCCAAACAGGCAGTCAATTGACCGGCTTGCCAAGCCCATTGGGACCCCCAGCTGGGGCTGGTCCACTGCAATCAGATGCAGGGGGACGGAGACGTTTGTCACTGTAAATTTGCCTGGCAAGAAGGATTCCAGGGACACTCCCAGCCTGCGAGGGACTGACACAGCTCAGAGCATTTCACCCCAGGCACAAGATCAACAGCTGGACGTTCAACCTAGCAACAAACAGCAGGTGAACAACTGAGAAGAACGTGGGAACTTTCACTCAGGGACATGAAAGCCACAAGGGGGCGCCAGAAACCACAGCCATGGGAAGTGACCTGTTGCACTGTGGGCCAGGAATGATGGAACTTAATTCACCTCCTACCTGCAGACTTTTCTCTCCCCAAACACAGCAGCAAGAAAGGCACTTTCTGGAAGCCCTCACGGCTGTGTAACCCTTTCAGAGCCATGAAAGAGCAGCAGTGGGGTCACCCATAAGTGACACCAAAGAGGATTTGAAAGGCCTGTCTAGTTGAGAGGAGTTGGACTCAAACCCCTCCAGATGTTTTCGAGCACGTCACTTTTGTTTGCACCACAGTAACTCGGTAGCTGGTTTTCAAGCCTTCCCATGTGGCTGGCGCTCAGCGAGGAACAGACACTCTAAGTTGGGAAGAGTTAGGAAACGTGGCAGCGGTGATCAGAAAGCGAGCATGTGTTCACCTCACTCACAAGGCATGTCTGACCCTGTAGATTTCACTGTCCAGTGCACGGTAGCCCACACCCCTGCCCTACTGAACTGAGCAGAGAAGTCAGTGACTAACAGTTGATGGCACAGGCTGTCTCCACCATCCATCTCCAGCTCAGATGCCACATGTTCTGCAGAGCTCCCTGCACCTGCAGGTGTGTAACCAACCTTAAGCTCACAGATTCCCACCTTACACAGCGAGAACCAATGCTGCCCATTGCAACAGCCTGCCATTACAGCAGGGAGCTGGGATTCAGGGCGCATCTGTATCCGAGCAATCTGCACCAGTATAATCACAGTGACGCAGTGACATCAGGGCAAACACCTCCTGGAGATGCGCTGGAGCAGTGCGGCTCGCTCTGGTAACTTCCTGCAGCAAACTGCACCAAGGCAAGCTCCTTTGTGCACCAGTGCAGTGCGTCTGCTTTAGCGGTTTGCACCAATTCAACTACACGGACGTCATGACATCGGCACAGAGGATTCCTAATGCAGACGGACCTGGATTCAATCCCCTCTGCCAGCTGCTAAACCCTCCTGGGGCCCAGTGATCGGATCCCAGGACAATAGAGAAATCCCACCCCCGACATTCCCCAGCACGCCCTGCCCCTGACAACGGGGGGATACAACAGGGTTCATGTTCACCGGAAACAGACGCCCTCTGCATGAGCACACGCTGTCTGTGCAGCCCGGGGGAGTGAATGGTGCTAAGGGACACTTCATGGCCAAGCTCAGCGATTGGGGGGTTTCCACACTGCGCTGGTGGAGGGGTCTTGACTTAATTCTATGGCTCATTTCAATAACACGGCAGCACCTGCCGCCCGGCCACAGGCGTGACCTGAAGATCCAGGAAGGCCAAGCTGGTAACCTCAGAGTAACACAGGGAAGGCAAAGGGCTCAGGGTTGCACTGCATCCTGTCCCACTGGACACCCTGGTCAGGGACTGCTTCATGGCGCGTGGCAAAGGTGACTTGGGTCCAAAGTGCTCAGAGATGGGCTGGGGGGGCTAATGTCAGTCAGATCGTCCTGACACAGAGAGTGCCCAGGTGCAGGGGTCTGGGAGGAAGATCCCCCAGGAATCCTCTGCCCCAGGGGCAGAAGCCGGACAGGCCGGGAGGAGAGAGTGAGTGTGGCAGGTCACGGGGGAATGGGATGGGCGGAGATCATAGATGGAGGGGAAGGGAGCGGGGCGGAAGCTGGGAACTCACCTGCCAGAGCAATGATGGCAGCAATCAACGCAGACCATACAACTATCACTGCAACCACAACTCTACAGGTTGGACTTTTCTTGCAGTTCCAAGGAGGGTCTGAAACAGAAAGACCCGTCAGGCAGGGCTGGGAGGACACGTCTCACTGACAGCACCGGGGCTGGAGCTGCCCTGCAACATGCACCGTTCTTGTCTAGTTTTTGTAAAGCTCTCCAACACCACTTTCTACAAACCATTACCCTCTGATCCCACTGAGGGTTTCCAAAAGTTAGTGCCTGTCTCACCCACCGCAACCTGCAAGGTCTCGTGCCAGCAAAGGGAAGCTGCTCCCAGATCTGGAGCTGCATTCGCATGTCCTGAGGGCTGTCCTGCACCATGGTCACTACGGGCAGGTAGGTCATCAACCTCCATCTCTGTCCCAGCTGCAGGATGGCCTCTGGTTCCTGCTCCCTCAGGCACCTGGAGATACTGAAAAAGGGGTGGGGTTGGCAGAACAGGAGAACACCCCATGAGGTTAAGAAATGGCAGTGAGAGCCTTTTCCCTCCCTGGGAGATTATGGTGTCCCTCTGTGGGGACTCCCTTCCTGGCAGATGCTAGTGAGCTATTGAAAGAGCTCAGCCTGTTTAGATTATAAAAAAGATTGGGTGGTGACATCATTGAAGTGTTGAAGTGACTTCATGGAGAGAAAATATTGGGTATTAAAGGGCTCATTAATCTATCAGAGAAAAGCATAACAAGACCCAGTGGCTGGAAACTCAAAAGAGACCAATTCGTATTAGAAAGAGGGCACACATATTCAACAGTGAGGACGAATCACCAAAGGAAGAAACTAGAAAGGGAAGTGGTGGGAATTCCCCACCTCTTGATGTCTTCTAATGAAGACTAGATGCCTTTCTGGAACGTGTGTAGTCAAAAATTAGCTCCTATGCTCTACAGAAAGCATGTGATATGCAGGGGGTCAGATGACACGCTCTAATGGTCTCTTCTGTCCATAAAGTCTGCTAATTGATGAAAAATGAGCCTAGCATGGGGAGAAGCCTCTGATGTTTTACTGTGTTCGGCTTGAGCCCACAATGAACGCTCATTGAGAGGGGTGATCTAGGGGAAGCAGCTCAAACATCCAATGTGGCTGGACAGGGGCAGGACATCAGCACTGCAGGGGAGGGGTGGGTGTGGCAGTGACATCACAAGGGCCTTTGGCAGGACCTCAGCCTATTGGACAAAGGTGGTAGGGAGGCGATGACCTCACAGAGAGATCTTGACATCAGCCAGGCAGGACAGGGGTGCAGGACAGGGGCCACCTCGGAGATCCCTGTGGCTTTGCTTCAGCACGTCTCCTTCTCGAGGTCTCTCCTAGAGGACTGAGAGAGCATTCACTTTCACATTCGTGAGCGCAAGGAGGACCCTCTTCGGAGTTTTCTCCTTTTCTTTTAGTGGTTTTGCTCGAAAACAGACGTCCCTGTATAGAAGGTAAGAGCCTCGGAGAGGTTTGGAACCTGTTCAGTCTGATCCATCAGGTGTCGGCTGATTTTTAGGAATGGAAAACACTAGATTGCGGGGGCAGCATTTTATTTCCGACCTAAGACTTTGTCCCTTAGAATTACTGGGGACATTGGGGTTTCTCCTTTTTGTTTTCCCTTTTCCTGTCTCTCCCTCCTTTCTCGTCTTCTCTTGCATCTTTGTCCTTTTCCCCTGCTTTCCTTTCACCACCAGGACCTGTCTGTGCGTGTGGAGTTGGGGACGGAGGGAGGGAGGGGGGGTTGCACTCCAACTCTCATTGCGGGAGGCCCTCCCAAAGACATGTGGCTGGAATAGTGCTCTAAGAGTGACTCCCTCCGGTGGTGACCCGGGACATCTGGTGAGAACTCTCAGCTTTCTGCTTCTCAGAGTCTCAATGCTGATTGGGGGAGTTTGGGGCTATTGTGAGGGAGGAGGCTCAGGTCCTTGTGACCCTCTTTTAAGACCAAGGAAATAGGGCGTAACCAAACATGTATTTGATTGCACTTGCCGCTTTTCTCCATTCATTGTCTTGGAGTAATTCACGATTCTCTCTCTAATGGGCTAGTTCTTCTAAAATACTTACTAAAGAATTAGGTTTTAATAAAGCCAAATGCAACCCCATACCTCCAGTAACAAAGGAGTCAGGCGGCACCCTACAGAATTGGGGACAATCCGCTGGAAAGCAGTGACCCTGAAAAGGATTTTGGGGTCATAGTGGACAAGCTGTTCAACATGAGCTGTCAATGTGAAACTGTGTTAAAAAAGGTTAAAGCCATTCTTGGCTGGATAGAGTAGTGAGGATGGAAAGGGAAGTGAAAGAGCATTGGTGAGACTGATGTTGGAATGTTGAATCCAGTTCTTGTGTCCACATTTTGAATATTATGTTAAAACAATTGGAGAGGGTGCAGAAAAGATTCATAACTGAGTGATGGGGATGATGCCCTATTATGAGACATTGAAAAAGCTCAATCTGCTTAGTATATACAAGAGAAGAATGAGAAGTGAGTTGCTTGACTTCATGGAGAGAAAATGTTGAGTATAAAAGGGCTCTTTTATGTCTCAGAGAAAGGCATGACAAAACCCCATGGATGGAAGCAGAAATCAGAAAAAGGATAATGACAATAAGACCCAGATTTGTAAGAGGGTGGTGTTAGGGGGCTTATTCCTTCACCCACTTACTTCCCTGGTCCTTCTCACATGAACAGAGAGCAACAATACCCGAAGTCCAAAGGTGCAAACAATTCGATGTTTATTGGGGTGAACTTCCAGCAAGCATGATTCCAGTTTCCTTCCTTAGTATCCTCCTTCCCAGCTCTGACACCACAGAGCCTTACACCTATGTCCCTGTTCCGATTCCTGCCCTTAGCCAAGCATGATTCCAACTTCCTTACTCCCATTCCCTGTTCCCATTTCCCCCTTTAGCAAAACATGATTCCAATTTTCTTACCCCCATTCCCTGTTCCCATCTCCCCCTTTAGCAAAACATGATTCCAATTTTCTTACCCCCATTCCCTGTTCCCATCTCACACACCCACATGCCCACCCCCACCCACCCCCCATTGACTACAGATTATATAGTAAAACTTGAGTTCTGCTTAGCTATACCTTAACCAATCATTTTCCTGAAATTTAACTAACCAATCCTAACATATTGTAACATGATTATGTAACCAATTATATCCCACCACCTCAATTAGTTTACACCTAGCAAAATTAATTATACAGCAGACAGGAACAATCACAGAACCAGACAGAGATGATACAGACAAACAACAGCAAAGTGGGAACTATAATGACAAAACAATACAGAAGTGAGGATTTCACATCCCAGCTATTGATAAGTGAGTTCTTGCCAGACAGGATGCTATCAAACTAAGTTTCCTTTCACATTTTCTAGGCACTTCCCTTTCTCTGGAGGTGATAGGAATACAATCCTGTCCTGATACTGCCTAACAGCCCAATAGCACCTTATTTCAATGTGACTAGTTTGGAATGTGAGGATGTGACCGTTCGCTTCCCAGTTTATGGCTGCCTCTGCTGCTTAGCCAAAGGCCTTAGCCTAAGAACAGGGCCTCAGACTGTCACAGTAAGAGAAGGCCCTTACACCAGCAGACAGTGATTTTGATTCTTTCTTTTATACCTCTATCACTAGCCAAGTGATAAGAATACACCTAAATTCTTAGAGTATAGGCCTTTGCAGACAGGCCTGAATATCTATATCCTAACAGGTGGTTTGTCATTGGCACAAAGTACCAAGAGAAATGATGGCTTCTCCATCTCTTGATCTCTTCGAATAAAGACTAGATGCCTTTCTGGAAAATGTTTGAGTAAAAGAAAAGCCCAGCTCTTCTGACATACAGGAGGCCTTAGGATACGCAGGGGATCAGATTAAATGCTCGAATGGTTCCTTCTGGCCATAAAGTCAACTAACTTGTGAAAACCTAATTGCGGCCTGGGGAAGAACTTCTGTGTTCTACTATGTAGTCGGTGTCACCCCACAAGGAAGTGACATTGAGTGGGGTGATCCAGGGGAAGCGGCTGAAACATCCAATGTAGCTGGACAGGGGCAGGACATCAGCACTGCAGGGGAGTGGTGGGTGTGGCAGTGACATCACAAGAGCCTTTGGCAGGACCTCAGCCTATTGGACAAAGGTGGTGGGGAGGCGATGACCTCACAGAGAGAACTTGACATCAGCCAGGCAGGACAGGGGTGCAGGACAGGGGCAAGCTCGGAGATCCCTGTGGCTTTGCTTCAGCACGTCTCCTTCTCGAGGTCTCTCCTGGAGGACTGAGAGAGCATTCACTTGCACGTACGTGAGCGCAAGGAGGACCCTCTTTGGAGTTTTCTCCTTTTCTTTTAGTGGATTTGCTCGAAAACAGACGTCCCTGTATAGAAGGTAAGAGCCTCGGAGAGGTTTGGAACCTGTTCAGTCTGATCCATCAGGTGCTGGCTGATTTTTAGGAAAGGAAAACATTAGATTGTGGGGGCAGTATTTTATTTCCGACCTAGGATTTTGTCCCTTAGAATTACTGGGGACATTGGGGTTTCTCCTTTTTGTTTTCCCTTTTCCTCTGTCCCTCCTACCTTTCTCTTCTTGCTTCCTTTGTCCTTTTCCTCTGCTCTCCTCCCACCACCAGGAGCTCTGTGTGTGGAGCGGGGTCCGGGGGGGTTGTGGGAGGCCCTCACAGAGAGGTGAGACTGGACTAGTGCTCCGAGAGTGATCCCCTCGGTGGTGACCGGGGCCATTCTTTGGGCTATTTAATGAGAACCCTTAGCCTCCCACCCCTCAAAGTCTCAACCTTGATTGGCTGAGGAGGGGGCTATTGACAGGGAGGAAACTCTGGTCTTTGTTGTTCTCTTTTATGACCAAGCAAATAAGTCACAATCAGTTATACGTTTGACCAATGTGGATGCTGCTCTCCATTCATTGTCTCGGAGCAGTTCATGATCCTCTCGAACATTCCAGTTCTTCTGAAATAATTGCTGAATAATTACTATGAACAATTGTTGGTCTGTAGCTCATTTGAGAGCAATTCTGCTACTGACTGGCTGCATCAGCTAAGACAAGTCCCTGCTCCTTTCTCAGCCTTCGTTTCTCCTTCTGTCAAGAATGAATAACAATCCTCTCCCACTTACCTCACCATGGGTGGATGCTGGGGATCCACTGAACAGTGTCACTCGGAGCAGTGCAGACTGGGGGGTGTCCTATCACACTGAGCCATATCAGATTATAACCTAATATTCAATTTGATTTGTATTTTATTGTTTTGGAATTGTGAAAAGCAGCAACTACTTAGCTCAGAGTGAAGCATCTCATCCAATTTTCTAGAGCATAGTGTCTCCCCTTTGTGTATGATGAGACAGTTGAATGCACTGTGACGGACAGGAGATGCTCTTGTTTTGCAAACAGATATTTTTGCAAAGAATTTTCATCCTACTTGTTATGATTTCAAGAAACAAAGTGGTTTCCTTTGAATGGATTTTCTGACAGAAAAAGGTTTCCATGAAAATGTTCACCCCTTATTTCCTGGGCCTTATCCCTGCCTCTGGGGGTTGTTGTCTGTTAGTTAGAACAGGAATCAGGACAGTTGTCTTCTCTTTCTGGCTCCGTCACCGCTTCGCTGTGTGACACCTTGGGTAGGTCCAATGGGAACAGGGTCAATTCTCTAACTCCAGGCAGCAGGAAGCCTGGGTGAGATAAGGGATGTTAAGGCCATCTGCGAAGGAGAAAGGGATGTTTCCAGGTGTTGAATGTCAAGAACTCTAAACTTTGCTAAAATGGATAGTCTCGAGAAACAAGAACTAGTTGGGGCCAAACTTTAACCATTGTCTTTTATAAAGCCCATTCAGGAATGTGAGTCCCAGAGAGCCATAGAGAGGGGGAGCAACTTGCCCAAAGTCCCACAGATCAAGAGGCAGCAATGGAAGCAGGAGTGACACTCTCTCTCAAAGGCAGGGGGACCAGACATTAGGGCCTGGTTGCAATTGCCAGCTGTGGGAGGGAGTGTGCGGCAGTGGTCAGTGAAGGGGTCCATCCATGGCTCTGACACTCGGTGTGACCCTGTGGTCGCAGCTGAGGCCCGTTTGCCGTCAGTAGGGTTGGGGTCCCATGGCTACAGCCCAGTGGGTTTGGGAGGCTCCAGGAAGGTGAGTAAAGTGCTGGGATGTCAGGATCCGGAGGCGCTGTCACCTCCGCCCTAGGGCCGTGTTCTGCACCCCCTGCTGCTGGCTGAGTTTCTCCGTCCCTTGGCAATCAGACAGACTCTTGTTTTCACAGCCAGTCGATCGCCCTCGTGTCATCACCCTGCCTGCTGGCTGGGCAGGGTAACTCCTGAGGTCACCACCCTCTCCAGCCTGCCTTGGGCTTGGAGAGTGAGGAGGAGGGTGAGGGACGTCTGCTGACCCTGAACATCCGCCATCCATTGTACCATCACTGAGAGCACGTGAGTGGCATTCGGGTTCCTCGGTGTGTTCCCCTCTCTGTCTGGGGGAGAGACTATCTCCAAAGGGGGATTTCATTTGCAAACAGCCCCCAAGAGCCCCTCACTCTTAGGCCAGGCAGGGGCTTCTCCAGAGCCGTCTCCAGTGTGTTTGGAAAGGTTCCAGCAATGGGGCTTCCCAGCCCTTCCCCTCCCAGCCCTTCCCTCCCAACCCTTCCCCAGGCTGAGAGTCTCTGAGGTGAACCAGACCCTGTGAGCTGCTGAGCCTGGAAATCAATGGGGAATGAGGAGGGCTCTGTGCTTCCTGTGCCGAGGGCCTTTGTGACTTTGATGTGAGGAATGATTTCCCAGGAGAAGTCCGGACTCCTGGCTTCTGTTCCTTCTCTAGCCTGGGTGGGAGAGTGGCCTGGGACGACAGGAGGGGACTGCTTCTCCAGAGTAACCGATGGTCTTTGGGACTGACCTCATTGCTGGAAAAGGATGAGACTTCCTGGCTATTGCAGCAGCAGGGATTACGAGGGGGAACGTTGGGAGCGGATCATGCAATGAACTCCTGCCCGTGTGTGTAGATGGCACTCCCTGCACTCCTGTGCGGGCAGAGGGGGCGGCTGTGGCTGGAGCAGGGAGGAGGAGGGACGGAAAAGGCCCAGGAGTGAAAGGCTGCCTTGAGCCCAGTCTCACCCCTGCTCCCCGCTCGGTTCCAGGATGGCCAGGCTCCTGCGGATGTTGCGGAGGAAGGCTCTGCAGGTGGCCCCAGAGCCTGAGGGAAGCAGCTGCCGTCTTCCCAAGGGGCAGAGCAACCCCTGCATCCCTGCTGGCGGGGAAGCAGGTCCCATCCAGGCCAGACGGCGGAAGTGCCCGGCCTTCTGGAAAAGGACCCCGGCTCCCGGCGCAGGCGCCGAGCTGGGAGAGGCCCCGACCAGGCCCCAATGGAGCTGGCCCAGGCTGCGGTTTTGCAGACAGGACCCAGCCCAGGAGGGGCGCCGGGCAGGGTGGCTCTGGGGCTTGTTGTGTGGGCAGCAGCGGCCCCAGGAGCCCAGACCTCGTTCCCATCAGGAGGCATCGCCCTGCCCGGTCTCTGAGGACCTTCCAGCCCCTGCAGGCCAGGAGGGGGAAGGTCCCTGTCCCAGCACGGGCAGCTCAGCATGGGACAGTGGCAGCACCTGGGCATCTGGCAGCAGCCAGGCCGATGGAGGCCACTGCTTTGTTCCAGGTGAGGAGCCGGGCTGGGCTCCGGGAGGGCTGAGGACGGGATGTGAACACCCTGGGCCCAGATGCTCTCCCAGGGATACGGGGGGCGGGTCTCAGCCCAGGTGTCTGGCCTGAGCCCCGCGAACCCCACGGACAGCAGCAGCCATCACACAGCTGCCCCTTCCGCACGGGGACCTGGGGGTGGGGGCATGAAGAGCTGCTGCCACTTTGGTCCTTGCTGCTCCAGGGCCGGGGGAATCGGCACCTCCCCTGGAGTCCTGGCCAGTGGAGGGGGGTTTCTTCTCTGGGCTTCTGCAGCTGTTGGGGGCTGAAGGCATCCCTGAGAGGGAGGTTTGGGGCCCCATCTGCCCTGGGTGCCTGAGGTGGGAAGGGGGGTCTTGAATCCTGCTCTGCCCACCACGCCCCTGTCCTTCCCTCCCTGGTGCAGGGACCCCCCTGGATTCGGAGCAGGAGGAAGGGGTGGACGTGGCCAAAGATGAAGCTGCTCTCAAGGTCATCCGAGAGCAGCTCCAGTGCAGAGATAAGGTACAAATGTTCCCCACTGGGCTGGAACCAAGATTGCCCTGCCCCTTCCCAGCATCCCCACCCCCTGCCGAGGGTCTTGTGCCTCCTGATCCACCACCCCCAATGGGACCCTTTTACATCCATGATGTGGGACCCCCAAGATGGGGGTGTCCCACAACAGCCAAAGTCATCTCCCCCCACAGGCACTGTCCCAGTTCCTGATCCTGCTTGTGTAGGAGTGGTGGGGGATTTGGACAATAGGCGGGTCCCCACAATCCCCCATTGAGGCCTGAGCCCTGGAGCTGGTGTGGGTGGGGCAGGAAGGTCCCTCATTAACAGGTTGTCTCTCGCTATACCCCACTCCCGGTGGGTACAGGATGAGGGGCAGCAGCTCCTGTTCCTTCAGGCCATCTACCCCGCATGTCTGGCTGCACGGGAGAGAGGGGAGGACACGCTGGAGCCGCGCTGCTGCAAGGCGGCTGTGGTGAAGAGGATCGTGGTGAGTGAGACACGCCATACGGCAGCTGGAGGGAGGGGGAGAATTGTGGGGCTGGGGGGCAGCTGAGAGTGGGGGACAAGGAATCTCATGGTCCCAGCTCAGTCGTCGGGATGGGGCTGAATGGGGGCAGTTTTGACAGGGAGGAGGAGAGAAGGGGATTGGGAGTGAGCTGGGCAGGAATCCGAGAAGGGGGACAAGTCGGATGGGCAGGAAGGAATTGGAGGAGCGGGAGGTGGTGGGGGATCCTGCTGGCCATGGGGGGCACTGGCTGTGTCATCTCCTCACTGGGAGGCGTCAGTCGGGCCTGAATCTCACACGCTCCTTTGTCTCTTTCACGTCTCACAGGAGCTCATCGAGGAGCTTCCCGATGACTCGTCACCCAGCGCCGTCCTCGCCCACTCCCTGGCTGCAGTGGGCTACCTCTGGTACTGAGACAGCCCCACCCCCCCACCCTGCCGGCTCCCCTCACCCCAGTGCTGCTCAGGCCCAAGGCTGGGAGTCACCGTCACTGTCCCTCCCAAGTCACCTCCCAAGAGTGGCGCCTCTGGCAGAGATGGTGGGGTGGGGAGGGTCACTCTCTCCTGGCGGGGCTCTTCTTTTCACTCCCATAACATGACAGGGGCCTTGGGAAGGGGCTCACTCCCGGGCTCCGATACAGGAGGGGCAGCAGGCTCCAGGGAACAGCAGCTATTCCTGTCCTGCCACTGTCTGTCTGGGACACCTTGGCCTTGTCATTCCCTAGCGAAGTGCCTCGGTTTCCATTCTCGCCAGCCTGTGCCTCTATCCCTGTGGCTTGGTGTCTGTGTTGGCGACAGTCCCACCCAGTACTGCACAGTCTAATACAGCTCCTCTCTCTTGCCAGCACCATGAAACCTGCCCTGGAGCCAGCCCTAGAGACCCACCTCTTGCGAGCTGCCCTTCACTCCGTCTTCACCCTGGGCACAGAGAAGGACTCCACCGCCATCCAGGTACCTCCTCCTCCATCCTCCTCCTCTTCCAGAGTAGTCCTTGGTCCCTACTCCCTTGATTCGCTGGAGCTCCAGATTTAAGGGTGGGGTAGTGGAGATGGAACAAGCTGCAGGCTTGGATCCTTCCCTCCAGCAGGGAAGAGATTACCCCTCCCTGGGGGATTTTTCTTTCTTTCTTTCTTTCTTTCTTTCTTTCTTTCTTTCTTTCTTTCTTTCTTTCTTTCTTTCTTTCTTTCTTTCTTTCTTTCTTTCTTTCTTTCTTTCCTAAGCCGTGTTTGGCCCAGAAGCCCAGGTTCCATCCATAGCAACTTGGCTGTTTCCTACTCTTCTGCCTACAAGGCCCTCTGCAGAGACCTGCTAAGCTCATGGATTAAAGGTCCAGGGGTCATCAATTCTTGCAAATTGCCTGCAGTGGGATGTGAAGGAGAGAGGCCAGGAGATGTGTTTGGGAGTCTCCCCAGTGCTTCCCAGAGACCCCTCTTCCCATCCTGTGGCAGGTGTAGGCCCAGGTTCCCTAACTCTGACCCATGCTTTGCAGACTCTGCACAAAGTCATCCCAGAGGTCCTGGATGCCATGCTGGGGAACCTGCTGGCAGAGTCCCCAGACACAGACAGGCTCCACTTCATCTTGGAGGTGAGCCCCATTTCACCGTAACTCTTTGGGGGACTGGTAAGGAGAGACTGGAAGATCCATTTTCTACTCTGTCCTCCTAGCTGGGTCCCCAGTGGGCCGTCCTTGGTTGGTGGGTCAGTGCAATGTAGTGTCAGGTCCTTCCTTCTTGAGGAACAGAGGAAGGAGCTGGGACTCCAAGCCAGAGCTCTGCCTGGTTCTGCTGAGCACTAAGCACAGGGCTCCTGGCTGTCTTGGGGAGAGAGAGTCTGAAAATCCACCCTTCCCCCTCCCCTCCAACACACAGAGCCCATGAGATTAGGGAGCTACTTCTCAGAGAAGAGGCACATGCTCCTTCCTAGAGAAACAGGAGGGCCCCAGGGAATCAGCCCTTCCCTCTGATCTGCTCTGAAATTCCTGGGGGGATTGTGCTCTCAGTCACTCCCTACTTCCCCCCAAGGATTTGCATAGCAGGGAAGGGCCGAGGGTTCAGTCTTCTTTCTGGTGAACTGTTCAGGAATCAGGAATTCTGGGAGGATGGGACCAGCCCCTAGATTGTCCCAATCTAGAGAGATGCGGAGAAGTTGTGACCTGAAGGGTACAAGCTGCATCCTGGGGGAAAGAATCCCCTTCTAAAGCTCTGCCATCAAGGACTCAGCTATTTCCCCCTGCGCAGAATGTCTCAGGCCCCTGGGGCTGGAGGCGTGGGGGGCTCATTTGTAAAGCAGGAGCAGCTGGCCACTGAGTCTGACCTGCCTCCTTTCCCCACAGCATGTCAACCTCTGGGTCGTGTCCAGGGTGTCGCAGGAGCGAGCCAGGGCCATCAGGAGCAGCACAGCCCTGCTGAGATACACAGTCACTCTCCCTGAGTTTGACGTAAGTGAGCTCCGAGCCCAGCTTGCTGGCTCCAGGCGGAGGCGGGCTGGCTCCAGCGGGCTGCAGGATCTGCTGCTGCTGCCGGGGCTGTGGCTTCGGAGGGTTCTTCATGGGGAGGCAGAGTCAGAGCAGGACTGAGCTAGCTTGAGTCAAGTTCTTCTTGTCCTGGTTCAGTGTTGACCCTGGGCCTTTAAGGGGACCATGCTCCAGCCCCTGCTTGGCATCCCGGGCTCCCTTGGCAGCAGAGCAAATGAAGGTTCGATCTCAAGCTCCTCTCCCCCAGCATCTCCTGTAGAGGGGCTAAGGGGAAGGAGCCCTCTGGCCCAGGGCAGACAGGGAGCTGAGAGGAAAATGCTGATGGAGTCCCCTCTGCTCTCCCTTCCATTAGATCTCAGCCGAGTTCCCTCAGATGGGTCGCCATGTGGCCCAGCTGGCTCTATTTGTCAGCGATCCAGACAAGGACATCAGCCGGCAGGCCAGGGAGGGGACTTACCGGCTCTACCAACTGCTGCTCCAACAGAAGGGTAAGGAACCCAGCTGGGACACGGAACCCAATAGGGGACTGAGAGTGACCATATGTTGATAATGGGACCCTAGACCATTTCTCTCAGACTGACCCCAGCCGGAGGACAAGTCTCTCTCTGCCTCTGTTCTTCTCCACTCCACTGTGGAGCCACCAATGGGATTGGAAGGACACAGAAACTGCAACCAGAATGAGGAGAAAAGTCGCTCTCTCTCTCTCTCTCTCTTCCAGGTCTGACCATACATGACGTGGAGGATCTCTGGTGCTATGACTGGCACCAGGACAGAAGGCTCTTAGGCTACAAGAATACAGCCAGAGTAGGGGAGGTAAGGGCACTGTGCCAGGGCATGACACAGCTCAGGGAGTGTAGCTGGCTGGGTTCCCTGCAGTGGAGGCCTCCTGAAGACAGGAAAAGAGCCTGCTCCTTATTTCCAGCTCACAGTTCCTCATCCAGCAACCAGTGGGACACGCTGGTGCCAAAGGTCCCACACTCGGACTGGGCCAGGAGTCTCCTTGTTCTTGTCAGGCTGCAGGTTGGATTCCCCTTGAAGAAACCAAGGAGCTGCAGAGGCCATTCCCAGCGAGGAGAGAAATCACTAAGCTGCGGGGAAGAGACCTTTGGTCTGTCAGCTCCAACCCCCTCCTCCCCTCAACAACACACGCACACTCCTCTAGCCGCTGAGGTGCAGGAGATCTCTCTGCTGGAAGCAAGACAGAGTCCCCTGTCGTCTCTGTGCCCTGAACAGCAGAGTGGGCCTGCTCACACACATTAGAGATCCATTTCCAGCCCATCCTGGCCCCTGCCATAAATTGCCTTCCCGAAAGAGCCACTGGAGGCTTTGGTCCCTCAGCATCTGCGACCTTTTAATAAAGGGGCTTCCCTGAACCCTGGGACCCTGAAATTTGGATATTAGGAAAAACTTTTTCACTAAGAGGGTGGTGAAACACTGGAATGCGTTACCTAGGGAGGTGGTAGAATCTCCTTCCTTAGAGGTTTTTAAGGTCAGGCTTGACAAAGCCCTGGCTGGGATGATTTAACTGGGAATTGGTCCTGCTTTGAGCAGGGGGTTGGACTAGATGACCTTCTGGGGTCCCTTCCAACCCTGATATTCTATGATTCTATGATTCGATTCTATGATTCTATGAAAGCCTCCTGGGGAATGAACTGCCTTGGCCACAGCAGCTCTCTTCCCCGCCCTTTGGGGCACTAGACGCCATTGTACCACCAGGACTTGGAGGCTGGCTCTGGGCAATCTACTCGAGCCTCATGTCCTCTTGGTTTTAGGTCTTTGAAAAATTCTTCTCCGTCGGGCAGAGAAGATCCTTCGTACAGACAGCATTGCTGGCCATCCACGACCCCCTGCTGCGTGTCAGCCAGGCTGGGCTGGTGCTGGTCTACTCCCTCCTGGGGGAAGCCCAGCAACTGATGGGGGACACGGTAAGCAGCTGCAATCGACTCAGAAGCTTGGGGTGGGACCCAGGGCCTCATTCCTCATTGAGTTATGAGGAGAGGCTGAGGGAGCTGGGATTGTTTAGCCTGCAGAAGAGAAGAATGAGGGGGGATTTGATAGCTGCTTTCAACTACCTGAAAGGGGGTTCCAAAGAGGATGGCTCTAGACTGTTCTCAATGGTAGCAGATGACAGAACGAGGAGTAATGGTCTCAAGTTGCAGTGGGGGAGGTTTAGATTGGATATTAGGAAAAACTTTTTCACTAAGAGGGTGGTGAAACACTGGAATGCGTTACCTAGGGAGGTGGTAGAATCTCCTTCCTTAGAGGTTTTTAAGGTCAGGCTTGACAAAGCCCTGGCTGGGATGATTTAACTGGGAATTGGTCCTGCTTTGAGCAGGGGGTTGGACTAGATGACCTTCTGGGGTCCCTTCCAACCCTGATATTCTATGATTCTATGATTCTATGATTCCCATCCTCTCGCCATTTGCTGGCCTGGTAGCAAGGAGCCTAGTGGGGACTTCTGGCCTTCATGGACTTCTGTTCTTAGGATGTGGTGCTCTGCTATCACTCCTGGGAAGGACAGGAGAGTCCCCTAAGTGCCCTCTGGGAACCTTTCCTGCCCCACAGAGCTGCACCCATTTCCCCATGGCCTAGTGTCCATGTCACCCCAGCCACCATCGAGAGTTGCTCCCATCCCTGGCATCCTGGGAGGCCAAGGACTGACTGGTGATGGTGACTGACTGAGGCACATGGGCGTGGAAAGCTGGTCTTGCTGCTGGTAGGGCTGGACCCGCTCTCGAGAGATTGGGAGGATTCAGTCGTCAGGGGCTGCTGACCTGCTCCATTCACCAGGGCTGCCATCCTGTGGTTTCAGGTTTTGTCACTGGGGTGTCTTGGGGAAAGGTCTCAAGCTCTCCCCATTCCACTTCACTGCTGCCAGAATCCCTCCCACCCCCCGCCACCCTTCTAGAGCCCCCTCCCTGCCCTACCTGGGTGGGGATGGAGGTAGGGGTGGAAGAGAGGGTCCTCCGAACTTGAGCGGTGTCCCCAGGTGGGTTGGAGGTGGAACAGCTGTCAGGGGCACTGATGGGGAAGTGGCAGGAGCTCACCCTACAAGGAGGGGGTTTGGCACTGAAGGTCACTAGAGAGGACAGCAAGCCTCCATCCTGGGGGTCAGGAGGGTGAATCTACCACTCAGACATGAGCAGCTGCTGCGTGGAAATGATGGTGCTGGTTCCAGGTGCCCTTCATCCTCCCTGATTCCTGGGGAGTGTCTCAGTCTCTGACATGTTCTCGTTCCCCTGCAGCATGAGGATGTCACAGCCAAGGTCATGGGCCAGCTTCACATGATTCGGCACTTGCACCAGATGCCCGAGGCGCTGCAAGGGCTGTGGCTCATCTGATGCTCTTCAAGGTTCCCCTCCCTGTTCAGCAAGTCCCGCTCCCTGCTGCAGGTACTGCTGTGTCTCACTATAAATGGGGGACTAGTGGAAGCAGAAATGGAGGCCCCTGGCACTCACAGGAACTCTCTCCCCTCTCTGTGGAGCTGTGTCCTTCCCACGGCCCCCCAGATACCTTCATCTGGGGCAGGAGCTCTTTCCCTCACACCCATATCCCTCCCCTCTTTCCTTGATCTCACCCCCATCCCATTTCCCATGCTCCCAGGCAGAGATCTTCCTGCCCCATATGGCGCAGAAGGACCTTTGCGTCAGGGCTACAGACTGTCTGCCCAACTGAAGCTCAGGAAGCTCCACCTTTGAGGAGGTGAGGATGGGACAGAGGCTCCGGGCTAGCTTCATCTCCTGCCCTTTATTCTTCCTTTGGCCCTTCTCTGGGCTCTCAGAGTCTGACATGAAGAGGAGCCTCCTCCCCCCGTGTCTTCTAGGTCCTGGGGTGTGTGACAGCCTCCCAGATGGGTGCAAGCAGTAGTAGTTCTCAAAGAGGCCTAGAGGGAAGAGCCCACTCCCTCTTGGAGGTAAGAGCCATTGACTTCTTTGGGCAAAATGGGTTTCTTGGGGGAGAAATGGGATCCCTGCTCCATAGCCTGGGTGGGAGCTTCCCCCATCCCTGGGACAGAGACATCTTCATCAGTGTGCCACCCTTTTTTTTTCCAAGCAGGAGGCTCCCCAGAGAACTCCTCCTCAAACCTGTTCTCCTGGGAGCGTTTCTGGGAGGAGGCTCCCGTCCCTCAGTCTCCAACTCCATCATGCAGTCTCTTTCACCTAACATCTCCGCTCTCCAGCTCCACTTGCCGCAGCAGGACAAACGGACCTTCAGCTCGTAGGGAACAGACTCTGACCTCCTTCTGATCAGCAATGGGGTTTCACCATCCCCTCAGCAAACCTGTCAGCCGGGCTGGACCGGATTTAAAGGAGGAGGGTATCTAACAGGGTGGCTTGGCCTATGGCTGCCTAGCCTGGGGCTAGGCCAAATTGATGACCAAGTGAGCCCCACCTGAGGGGAAACAAGGGAAAACAGCAGCAAAAGTCCAGAAGCAGAGCGAGCTGTTCAGGAGATGGCCTTGGGCCAAACCCTGGAGTCCAGGGTAGGACTGGCTTCTCTCACTGTCCCTAAGGAAGGGGACATAGAAGACCATAGAAACCCAAGAAGGGCAGGCCGAACCGAAATCAGGCTGAGGAAGAACTCCCCACGAGGGTGGAAGGCCTTGTTTCTGTTCAAGACATTTTGGGACTTTGTTTGCAAAGAGCACGACCCAGGAAGGAGTGGAGTAAAGGACAGTCACCTGGTTGGAGGGCTGAGTTCCCAGCCAACAAACTGCAAGAGTGAGTATGAGCGGGGTTGCTAGCCCAGCGAGAAAGCAATGACACAAGGCCTGGCCAGCATCTAGCAGTGAGTGAACTCTGGTACACACCTAAAGTGGCCGTGTTTAGAGCCCTGGGTAGGCTCTTCTGTGGGAATTTCCCATGGGTCAGTGGGGCCGGAATCTCTCCTGCTCCTTTGGTTTCTTGTGCTTCCCACAAGATGTCTGGTGAACTGCCCTTGGACTCTGGGCCCAGCACCGCTCAGAAATTATTCGCTACCTTCAGAGAGACAGGGCACAGCTCAGCCTGTTGGGTAGGCTGGAGAATCACACTTCACTCGAACACACAACACTGAGGTGGTTTGGGAAGTATAGTAACAAAGAAGAGATTTAAGTGATACTAAGCAAGAGAAAGAGACAAATTTCAAAGAGAGAAACAAAACACAACACACTTTGTAGTGACTAAAACTGAATCTTAACAAGTCACACTCTTTGCCTTAGCAGTTTCCAGACTAACATCTCAGCTTTCCTAACAGACCTTCTTTGATGTCCCTGTAGGGTAGAAAACTTCTCTGTCGAATCCGCTGATTTGATTGCTTCGTCTTCTGGTTTCAGACCCTCTGTTATCCTTCTGGGGTGCCTGGACCCTGATTGTAACATCTCTCTGGCCCAGCCTCTTAAAAAGATGTGTGCTGCAGCCAGCCCAGCGCAGGGAGCAGTGGGGACAGATGATCTCCTCCTGTCAGACCAAGCAACAGGGGTCCCATTGAGGCTTAGATGGAAGATCCCAGGCATCTCCTGGAGGTAAGAACCGTCCACTCTTCTGGGCACTTGGGGCTGTTGCAACAAAGAGGGGGCTCCTGTTCCATAGCCTATTTGTCCTCATGACTGTGTTTTTTTCTTCTCAGAGGATGCGCCCGGGACCCTGGAGACTGTTTCGTGCAGGAGGTTTGAGCAGGGAGAGATCACTCACTGTCCTGACCCCTGGGTCATTAACCCGGGTCTGCAGGGTTCCTGGGAGCAGCCACCCTCCAGCACGCCACCTGGAAGCCTACGAAAAACTGCTTACCTAGGACTGACGAAGTCCAGACCCAGTTTGAAGCTCCTATTGGCAGAGTCCCAGAGCAGCTAATCGGCCCCCGGGACCTCCTTAAACCAGCAGCAGGAACAAGAAGCTGTCTGAACAGCCGAGAACCTCCCCGGCTCTGGACCGTGTGTTGGCTGTTCCTGCTCCCACTCCCCAGGCTTGATTTCCTGGTATCTGGACTCAGGGTGACTCACCTGACTTGAGGTTCTGAACACAATTTGTTCTTTTGCTTCTGCTCTTCCAGTGTCCTGACCCAGCTGACTCTCGACTCCTGTCTTGTGAGTGTGGACTCTGCCTCTGACCACTAGGTCTGGCTGCCCATGACCCGGCCATGACAATGACTTTTCTACAATTCCTCCAATGCCCTTTTCTGCTCTCCAGCTCTGCTCTCCCAGCAAGACACACCGATGCCTTGGCTCCCAGAGTCCTGCTTACCTGCTAGTCAAGGGCTCATGGGGAGTGTTTGTCTTGCCCCCTCCCCCACCACAGCTGCTTGTCCTCGGGGACTCTCCCTAGCGCAGAGGAGAATCCGTCCTGGCAGCAATTCAGGAAGTCACAGAAGGATGGTCTGCTCAGCTCTCTCTGCAATGCCACTGCCCGAGACCATTACGAGTGGGTGCCCAGTGACTGTGCCGGCAGCTCCTTGAGAGACTCCTGGGGGCAGGGTAGTCGTGTTTCACGATGACCGCGGGAAGCCATGCGAAGAGTGCGGCATTGAGGAGACTCTCCTGCTGTCCCAAAGGGTTTCTGTTCTCCTGCACGGTCAGACCATGGGGCCAGGTTGCAGAATGGGGAAGAGCTGTTTGGTGACGAGTCCGAGGATTCACCATACAGGTGGCAGCAGCTGCAGATCCTGAAGTCCCTGTGGTCGGGTTACCATGCGTCCGGAGTTTCCCGGACATGTCCGGCTTTTTGTGTTTTAAATTGCCCTCAGGGAGGAATTGGTAAAACTCTCCAAAGGGCCGGGATTTCCCTCCCAATGCAGCACTCTGGGGGCGGAGGGGGAGCTGCGCGCTCTGTGGGGGAGCACGGCACTGTGTCTGGCTCCGCACCCCAGACACACTGCTCTGAGCAGCAGGGTACGGGGGCCGGGGGGGCTGGAGAAGGGGCATGGGGTCCCAAGGGACAGTCAGGAGACAGGGAGCAGGAGGGGTTGGATGGATGAGGGGTTCTGGGGGGAGCCTGTCAGGGGGTGGGCATATGAAAAGGGTGTCGGGGGAGTCAAGGGACAGGGAGCGGGAGGGGTTGGACGGGGCAGAGGTTCGGGGGGGAGTCAGGGTCAGGGAGCAGGGGGATTGGATGGGTTGGGGGTTCTGCGGGGGCAGTAAGGGGACAGGGAGTGGTTGGATGGGTGTGGGAGAGCCAGGGGTCTGTCAGGGGGTGGGAGTGCGGATAGGGGGAAGGGCACTCAGGGGACAGGTAGGGGCTGGAGTTCTAGGGGGGCAGTTAGGGTGGAGGGGTCTAAGGAGGGGGCAGTTGGAGACAGGGAGAAGGAAGGCTTAGATAGAGGGCAGGGTCCTGGGAGGGGGCGATCAGGGGACAAGGAGCAGGGGGGGTTGGATGGGTTGGCGGTTCTGTGGGGGGCAGTCAGGGGGCAGGAAGTGGGAGGGAGTAGATAGGTGGCAGGGCTACCACTCCCCCCCCACCCTCAGAGTGTCCTCTTTTTTGAAAGTTCAAATATGGTAACCCTACCCTATGGGCCCAGCCTCCACTCCTGAGAGTTCAGGCGAACATCCCCCTGTTCTCAGGGAGTCTTTGGCTTTGGCGGCTGGGCCTGCCTGCCGAGACAGAGGACTCAGTGTTTCCATTAGGCTGCTCAGTTGCCAATGCAGCCACCCAAAGACATGAAGAATGGAAGCGAAAGAGCAAAGCTGGACCCTCCGCTGATCTCCTGCAATCAAGTGAGCCCAGCCTGGGAGAGATAGAGAAAGCTCCAAGGTGGCTGGTGGCTGCAGGGAGCCAGGGGAGGAGAAATAAATAGTTCATGATGAATCCTACGGGCTTTGTCTTGTGTGGTGAAGGGTTTCAAATGGGTCTAGTTACTATCACATTCAACTTTACAATCACTGTGTCTGATTGAAGGGCAGGTCTAGAAAGGGCAGAGGTCACTCAAGGAGCTTCAAGTCTCAGATTCTGTCCCTACTGCCTGCTTTGACCAGCTGATCTCAACCCAACAGCTCCCTCAGGTGGTCGCAGTGGTGAGCTCTTTCCCTCTTTTTCTGGTTTTACCGCCGGCATGGGGACAGGATACATGTGGCCAAGGCAATGGAGAGGCATGGGGGTCACTTGCAGAGGCATGCAGAGAACTTGCAGAGTTGCCTGTTCATGCAGTTCCTATGGGGGAAGCACGGTAGGGTACCGTGCACTCCGGGGCACGATTTCCAATTTTGGTGGTGGCAGGGAGGATAATTTCACCCTGATTCCAGGGGCTACTTAGGCACGTGAAAACTCTACTGTTTTGACAGATAACTTAGCAATGAGCTGACAGGAACTCTTGCCAGACTGCTTTCCGGGGAAGACAGCTATAAGAATGGATCCAGGAAATGGTTCTGTAGCTCTAAACTGTTTGGACACTTTCAGGGAACATTCCCGATGCAAGACTGAGATCCCCAAAGTTATCCTGGGTAACCCTGAGAGACTTATGGAAAACTAGCAGATACCACATCTCTGCTGTCACTTTGCACTGACAAACTCGGACTGTCCGAACCTGTTCATGTATTTTACCTGCTTTAACCTCTCAAGAACTTTCACATATAAAAGAAAGAAAATTAAATAAACGACATACTTACACCGATATAGGGCTGTAGCGTAAACCCGACCTCAGAGTTGTCCCATTGAAATGGAATTATTCACAGCAGTAATTAAAGTTAAACATGAACGTAAGTGTTTCCAGGCCCAAGATTAAGGCCACAGGTTATGAGAGGTGCAGATGCAAGAAGAGAAGAGCTGTGCAAAAACTGAAATGCCACTTGGAACCTGGCCCAAACAATGCATCATGAAAAATAAACTCATCTTTTTATACAGTAACAGAGCTGGTTCAAAAAGGTTTTACACTGACAATGCAACCTTTGAACTAAAAATGCCACTTTGGATTACATTGATCATTTGAAAAAAGTTACCTCTTTAAAAAAAACATTTTGGATTTCTCTGCCCACTTGAGAGAGAATGTGGAGTTTTTCCCACCAAAATGAAACAAAAATTTGATCATTAAAAACATTTCCAAATAAGTTTGGAAGAATATGGGGGGGAGTGGTTTCTTCTTCAATTTTCATGACCCTCTCCACCCTCCCTATTTTTGACCAGTTCTAATTGTGAATAAATGTCTGTCTGTACATGAATGATAAATATGTCTGCTACTGAAACATTTACAAACAATGGCTCTCATCAGGAGCACTGAGGTCACATTACACAGAGAAACACCCAGGCCTGCAGGGTTCACATTCTCCAGGACATAAACCGCCCCAAGACGGGAATGTCACACACAACACAGCTCGACTGGCCCGTGTTGGTTAGGTGCATGTTTTGCTGTTGCTGGCAAATTGTGCTTTTCTGAGGGTGGGGGGGAGTTATATTTGAAAGGAGTTCTTCATCCTCTCCCACTCTCATCCAGGGGTGCCAGAACAGGGGAGACCAGGGCCTACCACTTTTTACTGGCCATAAGTGTGAGCGACTGGATGATGGGGGAGAGAAGGGAGTGGGGAGGGCAGTGTTTTGGGGGCAAGGGGCGGCATGAAGTGGGAGCTCAGGGAGAAAGGCGGTGTGAGGGAGGGCCTCAAGGAAAAGGGCAGTTTGAGGGGGCAGGACCTCGAGGAGAAAGGGTGGCACAGGGGGTGGGCCACAGTTTTTGTGCCAGCAGCCCCCCACCACCACTTTTAGGAAGCTTTTGCCCATCCTGCCCTCATCCCAAATTAATTTGTTGCAGTAAGAAAACTTTGAGCAACAAGGGGACTTAGAGACCCACCATATAACCGCCAAAATCCTCACCCGCCCCTCGAGCTGGGCAACAGAATTTTTTGGTCACTGGCAATTCCAAAAAAGAGATGGAAAAAAAACGGTTTCAGGTTGAACAAAACTAACATTTTTCCAAATTTTTGATGAACCAAAAAGCTTTAAAAAAAAGAAAAAGACCCAGGAACATTTCAAGGGTTATAACTTTTTGAATTTTTAAAATAAAAGTGAAGGACATTTTTAAATAAAAAATAGTTTCAAACTGAAAAATCAAAATGGTTTGTTTGGAAAGTGTCTACATGAAATGCTTCTACTTTTTAAGAACTAGGGGGAGGGTCTGGACGTGAACAATTCAGCAGACTGGATACGAAATCGCAAACAGGTCTCCTTCCCCATTCTCCAGGGCTGGGTCTCGATTCCTGTTTCTGGTTCCCTGGGCCTGGTCCCCGTCCCTGTCACACACTGCGGGGAGCTCAGATTCCTGGGAATCCTGCGGACTTCCAGGCTACTGGGAGGGATGAGTCAGCAGCTTCCTGAGGACAAGTTGCGAATAGGCAAACACTTTCCCTCTACCTTTCCAAAACCCACATAGGTATAGTGAGACCAGCACCCCCACCACCCCCACCACTCCACGCACCATGAGACGATTCCAGGACGCTGGCTCTGAAACAAAAGAGAGAGAAAGGCCCCATGACTAAGGGACTCTGTTAAATCATCCCACTGCTGCCATGAGGATCCCAGAAGATGAAGACGTTCCTGGGGTACAGTAAGAGCTGAGTTGGGTCGAGTGCACATGGGCAGCACTCAGAGCAGCGGGAATGAGATCTCCAGGCTCATTATCCCCATCGGCCAACCTGACGGAGGGAGAAAGGTGAGCCCGGCAAAGCAGCCCCTGTTCCAGACTCTGGGAACTGGGATTTTTAAGATGCTCCAAGATGGGGTCCCTCAGGTTCTTAAGGTTAGAGGGGACGGTTAGGATCATCTCCTCCAGCGTCTCCTGAAGCATGGGGAAGGGCTAGCCATGGTGGGAAGGGTGGGGTTTGAAGATGTATACAGGAAAATGGGGGCTGGGGTCACTAACACATTGCTGATGGGTGAGGGGCACGATTGGTTTCTTTGCCTTGAGGAGGGGGCTCAGCTTTTAAAAGTTTTGGGAAGAATAATTTAGTCTGAGCCCTGGCATAACCCAGGCCAGAGAACGTCGCCTACTGATTCCTGCACCCAGTCCAGTGATTTATGGCACTGACTTGGCATTGAGAAGGATTTTATCATAGGCTTACATCCAGCTGCAGAAGAGAAAGGGCATTAGAAGCTGAAAGACCCCAGAAGTGGCTCTGGTTTTCTACTCAAAATAACCACTCGGGGCTGATTTTCCCCAGCCCAGCACCTTGCAGTCATGCACCCACCACCTAGTGAATTTGGTGTGCAGGCAGGCTCCCAAATCCAGACAGTGGCACGTCACATCCGCTTTGCCCTGGTGTCAGGGACTGCCCTGAGCGCCCACCCTGCAAACACTTACGCACCTGAGCCCTCCCACTGCGATCCAAGGCTACTCCTACAGATGGAGTTGAACATGTGGTTAAAGTGTTTGCAGAGTTTCCAGAGAGCTGAGGCTCCATGTAAAAGGAACTATACTTCAGTTATTCCAATCTTGGGTTTATGAGATGCTCCTGCCCGCCCCCTCCCTTCACAGCTGAGTCTCCCACCCAGTGGAATTCTCCAAGGAACTTCCCACTCCGAGACCCTACACACTGTGTCCAGCGCTAGCTGTCCCTCTGGCCCAATCCCATGCTTCAGGACATAGTCTGAACGCCACCGAGGTCAGTAATTAATTCCCCACCTGCATTTACAGCATGGTAAAACTAGCCATGTATGTTACAGCGGGTTCTTGCTTTTCCTTGAAGCATCAGATATTGTCCCCTGGGCTGGACCAGACAGGACAGCAGCCTGAAATGCCCTGCGGCATTGACTTGAACTCAGACTGACCCTGTGGAAAACGGGCTCAGCCACCTGGACAATTAGGTAATCTTGGCGAGCTGTGAGATTTCAAACAAGTTGTGTTTGAGTTTGGCTTGGCAATCCTGGGTCAGGGACTGACGTGAGGGGTTGGGAGACAATAAAGGGAAAGGGTCTGAGAAAGGGCGTCCCTTACAATAAATCGTTCAACCAGTCACTGTTGAAGTGAGATGCTTTACAGATGCTCACAGACAGGCTCTCCCACCAGCGAAGAATTTGGACGCTCTGGCTCCCTGCTGGGACCACCTTTGCTATTCACTTGCAAACAGGGTGGATAAAAATCAATGATTTAAAAAAAAAATCAAAAAAATTGGATTTTTTTGATAAAATGGTTTTTGCCCCTCAAAAAGCTATCTAAAGATAGTTTTAATTAAGATACATTCTAGCTCCAAGATCTCTCATCATGGAATAGGGATGATAAATTCTAATTCTATAGTATGAGACAATATATTCATGTAATGTTTAAGAAAAGTTTTGTAAATGAGTTCCAATACTTCATGGATGAAGGACCCAATCTTATGGGGTTCCACAGGCTTCTGTATAGATTGTGTAGGTTAATCTTTCTATCTACCCAATGGGATTCAGTGCTCAGTCTAGAAGATACCATCAGAGATGTTTAGTTTTGCAGTTCTCAAACTGTGGATTTGTGTCTCCAGAGGTAACATGGTTGTTAACAGCAAAAATGTTTTCAAAGAAATAAATAAATAAATATGGAGAGGTGATATACAGCCTGGCAAGAAAATCCTCCAAATATTAACGATTAACCTGTTGAATTGGAGATATTTATGAAGTCATTGGGAGGGGAACTATCTGCTTCAATAACCTTGGGTAAATGAAATAACCAAACAATCATTCATTTTCTGAGATAGCTGTAAAACTCATCTGAAAAGTTTTCAGAATAAATCACCCTTTAAAAATGTATAGTGTGTACCTTCTAAAAATGAAACCTACATCTATCTCTGAGTTGTGAAGAACATGTATTAAGGTTATAACAACCAACAAGAATACACTTTTATGTAGAAATCCATGATTAAATCGAGTCGTCCTGACTAGTGATTTAAATCAATTTGATTTAAAATCAAATCCACCCTGTTTTTGCTGACCAACAGGCAGTTCTGCTCCCCAGGCCCTTCCGGGGTGCCACTGCCCCAAACTCAGCTGTTAGAAAACCAGGAAATGCTCAGCTGAGATCTTCCCCATGTAACACTAGGAAAGAATCTTAGCACTACAGCGGAAAACGAACCACAGAGCTCTGCTAACCAGGAGGAGCTCAGTTATAGGTGCCGGTTCCCCCTTCAGGTGGTCTTGTTCCTGAAGGTACCTCTCCCCTTGACAACCCTTCACTCCCCACCCATTGCACTTCATGCAATTCTGCTGCAGGGCAGCACAACGGGAAGTGTGCAATGCAATTATTCTCATGTCCTTCCGTCCATTCTTGGTCCTGTAAGGACACTGAAGTGCCAGGCCTTCAGCAGCTGCAGTGAGAGCGAGAGGGTCTCACACTCTTGTGCATCAGGCCACGTTTATAGAGCCCTGTGCGAGTACAACATTTGTTTCTGCACACGATCCACGGCTACGAAGCGGATCTCTGCAGATTTGCAGGGCGCTGCCCATTTACACCTGGATTTAGGAGCCGAACTCTGGGCATTATTTTGCAAAACCTGCTCAAGACTTTTAGAGCTTTTTCGTAGCAAACCATGGCGTTTTTTAAACCCCCGACATTCCATGACTGAGCAAAACATCTCCAGGAACATCAACAATGCTGGCTCGAAGAGAGGTAGGACTCTTCTTAAACAAAAAGATTTTAAACGAACAACTTGCTACCAAAAAGTTTGAGATATTTGCTGTGGCAGAACAAAGGGGGTTTTGATCTAAAAGAATGTGACCCCAAGCTTCTTACAATTCGTTCTACAGGCATGGGGCTTGTGCATTTTCTGCTGGGGCTTGTCCGGACAAAGAGCCAGAGCTCAGCCCTAACAATCAACCGGGAGAGCGGAGTCAGAGGTGAGGAAGGCCTGGGAAGATCCTGAGACAGGGAATGAAGGGGTGTCACATCCACCTGCTCCTTCCTGTAGGTAGATCACAGAAAGATCTAGAGGTGAGTGCTGGGGTTTCCCTGCCATGAGTGGGCAGCGTGCAATTAACAAGGGCTGCTTCTCATACTCACACACACACCCCCCATCACGCCATGTACACCTCTCACGCCGGCACCAGATCTGATTTCATCTCATGCATTTACACAGCACATCTCTGCAAGCAGATTATAACCCCCAGGGTCCATAACTCCAGTTAACTCTGCAGTGAGGACATGCTCCCCCCAGCCCCAAGACCTTAAAACCCAAGGTCGACTCCCCCTGCTCGAGAAGACACACGCTTCAACCCTGCCCCACCCTGCAGCCCCAGTTCCCTAACCTGGGGCTTGCCAGGGGATTCTCTGCTTGTGATCAAGTGGGGCTGGCTGGATGCAAGGCGCTGGCCAATCCTCTCTGTCTCCAGCTGCTAAACTGCATTCAAAGAAAGTTTACAAAATAATCCCTCCCCCCTCCTCTGTGTGTTCTTTCCACGCGCTCTTCCCTCCGTCCCTATTCTCTGCGCCTCTCAGTCTCGCCTGCTCAGCCAGCAGCTGGGGATTTGCAAATCAATAAATAAAAATAAAAAAACTGGACAAAAAAGCCCCAAATATTTTCTGTAAAATCAACATGGGCAGGACCACCAGTGCTGGACCTAGCGGGGCCGCCCCCCCCCCCCCTGGCTTGAAGCGGTTTCCATCTTATCCAGGGTTTACAGTTTGGCTCAGTGGCTCTCTGCCCCCTCACTGTACAAATGGTTCCAGCGCCCCTGGGCGGGACAGGGCCTGAAGAAAGGGGCATGCGGAGGTGTTGGGAACACATGGGCCCTGCAGCTGCCCCCCCGCCATGCCCCCCCCCGCCCGCCCCAGCTCTACCTTCTCTAACCCCCAGACAACACACCTCCCCCTCCCCTTTTCTGCTTCGGACTCCAGCCCCACTGAACGGGCCAGACGGGAGATGGAATCTCTTCCCTGAAGTGCCATCCAAAAACCCAGAGGGGCGGGCTGGAAGGAAGAGCCCCAGAAACACCCCGACCCACGGCATGGCAGAGGCGCAAAAGGAACGGGCGAGATCGGCGGCAACTTCACCAAAAGCTAAGGCCAGCCCCCCGTCACCTGACTCTACGAAAGCGCAGTAAGCTGGTGGTGTAAACGGGGCATGGGCAGTTCCACCAGACGATCAACAGAGCCGGTTAGAGATTCATTTAACAACTCCGGAATGGCTTTGCAATGGGAGGAGAGTTTTCCGAGCCATGCTTTGCTTCCTGAGGCGGTCAAGTTTTGAGCTTTATTAGAGGATTGTACAGGATTCAGGCATTCTCTAGTTCCTCCTTTGTCAGCCCCTTGCCCTAACACCCTGCCTGCCCTGGGTGCTCAGCTGAGCTCTCCCTCGCTGCACGGTGCAAAACCAGAACTATCCCATTACTCTCCCCTGCTGTGTCTCTCTCCCTCTCTCCCCTCAGGCCAGGCTGCTGCTGCCCCAGGGGAGCTCACTGGGGTCGGGGGTGTCTCTGTGCTGGGTCCCCGGGGCTGTTGCAGACGCTTGCTCCTGCTGGGGCTGGAGGCCCTGTTCAAGCTCCCCTTGGAGAGAAGCGCGCTGTGTTCACAGGAGCAGGACCAGCCCCGCAAACCGACCGCCCGGCTGTCCCAGAGGTTCCCGAGCCCAGCGCTCACCCCCAGCCCAGCCGCATCCAGCAGCTTCTCCCTGCGCCAAGGCACCGCAGCCCGTGGGGCATCTTCAGGGCAGCGGAGCTCCAGGTACTGCCGCTTCTCTGCCCAGGAAAGGGATGGGGAGAGGCTGATGCTGACCCTGTGGGGCTGAGCTGAGCAGCAGCAGGTGAAGCCAGTCCCTGTGGGGATCCCCGATGGCTCCCTGGCTCCAGCTGCTGTTTGGGAGGCAGGGAAGGGGCCCTACAGCCAGGCAGGCTGCACAGCTGCACGCCCCATAGGTGCTGGGGCTGGTGCTGGTAGGGAGGTATGGGGAGGTGGGGATTTCACAGCAACTTTAACTAATACACTGAAATGTTTCCATCAACATTTTGTGCTAGGGAAAATTGGGTGTTCGATTAAAGACAATTTTTTGTGGAAAGTGTCATTTTAACAGGAAAAAATCAATTTTTTGTTGGAAAATTCAAAAACCAAAAATGGTTTGGATGATGTGGGGTTTTTTGTTTTGTTTCTTCCCCAATTTGGGACTAACTGTTTTCCGGTGCTGGTAGAAGGTTTTGGCGGGGTTGGCCATTCTTGGCAGAAGTTTTTCATGATCTTGCTCTCCTGGATGGGGAGAAAAGCTTGAAAAGGTGACCCCACCCCAAAAGGCTCCAACACCAGGAGCTGGAGAACAGAACCCAAACTTGTTGGCTTAAAACCAACGAGACTTTAAAAACAATCGTTTTTCAGGGGGGCTCTGACTTGTGATTTTTTTTTTTTGGTCACTTGCAATTGGCCACGTGGGATAGAACCAGCTTGGGCAGGATCCAGATGTTAGCCCATCTAGAGAGGCCTGGCAGTGGCTCATACACAGCGGCTGTGGGAGTTAGGGACAGGAGAGTGATTTTCTGAAATTACACCTAGCAAGGGAAGGAGCCGGGGAAATGCAGTATACCCTGGGGAATCAGGGACACTCAGGGGGAGGCCACAATGACGCTGCTCAGGAGTTTTGCTCTGACATGCTCAGCCCTCGTGGAACAGAGCCCCCGGCCTTCCCCTCCACGGGCACTGACTTATTTTTCCCCGTAGATGCTCCACCCCTGTTCGGCCCTTAGCCCCAACTCTTGTTCCACCTCTTTCCCAGGGCACCAACTCCTCACCGCGCTCTTCACCCTTGTATCTCTCCAAAGCCAGCCAGCCAGAGCGGGGTGGCACCTCCTCCCACCCCACAAGGACCCCTTGCTGCAACGGTCATGAGTAAGTATCGGGGAATGAACCCCTCTGCTAGGGCTCCCCCAGGCCGGGATCTTTTTTTTTTGAGACTATTTATTTTTATTGCTTGAGTTTTTTTATTTTTATTTACTTACTAGCGGGCTATGCATAAAATTAAGATTTTTAAAACTATGCAAAATAAGCATTTTTACCAGGACTATATATAACATAGTAAATATAACATGATTCATACAGGAAAAAAACCTTAAATAATAGGCTAAATAACTTATTTAGCTACGGGGAAAGGCTTCAACTAGAAAATAGAGAGCTTAGCTAATTTTCTCTGGTTTGCTGATGAATGCTCTTTGCTAGCTGCTTTAGGCGTTGGAAATCAGCTTTTACGGACGGCTCTGCATCTGTTATATTAAAGCAACACATGCTTGCAAACTCCTGGCATAGGTGACCATGGCGTAGAAGTAAATAGTCTACAGCCAGCCTGTTCTGTAGCATGCCCTGACGTACTTCCCCTAACTCATGTGAGAGTTGGGCCAGGACGGCTGAGGTTAAATTAATGGCCTTTGCCACTGTGCAGGCAAGGTGCTCTACTGCGTGGTAATTATGCACCACAAGCCCAGGGATACTAACGAAAGAAAAGGCCAGAGCTGCTGCCTTAGTCTCTGAGAATAAGGTTCTCTGAGAACGACGTTGCGTTCACTGCACTCTGGGCCAGTGCCAGCCAGGTATCTACGGGTACAATGCTTGAAACAGCAGTACCGGTTAGGCACATGGCTAAGAGGGGGAATAAAATATACTTATTTATTTATTTTTTTGCTTTTTTGGTGGGCTGCTGTTTAAATAGTAATTTTAGTCTAAGATCTTCACTGGAGGGGGCTGAATGCACGGTCTACCTTTCAGCCGGGGGGCGGGAGGGGGGGGGGGGGGTTGACACGTCTTTCAGCTGGGTATAATGAATCTAATTCTTGTGTCCCTCGGCATTTGCTGCCGTGTGGGAGACCAGCAGGACCCTTCCACTTTTTCTGGAGGGGCTCATCTTTCCAGGTACGTACAAGCACTGAATCACCAGGCTGCAGGGAGTGGATGGGTGAGTCCAAGGGTAGAGGCTGGGAATCCTTAGCATACCTGTGAAGAGACAAAGAACAGCAGACAGGGAACACATATACTGAGAGAGAAACTTGTTTTTTAATTTTTACTTTTTTTTTTGACATAAGCGGTGTACTATTTATAGGCCGTGTTTTTTTAAACATAATTTTAAAGGGACTGAGCTTTAATTTACCCTTTGGGAGAGCACGGCTGCGGAGCAGAACTAGGGGCAGGGCATCAGGCCACAGTAGGGAGGCCTCCTGGCATACTTTCGAGAGATGTTGCTTAAGGGTCTGATTGATCCACTTCACTACCCCACTGGCTTGAGGTCTCCAGGGTGTATGGAGTTTTCAGGGAATCTGTACGGTGTCTGAGATGCTTTGGACGATTTTTGACGTGAAGTGTGTTTTATTGTCAGATTTTATTCACTGGGGAAGTCCAAAGGGAGGAATAATCTTTTTAACAAACTTGAGAGCCACTGTCCTGGCAGTGCAATTGAGACATGGAAAGGTTTCTGACCATCTGCTGAATCCATTTACTATGACAAGGAGATACTTGAACTTTTGGGTCCGGGGAAACTTAGCAAAGTCTATTTGCCACACCCGTCCGGGGCCTGGAGTGGGTTCCAGGGCCGCTGGTGGTACTGGGTGTCCTGATTGGGGGTTATTCTTTTGACAGACTAGGCATTTTGTTTGTACTTGGGCAGCTAGGGCTCCGAGTCTGGAGGTTATGAAGTACTTTTTTATTACTTGGATAAGTGCCTCCCTGCCAGCATGAGTGGTTTGATGTAATTTTTGTAATACTGGCAGAATTAGGCCCTTTGGTAAGAGGACTTTCCCTTCTGGGGAATGAAGCCATCCCTCCTTTTCCTGGAGACCAAGTTTGTCAGCTAGCTGTTTCTCCTCCCCAGAATACTGAGGGGTCGGGAGCTTCCCCACTGATGGGATAAGGGCATGCATATAGGTGTTTTTAGTCTGAGGGAACAGCAGGGTGGCAGCATGCTTTGCCTCTTTATCTGCCCTGGCATTACCCCTGGTCACATCTTGATCCTCCCTCTGATGGGCCTTATAGTGTCCCACTGCCACTTCCAAAGGGAGTTGCACTGCCTCTAGAAGCCGGAGGATTTGGGGCCCATACTTGACTGGGGAGCCTTGGGCTGTCAGCATTCCCCTCTGCTTCCACAGGCCAGCAGGAGCATGCAGCACCCCAAAAGCATATTTGGAATCAGTGAAAATATTGACCTGGTTTTTTTTTGGACAGTTCGAGTGCACGGGTCAGGGCCACTAGCTCAGCCAACTGGGCAGAGGTCCCAGCGGGCAAACTTTCAGCTTCCACGGTGTCACTGAGGGTTACAATAGCATAACCCGCCGTTTTTTGCTCATTTATTACCATGCTGCTACTATCAGTGTACCACTCATAATCTGCATTTGGGAGGGGCACATCCTTCAAGTCCGGGCGGCTAGAATATTGGGCATCTATGATTTTTAAACAGTCATGTTTCTGTTTCTCAGTTTTTGGTAAGAGGGTGGCAGGGTTAAGGGATGGACAAGGCTGCAGCGTGACCTCAGGGTTCTCTAAGAGCTTTGCTTGGTATCTTGCCATACGCGCTTGTGTGAGCCAGAGGCCGCCCTTAACATCCAGTAAAGCGCGTACCATGTGTGGTGTAAAAACCTGTATTGTTCCCCCTAGTGTCAGTTTCTCTGCTTCTGCCAGGGTCAGGGCGGTGGCTGCCACTGCCCGCAGGCACGCTGGCCAGCCCTTGGCTACTTGGTCCAGTTATTTCGAAAAATATGCCACCGGACGTTTTCATGCTCCTAGCAGCTGTGTGAGTACTTCCAGGGCCACCTCCTTTCGTTCATGTACATACAACTGAAATGGCTTGGAGAGATCTGGCAGACCTAGAGCCGGGGCTTCCATTAGCTTGTTTTTTAGGATTTTAAATGCCCTGTCAGCCTCTGGGGTCCAATGAAAGGGGTCATGGTCTGCTCCTTTTACACAGTCGTACAGGGGTCTAGCCTATAGTTCAAACTCTGGGATTTATATTCTACAGAAGCCTGCCATCCCCAGAAATGCTCTGAGCCGCTTGTGATTACTCGGGATAGGAACTTGGCATATGGCTTTTATTTTTTTATTTGAAAGCTGGCGTTCCCCCTGCTGTATGTAGAACCCGAGGTACTGTACCTGCGGGAGAGCAATCTGAGCCTTACTTCGTGCTACCCGATATCCTTGGAGTCCCACAAAATTCAGGAGACTAAAAAATCTATTTCTTCATTTCCCACCCGCATTTTTACTCGGGGTTCCGGGGGTAGGATGATCTGTTTCCCCTGACACCCTTATTTTTGTTTTTTTATCGCCATCATAGAGGTACTTCCCCTTTTCTTTTTGTTTGGGCAATTATTTTTTTAGTGTCCCTCTTGCCGACACAGGGCACACTGATTGCGCCCCAGTCGTCTTTTTCGCGGGCCTGGACGTCCGTGGCCACGGCCCCCTTTTTTTTGTTTACTTTTCTTCGTGCCTGCCTGCACTGCCGCTACCATTAATTTTACTTGCTTTTTTTTTTTTTCTTCTTTTAAACTATGCACTTGATTTGCTGCTTCTAAAATCTGTGCCATGGTCATACTTATCAAATCCTCCTTTTTCTGTAGCTTTCTCTTAATGTCGGGGGCTGCCCTGCTTGTAAATACTCCTTTAATAATTGCCTCAGTTTGTGGATTATTAGGATCTGCATTGGTATACTGTTGGATCGTGTTTCGAATGTGCTGCAAAAAAGCTCCAGGGCTTTCCTTTGGATCCTGCACTACCTTCTATGGTTTAGTTTAATTATTCTGTCTGACAGCTGCATGACGGAGTCTATACAGTAGCAGCTCCTTATAGAAGGTGTGGTGGGTCATAGCCTGATTGTCATTTGGGTCCCACCTAGGATTTTTTATAGGAACTTGATTATCTGGGATCGGGACATTGTTACGGTCTTGGTCATATCGCCTTTTCGCTTTTTTCCTTGCTTTAGCTATGACCTGTTCTTGTTTAACCTCAGTCAATAATGTTTGCTGAAGGACATTACAATCATCCCAGCCTGGCTTGTAGCTGCTAAGACATCCCTCAAAGACCGATACCAACTTGCTTGGGTTGATAGAAAATTCTCCAGCCTGTGCTTTGAAAGCGGCCAGGTCCATAGGATTAAAAGATGCATGAGTATAGACCTGCATGGTAAGAGCTTGTCCTTTCTATTGCATTAGGGGCGATTTTAGTCTTGGTAAGTAACGAGTATAATCCAGCAGATGGAGCCTGAACCCCACTATGAGCTTCACTAAGAATCTTACTTAGAGCCTCGCTCTGTGTGGGTGTAGGGGCCGAAGGAGACACCGGATCTGCCATTACATTTGGGGTGGGGATCCGGGGACTGACATTAATTGCTACAGGGCCAATCGGGGTTAAATTACAGCATTGTAAAATATCAGTATGAGACTATAAGGTTATAAACAAGTAAGCATACGAATGCTTATTCTACTTCCCCGTTCGCTGACAGAACAGGAGAAACTGGAGGATTGTATTATGATTTAGTGATCCTCTGGGAGGCCACTGTTCTTGGTCCTCTAATTGGTACTGAGGACAGTCAACTGTACAAAATCGCTTTAATTTACCCGTAGTCATTGGATCTGATCCAAATATCTTCCAATTTACTAAAATACACTCTAGGGGCGTGCATCGTACCGTACCTCCCGTGCTCTGTTCCTGTCCGATACCTACAGGGTAACTGTGGGCATCCCCAGGTTCCAACAGAGCATATAATCCGGATTTCAAAAGGTTCCTACCTTATCCATGGGACCGGTTCCCCAACATCGCCCGCAGCTGCTCCTCCCCTATATCCAAGGAACAGGTTCCTCACCGTCTCCCACAGCTGCTTCTCCACTATGTGAGTGTCTTGCACCATCGTTCCCTCCGGGGTTGATCAAACTCCTTCTCCTCTGAGGCCCCCAATGAACTCACCGGTGTGTGCTGGGCGTCGGTTGTCGCTGCAATCCTCGACTTCCAGAAGGGATCTGGGCAAGGCTAAATTGCATCCTCGTCACCCCACGTTGGGACTCCAAAAGCTGTTGCCGGCACCCAGTGCCAGAGGCGAACAACAGCGGGGGGGGGTTCGTTACCCGGTGTGCGTCACTCAATAATCACAACGGGGTGGGGAAGCAGAAAAGTTTATTTGCAGCTGCAAACAAGGTACAGGGAGAATAGAATCTCAAATCCTGCACATCAGAGCAGGTCATTACACACATTTATATTCCTCAATGCTACTGCACTACACATCAGCCAATCAAAACTTTGCACAAATACTCTGCCTTTCTTATATGGGTTAGGACAATGTTTATTTCCTGCAACCTCTAACAAGCATTCCTAGCAACTTAAAGAACCAGCACATCCTGTCTGGCCTTGTAGCTCTCTCTCCTATTATCTTTAACTTGGCGTCAGCAAACCTTACACTATGGGGCATTGTCTGCATCTGCAACATTGTTTTAAGAGCAAAAGAGCTTACTCAAACCAGCCAGGCCTGAATTCTATTAAGGGGGGTTGAGAAGAAGCCCTTAGGCCTTTAGCAGGGAGACCTCTTCGACCCTTATGGCCTTCCATCTCCTCAACTTAACTAGTGGCCATGCCCTGGGGTCTCCAACAGAGGTAAATGGAAAAGGGGATGTAACCAAAGGTAGATGGGGCCAGACTAACCTGAGCTCTTTCTTTGAGCTGAGAACTGGTTGTTTAGAGAAGGGAAATGCAGCAGATCTAATATACTTGGACTTCAGTAAAGCATTTGATACGGTATCACGTGGGAAATTCTTAGCTAAATTAGAGAAGACGGGGATCAGTACAAGAATTGTAAGGCGGGTAAGGAACCAATTAAAGGGGAGAAGTCTGGAAACTCAACTATGGGATCGGAGGGAGGTTCCTAATGGAGTTCTTCAAGGATCTGTTTTGGGATCCATCTTCATTAATCTCTTTATTAATGGTGTTAACCCAAAAAGTAGGAGAGTGATAACAAAACTTACTGATGATTAAAAAGCTGGGAAACATGGTCTGTCCAGAGGGGGTAGAATATTATACAGGAAGATCTGGATGACCTTGAAGACTGGAGTACCAGAAGAAGGATGACATTTAAAGGTACCAGGTGCAAAATCCTCCACTTAGGGTCTAATAAGAAGAATTTCTTCTTGATGCTGGGGCTCATCAGTTGGAGGCGACAGAGGAGGGGCGAGACCTTGATGTGTTGGTTGATTATACGGTGACTGAGCCACCCATGTGATGTGGCCATGAAAAAGGCAAATGTGATGCTAGGATACATCAGCTGAGGCACTTCCAGTCGAGACAGAGAAGTACGAAAGTACATGGCCCTGGAGAGCCCTCCTCTAGAATCCTGTGTATGATTCTGATCATTCGAGAAAGATGAATTCAGAGTGAAACAGGTACAGAGAAGAGTTCTCAGGATGATCAGGGAATGGAGGGCCTGTCTCACGAGAGAAGGCTGGGAGAGCTGGGCTGGTTTAGTCTAGCAAAACAAAGGCTGAGAGGGGATCTGATGGCTCTCCATAAATACATCGGGGTAAAGACCAGGGAGGGTGGAGAGCTGTTCTAGCTAAAGGACAATGTAGGCCCAAGAACAAAGACGAATCAACTGGCCAAGAACAAGTTCAGGCTGGGAGATTAGAAAGTTTCTAACCATTTGAGGAGGGAGGTTCTGGAACAGCCTCCCAATAGGGGCAAACTTTATTAGTTGTAAGAGAGCATTGGACACATTTGAGTGTGACTGTATGAGAGGGTTGCTTGTGGGATGGGGGTGGACTGGGCAACCCTGAGGGTCTTGTCTGGTATATGTCTTATGGTCCCAAGTCTCTTGCTTCAGCTGGTCACATGCAGGGGTCAGGAAGAGATGTTCCTCGCCAGTGTATTCTGGGTTCGGCGGAGTGTGTGTAAGGCGGGTAAGGAACAGAAAGGAAGCCCTGCTGGAGCTGCGAATGGGTTTGGCTGGTGTGGGGTTGCAATTGGCGTGTTACTAATGAACGGTGAAGCCTTGAGTTATGGAGCTCACTCGAAGTGAGTGCCAAGGAAACCCGCACACCGCCCCGCTGTGTATCCTGTATCTGCCACAGAAGGAGTGAAGAGAATCAAGAGAGCTGTCTGGGGTGACCTAAGGCCAGAACCGCAGGGGGCTCTGGGGTGGCAAAGGAATATTGACAAAACTGGGCTAGCAGGGAGCTGCTGGTCGGGATGAGGGGCATGAGATCTTTGTCTACAGTGAAATGGTTGTCCAATTCGGTTCCTAGTTTGATGTTTTTGCCTTCATCCCTCCACCTGCATGAGCAGCACAAACCTCTGTGCACTTGGCCTCTAACCCAGCCGCAGGGCTCTGTGCTTGTAGATTTCAACCATGCTTCGTACTTTGCTGTGAATATCACATTGCAGCTGCCAATGGGAGATGCTGCCAGGGATTTCTATGGAGCAGCAGATAGCCCAAAAGCCAGGGCTCCGACGGAGCCCCAACACGACCCTGACAGCAGCGACATGGAGGAGATGGAGGTGGAGGAGATGGGAGAATGGGAGGGCGAGGAGATGGATGTGGATTAGAACATCTCGGATTTGAGAAGTGCTGGGTGTGCATATGGCACCATATGATGCACCCACACGAGAGGGGCTTCCTCACCTCTCACTGTTTACAGAGCTAGGCATCTCAGGGGTTCTCTTATATATATTTTATTATTCCTTTCTTCTTTGCACTTACACACTTTGAGCAGATTTAGGAATGAATAAATGTTCCGTTTCCAGTGGTGCCAACAGCTCTGGGATTCGGACACGATACGGGAACAGTAGGGTAACGTGCATCAAATCTCTTCAATCCAGACAGCGTGATCAGCATGGGCAGCAGGTGTCATGGGGCTGTGGGCACGGAGGTTGCAGTGCCCCGGGGCTGGGGTCTCGCCCCCCGACCTCTGCCATCCAGTGCTGGGGCTGTGGGCTGTGGTGAGGGTGCTTTGGGCTCCTGTGGGGGAGAGGTAGGTAGAAGGGGAGGGAGGGGGGCAGAAGGGGAGTGGCGGGACCTCAGGCACAAGGGGAAGGGCCAAGGGCTACGCTTCCTGGGTGGCCAACTCACTGGCAGCCAGTGCTGATCGCAGAGTAGACAAATGATCGTCAGGCTTTGTGCTGACCAGGTCTAAGTCAGAGCAGCCTTGGGGCTGCTCTAATGTACATTCTGCTCCACATAGGCCCGGGTAAGCTGAGAATAGCTGTACTACAATGCCTTCTGGCCATGGGAAGCAGGGCAGTTGAGGCCTTTCCACCAGCCAGGGAAGCCTCTATCTGCAGGTATCCTCTGAGGGTATTGACACTGTGACATTGCACTTCATAAGCTTTATAAAAATGTTTAAGTGTGAATACGATGTAACTGGAATATGCTTTATGCAAAAGGTCTCTATAAGTTTTGTAATGAGACCTTACAAATCTACTGAGTGTGTTCATCCTATTTGGATGAATGTGTCATTCTTGTATCTGAAATTAGGAATATGAGATATCACTCTGAGGTCCTACTGTAGTTATGCAAAGTGTGGGCCATTAATGGTGGCTTAGAATCTTGATGGCTCCCATTAGCTAGGACAACTGACTGTAGATGGCTCTGTTCACCTGCAAGCCTTCACTGCATACCTGCGGGCCAGTCCTGAAAGAATGGAGGGGGGCTCACAGGACATGTGAACATGTCACATGATACTTGAATCCGTCTTTAACCTGGTGCTTTTCCATTTAGAAGGAGGAGTGGAAACCCAGAGAGACCGTGAGAGGATTCCCGCCTTGTGCCAAAGATATCAAAGGGAGTGGAACAGAACAAAGGGGGCTGCCAGTCATAAGAAATCCCCGAGTTACCACCTGAGCTGGAACAAGGCTGTACCAGGGGAAAGGATTGGGCCCAGACTGGAGGGAGTCCAGTCTGGGAAAGAAGCTTATTGGAACATCTCTCAGGGTGAGATTTATCAGTATTCCGTTTCTTAATGTATTAGGCTTCGACTTACGTGTTTTGTTTTATTTTTCCTGGTAACTTATTTGTTCTGTCTGTTATTACTTGAAACCATTTAAATCCTACTTTTTATATTTAATGAAATCACTTTTGTTTATTAATTAACCCAGAGTAAGTGATTAATACTTGGGGGAGCAAACAGCTGGGCATCTCTCCCTATCAGTGTTATAGAGGGTGGACAATTTGAGTTTACCCTGTATAAACTTTATACAGAGTAAAACGGATTTATTTGGGGTTTGGATCCCATTGGGAGCTAGTTGCTGGAGACAGGTGACCTGTTGAGCAGTTTTGGGTTAAAGTCTGCAGCGTTGGGGGTGTGGCCCAGACCTGGGTCTGTGTTTGCAGCTGGCAAGCATGTCTGGCTCAACAAGGCAGGGTTCTGGAGTCCCAAGCTGGAAGGGAAAATGGGCTCAGAGGCAAATTCAGCACGTCAGGTGACAGGGCATTGCAGGTGTTCTCCTCACCCTGGTCGAATGCCTTGTGTGGGTTGTACCTGGGGGGTGCAGGGGTGGAATGAGCCGGGGACGTCTGCCCGTTTGAGTGATCCATAGCAGGCATACGAGGCACTTTTGGGGGAGCCTTGTCCAGGCCTGCCATGGGTCAGCTCTCTCAAACCACCACCCCTGGCAGCGCAAGCCTGACCTTCCAGCCCCCTGCAGGTCTCGCTCTCTGTGTACAGGTTAGCGATCGACACTCCCAAAACCTCTGAGCGTCCCTCGGGAGTTCTCAGCCCGTTCCCCGGAGCACATGCAGAACTGTGACTCTAATCCCACAGGCGCGGTCCACAGCAGCTTGTAAGATTCAATTCAGGCCAACCACTCTATTGAGAACACAGCAATTAGATATACAGAAAACAGGAATGAGTTTATTATCAAAGAACAGAGATGCAAGCGAGAGTGAATAAATACTGGTAACACCCATTGTTTCATGTTCTGTGTGTATATAAATCTCCCCATTGTATTTTCCACTGAATGCATCCGATGAAGTGAGCTGGAGCTCACGAAAGCTTATGCTCAAATAAATTGGTTAGTCTCTAAGGTGCCACAAGTCCTCCTTTTCTTTTTGCAAATACTGGAAAGTAATGGTAACATAGGATTTTGTTTTCTAACACTTTCTAGAGCCGGGGTTCTCACAAATTTTTGGCAGCCTCAGAATGAGGCTCTGACAATACTTAACTAACTGTAGGAAAAACAAACAAATAAATTACATGTGCATATTTACATAGGGATTTTTTGCATACTCAATAATAAATATAAGGTACAGTTGTGTCTTATCTTTACTGGACCTAAACACAGAACAAACCAGTGCTTTGCACAGTCTTGTCTTTTTTGTTGTTCTTTTGCTTTTTTGGTCAAAGGTGGACGGCTGTACAACAATTCTGAACTAAATTTAAAAATGCTTTACATAATAGAAAGGATAATGACTAATAACGAAAGAATGTATCTGCCAATATGTCCAAAGTTTCTTTCACACAAAAAAAAACCCAGTCAACATAGCCCAGTAATAATAATGATAACAGTAACAACAAAATCTGAGCTGTTGCTGTTGTCTTTTCAGCTTGGTTTTTGCATCATTTAACAGCTTGCGCCTCTGAAGCTCACCGTAGTAATTTGGTTCAACTTCCCTTGCACAAGTGCTGTAGGGACGTTGCACGACATACATTTCAATTTGATGAATTTCTCTCTCACACTGCAACTTGTTCAGAAATGGAATCAGATGGCTTCGGAAACACAGGAAACTGCCTTTCCCCCTGGTGCTGAAGTGTTTCTTTTTCTTTCTCTGTTTTGCTTTTCTTAGCAGAAGGTCCCAGAGGAGCCACCTGCTGTCACATTCAAGGTCATTTTCTGGCACTAGATTACCTGAAATACTTTCTGATACCCAGTCACATTTTAACTTTTTCACCTCCCTCCCCACCCCCATGAACAATCGCAACCTACCCAAACACCACGCAGTGAGATGGCCCATAGCCACTTACAGAGCTACAATAACATGAGATGTAAACACAGTGGTTAGAGGTCTATAAAATCATGAGTAGTGCAGAGAAAGTGACTAAGGAAAAGCTATTTACTTGTTCCCATAACACAAGAATTAGGGGCCACCAAATGAAATTAATGGGCACCAGGTTTAAAACAAATAAAAGGAAGTTCTTCCTCACACAGCGCACAGTCAACCTGTGGAACTCCTTGCCTGAGGAGGTTGTGAAGGCTAGGACTATAACAGGGTTTAAAAGAGAACTGGATAAATTCATGGAAGTTAAGTCCATGAATGGCTATTAGCTAGGATGGGTAAGGAATGGTGTCCCTAGCCTCTGTTTGTCAGAGGGTGGAGATGGATGGCGGGAGACAGATCACTTGATCATTGCCTGTTAGGTTCACTCCCTCTGGGGCACCTGGCGTTGGCCGCTGTTGGCAGACAGGATACTGGGCTGGATGGACCTTTGCTCTGACCCAGTATGGCCGTTCTTATGTTCTTAGCCAAAGAATACACTTTGTGACTTGAAAGAAAACCACACCTATGTAGCTCAGCTCTGCCGGCATGGTACTATTTAAAAGGGAGCACGCATGAAGATTTATGGCATTTAGAAGACACCTTTAATACTTAACATCTGAGCGATTGTTGGGGCACTTTGGAGGCTCTTGTGGCTGCAAAACAATCAGCTGCTGGCTGCATTTGAGAAATGCTGTTCTGGAGTCTAAATGAACAAGGCCTTCCCTTAGCCACATGCTGGGGAAATGAGGTAAGACTCCTTCTCATGAGATCACTCCCTCTCAGCTGCAGAGAAAAGCTTGACAACGTAACCCTGAGTTTAAAAGGTTCAAAAGCAGATGGCACATACGGAGTTTAAACGAGACACACTTATTGCTTGAGGGCCCCACTGCCTGATTTTGAGATCTTGGCTTGTTCAAGTAGGTGTGAGTTGTATAAGTGTCACTTCTAGGAGTCTCATTTTGAGCCCCTTTCGAGTGCGGTCTCTTTTCCCATCTTTCAAGGTTTCTTCCCCACTTTGAACTCTAAGGTACAAATGTGGGGACCTGCATGAAAACCTCCTAAGCTTACTTTACCAGCTTAGGTTAAAACTTCCCCAAGGTACAAACTATTTGACCCTTGGACTTCCACTGCCACCACCAAACGTTTAACCGGCTTTCTGGGAAAGTGTTGTTTGGAAACGTCTTTCCCCCCAAAATCCTCCCCAAAACCTTGCACCCCACTTCCTGGGGAACGTTTGGTAAAAATCCTCACCAATTTGCATAGGTGACCACAGACCCAAGCCCTTGGATCTTAGAACAATGACAAAAGGATTCAGTTCTTGAAAAGAAACATTTTAATAGAAGAAACAGTAAAAAGAAAAGGATCACCTCTGTAAGATCAGGACGGTAAATACCTTACAGGGTAATTAGATTCAAAACATAGAGAATCCCTCTAGGCAAAACCTTAGGTTACAAAAAGACACACGGACAGGAATATTCATTCTATTCAGCTCAACATATTTTATCAGCCATTTAAAGAAATCATAAGCTAACGCATATCTAGCTAGATTACTTACTAAGTTCTAAGACTCCATTCCTGTTCTGTCCCTGGCAAAAGCCTCACCCAGACAGACACAGACCCCTTTGATGTTCTGCCTCTTTCCAGCTTTTGAAAGTATCTTGTCTCCTCATTGGTCATTTTGGTCAGGTGCCAGCGAGGTTATCCTAGCTTCTTAACCCTTTACACGTGAAAGGATTTTTCCTCTGGCCAGGAGGGATTTTAAAGGTGTGTACCCTTCCCTTTATATTTATGACACCATCACATACACCTCAGGTTTGCTACAGATCCACCGTCTTCCCATGTAGCACCGTGAGCTGCTGACCCCTTTCTCGTCGTTCAGATACGCACAGTCACCTCCTCCTCTTAAGTGAAACCTGCCACACAGAAGCCAGGGAGCTGCAGTCAGGCAGAGGCCGGGCATTTCACACCAGTCCCAGCCAGGGGAGCCATTCTCCACAGTGCAGGCCTGAGTGCGGAGCAGCTACTCTCCCAGCCCCTCAGGAGCAGAGCTCAGGACAGCGGGGGCTTTGCAGAACCGCTGACTGTTCCTGACCCTCTATGCTGAGCAGCCCACAGGGGTGCTGAAGAATGGACAGTCCCCAGCAGGACAGAGAGAATTTGTTAGACTGATTGTCAAAAGGGACCGGCCCTCTAACAAGAGGGGCAGACCATCACCAGAACCAGACGACTGAGCAGGAAAAGCGGGGGACAGGAAGGATCTCGCCTCCTTGAAACACATGGAGCAGAACCAAGATGACACTGAAAGAAGAAATTGCATTCAGGGGTTTCCTTCTCCGTTGATCTATAACTCTTGAGCTTTCCATTGGGCATGGGGGAAAAAGAGAGTGTTGAAGAAGTTCCTTTGTGAAAGCATGTGTTCCTTGTTTGTAACCCTCACGTAAGTCTCCCAGAGTTCATCTGGTGTGGAGGGTGGAGCTCTAGGGACAACATGCCTCTCGGGAGATTTGGGAGGGTTCAGCACTGGTTTTGGATCCTACAGCAGCTGATCTGCAGGGTCCCACATCCTAAGGAGCATACCAGACAGGGAGTCTGTACCCCAGGAGAATGCCACAGAGGCTCGAACTCAGGACAGTGTCTGGTAGCTCTTCAGACCCAGTGAGGCTGGAAGCAGGTGGGATCCAAAGGTTGGGTCCAATACAGCAGAATGGGGACTGTCCATTGGGGAGCCCTGACCCAGCGCCAAAAGAGCCTGATTTTTCAAAGTACTGAAGTAACCCAGACCAGAGAAGTGGGGGGGGTCTCCATCCCCCTCTAATGGCTGGCCTGCAAAAGAGCTTTATCAATCGGGGGGGAGTTTCAGTTAAAGAAGTGGATTCTTTCGCTCCTATGGCAGAGGCTCATGCTTCTACTGCTGAAGTCCCAGGGTTCAAGCAGCGCTGGTTTTGTGATCACACTTGGAGCCCACTGAAACCCATCGCGGGGTGTTGGGCAGCCATCACTACTGTACCCCGTTCCCGTGGGAGCCCCAGGCGTCCAGCACCTGTGAACCGCAGGCTCCTTTAACATCGGTGCCTTGTTGCGGATTCAGAGGCCTCACCAGCCAAGTCACTCAAACCTGCCGGCTGCAATCCCCAGCGGGACCTGCACCTGCCATGCAGTGCTCGGCATGCTGCCCTCTCCAGCAGCCACTGTTAACCTGAGCTCCCTGCTGCCTCCTTTCCCCAAGGCGGGTCAGACACCCCAGGGACCTTGCTGAAGAGGGCTGGGGGAGAACAGCGAGTGTCCCAGCTGAAATCCCAGCGCGCAGCGAGGGCATCTCTGGCTATGGCGGGCTCTGTCTCCGGCCCAGCACCGTGCTGCGGGGAGGAGCCGAGAGTTCAGGGACACGCCGGCTCCCATCGGTCTCCGATACACGCAGGACGCGAACGGACCAGGGTCGTGTCTGGTGGTTTCACTAGCACTGAATGGTGGATCTACCTGAGCTCAAACCGCTCAGACACCAGAATCCCCAAGCCCAGGGAATTAGTCCAGAGGGGTGAGAGAGACTCACAGGTGGTTGAATTTGGTGCCATTGGCCCATTTCCAGGGCTGACCCTGCTCCCTCCAGAGGCCGATCCAGTGGTCATAGACACCCTTATGGCGCAGCAGGAACGCCTTAAAGAAAGCTGAGGGACAGCAGGTATCAGCCCCACCTCCCATGCTCCCCCCCCCACCGCCCCTCCAGGGCTCTGTGCTGCAGAGAATCCCAGTCACATATTGAAGGGTGCTCAGTTTATTTTCAGGGGGGATTTTCCCCTCCCTCTTGCAAAGCACAAGATCCCCCGGGCAGTCTTAACCCTCCCACCGCACACAGCAGCCCCACCCCGGTGCTCCCAGTTACCCACACCCCAAGTCCCCCTGAGCTGGGGGCAGCTGTTGGGTCTGAGCTCTCTGCAGAGACGGCTCTTCTCACAGAGCAGCCACCGCTCACCCCAGCAAGGCAGGAGGAGGGAGGGAGGCAAGCTGAAGTGGGAGGGGTCAATGTGAAAGGATCCCCTCCTCCCCCGCCTCCTCAGCTGGCTGCTCCTTTCCCATCCCCACAACAGGAGCACTGGCTGGGTTCTCAGTCCCACTCCAGCAGCCAGCAGGCCAGGAGATGCTTGAGCCAGCCCTGCCCTAGACAGAAGCTGTCTCCCTATTTGGGGAGGGGGGCAGCGGAGAATGGGCAATCCCTGTGATCACACACAGGCAGTAGGGCCCTGGGCCCAGCCAGGGCTGGCGTTCAGCGGCTGGAAGTTCATTCACTCCGGCCTCCCAGCACGGGAGGGCTCACAGCTGCTCTTCACCCCATGGGGCAGAGCCCAGGTCCTGCTGCAGCAGCCATCCCTGTGCCCAGATTAGTGTCTGGCAACTCGAGAGTCTCTCACCGTTTCCTGATCACTGTCGATCCCAGCCAGGGAGGCACCCGGGGCAGAGCAGCGGCTTCGGCTGTCGGTCCAGCTCCCTTCCGTCTCTGAGAAATAGTAGCATTTCCCTCGGTATCCTTTCCAGCCGTCCGGGCACGAGGGGCTCGCAGGGGGGCACAGATCAGCTGATGAAAGCTGAGAGGTCAGCGCTGAGAATGAGACAGTCACATGGAGGGTAAGAATTGCAACGAGAATTGGGCATTTGACTGGTACAAAAATTGGTCAACTGACCAGTCAAATCTGTCAAAGAGTGGTCAGATATTTTAAAATACCAATTTATCAGAATTGGTTACCTCCCGCCAGGAAGAAAAAAGAGCAAGACGTCATTGTCTCCAGTAGGTTTAGCTTTCGATAGATATGGATCTACCTAATTTTTTAAAAAATGTACTTCACTGAGTTATTTTAGCTCAGAAAAAAAAGGCAAAACAATGAAACCAAGTTCTGGAAAACACCAGTGAGGCTCCAAGACGCAATCCGAAAGGCAGGCTGCCTCCTACCCCCAGGGCTCTCGCTGGAGCATTTGACTGCTGCCAAACAGGCAGTCAATTGACCGGCTTGCCAAGCCCATTGGGACCCCCAGCTGGGGCTGGTCCACTGCAATCAGATGCAGGGGGACGGAGACGTTTGTCACTGTAAATTTGCCTGGCAAGAAGGATTCCAGGGACACTCCCAGCCTGCGAGGGACTGACACAGCTCAGAGCATTTCACCCCAGGCACAAGATCAACAGCTGGACGTTCAACCTAGCAACAAACAGCAGGTGAACAACTGAGAAGAACGTGGGAACTTTCACTCAGGGACATGAAAGCCACAAGGGGGCGCCAGAAACCACAGCCATGGGAAGTGACCTGTTGCACTGTGGGCCAGGAATGATGGAACTTAATTCACCTCCTACCTGCAGACTTTTCTCTCCCCAAACACAGCAGCAAGAAAGGCACTTTCTGGAAGCCCTCACGGCTGTGTAACCCTTTCAGAGCCATGAAAGAGCAGCAGTGGGGTCACCCATAAGTGACACCAAAGAGGATTTGAAAGGCCTGTCTAGTTGAGAGGAGTTGGACTCAAACCCCTCCAGATGTTTTCGAGCACGTCACTTTTGTTTGCACCACAGTAACTCGGTAGCTGGTTTTCAAGCCTTCCCATGTGGCTGGCGCTCAGCGAGGAACAGACACTCTAAGTTGGGAAGAGTTAGGAAACGTGGCAGCGGTGATCAGAAAGCGAGCATGTGTTCACCTCACTCACAAGGCATGTCTGACCCTGTAGATTTCACTGTCCAGTGCACGGTAGCCCACACCCCTGCCCTACTGAACTGAGCAGAGAAGTCAGTGACTAACAGTTGATGGCACAGGCTGTCTCCACCATCCATCTCCAGCTCAGATGCCACATGTTCTGCAGAGCTCCCTGCACCTGCAGGTGTGTAACCAACCTTAAGCTCACAGATTCCCACCTTACACAGCGAGAACCAATGCTGCCCATTGCAACAGCCTGCCATTACAGCAGGGAGCTGGGATTCAGGGCGCATCTGTATCCGAGCAATCTGCACCAGTATAATCACAGTGACGCAGTGACATCAGGGCAAACACCTCCTGGAGATGCGCTGGAGCAGTGCGGCTCGCTCTGGTAACTTCCTGCAGCAAACTGCACCAAGGCAAGCTCCTTTGTGCACCAGTGCAGTGCGTCTGCTTTAGCGGTTTGCACCAATTCAACTACACGGACGTCATGACATCGGCACAGAGGATTCCTAATGCAGACGGACCTGGATTCAATCCCCTCTGCCAGCTGCTAAACCCTCCTGGGGCCCAGTGATCGGATCCCAGGACAATAGAGAAATCCCACCCCCGACATTCCCCAGCACGCCCTGCCCCTGACAACGGGGGGATACAACAGGGTTCATGTTCACCGGAAACAGACGCCCTCTGCATGAGCACACGCTGTCTGTGCAGCCCGGGGGAGTGAATGGTGCTAAGGGACACTTCATGGCCAAGCTCAGCGATTGGGGGGTTTCCACACTGCGCTGGTGGAGGGGTCTTGACTTAATTCTATGGCTCATTTCAATAACACGGCAGCACCTGCCGCCCGGCCACAGGCGTGACCTGAAGATCCAGGAAGGCCAAGCTGGTAACCTCAGAGTAACACAGGGAAGGCAAAGGGCTCAGGGTTGCACTGCATCCTGTCCCACTGGACACCCTGGTCAGGGACTGCTTCATGGCGCGTGGCAAAGGTGACTTGGGTCCAAAGTGCTCAGAGATGGGCTGGGGGGGCTAATGTCAGTCAGATCGTCCTGACACAGAGAGTGCCCAGGTGCAGGGGTCTGGGAGGAAGATCCCCCAGGAATCCTCTGCCCCAGGGGCAGAAGCCGGACAGGCCGGGAGGAGAGAGTGAGTGTGGCAGGTCACGGGGGAATGGGATGGGCGGAGATCATAGATGGAGGGGAAGGGAGCGGGGCGGAAGCTGGGAACTCACCTGCCAGAGCAATGATGGCAGCAATCAACGCAGACCATACAACTATCACTGCAACCACAACTCTACAGGTTGGACTTTTCTTGCAGTTCCAAGGAGGGTCTGAAACAGAAAGACCCGTCAGGCAGGGCTGGGAGGACACGTCTCACTGACAGCACCGGGGCTGGAGCTGCCCTGCAACATGCACCGTTCTTGTCTAGTTTTTGTAAAGCTCTCCAACACCACTTTCTACAAACCATTACCCTCTGATCCCACTGAGGGTTTCCAAAAGTTAGTGCCTGTCTCACCCACCGCAACCTGCAAGGTCTCGTGCCAGCAAAGGGAAGCTGCTCCCAGATCTGGAGCTGCATTCGCATGTCCTGAGGGCTGTCCTGCACCATGGTCACTACGGGCAGGTAGGTCATCAACCTCCATCTCTGTCCCAGCTGCAGGATGGCCTCTGGTTCCTGCTCCCTCAGGCACCTGGAGATACTGAAAAAGGGGTGGGGTTGGCAGAACAGGAGAACACCCCATGAGGTTAAGAAATGGCAGTGAGAGCCTTTTCCCTCCCTGGGAGATTATGGTGTCCCTCTGTGGGGACTCCCTTCCTGGCAGATGCTAGTGAGCTATTGAAAGAGCTCAGCCTGTTTAGATTATAAAAAAGATTGGGTGGTGACATCATTGAAGTGTTGAAGTGACTTCATGGAGAGAAAATATTGGGTATTAAAGGGCTCATTAATCTATCAGAGAAAAGCATAACAAGACCCAGTGGCTGGAAACTCAAAAGAGACCAATTCGTATTAGAAAGAGGGCACACATATTCAACAGTGAGGACGAATCACCAAAGGAAGAAACTAGAAAGGGAAGTGGTGGGAATTCCCCACCTCTTGATGTCTTCTAATGAAGACTAGATGCCTTTCTGGAACGTGTGTAGTCAAAAATTAGCTCCTATGCTCTACAGAAAGCATGTGATATGCAGGGGGTCAGATGACACGCTCTAATGGTCTCTTCTGTCCATAAAGTCTGCTAATTGATGAAAAATGAGCCTAGCATGGGGAGAAGCCTCTGATGTTTTACTGTGTTCGGCTTGAGCCCACAATGAACGCTCATTGAGAGGGGTGATCTAGGGGAAGCAGCTCAAACATCCAATGTGGCTGGACAGGGGCAGGACATCAGCACTGCAGGGGAGGGGTGGGTGTGGCAGTGACATCACAAGGGCCTTTGGCAGGACCTCAGCCTATTGGACAAAGGTGGTAGGGAGGCGATGACCTCACAGAGAGATCTTGACATCAGCCAGGCAGGACAGGGGTGCAGGACAGGGGCCACCTCGGAGATCCCTGTGGCTTTGCTTCAGCACGTCTCCTTCTCGAGGTCTCTCCTAGAGGACTGAGAGAGCATTCACTTTCACATTCGTGAGCGCAAGGAGGACCCTCTTCGGAGTTTTCTCCTTTTCTTTTAGTGGTTTTGCTCGAAAACAGACGTCCCTGTATAGAAGGTAAGAGCCTCGGAGAGGTTTGGAACCTGTTCAGTCTGATCCATCAGGTGTCGGCTGATTTTTAGGAATGGAAAACACTAGATTGCGGGGGCAGCATTTTATTTCCGACCTAAGACTTTGTCCCTTAGAATTACTGGGGACATTGGGGTTTCTCCTTTTTGTTTTCCCTTTTCCTGTCTCTCCCTCCTTTCTCGTCTTCTCTTGCATCTTTGTCCTTTTCCCCTGCTTTCCTTTCACCACCAGGACCTGTCTGTGCGTGTGGAGTTGGGGACGGAGGGAGGGAGGGCGGGTTGCACTCCAACTCTCATTGCGGGAGGCCCTCCCAAAGACATGTGGCTGGAATAGTGCTCTAAGAGTGACTCCCTCCGGTGGTGACCCGGGACATCTGGTGAGAACTCTCAGCTTTCTGCTTCTCAGAGTCTCAATGCTGATTGGGGGAGTTTGGGGCTATTGTGAGGGAGGAGGCTCAGGTCCTTGTGACCCTCTTTTAAGACCAAGGAAATAGGGCGTAACCAAACATGTATTTGATTGCACTTGCCGCTTTTCTCCATTCATTGTCTTGGAGTAATTCACGATTCTCTCTCTAATGGGCTAGTTCTTCTAAAATACTTACTAAAGAATTAGGTTTTAATAAAGCCAAATGCAACCCCATACCTCCAGTAACAAAGGAGTCAGGCGGCACCCTACAGAATTGGGGACAATCCGCTGGAAAGCAGTGACCCTGAAAAGGATTTTGGGGTCATAGTGGACAAGCTGTTCAACATGAGCTGTCAATGTGAAACTGTGTTAAAAAAGGTTAAAGCCATTCTTGGCTGGATAGAGTAGTGAGGATGGAAAGGGAAGTGAAAGAGCATTGGTGAGACTGATGTTGGAATGTTGAATCCAGTTCTTGTGTCCACATTTTGAATATTATGTTAAAACAATTGGAGAGGGTGCAGAAAAGATTCATAACTGAGTGATGGGGATGATGCCCTATTATGAGACATTGAAAAAGCTCAATCTGCTTAGTATATACAAGAGAAGAATGAGAAGTGAGTTGCTTGACTTCATGGAGAGAAAATGTTGAGTATAAAAGGGCTCTTTTATGTCTCAGAGAAAGGCATGACAAAACCCCATGGATGGAAGCAGAAATCAGAAAAAGGATAATGACAATAAGACCCAGATTTGTAAGAGGGTGGTGTTAGGGGGCTTATTCCTTCACCCACTTACTTCCCTGGTCCTTCTCACATGAACAGAGAGCAACAATACCCGAAGTCCAAAGGTGCAAACAATTTGATGTTTATTGGGGTGAACTTCCAGCAAGCATGATTCCAGTTTCCTTCCTTAGTATCCTCCTTCCCAGCTCTGACACCACAGAGCCTTACACCTATGTCCCTGTTCCGATTCCTGCCCTTAGCCAAGCATGATTCCAACTTCCTTACTCCCATTCCCTGTTCCCATTTCCCCCTTTAGCAAAACATGATTCCAATTTTCTTACCCCCATTCCCTGTTCCCATCTCCCCCTTTAGCAAAACATGATTCCAATTTTCTTACCCCCATTCCCTGTTCCCATCTCACACACCCACATGCCCACCCCCACCCACCCCCCATTGACTACAGATTATATAGTAAAACTTGAGTTCTGCTTAGCTATACCTTAACCAATCATTTTCCTGAAATTTAACTAACCAATCCTAACATATTGTAACATGATTATGTAACCAATTATATCCCACCACCTCAATTAGTTTACACCTAGCAAAATTAATTATACAGCAGACAGGAACAATCACAGAACCAGACAGAGATTATACAGACAAACAACAGCAAAGTGGGAACTATAATGACAAAACAATACAGAAGTGAGGATTTCACATCCCAGCTATTGATAAGTGAGTTCTTGCCAGACAGGATGCTATCAAACTAAGTTTCCTTTCACATTTTCTAGGCACTTCCCTTTCTCTGGAGGTGATAGGAATACAATCCTGTCCTGATAGTGCCTAACAGCCCAATAGCACCTTATTTCAATGTGACTAGTTTGGAATGTGAGGATGTGACCGTTCGCTTCCCAGTTTATGGCTGCCTCTGCTGCTTAGCCAAAGGCCTTAGCCTAAGAACAGGGCCTCAGACTGTCACAGTAAGAGAAGGCCCTTACACCAGCAGACAGTGATTTTGATTCTTTCTTTTATACCTCTATCACTAGCCAAGTGATAAGAATACACCTAAATTCTTAGAGTATAGGCCTTTGCAGACAGGCCTGAATATCTATATCCTAACAGGTGGTTTGTCATTGGCACAAAGTACCAAGAGAAATGATGGCTTCTCCATCTCTTGATCTCTTCGAATAAAGACTAGATGCCTTTCTGGAAAATGTTTGAGTAAAAGAAAAGCCCAGCTCTTCTGACATACAGGAGGCCTTAGGATACGCAGGGGATCAGATTAAATGCTCGAATGGTTCCTTCTGGCCATAAAGTCAACTAACTTGTGAAAACCTAATTGCGGCCTGGGGAAGAACTTCTGTGTTCTACTATGTAGTCGGTGTCACCCCACAAGGAAGTGACATTGAGTGGGGTGATCCAGGGGAAGCGGCTGAAACATCCAATGTAGCTGGACAGGGGCAGGACATCAGCACTGCAGGGGAGTGGTGGGTGTGGCAGTGACATCACAAGAGCCTTTGGCAGGACCTCAGCCTATTGGACAAAGGTGGTGGGGAGGCGATGACCTCACAGAGAGAACTTGACATCAGCCAGGCAGGACAGGGGTGCAGGACAGGGGCAAGCTCGGAGATCCCTGTGGCTTTGCTTCAGCACGTCTCCTTCTCGAGGTCTCTCCTGGAGGACTGAGAGAGCATTCACTTGCACGTACGTGAGCGCAAGGAGGACCCTCTTTGGAGTTTTCTCCTTTTCTTTTAGTGGATTTGCTCGAAAACAGACGTCCCTGTATAGAAGGTAAGAGCCTCGGAGAGGTTTGGAACCTGTTCAGTCTGATCCATCAGGTGCTGGCTGATTTTTAGGAAAGGAAAACATTAGATTGTGGGGGCAGTATTTTATTTCCGACCTAGGATTTTGTCCCTTAGAATTACTGGGGACATTGGGGTTTCTCCTTTTTGTTTTCCCTTTTCCTCTGTCCCTCCTACCTTTCTCTTCTTGCTTCCTTTGTCCTTTTCCTCTGCTCTCCTCCCACCACCAGGAGCTCTGTGTGTGGAGCGGGGTCCGGGGGGGTTGTGGGAGGCCCTCACAGAGAGGTGAGACTGGACTAGTGCTCCGAGAGTGATCCCCTCGGTGGTGACCGGGGCCATTCTTTGGGCTATTTAATGAGAACCCTTAGCCTCCCACCCCTCAAAGTCTCAACCTTGATTGGCTGAGGAGGGGGCTATTGACAGGGAGGAAACTCTGGTCTTTGTTGTTCTCTTTTATGACCAAGCAAATAAGTCACAATCAGTTATACGTTTGACCAATGTGGATGCTGCTCTCCATTCATTGTCTCGGAGCAGTTCATGATCCTCTCGAACATTCCAGTTCTTCTGAAATAATTGCTGAATAATTACTATGAACAATTGTTGGTCTGTAGCTCATTTGAGAGCAATTCTGCTACTGACTGGCTGCATCAGCTAAGACAAGTCCCTGCTCCTTTCTCAGCCTTCGTTTCTCCTTCTGTCAAGAATGAATAACAATCCTCTCCCACTTACCTCACCATGGGTGGATGCTGGGGATCCACTGAACAGTGTCACTCGGAGCAGTGCAGACTGGGGGGTGTCCTATCACACTGAGCCATATCAGATTATAACCTAATATTCAATTTGATTTGTATTTTATTGTTTTGGAATTGTGAAAAGCAGCAACTACTTAGCTCAGAGTGAAGCATCTCATCCAATTTTCTAGAGCATAGTGTCTCCCCTTTGTGTATGATGAGACAGTTGAATGCACTGTGACGGACAGGAGATGCTCTTGTTTTGCAAACAGATATTTTTGCAAAGAATTTTCATCCTACTTGTTATGATTTCAAGAAACAAAGTGGTTTCCTTTGAATGGATTTTCTGACAGAAAAAGGTTTCCATGAAAATGTTCACCCCTTATTTCCTGGGCCTTATCCCTGCCTCTGGGGGGTTGTTGTCTGTTAGTTAGAACAGGAATCAGGACAGTTGTCTTCTCTTTCTGGCTCCGTCACCGCTTCGCTGTGTGACACCTTGGGTAGGTCCAATGGGAACAGGGTCAATTCTCTAACTCCAGGCAGCAGGAAGCCTGGGTGAGATAAGGGATGTTAAGGCCATCTGCGAAGGAGAAAGGGATGTTTCCAGGTGTTGAATGTCAAGAACTCTAAACTTTGCTAAAATGGATAGTCTCGAGAAACAAGAACTAGTTGGGGCCAAACTTTAACCATTGTCTTTTATAAAGCCCATTCAGGAATGTGAGTCCCAGAGAGCCATAGAGAGGGGGAGCAACTTGCCCAAAGTCCCACAGATCAAGAGGCAGCAATGGAAGCAGGAGTGACACTCTCTCTCAAAGGCAGGGGGACCAGACATTAGGGCCTGGTTGCAATTGCCAGCTGTGGGAGGGAGTGTGCGGCAGTGGTCAGTGAAGGGGTCCATCCATGGCTCTGACACTCGGTGTGACCCTGTGGTCGCAGCTGAGGCCCGTTTGCCGTCAGTAGGGTTGGGGTCCCATGGCTACAGCCCAGTGGGTTTGGGAGGCTCCAGGAAGGTGAGTAAAGTGCTGGGATGTCAGGATCCCGGAGGCGCTGTCACCTCCGCCCTAGGGCCGTGTTCTGCACCCCCTGCTGCTGGCTGAGTTTCTCCGTCCCTTGGCAATCAGACAGACTCTTGTTTTCACAGCCAGTCGATCGCCCTCGTGTCATCACCCTGCCTGCTGGCTGGGCAGGGTAACTCCTGAGGTCACCACCCTCTCCAGCCTGCCTTGGGCTTGGAGAGTGAGGAGGAGGGTGAGGGACGTCTGCTGACCCTGAACATCCGCCATCCATTGTACCATCACTGAGAGCACGTGAGTGGCATTCGGGTTCCTCGGTGTGTTCCCCTCTCTGTCTGGGGGAGAGACTATCTCCAAAGGGGGATTTCATTTGCAAACAGCCCCCAAGAGCCCCTCACTCTTAGGCCAGGCAGGGGCTTCTCCAGAGCCGTCTCCAGTGTGTTTGGAAAGGTTCCAGCAATGGGGCTTCCCAGCCCTTCCCCTCCCAGCCCTTCCCTCCCAACCCTTCCCCAGGCTGAGAGTCTCTGAGGTGAACCAGACCCTGTGAGCTGCTGAGCCTGGAAATCAATGGGGAATGAGGAGGGCTCTGTGCTTCCTGTGCCGAGGGCCTTTGTGACTTTGATGTGAGGAATGATTTCCCAGGAGAAGTCCGGACTCCTGGCTTCTGTTCCTTCTCTAGCCTGGGTGGGAGAGTGGCCTGGGACGACAGGAGGGGACTGCTTCTCCAGAGTAACCGATGGTCTTTGGGACTGACCTCATTGCTGGAAAAGGATGAGACTTCCTGGCTATTGCAGCAGCAGGGATTACGAGGGGGAACGTTGGGAGCGGATCATGCAATGAACTCCTGCCCGTGTGTGTAGATGGCACTCCCTGCACTCCTGTGCGGGCAGAGGGGGCGGCTGTGGCTGGAGCAGGGAGGAGGAGGGACGGAAAAGGCCCAGGAGTGAAAGGCTGCCTTGAGCCCAGTCTCACCCCTGCTCCCCGCTCGGTTCCAGGATGGCCAGGCTCCTGCGGATGTTGCGGAGGAAGGCTCTGCAGGTGGCCCCAGAGCCTGAGGGAAGCAGCTGCCGTCTTCCCAAGGGGCAGAGCAACCCCTGCATCCCTGCTGGCGGGGAAGCAGCTCCCGTCCAGGCCAGACGGCGGAAGTGCCCGGCCTTCTGGAAAAGGACCCCGGCTCCCGGCGCAGGCGCCGAGCTGGGAGAGGCCCCGACTAGGCCCCAATGGAGCTGGCCCAGGCTGTGGTTTTGCAGACAGGACCCAGCCCAGGAGGGGCGCCGGGCAGGGTGGCTCTGGGGCTTGTTGTGTGGGCAGCAGCGGCCCCAGGAGCCCAGACCTCGTTCCCATCAGGAGGCATCGCCCTGCCCGGTCTCTGAGGACCTTCCAGCCCCTGCAGGCCAGGAGGGGGAAGGTCCCTGTCCCAGCACGGGCAGCTCAGCATGGGACAGTGGCAGCACCTGGGCATCTGGCAGCAGCCAGGCCGATGGAGGCCACTGCTTTGTTCCAGGTGAGGAGCCGGGCTGGGCTCCGGGAGGGCTGAGGACGGGATGTGAACACCCTGGGCCCAGATGCTCTCCCAGGGATACGGGGGGCGGGTCTCAGCCCAGGTGTCTGGCCTGAGCCCCGCGAACCCCACGGACAGCAGCAGCCATCACACAGCTGCCCCTTCCGCACGGGGACCTGGGGGTGGGGGCATGAAGAGCTGCTGCCACTTTGGTCCTTGCTGCTCCAGGGCCGGGGGAATCGGCACCTCCCCTGGAGTCCTGGCCAGTGGAGGGGGGTTTCTTCTCTGGGCTTCTGCAGCTGTTGGGGGCTGAAGGCATCCCTGAGAGGGAGGTTTGGGGCCCCATCTGCCCTGGGTGCCTGAGGTGGGAAGGGGGGTCTTGAATCCTGCTCTGCCCACCACGCCCCTGTCCTTCCCTCCCTGGTGCAGGGACCCCCCTGGATTCGGAGCAGGAGGAAGGGGTGGACGTGGCCAAAGATGAAGCTGCTCTCAAGGTCATCCGAGAGCAGCTCCAGTGCAGAGATAAGGTACAAATGTTCCCCACTGGGCTGGAACCAAGATTGCCCTGCCCCTTCCCAGCATCCCCACCCCCTGCCGAGGGTCTTGTGCCTCCTGATCCACCACCCCCAATGGGACCCTTTTACATCCATGATGTGGGACCCCCAAGATGGGGGTGTCCCACAACAGCCAAAGTCATCTCCCCCCACAGGCACTGTCCCAGTTCCTGATCCTGCTTGTGTAGGAGTGGTGGGGGATTTGGACAATAGGCGGGTCCCCACAATCCCCCATTGAGGCCTGAGCCCTGGAGCTGGTGTGGGTGGGGCAGGAAGGTCCCTCATTAACAGGTTGTCTCTCGCTATACCCCACTCCCGGTGGGTACAGGATGAGGGGCAGCAGCTCCTGTTCCTTCAGGCCATCTACCCCGCATGTCTGGCTGCACGGGAGAGAGGGGAGGACACGCTGGAGCCGCGCTGCTGCAAGGCGGCTGTGGTGAAGAGGATCGTGGTGAGTGAGACACGCCATACGGCAGCTGGAGGGAGGGGGAGAATTGTGGGGCTGGGGGGCAGCTGAGAGTGGGGGACAAGGAATCTCATGGTCCCAGCTCAGTCGTCGGGATGGGGCTGAATGGGGGCAGTTTTGACAGGGAGGAGGAGAGAAGGGGATTGGGAGTGAGCTGGGCAGGAATCCGAGAAGGGGGACAAGTCGGATGGGCAGGAAGGAATTGGAGGAGCGGGAGGTGGTGGGGGATCCTGCTGGCCATGTGGGGCACTGGCTGTGTCATCTCCTCACTGGGAGGCGTCAGTCGGGCCTGAATCTCACACGCTCCTTTGTCTCTTTCACGTCTCACAGGAGCTCATCGAGGAGCTTCCCGATGACTCGTCACCCAGCGCCGTCCTCGCCCACTCCCTGGCTGCAGTGGGCTACCTCTGGTACTGAGACAGCCCCACCCCCCCACCCTGCCGGCTCCCCTCACCCCAGTGCTGCTCAGGCCCAAGGCTGGGAGTCACCGTCACTGTCCCTCCCAAGTCACCTCCCAAGAGTGGCGCCTCTGGCAGAGATGGTGGGGTGGGGAGGGTCACTCTCTCCTGGCGGGGCTCTTCTTTTCACTCCCATAACATGACAGGGGCCTTGGGAAGGGGCTCACTCCCGGGCTCCGATACAGGAGGGGCAGCAGGCTCCAGGGAACAGCAGCTATTCCTGTCCTGCCACTGTCTGTCTGGGACACCTTGGCCTTGTCATTCCCTAGCGAAGTGCCTCGGTTTCCATTCTCGCCAGCCTGTGCCTCTATCCCTGTGGCTTGGTGTCTGTGTTGGCGACAGTCCCACCCAGTACTGCACAGTCTAATACAGCTCCTCTCTCTTGCCAGCACCATGAAACCTGCCCTGGAGCCAGCCCTAGAGACCCACCTCTTGCGAGCTGCCCTTCACTCCGTCTTCACCCTGGGCACGGAGAAGGACTCCACCGCCATCCAGGTACCTCCTCCTCCATCCTCCTCCTCTTCCAGAGTAGTCCTTGGTCCCTACTCCCTTGATTCGCTGGAGCTCCAGATTTAAGGGTGGGGTAGTGGAGATGGAACAAGCTGCAGGCTTGGATCCTTCCCTCCAGCAGGGAAGAGATTACCCCTCCCTGGGGGATTTTTCTTTCTTTCTTTCTTTCTTTCTTTCTTTCTTTCTTTCTTTCTTTCTTTCTTTCTTTCTTTCTTTCTTTCTTTCTTTCTTTCCTAAGCCGTGTTTGGCCCAGAAGCCCAGGTTCCATCCATAGCAACTTGGCTGTTTCCTACTCTTCTGCCTACAAGGCCCTCTGCAGAGACCTGCTAAGCTCATGGATTAAAGGTCCAGGGGTCATCAATTCTTGCAAATTGCCTGCAGTGGGATGTGAAGGAGAGAGGCCAGGAGATGTGTTTGGGAGTCTCCCCAGTGCTTCCCAGAGACCCCTCTTCCCATCCTGTGGCAGGTGTAGGCCCAGGTTCCCTAACTCTGACCCATGCTTTGCAGACTCTGCAGAAAGTCATCGCAGAGGTCCTGGATGCCATGCTGGGGAACCTGCTGGCAGAGTCCCCAGACACAGACAGGCTCCACTTCATCTTGGAGGTGAGCCCCATTTCACCGTAACTCTTTGGGGGACTGGTAAGGAGAGACTGGAAGATCCATTTTCTACTCTGTCCTCCTAGCTGGGTCCCCAGTGGGCCGTCCTTGGTTGGTGGGTCAGTGCAATGTAGTGTCAGGTCCTTCCTTCTTGAGGAACAGAGGAAGGAGCTGGGACTCCAAGCCAGAGCTCTGCCTGGTTCTGCTGAGCACTAAGCACAGGGCTCCTGGCTGTCTTGGGGAGAGAGAGTCTGAAAATCCACCCTTCCCCCTCCCCTCCAACACACAGAGCCCATGAGATTAGGGAGCTACTTCTCAGAGAAGAGGCACATGCTCCTTCCTAGAGAAACAGGAGGGCCCCAGGGAATCAGCCCTTCCCTCTGATCTGCTCTGAAATTCCTGGGGGGATTGTGCTCTCAGTCACTCCCTACTTCCCCCCAAGGATTTGCATAGCAGGGAAGGGCCGAGGGTTCAGTCTTCTTTCTGGTGAACTGTTCAGGAATCAGGAATTCTGGGAGGATGGGACCAGCCCCTAGATTGTCCCAATCTAGAGAGATGCGGAGAAGTTGTGACCTGAAGGGTACAAGCTGCATCCTGGGGGAAAGAATCCCCTTCTAAAGCTCTGCCATCAAGGACTCAGCTATTTCCCCCTGCGCAGAATGTCTCAGGCCCCTGGGGCTGGAGGCGTGGGGGGCTCATTTGTAAAGCAGGAGCAGCTGGCCACTGAGTCTGACCTGCCTCCTTTCCCCACAGCATGTCAACCTCTGGGTCGTGTCCAGGGTGTCGCAGGAGCGAGCCAGGGCCATCAGGAGCAGCACAGCCCTGCTGAGATACACAGTCACTCTCCCTGAGTTTGACGTAAGTGAGCTCCGAGCCCAGCTTGCTGGCTCCAGGCGGAGGCGGGCTGGCTCCAGCGGGCTGCAGGATCTGCTGCTGCTGCCGGGGCTGTGGCTTCGGAGGGTTCTTCATGGGGAGGCAGAGTCAGAGCAGAACTGAGCTAGCTTGAGTCAAGTTCTTCTTGTCCTGGTTCAGTGTTGACCCTGGGCCTTTAAGGGGACCATGCTCCAGCCCCTGCTTGGCATCCCGGGCTCCCTTGGCAGCAGAGCAAATGAAGGTTCGATCTCAAGCTCCTCTCCCCCAGCATCTCCTGTAGAGGGGCTAAGGGGAAGGAGCCCTCTGGCCCAGGGCAGACAGGGAGCTGAGAGGAAAATGCTGATGGAGTCCCCTCTGCTCTCCCTTCCATTAGATCTCAGCCGAGTTCCCTCAGATGGGTCGCCATGTGGCCCAGCTGGCTCTATTTGTCAGCGATCCAGACAAGGACATCAGCCGGCAGGCCAGGGAGGGGACTTACCGGCTCTACCAACTGCTGCTCCAACAGAAGGGTAAGGAACCCAGCTGGGACACGGAACCCAATAGGGGACTGAGAGTGACCATATGTTGATAATGGGACCCTAGACCATTTCTCTCAGACTGACCCCAGCCGGAGGACAAGTCTCTCTCTGCCTCTGTTCTTCTCCACTCCACTGTGGAGCCACCAATGGGATTGGAAGGACACAGAAACTGCAACCAGAATGAGGAGAAAAGTCGCTCTCTCTCTCTCTCTCTCTTCCAGGTCTGACCATACATGACGTGGAGGATCTCTGGTGCTATGACTGGCACCAGGACAGAAGGCTCTTAGGCTACAAGAATACAGCCAGAGTAGGGGAGGTAAGGGCACTGTGCCAGGGCATGACACAGCTCAGGGAGTGTAGCTGGCTGGGTTCCCTGCAGTGGAGGCCTCCTGAAGACAGGAAAAGAGCCTGCTCCTTATTTCCAGCTCACAGTTCCTCATCCAGCAACCAGTGGGACACGCTGGTGCCAAAGGTCCCACACTCGGACTGGGCCAGGAGTCTCCTTGTTCTTGTCAGGCTGCAGGTTGGATTCCCCTTGAAGAAACCAAGGAGCTGCAGAGGCCATTCCCAGCGAGGAGAGAAATCACTAAGCTGCGGGGAAGAGACCTTTGGTCTGTCAGCTCCAACCCCCTCCTCCCCTCAACAACACACGCACACTCCTCTAGCCGCTGAGGTGCAGGAGATCTCTCTGCTGGAAGCAAGACAGAGTCCCCTGTCGTCTCTGTGCCCTGAACAGCAGAGTGGGCCTGCTCACACACATTAGAGATCCATTTCCAGCCCATCCTGGCCCCTGCCATAAATTGCCTTCCCGAAAGAGCCACTGGAGGCTTTGGTCCCTCAGCATCTGCGACCTTTTAATAAAGGGGCTTCCCTGAACCCTGGGACCCTGAAATTTGGATATTAGGAAAAACTTTTTCACTAAGAGGGTGGTGAAACACTGGAATGCGTTACCTAGGGAGGTGGTAGAATCTCCTTCCTTAGAGGTTTTTAAGGTCAGGCTTGACAAAGCCCTGGCTGGGATGATTTAACTGGGAATTGGTCCTGCTTTGAGCAGGGGGTTGGACTAGATGACCTTCTGGGGTCCCTTCCAACCCTGATATTCTATGATTCTATGATTCGATTCTATGATTCTATGAAAGCCTCCTGGGGAATGAACTGCCTTGGCCACAGCAGCTCTCTTCCCCGCCCTTTGGGGCACTAGACGCCATTGTACCACCAGGACTTGGAGGCTGGCTCTGGGCAATCTACTCGAGCCTCATGTCCTCTTGGTTTTAGGTCTTTGAAAAATTCTTCTCCGTCGGGCAGAGAAGATCCTTCGTACAGACAGCATTGCTGGCCATCCACGACCCCCTGCTGCGTGTCAGCCAGGCTGGGCTGGTGCTGGTCTACTCCCTCCTGGGGGAAGCCCAGCAACTGATGGGGGACACGGTAAGCAGCTGCAATCGACTCAGAAGCTTGGGGTGGGACCCAGGGCCTCATTCCTCATTGAGTTATGAGGAGAGGCTGAGGGAGCTGGGATTGTTTAGCCTGCAGAAGAGAAGAATGAGGGGGGATTTGATAGCTGCTTTCAACTACCTGAAAGGGGGTTCCAAAGAGGATGGCTCTAGACTGTTCTCAATGGTAGCAGATGACAGAACGAGGAGTAATGGTCTCAAGTTGCAGTGGGGGAGGTTTAGATTGGATATTAGGAAAAACTTTTTCACTAAGAGGGTGGTGAAACACTGGAATGCGTTACCTAGGGAGGTGGTAGAATCTCCTTCCTTAGAGGTTTTTAAGGTCAGGCTTGACAAAGCCCTGGCTGGGATGATTTAACTGGGAATTGGTCCTGCTTTGAGCAGGGGGTTGGACTAGATGACCTTCTGGGGTCCCTTCCAACCCTGATATTCTATGATTCTATGATTCTATGATTCCCATCCTCTCGCCATTTGCTGGCCTGGTAGCAAGGAGCCTAGTGGGGACTTCTGGCCTTCATGGACTTCTGTTCTTAGGATGTGGTGCTCTGCTATCACTCCTGGGAAGGACAGGAGAGTCCCCTAAGTGCCCTCTGGGAACCTTTCCTGCCCCACAGAGCTGCACCCATTTCCCCATGGCCTAGTGTCCATGTCACCCCAGCCACCATCGAGAGTTGCTCCCATCCCTGGCATCCTGGGAGGCCAAGGACTGACTGGTGATGGTGACTGACTGAGGCACATGGGCGTGGAAAGCTGGTCTTGCTGCTGGTAGGGCTGGACCCGCTCTCGAGAGATTGGGAGGATTCAGTCGTCAGGGGCTGCTGACCTGCTCCATTCACCAGGGCTGCCATCCTGTGGTTTCAGGTTTTGTCACTGGGGTGTCTTGGGGAAAGGTCTCAAGCTCTCCCCATTCCACTTCACTGCTGCCAGAATCCCTCCCACCCCCCGCCACCCTTCTAGAGCCCCCTCCCTGCCCTACCTGGGTGGGGATGGAGGTAGGGGTGGAAGAGAGGGTCCTCCGAACTTGAGCGGTGTCCCCAGGTGGGTTGGAGGTGGAACAGCTGTCAGGGGCACTGATGGGGAAGTGGCAGGAGCTCACCCTACAAGGAGGGGGTTTGGCACTGAAGGTCACTAGAGAGGACAGCAAGCCTCCATCCTGGGGGTCAGGAGGGTGAATCTACCACTCAGACATGAGCAGCTGCTGCGTGGAAATGATGGTGCTGGTTCCAGGTGCCCTTCATCCTCCCTGATTCCTGGGGAGTGTCTCAGTCTCTGACATGTTCTCGTTCCCCTGCAGCATGAGGATGTCACAGCCAAGGTCATGGGCCAGCTTCACATGATTCGGCACTTGCACCAGATGCCCGAGGCGCTGCAAGGGCTGTGGCTCATCTGATGCTCTTCAAGGTTCCCCTCCCTGTTCAGCAAGTCCCGCTCCCTGCTGCAGGTACTGCTGTGTCTCACTATAAATGGGGGACTAGTGGAAGCAGAAATGGAGGCCCCTGGCACTCACAGGAACTCTCTCCCCTCTCTGTGGAGCTGTGTCCTTCCCACGGCCCCCCAGATACCTTCATCTGGGGCAGGAGCTCTTTCCCTCACACCCATATCCCTCCCCTCTTTCCTTGATCTCACCCCCATCCCATTTCCCATGCTCCCAGGCAGAGATCTTCCTGCCCCATATGGCGCAGAAGGACCTTTGCGTCAGGGCTACAGACTGTCTGCCCAACTGAAGCTCAGGAAGCTCCACCTTTGAGGAGGTGAGGATGGGACAGAGGCTCCGGGCTAGCTTCATCTCCTGCCCTTTATTCTTCCTTTGGCCCTTCTCTGGGCTCTCAGAGTCTGACATGAAGAGGAGCCTCCTCCCCCCGTGTCTTCTAGGTCCTGGGGTGTGTGACAGCCTCCCAGATGGGTGCAAGCAGTAGTAGTTCTCAAAGAGGCCTAGAGGGAAGAGCCCACTCCCTCTTGGAGGTAAGAGCCATTGACTTCTTTGGGCAAAATGGGTTTCTTGGGGGAGAAATGGGATCCCTGCTCCATAGCCTGGGTGGGAGCTTCCCCCATCCCTGGGACAGAGACATCTTCATCAGTGTGCCACCCTTTTTTTTTCCAAGCAGGAGGCTCCCCAGAGAACTCCTCCTCAAACCTGTTCTCCTGGGAGCGTTTCTGGGAGGAGGCTCCCGTCCCTCAGTCTCCAACTCCATCATGCAGTCTCTTTCACCTAACATCTCCGCTCTCCAGCTCCACTTGCCGCAGCAGGACAAACGGACCTTCAGCTCGTAGGGAACAGACTCTGACCTCCTTCTGATCAGCAATGGGGTTTCACCATCCCCTCAGCAAACCTGTCAGCCGGGCTGGACCGGATTTAAAGGAGGAGGGTATCTAACAGGGTGGCTTGGCCTATGGCTGCCTAGCCTGGGGCTAGGCCAAATTGATGACCAAGTGAGCCCCACCTGAGGGGAAACAAGGGAAAACAGCAGCAAAAGTCCAGAAGCAGAGCGAGCTGTTCAGGAGATGGCCTTGGGCCAAACCCTGGAGTCCAGGGTAGGACTGGCTTCTCTCACTGTCCCTAAGGAAGGGGACATAGAAGACCATAGAAACCCAAGAAGGGCAGGCCGAACCGAAATCAGGCTGAGGAAGAACTCCCCACGAGGGTGGAAGGCCTTGTTTCTGTTCAAGACATTTTGGGACTTTGTTTGCAAAGAGCACGACCCAGGAAGGAGTGGAGTAAAGGACAGTCACCTGGTTGGAGGGCTGAGTTCCCAGCCAACAAACTGCAAGAGTGAGTATGAGCGGGGTTGCTAGCCCAGCGAGAAAGCAATGACACAAGGCCTGGCCAGCATCTAGCAGTGAGTGAACTCTGGTACACACCCAAAGTGGCCGTGTTTAGAGCCCTGGGTAGGCTCTTCTGTGGGAATTTCCCATGGGTCAGTGGGGCCGGAATCTCTCCTGCTCCTTTGGTTTCTTGTGCTTCCCACAAGATGTCTGGTGAACTGCCCTTGGACTCTGGGCCCAGCACCGCTCAGAAATTATTCGCTACCTTCAGAGAGACAGGGCACAGCTCAGCCTGTTGGGTAGGCTGGAGAATCACACTTCACTCGAACACACAACACTGAGGTGGTTTGGGAAGTATAGTAACAAAGAAGAGATTTAAGTAATACTAAGCAAGAGAAAGAGACAAATTTCAAAGAGAGAAACAAAACACAACACACTTTGTAGTGACTAAAACTGAATCTTAACAAGTCACACTCTTTGCCTTAGCAGTTTCCAGACTAACATCTCAGCTTTCCTAACAGACCTTCTTTGATGTCCCTGTAGGGTAGAAAACTTCTCTGTCGAATCCGCTGATTTGATTGCTTCGTCTTCTGGTTTCAGACCCTCTGTTATCCTTCTGGGGTGCCTGGACCCTGATTGTAACATCTCTCTGGCCCAGCCTCTTAAAAAGATGTGTGCTGCAGCCAGCCCAGCGCAGGGAGCAGTGGGGACAGATGATCTCCTCCTGTCAGACCAAGCAACAGGGGTCCCATTGAGGCTTAGATGGAAGATCCCAGGCATCTCCTGGAGGTAAGAACCGTCCACTCTTCTGGGCACTTGGGGCTGTTGCAACAAAGAGGGGGCTCCTGTTCCATAGCCTATTTGTCCTCATGACTGTGTTTTTTTCTTCTCAGAGGATGCGCCCGGGACCCTGGAGACTGTTTCGTGCAGGAGGTTTGAGCAGGGAGAGATCACTCACTGTCCTGACCCCTGGGTCATTAACCCGGGTCTGCAGGGTTCCTGGGAGCAGCCACCCTCCAGCACGCCACCTGGAAGCCTACGAAAAACTGCTTACCTAGGACTGACGAAGTCCAGACCCAGTTTGAAGCTCCTATTGGCAGAGTCCCAGAGCAGCTAATCGGCCCCCGGGACCTCCTTAAACCAGCAGCAGGAACAAGAAGCTGTCTGAACAGCCGAGAACCTCCCCGGCTCTGGACCGTGTGTTGGCTGTTCCTGCTCCCACTCCCCAGGCTTGATTTCCTGGTATCTGGACTCAGGGTGACTCACCTGACTTGAGGTTCTGAACACAATTTGGTCTTTTGCTTCTGCTCTTCCAGTGTCCTGACCCAGCTGACTCTCGACTCCTGTCTTGTGAGTGTGGACTCTGCCTCTGACCACTAGGTCTGGCTGCCCATGACCCGGCCATGACAATGACTTTTCTACAATTCCTCCAATGCCCTTTTCTGCTCTCCAGCTCTGCTCTCCCAGCAAGACACACCGATGCCTTGGCTCCCAGAGTCCTGCTTACCTGCTAGTCAAGGGCTCATGGGGAGTGTTTGTCTTGCCCCCTCCCCCACCACAGCTGCTTGTCCTCGGGGACTCTCCCTAGCGCAGAGGAGAATCCGTCCTGGCAGCAATTCAGGAAGTCACAGAAGGATGGTCTGCTCAGCTCTCTCTGCAATGCCACTGCCCGAGACCATTACGAGTGGGTGCCCAGTGACTGTGCCGGCAGCTCCTTGAGAGACTCCTGGGGGCAGGGTAGTCGTGTTTCACGATGACCGCGGGAAGCCATGCGAAGAGTGCGGCATTGAGGAGACTCTCCTGCTGTCCCAAAGGGTTTCTGTTCTCCTGCACGGTCAGACCATGGGGCCAGGTTGCAGAATGGGGAAGAGCTGTTTGGTGACGAGTCCGAGGATTCACCATACAGGTGGCAGCAGCTGCAGATCCTGAAGTCCCTGTGGTCGGGTTACCATGCGTCCGGAGTTTCCCGGACATGTCCGGCTTTTTGTGTTTTAAATTGCCCTCAGGGAGGAATTGGTAAAACTCTCCAAAGGGCCGGGATTTCCCTCCCAATGCAGCACTCTGGGGGCGGAGGGGGAGCTGCGCGCTCTGTGGGGGAGCACGGCACTGTGTCTGGCTCCGCACCCCAGACACACTGCTCTGAGCAGCAGGGTACGGGGGCCGGGGGGGCTGGAGAAGGGGCATGGGGTCCCAAGGGACAGTCAGGAGACAGGGAGCAGGAGGGGTTGGATGGATGAGGGGTTCTGGGGGGAGCCTGTCAGGGGGTGGGCATATGAAAAGGGTGTCGGGGGAGTCAAGGGACAGGGAGCGGGAGGGGTTGGACGGGGCAGAGGTTCGGGGGGGAGTCAGGGTCAGGGAGCAGGGGGATTGGATGGGTTGGGGGTTCTGCGGGGGCAGTAAGGGGACAGGGAGTGGTTGGATGGGTGTGGGAGAGCCAGGGGTCTGTCAGGGGGTGGGAGTGCGGATAGGGGGAAGGGCACTCAGGGGACAGGTAGGGGCTGGAGTTCTAGGGGGGCAGTTAGGGTGGAGGGGTCTAAGGAGGGGGCAGTTGGAGACAGGGAGAAGGAAGGCTTAGATAGAGGGCAGGGTCCTGGGAGGGGGCGATCAGGGGACAAGGAGCAGGGGGGGTTGGATGGGTTGGCGGTTCTGTGGGGGGCAGTCAGGGGGCAGGAAGTGGGAGGGAGTAGATAGGTGGCAGGGCTACCACTCCCCCCCCACCCTCAGAGTGTCCTCTTTTTTGAAAGTTCAAATATGGTAACCCTACCCTATGGGCCCAGCCTCCACTCCTGAGAGTTCAGGCGAACATCCCCCTGTTCTCAGGGAGTCTTTGGCTTTGGCGGCTGGGCCTGCCTGCCGAGACAGAGGACTCAGTGTTTCCATTAGGCTGCTCAGTTGCCAATGCAGCCACCCAAAGACGTGAAGAATGGAAGCGAAAGAGCAAAGCTGGACCCTCCGCTGATCTCCTGCAATCAAGTGAGCCCAGCCTGGGAGAGATAGAGAAAGCTCCAAGGTGGCTGGTGGCTGCAGGGAGCCAGGGGAGGAGAAATAAATAGTTCATGATGAATCCTACGGGCTTTGTCTTGTGTGGTGAAGGGTTTCAAATGGGTCTAGTTACTATCACATTCAACTTTACAATCACTGTGTCTGATTGAAGGGCAGGTCTAGAAAGGGCAGAGGTCACTCAAGGAGCTTCAAGTCTCAGATTCTGTCCCTACTGCCTGCTTTGACCAGCTGATCTCAACCCAACAGCTCCCTCAGGTGGTCGCAGTGGTGAGCTCTTTCCCTCTTTTTCTGGTTTTACCGCCGGCATGGGGACAGGATACATGTGGCCAAGGCAATGGAGAGGCATGGGGGTCACTTGCAGAGGCATGCAGAGAACTTGCAGAGTTGCCTGTTCATGCAGTTCCTATGGGGGAAGCACGGTAGGGTACCGTGCACTCCGGGGCACGATTTCCAATTTTGGTGGTGGCAGGGAGGATAATTTCACCCTGATTCCAGGGGCTACTTAGGCACGTGAAAACTCTACTGTTTTGACAGATAACTTAGCAATGAGCTGACAGGAACTCTTGCCAGACTGCTTTCCGGGGAAGACAGCTATAAGAATGGATCCAGGAAATGGTTCTGTAGCTCTAAACTGTTTGGACACTTTCAGGGAACATTCCCGATGCAAGACTGAGATCCCCAAAGTTATCCTGGGTAACCCTGAGAGACTTATGGAAAACTAGCAGATACCACATCTCTGCTGTCACTTTGCACTGACAAACTCGGACTGTCCGAACCTGTTCATGTATTTTACCTGCTTTAACCTCTCAAGAACTTTCACATATAAAAGAAAGAAAATTAAATAAACGACATACTTACACCGATATAGGGCTGTAGCGTAAACCCGACCTCAGAGTTGTCCCATTGAAATGGAATTATTCACAGCAGTAATTAAAGTTAAACATGAACGTAAGTGTTTCCAGGCCCAAGATTAAGGCCACAGGTTATGAGAGGTGCAGATGCAAGAAGAGAAGAGCTGTGCAAAAACTGAAATGCCACTTGGAACCTGGCCCAAACAATGCATCATGAAAAATAAACTCATCTTTTTATACAGTAACAGAGCTGGTTCAAAAAGGTTTTACACTGACAATGCAACCTTTGAACTAAAAATGCCACTTTGGATTACATTGATCATTTGAAAAAAGTTACCTCTTTAAAAAAAACATTTTGGATTTCTCTGCCCACTTGAGAGAGAATGTGGAGTTTTTCCCACCAAAATGAAACAAAAATTTGATCATTAAAAACATTTCCAAATAAGTTTGGAAGAATATGGGGGGGGAGTGGTTTCTTCTTCAATTTTCATGACCCTCTCCACCCTCCCTATTTTTGACCAGTTCTAATTGTGAATAAATGTCTGTCTGTACATGAATGATAAATATGTCTGCTACTGAAACATTTACAAACAATGGCTCTCATCAGGAGCACTGAGGTCACATTACACAGAGAAACACCCAGGCCTGCAGGGTTCACATTCTCCAGGACATAAACCGCCCCAAGACGGGAATGTCACACACAACACAGCTCGACTGGCCCGTGTTGGTTAGGTGCATGTTTTGCTGTTGCTGGCAAATTGTGCTTTTCTGAGGGTGGGGGGGAGTTATATTTGAAAGGAGTTCTTCATCCTCTCCCACTCTCATCCAGGGGTGCCAGAACAGGGGAGACCAGGGCCTACCACTTTTTACTGGCCATAAGTGTGAGCGACTGGATGATGGGGGAGAGAAGGGAGTGGGGAGGGCAGTGTTTTGGGGGCAAGGGGCGGCATGAAGTGGGAGCTCAGGGAGAAAGGCGGTGTGAGGGAGGGCCTCAAGGAAAAGGGCAGTTTGAGGGGGCAGGACCTCGAGGAGAAAGGGTGGCACAGGGGGTGGGCCACAGTTTTTGTGCCAGCAGCCCCCCACCACCACTTTTAGGAAGCTTTTGCCCATCCTGCCCTCATCCCAAATTAATTTGTTGCAGTAAGAAAACTTTGAGCAACAAGGGGACTTAGAGACCCACCATATAACCGCCAAAATCCTCACCCGCCCCTCGAGCTGGGCAACAGAATTTTTTGGTCACTGGCAATTCCAAAAAAGAGATGGAAAAAAAACGGTTTCAGGTTGAACAAAACTAACATTTTTCCAAATTTTTGATGAACCAAAAAGCTTTAAAAAAAAGAAAAAGACCCAGGAACATTTCAAGGGTTATAACTTTTTGAATTTTTAAAATAAAAGTGAAGGACATTTTTAAATAAAAAATAGTTTCAAACTGAAAAATCAAAATGGTTTGTTTGGAAAGTGTCTAAATGAAATGCTTCTACTTTTTAAGAACTAGGGGGAGGGTCTGGACGTGAACAATTCAGCAGACTGGATACGAAATCGCAAACAGGTCTCCTTCCCCATTCTCCAGGGCTGGGTCTCGATTCCTGTTTCTGGTTCCCTGGGCCTGGTCCCCGTCCCTGTCACACACTGCGGGGAGCTCAGATTCCTGGGAATCCTGCGGACTTCCAGGCTACTGGGAGGGATGAGTCAGCAGCTTCCTGAGGACAAGTTGCGAATAGGCAAACACTTTCCCTCTACCTTTCCAAAACCCACATAGGTATAGTGAGACCAGCACCCCCACCACCCCCACCACTCCACGCACCATGAGACGATTCCAGGACGCTGGCTCTGAAACAAAAGAGAGAGAAAGGCCCCATGACTAAGGGACTCTGTTAAATCATCCCACTGCTGCCATGAGGATCCCAGAAGATGAAGACGTTCCTGGGGTACAGTAAGAGCTGAGTTGGGTCGAGTGCACATGGGCAGCACTCAGAGCAGCGGGAATGAGATCTCCAGGCTCATTATCCCCATCGGCCAACCTGACGGAGGGAGAAAGGTGAGCCCGGCAAAGCAGCCCCTGTTCCAGACTCTGGGAACTGGGATTTTTAAGATGCTCCAAGATGGGGTCCCTCAGGTTCTTAAGGTTAGAGGAGACGGTTAGGATCATCTCCTCCAGCGTCTCCTGAAGCATGGGGAAGGGCTAGCCATGGTGGGAAGGGTGGGGTTTGAAGATGTATACAGGAAAATGGGGGCTGGGGTCACTAACACATTGCTGATGGGTGAGGGGCACGATTGGTTTCTTTGCCTTGAGGAGGGGGCTCAGCTTTTAAAAGTTTTGGGAAGAATAATTTAGTCTGAGCCCTGGCATAACCCAGGCCAGAGAACGTCGCCTACTGATTCCTGCACCCAGTCCAGTGATTTATGGCACTGACTTGGCATTGAGAAGGATTTTATCATAGGCTTACATCCAGCTGCAGAAGAGAAAGGGCATTAGAAGCTGAAAGACCCCAGAAGTGGCTCTGGTTTTCTACTCAAAATAACCACTCGGGGCTGATTTTCCCCAGCCCAGCACCTTGCAGTCATGCACCCACCACCTAGTGAATTTGGTGTGCAGGCAGGCTCCCAAATCCAGACAGTGGCACGTCACATCCGCTTTGCCCTGGTGTCAGGGACTGCCCTGAGCGCCCACCCTGCAAACACTTACGCACCTGAGCCCTCCCACTGCGATCCAAGGCTACTCCTACAGATGGAGTTGAACATGTGGTTAAAGTGTTTGCAGAGTTTCCAGAGAGCTGAGGCTCCATGTAAAAGGAACTATACTTCAGTTATTCCAATCTTGGGTTTATGAGATGCTCCTGCCCGCCCCCTCCCTTCACAGCTGAGTCTCCCACCCAGTGGAATTCTCCAAGGAACTTCCCACTCCGAGACCCTACACACTGTGTCCAGCGCTAGCTGTCCCTCTGGCCCAATCCCATGCTTCAGGACATAGTCTGAACGCCACCGAGGTCAGTAATTAATTCCCCACCTGCATTTACAGCATGGTAAAACTAGCCATGTATGTTACAGCGGGTTCTTGCTTTTCCTTGAAGCATCAGATATTGTCCCCTGGGCTGGACCAGACAGGACAGCAGCCTGAAATGCCCTGCGGCATTGACTTGAACTCAGACTGACCCTGTGGAAAACGGGCTCAGCCACCTGGACAATTAGGTAATCTTGGCGAGCTGTGAGATTTCAAACAAGTTGTGTTTGAGTTTGGCTTGGCAATCCTGGGTCAGGGACTGACGTGAGGGGTTGGGAGACAATAAAGGGAAAGGGTCTGAGAAAGGGCGTCCCTTACAATAAATCGTTCAACCAGTCACTGTTGAAGTGAGATGCTTTACAGATGCTCACAGACAGGCTCTCCCACCAGCGAAGAATTTGGACGCTCTGGCTCCCTGCTGGGACCACCTTTGCTATTCACTTGCAAACAGGGTGGATAAAAATCAATGATTTAAAAAAAAAATCAAAAAAATTGGATTTTTTTGATAAAATGGTTTTTGCCCCTCAAAAAGCTATCTAAAGATAGTTTTAATTAAGATACATTCTAGCTCCAAGATCTCTCATCATGGAATAGGGATGATAAATTCTAATTCTATAGTATGAGACAATATATTCATGTAATGTTTAAGAAAAGTTTTGTAAATGAGTTCCAATACTTCATGGATGAAGGACCCAATCTTATGGGGTTCCACAGGCTTCTGTATAGATTGTGTAGGTTAATCTTTCTATCTACCCAATGGGATTCAGTGCTCAGTCTAGAAGATACCATCAGAGATGTTTAGTTTTGCAGTTCTCAAACTGTGGATTTGTGTCTCCAGAGGTAACATGGTTGTTAACAGCAAAAATGTTTTCAAAGAAATAAATAAATAAATATGGAGAGGTGATATACAGCCTGGCAAGAAAATCCTCCAAATATTAACGATTAACCTGTTGAATTGGAGATATTTATGAAGTCATTGGGAGGGGAACTATCTGCTTCAATAACCTTGGGTAAATGAAATAACCAAACAATCATTCATTTTCTGAGATAGCTGTAAAACTCATCTGAAAAGTTTTCAGAATAAATCACCCTTTAAAAATGTATAGTGTGTACCTTCTAAAAATGAAACCTACATCTATCTCTGAGTTGTGAAGAACATGTATTAAGGTTATAACAACCAACAAGAATACACTTTTATGTAGAAATCCATGATTAAATCGAGTCGTCCTGACTAGTGATTTAAATCAATTTGATTTAAAATCAAATCCACCCTGTTTTTGCTGACCAACAGGCAGTTCTGCTCCCCAGGCCCTTCCGGGGTGCCACTGCCCCAAACTCAGCTGTTAGAAAACCAGGAAATGCTCAGCTGAGATCTTCCCCATGTAACACTAGGAAAGAATCTTAGCACTACAGCGGAAAACGAACCACAGAGCTCTGCTAACCAGGAGGAGCTCAGTTATAGGTGCCGGTTCCCCCTTCAGGTGGTCTTGTTCCTGAAGGTACCTCTCCCCTTGACAACCCTTCACTCCCCACCCATTGCACTTCATGCAATTCTGCTGCAGGGCAGCACAACGGGAAGTGTGCAATGCAATTATTCTCATGTCCTTCCGTCCATTCTTGGTCCTGTAAGGACACTGAAGTGCCAGGCCTTCAGCAGCTGCAGTGAGAGCGAGAGGGTCTCACACTCTTGTGCATCAGGCCACGTTTATAGAGCCCTGTGCGAGTACAACATTTGTTTCTGCACACGATCCACGGCTACGAAGCGGATCTCTGCAGATTTGCAGGGCGCTGCCCATTTACACCTGGATTTAGGAGCCGAACTCTGGGCATTATTTTGCAAAACCTGCTCAAGACTTTTAGAGCTTTTTCGTAGCAAACCATGGCGTTTTTTAAACCCCCGACATTCCATGACTGAGCAAAACATCTCCAGGAACATCAACAATGCTGGCTCGAAGAGAGGTAGGACTCTTCTTAAACAAAAAGATTTTAAACGAACAACTTGCTACCAAAAAGTTTGAGATATTTGCTGTGGCAGAACAAAGGGGGTTTTGATCTAAAAGAATGTGACCCCAAGCTTCTTACAATTCGTTCTACAGGCATGGGGCTTGTGCATTTTCTGCTGGGGCTTGTCCGGACAAAGAGCCAGAGCTCAGCCCTAACAATCAACCGGGAGAGCGGAGTCAGAGGTGAGGAAGGCCTGGGAAGATCCTGAGACAGGGAATGAAGGGGTGTCACATCCACCTGCTCCTTCCTGTAGGTAGATCACAGAAAGATCTAGAGGTGAGTGCTGGGGTTTCCCTGCCATGAGTGGGCAGCGTGCAATTAACAAGGGCTGCTTCTCATACTCACACACACACCCCCCATCACGCCATGTACACCTCTCACGCCGGCACCAGATCTGATTTCATCTCATGCATTTACACAGCACATCTCTGCAAGCAGATTATAACCCCCAGGGTCCATAACTCCAGTTAACTCTGCAGTGAGGACATGCTCCCCCCAGCCCCAAGACCTTAAAACCCAAGGTCGACTCCCCCTGCTCGAGAAGACACACGCTTCAACCCTGCCCCACCCTGCAGCCCCAGTTCCCTAACCTGGGGCTTGCCAGGGGATTCTCTGCTTGTGATCAAGTGGGGCTGGCTGGATGCAAGGCGCTGGCCAATCCTCTCTGTCTCCAGCTGCTAAACTGCATTCAAAGAAAGTTTACAAAATAATCCCTCCCCCCTCCTCTGTGTGTTCTTTCCACGCGCTCTTCCCTCCGTCCCTATTCTCTGCGCCTCTCAGTCTCGCCTGCTCAGCCAGCAGCTGGGGATTTGCAAATCAATAAATAAAAATAAAAAAACTGGACAAAAAAGCCCCAAATATTTTCTGTAAAATCAACATGGGCAGGACCACCAGTGCTGGACCTAGCGGGGCCGCCCCCCCCCCCCCTGGCTTGAAGCGGTTTCCATCTTATCCAGGGTTTACAGTTTGGCTCAGTGGCTCTCTGCCCCCTCACTGTACAAATGGTTCCAGCGCCCCTGGGCGGGACAGGGCCTGAAGAAAGGGGCATGCGGAGGTGTTGGGAACACATGGGCCCTGCAGCTGCCCCCCCGCCATGCCCCCCCCCGCCCGCCCCAGCTCTACCTTCTCTAACCCCCAGACAACACACCTCCCCCTCCCCTTTTCTGCTTCGGACTCCAGCCCCACTGAACGGGCCAGACGGGAGATGGAATCTCTTCCCTGAAGTGCCATCCAAAAACCCAGAGGGGCGGGCTGGAAGGAAGAGCCCCAGAAACACCCCGACCCACGGCATGGCAGAGGCGCAAAAGGAACGGGCGAGATCGGCGGCAACTTCACCAAAAGCTAAGGCCAGCCCCCCGTCACCTGACTCTACGAAAGCGCAGTAAGCTGGTGGTGTAAACGGGGCATGGGCAGTTCCACCAGACGATCAACAGAGCCGGTTAGAGATTCATTTAACAACTCCGGAATGGCTTTGCAATGGGAGGAGAGTTTTCCGAGCCATGCTTTGCTTCCTGAGGCGGTCAAGTTTTGAGCTTTATTAGAGGATTGTACAGGATTCAGGCATTCTCTAGTTCCTCCTTTGTCAGCCCCTTGCCCTAACACCCTGCCTGCCCTGGGTGCTCAGCTGAGCTCTCCCTCGCTGCACGGTGCAAAACCAGAACTATCCCATTACTCTCCCCTGCTGTGTCTCTCTCCCTCTCTCCCCTCAGGCCAGGCTGCTGCTGCCCCAGGGGAGCTCACTGGGGTCGGGGGTGTCTCTGTGCTGGGTCCCCGGGGCTGTTGCAGACGCTTGCTCCTGCTGGGGCTGGAGGCCCTGTTCAAGCTCCCCTTGGAGAGAAGCGCGCTGTGTTCACAGGAGCAGGACCAGCCCCGCAAACCGACCGCCCGGCTGTCCCAGAGGTTCCCGAGCCCAGCGCTCACCCCCAGCCCAGCCGCATCCAGCAGCTTCTCCCTGCGCCAAGGCACCGCAGCCCGTGGGGCATCTTCAGGGCAGCGGAGCTCCAGGTACTGCCGCTTCTCTGCCCAGGAAAGGGATGGGGAGAGGCTGATGCTGACCCTGTGGGGCTGAGCTGAGCAGCAGCAGGTGAAGCCAGTCCCTGTGGGGATCCCCGATGGCTCCCTGGCTCCAGCTGCTGTTTGGGAGGCAGGGAAGGGGCCCTACAGCCAGGCAGGCTGCACAGCTGCACGCCCCATAGGTGCTGGGGCTGGTGCTGGTAGGGAGGTATGGGGAGGTGGGGATTTCACAGCAACTTTAACTAATACACTGAAATGTTTCCATCAACATTTTGTGCTAGGGAAAATTGGGTGTTCGATTAAAGACAATTTTTTGTGGAAAGTGTCATTTTAACAGGAAAAAATCAATTTTTTGTTGGAAAATTCAAAAACCAAAAATGGTTTGGATGATGTGGGGTTTTTTGTTTTGTTTCTTCCCCAATTTGGGACTAACTGTTTTCCGGTGCTGGTAGAAGGTTTTGGCGGGGTTGGCCATTCTTGGCAGAAGTTTTTCATGATCTTGCTCTCCTGGATGGGGAGAAAAGCTTGAAAAGGTGACCCCACCCCAAAAGGCTCCAACACCAGGAGCTGGAGAACAGAACCCAAACTTGTTGGCTTAAAACCAACGAGACTTTAAAAACAATCGTTTTTCAGGGGGGCTCTGACTTGTGATTTTTTTTTTTTGGTCACTTGCAATTGGCCACGTGGGATAGAACCAGCTTGGGCAGGATCCAGATGTTAGCCCATCTAGAGAGGCCTGGCAGTGGCTCATACACAGCGGCTGTGGGAGTTAGGGACAGGAGAGTGATTTTCTGAAATTACACCTAGCAAGGGAAGGAGCCGGGGAAATGCAGTATACCCTGGGGAATCAGGGACACTCAGGGGGAGGCCACAATGACGCTGCTCAGGAGTTTTGCTCTGACATGCTCAGCCCTCGTGGAACAGAGCCCCCGGCCTTCCCCTCCACGGGCACTGACTTATTTTTCCCCGTAGATGCTCCACCCCTGTTCGGCCCTTAGCCCCAACTCTTGTTCCACCTCTTTCCCAGGGCACCAACTCCTCACCGCGCTCTTCACCCTTGTATCTCTCCAAAGCCAGCCAGCCAGAGCGGGGTGGCACCTCCTCCCACCCCACAAGGACCCCTTGCTGCAACGGTCATGAGTAAGTATCGGGGAATGAACCCCTCTGCTAGGGCTCCCCCAGGCCGGGATCTTTTTTTTTTGAGACTATTTATTTTTATTGCTTGAGTTTTTTTATTTTTATTTACTTACTAGCGGGCTATGCATAAAATTAAGATTTTTAAAACTATGCAAAATAAGCATTTTTACCAGGACTATATATAACATAGTAAATATAACATGATTCATACAGGAAAAAAACCTTAAATAATAGGCTAAATAACTTATTTAGCTACGGGGAAAGGCTTCAACTAGAAAATAGAGAGCTTAGCTAATTTTCTCTGGTTTGCTGATGAATGCTCTTTGCTAGCTGCTTTAGGCGTTGGAAATCAGCTTTTACGGACGGCTCTGCATCTGTTATATTAAAGCAACACATGCTTGCAAACTCCTGGCATAGGTGACCATGGCGTAGAAGTAAATAGTCTACAGCCAGCCTGTTCTGTAGCATGCCCTGACGTACTTCCCCTAACTCATGTGAGAGTTGGGCCAGGACGGCTGAGGTTAAATTAATGGCCTTTGCCACTGTGCAGGCAAGGTGCTCTACTGCGTGGTAATTATGCACCACAAGCCCAGGGATACTAACGAAAGAAAAGGCCAGAGCTGCTGCCTTAGTCTCTGAGAATAAGGTTCTCTGAGAACGACGTTGCGTTCACTGCACTCTGGGCCAGTGCCAGCCAGGTATCTACGGGTACAATGCTTGAAACAGCAGTACCGGTTAGGCACATGGCTAAGAGGGGGAATAAAATATACTTATTTATTTATTTTTTTGCTTTTTTGGTGGGCTGCTGTTTAAATAGTAATTTTAGTCTAAGATCTTCACTGGAGGGGGCTGAATGCACGGTCTACCTTTCAGCCGGGGGGCGGGAGGGGGGGGGGGGGGTTGACACGTCTTTCAGCTGGGTATAATGAATCTAATTCTTGTGTCCCTCGGCATTTGCTGCCGTGTGGGAGACCAGCAGGACCCTTCCACTTTTTCTGGAGGGGCTCATCTTTCCAGGTACGTACAAGCACTGAATCACCAGGCTGCAGGGAGTGGATGGGTGAGTCCAAGGGTAGAGGCTGGGAATCCTTAGCATACCTGTGAAGAGACAAAGAACAGCAGACAGGGAACACATATACTGAGAGAGAAACTTGTTTTTTAATTTTTACTTTTTTTTTTGACATAAGCGGTGTACTATTTATAGGCCGTGTTTTTTTAAACATAATTTTAAAGGGACTGAGCTTTAATTTACCCTTTGGGAGAGCACGGCTGCGGAGCAGAACTAGGGGCAGGGCATCAGGCCACAGTAGGGAGGCCTCCTGGCATACTTTCGAGAGATGTTGCTTAAGGGTCTGATTGATCCACTTCACTACCCCACTGGCTTGAGGTCTCCAGGGTGTATGGAGTTTTCAGGGAATCTGTACGGTGTCTGAGATGCTTTGGACGATTTTTGACGTGAAGTGTGTTTTATTGTCAGATTTTATTCACTGGGGAAGTCCAAAGGGAGGAATAATCTTTTTAACAAACTTGAGAGCCACTGTCCTGGCAGTGCAATTGAGACATGGAAAGGTTTCTGACCATCTGCTGAATCCATTTACTATGACAAGGAGATACTTGAACTTTTGGGTCCGGGGAAACTTAGCAAAGTCTATTTGCCACACCCGTCCGGGGCCTGGAGTGGGTTCCAGGGCCGCTGGTGGTACTGGGTGTCCTGATTGGGGGTTATTCTTTTGACAGACTAGGCATTTTGTTTGTACTTGGGCAGCTAGGGCTCCGAGTCTGGAGGTTATGAAGTACTTTTTTATTACTTGGATAAGTGCCTCCCTGCCAGCATGAGTGGTTTGATGTAATTTTTGTAATACTGGCAGAATTAGGCCCTTTGGTAAGAGGACTTTCCCTTCTGGGGAATGAAGCCATCCCTCCTTTTCCTGGAGACCAAGTTTGTCAGCTAGCTGTTTCTCCTCCCCAGAATACTGAGGGGTCGGGAGCTTCCCCACTGATGGGATAAGGGCATGCATATAGGTGTTTTTAGTCTGAGGGAACAGCAGGGTGGCAGCATGCTTTGCCTCTTTATCTGCCCTGGCATTACCCCTGGTCACATCTTGATCCTCCCTCTGATGGGCCTTATAGTGTCCCACTGCCACTTCCAAAGGGAGTTGCACTGCCTCTAGAAGCCGGAGGATTTGGGGCCCATACTTGACTGGGGAGCCTTGGGCTGTCAGCATTCCCCTCTGCTTCCACAGGCCAGCAGGAGCATGCAGCACCCCAAAAGCATATTTGGAATCAGTGAAAATATTGACCTGGTTTTTTTTTGGACAGTTCGAGTGCACGGGTCAGGGCCACTAGCTCAGCCAACTGGGCAGAGGTCCCAGCGGGCAAACTTTCAGCTTCCACGGTGTCACTGAGGGTTACAATAGCATAACCCGCCGTTTTTTGCTCATTTATTACCATGCTGCTACTATCAGTGTACCACTCATAATCTGCATTTGGGAGGGGCACATCCTTCAAGTCCGGGCGGCTAGAATATTGGGCATCTATGATTTTTAAACAGTCATGTTTCTGTTTCTCAGTTTTTGGTAAGAGGGTGGCAGGGTTAAGGGATGGACAAGGCTGCAGCGTGACCTCAGGGTTCTCTAAGAGCTTTGCTTGGTATCTTGCCATACGCGCTTGTGTGAGCCAGAGGCCGCCCTTAACATCCAGTAAAGCGCGTACCATGTGTGGTGTAAAAACCTGTATTGTTCCCCCTAGTGTCAGTTTCTCTGCTTCTGCCAGGGTCAGGGCGGTGGCTGCCACTGCCCGCAGGCACGCTGGCCAGCCCTTGGCTACTTGGTCCAGTTATTTCGAAAAATATGCCACCGGACGTTTTCATGCTCCTAGCAGCTGTGTGAGTACTTCCAGGGCCACCTCCTTTCGTTCATGTACATACAACTGAAATGGCTTGGAGAGATCTGGCAGACCTAGAGCCGGGGCTTCCATTAGCTTGTTTTTTAGGATTTTAAATGCCCTGTCAGCCTCTGGGGTCCAATGAAAGGGGTCATGGTCTGCTCCTTTTACACAGTCGTACAGGGGTCTAGCCTATAGTTCAAACTCTGGGATTTATATTCTACAGAAGCCTGCCATCCCCAGAAATGCTCTGAGCCGCTTGTGATTACTCGGGATAGGAACTTGGCATATGGCTTTTATTTTTTTATTTGAAAGCTGGCGTTCCCCCTGCTGTATGTAGAACCCGAGGTACTGTACCTGCGGGAGAGCAATCTGAGCCTTACTTCGTGCTACCCGATATCCTTGGAGTCCCACAAAATTCAGGAGACTAAAAAATCTATTTCTTCATTTCCCACCCGCATTTTTACTCGGGGTTCCGGGGGTAGGATGATCTGTTTCCCCTGACACCCTTATTTTTGTTTTTTTATCGCCATCATAGAGGTACTTCCCCTTTTCTTTTTGTTTGGGCAATTATTTTTTTAGTGTCCCTCTTGCCGACACAGGGCACACTGATTGCGCCCCAGTCGTCTTTTTCGCGGGCCTGGACGTCCGTGGCCACGGCCCCCTTTTTTTTGTTTACTTTTCTTCGTGCCTGCCTGCACTGCCGCTACCATTAATTTTACTTGCTTTTTTTTTTTTTCTTCTTTTAAACTATGCACTTGATTTGCTGCTTCTAAAATCTGTGCCATGGTCATACTTATCAAATCCTCCTTTTTCTGTAGCTTTCTCTTAATGTCGGGGGCTGCCCTGCTTGTAAATACTCCTTTAATAATTGCCTCAGTTTGTGGATTATTAGGATCTGCATTGGTATACTGTTGGATCGTGTTTCGAATGTGCTGCAAAAAAGCTCCAGGGCTTTCCTTTGGATCCTGCACTACCTTCTATGGTTTAGTTTAATTATTCTGTCTGACAGCTGCATGACGGAGTCTATACAGTAGCAGCTCCTTATAGAAGGTGTGGTGGGTCATAGCCTGATTGTCATTTGGGTCCCACCTAGGATTTTTTATAGGAACTTGATTATCTGGGATCGGGACATTGTTACGGTCTTGGTCATATCGCCTTTTCGCTTTTTTCCTTGCTTTAGCTATGACCTGTTCTTGTTTAACCTCAGTCAATAATGTTTGCTGAAGGACATTACAATCATCCCAGCCTGGCTTGTAGCTGCTAAGACATCCCTCAAAGACCGATACCAACTTGCTTGGGTTGATAGAAAATTCTCCAGCCTGTGCTTTGAAAGCGGCCAGGTCCATAGGATTAAAAGATGCATGAGTATAGACCTGCATGGTAAGAGCTTGTCCTTTCTATTGCATTAGGGGCGATTTTAGTCTTGGTAAGTAACGAGTATAATCCAGCAGATGGAGCCTGAACCCCACTATGAGCTTCACTAAGAATCTTACTTAGAGCCTCGCTCTGTGTGGGTGTAGGGGCCGAAGGAGACACCGGATCTGCCATTACATTTGGGGTGGGGATCCGGGGACTGACATTAATTGCTACAGGGCCAATCGGGGTTAAATTACAGCATTGTAAAATATCAGTATGAGACTATAAGGTTATAAACAAGTAAGCATACGAATGCTTATTCTACTTCCCCGTTCGCTGACAGAACAGGAGAAACTGGAGGATTGTATTATGATTTAGTGATCCTCTGGGAGGCCACTGTTCTTGGTCCTCTAATTGGTACTGAGGACAGTCAACTGTACAAAATCGCTTTAATTTACCCGTAGTCATTGGATCTGATCCAAATATCTTCCAATTTACTAAAATACACTCTAGGGGCGTGCATCGTACCGTACCTCCCGTGCTCTGTTCCTGTCCGATACCTACAGGGTAACTGTGGGCATCCCCAGGTTCCAACAGAGCATATAATCCGGATTTCAAAAGGTTCCTACCTTATCCATGGGACCGGTTCCCCAACATCGCCCGCAGCTGCTCCTCCCCTATATCCAAGGAACAGGTTCCTCACCGTCTCCCACAGCTGCTTCTCCACTATGTGAGTGTCTTGCACCATCGTTCCCTCCGGGGTTGATCAAACTCCTTCTCCTCTGAGGCCCCCAATGAACTCACCGGTGTGTGCTGGGCGTCGGTTGTCGCTGCAATCCTCGACTTCCAGAAGGGATCTGGGCAAGGCTAAATTGCATCCTCGTCACCCCACGTTGGGACTCCAAAAGCTGTTGCCGGCACCCAGTGCCAGAGGCGAACAACAGCGGGGGGGGGTTCGTTACCCGGTGTGCGTCACTCAATAATCACAACGGGGTGGGGAAGCAGAAAAGTTTATTTGCAGCTGCAAACAAGGTACAGGGAGAATAGAATCTCAAATCCTGCACATCAGAGCAGGTCATTACACACATTTATATTCCTCAATGCTACTGCACTACACATCAGCCAATCAAAACTTTGCACAAATACTCTGCCTTTCTTATATGGGTTAGGACAATGTTTATTTCCTGCAACCTCTAACAAGCATTCCTAGCAACTTAAAGAACCAGCACATCCTGTCTGGCCTTGTAGCTCTCTCTCCTATTATCTTTAACTTGGCGTCAGCAAACCTTACACTATGGGGCATTGTCTGCATCTGCAACATTGTTTTAAGAGCAAAAGAGCTTACTCAAACCAGCCAGGCCTGAATTCTATTAAGGGGGGTTGAGAAGAAGCCCTTAGGCCTTTAGCAGGGAGACCTCTTCGACCCTTATGGCCTTCCATCTCCTCAACTTAACTAGTGGCCATGCCCTGGGGTCTCCAACAGAGGTAAATGGAAAAGGGGATGTAACCAAAGGTAGATGGGGCCAGACTAACCTGAGCTCTTTCTTTGAGCTGAGAACTGGTTGTTTAGAGAAGGGAAATGCAGCAGATCTAATATACTTGGACTTCAGTAAAGCATTTGATACGGTATCACGTGGGAAATTCTTAGCTAAATTAGAGAAGACGGGGATCAGTACAAGAATTGTAAGGCGGGTAAGGAACCAATTAAAGGGGAGAAGTCTGGAAACTCAACTATGGGATCGGAGGGAGGTTCCTAATGGAGTTCTTCAAGGATCTGTTTTGGGATCCATCTTCATTAATCTCTTTATTAATGGTGTTAACCCAAAAAGTAGGAGAGTGATAACAAAACTTACTGATGATTAAAAAGCTGGGAAACATGGTCTGTCCAGAGGGGGTAGAATATTATACAGGAAGATCTGGATGACCTTGAAGACTGGAGTACCAGAAGAAGGATGACATTTAAAGGTACCAGGTGCAAAATCCTCCACTTAGGGTCTAATAAGAAGAATTTCTTCTTGATGCTGGGGCTCATCAGTTGGAGGCGACAGAGGAGGGGCGAGACCTTGATGTGTTGGTTGATTATACGGTGACTGAGCCACCCATGTGATGTGGCCATGAAAAAGGCAAATGTGATGCTAGGATACATCAGCTGAGGCACTTCCAGTCGAGACAGAGAAGTACGAAAGTACATGGCCCTGGAGAGCCCTCCTCTAGAATCCTGTGTATGATTCTGATCATTCGAGAAAGATGAATTCAGAGTGAAACAGGTACAGAGAAGAGTTCTCAGGATGATCAGGGAATGGAGGGCCTGTCTCACGAGAGAAGGCTGGGAGAGCTGGGCTGGTTTAGTCTAGCAAAACAAAGGCTGAGAGGGGATCTGATGGCTCTCCATAAATACATCGGGGTAAAGACCAGGGAGGGTGGAGAGCTGTTCTAGCTAAAGGACAATGTAGGCCCAAGAACAAAGGCGAATCAACTGGCCAAGAACAAGTTCAGGCTGGGAGATTAGAAAGTTTCTAACCATTTGAGGAGGGAGGTTCTGGAACAGCCTCCCAATAGGGGCAAACTTTATTAGTTGTAAGAGAGCATTGGACACATTTGAGTGTGACTGTATGAGAGGGTTGCTTGTGGGATGGGGGTGGACTGGGCAACCCTGAGGGTCTTGTCTGGTATATGTCTTATGGTCCCAAGTCTCTTGCTTCAGCTGGTCACATGCAGGGGTCAGGAAGAGATGTTCCTCGCCAGTGTATTCTGGGTTCGGCGGAGTGTGTGTAAGGCGGGTAAGGAACAGAAAGGAAGCCCTGCTGGAGCTGCGAATGGGTTTGGCTGGTGTGGGGTTGCAATTGGCGTGTTACTAATGAACGGTGAAGCCTTGAGTTATGGAGCTCACTCGAAGTGAGTGCCAAGGAAACCCGCACACCGCCCCGCTGTGTATCCTGTATCTGCCACAGAAGGAGTGAAGAGAATCAAGAGAGCTGTCTGGGGTGACCTAAGGCCAGAACCGCAGGGGGCTCTGGGGTGGCAAAGGAATATTGACAAAACTGGGCTAGCAGGGAGCTGCTGGTCGGGATGAGGGGCATGAGATCTTTGTCTACAGTGAAATGGTTGTCCAATTCGGTTCCTAGTTTGATGTTTTTGCCTTCATCCCTCCACCTGCATGAGCAGCACAAACCTCTGTGCACTTGGCCTCTAACCCAGCCGCAGGGCTCTGTGCTTGTAGATTTCAACCATGCTTCGTACTTTGCTGTGAATATCACATTGCAGCTGCCAATGGGAGATGCTGCCAGGGATTTCTATGGAGCAGCAGATAGCCCAAAAGCCAGGGCTCCGACGGAGCCCCAACACGACCCTGACAGCAGCGACATGGAGGAGATGGAGGTGGAGGAGATGGGAGAATGGGAGGGCGAGGAGATGGATGTGGATTAGAACATCTCGGATTTGAGAAGTGCTGGGTGTGCATATGGCACCATATGATGCACCCACACGAGAGGGGCTTCCTCACCTCTCACTGTTTACAGAGCTAGGCATCTCAGGGGTTCTCTTATATATATTTTATTATTCCTTTCTTCTTTGCACTTACACACTTTGAGCAGATTTAGGAATGAATAAATGTTCCGTTTCCAGTGGTGCCAACAGCTCTGGGATTCGGACACGATACGGGAACAGTAGGGTAACGTGCATCAAATCTCTTCAATCCAGACAGCGTGATCAGCATGGGCAGCAGGTGTCATGGGGCTGTGGGCACGGAGGTTGCAGTGCCCCGGGGCTGGGGTCTCGCCCCCCGACCTCTGCCATCCAGTGCTGGGGCTGTGGGCTGTGGTGAGGGTGCTTTGGGCTCCTGTGGGGGAGAGGTAGGTAGAAGGGGAGGGAGGGGGGCAGAAGGGGAGTGGCGGGACCTCAGGCACAAGGGGAAGGGCCAAGGGCTACGCTTCCTGGGTGGCCAACTCACTGGCAGCCAGTGCTGATCGCAGAGTAGACAAATGATCGTCAGGCTTTGTGCTGACCAGGTCTAAGTCAGAGCAGCCTTGGGGCTGCTCTAATGTACATTCTGCTCCACATAGGCCCGGGTAAGCTGAGAATAGCTGTACTACAATGCCTTCTGGCCATGGGAAGCAGGGCAGTTGAGGCCTTTCCACCAGCCAGGGAAGCCTCTATCTGCAGGTATCCTCTGAGGGTATTGACACTGTGACATTGCACTTCATAAGCTTTATAAAAATGTTTAAGTGTGAATACGATGTAACTGGAATATGCTTTATGCAAAAGGTCTCTATAAGTTTTGTAATGAGACCTTACAAATCTACTGAGTGTGTTCATCCTATTTGGATGAATGTGTCATTCTTGTATCTGAAATTAGGAATATGAGATATCACTCTGAGGTCCTACTGTAGTTATGCAAAGTGTGGGCCATTAATGGTGGCTTAGAATCTTGATGGCTCCCATTAGCTAGGACAACTGACTGTAGATGGCTCTGTTCACCTGCAAGCCTTCACTGCATACCTGCGGGCCAGTCCTGAAAGAATGGAGGGGGGCTCACAGGACATGTGAACATGTCACATGATACTTGAATCCGTCTTTAACCTGGTGCTTTTCCATTTAGAAGGAGGAGTGGAAACCCAGAGAGACCGTGAGAGGATTCCCGCCTTGTGCCAAAGATATCAAAGGGAGTGGAACAGAACAAAGGGGGCTGCCAGTCATAAGAAATCCCCGAGTTACCACCTGAGCTGGAACAAGGCTGTACCAGGGGAAAGGATTGGGCCCAGACTGGAGGGAGTCCAGTCTGGGAAAGAAGCTTATTGGAACATCTCTCAGGGTGAGATTTATCAGTATTCCGTTTCTTAATGTATTAGGCTTCGACTTACGTGTTTTGTTTTATTTTTCCTGGTAACTTATTTGTTCTGTCTGTTATTACTTGAAACCATTTAAATCCTACTTTTTATATTTAATGAAATCACTTTTGTTTATTAATTAACCCAGAGTAAGTGATTAATACTTGGGGGAGCAAACAGCTGGGCATCTCTCCCTATCAGTGTTATAGAGGGTGGACAATTTGAGTTTACCCTGTATAAACTTTATACAGAGTAAAACGGATTTATTTGGGGTTTGGATCCCATTGGGAGCTAGTTGCTGGAGACAGGTGACCTGTTGAGCAGTTTTGGGTTAAAGTCTGCAGCGTTGGGGGTGTGGCCCAGACCTGGGTCTGTGTTTGCAGCTGGCAAGCATGTCTGGCTCAACAAGGCAGGGTTCTGGAGTCCCAAGCTGGAAGGGAAAATGGGCTCAGAGGCAAATTCAGCACGTCAGGTGACAGGGCATTGCAGGTGTTCTCCTCACCCTGGTCGAATGCCTTGTGTGGGTTGTACCTGGGGGGTGCAGGGGTGGAATGAGCCGGGGACGTCTGCCCGTTTGAGTGATCCATAGCAGGCATACGAGGCACTTTTGGGGGAGCCTTGTCCAGGCCTGCCATGGGTCAGCTCTCTCAAACCACCACCCCTGGCAGCGCAAGCCTGACCTTCCAGCCCCCTGCAGGTCTCGCTCTCTGTGTACAGGTTAGCGATCGACACTCCCAAAACCTCTGAGCGTCCCTCGGGAGTTCTCAGCCCGTTCCCCGGAGCACATGCAGAACTGTGACTCTAATCCCACAGGCGCGGTCCACAGCAGCTTGTAAGATTCAATTCAGGCCAACCACTCTATTGAGAACACAGCAATTAGATATACAGAAAACAGGAATGAGTTTATTATCAAAGAACAGAGATGCAAGCGAGAGTGAATAAATACTGGTAACACCCATTGTTTCATGTTCTGTGTGTATATAAATCTCCCCATTGTATTTTCCACTGAATGCATCCGATGAAGTGAGCTGGAGCTCACGAAAGCTTATGCTCAAATAAATTGGTTAGTCTCTAAGGTGCCACAAGTCCTCCTTTTCTTTTTGCAAATACTGGAAAGTAATGGTAACATAGGATTTTGTTTTCTAACACTTTCTAGAGCCGGGGTTCTCACAAATTTTTGGCAGCCTCAGAATGAGGCTCTGACAATACTTAACTAACTGTAGGAAAAACAAACAAATAAATTACATGTGCATATTTACATAGGGATTTTTTGCATACTCAATAATAAATATAAGGTACAGTTGTGTCTTATCTTTACTGGACCTAAACACAGAACAAACCAGTGCTTTGCACAGTCTTGTCTTTTTTGTTGTTCTTTTGCTTTTTTGGTCAAAGGTGGACGGCTGTACAACAATTCTGAACTAAATTTAAAAATGCTTTACATAATAGAAAGGATAATGACTAATAACGAAAGAATGTATCTGCCAATATGTCCAAAGTTTCTTTCACACAAAAAAAAACCCAGTCAACATAGCCCAGTAATAATAATGATAACAGTAACAACAAAATCTGAGCTGTTGCTGTTGTCTTTTCAGCTTGGTTTTTGCATCATTTAACAGCTTGCGCCTCTGAAGCTCACCGTAGTAATTTGGTTCAACTTCCCTTGCACAAGTGCTGTAGGGACGTTGCACGACATACATTTCAATTTGATGAATTTCTCTCTCACACTGCAACTTGTTCAGAAATGGAATCAGATGGCTTCGGAAACACAGGAAACTGCCTTTCCCCCTGGTGCTGAAGTGTTTCTTTTTCTTTCTCTGTTTTGCTTTTCTTAGCAGAAGGTCCCAGAGGAGCCACCTGCTGTCACATTCAAGGTCATTTTCTGGCACTAGATTACCTGAAATACTTTCTGATACCCAGTCACATTTTAACTTTTTCACCTCCCTCCCCACCCCCATGAACAATCGCAACCTACCCAAACACCACGCAGTGAGATGGCCCATAGCCACTTACAGAGCTACAATAACATGAGATGTAAACACAGTGGTTAGAGGTCTATAAAATCATGAGTAGTGCAGAGAAAGTGACTAAGGAAAAGCTATTTACTTGTTCCCATAACACAAGAATTAGGGGCCACCAAATGAAATTAATGGGCACCAGGTTTAAAACAAATAAAAGGAAGTTCTTCCTCACACAGCGCACAGTCAACCTGTGGAACTCCTTGCCTGAGGAGGTTGTGAAGGCTAGGACTATAACAGGGTTTAAAAGAGAACTGGATAAATTCATGGAAGTTAAGTCCATGAATGGCTATTAGCTAGGATGGGTAAGGAATGGTGTCCCTAGCCTCTGTTTGTCAGAGGGTGGAGATGGATGGCGGGAGACAGATCACTTGATCATTGCCTGTTAGGTTCACTCCCTCTGGGGCACCTGGTGTTGGCCGCTGTTGGCAGACAGGATACTGGGCTGGATGGACCTTTGCTCTGACCCAGTATGGCCGTTCTTATGTTCTTAGCCAAAGAATACACTTTGTGACTTGAAAGAAAACCACACCTATGTAGCTCAGCTCTGCCGGCATGGTACTATTTAAAAGGGAGCACGCATGAAGATTTATGGCATTTAGAAGACACCTTTAATACTTAACATCTGAGCGATTGTTGGGGCACTTTGGAGGCTCTTGTGGCTGCAAAACAATCAGCTGCTGGCTGCATTTGAGAAATGCTGTTCTGGAGTCTAAATGAACAAGGCCTTCCCTTAGCCACATGCTGGGGAAATGAGGTAAGACTCCTTCTCATGAGATCACTCCCTCTCAGCTGCAGAGAAAAGCTTGACAACGTAACCCTGAGTTTAAAAGGTTCAAAAGCAGATGGCACATACGGAGTTTAAACGAGACACACTTATTGCTTGAGGGCCCCACTGCCTGATTTTGAGATCTTGGCTTGTTCAAGTAGGTGTGAGTTGTATAAGTGTCACTTCTAGGAGTCTCATTTTGAGCCCCTTTCGAGTGCAGTCTCTTTTCCCATCTTTCAAGGTTTCTTCCCCACTTTGAACTCTAAGGTACAAATGTGGGGACCTGCATGAAAACCTCCTAAGCTTACTTTACCAGCTTAGGTTAAAACTTCCCCAAGGTACAAACTATTTGACCCTTGGACTTCCACTGCCACCACCAAACGTTTAACCGGCTTTCTGGGAAAGTGTTGTTTGGAAACGTCTTTCCCCCCAAAATCCTCCCCAAAACCTTGCACCCCACTTCCTGGGGAACGTTTGGTAAAAATCCTCACCAATTTGCATAGGTGACCACAGACCCAAGCCCTTGGATCTTAGAACAATGACAAAAGGATTCAGTTCTTGAAAAGAAACATTTTAATAGAAGAAACAGTAAAAAGAAAAGGATCACCTCTGTAAGATCAGGACGGTAAATACCTTACAGGGTAATTAGATTCAAAACATAGAGAATCCCTCTAGGCAAAACCTTAGGTTACAAAAAGACACACGGACAGGAATATTCATTCTATTCAGCTCAACATATTTTATCAGCCATTTAAAGAAATCATAAGCTAACGCATATCTAGCTAGATTACTTACTAAGTTCTAAGACTCCATTCCTGTTCTGTCCCTGGCAAAAGCCTCACCCAGACAGACACAGACCCCTTTGATGTTCTGCCTCTTTCCAGCTTTTGAAAGTATCTTGTCTCCTCATTGGTCATTTTGGTCAGGTGCCAGCGAGGTTATCCTAGCTTCTTAACCCTTTACAGGTGAAAGGATTTTTCCTCTGGCCAGGAGGGATTTTAAAGGTGTGTACCCTTCCCTTTATATTTATGACACCATCACATACACCTCAGGTTTGCTACAGATCCACCGTCTTCCCATGTAGCACCGTGAGCTGCTGACCCCTTTCTCGTCGTTCAGATACGCACAGTCACCTCCTCCTCTTAAGTGAAACCTGCCACACAGAAGCCAGGGAGCTGCAGTCAGGCAGAGGCCGGGCATTTCACACCAGTCCCAGCCAGGGGAGCCATTCTCCACAGTGCAGGCCTGAGTGCGGAGCAGCTACTCTCCCAGCCCCTCAGGAGCAGAGCTCAGGACAGCGGGGGCTTTGCAGAACCGCTGACTGTTCCTGACCCTCTATGCTGAGCAGCCCACAGGGGTGCTGAAGAATGGACAGTCCCCAGCAGGACAGAGAGAATTTGTTAGACTGATTGTCAAAAGGGACCGGCCCTCTAACAAGAGGGGCAGACCATCACCAGAACCAGACGACTGAGCAGGAAAAGCGGGGGACAGGAAGGATCTCGCCTCCTTGAAACACATGGAGCAGAACCAAGATGACACTGAAAGAAGAAATTGCATTCAGGGGTTTCCTTCTCCGTTGATCTATAACTCTTGAGCTTTCCATTGGGCATGGGGGAAAAAGAGAGTGTTGAAGAAGTTCCTTTGTGAAAGCATGTGTTCCTTGTTTGTAACCCTCACGTAAGTCTCCCAGAGTTCATCTGGTGTGGAGGGTGGAGCTCTAGGGACAACATGCCTCTCGGGAGATTTGGGAGGGTTCAGCACTGGTTTTGGATCCTACAGCAGCTGATCTGCAGGGTCCCACATCCTAAGGAGCATACCAGACAGGGAGTCTGTACCCCAGGAGAATGCCACAGAGGCTCGAACTCAGGATAGTGTCTGGTAGCTCTTCAGACCCAGTGAGGCTGGAAGCAGGTGGGATCCAAAGGTTGGGTCCAATACAGCAGAATGGGGACTGTCCATTGGGGAGCCCTGACCCAGCGCCAAAAGAGCCTGATTTTTCAAAGTACTGAAGTAACCCAGACCAGAGAAGTGGGGGGGGTCTCCATCCCCCTCTAATGGCTGGCCTGCAAAAGAGCTTTATCAATCGGGGGGGAGTTTCAGTTAAAGAAGTGGATTCTTTCGCTCCTATGGCAGAGGCTCATGCTTCTACTGCTGAAGTCCCAGGGTTCAAGCAGCGCTGGTTTTGTGATCACACTTGGAGCCCACTGAAACCCATCGCGGGGTGTTGGGCAGCCATCACTACTGTACCCCGTTCCCGTGGGAGCCCCAGGCGTCCAGCACCTGTGAACCGCAGGCTCCTTTAACATCGGTGCCTTGTTGCGGATTCAGAGGCCTCACCAGCCAAGTCACTCAAACCTGCCGGCTGCAATCCCCAGCGGGACCTGCACCTGCCATGCAGTGCTCGGCATGCTGCCCTCTCCAGCAGCCACTGTTAACCTGAGCTCCCTGCTGCCTCCTTTCCCCAAGGCGGGTCAGACACCCCAGGGACCTTGCTGAAGAGGGCTGGGGGAGAACAGCGAGTGTCCCAGCTGAAATCCCAGCGCGCAGCGAGGGCATCTCTGGCTATGGCGGGCTCTGTCTCCGGCCCAGCACCGTGCTGCGGGGAGGAGCCGAGAGTTCAGGGACACGCCGGCTCCCATCGGTCTCCGATACACGCAGGACGCGAACGGACCAGGGTCGTGTCTGGTGGTTTCACTAGCACTGAATGGTGGATCTACCTGAGCTCAAACCGCTCAGACACCAGAATCCCCAAGCCCAGGGAATTAGTCCAGAGGGGTGAGAGAGACTCACAGGTGGTTGAATTTGGTGCCATTGGCCCATTTCCAGGGCTGACCCTGCTCCCTCCAGAGGCCGATCCAGTGGTCATAGACACCCTTATGGCGCAGCAGGAACGCCTTAAAGAAAGCTGAGGGACAGCAGGTATCAGCCCCACCTCCCATGCTCCCCCCCCCACCGCCCCTCCAGGGCTCTGTGCTGCAGAGAATCCCAGTCACATATTGAAGGGTGCTCAGTTTATTTTCAGGGGGGATTTTCCCCTCCCTCTTGCAAAGCACAAGATCCCCCGGGCAGTCTTAACCCTCCCACCGCACACAGCAGCCCCACCCCGGTGCTCCCAGTTACCCACACCCCAAGTCCCCCTGAGCTGGGGGCAGCTGTTGGGTCTGAGCTCTCTGCAGAGACGGCTCTTCTCACAGAGCAGCCACCGCTCACCCCAGCAAGGCAGGAGGAGGGAGGGAGGCAAGCTGAAGTGGGAGGGGTCAATGTGAAAGGATCCCCTCCTCCCCCGCCTCCTCAGCTGGCTGCTCCTTTCCCATCCCCACAACAGGAGCACTGGCTGGGTTCTCAGTCCCACTCCAGCAGCCAGCAGGCCAGGAGATGCTTGAGCCAGCCCTGCCCTAGACAGAAGCTGTCTCCCTATTTGGGGAGGGGGGCAGCGGAGAATGGGCAATCCCTGTGATCACACACAGGCAGTAGGGCCCTGGGCCCAGCCAGGGCTGGCGTTCAGCGGCTGGAAGTTCATTCACTCCGGCCTCCCAGCACGGGAGGGCTCACAGCTGCTCTTCACCCCATGGGGCAGAGCCCAGGTCCTGCTGCAGCAGCCATCCCTGTGCCCAGATTAGTGTCTGGCAACTCGAGAGTCTCTCACCGTTTCCTGATCACTGTCGATCCCAGCCAGGGAGGCACCCGGGGCAGAGCAGCGGCTTCGGCTGTCGGTCCAGCTCCCTTCCGTCTCTGAGAAATAGTAGCATTTCCCTCGGTATCCTTTCCAGCCGTCCGGGCACGAGGGGCTCGCAGGGGGGCACAGATCAGCTGATGAAAGCTGAGAGGTCAGCGCTGAGAATGAGACAGTCACATGGAGGGTAAGAATTGCAACGAGAATTGGGCATTTGACTGGTACAAAAATTGGTCAACTGACCAGTCAAATCTGTCAAAGAGTGGTCAGATATTTTAAAATACCAATTTATCAGAATTGGTTACCTCCCGCCAGGAAGAAAAAAGAGCAAGACGTCATTGTCTCCAGTAGGTTTAGCTTTCGATAGATATGGATCTACCTAATTTTTTAAAAAATGTACTTCACTGAGTTATTTTAGCTCAGAAAAAAAAGGCAAAACAATGAAACCAAGTTCTGGAAAACACCAGTGAGGCTCCAAGACGCAATCCGAAAGGCAGGCTGCCTCCTACCCCCAGGGCTCTCGCTGGAGCATTTGACTGCTGCCAAACAGGCAGTCAATTGACCGGCTTGCCAAGCCCATTGGGACCCCCAGCTGGGGCTGGTCCACTGCAATCAGATGCAGGGGGACGGAGACGTTTGTCACTGTAAATTTGCCTGGCAAGAAGGATTCCAGGGACACTCCCAGCCTGCGAGGGACTGACACAGCTCAGAGCATTTCACCCCAGGCACAAGATCAACAGCTGGACGTTCAACCTAGCAACAAACAGCAGGTGAACAACTGAGAAGAACGTGGGAACTTTCACTCAGGGACATGAAAGCCACAAGGGGGCGCCAGAAACCACAGCCATGGGAAGTGACCTGTTGCACTGTGGGCCAGGAATGATGGAACTTAATTCACCTCCTACCTGCAGACTTTTCTCTCCCCAAACACAGCAGCAAGAAAGGCACTTTCTGGAAGCCCTCACGGCTGTGTAACCCTTTCAGAGCCATGAAAGAGCAGCAGTGGGGTCACCCATAAGTGACACCAAAGAGGATTTGAAAGGCCTGTCTAGTTGAGAGGAGTTGGACTCAAACCCCTCCAGATGTTTTCGAGCACGTCACTTTTGTTTGCACCACAGTAACTCGGTAGCTGGTTTTCAAGCCTTCCCATGTGGCTGGCGCTCAGCGAGGAACAGACACTCTAAGTTGGGAAGAGTTAGGAAACGTGGCAGCGGTGATCAGAAAGCGAGCATGTGTTCACCTCACTCACAAGGCATGTCTGACCCTGTAGATTTCACTGTCCAGTGCACGGTAGCCCACACCCCTGCCCTACTGAACTGAGCAGAGAAGTCAGTGACTAACAGTTGATGGCACAGGCTGTCTCCACCATCCATCTCCAGCTCAGATGCCACATGTTCTGCAGAGCTCCCTGCACCTGCAGGTGTGTAACCAACCTTAAGCTCACAGATTCCCACCTTACACAGCGAGAACCAATGCTGCCCATTGCAACAGCCTGCCATTACAGCAGGGAGCTGGGATTCAGGGCGCATCTGTATCCGAGCAATCTGCACCAGTATAATCACAGTGACGCAGTGACATCAGGGCAAACACCTCCTGGAGATGCGCTGGAGCAGTGCGGCTCGCTCTGGTAACTTCCTGCAGCAAACTGCACCAAGGCAAGCTCCTTTGTGCACCAGTGCAGTGCGTCTGCTTTAGCGGTTTGCACCAATTCAACTACACGGACGTCATGACATCGGCACAGAGGATTCCTAATGCAGACGGACCTGGATTCAATCCCCTCTGCCAGCTGCTAAACCCTCCTGGGGCCCAGTGATCGGATCCCAGGACAATAGAGAAATCCCACCCCCGACATTCCCCAGCACGCCCTGCCCCTGACAACGGGGGGATACAACAGGGTTCATGTTCACCGGAAACAGACGCCCTCTGCATGAGCACACGCTGTCTGTGCAGCCCGGGGGAGTGAATGGTGCTAAGGGACACTTCATGGCCAAGCTCAGCGATTGGGGGGTTTCCACACTGCGCTGGTGGAGGGGTCTTGACTTAATTCTATGGCTCATTTCAATAACACGGCAGCACCTGCCGCCCGGCCACAGGCGTGACCTGAAGATCCAGGAAGGCCAAGCTGGTAACCTCAGAGTAACACAGGGAAGGCAAAGGGCTCAGGGTTGCACTGCATCCTGTCCCACTGGACACCCTGGTCAGGGACTGCTTCATGGCGCGTGGCAAAGGTGACTTGGGTCCAAAGTGCTCAGAGATGGGCTGGGGGGGCTAATGTCAGTCAGATCGTCCTGACACAGAGAGTGCCCAGGTGCAGGGGTCTGGGAGGAAGATCCCCCAGGAATCCTCTGCCCCAGGGGCAGAAGCCGGACAGGCCGGGAGGAGAGAGTGAGTGTGGCAGGTCACGGGGGAATGGGATGGGCGGAGATCATAGATGGAGGGGAAGGGAGCGGGGCGGAAGCTGGGAACTCACCTGCCAGAGCAATGATGGCAGCAATCAACGCAGACCATACAACTATCACTGCAACCACAACTCTACAGGTTGGACTTTTCTTGCAGTTCCAAGGAGGGTCTGAAACAGAAAGACCCGTCAGGCAGGGCTGGGAGGACACGTCTCACTGACAGCACCGGGGCTGGAGCTGCCCTGCAACATGCACCGTTCTTGTCTAGTTTTTGTAAAGCTCTCCAACACCACTTTCTACAAACCATTACCCTCTGATCCCACTGAGGGTTTCCAAAAGTTAGTGCCTGTCTCACCCACCGCAACCTGCAAGGTCTCGTGCCAGCAAAGGGAAGCTGCTCCCAGATCTGGAGCTGCATTCGCATGTCCTGAGGGCTGTCCTGCACCATGGTCACTACGGGCAGGTAGGTCATCAACCTCCATCTCTGTCCCAGCTGCAGGATGGCCTCTGGTTCCTGCTCCCTCAGGCACCTGGAGATACTGAAAAAGGGGTGGGGTTGGCAGAACAGGAGAACACCCCATGAGGTTAAGAAATGGCAGTGAGAGCCTTTTCCCTCCCTGGGAGATTATGGTGTCCCTCTGTGGGGACTCCCTTCCTGGCAGATGCTAGTGAGCTATTGAAAGAGCTCAGCCTGTTTAGATTATAAAAAAGATTGGGTGGTGACATCATTGAAGTGTTGAAGTGACTTCATGGAGAGAAAATATTGGGTATTAAAGGGCTCATTAATCTATCAGAGAAAAGCATAACAAGACCCAGTGGCTGGAAACTCAAAAGAGACCAATTCGTATTAGAAAGAGGGCACACATATTCAACAGTGAGGACGAATCACCAAAGGAAGAAACTAGAAAGGGAAGTGGTGGGAATTCCCCACCTCTTGATGTCTTCTAATGAAGACTAGATGCCTTTCTGGAACGTGTGTAGTCAAAAATTAGCTCCTATGCTCTACAGAAAGCATGTGATATGCAGGGGGTCAGATGACACGCTCTAATGGTCTCTTCTGTCCATAAAGTCTGCTAATTGATGAAAAATGAGCCTAGCATGGGGAGAAGCCTCTGATGTTTTACTGTGTTCGGCTTGAGCCCACAATGAACGCTCATTGAGAGGGGTGATCTAGGGGAAGCAGCTCAAACATCCAATGTGGCTGGACAGGGGCAGGACATCAGCACTGCAGGGGAGGGGTGGGTGTGGCAGTGACATCACAAGGGCCTTTGGCAGGACCTCAGCCTATTGGACAAAGGTGGTAGGGAGGCGATGACCTCACAGAGAGATCTTGACATCAGCCAGGCAGGACAGGGGTGCAGGACAGGGGCCACCTCGGAGATCCCTGTGGCTTTGCTTCAGCACGTCTCCTTCTCGAGGTCTCTCCTAGAGGACTGAGAGAGCATTCACTTTCACATTCGTGAGCGCAAGGAGGACCCTCTTCGGAGTTTTCTCCTTTTCTTTTAGTGGTTTTGCTCGAAAACAGACGTCCCTGTATAGAAGGTAAGAGCCTCGGAGAGGTTTGGAACCTGTTCAGTCTGATCCATCAGGTGTCGGCTGATTTTTAGGAATGGAAAACACTAGATTGCGGGGGCAGCATTTTATTTCCGACCTAAGACTTTGTCCCTTAGAATTACTGGGGACATTGGGGTTTCTCCTTTTTGTTTTCCCTTTTCCTGTCTCTCCCTCCTTTCTCGTCTTCTCTTGCATCTTTGTCCTTTTCCCCTGCTTTCCTTTCACCACCAGGACCTGTCTGTGCGTGTGGAGTTGGGGACGGAGGGAGGGAGGGCGGGTTGCACTCCAACTCTCATTGCGGGAGGCCCTCCCAAAGACATGTGGCTGGAATAGTGCTCTAAGAGTGACTCCCTCCGGTGGTGACCCGGGACATCTGGTGAGAACTCTCAGCTTTCTGCTTCTCAGAGTCTCAATGCTGATTGGGGGAGTTTGGGGCTATTGTGAGGGAGGAGGCTCAGGTCCTTGTGACCCTCTTTTAAGACCAAGGAAATAGGGCGTAACCAAACATGTATTTGATTGCACTTGCCGCTTTTCTCCATTCATTGTCTTGGAGTAATTCACGATTCTCTCTCTAATGGGCTAGTTCTTCTAAAATACTTACTAAAGAATTAGGTTTTAATAAAGCCAAATGCAACCCCATACCTCCAGTAACAAAGGAGTCAGGCGGCACCCTACAGAATTGGGGACAATCCGCTGGAAAGCAGTGACCCTGAAAAGGATTTTGGGGTCATAGTGGACAAGCTGTTCAACATGAGCTGTCAATGTGAAACTGTGTTAAAAAAGGTTAAAGCCATTCTTGGCTGGATAGAGTAGTGAGGATGGAAAGGGAAGTGAAAGAGCATTGGTGAGACTGATGTTGGAATGTTGAATCCAGTTCTTGTGTCCACATTTTGAATATTATGTTAAAACAATTGGAGAGGGTGCAGAAAAGATTCATAACTGAGTGATGGGGATGATGCCCTATTATGAGACATTGAAAAAGCTCAATCTGCTTAGTATATACAAGAGAAGAATGAGAAGTGAGTTGCTTGACTTCATGGAGAGAAAATGTTGAGTATAAAAGGGCTCTTTTATGTCTCAGAGAAAGGCATGACAAAACCCCATGGATGGAAGCAGAAATCAGAAAAAGGATAATGACAATAAGACCCAGATTTGTAAGAGGGTGGTGTTAGGGGGCTTATTCCTTCACCCACTTACTTCCCTGGTCCTTCTCACATGAACAGAGAGCAACAATACCCGAAGTCCAAAGGTGCAAACAATTCGATGTTTATTGGGGTGAACTTCCAGCAAGCATGATTCCAGTTTCCTTCCTTAGTATCCTCCTTCCCAGCTCTGACACCACAGAGCCTTACACCTATGTCCCTGTTCCGATTCCTGCCCTTAGCCAAGCATGATTCCAACTTCCTTACTCCCATTCCCTGTTCCCATTTCCCCCTTTAGCAAAACATGATTCCAATTTTCTTACCCCCATTCCCTGTTCCCATCTCCCCCTTTAGCAAAACATGATTCCAATTTTCTTACCCCCATTCCCTGTTCCCATCTCACACACCCACATGCCCACCCCCACCCACCCCCCATTGACTACAGATTATATAGTAAAACTTGAGTTCTGCTTAGCTATACCTTAACCAATCATTTTCCTGAAATTTAACTAACCAATCCTAACATATTGTAACATGATTATGTAACCAATTATATCCCACCACCTCAATTAGTTTACACCTAGCAAAATTAATTATACAGCAGACAGGAACAATCACAGAACCAGACAGAGATTATACAGACAAACAACAGCAAAGTGGGAACTATAATGACAAAACAATACAGAAGTGAGGATTTCACATCCCAGCTATTGATAAGTGAGTTCTTGCCAGACAGGATGCTATCAAACTAAGTTTCCTTTCACATTTTCTAGGCACTTCCCTTTCTCTGGAGGTGATAGGAATACAATCCTGTCCTGATACTGCCTAACAGCCCAATAGCACCTTATTTCAATGTGACTAGTTTGGAATGTGAGGATGTGACCGTTCGCTTCCCAGTTTATGGCTGCCTCTGCTGCTTAGCCAAAGGCCTTAGCCTAAGAACAGGGCCTCAGACTGTCACAGTAAGAGAAGGCCCTTACACCAGCAGACAGTGATTTTGATTCTTTCTTTTATACCTCTATCACTAGCCAAGTGATAAGAATACACCTAAATTCTTAGAGTATAGGCCTTTGCAGACAGGCCTGAATATCTATATCCTAACAGGTGGTTTGTCATTGGCACAAAGTACCAAGAGAAATGATGGCTTCTCCATCTCTTGATCTCTTCGAATAAAGACTAGATGCCTTTCTGGAAAATGTTTGAGTAAAAGAAAAGCCCAGCTCTTCTGACATACAGGAGGCCTTAGGATACGCAGGGGATCAGATTAAATGCTCGAATGGTTCCTTCTGGCCATAAAGTCAACTAACTTGTGAAAACCTAATTGCGGCCTGGGGAAGAACTTCTGTGTTCTACTATGTAGTCGGTGTCACCCCACAAGGAAGTGACATTGAGTGGGGTGATCCAGGGGAAGCGGCTGAAACATCCAATGTAGCTGGACAGGGGCAGGACATCAGCACTGCAGGGGAGTGGTGGGTGTGGCAGTGACATCACAAGAGCCTTTGGCAGGACCTCAGCCTATTGGACAAAGGTGGTGGGGAGGCGATGACCTCACAGAGAGAACTTGACATCAGCCAGGCAGGACAGGGGTGCAGGACAGGGGCAAGCTCGGAGATCCCTGTGGCTTTGCTTCAGCACGTCTCCTTCTCGAGGTCTCTCCTGGAGGACTGAGAGAGCATTCACTTGCACGTACGTGAGCGCAAGGAGGACCCTCTTTGGAGTTTTCTCCTTTTCTTTTAGTGGATTTGCTCGAAAACAGACGTCCCTGTATAGAAGGTAAGAGCCTCGGAGAGGTTTGGAACCTGTTCAGTCTGATCCATCAGGTGCTGGCTGATTTTTAGGAAAGGAAAACATTAGATTGTGGGGGCAGTATTTTATTTCCGACCTAGGATTTTGTCCCTTAGAATTACTGGGGACATTAGGGTTTCTCCTTTTTGTTTTCCCTTTTCCTCTGTCCCTCCTACCTTTCTCTTCTTGCTTCCTTTGTCCTTTTCCTCTGCTCTCCTCCCACCACCAGGAGCTCTGTGTGTGGAGCGGGGTCCGGGGGGGTTGTGGGAGGCCCTCACAGAGAGGTGAGACTGGACTAGTGCTCCGAGAGTGATCCCCTCGGTGGTGACCGGGGACATTCTTTGGGCTATTTAATGAGAACCCTTAGCCTCCCACCCCTCAAAGTCTCAACCTTGATTGGCTGAGGAGGGGGCTATTGACAGGGAGGAAACTCTGGTCTTTGTTGTTCTCTTTTATGACCAAGCAAATAAGTCACAATCAGTTATACGTTTGACCAATGTGGATGCTGCTCTCCATTCATTGTCTCGGAGCAGTTCATGATCCTCTCGAACATTCCAGTTCTTCTGAAATAATTGCTGAATAATTACTATGAACAATTGTTGGTCTGTAGCTCATTTGAGAGCAATTCTGCTACTGACTGGCTGCATCAGCTAAGACAAGTCCCTGCTCCTTTCTCAGCCTTCGTTTCTCCTTCTGTCAAGAATGAATAACAATCCTCTCCCACTTACCTCACCATGGGTGGATGCTGGGGATCCACTGAACAGTGTCACTCGGAGCAGTGCAGACTGGGGGGTGTCCTATCACACTGAGCCATATCAGATTATAACCTAATATTCAATTTGATTTGTATTTTATTGTTTTGGAATTGTGAAAAGCAGCAACTACTTAGCTCAGAGTGAAGCATCTCATCCAATTTTCTAGAGCATAGTGTCTCCCCTTTGTGTATGATGAGGCAGTTGAATGCACTGTGACGGACAGGAGATGCTCTTGTTTTGCAAATAGATATTTTTGCAAAGAATTTTCATCCTACTTGTTATGATTTCAAGAAACAAAGTGGTTTCCTTTGAATGGATTTTCTGACAGAAAAAGGTTTCCATGAAAATGTTCACCCCTTATTTCCTGGGCCTTATCCCTGCCTCTGGGGGGTTGTTGTCTGTTAGTTAGAACAGGAATCAGGACAGTTGTCTTCTCTTTCTGGCTCCGTCACCGCTTCGCTGTGTGACACCTTGGGTAGGTCCAATGGGAACAGGGTCAATTCTCTAACTCCAGGCAGCAGGAAGCCTGGGTGAGATAAGGGATGTTAAGGCCATCTGCGAAGGAGAAAGGGATGTTTCCAGGTGTTGAATGTCAAGAACTCTAAACTTTGCTAAAATGGATAGTCTCGAGAAACAAGAACTAGTTGGGGCCAAACTTTAACCATTGTCTTTTATAAAGCCCATTCAGGAATGTGAGTCCCAGAGAGCCATAGAGAGGGGGAGCAACTTGCCCAAAGTCCCACAGATCAAGAGGCAGCAATGGAAGCAGGAGTGACACTCTCTCTCAAAGGCAGGGGGACCAGACATTAGGGCCTGGTTGCAATTGCCAGCTGTGGGAGGGAGTGTGCGGCAGTGGTCAGTGAAGGGGTCCATCCATGGCTCTGACACTCGGTGTGACCCTGTGGTCGCAGCTGAGGCCCGTTTGCCGTCAGTAGGGTTGGGGTCCCATGGCTACAGCCCAGTGGGTTTGGGAGGCTCCAGGAAGGTGAGTAAAGTGCTGGGATGTCAGGATCCCGGAGGCGCTGTCACCTCCGCCCTAGGGCCGTGTTCTGCACCCCCTGCTGCTGGCTGAGTTTCTCCGTCCCTTGGCAATCAGACAGACTCTTGTTTTCACAGCCAGTCGATCGCCCTCGTGTCATCACCCTGCCTGCTGGCTGGGCAGGGTAACTCCTGAGGTCACCACCCTCTCCAGCCTGCCTTGGGCTTGGAGAGTGAGGAGGAGGGTGAGGGACGTCTGCTGACCCTGAACATCCGCCATCCATTGTACCATCACTGAGAGCACGTGAGTGGCATTCGGGTTCCTCGGTGTGTTCCCCTCTCTGTCTGGGGGAGAGACTATCTCCAAAGGGGGATTTCATTTGCAAACAGCCCCCAAGAGCCCCTCACTCTTAGGCCAGGCAGGGGCTTCTCCAGAGCCGTCTCCAGTGTGTTTGGAAAGGTTCCAGCAATGGGGCTTCCCAGCCCTTCCCCTCCCAGCCCTTCCCTCCCAACCCTTCCCCAGGCTGAGAGTCTCTGAGGTGAACCAGACCCTGTGAGCTGCTGAGCCTGGAAATCAATGGGGAATGAGGAGGGCTCTGTGCTTCCTGTGCCGAGGGCCTTTGTGACTTTGATGTGAGGAATGATTTCCCAGGAGAAGTCCGGACTCCTGGCTTCTGTTCCTTCTCTAGCCTGGGTGGGAGAGTGGCCTGGGACGACAGGAGGGGACTGCTTCTCCAGAGTAACCGATGGTCTTTGGGACTGACCTCATTGCTGGAAAAGGATGAGACTTCCTGGCTATTGCAGCAGCAGGGATTACGAGGGGGAACGTTGGGAGCGGATCATGCAATGAACTCCTGCCCGTGTGTGTAGATGGCACTCCCTGCACTCCTGTGCGGGCAGAGGGGGCGGCTGTGGCTGGAGCAGGGAGGAGGAGGGACGGAAAAGGCCCAGGAGTGAAAGGCTGCCTTGAGCCCAGTCTCACCCCTGCTCCCCGCTCGGTTCCAGGATGGCCAGGCTCCTGCGGATGTTGCGGAGGAAGGCTCTGCAGGTGGCCCCAGAGCCTGAGGGAAGCAGCTGCCGTCTTCCCAAGGGGCAGAGCAACCCCTGCATCCCTGCTGGCGGGGAAGCAGGTCCCATCCAGGCCAGACGGCGGAAGTGCCCGGCCTTCTGGAAAAGGACCCCGGCTCCCGGCGCAGGCGCCGAGCTGGGAGAGGCCCCGACCAGGCCCCAATGGAGCTGGCCCAGGCTGCGGTTTGGCAGACAGGACCCAGCCCAGGAGGGGCGCCGGGCAGGGTGGCTCTGGGGCTTGTTGTGTGGGCAGCAGCGGCCCCAGGAGCCCAGACCTCGTTCCCATCAGGAGGCATCGCCCTGCCCGGTCTCTGAGGACCTTCCAGCCCCTGCAGGCCAGGAGGGGGAAGGTCCCTGTCCCAGCACCGGCAGCTCAGCATGGGACAGTGGCAGCACCTGGGCATCTGGCAGCAGCCAGGCCGATGGAGGCCACTGCTTTGTTCCAGGTGAGGAGCCGGGCTGGGCTCCGGGAGGGCTGAGGACGGGATGTGAACACCCTGGGCCCAGATGCTCTCCCAGGGATACGGGGGGCGGGTCTCAGCCCAGGTGTCTGGCCTGAGCCCCGCGAACCCCACGGACAGCAGCAGCCATCACACAGCTGCCCCTTCCGCACGGGGACCTGGGGGTGGGGGCATGAAGAGCTGCTGCCACTTTGGTCCTTGCTGCTCCAGGGCCGGGGGAATCGGCACCTCCCCTGGAGTCCTGGCCAGTGGAGGGGGGTTTCTTCTCTGGGCTTCTGCAGCTGTTGGGGGCTGAAGGCATCCCTGAGAGGGAGGTTTGGGGCCCCATCTGCCCTGGGTGCCTGAGGTGGGAAGGGGGGTCTTGAATCCTGCTCTGCCCACCACGCCCCTGTCCTTCCCTCCCTGGTGCAGGGACCCCCCTGGATTCGGAGCAGGAGGAAGGGGTGGACGTGGCCAAAGATGAAGCTGCTCTCAAGGTCATCCGAGAGCAGCTCCAGTGCAGAGATAAGGTACAAATGTTCCCCACTGGGCTGGAACCAAGATTGCCCTGCCCCTTCCCAGCATCCCCACCCCCTGCCGAGGGTCTTGTGCCTCCTGATCCACCACCCCCAATGGGACCCTTTTACATCCATGATGTGGGACCCCCAAGATGGGGGTGTCCCACAACAGCCAAAGTCATCTCCCCCCACAGGCACTGTCCCAGTTCCTGATCCTGCTTGTGTAGGAGTGGTGGGGGATTTGGACAATAGGCGGGTCCCCACAATCCCCCATTGAGGCCTGAGCCCTGGAGCTGGTGTGGGTGGGGCAGGAAGGTCCCTCATTAACAGGTTGTCTCTCGCTATACCCCACTCCCGGTGGGTACAGGATGAGGGGCAGCAGCTCCTGTTCCTTCAGGCCATCTACCCCGCATGTCTGGCTGCACGGGAGAGAGGGGAGGACACGCTGGAGCCGCGCTGCTGCAAGGCGGCTGTGGTGAAGAGGATCGTGGTGAGTGAGACACGCCATACGGCAGCTGGAGGGAGGGGGAGAATTGTGGGGCTGGGGGGCAGCTGAGAGTGGGGGACAAGGAATCTCATGGTCCCAGCTCAGTCGTCGGGATGGGGCTGAATGGGGGCAGTTTTGACAGGGAGGAGGAGAGAAGGGGATTGGGAGTGAGCTGGGCAGGAATCCGAGAAGGGGGACAAGTCGGATGGGCAGGAAGGAATTGGAGGAGCGGGAGGTGGTGGGGGATCCTGCTGGCCATGTGGGGCACTGGCTGTGTCATCTCCTCACTGGGAGGCGTCAGTCGGGCCTGAATCTCACACGCTCCTTTGTCTCTTTCACGTCTCACAGGAGCTCATCGAGGAGCTTCCCGATGACTCGTCACCCAGCGCCGTCCTCGCCCACTCCCTGGCTGCAGTGGGCTACCTCTGGTACTGAGACAGCCCCACCCCCCCACCCTGCCGGCTCCCCTCACCCCAGTGCTGCTCAGGCCCAAGGCTGGGAGTCACCGTCACTGTCCCTCCCAAGTCACCTCCCAAGAGTGGCGCCTCTGGCAGAGATGGTGGGGTGGGGAGGGTCACTCTCTCCTGGCGGGGCTCTTCTTTTCACTCCCATAACATGACAGGGGCCTTGGGAAGGGGCTCACTCCCGGGCTCCGATACAGGAGGGGCAGCAGGCTCCAGGGAACAGCAGCTATTCCTGTCCTGCCACTGTCTGTCTGGGACACCTTGGCCTTGTCATTCCCTAGCGAAGTGCCTCGGTTTCCATTCTCGCCAGCCTGTGCCTCTATCCCTGTGGCTTGGTGTCTGTGTTGGCGACAGTCCCACCCAGTACTGCACAGTCTAATACAGCTCCTCTCTCTTGCCAGCACCATGAAACCTGCCCTGGAGCCAGCCCTAGAGACCCACCTCTTGCGAGCTGCCCTTCACTCCGTCTTCACCCTGGGCACGGAGAAGGACTCCACCGCCATCCAGGTACCTCCTCCTCCATCCTCCTCCTCTTCCAGAGTAGTCCTTGGTCCCTACTCCCTTGATTCGCTGGAGCTCCAGATTTAAGGGTGGGGTAGTGGAGATGGAACAAGCTGCAGGCTTGGATCCTTCCCTCCAGCAGGGAAGAGATTACCCCTCCCTGGGGGATTTTTCTTTCTTTCTTTCTTTCTTTCTTTCTTTCTTTCTTTCTTTCTTTCTTTCTTTCTTTCTTTCTTTCTTTCCTAAGCCGTGTTTGGCCCAGAAGCCCAGGTTCCATCCATAGCAACTTGGCTGTTTCCTACTCTTCTGCCTACAAGGCCCTCTGCAGAGACCTGCTAAGCTCATGGATTAAAGGTCCAGGGGTCATCAATTCTTGCAAATTGCCTGCAGTGGGATGTGAAGGAGAGAGGCCAGGAGATGTGTTTGGGAGTCTCCCCAGTGCTTCCCAGAGACCCCTCTTCCCATCCTGTGGCAGGTGTAGGCCCAGGTTCCCTAACTCTGACCCATGCTTTGCAGACTCTGCACAAAGTCATCCCAGAGGTCCTGGATGCCATGCTGGGGAACCTGCTGGCAGAGTCCCCAGACACAGACAGGCTCCACTTCATCTTGGAGGTGAGCCCCATTTCACCGTAACTCTTTGGGGGACTGGTAAGGAGAGACTGGAAGATCCATTTTCTACTCTGTCCTCCTAGCTGGGTCCCCAGTGGGCCGTCCTTGGTTGGTGGGTGAGTGCAATGTAGTGTCAGGTCCTTCCTTCTTGAGGAACAGAGGAAGGAGCTGGGACTCCAAGCCAGAGCTCTGCCTGGTTCTGCTGAGCACTAAGCACAGGGCTCCTGGCTGTCTTGGGGAGAGAGAGTCTGAAAATCCACCCTTCCCCCTCCCCTCCAACACACAGAGCCCATGAGATTAGGGAGCTACTTCTCAGAGAAGAGGCACATGCTCCTTCCTAGAGAAACAGGAGGGCCCCAGGGAATCAGCCCTTCCCTCTGATCTGCTCTGAAATTCCTGGGGGGATTGTGCTCTCAGTCACTCCCTACTTCCCCCCAAGGATTTGCATAGCAGGGAAGGGCCGAGGGTTCAGTCTTCTTTCTGGTGAACTGTTCAGGAATCAGGAATTCTGGGAGGATGGGACCAGCCCCTAGATTGTCCCAATCTAGAGAGATGCGGAGAAGTTGTGACCTGAAGGGTACAAGCTGCATCCTGGGGGAAAGAATCCCCTTCTAAAGCTCTGCCATCAAGGACTCAGCTATTTCCCCCTGCGCAGAATGTCTCAGGCCCCTGGGGCTGGAGGCGTGGGGGGCTCATTTGTAAAGCAGGAGCAGCTGGCCACTGAGTCTGACCTGCCTCCTTTCCCCACAGCATGTCAACCTCTGGGTCGTGTCCAGGGTGTCGCAGGAGCGAGCCAGGGCCATCAGGAGCAGCACAGCCCTGCTGAGATACACAGTCACTCTCCCTGAGTTTGACGTAAGTGAGCTCCGAGCCCAGCTTGCTGGCTCCAGGCGGAGGCGGGCTGGCTCCAGCGGGCTGCAGGATCTGCTGCTGCTGCCGGGGCTGTGGCTTCGGAGGGTTCTTCATGGGGAGGCAGAGTCAGAGCAGGACTGAGCTAGCTTGAGTCAAGTTCTTCTTGTCCTGGTTCAGTGTTGACCCTGGGCCTTTAAGGGGACCATGCTCCAGCCCCTGCTTGGCATCCCGGGCTCCCTTGGCAGCAGAGCAAATGAAGGTTCGATCTCAAGCTCCTCTCCCCCAGCATCTCCTGTAGAGGGGCTAAGGGGAAGGAGCCCTCTGGCCCAGGGCAGACAGGGAGCTGAGAGGAAAATGCTGATGGAGTCCCCTCTGCTCTCCCTTCCATTAGATCTCAGCCGAGTTCCCTCAGATGGGTCGCCATGTGGCCCAGCTGGCTCTATTTGTCAGCGATCCAGACAAGGACATCAGCCGGCAGGCCAGGGAGGGGACTTACCGGCTCTACCAACTGCTGCTCCAACAGAAGGGTAAGGAACCCAGCTGGGACACGGAACCCAATAGGGGACTGAGAGTGACCATATGTTGATAATGGGACCCTAGACCATTTCTCTCAGACTGACCCCAGCCGGAGGACAAGTCTCTCTCTGCCTCTGTTCTTCTCCACTCCACTGTGGAGCCACCAATGGGATTGGAAGGACACAGAAACTGCAACCAGAATGAGGAGAAAAGTCGCTCTCTCTCTCTCTCTCTCTTCCAGGTCTGACCATACATGACGTGGAGGATCTCTGGTGCTATGACTGGCACCAGGACAGAAGGCTCTTAGGCTACAAGAATACAGCCAGAGTAGGGGAGGTAAGGGCACTGTGCCAGGGCATGACACAGCTCAGGGAGTGTAGCTGGCTGGGTTCCCTGCAGTGGAGGCCTCCTGAAGACAGGAAAAGAGCCTGCTCCTTATTTCCAGCTCACAGTTCCTCATCCAGCAACCAGTGGGACACGCTGGTGCCAAAGGTCCCACACTCGGACTGGGCCAGGAGTCTCCTTGTTCTTGTCAGGCTGCAGGTTGGATTCCCCTTGAAGAAACCAAGGAGCTGCAGAGGCCATTCCCAGCGAGGAGAGAAATCACTAAGCTGCGGGGAAGAGACCTTTGGTCTGTCAGCTCCAACCCCCTCCTCCCCTCAACAACACACGCACACTCCTCTAGCCGCTGAGGTGCAGGAGATCTCTCTGCTGGAAGCAAGACAGAGTCCCCTGTCGTCTCTGTGCCCTGAACAGCAGAGTGGGCCTGCTCACACACATTAGAGATCCATTTCCAGCCCATCCTGGCCCCTGCCATAAATTGCCTTCCCGAAAGAGCCACTGGAGGCTTTGGTCCCTCAGCATCTGCGACCTTTTAATAAAGGGGCTTCCCTGAACCCTGGGACCCTGAAATTTGGATATTAGGAAAAACTTTTTCACTAAGAGGGTGGTGAAACACTGGAATGCGTTACCTAGGGAGGTGGTAGAATCTCCTTCCTTAGAGGTTTTTAAGGTCAGGCTTGACAAAGCCCTGGCTGGGATGATTTAACTGGGAATTGGTCCTGCTTTGAGCAGGGGGTTGGACTAGATGACCTTCTGGGGTCCCTTCCAACCCTGATATTCTATGATTCTATGATTCGATTCTATGATTCTATGAAAGCCTCCTGGGGAATGAACTGCCTTGGCCACAGCAGCTCTCTTCCCCGCCCTTTGGGGCACTAGACGCCATTGTACCACCAGGACTTGGAGGCTGGCTCTGGGCAATCTACTCGAGCCTCATGTCCTCTTGGTTTTAGGTCTTTGAAAAATTCTTCTCTGTCGGGCAGAGAAGATCCTTCGTACAGACAGCATTGCTGGCCATCCACGACCCCCTGCTGCGTGTCAGCCAGGCTGGGCTGGTGCTGGTCTACTCCCTCCTGGGGGAAGCCCAGCAACTGATGGGGGACACGGTAAGCAGCTGCAATCGACTCAGAAGCTTGGGGTGGGACCCAGGGCCTCATTCCTCATTGAGTTATGAGGAGAGGCTGAGGGAGCTGGGATTGTTTAGCCTGCAGAAGAGAAGAATGAGGGGGGATTTGATAGCTGCTTTCAACTACCTGAAAGGGGGTTCCAAAGAGGATGGCTCTAGACTGTTCTCAATGGTAGCAGATGACAGAACGAGGAGTAATGGTCTCAAGTTGCAGTGGGGGAGGTTTAGATTGGATATTAGGAAAAACTTTTTCACTAAGAGGGTGGTGAAACACTGGAATGCGTTACCTAGGGAGGTGGTAGAATCTCCTTCCTTAGAGGTTTTTAAGGTCAGGCTTGACAAAGCCCTGGCTGGGATGATTTAACTGGGAATTGGTCCTGCTTTGAGCAGGGGGTTGGACTAGATGACCTTCTGGGGTCCCTTCCAACCCTGATATTCTATGATTCTATGATTCTATGATTCCCATCCTCTCGCCATTTGCTGGCCTGGTAGCAAGGAGCCTAGTGGGGACTTCTGGACTTCATGGACTTCTGTTCTTAGGATGTGGTGCTCTGCTATCACTCCTGGGAAGGACAGGAGAGTCCCCTAAGTGCCCTCTGGGAAACTTTCCTGCCCCACAGAGCTGCACCCATTTCCCCATGGCCTAGTGTCCATGTCACCCCAGCCACCATCGAGAGTTGCTCCCATCCCTGGCATCCTGGGAGGCCAAGGACTGACTGGTGATGGTGACTGACTGAGGCACATGGGCGTGGAAAGCTGGTCTTGCTGCTGGTAGGGCTGGACCCGCTCTCGAGAGATTGGGAGGATTCAGTCGTCAGGGGCTGCTGACCTGCTCCATTCACCAGGGCTGCCATCCTGTGGTTTCAGGTTTTGTCACTGGGGTGTCTTGGGGAAAGGTCTCAAGCTCTCCCCATTCCACTTCACTGCTGCCAGAATCCCTCCCACCCCCCGCCACCCTTCTAGAGCCCCCTCCCTGCCCTACCTGGGTGGGGATGGAGGTAGGGGTGGAAGAGAGGGTCCTCCGAACTTGAGCGGTGTCCCCAGGTGGGTTGGAGGTGGAACAGCTGTCAGGGGCACTGATGGGGAAGTGGCAGGAGCTCACCCTACAAGGAGGGGGTTTGGCACTGAAGGTCACTAGAGAGGACAGCAAGCCTCCATCCTGGGGGTCAGGAGGGTGAATCTACCACTCAGACATGAGCAGCTGCTGCGTGGAAATGATGGTGCTGGTTCCAGGTGCCCTTCATCCTCCCTGATTCCTGGGGAGTGTCTCAGTCTCTGACATGTTCTCGTTCCCCTGCAGCATGAGGATGTCACAGCCAAGGTCATGGGCCAGCTTCACATGATTCGGCACTTGCACCAGATGCCCGAGGCGCTGCAAGGGCTGTGGCTCATCTGATGCTCTTCAAGGTTCCCCTCCCTGTTCAGCAAGTCCCGCTCCCTGCTGCAGGTACTGCTGTGTCTCACTATAAATGGGGGACTAGTGGAAGCAGAAATGGAGGCCCCTGGCACTCACAGGAACTCTCTCCCCTCTCTGTGGAGCTGTGTCCTTCCCACGGCCCCCCAGATACCTTCATCTGGGGCAGGAGCTCTTTCCCTCACACCCATATCCCTCCCCTCTTTCCTTGATCTCACCCCCATCCCATTTCCCATGCTCCCAGGCAGAGATCTTCCTGCCCCATATGGCGCAGAAGGACCTTTGCGTCAGGGCTACAGACTGTCTGCCCAACTGAAGCTCAGGAAGCTCCACCTTTGAGGAGGTGAGGATGGGACAGAGGCTCCGGGCTAGCTTCATCTCCTGCCCTTTATTCTTCCTTTGGCCCTTCTCTGGGCTCTCAGAGTCTGACATGAAGAGGAGCCTCCTCCCCCCGTGTCTTCTAGGTCCTGGGGTGTGTGACAGCCTCCCAGATGGGTGCAAGCAGTAGTAGTTCTCAAAGAGGCCTAGAGGGAAGAGCCCACTCCCTCTTGGAGGTAAGAGCCATTGACTTCTTTGGGCAAAATGGGTTTCTTGGGGGAGAAATGGGATCCCTGCTGCATAGCCTGGGTGGGAGCTTCCCCCATCCCTGGGACAGAGACATCTTCATCAGTGTGCCACCCTTTTTTTTTCCAAGCAGGAGGCTCCCCAGAGAACTCCTCCTCAAACCTGTTCTCCTGGGAGCGTTTCTGGGAGGAGGCTCCCGTCCCTCAGTCTCCAACTCCATCATGCAGTCTCTTTCACCTAACATCTCCGCTCTCCAGCTCCACTTGCCGCAGCAGGACAAACGGACCTTCAGCTCGTAGGGAACAGACTCTGACCTCCTTCTGATCAGCAATGGGGTTTCACCATCCCCTCAGCAAACCTGTCAGCCGGGCTGGACCGGATTTAAAGGAGGAGGGTATCTAACAGGGTGGCTTGGCCTATGGCTGCCTAGCCTGGGGCTAGGCCAAATTGATGACCAAGTGAGCCCCACCTGAGGGGAAACAAGGGAAAACAGCAGCAAAAGTCCAGAAGCAGAGCGAGCTGTTCAGGAGATGGCCTTGGGCCAAACCCTGGAGTCCAGGGTAGGACTGGCTTCTCTCACTGTCCCTAAGGAAGGGGACATAGAAGACCATAGAAACCCAAGAAGGGCAGGCCGAACCGAAATCAGGCTGAGGAAGAACTCCCCACGAGGGTGGAAGGCCTTGTTTCTGTTCAAGACATTTTGGGACTTTGTTTGCAAAGAGCACGACCCAGGAAGGAGTGGAGTAAAGGACAGTCACCTGGTTGGAGGGCTGAGTTCCCAGCCAACAAACTGCAAGAGTGAGTATGAGCGGGGTTGCTAGCCCAGCGAGAAAGCAATGACACAAGGCCTGGCCAGCATCTAGCAGTGAGTGAACTCTGGTACACACCCAAAGTGGCCGTGTTTAGAGCCCTGGGTAGGCTCTTCTGTGGGAATTTCCCATGGGTCAGTGGGGCCGGAATCTCTCCTGCTCCTTTGGTTTCTTGTGCTTCCCACAAGATGTCTGGTGAACTGCCCTTGGACTCTGGGCCCAGCACCGCTCAGAAATTATTCGCTACCTTCAGAGAGACAGGGCACAGCTCAGCCTGTTGGGTAGGCTGGAGAATCACACTTCACTCGAACACACAACACTGAGGTGGTTTGGGAAGTATAGTAACAAAGAAGAGATTTAAGTGATACTAAGCAAGAGAAAGAGACAAATTTCAAAGAGAGAAACAAAACACAACACACTTTGTAGTGACTAAAACTGAATCTTAACAAGTCACACTCTTTGCCTTAGCAGTTTCCAGACTAACATCTCAGCTTTCCTAACAGACCTTCTTTGATGTCCCTGTAGGGTAGAAAACTTCTCTGTCGAATCCGCTGATTTGATTGCTTCGTCTTCTGGTTTCAGACCCTCTGTTATCCTTCTGGGGTGCCTGGACCCTGATTGTAACATCTCTCTGGCCCAGCCTCTTAAAAAGATGTGTGCTGCAGCCAGCCCAGCGCAGGGAGCAGTGGGGACAGATGATCTCCTCCTGTCAGACCAAGCAACAGGGGTCCCATTGAGGCTTAGATGGAAGATCCCAGGCATCTCCTGGAGGTAAGAACCGTCCACTCTTCTGGGCACTTGGGGCTGTTGCAACAAAGAGGGGGCTCCTGTTCCATAGCCTATTTGTCCTCATGACTGTGTTTTTTTCTTCTCAGAGGATGCGCCCGGGACCCTGGAGACTGTTTCGTGCAGGAGGTTTGAGCAGGGAGAGATCACTCACTGTCCTGACCCCTGGGTCATTAACCCGGGTCTGCAGGGTTCCTGGGAGCAGCCACCCTCCAGCACGCCACCTGGAAGCCTACGAAAAACTGCTTACCTAGGACTGACGAAGTCCAGACCCAGTTTGAAGCTCCTATTGGCAGAGTCCCAGAGCAGCTAATCGGCCCCCGGGACCTCCTTAAACCAGCAGCAGGAACAAGAAGCTGTCTGAACAGCCGAGAACCTCCCCGGCTCTGGACCGTGTGTTGGCTGTTCCTGCTCCCACTCCCCAGGCTTGATTTCCTGGTATCTGGACTCAGGGTGACTCACCTGACTTGAGGTTCTGAACACAATTTGTTCTTTTGCTTCTGCTCTTCCAGTGTCCTGACCCAGCTGACTCTCGACTCCTGTCTTGTGAGTGTGGACTCTGCCTCTGACCACTAGGTCTGGCTGCCCATGACCCGGCCATGACAATGACTTTTCTACAATTCCTCCAATGCCCTTTTCTGCTCTCCAGCTCTGCTCTCCCAGCAAGACACACCGATGCCTTGGCTCCCAGAGTCCTGCTTACCTGCTAGTCAAGGGCTCATGGGGAGTGTTTGTCTTGCCCCCTCCCCCACCACAGCTGCTTGTCCTCGGGGACTCTCCCTAGCGCAGAGGAGAATCCGTCCTGGCAGCAATTCAGGAAGTCACAGAAGGATGGTCTGCTCAGCTCTCTCTGCAATGCCACTGCCCGAGACCATTACGAGTGGGTGCCCAGTGACTGTGCCGGCAGCTCCTTGAGAGACTCCTGGGGGCAGGGTAGTCGTGTTTCACGATGACCGCGGGAAGCCATGCGAAGAGTGCGGCATTGAGGAGACTCTCCTGCTGTCCCAAAGGGTTTCTGTTCTCCTGCACGGTCAGACCATGGGGCCAGGTTGCAGAATGGGGAAGAGCTGTTTGGTGACGAGTCCGAGGATTCACCATACAGGTGGCAGCAGCTGCAGATCCTGAAGTCCCTGTGGTCGGGTTACCATGCGTCCGGAGTTTCCCGGACATGTCCGGCTTTTTGTGTTTTAAATTGCCCTCAGGGAGGAATTGGTAAAACTCTCCAAAGGGCCGGGATTTCCCTCCCAATGCAGCACTCTGGGGGCGGAGGGGGAGCTGCGCGCTCTGTGGGGGAGCACGGCACTGTGTCTGGCTCCGCACCCCAGACACACTGCTCTGAGCAGCAGGGTACGGGGGCCGGGGGGGCTGGAGAAGGGGCATGGGGTCCCAAGGGACAGTCAGGAGACAGGGAGCAGGAGGGGTTGGATGGATGAGGGGTTCTGGGGGGAGCCTGTCAGGGGGTGGGCATATGAAAAGGGTGTCGGGGGAGTCAAGGGACAGGGAGCGGGAGGGGTTGGACGGGGCAGAGGTTCGGGGGGGAGTCAGGGTCAGGGAGCAGGGGGATTGGATGGGTTGGGGGTTCTGCGGGGGCAGTAAGGGGACAGGGAGTGGTTGGATGGGTGTGGGAGAGCCAGGGGTCTGTCAGGGGGTGGGAGTGCGGATAGGGGGAAGGGCACTCAGGGGACAGGTAGGGGCTGGAGTTCTAGGGGGGCAGTTAGGGTGGAGGGGTCTAAGGAGGGGGCAGTTGGAGACAGGGAGAAGGAAGGCTTAGATAGAGGGCAGGGTCCTGGGAGGGGGCGATCAGGGGACAAGGAGCAGGGGGGGTTGGATGGGTTGGCGGTTCTGTGGGGGGCAGTCAGGGGGCAGGAAGTGGGAGGGAGTAGATAGGTGGCAGGGCTACCACTCCCCCCCCACCCTCAGAGTGTCCTCTTTTTTGAAAGTTCAAATATGGTAACCCTACCCTATGGGCCCAGCCTCCACTCCTGAGAGTTCAGGCGAACATCCCCCTGTTCTCAGGGAGTCTTTGGCTTTGGCGGCTGGGCCTGCCTGCCGAGACAGAGGACTCAGTGTTTCCATTAGGCTGCTCAGTTGCCAATGCAGCCACCCAAAGACGTGAAGAATGGAAGCGAAAGAGCAAAGCTGGACCCTCCGCTGATCTCCTGCAATCAAGTGAGCCCAGCCTGGGAGAGATAGAGAAAGCTCCAAGGTGGCTGGTGGCTGCAGGGAGCCAGGGGAGGAGAAATAAATAGTTCATGATGAATCCTACGGGCTTTGTCTTGTGTGGTGAAGGGTTTCAAATGGGTCTAGTTACTATCACATTCAACTTTACAATCACTGTGTCTGATTGAAGGGCAGGTCTAGAAAGGGCAGAGGTCACTCAAGGAGCTTCAAGTCTCAGATTCTGTCCCTACTGCCTGCTTTGACCAGCTGATCTCAACCCAACAGCTCCCTCAGGTGGTCGCAGTGGTGAGCTCTTTCCCTCTTTTTCTGGTTTTACCGCCGGCATGGGGACAGGATACATGTGGCCAAGGCAATGGAGAGGCATGGGGGTCACTTGCAGAGGCATGCAGAGAACTTGCAGAGTTGCCTGTTCATGCAGTTCCTATGGGGGAAGCACGGTAGGGTACCGTGCACTCCGGGGCACGATTTCCAATTTTGGTGGTGGCAGGGAGGATAATTTCACCCTGATTCCAGGGGCTACTTAGGCACGTGAAAACTCTACTGTTTTGACAGATAACTTAGCAATGAGCTGACAGGAACTCTTGCCAGACTGCTTTCCGGGGAAGACAGCTATAAGAATGGATCCAGGAAATGGTTCTGTAGCTCTAAACTGTTTGGACACTTTCAGGGAACATTCCCGATGCAAGACTGAGATCCCCAAAGTTATCCTGGGTAACCCTGAGAGACTTATGGAAAACTAGCAGATACCACATCTCTGCTGTCACTTTGCACTGACAAACTCGGACTGTCCGAACCTGTTCATGTATTTTACCTGCTTTAACCTCTCAAGAACTTTCACATATAAAAGAAAGAAAATTAAATAAACGACATACTTACACCGATATAGGGCTGTAGCGTAAACCCGACCTCAGAGTTGTCCCATTGAAATGGAATTATTCACAGCAGTAATTAAAGTTAAACATGAACGTAAGTGTTTCCAGGCCCAAGATTAAGGCCACAGGTTATGAGAGGTGCAGATGCAAGAAGAGAAGAGCTGTGCAAAAACTGAAATGCCACTTGGAACCTGGCCCAAACAATGCATCATGAAAAATAAACTCATCTTTTTATACAGTAACAGAGCTGGTTCAAAAAGGTTTTACACTGACAATGCAACCTTTGAACTAAAAATGCCACTTTGGATTACATTGATCATTTGAAAAAAGTTACCTCTTTAAAAAAAACATTTTGGATTTCTCTGCCCACTTGAGAGAGAATGTGGAGTTTTTCCCACCAAAATGAAACAAAAATTTGATCATTAAAAACATTTCCAAATAAGTTTGAAGAATATGGGGGGGGAGAGTGGTTTCTTCTTCAACTTTCATGAACCTCTCCACCCTCGCTATGTCTGTCTGTATGTACATGAATGATAAATATGTCCGCTACTGAAACTTTTACAAACAACGGCTCTCATCAGGAGCACTGAGGTCACATTACGCAGAGAAACACCCAGGCCTGCAGGGTTCACATTCTCCAAGACATAAACCGCCCCAAGACGGGAATGTCACACACAACACAGTGTGACTGGCCCGGGTTGGTTCCGTGCATGTTTTGCTGTTGCTGGCAAATTGTGCTGTTTTAAGGTGCGGGGGGAGTTATATTTGAAATGAGTTCTTCATCCTCTCCCACTCTCATCTAGGGGTCCCGGAACAGGGGAGACCAGGGCCCACCACTTTTTACTGGCCATAAGTGTGAGTGACTGGATGATGGGGGAGAGAAGGGAGTGAGCGGGGGCAGTGTTTTGGGGGCAAAGGGGCGGCATGAAGTGGGAGCTCAGGGAAAAAGGCGGTGTGAGGGGGGGCCTCAGGGAAAGGAGCGGTTTGAGGGGGCAGGACCTCGAGGAGAAGGGGTGGCACAGGGGCTGGGCCACAGTTTGGGTGCCAGCAGCCCCCCCACACACACTTTTAGGAAGCTTTTGCCCATCCTGCCCTCATCCCAAATTAATTTGTTGCAGTAAGAAAACTTTGAGCAACAAGGAGACTTAGAGACGCACAATATAACTGCCAAAATCCTCACCTGCCCCTCGAGCTGGGCAAACAGAATTTTTTGGTAGCTGGCAATTCCAAAAAAGAGTTGGAAAAAAACCGGTTTCAGGTTGAACAAAACTAACATTTTTCCAAATTTTTGATGAACCAAAAAGCTTTAAAAAAAAACAAAACAAAACAAAAAGACCCAGGAACATTTCAAGGGTTGTAACTTTTTGAATCTTTAAAATAAAATTGAAGGACATTTTTAAACAAAAAAATGTTTCAAACTGAAAAATCTAAATGGTTTGTTTGGAAAGCGTCTAAACGAAATGCTTCGACTTTTTAAGAACTGTGGGGAGGGTCTGGACGTGAACAATTCAGCAGACCGGATACGAATTCGCAAACAGGTCTCCTTCCCCATTATCCAGGACTGAGTTTCGATTCCTGTTTCTGGTTCCCTGGGCCTGGTCCCCGTCCCTGTCACACACTGCGGGGAGCTCAGATTCCTGGGAATCCTGCCGACTTCCAGGCTGCGGGGAGGGATGAGTCAGCAGCTTCCTGAAGACGAGTCGCGAGTAGGCAAACACTTTCCCTCTACCTTTCCAAAACCCACATCGGTACAGTAAGACTAGCACCCCCACCGCTGCCACCACTCCATGCACCAGGAGACGATTCCAGGACACTGGCTCTGAAACAAAAGAGAGAGAAAGGCCCCATGACTAAGGGACTTCGTTAAATCATCCCACTGCTGCCATGAGGATCCCAGAAGATGAAGACATTCCTGGGATACAGGAAGAGCTGAGTTGGGTCGTGTGCACATGGGCACCACTCAGAACAGCGGGAATGAGATCTCCAGGCTCATTATCCCCATCGGCCAACCTGACGGAGGGAGAAAGGTGAGCCCGGCAAAGCAGCCCCGTTACAGAGTCTGGGAACCGTGATTTTTAAGATGCTCCAGGATGGGGTCCCTCAGCTCTTAAGGTTAGAGGGAACGGTTAGGATCATCTCCTCCAGCGTCTTCTGAAGCCTGGGGAAAGGCTAGCCGTGGTGGGAAGGGTGGGGTTTGAAGATGTATCCATGAAAATGGGGGGTGGGGTCGCTAGCACATTGCTGACAGGTGAGGGGCACGATTGGTTTCTTTGCCTTGAGGAGGGGTCTCAGCTTTTAAAAGTTTTGGGAAGAATAATTTAGTCTGAGCCCTGGCATAACCCAGGCCAGAGAATGTCGCCTACTGATTCCTGCACCCACTCCAGTGATTTATGACACTGACTTGGCATTGAGAAGGATTTTATCATAGGCTTAAATCCAGTTGCAGAAGGGAAAGGGCATTAGAAGCTGAAAGACCCCAGAAATGGCTCTGGTTTTCTACTCAAAATAACCACCCGGGGCTGATTTTCCCCAGCCCAGCGCCTTGCAGTCATGCACCCACCACCTAGTGAATTTGGTGTGCAGGCAGGCTCCCAAATCCAGACAGTGGCACTTCACATCCACTTTGCCCTGGCATCAGGGACTGCCCTGAGCGCCCATCCTGCAAACACTTACGCACCTGAGCCCTCCCACTGCGATCCAAGGCTACTCCTATGGATGGAGTTAAACACGTGGCTAAAGCATTTGCAGAGGTTCCAGAGAGCTGAGGCTCCATGTAAAAGGAACATTACTTCAGTTATTCCAATCTTGGGTTTATGAGATGCTCCTGCTCGCCCCCTCCCTTCACAGCTGAGTCTCCCACCCAGTGGAATTCTCCAAGGAACTTCCCACTCTGAGACCCTAGACACTGTGTCCAGCGCTAGCTGTCCCTCTGGCCCAATCCCATGCTTCAGGACATAGTCTGAATGCCACGGAGGTCAGTAATGAATTCCCCACCTGCATTTACAGCATGGTAAAACTAGCCATGTATGTTACAGCGGTTCTTGCTTTTCCTGGAAGCATCAGATATTGTCCCCTGGGCTGGACCAGACAGGACAGCAGCCTGAAATGCCCTACGGCATTGGCTTGAACTCAGACTGACCCTGTGGAAAACAGGCTACAGCTCCCTTTAAAAAAAAATAAAAATAAAAAATTAATTCATAAGGAAGACTAGAGGTAAAATTCCCAAGTCCACTTAAGTCACTTTGGTGCTTTTGAAAATTGTGCCCTCTAAACTCAGCCCCGATCCCTGTAGCGGCCACTCCTGTAAGCTGTCAAGTTCTGGCCCATTCCTGTAAGTTTGCGTTTGTGGCGTTTTTAATACAAGCCGCATTACATGCCACAAAGAACCCTGGGTGGTAAATTTTGAAATACAACAAGAACAACAGGAAGAGGAAAAATATGCTCCAGACATGCAAGTTGATCAAGTTCGTGTTGTCATAGGAAACTTAACTTGTGTGTCCGAACCGCACAACATTACTGCTGCACTCATATTGGTTTTGCATCTCATTATTTTTAAATAGCAAAGAGAAAAAAATAATGGGCTTAATAACGGTGCCATCTGGGCTTTGAGTTTTACCAACTCTTCACAGCAGAAGAAAGATTGGCGTTCTCCATTGCCTTATGCCTGGGTCTGAATTCTCAGCAGTGCCAAGTTTTCACTTGGCTCAGCAGAGAGGGATGAGAAAAGGGGGCTTGAAGTCACCCTTTTGTTCCCCCAAGATTTGGCTGGCTGGTGCCTGAAATAGCACCTGACATAAAACGTAGAGCACCGTTGAGGCTGCTCTAAGTTACACTGGCTGTCGTGGCAGCAGTTCTGAGCCAGCATTATGCACCACACTCTCTTTGCTACCACACCAAGTCCCCAGACTAAAGATTGGGAGGAGGCAGGTGACATAGGGAGACACACCAGCTTTGTGCAACCGAAGAATTTCTAAGCTGCCCCTTATGGGCAGTTGGCATGAGGCCCAGGATCAAACTCCTTGTGCCGTGATGGGTGGGTGAGGGAAGAGTTCTGGGCCCCAATTCAGCCATACCCTGATCCTGGTGTGTGTCATTTACACTAGTGTCTGCAGTTCTTTTGGTATTTCATGCTCACTTTGCATCAGTGTAAAGGTGACACAAACAAAGTGCAAGGCAACAGAGAGTCCAGCCCCCGCCCTCCCCCCACACTGATCGCTTTAACTAGAAGTTTCAATTGCAACCAAAATTGTGGAGAGATTTAAAAAAAAAACAACCCAGAATCACAGGAGCTCTGGTAATCAAGTGATCCATCCCCTGTCACCCATTCCCAGCTTCTTGAAAATATAGACTAGGGAAACCATCCCTGCCCATGCTAGCTAATAGCAGTTGAGGGACCTGTCCTCCATGAAATTATCTAGTTCTTTTTTGAACCCTGTTATAGTCTTGGCCTTCACAACATCCTCTGGCAAGGAGTTCCACAGGTTGACTCTCCATTGTGTGAAGAAATACTTCCTTTTGTTTCTTTTAAACCCGCTGCCTCTTAATTTCATTGGGTGACCCCTGGTTCTTGTGTTATGAGAAAGAGTAAACAACACTTCCTGATTTACTTTCTCCACATCAGTCATGATTTTTTACACCTCTATCTTATCCCCCATTAGTCATCTCTTTTCCAAGGTGAAAAGTCCCAGTCTTATTAATCTCTCCTCACACAGAAGCTGCTCCACGTCCCTCATCATTTTTCTCACCCTTTTCTGTACTAATGGAGGCAGCGAGGCCTAGAGCGCTGGACTCGGAGTCCCGTTGCTGTGGGAAGTGTCTGTACTAAAGGGCTGCAGCAGCTATCTAGACAAATTGGAGGATTGGGCCAAAAGAAATCTGATGAGGTTCAATAAGGATAAGTGCAGGGTCCTGCACTTAGGACGGAAGAACCCAATGCACAGCTACAGACTAGGGACCGAATGGCTAGGCAGCAGTTCTGCGGAAAAGGACCTAGGGGTGACAGTGGACGAGAAGCTGGATATGAGTCAGCAGTGTGCCCTTGTTGCCAAGAAGGCCAATGGCATTTTGGGATGTATAAGTAGGGGCATAGCCAGCAGATCGAGGGACGTGATCGTTCCCCTCTATTCGACATTGGTGAGGCCTCATCTGGAGTACTGTGTCCAGTTTTGGGCCCCACACTTCAAGAAGGATATGGATAAATTGGAGAGAGTCCAGCGAAGGGCAACAAAAATGATTAGGGGACTGGAACACATGAGTTATGAGGAGAGGCTGAGGGAGCTGGGATTGTTTAGCCTGCAGAAGAGAAGAATGAGGGGGGATTTGATAGCTGCTTTCAACTACCTGAAAGGGGGTTCCAAAGAGGATGGCTCTAGACTGTTCTCAATGGTAGCAGATGACAGAACGAGGAGTAATGGTCTCAAGTTGCAGTGGGGGAGGTTTAGATTGGATATTAGGAAAAACTTTTTCACTAAGAGGGTGGTGAAACACTGGAATGCGTTACCTAGGGAGGTGGTAGAATCTCCTTCCTTAGAGGTTTTTAAGGTCAGGCTTGACAAAGCCCTGGCTGGGATGATTTAACTGGAAATTGGTCCTGCTTTGAGCAGGGGGTTGGACTAGATGACCTTCGGGGTCCCTTCCAACCCTGATATTCTATGATTCTATGATTCTATCGTGTTTTAAGTGCAGACAGAGCCTGAGCCGTAAAGCAGGTTCCTTCCCACCTCCTCCCTTTGCAGAAAACACCCCTCGGCTTCAACATCGACAGAATCCTCATGCAAAGCGATTTCTTCTCCAGGCCGTCTACAAGCCTCTCTCCTTGCAACTTGAAGAAAACTGAATGGTTGACAAACAGGGCCTCAGAGACCTGATCTGCTACATGCCCCGCCTACCCGTGACAGGCACCCATAACTAGCTTTCAAGCTCCTTCCCCTCTCTCCCTGCACGGGCACAGTGTGATCTGCTTGGCGTCTGAGTCTCACACCGGCTGAGCAGCAGGCAAACCTAGAATCAAAGTGGTTCATAACGTGGTCATTTGATCTCCCCCAAAGGGCTGGGGGTCGCCCTGCACTCTGCTGGAGAACTCTCAGCCATCTAAAAAAAGAACAGGAGGACTTGTGGCACCTCAGAGACTAATAAATTTATCTGAGCATAAGCTTTCCTGAGCTACAGCTCACTTCATCGGATGCATTTAAAACCCTGCTGCAGTGATCTGAGCAGCCTTGGCTGTATGGAAAGCAGATCAACTTTAGCTGGTTGGGGGTTTTGTTAGGGGGAGGAGGGGATCTCAGAAATCCCTTGTCCAAATGGCCCTGTGCCCCCCCCCCCCCCCCCCGAGGCACACAAACTGTCAAGGCTCCAAGTCAGCGGGTGGATTTCAGAGCAGGCAGGAGATCGGTGCTTTAGGCAGAGAGCTGGCGCTTTGCTAGAATAAAATCTCTTCAGCTGCCCTCCAGTAAGATCCCGTCCTTCAGCGCCTCGTCCCCAGTGCTTGCTTGGGACCCCAAGTGAGGGTCAGCCCCAGACCCCCCCCACACGGCGGGCTGAGACACACGGCGCTGCTGGGACGGCAGTTCAGAGGGGGCGTTAGGACACTTTGGCCCATCAGTTAAAAGACAAAGAAACGAAGTCTGCCCTGGGGACCAACGGAGACGTCTTCTCTCACTGCAGAGAAAAATCACTTCCCCTTCCACCCCAAAACGATCCGCGCTCGTGATTTGCTGCCCAGCAGCAGAGCTCTTGTCTCGGGAGGCAACTTCAGCTCCTGCAGGTTACCCGCCTATTTTGCCCCCCTTAACCCTCCTTCCATCTGGTCCGCGCACAGCCCCCTCCCCAATAGACCCCGCGCGACTCCCTCCCCCATCTGGTCAGCAGACAGCCCCCACCCCAATAGACCCCGCCCCATCCCCTCCCCAATACCCCCACCTGATCAGCGCACAGCGCCCTCCCCAATAGACCCCACCTGCCCCCGCTCCCATCTGGTCAGTGCACAGCCCACTCCCCAATAACCCCACCCAAACCTCCTCCCCCATCTGGTCAGCACACAGCCCCCTCCCCAATAGACCCCGCGTTCCCCAGTGTGATCGATGCACCCACCCAACTCTTCTCCCCCCCGAACCCGGCACCTCCCTGCTCGCCCTCTCCCCGATCCGTGCACAACACCAGCCCCTCCTCACCTGCTGGAGGAGACCCCCAGCCCCCAATCGCTCCGTGGGCAGCCGGCGCCTGGAGCCCGGCTCGCAGCTCGCCCAGGCCAATGTCCCCTGGAGCCAGAGGCCCCCCCCCCCACCCGGGGAGCGGGCTCAGAGTGACCCCGGTGGGCAGGCAGAGGGAGCAGCGAGGGGACGGGCTGCCCCGCTGGGAGCCGCCAGGCTCGGGGAGAGGGTCCCGCGGCTGCAGCCCCGCTCAGCTGGGCAGGTCAGCAACACGGAAGGGAAACGCACCCAGCTGTCTGCCACCAGGGAGCTTCTTTTCCATGGGTCCAGATGATGAAGATGTCAACAATATAGCGTAAGTAGAGTAGGGGCATTAGGGGATGAGAGCTGAGGAAGCGTTGTTCTAAGTCAGCCATAAAAATGTTGGCATACTGTGGGGCCATGCGGGTACCCATAGCAGTGCTGCTGATTTGAAGGTATACATTGTCCCAAATGTGAAAGAGTTATGGGTGAGGACAAAGTCACAAAGTTCAGCCAGCATGTTTGCCGTGATATTATCGGGGATACTGTTCCTGATGGCTTGTAGTCCATCTTTGTGTGGAATGTTGGTGTTGAGAGCTTCTACATCCATAGTGGCCAGGATGGTGTTTTCAGGAAGATCACCGATGGATTGTAGTTTCCTCAGGAAGTCAGTGGTGTCTGGAAGATAGCTGGGAGTGCTGGTAGCATAGGGCCTGAGGAGGGAGTCTACATAGCCAGACAATCTCGCTGTCAGGGTGCCAATGCTTGAGATGATGGGGCGCCCAGGATTTCCAGGTTTAAGGATCTTGGGTAGCAGATAGAATACCCCAGGTCGGGGTTCCAGGGGTGTGTCTGTGCTGATTTGTTCTTGTGCTTTTTCAGGGAGCTTCTTGAGCAAATGCTGTAGTTTCTTTTGGTAACCCTCAGTGGGATCAGAGGGTAATGGCTTGTAGAAAGTGGTGTTGGAGAGCTGCCAAGCAGCCTCTTGTTCATATTCCGACCTATTCATGATGACAACAGCACCTCCTTTGTCAGCCTTTTTGATTATGATGTCTGAGCTGTTTCTGAGGCTGTGGATGGCGTTGTGTTCTGCACGGATGAGGTTATGGGGCAAGGGATGCTGCTTTTCCACTATTTCAGCCCATGCACGTCTGTAGAAGTCCAGTCTGTTGTTTCAACCTTCAGGAGGAGTTCACCTAGAATCCTTCTTTTTGTAGTGTTGGTAGCAAGGTCTCTGTGGGTTAGTATGTTGTTCAGAGGTGTTTTGGAAATATTCCTTGAGTGGGAGACGTTGAAAATAGGATTCTAGGTCACCACAGAATTGTATCATGTTCGTGGGGGTGGAGGGGCAGAAGGAGAGGCCCCGAGATAGGACAGATTCTTCTGCTGGGCTAAGACTATAGTTGGATAGATTAACAATATTGCTGGGTGGAGTAAAGGGAACCACTGTTGTGGCCCCTTGTGGCATGTAGTAGTTTAGAGAGTTTAGTGTCCTTTTTCTTTTGTAGAGAAGCAAAGTGTGTGTTGTAAATGGCTTGTCTAGTTTTTGTAAAGTCCAGCCATGAGGAAGTTTGTGTGGAAGGTTGGTTTTTTATGAGAGTATCCAGCTTTGAGAGCTCATTCTTAATCTTTCCCTGTTTGCTGTAGAGGATGTTGATCAGGTGGTTCCGCAGTTTCTTTGAGAGCGTGTGGCACAGGCTGTCAGCATAGTCTGTGTGGTATGTAGATTGTAATGGAGTTTTTACCTTCAGTCCTTTTGGTATGATGTCCATCTGTTTGCATTTGGAAAGGAAGATGATGTCTGTCTGTATCTGTATGAGTTTTTTCATGAAGTTGATAGATTTCCACTCCATACGGCTAAATTCAGTGCCTTGCACCATGACAGGTTTCAGAGTAGCAGCCGTGTTAGTCTGTATTTGCAAAAAGAAAAGGAGTACTTGTGCACCTTGTTTGATGCAATAGAGAAGGGGGAGCCGGGTTAAATGGAGGCGGGGCTGAGGGCAGGGGGCATGTGCATCGGCCGCTGTCGTGAGGAAATCGGGCACTGGCGTTTCAGCTGTGGCTGAGGTCGTGCTGTGGCTGTGAACTCACCCGGTGGGATGCGGCTGCAAGCCGGCCTGGCTGGTGCGCGGGACCTCACCTCCTTCCCCACGGCTGCGCCGCTGGGCGCTATTCCTGTGGGTGAGACGCTCCCGGTCCCAGGGGTCCCTGAAAGAGCCACCCAGGGCTTGGGAGGGAGGGTGGGTGCTGCTGGCTGCTCCGCGGTGGCTCGCTCTCTGCGCGGCGGGGTTTGCGGGCTGGTTACAGTCACAGCCGGGCTGGGGCGAGGGGGCACAGTGGGCCCGAATGGGGCGGTGGCCGGGAGGGGAAGGGCTCGGGGCTGGGGACTGAATGGGGGTCGGGGCTCCAAATAGGGAGAGTGAGGCTGGAATGGGGGCGGAGCTCGGGCGGGTGTCTAGGAACCGCATGGGGGTGGGGCTCCAAATGGGGGGTTCGGGCGGTGGCTGGGGACCGCATGGGGAGGGCAGCGCTGTGGCAGGGTCAGTTCTTGGCCGAAGGGAGGTGGATTCTGGGCCAAAAGGGGGCGATTCGGAGGGCGGGCCCCGGGCCGAAGGGCGGGGGGGGTTTGAGAGCCCCCCCGGGAAGGGAAAGGAAGGGTCGGGCAGAGGAGCGCAGGACACTGGTTCAAGTCCCGCCCTGCCAGGAGGGGGCTGGGCCAGGGACAGGGCTGTTTCGAGCCCCAGCCCCGTCCCCTTATGATATCCCTACTCACACTTACTTCTAGGAGGATTGTGTGTGTGAGGAGGGTCTTCTCCCCCACCCCGCAGCTGGGTGCCTGTCACGGGTGGGAGGGGCCTGTAGGAGATCAGGTCTCTGCGGCCCTGGGGGCGGAGGGGCCGATAGGAGTTAAGGGGTTTTAATCATCATGGCACCACCTCTGGCATACTGCATACTGGGCAGGCAACGAGAAACCACAAATGGCCTCCCCCACCCCTGACCTGTCCTGCTTGGTCTGTCTCGGGTTCAGATCGGCTGGAGAGTCTGGAGCAGGGACGGGGAGCCAGGGCCAGGACCTCTGCCTCGGCTTTGCTGCTGCCAAATCGGACCCACTCAGACCGAGAGGAGCTGACCCCAGCCCAGCACCTGCAGCAGCGTCTGTGGCCTGAGTGTCGCTGAGAGGGACAATGGGGCCAGCAGCTGGGTTGCTGAGAGCGAAGAGCCGCTGTAGGAGTTGTGTGTTAATGGCAATGGACACCTGGAGCCTGGAGGGAACCCAGGTAATGGGGCATCTCTGCCTGGGGGCAGGCTGGAGAGAGACACTGAGACTGCCTGGAGTGCTGGAAGGGGGCGTGGCCCTCCCACTTTTTGTCACTGGCCCCGCCCCTCCCCCTCCTCTTCCCCCTGAGGTCCCCCCACCCCACCTCTGGCTGGCAGCTGCAGTGCAGACAGTTGCAGGGAGCTGTGGATGACCCTCCACTTGCCTGGGGTGGGGGGCCGAGAGCAGCCCTGGTCCGTATCCCTCCCCGCAGGCTCCCTGCCCAGAGCAGGGGGAGTGTCTGTACTTCCCCACAGCTGCTGCTCTTACCATGGCCCTGCTGCTGCTCTGAGGCCCTGCTACCCAGCCAGAGCCGGATCTTGGTAACAGCCCCAGGGTAGCTCTAGGGAGCCATGGACCCTCCATCTGCCCTTGGTGGGGGGGTCTGCCTGACCCTCTGGGCTCCCCTCCCAGAGTGTCTGACGGAAGGAGAAATCGACAGAACGGTGCATGTTCCAGGGCAGCTCCAGCCCCGGTGCTGTCAGTGAGACGTGTCCTCCCAGCCCTGCCTGACGGGTCTGTCTGTTTCAGACCCTCCTTGTAACTGCCAGAAAAGTCCAACCCCTAGAGTTGTGGTTGCACTGACAGTTGTATCTTCTCCTTTGATCGCTGCCATCATTGCTCTGGCAGGTGAGTTCCCGGCTTCCGCCCCGCTCCCTTCCCCTCCATCTACGATCTCCGTGCATCCCATTCCCCCGTGACCTACCACGGTCCCTCTCTCCTCCCGGCCTGTCCGGCTTCTGCCCCTTGGACAGACGATTCCTGGGGGATGTTCCTCCCCGACCCTCCTCCTGCTCCCTCCCAGACTCCTGCACCTGGGCACTCTCTGTGTCGGGACGATTTGACTGACATTAGCCCCCCCAGCCCATCTCTGAGCACTTTGGACCCAAGTCGCCTTTGCCATGCGCCATGAAACAGTCCCTGACCGGGGTGTCCAATGGGACAGGGTGCAGCGCATCCCTGAGCCCCTTGCCTTCCCTGTGTTGCTCTGAGGTTACCAGCTTGGCCTTCCTGGATCTTCAGGTCACGCCTGTGGCCGGGCGGCAGGTGCTGCCGTGTTATTGAAATGAGCCGTAGAAGTCAGTCGAGACCCCTCCACCAGCGCAGTGTGGAAACCCCCCAATCGCTGAGCTTGGCCATGAAGGGTCCCTTAGCACCATTCACTCCCCGGGGCTGCACAGACAGCGTGTGCTTGTGCAGAGGGCGTCTGTTTGCGGTGAACATGAACCCTGCTGTATCCCCCCGTCGTCTGGCGCAGGGCGTGCTGGAGACTGTCGGGGATGGGATTTCTCTACTGCCCTGGGATCTGATCACTGGGCCCCAGGAGGGTTTAGCAGCTGGCAGAGGGGATTGAATCCAGGTCTGTCTGCATTAGGAATCCTCTGTGCCGATGTCATGACATCCGTGCAGTTGAATTGGTGCAAACCGCTAAAGCAGACGCACTGCACTGGTGCACAAAGGAGCTTGCCTTGGTGCAGTTTGCTGCAGGAAGTTACCAGAGCGAGCCGCACTGCTCCAGCGCATCTCCAGGAGGTGCTTGCCCGGATGTCACTGCAACACTGTGATTATACTGGTGCAGATTGCTCTGATATAGATGGGCCCTGAATCCCAGCTCCCTGCTGTAATGGCAGGCTGTTGAAATGGGCAGCATTGGCTCTCACTGTGTAAGGTGGGAATCTGTGAGCTTAGGGTTGGTTACACACCTGCAGGTGCAGGGAGCTCTGCAGAACATGTGGCATCTGAGCTGGAGATGGATGGTGGAGACAGCCTGTGCCATCAACTGTTAGTCACTGACTTCTCTGCTCAGTTCAGTAGGGCAGGGGTGTGGGCTACCGTGCACTGGACAGTTAAATCTACAGGGTCAGACATGCCTTGTGCGTGAGTGAACACATGCTCATTTTCTGATCACCGCTGCCACGTTTCCTAAGTCTTCCCGACTTAGAGTGCCTGTTCCTTTTAAATAGTACCATGCCGGCAGAGCTGAGCTACATCGGTGTGGTTTTCTTTGAAGTCGCAAAGTGTATTCTTTCGCTAAGAACGTAAGAACGGCCTTACTGGGTCAGAGCAAAGGTCCATCCAGCCCAGTATCCTGTCTGCCGACAGCGGCCAATGCCAGGCGCCCCAGAGGGAGTGAACCTAACAGGCAATGATCAAGTGATCTCTCTCCCGCCATCCATCTCCACCCTCTGACAAACAGAGGCTAGGCACACCATTCCTTACCCATTCTGGCTAATAGCCATTAATGGACTTAACTTCCATGAATTTATCCAGTTCTCTTTTAAACCCTAGCCTTCACAACCTCGCCTTCACAACCTCCCCAGGCAAGGAGTTCCAGAGGTTGACTGTGCGCTGTGTGAAGAAGAACTTCCTTTTATTTGTTTTAAACCTGGTGCCCATTAATTTCATTTGGTGGCCCCTAGTTCTTGTGTTATGGGAACAAGTAAATAGCTTTTCCTTAGTCACTTTCTCCGCACCACTCATGATTTTATAGACCTCTAACCACTGTGTTTACATCTCATGTTATTGTAGCTCTGTAAGTGGCTATGGGCCATCTCACTGCGTGGTGTTTGGGTAGGTTGCGATTGTTCATGGGGGTGGGGGGGAGAGGTGAAAGAGTTATAAATGTGACTGGGTATCAGAAAGTATTTCAAATAATCTAGTGCCAGAAAATGACCTTGAATGTGACAGCAGGTGGCTCCTCTGGGACCTTCTGCTAAGAAAAGCAAAACAGAGAAAGAAAAATGAACACTTCAGCACCAGGGGGAAAGGCAGTTTACTGTGTTTCTGAAGCCATCTGATTCCATTTCTGAGCAAGTTGCAGTGTGAGAGAGAAATTCATCAAATTGAAATGTATGTCGTGCAACATCCATACTGCACTTGTGCAAGGGAAGTTGAACAAAATTATCACGGTGAGTTTCAGAGGCGCAAGCTGTTAAATGATGCAAAAACCAAGCTGAAAAGACAACAGTAACGGCTCAGATTTTGTTGTTACTGTTATCATTATTATTACTGGGCTAGGTTGATTGGGTTTTTTTGTCTGTGAAAGAAATTTTGGACATATTGGCAGATACCTTCTTTCATTATTATTTGGACTTCTATTATGTAAAGGATTTTTAAATTTAGTTCAGAATTGTTGTAATGCAGTCCACCTTTGACCAAAAAAGCAAAAGAACAACAAAAAAGACAAGACTGCGCAAAGCACTGGTTTGTTCTGTGTTTAGGTCCAGTAAAGATAAGACACAACTGTACCTTATATTTATTATTGAGTCTGCAAAAAATCCCTACGTAAATATGCACATGTAATTTATTGGTTTGTTTTTCCTACAGTTAGTTAAGTATTGTCAGAGCCGCATGCTGCGGCTGCCAAAAATTTGTGAGAACCCCGGCTCTAGAAAGTGTGAGGATTTTGTTTTCTATGTAACCATTACTTTCCAGTATTTATTCACTCTCGCTTGCATCTCTGTTCTTTGATAATAAACTCATTCCTGTTTTCTGTATATCTAAGTGCTGTGTTCTCAATAGAGTGGTTGGCCTGAATTGAATCTTACAAGCTGCTGTGGACCGCGCCTCTGGGGTTAGAGTCACAGTTCTGCATGTGCTCCGTGGAACGGGCTGAACACTCCAGAGGGACACTCAGTAGCTTTGGGGGTGTCTATCGCTAACCTGTACACAGAGAGCGAGGCCTGCAGGGGGCTGGAAGGTCGGGCTTGCGCTGCCAGGAGTGGTGAATTAGCCTCTTAAGTCCCCTTGTGAATCCAGCCCTACCGTTCATTGGGACAAGTCCTCAGCTCCCTGAAGCTGTCCCGTTACCCAGGTCGCACGGTGCAGGTTTCCTCTCACCCATCAGACTTCGTTTTTAAAGGAAAGCTGAGATGCAGGAGATCAAGGTGGCGCTTCCAATGAACAAGTACCAGGTCACCCTCCCCATGGGATTCAGCCTCGTATGGTCCTTGCTCCAGACCCCCAACTCTGTGGGTCTCAAGCAGGGGTACACGTATCCCTGGGGTACACAGAGCTCTTCCGAGGAGTAGGACAACTCATCTAGATATTGGCCTAGTTTTACAACGGGCTACATAAAAAGCACTAGCGAAGTCAGTGCAAACTAAAATTTCAGACAGACACTGACTTGTTTACACTGTTCTATATGCAATACACTGACATGTAAGTACAATACTTATTTCCAATGGATTTATTTTATAATTGAATGGTAAAAATGAGAGTCAGCCATTTTTCAGCAATAGTGGCTGTGGCAACATTTGTATTTTCATGTCGGATTTTCAAAGCAAGTCATTTTTAAGCCACGTAAAACTTGGGGTACGCAAGAGAAATCAGACTCCTGAAAGGGGTGCAGTGGTCTGGAAAGGTTGAGAGCCACTGCCCTAACTCATCTCACAGCCTGGGACGTCTTCTCGACTGACGCTCCGCAGGAAAGCTAGAGATGAAAGACAACACCAGAGCCCAGCTTCCCAGTACAGGGAGGGGGAGGAAAAACTCACCCCAGCCTTTCCTTGTTACAGGGACCCACAGTGACACGGACTCTCTCTCACTCTGCAGCTTCTCAGGCTCTGCAGATGGGAACAGCTACGGGTGGATAAAAGGCAGCCAGGTTCTGTCTGAGACGTGTGCCGCGGAGCTCAAATGGATCTACCAGAAAGAAGCGGCCATGATATAAACAGCGCAACTGAGGATCCACATTTGTGTATCTGTAATGTGAATTACCTCCCTGTGAAGACTCCTGGGTAGGGCCCTACCAAATTCACCCATCCAGTTTGGTAAATTTCACGATCATGAGATTTTTAAAAGTCTTTTAAATTTCACAGTTTTAGCTATTTCAATCTGAAATGTCACCCTGTTGTAACTGTGTGGATCCCATCCCAGAAGAGAGTCATGGGGGGTCTCAAGGCTATTGGGGGAGGGGTGTCACGGTATTGCGACCCTGACTTCGGCACTGCTCCTGGCAGTGGTGCTACCTTCAGAGCTGGGCTCCCGGCCGGCGGCCACGGAGCTTTCTGCTGCTGGGGGAGGTTCCTGGAGGTGGCTCTGATCTGGCCCTGGGAGCAGCCCATGCAGGGGACGAGGTCCTGTTCCTCCCCAGCCCAGCCCGAACTTGCAGCTAGTTCCTGGCACACGATAGGAGCCCCTGCCCGGGACGCTCCCAGCCCTGCCCCTCCCCCGTTCCAGGGTCCAGCCCTGCCACTAGGATAGTCCACTAGGATGCTGGCAGGGGGGTAAGCCTTGGGCAACAGGGTCAAAAGTGGCAGAGAAATAAGCCACTGGGCGTTTCTTTTCTCCGTGCATCTGAGTGAGAACTCCAAGTGCACACCTAGATTGTACGTGGCAGAAAAGGGTAAAAGGCTTAGAATAGTCAGGCAGCCCTAAGGCAGGGGCAGAAGCCAAACCCTGTTTGAGGGAAACAAAGACTATCCTAGCTCTGTATCTAGTTAATGTTCACCTGAATTTCCCCCAAATCGAGCATTTGATTCTTGACAATGTTTCATACAGAGAAACTCCAGGCAGGGAGTGAGAGTCCTATGATGAGCACATTTCCAATGCCCACCCTGGTAGCTTACTAGCTCTCTCCATTGCTTTCTATGCCATTGTGTAATGTCCTACAAGGCTTCCTCAGGGCTTCAAGGTTTCCTTCTTGAAACTTGAAACTTGATCAGGTAACAGGCCCCTGATCTGATTACCCAAAACCCCCAACCAGAACCTACCTACCTGCCTACTTACTTATTTTTTAATGAATTAACCCTGAAATTCTCACCATGCTGTATCTTTGGTCTGGGTTTGTTGCTAGAAGGAGCTTCTCAGTAATATGAAGATGGAATAAAAACATACCAGATTGATGACAAAGTTCAAACATGTTGGCCTTGTCTTGACACAGAATGTAATATGGGGTGATTATTTCTTCCCTGCATGGGGGGCAATGTTTAAATGTTTATGGCAATGCCATAAAATTATGAAAAAAGGTACCAAGTGGTAATATTGCACAAAATTACCCCCTCCACACAAAAAATTAATAGTAAATTATAAAAATACTGTAAAGGCACATCTGTCTCCAACATGTTTCTTAACCACAAAATACAGGTTGTGTGTCAATGCTCATAAAAATTAAAAAAACTTACACATATAAAAAAATTGGGATCCCTTTAGTTTCCAGGAAACGCAAACCCATAAAAAAAGGTTAACACTTTCATAAACATGCACAAAATGTAGGTATCAACAAAATCACATTATTTAAAAAAATGCCCAACATGTAAAAATTGAGCTCCCTATGGAAGACTCCAGCAGAAACCATCCCTCTACTAATAATCAAGCCATAAAAGACCCATTCAATCCCTAACACTCTTAAGAAAGTATAACTATATTTGTAACTTGTGCAGAGGTCTGTATAAAGTTTCTGTATGCTTGGGTAATTATAACTTTAATAAAACTTATAAAATAAAATAAACCTTGCATTGGTAAATGTATGTGTGGTCACTACCTTTGGTCTTTGTGTTCCTAAAAACTCTAAATCTAAAGCAAGTAGCAAAGGTAACTTTCACTGTGTTAAGCTTAAAACTGTAGCTGCCAGAGCCGAACCCACGGTGGTGTAATACCACATTGCAAAATTCACTTTAAATAAAATTAAAGGCTACCCCCTGATAGCTGCAGCCCTCAATACCAGCTCCAGCACCACCTTCAGCACCATCCCCACTGCCTGCAGACCGACTTCCATGCTACCACGTCCAGCAGCCACTGGAAAACTCTGGGGTTGGATGGGCTCTGAGCAATGCATGGAGTGAAATGGGCAGATGTACCATGTGCATTCCACCCCCATAAAACAGCATTCAATAAGATCAACATTTTGACTAGGGGGAAGGAGAACTGGAGGTGCCCTTCTGACTTCCAGTTCCACTATTCGTGAGCCCATGGAGCTTGGACTTTAGCTATTGGTCCCCTTTTGCACAGGAAGAAAAGGAGGACTTGTGGCACCTTAGAGACTAACCAATTTACTTGAGCATAAGCTTTCGTGAGCTACAGCTCACTTCATCAGATGCTCATGCTCCAATAAATTGGTTAGTCTCTAAGGTGCCACAAGTCCTCCTTTTCTTTTTGCAAATACAGACTAACACGGCTGCTACTCTGAAACCTGTCCTTTTGCACAGGGTTGCACTTTATTTCACACTGCACACTTCTGAAGAATTATTTGTGGACAGGAAGTTATGGTGCCTGCAATGGTCTTTGGGTTATTTCAGCATTTTGTTTTGTTAATGAATTGGCTGGCTTGGACAATACATTGGCATATGAGTGTCAGGAAATAAAGGAAGAGTCAGGAAGTTGTATCCAAAGATTTTAAATAAAATATCAGATTCTTTTAAAAGCAACAGCAAATAACCAAGAGCAAATCAGCACATAGGAAATAGACACAATGCCAATGTACAGCATTACAGTCCCTCATCACATCTCCACATCACCCAGTGCTGCAAGGATGTAGGTGTGTAAGCCATCCCTTGTTTCCCTTGTTCACCTGGACCCAACCTCTGTGATGACAGCAGGAGCGATGGAAGCTCCATAAAAGTGTGGGGAGCCACCGGCACCTAAACTCTGGCCCTGCCCTCCCCCACTACCCCTTTTCCCAATGCCCTGCTCCCACATCACCCCTTCCTCCTGAGCCCCCACCCTCACACCACCTCTGCCCCGTAAGGCCCTACCCCTGCTCACTCCTCTCTGCCCCCGCATCGCTTGCTCTTACGGCTTGTTAAAAGTTGGAGGGCATAGTCCCCCATTTTTAAAAGTGATGGGGCCATGGACCCCTGACTCCCCATTCCAGCACCCCTGGATGACAGGTGCACATTCTGGATGTCTGTATGGGACTGCAACCAGCAGTGTCTTTCTCCTTGCAGATGCTAGGCAGAGCACAGCAGACCACAGCCATATGGATGGCACTGGCTATGTTGGTGTCCAAATGGTCTGTAGGTGGCACCATATTGCCTTCAGCCTGCCAAATGTGCACTCCATGTCCCTAGAAATCCTAGTGCCAAACACGAAACTACAGCATTCATGTCAACACACGTGTATGGAGTACGGATCATGTGCAGCTCGGCAGTGTGGACTTTTACAAGTGGACTTGACTAATGTGTGCACATGCCTGCAAGGCAGGATGGAGCACACGCTGCAGTGTAGACACACCCTTAGCTACTAACCTGACCAGTGGCTAGAGTTCTCTTGGATTGCAGAGGCTAGTGACAGACAGGCTGCACAATCTTAGGACCAAGGAAATTGGCTTGTCTTCCTCCATCTCTGCTCTCAATGGCTCTTAAATCCAGGGACACCACCCCTCTCCCAGGTTTATAGAAACTGTGCATTACAGGCTCTGCAGAAACATTGGAGACCTCCAGCATCTTAGGATGAGGATGTGTGAGGCTAGACTGGCTGATGACAAGTGTCCCAGAGGGGTATTTCTTCCTGTGTCTCAGGGACACAGTCTGAGCTGTGATTGCAAATCCCAGACCCAGAGCCAAGGGTGGATTTTCTCCCCAGCAAAGGAAGCCGGTGGGAAAGTGAATATCAGTACCCCTTTATCAGCATCAAAAAATGCCACCTTCCCCACTTCATTGTCCAGAGAAACCCGGATCCTCTTGGGCACCTGCTTCAGGGCCAATGGGGAGCGAGGAGAAGTGACAGCGAGGTACTGATTCCCCCAATGGCCCACAGCCCAGATCCCCTCCTCAGTGCTAAATATGATCTCTCCTTTCCTCCTCACAGACTCTCTAGCGATCCCCACAGCCCAGTATCCCCCATGTCCCACCTCCACCTCCCAGTAATGTCTCCCTGAGTTGAACCCCTCGTAGCCCAGCACACAACGTTCATATTCAAATCTCTTAGGATTGTCGAGGCAATCCAGCCGTGTGAATAGCCGTTTAACACTTTTGCAATCCACAGACAGGAGAAGATGGGGATGAACTGTGTCTGGATCCAAGTCACATTCTCTGGGAAAGAAAAAATCAGAGCATTAAGGGCAGAGCTCAGCCCTGCGGGAGAGTTTGATCATGTCAGTGACAGAATCTGCCCCAGATGGAGTGTGACTTAGGGAATCGCCTTCCTCCAGAATTTACCAGGTTGGAATGGGGAGCAGCTCTGAGATCTCAGCACAGTGCAGGGGAGAGTCACTCCCCTGACAGAGATGTGTCAGTAACAGAGTGAAGGGATCAGCTGGGCCAGGCCTCAGAATCAGGGTCTATCCCCTCCTGGCCCCACCTCTCCCCATGGAGGGGACTAGTATCCCTGGGGGGACACAGCAGATTATATGAAGTCAAGAATATTGACACAGCTTCCCCCCCCCCAAAGTGCTTTATTTCCAGCATGAGTCCTTTTGTTTCCCAGCTGCTTCCTCCTTTCAATGTGATATGGGCCTCCTCACTCTCCTCCCCTCTCCAAATGCTGGATCTCTGACATGCTCCTTCCTCAGACAGCAACAGGCCACATGGGGCAAGGACTTGACATGCCTCAGATTTCACTGCTCAGCAGCAGGTCCCGTTTCTCCCAAGGGCGGCTGCTCTGGGGAACTGCACTCACCCTCCTGTTAATTGCTATCATCTTCAAAACTGCTCATCATCCCACCCTTCCCTTCCCTTCCCTTCCCTTCCCTTCCCTTCCCTTCCCTTCCCTTCCCTTCCCTTCCCTTCCCTTCCCTTCCTCTCCTTCCCACCACCACCTTCACTCCCCCACCCATCTCTCCTCCACTGCTCGCTCTGGCTCATGTGCAGGAAGCAGGATCTTCCTCCCCTACATTTTATTTCCTCACTTACCCCAGCCCCTCTAGCTGTAATTCTAGTCAACACTTTCCCCATCTCCATCATCATGGTATCTAAACACCAGACACAGAATTCAGTTGCTCCTTGTCTGCAGAGCATAGCTCTGTCCCTCTCCCAGGCAGTGAGGGCTGAAGAAGAGTGAGGAGGAGACATGAGCAGGAGCAGGAAGGCAATTGATGGGAAGACAGGGCAGGCCTTGGCCCTGGGGTAGCAGCTGGGCAGGGTCATGTTCCATTGTACAATGACTGGGAGGTGCTCTCAGAAAGCCCTTCAGGGGGCAGGGCACATGCAGACAGAGGAGTGGGAGGAGCTGTGTATGATCTGGATGCATTGTGCTGTGGCAGGACATAGGCATAAAACCTGCCTCACATCCTGATGCGCACCAACATACAGGATGCTTGTGAGGTCTGCCCTGAACTACTCACTGCTGCAATCAAGGAGAAGGTGCAACATTTTCTTATGAAAGGTGATGGACATTGATACAGTATGATCTTCAATTACCTTTCTCCAGAGGGGCAGCAAGCTTTCTCCAGCCTGAAACCAACCACATAATCAGAGATGAGAATTCCCCAGAACAAATTCTCTAGGATTCAATAGGGTACAGAATGGTACACTGAGGGAAAAATAGATTTATAATGTCTATCAGATGTTTATGATAAAATAAAGAATCAGAAACACACCTAGATTGTGTAAGTGCTTCTCTCACAGAGGCTACACCTTTAACACACTCTTTTGTATTATGTCAGGTTCCATTAACTATGCAACTGTCAAAAAACTTACGATCTGATTTTTCAACGGACACATTAGAATTAGGATGCAAAATACCTGGTCAGAAAAGCCTGAACCTGGTCCCACCGAGGTCAGTGAAAAATCTCCCATCTATTTCAGAGGGAGCAGAATAGAACATATATGTGCAGCAATCGTGAAAAGATGGCTGCACGTGCTTAACTTTACAGATCGGAGTCACTCCGCTGAGTCCCATGAGTTCTACTCAGATACAGCAAGTCAAATCTGAAAGCTAATCCTAATTTTTGAATTAAAAGTGTTTTTCTTGACAAATTGCCTTTTTCAGAAACAAACATTTTTCTTCAAAACATTGCCAATTTAATTTCAATTTTATGACAAAGATCCATTTTCCACTTCTTTTCTGCACTATTTCTCAGTACTGTCAGGATCAAAGTTAAATCTGACAGCTCCTTTCTTTTCAAATCCCTTATCTTATTTTGTTTATTCTGTGTGACATTGATCAGCCTTACCTCTATTCCACATTTTTTAAAATCGAAATTGAAAAAAGAAAAACAACCTCCCCCAAGAAATAAATAATCAGAAAAACAACCCTGCCCCCCCAAAATCAATCAACCTAACAAAAAAACTAAATAAACGTCAACACCACAATGACAACAAAACTCTCTGATCAGTATACAACTGCGTGCAAAAAATAGAAAGAAGCAAAAGAAGACTTACCAAGCTCTGCAGTAAGTTTCCCTAAAAATGTAGAGAAATAAATATTCATTATTATATCCAGTTTTATCATCCAGAGCTTCTATCCCCCTGGATACACAGTTGAAAGGCTGTATTCTCTATGTATGAAATTCACACTATCGCTAAAGAGGGCAGTGTCTGAGTTATGGGAGTGTTGGGCAGAGAGATGTTACAATTGACAATACTTAGCTGTGATGATTCAAAAAGGGCTTGGTTTTAAACCTGAAAGTTGCTAGGAACTTTTTCCTCCCTGGAATAGATGCATTTATTTACTTCCCTGGCATGGGGTGTTTCTGTAGGGCCCAGCACTATAGAGCTCAGGTGCACTGCACTTTGTTAGCAAAAAGAGATTTCAGTAAAGATACCACAGGCAGGACACAGAGCACCTCTGAAGCCTCGCAATGGCCAGTGTACTCACTTTGATCTCAGCTGCAGCTCCTGCACATCCCCTATCTGGAATCTACAAAATCCTGGCCTGGTGGCTTCACTCCCATTTCTCTGCCGACCTGATACTTGTCATGTGACAATGGTAAAGCTCAACAGAGTCATTTTCTATATCACTGACCAGATCATGTTGTTATAATAAGGAAACAGAGCTATCCCTAAAACTCCTCAGTCTCTATCTTCATTTCTCCCTGTACTTCACTGTCCAGCCCCAGCTTCTGGCTTCCTGCATAGATTTATAGTACATATAGCCACACACACACACACCTCTTTCTCAGCAGTTGTTGACGTTATTTTGGCAGGTGTTAATAGGATTTTGATCCAAAGAGGATCACAGACTTTGTTAAACCCAAGCAGCCAAGCATCTGCCTTCAGGTTCAGTAGAAAGAATCATTATGGCCTTTTGTGTTGTGATCCAGCTAGAAATAATGAAAACTACTGCCCAGTGCACTGGGCACAAAGCCAACCCAGGTAGATTAACAGGGCTATCACTGATAGTGAACTCAGGGGCTAAAAGACCGTGTGTGTGTGTGTGTGTGTGTGTGTGTGTGCGCGCACGTGCGTGCATGTGTGTTTGTTGGAGGTAGAAAACCAAAAGAAACCTGGCAAAGGAGTTATGGGTGTGAACGGAAGCAGATAGGGCTCCTTGGGCACAGAGCTCACTACAGTGGAAGATTGGGGATTTTCTGAGCAAGGAAACTGTCTGCTGTTGTTGGTTTCTACTGTGTTCTAGGATAAAAGACTTTCCTCTACATATTCTGTAAATAACAAGATGACACCAAGAATAGACCTAACTTGTATCTATCAGAAACAACTCTGCACAAAGGGGAAAAACTGATACCAAGCTGGCATGAAGACCTTCCCCGCTGTGCAGGAGGGCACAGAGTCCCCCTTGTCTCCCACTTAATGTCACCTCCCGCAGGAGGGGAATTTCACCCTCAGTGAAGATACATCTTAAATCATGTTCTCTATGTTCTCATCTCCTACCTATTGAATTATCATCAATACATTATTGTGATATTTCATGTGAGTTTCAAGTTGGTGTTCCTTTATTACCAATAATCACAACAACAAAAATTAACAGCAAACAACTTCATAGAACAGTTTCTATTAGGAGAAAACATTTGAAAAGCAAGTTGTTTAAGAATATTTACAGTTAATGTAGATTGAAAGAAATGTTTACATTATATGAATCCTTAGCACCTCGATAAACATTAAATTTTTGTTTTACTAATCATGTGACTACATTGGAGTTCAATATCAAAGAGTGAGTATTTCCAAGTTGTGAAAGTTCTGAATTCCCAGCAGAATTAGAGCCCAGTCCTGCTTCCTGGCATATCCTACATATCCAGCAACTTTGTTGGGAGCTTTAGGGGTGCAAGGAGTGTAATTTCAGGCCCTAATATTATCAACTGTATTGTTCTAGGACTTGTGCATTTAGTGCTTGATCCTTCACTCCCTGAAGTCAATGACAAAGCTCTTATTGAGGATAGTGGTGTTTCTGGTTCTAAAATCTCTCCCATAATAAATAATAAATAATAAATAATAATAATAATGAGGAGACAAATTTGTGGAAAATTTTACTTGTTGGAGGAAAGATAATGACACCAATGTCGGTATCACATTTCCCAAACAAATAAATAAATAAAATAAACAGCGATAAATAAAAATTATTACTAGAAAATATGAATGGCCATACTGGGTCAGACCAAAGGTCCATCTAGCCCAGTATCCTGTCTTCCGACAGTGGCCAATGCCAGGTGCCCCCAGAGGGAATGAACAAAACAGGTAATCATCAAGTGATCATCCCATAGCCCATTCCCATCTTCTGGCAAACAGAGGCTAGGGACACCATCCCTGCCCATCCTGGCTAATAGCCATTGATGGACCTATCATCCATGAACTTATCTAGTTCTTTTTTGAACCTTGTTATAGGCTTGGCCTTCACAACATCCTCTGGCAAAGAATTCCACAGGTTGACTCTGCGTTGTGTGAAGAAATACTTCCTTTTGTTTCTTTTAAACCTGCTGCCTATTAATTTCATTTTATGACCCCCTAGTTCTTGTGTTATGAGAAGGAGTAAATAACACTTCCTTATTTATTTTCTCCACACCAGTGATGATTTTATAGACCTCAATCATACCTCCCCTCAGTTGTTTCTTTTCCAAGCTGAAAAGTCCCAGTTTTATTAATGTCTCCTCATACGGAAGCTGTTCCATATCCCTAATAAATTTTGTTGCCCTTTTCTGAACCTTTTCCAATCCCAACATATATTTTTTGAGATGGGGTGACTACATCTGCATGCAGTATTCAAGATGTGGGTGTACCATGGATTTACACAGAGGTATCTATCCCTTTCTTAATGATTCACAACATTCTGTTTGCTTTTTTGACTGATGCTTCACATTAAGTGGATGTTTTCAGAAAACTATCCATAATGACTCCAAGCCCTGGTCTACACTAGGACTTTAGGTCGAATTTAGCAGCATTAAATCGATGTAAACCTGCACCCGTCCACACGATGAAGCCCTTTATTTTGACTTAAAGGGCTCTTAAAATCGATTTCCTTACTCCATCCCTGACAAGTGGATTAGCGCTTAAATCGACCTTGCCAGCTCGAATTTGGGGTACTGTGAACACAATTCGACGGTATTGGCCTCCAGGAGCTATCCCAGAGTGCTCCATTGTGACTGCTCTGGACAGCACTCTCAACTCAGATGCACTGGCCAGGTAGACAGGAAAAGAATCGCAAACTTTTGAATCTCATTTCCTGTTTGGCCAGCGTGGCAAGCTGCAGGTGACCATGCAGAGCTCATCAGCAGAGGTGACCATGATGGAGTCCCAGAATGGCAAAAGAGCTCCAGCATGGACTGAACGGGAGGTACGGGATCTGATCGCTGTATGGGGAGAGGAATCCGTGCTATCAGAACTCCGTTCCAGTTTTCGAAATGCCAAAACCTTTGTCAAAATCTCCCAGGGCATGAAGGACAGAGTCCATAATAGGGACCCAAAGCAGTGCCGCGTGAAACTTAAGGCGCTGAGGCAAGCCTACCAGAAAACCAGAGAGGCGAATGGCCGCTCCGGATCAGAGCCCCAAACATGCCGCTTCTATGATGAGCTGCATGCCAGTTTAGGGGGTTCAGCCACCACTACCCCAGCCGTGTTGTTTGACTCCTTCAATGGAGATGGAGGCAATACGGAAGCAGGTTTTGGGGACGAAGAAGATGATGAGGAGGAGGAGGTTGTAGATAGCTCACAGCAAGCAAGCGGACAAACCAGTTTTCCCAACAGCCAGGAACGGTTTCTCACCCTGGACCTGGAGCCAGTACCCCCCGGACCCACCCAAGGCTGCCTCCTGGACCCGGCAGGAGGAGAAGGGACCTCCAGTGAGTGTACCTTTTAAAATACTATACATGGTTTAAAAGCAAGCATGTGAAAGGATTAATTTGCCCAGGCATTCACGGCTCTCCTGGATGTACTCCCAAAACCTTTGCAAAAGGTTTCTGGGGAGGGCAGCCTTATTGCGTCCTCCATGGTAGGACACTTTACCACTCCAGGCCAGTAGCATGTACTCGGGAATCATTGTACAACAAAGCATTGCAGTGTATGTTTGCTGGCATTCAAACAACATCCGTTCTTTATCTCTCTGTGTTATCCTCAGGAGAGTGATATCATTCATGGTCACCTGGTTGAAATAGGATGCTTTTCTTCAGGGGACACTCAGAGGTGCCCGTTCCTGCTGGGTTGTTTGCCTGTGGCTGAACAGAAATGTTCCCCACTGTGAGCCACGGGGAGGAGGGAGGGTTGAGGGGGTAGCCACGCGGTGGGGGGAGGCAAAATGCGACCTTGTAACGAAAGCACATGTGCTATGTATGTAATGTTAACAGCAAGGTTTACCCTGAAAGACTGTAGCCACTGTTTTATAAAATGTGTCTTTTTAAATACTGCTGTCCCTTTTTTTTCTCTGCCAGCTGCATGTGTTTCAATGATCACAGGATCTTCTCCTTCCCAGAGGCTAGTGAAGATTAGAAAGAAAAAAAAAACGCACTTATGATGAAATGTTCTCTGAGCTCACGTTGTCCTCCCACACTGACAGAGCACAGAGGAATGCATGGAGGCAAATAATGTCAGAGTGCAGGAAAGCACAAAATGACCGGGAGGAGAGGTGGCGGGCTGAAGAGAGTAAGTGGTGGGCTGAAGAGAGGGCTGAAGCTGAAAGGTGATGGCAGCGTGATGAGAGGAGGCAGGATTCAATGCTGAGGCTGCTGGAGGATCAAACTAATATGCTCCAGAGTATGGTTGAGCTGCAGCAAAGGCAGCTGGAGCACAGACTGCCACTACAGCCCCTGTGTAACTAACCACCCTCCTCCCCAAGTTCCATAGCCTCCACACCCAGACGCCCAAGAACGCGGTGGGGGGGTCTCCGGCCAACCAGCCACTCCACCACAGAGGATTGCCCAAAAAACAGAAGGCTGGCATTCAATAAATTTTAAAGTTGTAAACTTTTAAAGTGCTGGGTGGCATTTTCATTCCCTCCTCCACCACCCCTCCTGGGCTACCTTGGTAGTCATCCCCCTATTTGTGTGATGAATAAATAAAGAATGCATGAATGTGAAGCAACAATGATTTTATTGACTCTGCAAGCAGTGATCGAAGGGAGGAGGGGAGGGTGGTTAGCTTACAGGGAAGTAGAGTGAACCAAGGGGCGGGGGGTTTCATTGAGGAGAAACAAACAGAACTTTCACACCGTAGCCTGGCCAGTCATGAAACTGGTTTTCAAAGCTTCTCTGATGCGCACCGCGCCCTCCTGTGCTCTTCTAACCACCCTGGTGTCTGGCTGCACGTAACCAGCAGCCAGACGATTTGCCTCAACCTCCCACCCCTCCATAAATGTCTCCCTCTTACTCTCACAGATATTATGGAGTGCACAGCAAGCAGTAATAACAGTGGGAATATTGGTTTCGCTGAGGTCTAAGCGAGTCAGTAAACTGCGCCAGCGCGCCTTTAAACGTCCAAATGCACATTCTACCACCATTCTGCACTTGCTCAGCCTGTAGTTGAACAGCTCTTGACTACTGTCCAGGCTGCCTGTGTATGGCTTCATGAGCCATGGCATTAAGGGGTAGGCTGGGTCCCCAAGGATACATATAGGCATTTCAACATCCCCAACAGTTATCTTCTGGTCTGGGAATAAAGTCCCTTCCTGCAGCTTTTGAAACAGACCAGAGTTCCTGAAGATGCGAGCGTCATGTACCTTTCCCGGCCATCCCACACTGATGTTGGTGAAACGTCCCTTGTGATCCACCAGAGCTTGCAGCACTATTTAAAAGTACCCCTTGCAGTTTATGTAGTCGCTGGCTTGGTGCTCCGGTGCCAAGATAGGGATATGGGTTCCATCTATGGCCCACCACAGTTAGGGAATCCCATTGCAGCAAAGCCATCCACTATGACCTGCACATTTCCCAGGGTCACTGCCCTTGATATCAGCAGATCTTTGATTGCGTGGGCTACTTGCATCACAGCAGCCCCCACAGTAGATTTGCCCAATCCAAATTGATTCCCAACTGACTGGTAGCTGTCTGGTGTTGCAAGCTTCCACAGGGCTATCGCCACTTGCTTCTCAACTGTGAGGGCTGCTCTCATCTTGGTATTCATGCGTTTCAGGGCAGGGGAAAGCAAGTCACAAAGTTCCATGAAAGTGCCCTTACGCATGCGAAAGTTTCGCAGCCACTGGGAATCGTCCCAGACCTGCAACACGATGCGGTCCCACCAGTCTGTGCTTGTTTCCCAAGCCCAGAATCGGTGTTCCACCGCATGAACCTGCCCCATTAGCACCATGATGCATGCACTGGCAGGGCCCATGCTTTCAGAGAAATCTGTGTCCATGTCCTGATCACTCACGTGACCACACTGACATCGCCTCCTCGCCCAGTATCGCTCTGCCAGGTTCTGGTGCTGCATATACTGCTGGATAATGTGTGTGGTGTTTAATGTGCTCCTAATTGCCAAAGTGAGCTGAGCGGCCTCCATGCTTGCCTTGGTATGGCATCCACACAGAAAAAAGTCACGGAACGATTGTCTGTCGTTGCTCTGACGGAGGGAGGGGCGACTGACGACATGGCTTACAGGGTTGGCTTACAGGGAATTAAAATCAACAAAGGGGGTGGCTTTACATCAAGGAGTATTTCAGGCAGGACTTCACGGAGGGTTCCAATAAGAAATGGTGCACCTAAGTAATTGTTCTTATTGGAACAAGCAGGTTGGTCTGGCCTCTGATTGATACATAGCTAGATTTACCTTGCTGCACCTTCTCTGTGAGTGACTGCAGTGTGACCTAGAGGAATGAGTCCCCTAGACGGGGCGGGAGGGGGGGAAGTGAATGAGTACAAAACAAATCTAGTCTTTTTCTTGTTTTGATCCACTCCATCTATCTTTTACATCTTTGGCTGGCAGCAGACGGTGCAGAAGGACTGCAAGCCATCCACATCTCATGGCTGCTCGGCAGGAGATGGTACAATAGGACTGCTAGCTATCCATATCGCCTCCTGCTCACCATAAGATGGTTCAATAGGACTGACTGCAGGACTAAAGAGAATGACCTGGTCAAGTCACTTCTAATGTAGTCCCTGCACCCATGTCTGCCCAGGTGCTCCTGGCCGACATGGCCAGGAGCACCTCGGACATGACGATGACGGCTACCAGTCCTATTGTACAGTCTGCTGCCACAAGGCAAGGGGTTGCTGCTGCTGAGTAGCAATGCAGTACCACGTCTGCCAGCACCCAGTAGACATACGGTGACGGTTACCTGAGCGGGCTCCATGCTTGCCGTGGTATGGCGTCTGCACAGGTAACTCAAGAAAAAAGGCACAAAATGATTGTCTGCCCTTGCTTTCATGGAGGGAGGGAGGGAACGGAGGCCTGATGATATGTACCCAGAACCACCCGCGACAATGTTTTAGCCCCATCAGGCATTGGGATCTCAACCCAGAATTCCAATGGGCAGCAGAGACTGCGGGAACTGTGGGATAACTACCCACAGTGCAACACTCCGGAAGTCGACGTTTGCCTTGGTACTGTGGAAGCACTCCACCGAGTTAATGCACTTAGAGCATTTTCTGTGGGGACACACACACTCGAATATATAAAAACGATTTCTAAAAAAACGACTTCTATAAATTCGACCTAATTTTGTAGTGTAGACATACCCTAAGCAAGTGATTTTTAAGTCAGGAGAAACTTGTGGTATGCAAGACAAATCAGACTCCTGAAAGGGGTGCAGTGGTCTGGAAAGGTTGAGAGCCACTGCCCTAACTCATCTCACAGCCTGGGATGTCTTCTCTTTTCACTTTTCTCTAATTTTATGTGTCCCGTTATATATAAATGTGAAGGCTCAGCTGGTGTAACTCAGTGAAGTTCCTTTGCAAGGACATTTCCATACAAAACCATTATTTTTTGTTGCTTCTACATTTTTCATGTTACTTTTTAGTTTTTCAGATGTAGCCTTACTGCTTTTATTAGAAGAAAATCTTGCATTATATTTTCCTTTATAATGTTTACCTTTTATTTTAAATAAATAAATAGTGATACCAATGAAACATGCGAAAATCATCAGGATCACCGACAGAGCCACCATCCATGGATTCGCCTTTGGGAAAAAGGCAGCTGTAAAAGAAAACCCCAGAGGGACTCACATCACTCTGTAAGTAAGGGCAAAAATCAAAGGATTCCACATCATATAAAGCTACCTCCAGCAGGAGTAGTCTAAAACAAAGGTGGAAATACAGCCCTGTCTGCAGTGCACAGAGCACCAGAAACCTATATTACAAGGACTCCAACCAACACAGGCATCAATTCACAGATCAGCGTATGAATCAGCCTGGTTTAATTCACTGCTGTTGTTGCACAAAGAGACAACCTTGTCCAATGCCTAAAGCACTGGCTTCAGACTCAGGAGACTGAATTATGTTCCCCACACTTCTGGTGCCCTGCTGTATGAGCTTTACTATGTCATTTCCCCTCTGTTGCTCTATTTCCTGTCCAGTCTTTTGCTTGTCTTGTTCATTTAGTTTAGAACTATCATAGTTTATTTGTACAGTGCTCAGCACACTGGGGCTGCAATCATGGGCGGTGCGTAATGGAGGCTTGGGGAGAGGCCAGAAGCGGGAGTGCAGTGGCGGATTACCGCACAGACCCACAGGGCCTATGCCCAGGGGTCCTGGCCAATTTGGGGCCCCCGGAAAAATCCCCACTGCTACAGCCTTGGGGGTGGAGGAGCTCTTACTCCAGGGCCACAGTGGGGACACAGAGCCTTTCTGGACTCGGGGTGGCAGCAGACAGGGTGGAAAGGAACAAGCGGGGTGTGGGCCTCGGGAGAAGAGGTGGAGTGGGGGTGGAATGGGGGCAGGTTCGTGGTTGGAACAGGGGCAGGCTCACAGGGGAAGGGGTGGAATGGGGTGGGGCCACGGGTAGGGCCTTGGGAGGAATGGTGGAACGGGGGATGGGCTCTGGGCTTGGCGCTCTGGCCAGGGCCAATTGCTCTGCTGCAGTCCCGGCCATGGGTGAGAGCTCAGCCCCAGCTGGGGCTATGCTCTGAGCCCCTCCTCTCCATGGTCCCAAAAGAGCTCTCAGGCAGAAGCAAAAGCAGAAGCTCCCCCTGCAGTTCCCAGCTGCCTCTCCTCATAGTCACAGCTCCCAGCTTGCCGGCTCCGGCAGCTGTCACACAGGGCGACACCATGTGACCAAGCAGGGCCAGCAAATCCTGGCAAAAGTCTGGGGGAGCATGTGACCCCATGTGTCCCGCCGTGTCACCACTGCAGGGAGGAAGGTCTCGGGTTTCAGCCCCACTCCTGAAGCCCCAAGCCCCAGCAGGTGCTTCCCATGGGGCTGAAGCCCTGAGACCCCCCTCCCCACAGATTTGAAGCCCCAAACTCCTGCAGTCATGCCCCAGCTCTCAAACTTCTGAAGATTGTCATATGTGGCTTGGAGAGTCAGTAAATTTGGCCACCTCTGCTATACAGTATAGGTGGGATCTTCAAAAGTGTCTGAATTATTTAGGAGCATGAGTCTTGTTGACTTTCAGGATACTTTTTGAAAATTCCACCATTGGTTTGTTTCTTTTGTAGGGTTTTTTGTCTAAATATCATACTCTAGCCTTCATTGCTATTGATACATTTTAATGTAGTTAACCAATCTGCTGTTGTATTTTTTCTGTTGCTGATCACAGTGTGTTGCTTTGGTGGTAACTGACCTGATATATAAAATAATGTTGATTCCTTTTTTCGGTTGGTGTGGGTGCTCTTGACTACGCAAGACAAGTTCTGGTGTGAATTCTCTGTAATAACGATGGAATTTTCAATGTCAAACAGCTCATTGGCTTCTTTGGAATTTGTTTCAGAGAGCGATGGTAAATGCTGTCCACTGGCATCTCTCCACAGCACCTCAGGCTGTGGGTACCAGCCAACCAATCGACACACCACCCGGATCCCTCCATCCTGATAATCCTCAACAGAGATGTGAGGAGCAGTGCCTGAAGCTAGAGAAAATTAATAAATCAGTATTAATTTATGCACATGTTCAGCCTGGAGGATAAACATTTAAACTTTCCTTTTATTCCCTATACTCATGGACTCAGGAAACAATATGAGCAAGAAATTATAATTATTTCATGGAGCGGGAAGGGAAAACTTTTTCCTTCACTAGTTTTCCATTCCAGGATCTACACATGGCAAAACATTGTATTTCATGATTTCATGAATCCGTTAGCTGGTAAATGATCTTAACACTAACGGATAAAGAAAAAGATTGAGAAAAATAAAAGTTATATTTCAAATGTACCTTCAGGTGAAATATCTCTTCTTTGATCATATACAGTCTGCTTTAGCTAGCCCTATGGGTACATGTCAAAGACAGAGGAGAAAAGTCTGTCCATGTCTGGTCAAGTTTAACCCAGAGCTCAGTATGTGTGGCTGCTCCTAAGCCCCTCTTCACTGGTGAAAAGCAGTGGAGGAGGAATGGGCTTTCACAGGAGGAATTGTTCTCCCTCCTTAAAGTTTTAGCAGCCTTCACCAGAATGAAACGAGATAGCACCAGAGTGACAAGGAGCCAGCAGAACACTAGCCACTCATTTTCAGACGTGGAGTAGCTAGTGTACCCCTTATCCAATGTACTTCATGTTTGGATGAAGAATCATTCCTCGCAACGGACTTGGGGAAATTTTTCAAAACCACCCAAATGACATAGGAACTTAAATCCGATTTACAAAAGTGACACACTGGAGTTACTGATAGGAAATAAATTGAAGGTAACAGGAAATTTTGAATAGTAAAATGCAAATAAGAATCACTGAGAACGCTCTCCAAAGGAAATACAGGCACATAGAACTATAGGATTGGAAGGGAACTCAAAAGGTCATCTAGTCCAGCGGTTCTCAGCCAGGGGTCTGTGGCCCCACAGGGGGCTATGAGCAGGTTTCAAGGGGTCCACCAAACAGGGTCAGCATTAGACTTGCTGGGGCCCAGGGCAGAAAGCCAAAGCCCCCGCCCTGCTGTGCATGGCTGAAACCTGAGACCCGTCACACGAGGTTGAAGCCGAAGCCTGAGCAAGGTAGCTTCGCAGGGCCCCCTGTGGTGTGGGGCCCTGGGCAATTGACCTGCTTGCTATCCCCTAATCCTGGCCCTGGCTTTTAAATGCAGAAAAACAGTGATTGTGGCACAATTGGACTGTAGAAACCTCCTTCTTAAAAAACCTACAATTGCAAGAATTCCATGACCTGCCTAGGTTACCTGTTCCAGTGCTTAACTATCTTCATAGTTAGAAAGATTTTCCTGCTATGTAGCCTAAATCTCCTTTTTTTTCACTGCAGCATCATACTGTTGGCTCCATATTCACTTTGTGGTCCACTAAAATCTCCACATCCTTTTCTGCAGCATTGCTGCACAGACAGTTATTCCCATATTGTATTTGTGCATTTATTTTTTCCTTCCTACGTGTATTTCTCTTTGCATGTTTTTACTCAATTTCATGTTGTTGATTTCAGACCAATACTCCAGTTTATCAAGATCATTTTGAATTCTAATCCTGCCCTCCAAAGGGACTGCATCTTTCCCAGCTTGGTGACATCTGCACATTTTATAAGTGTACTCTCTACTGCATCATCTAAGTAATTAATGAAAATATTGAATAGTACCGGACTGAGGAATGACCCATGTGGGATCCCATTTGATACATCCTCCTAATTTAACAGCAAACAACTGATAACTACTCTTTGGGTTCAATTTTTTAATCAGGTTGTGCACCCACCTTCTAGCAATTTCAGCCAAACCACATTTCCCTGGTTTGCTTATGAGATTGTCATGTGGGATTGTGCCAACAGCCTTACTAAAAATTAAGATATATCACATCTATTGCTTCCCCACACGCTACTGACCTGACACCTTTAGTTCCAATTGGGCTTCTTCATAATCCATACCCTCTTGAACAAAACAGCTATACTGTCCTTCATCAGAAGGTCTGATATTGAAAATTCTCAAGGCAACATTTCCATCGGTGAGACCATCTTTAAAGAGCTCTGTCCTCCGCTGATATTCTGACATCTGCTGCCCATACTGGTCCTTTCCATCACTATAGCGATGAACAAATGGAGAGAGTTGGGACCGGAACCACGTCACCTCCATGTTCTCAGCGCTCATCTTGGGGGACAGGTGACAGGGTAACACAATCTCTTCTCCCACAGTGGCAATGACAGGCTGGTCAGGTCCAACCACTTTAAAACGAGCTAAGAAATGTACCAGGATACAAGGAAGATAAACTCAGAGAAAGCATGGGAAATTCATATACATTTCTTTAACAATACACACAAACAACAAGATCTATTTCATGTATTTTATATTCCATGGGGCATGAAATTATATATGGAGTTTACAAGAAATAATGCATTTCCACAACTGTAAATTATTCACAAAAAGAAAAGGAGTACTTGTGGCACCTTAGAGACTAACTCATTTATTTGAGCATAAGCTTTCGTGAGCTACAGCTCACTTCATCGGATGCATTCAGTGGAAGTGAGCTGTAGTTCACGAAAGCTTATGCTCAAATAAATTGGTTAGTCTCTAAGGTGCCACAAGTACTCCTTTTCTTTTTGCGAATACAGACTAACACGGCTGCTACTCTGTTAAATTATTGTTATACCAGATGTAGGGTGAAACCTCATTGAATCTGGTGGGTGTAATAGCCACCCTTCATTCAGAATAAATGATAGAAGCAATGAAGCTCCTTTATGGAGTAAAGTAGCTGAAACTTTCAGAGCCACCACTCAAATCACATGCCATGTGCAAGTCTGGTCAAGAGCTGAGCTATGTGGGCATAGTGCAAATACAGAGGGATGGGTATTGCTTTGGTAGAGCTGTGTGCTTGTGTGTGAGAGCAGAAGCAGAGAAAAAACACTAAAGAAGCAGACAGAAAAGGCTGCAAAGAAGGGCCAGAGACAGCCAGAAAAGCACTTGAAGCATGTGAAAGCTAAGAGAGAACTTGTTGGGCAAAGTTTTGGTTGAAAGCGGCTTGGAATTGTGAGCAAAGAAATTGCCTCCTGCTGTTTGATTCCTACTGTGTTCAATGATGCGGGACTTTGTGTACATTCTATGTAAATAAAAAGGATTTCATCAAATAAATACCTGACTCCATCAGCAATTTCTCTTTCTAATGGAAAGAACCCATAAGACCCTGAATACTGGCTACCCACTCATGTCTAAAGGGTTAACATTATGTTTATGTAAGCAGGGTCTGAATGAATGCTTCCCTGACAGCTAGCTGGGAGTGGGAGAGACTCCCCGTGTGTTTATGTAAATACAATTTGTTCCTGCTCTGCTTACATATTCAACAGATGCAGAGGTGTCAAAGTGATCAACTTTAACTGGTGTTGGGTACAAATCACTTTAGTACTGAATGCAGGAGTAGTGAAATGCTGTTACCAATGTTGTAATTATTGTTGGAATACAGAGAAGCAGTACTGTGCTTAACCTGTCCCAAATAAGGGGGACCATCCTCAGTTGAAAGAACCTTGTTAAGCCAGGGGCTCAAATGTCAGCGCCCTGTGAAAGTAAGAGGGGTGGGGACAAGTATCCCAGTGAGAAGGCAGCACACCCTCACCAAGGGTCCTACCTAGACTGGTTCAACCTGTTCCTCCCCACAGGTCAAATAATAGCATTAAATAGGCTTCATTAGAACCCTCTTTGTTAATTTAATTGTTCGATCAGAGCTGAAATCATTTGTGGTGCGACTGTGTTTCTGCCCTGCCTGCTAAGAGCTAAAATTACTAAGAAACTGATGTGCAGAGGACACAGCAGAGAGGCAGATGGCAGCAGAAGGTGACTGACAGCTGGTGAATGAGTGGCTGTTGAGGCAGAGAGGCGCAACAAGCAGCCAGCAGGGCAGTGGCAAAGAAGCGTGATGAGTGGCTAGCAGGGCGGCTGGTGGAGAAGCAAGGTGAGTGGCCAACAGGGCGGCTGGTGGAGAGGTGTGCCAACAGCGGTGACCAAGCAGCCAGCAGGCTGACAGTGGAGAGGCGCGGTGAGCATGGTGAGCAGACATCTGGCAGGGTGGCTGGCAGAGAGGGGCAGCGAGCGAGTGCCCGAGCAGCGCTACAAGTAAGGAGCCTCTTTACCCCCTCTCCACACAAGGTGGGAGGTGAAGTCTGCAGATGCCCCTCTGAACTCTGGGTCTGCACTAACCAAGGACAGCAACTGTGAGTGGGGTGCAGAGAAGGGTTGGGCATGTGAAGGGGGCTTTTGGGTTGCTGGACTTAAGAACCTGAGGGGAAAGGACACTGCCCAACCTACTTGGGGTTGGGTCGTTTACCCATGGTTTATTTTTATGGACCCTAGTTGCAGTGTTTTCCCAAATTAACACCCAGTTGCTTCCCTCCTTTTATTAAAGTTTCTTTTCTATACTCAGACTCTATGCTTGTGAGTGGGGAAGTATTGCCTCTCAGAGACACCCAGGGGTGGTGTGTAGATTTCCTAGGATACTGGGTGGAGGATTGAGCCAGTTCTGTGTTGTATCAACAGAAGGAACCCCTAGATATTGAACATGGCCCTGACTGCTGCTGGCTCCACCAGGCAGAAAGATTATATTTTAAAAAATACTGAAATACATTCCCAGCACTTGTCATGGGGAGCAAGTGAGAGGATCACAAAATGTCCCCAACCCCAGTTACAGTGACAGGGTGATAAGGTTCAGTCACTCTACATTGTGCTCTGAAATGTGCCACAACATAAAAGAAAATTAACTCAGAGAAAAATTACTTTTCTTTTGCCTCCTCAGTCCTGTCAGCCTCATGCAGTAGTGTGCTATGCAAATAAAATAGGATTAGATCTGATAAACTAGGCAACGAAATTTGGAGGAAATTTTAAAGGGCTGGAAACCTGATCCCAATCCCATTGAACCAATGGAACAGTTCTCATTTACTTCAATGGGATTTGGATCAGCCCTAATGGGCTCTCCTTTTGTTGCTCAGGTTCACAGGCTGTGGAAGCCTTTAATCTCCAGAGGGCTAGTTTCAATTTAAGATAGTGCAAAGTGTAGCATCCTACTTGGTTAGCTGTGCTCTGCACATGGGACACTGTGTACCTGACCTCTGTGATATGCTCTTACTTCCAGTATATTTTGTGTGCACTTCAAAGCACTGGTTTTTGACATATGAAGCATTAAGTGGTTTGGGACCAGATTAGTGCCTCTTTCCTAATGTGATGTCCCAGAGACTGAGAGCAGATGGAGTGTCTGAGCTAACAACCCCACGGGTTCTAATGGGACATTTTCAATAAAGGGTCGTCAGCTGTGTATCTCATTTACCCTCTTGTTCAACCTACTGACTTATAGTCCCCGCTCTCTCTAGGTGTTTGAGAAGGGAATGAGTGGAAGAGGACGTCAGTGCATTAAGATGAGTTAGACAGTTATTAGTCCTGAAGGTTTGGACAGGCAGTGAAGACACTTTTTAAAAAAACACTGTTGTTTCTGTTTGGAATTTGGGTTGTTTTTTGTTTAGCCTTCTGTTTACAACTAAACATCTTACTGGGCATCTTTTCAAACCCCTGCTATTTATTTACTTAGATTTTTATCCTCCTTCAATAATAGAGTGTTATCCATTGCTGACAACTTTTAAAAACACATGCATGAATAAGCAAATCTAAAAACTATCCCAAGAACAATGCAACAACCCAGCAACAGGATAAGCAGAGCAAAATTGAATAAAGAAGTTGCCAATCTTGCTTTGTGGTTCTGTTTACACACTGTAAGTAGTTCCATTGTCTTCAAGTGAAGCCCATTTGTAAGTCACTGTAAGCCTAGATAAATCATATAAGAAACTACAGAAAGAGATGGGATTCCTACCTGATTCCAACCTGTGAAGAGAACAAGTAATGAAGAAAATAATCAAATCAGGCAGAAAGCATCTGGCTGTGGTGCTATGGCAGAATGAGAGAACCTGCATCCTCATGGGAACTTGGTCTAGATAACAGGATGGACATGGAGAAAAACAAACAAACATCATAGTAAACAAAACAGTGATTATGAGATGCTGGTTATTGGATTTTGAGGGACAGAAGATCACAGAGGACACAAATAAAATGGGATATATGCATTGCCAAGTAAATTTATTGTGTTATGCAGTTAGAGCAACCATTCCATTAAAGTTGAAAACATGTTTCTATTATGAGTCCGAGTTTGTCCCATTCCCACCCAATCCACACTGCTCCCCACCTCGAGGTCGCTGCTTCCCCCACTCCTCTATATCCTGCTTCTCCCCTCTGGGTCCTCCCTGCCCAAAGGTTCCTGCTTTTCCTCAATTCCACTTTCCCCTCTCCAGATGCCTGCTTTCCCCAACTCTGGTTCCCTGATTCCTCTCTCCCTCCATTTTCCCCTCTCCAGGGGAGAGCCCTAATCACTAGGCTATTGACTAGCCTGAGATGGAAAAAGAAAAGGAGTACTTGTGGCACCTTAGTGACCAACCAATTTATCTGTAGCCTGAGATGGAGTTTTTTCAGTCTTTCCTGGTGGATCTGTTCCACTTTGAGTAAATAATGAAATATTTATTAGAGCAGGAACTTGAACCTGAGTCTTCTACAGCCAAGAGGAGGGCTCTCATCACCAAGCCACCCTCTCTCCTCCACTGCAGCACTGCTGAACATATAATTTAATACAGAGTGGAACAGCTCCAGCAAGAGAGCCTGAGAAACAGAGACAGAGAAATGTACAGGCAATGAGCCAGAAAAGTCACAATACATTCAACTGCAGTGAGAGTCCTGGAGCTTCTTTTATTCCTTTGATAAATTCAGAACTTCTCTTCACATCAGCAGGAGATTTGCCACGGTTAACTCCAGCTGCTAGTTACTAGTTCTGCCTCACTAGTATACCATAACAGAAATATCCAAGAAAAAAAGCTCAGAGACATGGGATGCTTTCATAGAAGTATCTGAATGATCCTATTACATGCATTCCTCTTCCCCCCTTCTCCTTCCTCTCTACCCACTTCCTTCCTTCCCCATCTCTAGCCCTCTCCTCTGAACTTTGCTTCTATTCTTTACTTAACTTCATAATTTTTCTTTAACTAGTTGATTTTCCATAAGCAGATTTTGTTTGTAAATTGTTTAATGCAAATAATTGAGGTATATTTTGACCATTCATATTATATATATATATATAATTAAATGTTTCAAGTATGGCTAACATTAGGTAGCAAATGGTTAATATATCATGAGAATTTAATATAGTTTATTATGTTTGTTTTTTCTCTGTATATATATATATATTTTAAAAAATTAAAAAAACAAAACAAAGAAAATAAGACTCAACTCCAGGAGGTTTACAAGGAAAAGGTACCAGGAGGGGGATTGTCTCGGAGAGAAAATAAAATCACGCTGCTCTGTAGAACCTTGCTGATCCACAGATGCAAGGAGTCCCCAGGTCCAGCAATGCACTGGAATCATGAGGGGTTAGGGGGTAGATGTTCCCGGTACACTGGAAACATGAGGAGGGTGGGGTGAGGTAGATGTTCCCGGTGCACTGGAATCATGGGGGGCGGGGAGGGGACTAGATGTTTCTGGTACACTGGAATCATGAGGAGGATAGGGTGGGGTAAATGCGAGCAAAGCAGCTGTGTCCTTATCGTAATGCTCCAACCTGCCAGCAGCAGCAGCCAGAGCCCAGAGCTGCTTCCTGAGCCTGGATGGAGGGGCTGCCTCTGCTACTGAAATCAGGTTCAAAGAAATAAAAGTTCAAAGAAATAAAGCTAAGGGGAAGGGCGGGCATGAAATGGTTGATTTTCCCTGTGCAGTTTGTTGCTAGACTGAGAACTGAATTCCAGCATTGCAGTGACTGATCTGGTAAAGTTGTTTTAATTCATCGTGTCTGTATTTTCTGCAGGGTATTTTGCTGTAGTGAGATCAGACACATTTCAGCTTCTTCTGCTATCAAAAAGCTAAGCAGTTTGCTTTCCCTTTTAACTTTGAAAGAATCAGTGAAGGAAATAAAATGGTGCGAACCCACCCTTTGGCTGGGGCTCTTGATCTATTGAATTAAGCCTCCTTTTCCACAACATCCTTTCTGTAAACCCAGAGGCACAGTCTGACTTCTGTATTTGCAGGGTAGAGGGCTTAATAAGTACAGGTCTGACTTTGGATCCGCTCTGCAAGTCCCCCAGGAGTTCACCCGGCTGTGAACCAAGCAGCACTAAGGTGATAAGTAACAGTCAGCATGGATTTGTCAAGAACAAATCATGTCAAACTAACCTGATAGCTTTCTTTGACAGGATAACAAGCCTTGTGGATGGGGGGAAGCGGTAGAACGTGGTATATCTTGACTTTAGTAATAAAGCTCTTGATACTGTCTCACCTGAGCTGCTCATAAATAAAGTGGGGAAATGCAACCTAGATGGAGCTATTTTAAGGTGGGTGCAAAACTGGTTGGAAAACCGTTCCCAGAGAGTAGTTATCAGTGGTTCACAGTCAAGCTGGAGGGGCATATCAAGTGGAGTCCTGCAGGAATCAGTTCTCGGTCCAGTTCTGTTCAATATCTTTATCAATGATTTATACAATGACATTGAGAGTACACTTATAAGGTTTGCAGATGATAGCAAGCAAGTGCTTTGGAGGATAGGATAAAAATTCAAAATGATCTGGACAAACTGGAGCAATGCTCTGAACTAAATAGGATGAAATTCAATAAGGGCAAATGCAGAGTACTCCATTTAGGAAGAAACAAACAGTTGCACACATACAAAATGGGAAATGACTGCCCAGGAAGGAGTACTGTGGAAAGGGATCTGGAGGTCATAGTAGACCATAAGCTAAATATGAGTCAACAGTGTAAAACTGTTGCCAAAAAAACCCAATCATTCTGGGATGTATAGCAGGAGTATTGTAAGCAAGACATGAGAAGAAATTCTCTCTCTCTACTCAGTACTGATTAGGCCTCAACTGGGTTATTGTGTCCAGTTCTGGGTGCGACATTTCAGGAAAGTTTTGGACAAATTGGAGAGAGTCCAGAGAAGAGCAGCAAAAATGATTAAACATCTAGAAAACATGACCTATGAGGGAAGACTGAAAAAACTGGGTTTGTTTAGTCTGGAAAAGAGAAGACTGAGAGGGGACATGATAACAGTTTTCATGTACGTAAAAGGTTGTTACAAGGAAGAGAGAGAAAATTGTTTTTCCTCAACCTCTGAGGATAGGATAAGAAGCAATGGGCTTAAATTGCAGCAAGGGAGGTTTAGATTGGACATTAGGAAAAACTTTCTAACTGTCAGAGTGGTTAAGCACTGGAATAGATTGCCTAGGGATGTTGTGGAATCTCCATCACTGGAGATTTTTAAGAACAGGTTAGACAAACACCTGTCAGGGATGGTCTAGATAATACTTGGTCCTGTCATGAGTGCAGGGGACTGGACTAGATGACCTCTCGAGGTCCCTTCCAGTCCTATGATTCTATGATTCTCTAATGGAGCTGCGCCATGCCCCATCCCTGATATTCCCCTTTTCAGCAATTAACCATGTTCAGCCACCAGATTATTGCTTGGACTTTCAATGGCTTAATAATAAAGCACAGAGGAGCCACATCTCACCATGTATTTCCCTGTGAGATTCTTTTAATCCTGTGGGAGGATGTGTGTTGGACCAGAGCAGAGCACATCATCAATTCTCAGGGACCACAGCCAACTGGAGTACATTAGAGCAGCCCCTAGGACAGCTTGATAATCAGGGAGCCAACACCAGTTCCCTCACTGTCCTCATCCCCCTCCCTGAGCAGATCTTGGCACCGCAGAGAATCTGGGCCTCCAGTTCAAAGAACTCTTCCTGTATAAGTGTCTCCATAATCTGGATGATGCTGGCCTGACTCCAAGGGGTGCTGAGTGCCTGCAACTCCTGCCGGCTTCAGTGGGTCAGACCCATGTGCCTGATTCTACAGCTGTGGTATATGGAAGCCACACAGGACTCAGCAGGCCCAATCCTCCTCCAAGGAAACCAACATCTGCGGAGAGCTCACAGGGCTGGGCCCTATTTGTATAAAACAATTCTTGTTCTTGTTACACTGTCTCTCTGGTCAGTAAGTGAAGTTTGTTTTTACAAGTATTTTCAAGGGTTAATATGAAAAATAAAACTGATAATATGCATATTTCAATGCCACAGATTTTCTATTTATTATTTCTGGGTAATATCTGTATATTTGTTTCTTATCACTCCTTCCTCTGGATTTTCCTTTGTCTTGTAAATTAACTGTTACAGTAACATGCTTCAGTTTTTTACACTAACATTTCTTTTGCACACACAGCTCTGAGTGTTCACTTTCCAAGTTTGAGCTTAATCAAAACTAGTAAAAATGCACGTACCTTTCACTGTCTCATATTCCGCTGGAAGGTAAAAGACACCTTCAGTTAATGTTGAGTCACCAAAATTAATGGGCAATAGTCGAACTAAGAGTGACGTCTCCCGCACTGATGATACGAATGTTCTGAAAGATCTGTCAATAGGACGCTAAGCAGAGAAGAGCGCAGAGCAGAGCTTCTTATGGGGACAGGGACCCAAGCTGTCCTGTCCCAGCTGTTACATGTACTATCTTATACACCTCAGATACTGCACACATAAACCTGGACCAGAGAGCAGGGCTTGCTGGCTCCAAGTCACCGTTCCACGTCCCTCCCACACTGATCCCTGCAACCTCCTCCCCACCTGCCACTCTTCATCCCCCATCCTCTGCACAGACACACATGCCTTTAAGCCCCACCCCAGGCCATATCTCCACATCCCATGCTGGTCTGCTGCTCCCACTGCACATTATTATTTACATTCCAGTAGCATCTAGAGGTCGCACTCAGGGCTGGGCCCCACTGCGCTAGGTCCTGTACACACACGCTCAGGGCTGGGGCCCACCATACTAGGTCCTGTACACATACACTCAGGGCTGGGCCCCCACTGCACTTGGTTCTGTACACACACACACACTCCAGACTATAAAAAGACACAGTCCCTGCTCCAAAGAGTTTACAATCTAGGGTCCTGACCATGCAAAAGCCCAGGTATAATTTTACTCACAAACCTGCTTCTCTTCCCCACACCTCTCCATCTACTGCCCCATCTTCCCTTCCGGGTTGTTTCTGCTACCACATCCCCCACCGTCTTATTGTCCCTTCACTAAGACCCTCTGCCCCACCCAGCACCACACCAGCACAAGCTAATAGTCTTTGCCATTAGTCCCTTCACCATTCAGCCCTTCCCTGTCTGTCAAATCCACCAGCTTTACTGAGCTGTCAACACTGTCTTCCCATTGCATAGAAAACATTTTTTGCCCTCTTGGGCAAAATGGTAAGGGCTGCTCCTGGCAGGCTGGGTCACCCACCTGTCTGCTTCTCCCTCAAGCACCTCAGTGTTTTCTCCCCTTCCGTGCATGGAGAAAATGCCCCATCAATATTTGTAAAGCTGCTCCCTTATTCTCTCTTAAATCCCTCCTCCAAACACATATATGCTGTGGCCCCAGTAATCTCTCTTGTCTGGAACTGGCTGGGCAAGTGATGAACTGGACTTTCTATTTTAGAACTGGGCTATAAGTCAAACAGCTTGTCTTCTGCAATCTTCATCTTGAAGGATAAAAGTTATTGTAAAGCCTCTGAAGATGAAACCCATCTAAAACATAAATACCTTTATATGAAATTTAAGGTAACTATACCCATGAAGCTATTCTTCTCACAACTGTATTCCAGTCCTGTGATTTTTCCATTTTGTAGTTTCAGGAACTCTATTTTTTATCCCCTTGATCAGAAAGTTTGTATGTGTCAGAGTCATTGTCAGAGGACCAGGAAAAAACAAAAATAATCCTGATTCTTGTTTGCAGAATAATAATTCTACACACCACTTCAAATATAGATGGAATTTTTTATCAAAGGTGTACAACACAATTTTAAAATTTATTTTATTCTGTGACTGGATGATTTTTGTGTATCAATGGATTGAGGTGTCAACACACCTAACGTTGGGAGTACGTAACACCCACCCACACCATGCTTATAGTTATACTTCTGGCCACAAGCTTTCTGTTTGACGTTGGGCAAGTTATTTAGCATATTTGACTCAGTGTCCTCTCGCTGTATAACAACAACAACAATATTGACTTATCCACAGCCGTACTTTAAAGCTTACTTTGTTAATATTTGCAAATCCCTCTGAAATCCTCTGATTCAAGATGCTATACAAGTACAACATTCAAAGTAATGAATTCAAAAATATTAGATGATAAATTTATCTTAGTGAGGATATGTGTAATGTTTCTTTAAAACTGTAGCAGGAAGCCAGAAGGAAAGGGCCCTGTAGAAGTTTGTAGGAAAAGCTCTACAGTGAGCCAGAAAGACAGAATAGTTTCAGGGAACAACAGTCTAATAAAGTTCCCTTTTCAGTGTTAAAAAAGATGTACTTTACCATTTTCACATGACAATGCCTCAGTTAAGGTCAAGCCTCTAAAAGGCAAGCCTACCTTCAAGGAAATAATATAACTAACATTAATTATATGAACATTTTACATTAAATATTTCAACTTGCTTAATTTCATTTAAGATTGAATCAGAACTAGCGTGGGGTAGAACATTGGACAGTTTCAAACTCTAGCACATCTCAAATTCAGGATTGCCTCAAATTCTGGATCATTTAAATAACTTCTCCAGTGGGAGAGCGCCTGAAACTGGAACACATAAAAAAACCTCTGAGATTATTACAATCTATGGACCAGTTCAAATTTGGGACCAGCTCAAAATCCAGGCCATCAATTTGAAACTTCATTACTTTAAAAGTACTGAACTGATTTTCTTCACATTTGGCTTGTTTTGTAGATATCATTGAAAAAACAAGCAAGGCTGAAGGTAATAAGTACTACACAGTGATTTACTGTATGCAAGTATAAGAAATTTCAGCTGTGTATCATATTAAATTTTAAAATAACTAGAATTCTATAAGGGACAATACTTAAATATAAGTGAGGGGAAGGAGTTAAATTTGAGACTTAAGCTCATCATTTCTTGATTATATTTCTCCTGTTGCAGAATTACAGGCAGTTCAGAGAAGAGTGACAAATGATAATAAAGCACCTGGAAAACCTCATCTGTGGAGCCACAGATTGAAAAGATTGGGATGGTTTATTTAGAAAGGAAATATGAGAAAAGTATAATACAATGAATGGTTTAGAGAAGGTACATTTGGGAACTTCTGTTCTCCCAGTCTCATTACTCAGGAACACAGAGCCATTCACTGCAATTAAAGGACATGAAATTTAAAACTGATAAAAGGAAATACTTTTTCACACAATGTTTGATTAAACAGTGGAACTTTCAAAGATTAAAAAAGATCTTACAGAAAAATGCATCACTCTTTCCCTCAAGTGTGGATTCTTCACCCCCTCATCTGCAAGAGTTACACTGGTCCATGATCAAGGATGGGCCTTACACAGCTGTAATTCCCATGGATGAGGCAGATCAAAGCACAGTGCAGAGGTCAGAGTTCATGTAAGGATCTGATAGCCTGGAGATCCAATCCAAGGGGACAGTTCAGCAAGGCAGCAGAAGGGTCCAAGTAGCAACAAGCAGGCAATGGCTTGTTGGTCAGACAAGGACAGGAAGGAAGCAGGAAGTTTATATAGGGTCACTAGCCAATCAAGGTCAAGATCATGTGGCCAATCAGGGAGCAGGCTGCAAAACCCTGGATGTTGACCCACTCAACTCTGTAAAGTCCCCTATAGCTTGGTGCATGGCTGTGATGTGATGGGTAAGGCTGTTTTCTGAGCTTCTAAAGGGCTTTGGTTTGAGACTAGATTCCTGACAACAGCCCCATTCCAGTGATAGATTAAGGTCCAATATCTTATATGCCTTCTTGGATAGAAATGTGAGTTCAGCCCTTAGACAGAGGATATTATGGCTTTTCCAAAGGAACACATAACACTTTCTTCCACTTCTCTGAACATACCTGGACTTACAAAGTATATCATTTAAATGCATAAAATAGCTACTTTAAGTTATTTTCAGAGATTTCTAAAATGTATTAGAAATTGTATTACAATTTTTTATTAAGGTACATTTCTGCTCTTCCGCTGATCACTGTACAGTTGGATTTGTCATACAAAAGCAATCTGGCTTTTTAGACAGGGGGATACAAAAAATAATCCTCTCTTTTTAAACAACTCTCTAAAATACTTTTCCTGTTAAGTATGTGGCGTAGAATCAACCCTGGTTATATGCATCTATATTATATCATATGTACACACAAAACAGGACAAAGTTCATATAACATCAACATCTTACTATATCCACCCATATCTTTCCTTTTCCATAAATGTGACTATTCAGTTGTAAAAGTGAGATGTTCCTGTATTTGCTTATTTAACTTTCCTTTTCTGTTTTTGATGTAACTAACAACCAACCTCTCTACTTTAAGCAGACTTTTACTCAAAAAAGTAGACATGCCACTAATTCCATGCACTCCAGGAGGATTTTATTTATGTTTCCAATTTACATGGAAGATGCTCAGATACTACACTGATGGGCAACTGTGTAAACCCTACAATGGACAGAGAGATAGATATAATAATTAACCAGATCATCTGTCCACCTTCAGGGAAATGTATAGTTATTATTAGTGTAATACTCTTTCCCAAAGTGACATAAAGGGGTTGCTGATTAATAAAAAAGGCAACACATTGAAAAGAAATATGTTTTAACATTTTTTGAAACCTAACAACAACAAAAAGGTATCTTGTAAGGCTTTCATTTTCTAATTACTACTGATTTGAGACTCTTTTTCTGTAATTATATTTATGTAACCTGTTTTAATAACTGCTAAATCACAATAGCAGCTGCCTCCTATGACTGTGAAGACTACTTAGAATGCTTTCTTTCCATCAAAACAATAATTCCAATAATTTTAATCACCAGATTTCTGCAGATGTTTATTGCAATACAAGTGCCTGATGCATTGAAGTGAATGGCAGAAGTCCTATTGACTTCTGTAGGAGCAAGACTGGGCCCTTGATTTTCACTATTGAGATATTTCTTCCGCCATTCAGTTTAAGGAGCATTTCAAGACAAGCATCCTTTGATCAAACTGTTTTGAATCTTTCCCAGAATTACAAGTGAAGCAAGTCTGGTCATCTCATACTTCATTTTATCCCATGCTATATAGATGGTTCTCAGATCCTTCTGATCATATTTTAAAGAATGACAAAAGATTCTCACAACAGTTTTTCTCAATATCCCTTTAAGAAAAGTTTACACACCAAATTCATGAACATCTTCTTGTTTGGGTCATAGAATCATAGAATATCAGGGTTGGAAGGGACCTCAGGAGGTCATCTAGTCCAACCCCCTGCTCAAAGCAGGACCATTCCCCAATTAAATCATCCCAGCCAGGGCTTTGTTAAGCCTGACCTTAAAAACTTCTAAGGAAGGAGATTCTACCACCTCCCTAGGCAACGCATTCCAGTGTTTCACCACCCTCCTAGTGAAAAAATTTTTCCTAATATCCAACCTAAACCTCCCCCACTGCAACTTGAGACCATTACTCCTTGTCCTGTCCTCTTCTACCACTGAGAATAGTCTAGAACCATCCTCTCTGGAACCACCTCTCAGTTAGTTGAGAGCAGCTATCAAATCCCCCCTCATTCTTCTGCAGACTAAACAATCCCAGTTCCCTCAGCCTCTTCTCATAAGTCATGTGTTCCAGACCCCTAATAATTTTTGTTGCCCTTCGCTGGACTCTCTCCAATTTATCCACATCCTTCTTCTAGTGTGGGGCCCAAAACTGGACACAGTACTCCAGATGAGGACTCACCAATGTCGAATAGAGGGGGATGATCACGTCCTTCGATCTGCTGGCTATGCCCCTACTTATACATCCCAAAATGCCATTGGCCTTCTTGGCAACAAGGGCACACTGCTGACTCATGTCCAGCTTCTCGTCCACTGTCACCCCTAGGTCCTTTTCCGCAGAACTGCTGCCTAGCCATTCGGTCCCTAGTCTGTAGCGGTGCATTGGGTTCTTCTGTCCTAAGTGCAGGACCCTGCACTTGTCCTTGTTGAACCTCATCAGATTTCTTTTGGCCCAATCCTCCAACTTGTCTAGGTCCCTCTGTATCCTATCCCTGCCCTCCAGCGTATCTACCACTCCTCCTAGTTTAGTATCATCCGCAAATTTTCTGAGAGTGCAATCCACACCATCCTCCAGATCATTTATGAAGATATTGAACAAAACCGGCCCCAGAACCGACCCCTGGGGCACTCTACTTGACACCGGCTGCCAACTAGACATGGAGCCATTGATCACTACCCGTTGAGCCCGACAATCTAGCCAACTATCTACCCACCTTATAGTGCATTCATCCAGCCCATACTTCTTTAACTTGCTGACAAGAATGCTGTGGGAGACCGTGTCAAAAGCTTTGCTAAAGTCAAGAAACAATACGTCCACTGCTTTCCCTTCATCCACAGAACCAGTAATCTCATCATAGAAGGCGATTAGATTAGTCAGGCATGATCTTCCCTTGGTGAATCCATGCGGACTGTTCCTGATCACTTTCCTCTCGTGTAAGTGCTTCAGGATTGATTCCTTGAGGACCTGCTCCATGATTTTTCTGGGGACTGAGGTGAGGCTGACTGGCCTGTAGTTCCCAGGATCCTCCTTCTTCCCTTTATTAAAGATTGGCACTACATTAGCCTTTTTCCAGTCATCCGGGACTTCCCCCATTCGCCACGAGTTTTCAAAGATAATGGCCAATGGCTCTGCAATCACAGCCGCCAACTCCTTTAGCACTCTCGGATGCAACGCGTCCAGCCCCATGGACTTGTGCACGTCCAGCTTTTCTAAATAGTCCCTAACCACCTCTTTCTCCACAGAGGGCTGGCCATCTACTCACCATGCTGTGATGCCCAGTGCAGCAGTCTGGGAGCTGACCTTGTTAGTGAAGACAGAGGCAAAAAAAGCATTGAGTACATTAGCTTTTTCCACATCCTCTGTCACTAGGTTGCCTCCCTCATTCAGTAAGGGGCCCACACTTTCCTTGGCTTTCTTCTTGTTGACAACATACCTGAAGAAACCCTTCTTGTTACTCTTGACATCTCTTGCTAGCTCCAGCTCCAGGTGCGATTTGGCCCTCCTGATTTCATTCTTACATGCCCGAGTAATATTTTTATACTCTTCCCTGGTCATATGTCCAACCTTCCACTTCTTGTAAGCTTCTTTTTTATGTTTAAGATCCGCTAGGATTTCACCGTTAAGCCAAGCTGGTCGCCTGCCATATTTACTATTCTTTCGACACATCGGGATGGTTTGTCCCTGTAACCTCAACAGGGATTCCTTGAAATACAGCCAGCTCTCTGGACACCTTTCCCCTTCATGTTAGTCCCCCAGGGGATCCTACCCATCTGTTCCCTGAGCGAGTCAAAGTCTGTTTTCCTGAAGTCCAAGGTCCGTATCCTGCTGCTTACCTTTCTTCCCTGTGTCAGGATCCTGAACTCAACCAACTCATGGTCACTGCCTCCCAGATTCCCATCCACTTTTGCTTCCCCCACTAATTCTTCCCAGTTTGTGAGCAGCAGGTCAAGAAAAGCTTCCCCCCCCCCCAGTTGGCTCGTCTAGCACTTGCACCAGGAAATTGTCCCCTACATTTTCCAAAAACTTCCTGGATTGTCTATGCACTGCTGTATTGCTCTCCTAGCAGATATCAGGAAAATTAAAGTCACCCATGAGAACCAGGGCATGCGATCTAGTAGCTTCTGCGAGTTGCCGGAAGAAAGCCTCATCCACCTCATCCCCCTGGTCCGGTGGTCTATAGCAGACTCCCACCACTACATCACTCTTGTTGCTCACACTTCTAAACTTAATCCAGAGACACTCAGGTTTTTCTGCAATTTCGTACCGGAGCTCTGAGCAGTCATATTGCTCCCTTACATACAGTGCTACTCCCCCACCTTTTCTGCCCTGCCTGTCCTTCCTGAACAGTTTATAACCATCTATGACAGTACTTGAGTTATCCCACCAAGTCTCTGTTATTCTAAACACATCATAATTCCTTGACATCATATATGTCAGCGAATGCTATTGTCACTTTATGAACTGCTCCTATTCGTAAAATTACATCTATTGTTACAGACTAACAAACTACTCAATGAGAGCAAAAAATTACCAGGCACTGGCTAATTCAGCTGCTTTATGTGGCATTTCACCCCTCACCTCACCCCGGCATGATTACTGGCATATTTTTTTCACTGATTGTTAAAATACTGGCTAATTATATATTATCAAAACTGCACATAATAGCTGAGTTTGCCTCACTGCTGATGTCTATAAAAACAAGCTGGCTGAGTCAGAGAGTCAGGCTAGCGATGAATGTGTTGCATATGTCACGCCTGTGCTAGCATTTATTTTTGCCTCCCTTTTGTGTTGCGCTCCTATTGCATTGTCCTGCTGCACAGCAAGAATGAAAGCATCTGCAAAAGGTCATGTGTTCTTCTCCGGAATAAGTGCCCAATACTTCAGAACCTTGTGTCCTGGGTTATTTGAACTTTAACGACTGTGATAGAGATAATGGGGTGCTAACTCAGTTTTTTATTGGTGGCTGCTCAGCCAGTTACTTCCAAAAAAATGGTAAATCCCTGCCTCTCCCTCCATGTTTGCATGGGTTCAGCAGGCCTGGAACATTGTGATACAATCTGCAAAGCTAGACTTTGAGAAGTCAGATAAGTCTGCACACACACGGTCTTCTTTGGCAACCGATTTATGGAAGTACAGCTCATTGAGTAGCAGTGTAGCTGGGGCAGCCCCGGTACTGGCATGGATGGAGGCACAGCTGAGCCCTGTCCATACAAACCTGCCTGAAAGCCACGGACAGGTACTGAGCAGGGCTCAGCCGCCTCGCTGCTGCTGCTGCTCACGCTCCCACGACTGTCCTGCTGGTGACACGCCCGCTCCCATGAGGAGAGCTGGTGCCAGCCTGTGTACGTGAGCAGGGGAATTGCACGCCTGGCTTGTAGGGTACAGATAGCCCCATTTTCACTTTTGTGTCTAGTTAGAGTGGAGTGACCAGATGTCCCTATTCTATATTTTTCTTCTATCGGCGCCTATCCAGCCAGGGCCGTCACTCTCCGGGGCAGCGGGGAACCAGACCGCCTTGCTGCTTCTGTCAGGTGTGTCGAGGAACTAGCCTGCCTGAGCAAAGAGTTCAATAGCAAAGCCCCGGCCCTGGGTCAGGGCAGGGCAACAAACAGTCAGTAGCTCAAGGCCCTCGGGCAGGGGCTGAGCAAAGTTCAATAGCAAACCCAGGCTCCTGGCTCCGAGTGGCCTGGGAGAGGGGGAGACTGCCACCCGCAAGATGGGTGGCAGGGGGGACGCAGGCCCTCCCACTCCACTGCACCCCAGTCCAGGGCCCTAGCAGCGGCAGAAGACCCGCTGCTGTGTCAGTGGGGTTCCTGGCCGCAACACACTGACAAAGTCTCTGGCGGTGTTGCAGCCTGACTAGGGTTGGCTGCCCCCGGGCTACTTCCTACCTCTCCCTCCAGAGGTACCTGGGTCTGTCTGGCATCCTCTAAGAGGTCACACACCATGGGCTCTTCGGGGTAACTGGCGCTTGGTTGGCTTGGCGGCTCCTTGGGGTAACTGGCGAATGGCAAGCTGGCAGCATCTCTGGGTTCCGGCTAGCATCAGGCTAGTCTGGTCTGGCCAGTCCTCGGGTCAGCCGCCGATCGCCATGGTCTCCCAGATGGGAGCTCCGCCACATGTGTCTGGCCTCTCCGGTGGCTGTGTTTCAACTGAGCTCTGGGGTTGAGCTTTTATACTTCCGGTCCTGCACCTTGATCTCTGAGGGGCGGGCGCAGGTTTGCTGGCTCTGCCCACTTTGGCATCCAGAGAGGCTTGTCCCTTTCTGGGGCGGCGGAGAACCAGACCGCCTCGTTACAGTGCCTATTACCCCCCATCCCCTGCCCCTATTTTTCACAGTTGCTATCTGGTCACCCTAAGTTAGCATCACTCCCTGTGGCGGTTCAATACAAGACAGAACACGGCTTTAGGCAAGCAAGCAGGCTGGTCTGCTGATGGGATCGCCCCTGTCAGCTTTTCCACCTCTTTTATTTCTCTCCCTCCTGCGCATCACATACCCCAACCGACCGCAAAAGGCATCAACAAAGGAAATAATATGACTTTGATTAATATTCCTATTTACTAGCCTCTATCTACTACAATCTTTATTCTCAGGCCTTGAGCTTCGGCCGAGGAAGCTTCCCACAGCTGATGTCCTTATTTTGACTTCCCAGATGGTCCATGTTTTCATGGTCCATGTCCTTGGATAGAACAGAGCAATGTGTGCATTGCTCCTACACAACAGTCAGGGTGTGCCCTGACTGTTTCCAGGTGCATGAATGCTACATGAACCCTTCATCCCCCCTTTTGTTATTATTATGCTCGGCCATCTCATGGTAGCCATCAATTTGCTTTTGTAAGTGATTCAACTCCCGGACAGACAAGGACATAACTCGGGGAGCCTACCAGGGCGGATCTCTGCAAAGCCTTAGTAAGGAGGGAATACATTGTATACAGCAGCAGCAAAATATAAGCCCAACAATTACAAACACAGCATAACCGAAAAGTTGTCGCAGCCATCCTAGAGAGGGAAGCCATCCTGTAAGCCAATTCCAAAAGCCCTCAAACACCAGATCTTGGCATATGTGTGCTGTAAGATTGGCCAATTCGGCCAGTCTAGTTTCTATGGAGTGACTATTATCAGTTAAATTAAAGCAACACATGTGCTGAAACGTGGAGCAGCCTAGATGGTGTTTCAGGAGCAAAAAATCAATGGCTGCTCTGTTATCCAAAATTGCATCCCTTAATTCATGTTGCTCTGTGTTAAGTAGGGCAATTGCCTGGGATGTTGTATTAATTGCCTTTGCCGCAAAGCATGCCAGGTTATTTAAAGTTCTGGCTGTATAAATGGCAAGCGCGGGGACCCCAACAATAGAGGCCGCTAAAGCAGTATACTCAGCACGACTAAAAAGCTCAACATCTGCAATACAATCATCTGAAAGGGGTACACTTCTTCTACTACGTTTTTGACCAGCAAAAGGCAATGTAAGTGTCATTCTACTAAGACAGCAAAGGGTGCCATCACTTAAATTTGCAGGAATATAATTAAAGGTGCGTGAACCGCAGGTAAAAAACCATCCTGATGGTAGGATGATATGGCCATAATTGTATGAAACATTTACGGCGTGGGAACAATTTAAAAAGGGTTGAGAAACTTGCCGACAGCCCAAGGGCACCCTTGTACTAGTGCAGTTAACCACACGTGCACAGGTGACATTGTTGGCCCCGGCTGGGTACGGTGTGTGGAGGGATATGGCCGTGTGAGACAAAGTATAATTGGCCGGGCCCCAATTAGCCATACCAGAGTATTGGGAAGAGAGATTTGCGTGAGCAGCGAGCATCGTCTCATTCCCTATTTCTTCAGGGTGATGACATACTGGGATAAGGCATGTACCCAACAATTCTCCAGCTGCTACAGAATTAGATAAACAAAAGTGGGTAACATTTGCTATTGAAGCCAATCTTTCCCATAGGTTATATGTCATTCGGGCTCGTAACGGAGAAAGCGCTCCCGAGCCAACCCCTACAGGAAATAGCAGGCACAAAAGGCATACAATCAATACAGAATTAGCAGTAATTTGGGCAAGAATTGCCACAAACAAAGTCTCAGGAGTCTCTGGCTGTTGGTTTGCTGCCAGCCGTCGTTGAGCCGCGGCGACCAATGCTTTTACTGCTCCCCATGTCACGGGCTGGCTTGGGACACTATGCCTCTTCCGTTTCCGTCCCTTCGTTGTCGACCCAGGAGGCACCGCGCCCTCCTCCAGGGTCAGCTGAAACTCCGGTATGGGGTTCGATAGTCCCTGGTGCCATGCCATGCTGCTTCAGTGCCGGTCTCACACACCGGGCCGGAACCCACAACAGTCCTGTAGGGAGAGACACAGCAGCATATCCCCGACCCCAAGTGATTAGAGGTACTGGGCTCAGCCATTGCGGATCAGGCAGCTGACAGTAATAGACACGTGGTCTTTCCAGCACCTCGGATTTATGAAAATGCCGATCTGCGGGGGTCTGCTGATCTGCGTTTAGCGTTAAGTTATTTAAAGTGAACAAAAGGATATGCAATTGTTGCTGAATGTCTCCCAAGGTTCGGGGACGCAGCTCCCCTTGTTTTAATTGTTTGTCAAGCAAGGTTTTTAGTGTGCGATTTGCACGTTCAACAATGGCTTGGCCCGTGGAGTTATAAGGGATCCCGTGTGTGAGACGGACGTCCCATTGGACACAAAAGGCGGAAAGGGCTGTGGAGCAGTAGGCTGGGGCATTATCTGTTTTTATTTGGCTCGGGCGGCCCATAACAGCAAAACAGGCTAGCAGATGGTGAATAACTTTAGGAGTGGCTTCCCCACGCTGTGGGGTTGCCCAGAGGAATCCCGAATAGGTATCAATGGAAACATGTAAAAACGAATAGGGGCGGAATTGTGGCACATGAGTAACATCCATTTGCCACAGCTGATTTGCTGCGGTACCTCAGGGATTAACGGCATAAGAGAAAGTAGGAGCAGCAGCAGCACAGTGGGGGCAGGAACGAACAATGGAACCTGCATGATCAGCAGGAATGTGAAACTGCCGGGCCAAAACAGAGGCAGACTGATGAAAAAAGGCATGGCTTTCAATGGGGTCAGAAAAAAGGGAATTTACCTCACCACGTAACGCGCGATCGGCGCGCGCATTGCCTTCAGTGAGTAGCCCAGGCAGAGGGGTATGACTGCGAATATGAGCAACAAAGTACGGGAAATTACGAGTGGTGATGAGATACTGTAAAGACAAAAACAGGCGAAGGAGGTCTGCATCGACCTGAGGGGTAATGAGGGCTAGGGGTAAATGATCAATTACTTGATAAACATAATAGGTGTCCACAATCAAATTAAAGGGACAATCAACAAAAAGTTGAAAGGCCAAAACAACAGCAGCCAATTCTGAGCGCTGCACAGAACGCTGAGGCAGCGTAAAGCGAGAATGCCAACGAGGGGGGTCACCTAATTGATAGGTGACAACACCGTGACGTGGAGAGCCATCAGTAAAAAGAGTGACGGCTGAAACAATGGGTTGAGAGCGACTAAGACGATGGACAACCAGGGGCACCTGTTGGGTAATTACCAATCGGGGATCTTTAGGGGGATTATAAGAGATCTCTCCCATATAATCACAAAGAGCAACCTGCCAGGCCAAGGAGGTGTGGCACAAAGAGTCAAATTCAGTACGGGACAAGGGGAGCACAATGGCAACTAAATCAGTGCCAGTAAGTTGCATTGCACGGTGGCGGGCTTTACGAACAAGATCAGATAGGGCATCTAAATACGGGTAAATATTTCGAGGGGGGGTGGATGAAAGGTATAGCCATTCTATAATAGAGACGGCTGTGTCTGTACAGGGTACAAACAGAGCCGCAGTTGGCGTATGAGGGGTGGCAAGAAGAACCAATCGTAAGGGACGAACCTCAGGGAGTCTGTCCACAAACTGCTGACTCAATGCTGCATTGATCTGACGAATGCAGGCAGTATGCTTTTCAGTGATGGCAATAACCGCACCCGGTGCCCGGGCTCCACACAGGAGCTCGAACAACGGCTGCAGCATTGAAGTGGGGAGACGAAAGTAGGGCCGAATCCAATTTAAATGACCCAAAACTTGTTGTAATTTAACAAGGGTTAGGGGTTGAGGTAGAATTAGTTCCGGACGAACCGGAGCAGCATAGGTTTGTAAAACCTTATGTCCGAGGTAGTGGTAGGGATAAGAGCGTTGGATTTTTTCTGGTGCCACTAATAGGCCATTTTGGCCGAGAATCTCGGAGAGAGATTCAAGTTGTTCTGCTGTAACCTGGGGACCACTAAGCAAAATGTCATCCATATAATGGTAGACCTTTAGTGTGGGGTACCGGGCACGAAAAGGGGCAAGGGCCCGATCCACAAAGAGCTGACACAAGGTCGGACTATTTTGCATTCCCTGGGGCAAGACTTTCCATTGATACCTGTGAGAGGGTTGCTGATTATTATATTGTGGCACCGTAAACGTGAATTTTTCGCGGTCTTGTGGGCAAAGGGGAATAGTGAAAAAACAATCCTTTAAATCTAACACACAAAGCTGATCAGTTTGAGGAATTAAATTCGGGTTCGGTAAGCCAAATTGTAAGGGGCCCATGGGTTGTATGCATTTATTTATTTCCCTTAGATCATGTAACAGCCGCCATGCACCTGATTTTTTCTTAATAACGAGCACCGGGGTGTTCCAGGGACTAGTGGAGCATTCCAAGCGCTGCACATGCAAATGTTGCTGCACACGTGACTGAAGCGCTTTTAGCTTCTCTAGAGGGAGGGGCCACTGGTCAATCCATACAGGCTCTAAGGATTGCCACACCAAGGGTAATGCTGAAGGCATGGCAGGTGCGGGAGGGTTTTGGGCCATTAGATATTAATATTGAGGGTGGTGTCCAGCTTTGTAAGCAAGTCACGGCCCCAAATATTGAGGTGGACAGGGAGCACAAAAGGGCAGATCGTAGCAAGGGCACGGCCTCCCGGTTTAGAGACCGTGACCCAAGACAAACTTTGGCGCCCGGGTTTACTACCCCCAATCCGCCACAACTCCTTAGAAGGAACTGTTGGCCAACTGACCGGCCACTCCAGATCATGAATCACCGTAACGTCAGCTCCAGTGTCCACCAGTCCTGTAAAAGGAACATTATTTAAGAGAAGTGTTAACTGAGGTATCGAGGGGCGGACCGACATTGTTAGAGCAACAAGTGGAGAGGACGTGTTGTGAGATGGTGACTGAGCCAGCGTCGATCCAAAGCCGCCTCCGCCCTGGTCTCAATCCTCCGCAGCTGGCACCTGATAGGGGACTAAAATCAATTGTGCAATTGACCGTCCACGCGGGAGCGACTGTGGAAGATGAGTCCACACCTGAACCTTAATAATGCCTGTGTAGTCAGCATCAATGACCCCTGGAATGACAAAAAAGCCCTGTTTCCCAGCATGTGAGCGAGGGAGAACGAGACCTACAAAGCCGGCAGGGAGAGGTCCCGTCACCTGTGTAGGTATAGCACAGACCTCCCCTGGCAGCTGAAAGTCAGTGTCCTCCTGCATGATCAAATCAAGCCCTGCACTTCCAGCAGTCGCCACCCTCATAGAGTCTATGGATTTTAAGGCAGAGGAGCGGTTGTCTGAGTGGGAAACACCCCCGTTTGGCCCTGGGTTCGGGGGGGACCCGTCGCGCAGTTTCCCGACCCGCTACGACACTGATTAGCCCAGTGATAACCTTTCCCACACTTGGGGCACTTCTTGGAGGGTCGGGCTGGTGCCTTAGATGAGCGGCACTCCCGCTGAAAATGACCCTCCTTACCACAGCGGTAACAACGCTTCCCCTCCTTCCCGGTTTTTCTCAGGGCGGCAGCCAGAACTCCAGCCTTATGGGCTTGTGTGCCAATGTTCTGGCACGCCCGCAGCATGTCTGAGAGCTCTAAAACACCAGAGACTTGTGCTGCCTGGAGAGCACGGCGGCAATCCTCATTTGCATTTTCAACTGCCAATTTTAACAGGAGCTCGTGAGCTGCCTCAGGGTTATCCACCTGTCGGAGGATAGCCTCATGCAATCTGTTGGTAAAATCCAAAAAGGACTCTGAGGCACCCTGACGGATACTGACAAAGCTTTTGGTAGGCTTGCCTGAATCCGGGACCTTCTTGAAAGCATGCTGGGCACAGGTGGAAATAATGGGGAAGACGGCCTGAGGGAGTTGAGACTGCATCTCAATAGTAACAAACGGGCCCTCCCCTGCCAAATGCTCATAAATGATACCGTGCTCTCTATGTACCTGAGCTTGGCGTTCTGCCATCTGCCGATACTCACTAATCCAAATAACATACTGACTGGGTGATAACATCATGCGCAGCAGCATTTTCCAATCCTCAGGGATTAGGGAGTACCCAATACCTATCCCTTCAATGAGACCACGCACAAAGGTGCTAGTCAGGCCAAACTCACGAATTGCTTTCTTTACCTCTCTAACCACCGAGTATGGCAAAGTGGTCCAGGTGCCCACGGGGTTGCCCTGGTCATCATTCTGCCAGGTCACCGGGCAAACTGAGACCAGATCAGCCAGCTCCTCCGCTGTAAGATCTGAGCGAGTCTTCGCTGCATGGACCATTCGTTGCACCAGCGAAAGCCCCTGAGCAGACGCGGATGACCCTCCGGGGGGCCCCACGGGGGGAGGGTGATCACACACCGGCTCCGGTGGGGAAGGCCAGGGAGGCCGTGGTAATAGAGGCCCTGGGGGCGAAGCAGGGGGAGGGATGGTTGCAGGAGCGGACGGGGGTGGCGAGATCACCAACCTCGCGAGGGAGGGTCTGTCCGAGGCGACACGCTGTATCGCGTCGCAGCAGAGGTGCCAGGCATGTAAAGCCTGCACGGGCGCCCGAGGCTCCTCATGCAATGTCTGGCCCAACCGCTCCCAGTCCGCTAAGTTAAGGGTTCCAGCTTCAGGGTACCACGGGCACTGGGCACTCACCTCCTGTAGCAGGAGAGTGAGCTCTCTAGTGGGACAGTCATGCTGAGCCTTACGCAACAAATACTGTAGCTCACAGCAGTGTTGCACTTGCAAAGCAGAGAGGGAACTTCCCATACTTACCACAATGAAAAATACTCACCGGGATCCGCGAAGCGGATGAGTGACGCGTCTGAAACCCTTGCCGGGCGAGGTGAGTGCTGAGGGCCCCACGTTTGGGCGCCAGTTGTGGCGGTTCAATACAAGACAGGACACGGCTTTAGGCAAGCAAGCAGGCTGGTCTGCTGATGGGATCGCCCCTGTCAGCTTTTCCACCTCTTTTATTTCTCTCCCCCCTACGCATCACATGCCCCAACCGACCGCAAAAGGCATCAACAAAGGAAATAATATGACTTTGATTAATATTCCTATTTACTAGCCTCTATCTACTACAATCTTTATTCTCAGGCCTTGAGCTTCGGCCGAGGAAGCTTCCCACGGCTGATGTCCTTATTTTGACTTCCCAGATGGTCCATGTTTTCATGGTCCATGTCCTTGGATAGAACAGAGCAATGTGTGCATTGCTCCTACACAACAGTCAGGGTGTGCCCTGACTGTTTCCAGGTGCATGAATGCTACATGAACCCTTCAACTCCCCACGTTTTAGTATCTTGCTGCAGCACAGACCAGTTTCAACACAGTTTCCGTTCCTAGTGAAAGGGTTTATGTACAGAAATACGGTAACAAAATGTCCTACTACTTCCTGGCTGCAGCCTGCAACTGCCCAGTCCTGGGTTCCTTTGTTTCTGCTCCCCAGCAGGAAGTGTGTCCCAGGAAACCCAAACACTGAGTGAAGAATGTACATGAAGTGTGGCATCTCTACATGTCCTGGAGGACAATTAGCACATGTATCTCATGCACGTGCATAATGCTGCAATGCTTGGGTTGCTGGCGTTGCAAGCAAATTCTTCTTTTCCCTTGAAAAGCTGTTTCCATCTTAATTTTTTAATTAAAAGGAAACATTTCTATTGGCCTTCTGTTTTGTACAAGCTGGGTGAAACAAACCCTAAAATCGGGAGTTAATGGGACATGACAGTGTTCCTATTAACTGTTTCATTGTATTTATTTAATACTTCATAATTAGAGTAATATGCAACATCCCAAGAGGGTGGAAATTATCCATTCTCTGGCAGCAGGCAGGGAATTGTTTAAACATGTTGGCTTTTATATTCAGCTATCACTATTCAGAGAGAGATATAGTACTTCCAAAAGCGCACAACCTATAATTACCAGACCTGACAGTTTTGTTTTCTGCTTTGAACAAATTGAAAAAAATGTACAAAAACTAAAAATTCAAAGAGCTCAGATTATGGATACTCTTTCAGAGAATGGCTTATTCCATGTGACAAGGCGCTTATTTTACCAACTATAGTATTTCAAATAAATATTGGATATTTCTTCTGAATCTACTATGAACAGATTTTACACCTGAATCTGAAACTATTGTTAGCTTTTAAGTAACTTAGTGCATCCTTAATGTTAGAAAGATTAACGATTGCTGCCACGTGATAGGTTTTTCGTTGCCCACAGCGGCAGAGGAAGTTGCATGGGTTTTCCCTTAATATCCTGCCCTAATTCTGTGGAAGCCAATTGTTCTTTTTTGTGTGTTTAAAGGAGATTGACACACTTTGTGAGTGCAAGTAATGCACTACACAACTACCACAAACATGGTCTGGTTGTTAGGCCTCAGGAAATTCACCTTGCCGTCAAAGATTTAAAACCTTTGGAACTGTACTTTGTAGTAAATGACATGGGGGACCTATTTAAACAATCAAGTTTGTCTTTACACAGTCTTCCTGTTAGCTGTTAATGTGAAAGAAAAGAATTGTAATTTTTTATCTGTGCCATCCCTGTTTTCCCTATTATTGTAGATTTGCATTAAAATGGAATATATTATATTCCATACAAAACCACTGTTCAAATGATATTTGTTAAGTGAAGTACTAAAGTAAGGAAATGTCATATTTAAGGTTACATATAAAACTGTAACTCTGCCTCCTTGTGTATCAGGATTGCAACACAAACAAAGGAAAATAGGAATTGCCATACCCTATCAGATTAGTACCTTGTCTTTGAAAGTGGGCAGTACCAGATACTTCAGAAGAAGATGCAAGAAACCTCATAATAGACAATTTAATAAACAGACCTAATAAACTAATTTATCATTTAGTGATTGGCTTGTGCCATAAGCAAATGGGTTTGTATCCTTAATTATTTTTAATCCTATATAATGTTGTGGATGTTCTCACTGTCTGTACAAACATCTAATCTTTTTCCAAATCCTCTACTAAGTTGTTGTCCCCCATGGTGTCTTGTGGCAATGTCTCCTTGCTTTTGCATTCTGAGAGATAATAAATAGAAATTCCTGACTTACCTTCTCCCTACCATTCATTATTGTATATACTTCTTATGTCTCCTCTTATTCACTCTCCTCTCTAAATTAAACAGATCCAATCTTTAAAAACTGTCTTCATATGGATTTTTTCCCATACTTTCAATCTGTTTTTGAACTCCTCTATCTCTGCTTTATTTTTTTTTTTGAGATAACACGAGAAGCAGAGCATTCCAGGTCTAACAGTGATTTATATAATGACATCATAACATTGTCAGCTTTATTTTCATCCCATTCTTTATACATCTCACATTTGTATGCTTTTATGACTGCCACTGTGCGTTAGGCAGAGGCGTTTATTTAACAACATGCAATGACATTGATGTCTTTTTCCTGAGTAGTGACAGTTAATTTAGATCCCAGCATTTGCAAATATGAAAATCTACAGCTGGGTCCAGAAATTAAAAATAAAGAAATAAACCTAGATATATTAATTGACCAGAGAATACTAAAAAATACATAACAAAAAGAGACTTTTCTGTGATCCATGGCTCTGAAATAAAAGTAAATTAGCACTGGAGGAAAATAGAGCCATAACTTCAGTTGAAATAAATCTGTGTAGCGCTGTTGAAGTCAGTGACTGAGGATCTGGACAGTAATGTGCATTCGAAGTAGCCACTTACAACTCCATTCATCTGGAAGCAGTCTGGAGAGCAATAGATCTGCACGATAAAAACAAGACACAGTTCATTAATAACAACATCTAGGTCTTCTATAGTGCTTTTCATCATTAGATCCTAAAGCACTGTACAAAGGAAGGTCAATATTTTTATTGCCATTTTTGTCTACAATAATAACACACTGAATACAGTAACTGAGGAAAATAATGCTCACCTCTATTAACTCTTACATGACTTGACATTTGTATAGTGATGGAGCTTCAGCTAACGGGCTAAACCTAACCCCTTAGATTAGAGGTCTGGGTTGGAGGAGTCTGGCCCCCACTGCCTTGCACCCAGGAACTTGAATATAATAAACAATAGTCTCAGCATTTCAGCCTGCTAATGGGAAAATTCACATATGAAAATCAACCCTCTAATTGATGTCTAAAATACAAACACAGCATGTAATGTTTAATAAAGAGTAAGGTCCCGATGCAGCAAAGCACTGAAGCACATGCTTGACTTTAAGCATGAGTAGCCCCACTGAACCCCTGGTGACTAAAGTCAATGGGGCTACCCACATGCTCATAGATTAGCACACACTTAAGTGCTGTGCTGGCTCAGGCCCTGAAAGAGCATGTGGAAGTGTCTGTAATGGGCTTTCCAGGCAGTCAGGCTGATCACATCCCCACACAAAAGCCGGAACTGACAGGGGTGGAGGCATGCACCCAGAGCTGTGATAAATAAAGAGAATAAGCTCAGCTATAAAGGAGGCAGAAAGGCTTGGAATAGCAGACGGACAATAGCGCCATGTAAGGCTGCCTCTAAGAAACTGACAAGCAGAAAAAAGATAACTGTGAGCCCTGGAGTGTAAGGGCTGATAGACTCAATTCAGGTTAAGAATATATGGACCGGTCTAATTGTAGGTGGATTGAAGGGGACCGGTTAGGAGAAAGCTGGGAACCCTAGAGAGACCGCACCAAGAATAGCTGACAGCGTCTTTCCTCTCCTGTCAATGCAACCCAGTGACTCCCCTTTTCTTCCACTTCTATTGTCTGCCTTTGTCGGGTAGATACTTTGCTGTTAGGAAAAGTGGCATGCCAGTATCCTCTGCAGTCACCACGCACGTTTGCTTTGGTGTGAAGGTGTAGTACTGGTGCATGGGAGTGTAGGAGGCTCACGCTGGGCCAACAGACAGATAGCTGAAACACACTCTCCTAGACCCTGCATTGCAGAGAAAATTTAATTCAGGAAATCACCCATTAAAGACATTCCTCCTGGGCCAAACAGAGTGTCAGCAAGTATTATAATAATGGTCTCCGTCACTTGTATACACTGTATGCTTGGAGAAAAGGAGGACTTGTGGCATCTTAGAGACTAACACATTTATCTGAGCCTAAGCTTTTGTGAGCTACAGCTCACTTCATCGGCTGCATGCAGTGGGTAACGGTTGACACTGAACTGGTACTCTCTATGGGTTTTCAGTAGATGATGGGAGTCAAGGAGCTGTTCCCCCAGCTGTTGAGAAGTAGCGGCGTAAGTGTACACATATTGCCCATGCAGTGTGGATGTGTTAATGTGCTTTTTCCTCTGTCCCTGGAGCACTGTAGCAAAAGAATGGGGCCATTGATGGGACTCATGTGCCTAATACAATTCAGGAACCCTAACCATGCAAATCCCTCAATAATTTCCTTTGCATTGTCAAGCTTTATGACCCATGATACCAGCAGCTTCTTTATTGCACCGCACACACCTCCATGATGACAGTTAATCTACCAGTACCAAACTGGTTAGTTACTAACTGTTGGCAACCGGGAGAGTGAGTTTCCAGATGACAATGGCTACACGCTTCTCTATATCCAGGGGAGTTCTCATGCTGGTATTCCCTTGCTGCAGCTCCTGAGAGAGGTCCGTGCAGATCTCTAGGGAAGTGCCTTTTGTCATCATTCTTGTGCCAGTGCTGGCATCCCAGGACTACTGCATCACTATCTTTTTCCCACCAGTCAGTGCTAGTTGCCTGAGTCCAGAAACAGCTCTCTCTGGGGTGAAGCTACCCCAGGAAAAGTTACCCAAAAGTAGCTGCTTGATTTCCTCCTCCTCCTCTATTGAAATTGGCTCAGCAGCATCTCGGCTGGCTTCCAAAGCCAAAGCCACATAGATGTGTGATTGCAGACTCTGTATATTAGTGATTGTCAGGGTTGTGGGGTACATCAATAGCTCGTCCCTCCACGCTGGCTGACAGTAGTTTAAAAATGGCATTGGCTCACAAAAGACAAATGAACTACAGGGGTGTCAGGAGAGGAATCATGGGAATTTATTAGTTTGACCCCAAATCCCAGAATTACAGTGGCTTCCAGTACCTACCTTGGGATACCCACCCCACAATGCACTGTGAGAAAAACCTGAGAAAGTAAAGATCCCAGTCCAGAATGCCATGGAATTCATGCATGCTGAGGGTTTATTATGAAAAAAGACAGTGCCTTATGTATGCACTGATTCAGAGGGAAGGAGGTACAAGCTGGCCGTGTGGATGCAATTATTTGGAATAGCTATTCTGCAACATTTGTACATACGTCCCCCGCACAGACAAGCCTTAAGTGCCTTCCAAGTGTTTATGGATTTATCCTCACAACACTTCCCGCTTCCTGCCCCCTGCCCCCGGTTAGGCAAGAAAAGTGTTAACCTCCATTGTACGGAGAGAAAGCTCTGATAGAGTGATTAAGGGACTTGCCCAAGGTCACAGGGGAAGTCTGTGATAGAGCAGATAATTGAACCCAACCTCCTGAGATTCAGTCCAGTGCCTTACTCATAAAGCCATCCTTCCTGTCTGTGCAAGATGATACAGACTATTCTGACACCATGCACAGTTCTGTATTACAGCACACAATGAAAAGGCACAACTTGCTGGAAGAACTGTTTTATTCCCACTGCCTGACAGCACTCACTGGGAACTGAATCCTCTTCTTAGTTATACTGGGAAAACTCCATAATACCATTGATCTACACCAGTCTAACTGAGAAAAGAATCTGGACCACAGAGCCTTGAAAGCAGGGATATTGCTCAAGAATGAATGAAAATCAACATATAAAAGCCCTAACCAGATCAGTACAAAAAGACTGCTGGCATATTTCAGGCATAAAGTTCTGGATGTCACGTTTCAGGAAAGATGTGGACAAATTGGAGGAAGTCCAGAGAAGAGGAACAAAAATGATTATGGGTTTAGAAAACATGACCTATGAGGGAAGACTGAAAAAAATTGTGTTTGTTTAGTCTGGAAAAGAGAAGACTGAGAGGGAACATGACAACAGTTTTCAAGTACATAAAAGGTTGTTACAAAGAGGAGGAGGAGAAAAATTGTTCTTAACTTCTGAGAATAGGCCAAGAAGCAATGGGCTTAAATTGCAGCAAGGGAGGTTTAGGTTGAACGTTAGGAAAAGCTTCCTAACTGTCAGGGTGGTTAATAACTGGAATTAATTGCCCAGGAAAGTTGTGGAATCTCCATCATTGGAGATTTTTAAGAGCAGGTTAGACAAACACCTGTCAGGGATGGTCTAAATAATACTAATTTCCAGTCCCCTGCACTCATGGTAGAACTAGATGACCTCTCAAGGTCCCTTCCAGTCCTATTATTCTATGATAAAGCCACCTTTGCCATATTCTCCCAGGCACTGTTTCTCTATTAAGCAGAATTCAGTCAGAACAGAGAGGATGCCTCTTCCAGTTAGGAAAAGAAGAAAACACAGTTGAGCCCTGAATGAGAAAAAAGGGATGCTCATTCTATCTAGTACTAACACCCTGAAGTTTCCTCCTAGTGGCTAGAATCTTCAACCCACCCCCACCCAATGCACAAACCCCCTCCTCTGTGTTAATACCTCTTCTTAAAACACCCAAGTCCCATATTCCTGTTACCATACTCTCCCTCTGTCTTCTGACAGCTGCTATAGTGCATTGTGTTGTCAAGATTAAGTTTGATTGAATGCTTTTCCATTTCTTTAACACAGACAGAGGTTATTGCTTAATTAGATAATTAACAGAATCAATACAGCATTGATTGGTATTCACATTAATATTTAATTAAATAATAGCTTATTTCTTTCAGATTGTTCCATGATGGTGTGGCACATCCAATTTGGTTCACAGTTCAGAGCTGGTGTGATGCAGAAAACATAAAATTTAGGCCCAGCATGCTGCAGAATAACTGGCATGGGGCCTTGCTTCTAGTGGATAAAATAAACTGAGATTACAGTTATAATTTGTGTAGTTTTTAAAATAGGGATTTATTATTTATCTACTGCAGGGTGATCGTTAGGTCACATAAAACCATCCACACAGCTCACTGTTAAAAACTTTTTGGTGTGTGTATGTGCACCTGAGCATCAAGGCAATACCTTGTTTTAGTAACCACAGCAAGAAAATGCATTCATATTATCAATATTAAAATTCCAACCCATTCATCAGCATACTCAAGTAATTGAGTGAGACTCTTACCAACACAAAACTAATGCATCTGAAGTTTGCCAGTGTGTTTTCTTAGAGAGGATTTTATGCAAATAAATAAGTAAAGAAATAAATAAAAAATCCAAAATAGGGCTCATATAAATGGGAAGTTCATCTTGGGAATGGCTTGGCAAGTTGGCAGGGAAAAAATAATAATAGGGATGAAATTTACTTTCATAATTCGTTTTAAATTAAAGCATAAAAGCTTGGGACATGCACTTTCAAACAAATCTGCCACAGGAGCTGATTAGCATCTTTGGAGGAAAAAACCCCTTTTCTTCGATAATTCAGTCAATACATGATAATTAATGTATTTAAATGTGTGCCTTTCCTTAAGGGCGGATACTATGTTAGCAATTAAGGCTTTTGCAATTTCTGAAAAGGAAGCTGCATCTCATTACATAGTATTCTAGAATCACATTAGCCTTTCATAAAGAAACTAGTTATCTTGTTTATGGATTCTTGAGGGTACAGAGCTGGGAGCATTAAGTATTTATGCAAACTCTTGAAAGTACAATGCTGGGAACGTGAGTTGCTTTTTTTGCCATTTTCATAAAACAAAGTGGTTTTGGTTCATACACAATTATATAAATGTCTGATGAAAGCAAACTAATGCTCCATTTACAAAAATAATTTCCTGACTACCAGATCCTGCCACACTTAGTGAGTCTTAACTCAGGCACAACTCTAGCGCTTAGTATATGTCCCCGAACCAATATTTTGCTGCTCAGGGTTCACCATAAGTAAATGTCAATCACTGAAAAAAAGCAAGTCATTGACATGAGACAAAATTAAAGTTAAAAATTAATATCATGGATCTGAAACCTTCACTTTAAAGGAAGGGTGGAAAGAATACAATTACATTACAATGTTCAAAGAGCATTAAGTATCTCACTTCAGTTCACAAAAATAATGGAAATTCAGATGAGATTTTCAAAAGGCTTCACAACGGGCCTAACTCTACTCTGAGTCAAGGAAATAGGAGTTTTACCGTTGACTCCAGTGGGGGAAGATTTAGACCAGTGTTGAGGCCAGTAGCAATCTCAACCTCAGAGTTTTGTCTTTAGTTCACCCATGCACACTGCAGATCTCTTAGAACTGTATCTGAATGATATTAAGCAGGAAAATACAATGACTGTGAAAATAATTGATACAGAATCATAGAATCATAGAATATCAGGGTTGGAAGGGACCCCAGAAGGTCATCTAGTCCAACCCCCTGCTCAAAGCAGGACCAATTCCCAGTTAAATCATCCCAGCCAGGGCTTTGTCAAGCCTGACCTTAAAAACCTCTAAGGAAGGAGATTCTACCACCTCCCTAGGTAACGCATTCCAGTGTTTCACCACCCTCTTAGTGAAAAAGTTTTTCCTAATATCCAATCTAAACCTCCCCCACTGCAACTTGAGAATGGCCAAATCCATCCTAATTTAGACTGGGGTTGGGTTTTTATGTGCTCACAAACATCAGCACAAGTTTATGAATGATTAACAAACCTGGGCTACGGTTTGTGTATGTACACTTCTCCTGCACCTTCCATTTGCCACAGGTATCCTCTGTGGTGCCCGTCAATCCTTGTAAGCAATCCCGCACCACAGAGTTGTGAGAACACAGAAATTATACTATGGTTGCAGCTGGATGCTACAAGCCGGGACCAAGAGACACTCCATAATTCCTAGTGTGGTGGCTAGGGGATCTCTGCTCAAGGGTGACACAGGCAGGATTAGGGGACATGTGCCCTATTGTGCAGTTCCTAGGGAACTAATCAGGGTTTTCGAGCTACTATGATAGGGATTTATGGAAGACCTCTCATATAGTGCCTGATCCACCATCCATTGATGATATAATGTTGGCATTTCCTGATTTTAGGTACTTCACAGTTTAAGATTCTTTTAAGGTTTTTTTTTAAATGAAGTTTTCAATATTTTAAAAGCAAATAACAAAAAACCGAAATTTTTTGAAGTGGAACAATTTGTTAGACATCCTCAGATCACTGTGCCCTGAACCAGATGCACATTCAGTGATCTGGGATTTCCTATTCAAGGAGACAAGGACTCCTTTCCTCATTCCATGTATTAAGAGTTTTGTCTCATTCCATGCGCAACTTCAGAGACTGAAAATTTCAATTCTCTTAATCATGCTTGTGCAGTGCCGATAGAATGTTGGGAGCACAAAACTCAGCTCTTTGGACCTCAATCAAATAATCCTTCAAAATCAGTGGAGAGACTCCCATTGACTTCAATGGGCTTTGAATCAGGCCTGTTTTGGAGAGTGAGAATGTGTTTTTTATATCCTTATAAAGTGGCCAAATTAAAGGAGATTTTTACCAAATCACTGAATGGCATGTATCGAACTCAGATGCCTTCTCTGTATCAATTTTTAACCTTTAATCCCATCCTTCCGATGGGCTAGAATTGTTTGGGTTTTTTTTAACGTCTCACTTTTTTAAAAATAATGCAAGGTATATTTTTTCCATTCTCTTTGTACTTAAAAAAAGTGATGGAACAATTTTTTTTTCAAATTATCTATTAACCCTCCCCCTCACCCTTTCTATTTTGACAAACTTATATGCAACTGTGAAAGGGAATGCTTAGGGCAAAAAAACCTGAAGTTGATGATGTACTCTCCTGATAGAATATATCTCTCTCCTGAAAAAAACAGTCATCTTTAGTTCAAAATATACTTTTTTATTTAAAAAAAGCTTCTTAAAATTCAAGTAGAATGTTTTTGTAATCTGCAACACATCAGGAGAGAAATAATAGTAACTGGAGTTGGCAGAATAATAAAAATAGGATTTCATGAATAAAAATGCCAAATTCAGTTCAGTGTAATTTGTTATTGGCCAAATATTCATTAACAAGGATAGGTATATGTGATGTTTTTGTCAATCATGAAACTTTAACAAATTTCAGCATGAATAATTATTTTGTCTGCAAGTTCAAAATGGAAGTACCTAATTCCCTGTTTGCTACTTGTCACTCTGTTGTTTAAAAAGTTTCAAAGCTGTCCTATCAGGGTGGAGAAGAAATAGTACATTTGGATGAAGTTAATGGGACATCACAAATAATGAAGAGTAAACACTAAATAGTCCAAGTGACATATTTGGAACAACCCAAAGATGAAAATGTGTTTGTTCAAACTATTTATAAGTAGGTGGTATACTTGGTCCTGCCTCAGCCAGGGGGTTGATCTGGATGACCAAGGTCCAGCCCTACCTTTTCTTTAATTCTATGATTCTATTCAAATAATACTTATGAATAACAAATACATCAGCAGAAATCAGCATCAGTTTGTGGACCACATAAAAATAGGAAAAAAGAAAAGAAAAGTATGAGGCCCTGATCCTGCAAACAGTTAAGCATATAAATAATTTTATCCATGGAAGGAAGCCTGTTGATGTCAACTTTACATGTGTAAAGTTATTCAAGTGCTTAAATGTTTGCAAGACCGGGTTCTAAATTTGCAATAAATATTCACAACAAAGAACCAACTCTGATGATATTACTTTATTCTATAGTTCACAAATATATAAATTCCATATTCCTTACACAGCACAGATGGTTTTCCTGCATAGATATCCTGGGTCAGTTCTCCTAAGACTTGAGATAAATGCATAAGAGGAGGGTTTATCTTAGTTACGATGAAGTAATTTTCATATTGTATACAATTGCATTTTGTGCCTGTATTTGCTTTTCCCTTTTACAGTATGTAATCAATTTACTTTTTATAGTCAGATATTTTTATTTAGTAAATGGGAACTTTATCATTATATAGCCGCTGTGTATCAGACCTTACTTTCCTAGAAAGTCAGAGCAGTTGCTGGTTTTCCCTGGGAAAAGCTGATGGCAGATGGCTATTGATTTGGGTATTTGCCGCTTTTGCCTCTGCTTACAAAAAGCCAAGTAATTTTCAGCATTCACTCCTTTGCTTCCTCATCCACAAACACTTGCTTGTCACCCAGGGAAGGTGAGGGCAGACATGGATTCTCATCCATTACCAGGGAGATCAGTGGTGCTATGTACTGCAGTTCACACACCCTACTGTAGATTGACACCTCCTTATCACCATGGAAACAAACAATCATCCACATCCCTTTTAACCTGCAAAAGTCTGTCCATAATGAGAACTGGCAATGCATGATTTCTGGTGGATGGTACAATTTAACTTCACCTAATCACTGAAAAATCAAACTGATTAATCAGCATGGATTCCCACTGGGATGATGATGTGAGGTAAAGGACGAGATGATGCCTGTTGCTCATTGGTATTCTGAGTGACTTTACATAGACTGAATAATCCACTTTGACAGGCTACCTCACATATTATGGGCTGGCAGCAGCCATTTTAACTGCATCGCTGCAGTATAATAAAAGACTGTTATTGACTTGCAACCAGTGTATTCTCTTTCTGTGACAGTCTTCTTACGTTCCAAACCCAGGACTGGAGAAATCAGCTGCCCATCTAGCTGTGGTGCTTAACATGGGGAGCATTATACTGGTATTCCATGGACAGCGGGGGCTTCCAGTTCAATTCCAGTGCAAACTATTTATAAGTTTGTGTTTGTTTTAACCGACAAAGCCCTTTGTGATTTAGATTCTGTGGCCTAAATTTTCAGATCTGACTAACCATTTTGGGTGCCTACATTTTTGACTGTGCAACCTGAGCCATCTTAAAGGGGTCTGATTTTCAGAAGTGCTGCATACCCACCTGTGGACTCTCAGGCCCCCTTAAAGGTGTGTCAATTTTGTGAACCCCAAAATGGAGGTGCCCAAGAACCACGCATCACTGCTGAAGATGTAGCCCATTGCATCTGGGAAACTGTCTTTCCCTCTGAGATCAGCTGGAACACTTGAGCTGACAGTCCTTAGTCTGGTATGTATGTGGGCTGTGGACAGTGCATTCTGACTGAAGGGACCTTGGTCCTGGATTTTAGTTGCAGCCTTGTGCCCTATGCTGTACTATAAATTCCAAAATCTGCCTCTGGGCAGAATAAAGGAACTACTAGCCCTTTGGATGTATTAATACAAACAAAGAATCTTTACAATAAGAATAATTCTACATTCATAGAATTGGTTTGTTTAGAAATCTGGAAATCCAAGACCAGTATTGGGACTGTTGGGCTTCCAGTTGGTTTTCTTGTTGGGCTGTTGCTGGTCTCACAACTGCATAGGGCATTATATTCTTGCCAGCAAATTAAAAAGGTATGGATTGGATGAATGGACCATAAGGTGGATAGAAAGCTGGCCAGATTGTCGGGCTCAACTGGAAATGCTCAATGGCTCAATGTCTAGTTGGCAGCCGGTATCAAGCGGAGTGCCCCAGGGGTTGGTCCTGGGGCTGGTTTTGTTCAACATCTTTATTAATTATCTGGATGATGGGATTAATTGCACCCTCAGCAAATTTGCAGATGACACTAAAATGGGGGAGAGGTAGATACGCTGGAGGGTAGGGATAGGGTCCAGAGTGACCTAGACAAATTGGAGGATTGGGCCAAAATAAATCTGATGAGGTTCAGCAAGGACAAGTGCAGAGTTCTGCACTTAGGGATCCCACTCCCATGCACTGCTACAAGCTGGTGACCGACTGGCTAAGCAGCAGTTCTGAAGAAAAGGACCTGGGGATTACAGTGGACGAGAAGCTGGATATGAGTCAGCAGTGTGTCCTTGTTGCCAAGAAGGCCAATGGCATATTGGGGGTGTATTAGTAGGAGCATTGCCAGCAGATCAAGGGAAATGATTATTCCCCTCTATTCGGCCCTGGTGAGGCCACATCTGGAGTATTGCATCCAGTTTTGGTCCCCGTACTACAGAAGGGATGTGGACAAATTGGAGAGAGTCCAGTGGAAGGCAACGAAAATGATTGGGAACTGGAACACATGACTTACGAGGAGAGGCTGAGTGAACTGGGATTATTTAGTCTGCAGAAGAGAGGAGTGAGGGGGGATTTGATAGCAGCCTTCAATTACCTGAAGCGGGGTTCCAAAGAGGATGGAGCTAGACTGTTCTCAATGGTGGCAGATGACAGAACAAGAAGCAATGGTCTGAAGTTGCAGTGTGGGAGGTCTAGGTTGGATATTTGGAAACATTATTTCACTAGGAGGGTTGTGAAGCACTGGAATGGGTTACCTAGGGAGGTGGTGGAATCTCCATCCTTAGGGGTTTTAAAGGCCTGGCTTGACAAAGCTTTGGCTGGGATGATTTAGTTGGTGTTGGTCCTGCTTTGAGTAGGGGATTGAACTAGATGACCTCCTGAGATCTCTTCCAACCCCAATATTCTATGATTGCTTGACTGTTTAATGGATGGAAACAGCTTCATGGAGAGTTTAGAAGATGGAGTACTATGTACTTACATGTACTTGCTCCACTTAAGTTAACAGTTTTACTCCGGCATTATGCTGATGTATCTAAACATAACTGTCTGTTTAATGAATTGTAAAGTATCTTCCAGTGCAAAGTGCTGGCTAGTCATGTAAGCAATAAAGACAGAACATTAGTACACTTATTGGACTGTAGTTGCTGTTCTCTAATGGTATGTCTACACTACACACTCACTTATGGTGGCGCGTAGAGTATGTACACCGAGCCTGGGTATAAATAGCAGTATAGATGGTGAGGTATTCCTTAGGAAAGGAGAGTAAAGACACATCAGAACCTTAGGTTATATATCTCACTCAGCTCTCTGCATGCCAAGTGGTGTCTCCTCCATCGACACTGCTAGTTTTAGCAGTTTAGTGTCCCGCTGCATCCTTGCTGCCAAAGGCTCTCTCAGCTGCAGGGAGCCTTTCTCTGCCATGTGTAGCTACACATGGAGGTGTGGATGCAACCTGATTTTCAGTGTGGCATGTAGCTACACATACCCTACACTACCAATATAGGCAAAGATTGTCCTGTGATTCATAATTCAAACAGGGAGAAGTGTGCTACAGGCAAAGACTGGTTACCTGATCCGCAATGTGATATGAAGAGATGAAAGCACCTCTAAGCTGCAACGTTGTTAGAACATGTGCTGTCAGAAACAAGAAACAATACATGAAAACACTAGTAAAACATACACAGGAAATTCCTACCAGGAGCAACATCTCACAGAAGGAAATGGTTCATGTTTGTACTTTAGGGTAAAGAATCTTAGGGGCTTCTGAGTTTCCTCTAACCCAATCTATCTCAGCTGTTCAGCCACATACTCTACTGAATCAATGTGTCTCATCTTTCTATATTGTGGAAATTATGAAGTCACATTTATTTGAAGGATCACATACTAAACCAGACACAATCTATTTATTTGTGAGTTAGGATTGCATCATTCCTTTTTAAGGTGCACCATAAGTGATTGAAAAAAAAATAAACTAGGTAGGGGACGTCCCTACTTGATATATTTAATTTGTTTATCTTTTATTATTTGGACTTTATGTCTCTGGAAAATGACCCAAAGAATACTTCTGCCATAAAATCCATTGAGAATGAAGGAATAAATAGCAAAGATTTTAGAAGACTGTAGTGTTTATTTTAACATTGCTTCTGGGATGAAAAATCAAAATTTCCCATGCAATGAAAATTCTGAAATATTTTGTTTTGGACACATCAAAACAGTCTTATCAAAGAGTGTTGTTTCAATCAGATTGAAATGTTATGATGTAAATTATGTAGAGAAATGGTTTTAACATTAAAAGTTACAAAAATTTTAGTCAAAATGAAAAAGAAGAGAAAGCAGAAACCAAACAAAAGAAGGAAGTCAAAGTGAAATTCTAATTGAAATGTGGTATCTTTCTGCAATGTTTTCCCTAGAAAATTTAATTGAAACTGGCACACTCTTGTGAAACATTTCAATTGTGAAGAAACAGCATTTTTGGAAAGAAAATTATTTTGTTTAAATTAATTTTGACCATTTCTACTCTGTAGGTCTGTAGCAGGCATTGAGATTAATGCCACAAAGACATCTGGTGGTGAGTTGTGGCAAGTTGTGGAAAAGAACTTCAGGGGCTGATCTCATTTGCATAATAAGCACACCCATCCCACCTAGAATGAGGCCACAGCTGCCCAAATGGTCACTTTGGCTGTTGTGGGATCCCCAGTGTCTCTGTTATTGGGGCAGAAAGAATAAATTGTTATTACCCTGATTATGGGAACTGTGCTTGGAACTGTACTTGGCCTTTTGTTATGATGGAGGGACTCACCATCAACTAAGTAGCACTCGCTAGGCAAGGGTCATGGGTTCCAAAACTGTGTGACTTGAGATGTTATACCAATAAAATAAAAACCAGCAGGATCTTATTAAAGGGAAAAAGGCAAAATACCACATTTATTGTGAATACAGAAAGAATCATAGTAAGCAGTTAGTTATAGCTAACTATGCCATTCAATCTCATATTTATTCACACATTCATTCATACAAACACACGCTCACAGGTTCTGCAAGGTTGTTATCATAGTTACCAGCCTTAGAGTTGCTCATGCCAAGCCACTGGCCAGGTGGCCTGGACATGAGGAGGGAGCAGGGCCTTGTCAGATGCTCATCTGATGCTCCTGGAAGTTGGTTTGCAGAATCAGACCCCAAAGTTCTCACTTTTTAGAGTCTATTTTTATAGGAATTTCTTCCTATGCCAGTCTATGGGAATTGCTTCATCATGCTGTTGCTGAATCAATCAGCAGATAGCACATTCCTGACGGCTCCAAGATGTTATCTTGTTCTTTGGTTCTCCCATTCTTGAGGCTCTTGGGTGGATTCCAGTCTGCCCACCGGGGGGTCCTCTGGTTATTTCCACTTGATGCCTTCTTCAGCCGATGGACACTGGATTCTTAGGCTGGCACCTCCCTGATCATTCAGTTATTATCCACACCAAGCATCCATCCACATACATCCTCTATCTCTATTTTAATGACAATTGTTAATACAACAAAAGGGCGGGGAGTCTCTAGGTGCTGTTTCTGTTGTTAGAGTATTGTTTTGAGTCTCTCTCTCTGTGAACTGCTTTGAGAACAGACTCTGTCTTAGAATGTACTAACACAGTTAGCAGCTTGCAAGTTTCACACATAGAGGGAGAGAAACAGTACCAAAAACCAAGAGACCTCTTAATTAGTAATACCCTGGAATTTGAACTCTGGGGAATCAAACTCATTTGTGATTTTAATTCAGAACTTCTTTAATATGATCCAACAGAGAGAGGTTGAGGACAAGTATTAATACTTGGTGGCATGGGCCCTTTGGTGAGGCCTTACATGCTAATTGCACTTCCTCCTCTCTCCACTGTGGAATATCAGAGCTAATTTTGATTCCATTAGGAGTCTAGGTACAGGCTGCTGAGCTCACTTTGGGCTAATGGTGCACCAGCACTGGGGCTTCCCTACTACAAGCTGAATTCACCAAAGAGCTGAACTGACTAAGAGCTGAAATCATTGAGCATTGTGTTAAGTAGTGGTGGGGAGCCTGAAGATATATTGTGGAGCAGTTTGTGGGACGGCTGGGGTGCCTTGGGGACAGGCTGGTGGAGCAATTCATAGGACGGTGGAAGCTGCTTGTGAGACTCGGAGCAGTTCGTGGACCGGCTGGTGGAGCAGTTTGTGGGATGGCGGGAGTTGCTTGTGGGGAGCGGAGCGGAGCGAAGCAGTTTGTGGGGCGGCTGGCAGAGCAGAGCGAAGGCCTATGGGCATGTCCTTTCCTTTTTGTTCTTGAGTCCAGCAACCCGAAATCACCCAAAGTCCCAAAAGTCCAATGACCCAAAAGTCTCTGTCCCTGGTCAGGGCAGCCCCAGAGTTTGAAAGTTTATCTGCAGAGCTTTACCTCCTAACCTGGGTGGAGCTGTGGGGCGGTCAGCTTCAGATCGTGTAAGGTGCCCCTTACCTCTCTTCCCCACCCCATCTCCACCCAGGTTGGGAGGTAAAGTTCCGCAGATAAACTTTCGAACTCTGGGGCTGCCCTGACCAGGGACAGAGACTTTTGGGGCATTGGACTTTTGGGACTTTGGGTGATTTGGGGTTGCTGGACTCAAGAACAAAAGGGAAGGACATGCCCCAATTTGCTTGGGGTGGGTTTTTTGCTCATGGGTTGTGTTAGGAATCCTGTTGGTGGTGTTTCCCCAACATAATGCCACATTGTTTCTCTCTGTTATTAAAAGGCTTTTTGCTACACTCAGACTATGTGCTTCCGAGAGGGGAAGTATTGCCTCTTGGAGGCGCCCAGCGGGGGTGGTATATATTTGTCCCAGGTCACTGGGTGGGGGCTCGAGCCGGTTTGCATTGTGTTATTGGAATGGAACCCCTTGATATTGAACCCGGCCCTTGTTGCTGCCAACTCTGACGGGCAGAAGGGTTACAAATCCCCTTGTCATTTTATATCTTAATGCAACCCCAAAGCATGGAAGGCTGGTAACAGCTGAAGTGTTACCAGTGAGGCACAGGCACCCACTACTCCAACTCATTTGCTCAGTGAGTCTGCCTCTGTGCTCAGTTTGTCCGGAGTCTGCTGTGTGACTCCCAGAAACTCGGGGGACACAACAGACCGTCATTATGCCTCAAGATGGTCTCTGTGCCTCACACAAACTCTTCTTCCAGAATCCCCTTTGAATTTCACTCTTTATCCAAAAGCAACGTGCCCATCTGAATGCAGAGCTGTATGAACCCTCTTACGAGCAAACTTTTCGGTCTCTTTTCCTAGAATCATAGAATATCAGGGCTGGAAGGGACCTCAGAAGGTCATGTAGCCCAACCCCCTGCTGAAAGCAGGACCAATCCGCAATTTTTGCCCCAGATCCCTAAATGGCCCCCTCAAGGATTGAACTCACAACCCTGGGTTTAGCAGGCCAATGCTCAAACCACTGAGCTATCCCTCCCCCCCTTCCACCTGCTTGTGAATGGTCTGTGAATCAATGAGAATTTTCCTAGAATTGTTCATTGTTTAAAATTGTTTGCTGAACATTTTTAACAAGCCCCTTGGAACTGGTGTGGTTTTCTTCTCTAACTGTTTGAAGAAATATTCCTTCCTGTATTGGGTAATTGGAATTTAGTAGCTGGTTTATGTGAGTGGTGATCTAAATCATATGGCCTAGCTTCCATTCCCTAATTGGATGGTCAAATTTTTATAAGCAGGAGGGTTACCCAAACAAATAAAAGAGGGATAGACAGATAGAGAAAAAGACTTTAGGAAAAGAGCTAGCAGACCTAGAGAATTTCAGGACACTTTAAATCTCTTCCTGTTTTTTCATGCAACTTAGGCACTTTTGAAAATTTATGCTGAATACTTAAAAATAGCTGGGGACCTTTCTGAAGGAAAGAATCACTGAGCCAAATTTATTAGCTGCCTAGCTTATTTTACATCCAGTTTTCTTGTGTCACAGTCACTCCAGATAATTGCAAGTACATGCAGTCATATTTGATGTGATGGTTCTGCTCAGATATTTGTCTAGCTACGCCTCTGGACGAGGGGTTTGGGAAGTTGTGTATTCTTTTATACAAAAAACCCCCCAAACCCTATATGCCTGCCATGTATATAGATTTATATACAATGGGCTCATTTTATGTTACATCCTCATTTACAAACCACTCACTCCATGGTGCTATTTGTGAAAGGTCCATTCGCATACTTGATTCATTTCATTTCATTCACTTATATGAATATCAGTAGGAAACTAATGGAAGAATGAGGCCATATTTTGAGGGATGATGTTTATTTATGTGGACTAGAGGTCTTCATATCTTAGAATCATGCTTAAAATAATGTTAAATTGAGTGTTTTCCTTCTGAGCCATTAAATGGATGAAACTATGATCGATTCAGATAATTGTGGGAAGTGCCATTTTTATTTTGATAAAATGTTTGCAAACTCTTCAAAAACATTTTCGCTCAGCTGTGTCTGAAACCCTCCCTGTTGCCCAGAGAAAGTTGATTCAGTGCCAGAAAGACATGACTGCTTTCTACTTGGTTCTGTTTTTTCTAGCAGCCAGCCACTGTCACCAGCACTGTAAATTAACACATGCACAAATTGTAGCAGCAGATACTTTTATTAAATTGCTTGTTTACTGGGGCCATTAGCTACGGCCACCACATTTTAAAAAAGCAGTATGATTACAGTTTTATTCTCGGTCTTCTAGGAGAATGAAGAAAGCTACTGACCCTAGCTTTGACTCTTTCCCGGGCCTCAATAGCTACTAGAATCCAATTGATCTTGCATCTAGTCCCTAATAATATGAAACATTCATCACCTTGCTCTCAGTCACTTCAAAATTCACTTTGTTCATAGAATCATAGAATCATAGAATCATAGAATATCAGGGTTGGAAGGGACCCCAGAAGGTCATCTAGTCCAACCCCCTGCTCAAAGCAGGACCAATTCCCAGTTAAATCATCCCAGCCAGGGCTTTGTCAAGCCTGACCTTAAAAACCTCTAAGGAAGGAGATTTTACCACCTCCCTAGGTAATGCATTCCAGTGTTTCACCACCCTCTTAGTGAAAAAGTTTTTCCTAATATCCAATCTAAACCTCCCCCACTGCAACTTGAGACCATTACTCCTCGTTCTGTCATCTGCTACCATTGAGAACAGTCTAGAGCCATCCTCTTTGGAACCCCCTTTCAGGTAGTTGAAAGCAGCTATCAAATCCCCCCTCATTCTTCTCTTCTGCAGGCTAAACAATCCCAGCTCCCTCAGCCTCTCCTCGTAACTCATGTGTTCCAGTCCCCTAATCATTTTTGTTGCCCTTCGCTGGACTCTCTCCAATTTATCCACATCCTTCTTGAAGTGTGGGGCCCAAAACTGGACACAGTACTCCAGATGAGGCCTCACCAATGTCGAATAGAGTGGAACGATCACGTCCCTCAATCTGCTCGCTATGCCCCTACTTATACATCCCAAAATGCCATTGGCCTTCTTGGCAACAAGGGCACACTGCTGACTCATATCCAGCTTCTCGTCCACTGTCACCCCTAGGTCCTTTTCCGCAGAACTGCTGCCTAGCCATTCGGTCCCTAGTCTGTAGCTGTGCATTGGGTTCTTCCGTCCCAAGTGCAGGACCCTGCACTTATCCTTATTGAACCTCATCAGATTTCTTTTGGCCCAATCCTCCAATTTGTCTAGGTCTTTCTGTATCCTATCCCTCCCCTCCAGCGTATCTACCACTCCTCCCAGTTTAGTATCATCTGCAAATTTGCTGAGAGTGCATTCCACACCATCCTCCAGATCATTTATGAAGATATTGAACAAAACCGGCCCCAGGACCGACCCTTGGGGTACTCCACTTGATACTGGCTGCCAACTAGATATGGAGCCATTGATCACTACCCGTTGAGCCCGACAATCGAGCCAGCTTTCTACCCACCTTGTAGTGCATTCATCCAGCCCATACTTCCTTAACTTGCTGACAAGAATACTGTGGCAGACCGTGTCAAAAGCTTTGCTAAAGTCAAGAAACAATACATCCACTGCTTTCCCTTCATCCACAGAACCAGTAATCTCATCATAAAAGGTGATTAGATTAGTCAGGCATGACCTTCCCTTGGTGAATCCATGCTGGCTGTTCCTGATCACTTTCCTCTCATGCAAGTGCTTCAGGATTGATTCTTTGAGGACCTGCTCCATGATTTTTCCAGGGACTGAAGTGAGGCTGACTGGCCTGTAGTTCCCAGGATCCTCCTTCTTCCCTTTTTTAAAGATTGGCACTACATTAGCCTTTTTCCAGTCATCCGGGACTTCCCCGGTTCGCCACGAGTTTTCAAAGATAATGGCCAGTGGCTCTGCAATCACAGCCGCCAACTCCTTCAGCACTCTCGGATGCAACTCGTCCGGCCCCATGGACTTGTGCACGTCCAGCTTTTCTAAATAGTCCCTAACCACCTCTATCTCCACAGAGGGCTGGCCATCTCTTCCCCATTTTGTGATGCCCAGCGCAGCAGTCTGGGAGCTGACCTTGTTCGTGAAAACAGAGGCAAAAAAAGCATTGAGTACATTAGCTTTTTCCATATCCTCTGTCACTAGGTTGCCTCCCTCATTCAGTAAGGGGCCCACACATTCCTTGGCTTTCTTCTTGTTGCCAACATACCTGAAGAAACCCTTCTTGTTACTCTTAACATCTCTGGCTAGCTGCAGCTCCAGGTGCGATTTGGCCCTCCTGATAACATTCCTACATGCCCGAGCAATATTTTTATACTCTTCCCTGGTCATATGTCCAACCTTCCACTTCTTGTAAGCTTCTTTTTTATGTTTAAGATCCGCTAGGATTTCACCATTAAACCAAGCTGGTCGCCTGCCATATTTACTATTCTTTCGACTCATCGGGATGGTTTGTCCCTGTAACCTCAACAGGGATTCCTTGAAATACAGCCAGCTCTCCTGGACTCCTTTCCCCTTCAAGTTAGTCCCCCAGGGGATCCTGGCCATCCGTTCCCTGAGGGAGTCGAAGTCTGCTTTCCTGAAGTCTAGGGTCCGTATCCTGCTGCTTACCTTTCTTCCCTGCGTCAGGATCCTGAACTCAATCAACTCATGGTCACTGCCTCCCAGATTCCCATCCACTTTTGCTTCCCCCACTAATTCTACCCGGTTTGTGAGCAGCAGGTCAAGAAAAGCGCCCCCCCTAGTTGGCTCCTCTAGCACTTGCGCCAGGAAATTGTCCCCTACGCTTTCCAAAAACTTCCTGGATTGTCTATGCACCGCTGTATTGCTCTCCCAGCAGATATCAGGAAAATTAAAGTCACCCATGAGAATCAGGGCATGCGATCTAGTAGCTTCCGTGAGCTGCTGGAAGAAAGCCTCATCTACCTCATCCCCCTGGTCCGGTGGTCTATAGCAGACTCCCACCACTACATCACACTTGTTGCACACACTTCTAAACTTAATCCAGAGACACTCAGGTTTTTCTGCAGTTTCGTACCGGAGCTCTGAGCAGTCATATTGCTCCCTTACATACAGTGCTACTCCCCCACCTTTTCTGCCCTGCCTGTCCTTCCTGAACAGTTTATAACCATCCATGACAGTACTCCAGTCATGTGAGTTATCCCACCAAGTCTCTGTTATTCCAATCACGTCATAGTTCCTTGACATCACCAGGACCTCCAGTTCTCCCTGCTTGTTTCCAAGGCTTTGTGCATTTGTATATAAGCACTTGAGATAACCTGTTGATCACCCCTCATTCCCAGTATGAGGCAGGAGCCCTCCCCTCACAGACATTCCTGCTTGTGCTTCCTCCCGGTATCCTGCTTTCCCACTTACCTCAGGGCTTTGGTCTTCTTCCCCCGGTGAACCTAGTTTAAAGCCCTCCTCACTAGGTTAGCCAGCCTGCTGGCAAAGATGCTCTTCCCTCTCTTCGTAAGATGGAGCCCGTCTCTGCCCAGCACTCCTCCTTCATGGAACACCATCCCATGGTCAAAGAAACCAAAGCCTTCTCTCCGACACCACCTGCGTAGCCATTCGTTGACTTCCACGATTCGACGCTCCCTACCTAGGCCTTTTCCTTCCACGGGGAGGATGGACGAGAACACCACCTGCGCCTCAAACTCCTTTATCCTTCTTCCTAGAGCCACATAGTCCGCAGTGATCCGCTCAAGGTCATTCTTGGCAGTATCATTGGTGCCCACGTGGAGAAGCAGGAAGGGGTAGCGATCCGAGGGCTTGATGAGTCTCGGCAGTCTCTCCGTCACATCGCGAATCTTAGCCCCTGGCAAGCAGCAGACTTCTCGGTTTTCCTGGTCAGGGCGGCAGATAGATGACTCAGTCCCCCGGAGGAGAGAGTCCCCGACCACCACCACCTGCCTTCTCCTCTTGGGAGTGGTGGTCGTGGAACTCCCAACCTCAGGACAGCGCATCTCATGCCTTCCAACCAGCGGAGTCTCCTTCTGCTTTCTCGCCCCAGACATATCATCTGGTCCACTCTCCGCAATGATACCTGTGGAGAGAACATGAAAGCGGTTAGTTACCTGTGTCTGTGTTACTGGAACCCGGACATTCCGCTTACCTCTTCTGGAGGTCACATGTTGCCAAGCTGGCAGTATGCTTGGACAGAAATGAAGCAGTAGGGCAGCATGCCTGTCTGGTTTACCACTAGATTACAGCAACATTTATTGTGTATGAAACACTCCCATGTTAAAGATGTTCACACCTGGGATGACCCACACATGTGAGCTTCAAGAGCCCTCACCTCTCTCTCATGTGGTCGTTTAACTTCCCTGAATACATCAATGAAAACCTGTGGTGGTGAGGAATGCATCTATGAACTTCTGCAGGGCTGAGGCGATGCTCTTTAAAAAGAGGAAAGGACAGACCAAACTATCAAGTAAGGGTTCATAACTAAACCCTTGAAAGTCTCGAGGAAATATTAAAAGACAGAGAAGAGAGCAAAAATAGTAAAACTTATAGGGAGATTTGTTTCCAGATTTGGGTGACTGATGACTCTTGTGGTGTCAATAGGCTCCCAAAAAAGGGCAGAAGCAATTACTCAATACTATACTATACTGTACAGAACAGTGAGAAAACCTAGTACTTTAATCTGAGAGGATGCTGTTACAGTTGCCAGCAATAACTGAGCAGTGTGGTTTGGATGGGGGTTAGATTTCCAGTACTGCTTCTTATTTCAAAATGTGAATAAAACAGCATAGCTGTCAGAATCCTTAAGGACTACTTGAAAGCCAAAAATGTAACAGCCAAGTAGATGCAGTTATAAGTAGGCTATCTAGAGTACAATAGAAAGAAATTTCCCCCCAGATAATAGGGATTGATGTAGTTCTTGTACTGGTGTAAAACTCCTTTACCTCCATTATTTCAGTGGAGTCACTCCTGGTTTACAGTGGCATGAGATTAGAAGCAAGCCCTAAGCATCAAGTAACATCAGAAAATAGTCAACGCCCCTGCACTTCAGAGTTAGTTTAGTAACACTGACTTTTTTTGGAAATGTGTAGATTCTGACTCAGGATAACTTCTGTTGTATGAATCAGTGTGTTGCGTTGATATTCAGAGCCAAAATAAATCTAGTTTATGAAATTCTCCTTGAGCTGAGCAGATATTATAGACGGCTTGGACTATCTCTTGCAACAGGCAGAGGTCAGGAATTAACTGGAAGATGAATTTGTATAGTATTTGATATTTGCTAAATTATGCAAATCTAGTACTGAGCTGATATTGGATATGACATATGCTTTATAAAACAAGGTACTTATATTAATCTTACACCAATGACAGTATAATGATCGGTTGATTTCTTTGACACCTAACCAGTTTGCAAAGTATAATGTACATCTGAGAAAGTGTTGTGAAAATATCCCAGTTTGAATATCTTTTGTTGTATTTGCCTGCATTCATTCATTTCTGACTGGTATGTTGGCAAATGTTAGGTGAATGTTGGAGACAAATATTTTATTTATAATTGTTCTTTCTTTGCTTGCTATCCAGAGCTCTGAACACCTCTGTGGAGGGATTAGTGTTAAAGGGGCAACTGGCTGAGCACACCCTACTTGCCAGGGAAATGGTCTCCTTTTATGTTTGACAGCATACAAGTGGAGAAAATCAGATAAAAAAATAACAAAATACTCATGCTGGAAGGTTGCAACATAATTACTTTATTTATTAGAAATCAAAATGATAACACAGGAATCCCAAAACTGAGTGAGGCAAAGCAGGCTGCTCCCTAAACAGAGCACCTCACTTTAGATAGCAGTCAGTATGCAGACAGCCAATTTGACTCAGATCACACCCTTCCTTACAGATCCTCATAGCCTGCAAGCAGGACCAGGAAAATCCCTGACATTTAAAGTGATAGCTTACAATTTTAAAACCGTTTTTATATGCACTACATCTCCTTGCAGGTCTGTGTAAGGCTAGTACAGAAGGCCACTTTTGGACAGGCTGAGGATGGGCTAGAAAGGGACATAGATAATATTTGTATTAGAAAAATGTCTGCGGACCCCAACTGAAATCAGGCCCCCATAGTATAGTCTGTACAAACAGACTAAAATAATTCAAAGAGACAAAACAGACAAAGGATTTAGGGGACATAATACAAGTGTAGAGTGAGCAGAATGATGGTCTAGAGATAATATAATGTCAAAGATCCTTGTTCATACAGATCCTGTGAGCCCTGGTGCCCCAGGCAACTGCGATTAAGGGGCTGCGACAGTTATCGTAATTCGCCTACCTAAGCATCACTTACATACAGTCTGAATATTCACCCTTCATGAATAGACTGTCTTTTTGTTCTGTATTTGTACAGTGCTTGTCCCAATATGGTCCTTGTCCATGGCTACAAGTTATATATAATATACCTGGCTTCACGCACAATCTTATTGGGGCACTAAGTCTGTGAACAGAGGTCACCTTACCTCCTTAGAGATCTTTCAAAATAGAAAATATGCACTAAAATTTTTAAGCATGGGTGTCTAGAGTCAAGTGCATAAATCCAAGTTTAGGCACCCAAGTTTGATAATATTGGCCTTGATTAACCATACATTAAAAAACCAATCACTGCAGAAGGAGTTTTAAAAATTAATAAAAAACAGAATGCTATATTTGTAGAAAATTATACAATGAAAAATGTAAATTAAATGCACTTATGACTGAAAATACAAAGGTAGATGAAAAAAAATCACAATTTTATGAAAAAAAGGAGGAAGGAAAAACAAATGCTTTGCATACCAGATCAAGGAACAGATGCAAAGATCACAATTTAGCTCAATTAAATTAAAGACACAGCTTTACAATATAATACACACTATGAAAAGTTATTTGTCAGACAATTTAGGTAACATAGAAAATATTACTAATTTACAAAAAACTTGGCCATCCTACAAAGGAGCATCTAGATAACCCAACATGATGCCATGGTTATACTATACAATTTAGGGAAAAAATATGGAACCATATTTGACAGATATATTTAATGCTGTCTAAGGCCTCAATTCAACAGAGCATTTACATATATCTTCAACTTTAAGCACTGGAGTAAATCCATCCCTATTTAGCAAAGAACTTAAACACATGCTTAAAATTAAGCTCAGGCTCAGTGCTTTGCAGTATAGTGATGGACTTTTGTACTGAAGCTAAACATTTACATAAAGTTAAACATGTGCATAAGTGCTTTGCAGAAATGAGGCGCAAGACATTAGGACCTCCTATGATGTTAGCATCTATTTCATTAGAACATACAGATGGAAAAGACAAAGATCATATTTAGAGACCTATTTTGTTTTCATGTCATGATCCAGCAAAACTTTTTAGCACATGTTGAACTTCAAACATGTAAGTGGTTGCAGTGATTTCAATAGAACTACTCATGTATGCTTTGTTGCATTGGGGCCGTATAAAAGTAATGGCAAGCATCTAAGCAACCAGGATGAAAAACACTTTAGGAAATAGTAAGTGAGGATTAAAGGGGCTTTATATGCAATGAAAAGTAGATATGATACTGACAACAAAAAAGCCCTGAATGTTCTCCATTCAATCTGAAAAAGAAAACCTCATTAGTAGCTCCATCCTCATATGCAAAGGAAGCCTTTGATTGGGTGGAGTGGAAATATTTAGTTCATACTTGGAAAATATGCAGCCTAGTGTCTCGTAACTTAATTGGAGAAAAGGTATGTGTAAACACCCAAGATTTAATATATTTTGAGTGGATTTGCTTCAGAGGGATTTCCCTCCCTCCCCCATCTAGAGCCAGGGCTGTTCCCTCTTGCCTTCATTATTTGTCATCTCAGTTGCACTTTTCACATAAGCAGAGAGGATGAAAACATTGCAGGATTGAAAACAATGTCAGAGGATATAAAATAATGAAATATGCAGGTTACATATATATATTTCCAACAAATCCAGTTATTTTCTTCCCACATTGAATTAATGTATGCAATTTGTTTGGATAACTCTGGATTTTAAATGAACTATGGGAAGATTAAAGTATTGGGAATTTCTATTCCACAGCCTCTTAAAAATTACTTAGAATTGTGCTTTTCATTTAACTAGGCAAACTTTTCTGAAAAGCACCCTGGTGTGTAATATATATCTCAATTAAACCTTATATCACTTTTGAATAATATTATAGGATGCAAGAATTACTAGAAGCCTCTGATTACAAAAAAATAAAATTAACATTTTGAAAGTATTCTTGCAAACCTTAATTCTTTTTAAAATATTTCCTATAGTGGTGCCTGAGTCAACCTTCCCAAAGCTGCTACAATTTCCTACAAGGCTGGATTAGTGAATTATTAATATCTAACCAACCTCTACCAACCATATGAGAGAGTGACAATCTTTTAAATTTCTCTGTCCAAAATAAATTTTAGTCTAATATCTATGACTCTACAAACAAAATTCAGTCTGTACTTCATAGTTTATCCATGCCATCTTCTCTATAAAATTTCTCTAATTCTAATCTGTTAGTATAGATGTGGTGAAATTAGTGATTTTATAGCAGAAGTATCTGAACTACCCAATAATAAATTATTTCTGAATTCAAATATTCATCAGTGTTGTATAGTTTTCATTATCGCTTACTGCTGGCAAAGAGAGAGGACATTGATTCAGCAGAATCTCGATTAACACATCATTTGTAAAAGCCAGGGACATTCTAATTTAGAAGGTTTCAGAGTAACAGCCGTGTTAGTCTGTATTCGCAAAAAGAAAAGGAGTACTTGTGGCACCTTAGAGACTAACCAATTTATTAGAGCATAAGCTTTTGTGAGCTACAGCTCACTTCCTCAGATGCATATCGTGGAAACTGCAGCAGGCTTTATATATACACAGAGAATATGAAACAATACCTATTCCCACCCCACTGTCCTGCTGGTAATAGCTTATCTAAAGTGATCATCAGGTGGGCCATTTCCAGCACAAATCCAGGTTTTCTCACCCTCCACCCCCCCACACAAATTCACTCTCCTGCTGGTGATAGCCCATCCAAAGTGACAACTCTTTACACAATGTGCATGACAATCAAGTTGGGCTATTTCCTGCACAAATCCAGGTTTTCTCACATCCCCCCCACCCCCATACACACACAAACTCACTCTCCTGCTGGTAATAGCTCATCCAAACTGACCACTCTTCAAGTTTAAATCCAAGTTAAACCAGAACATCTGGGGGGGGGGGGGTAGGAAAAAATAAGAGGAAACAGGCTACCTTGCATAATGACTTAGCCACTCCCAGTCTCTATTTAAGCCTAAATTAATAGTATCCAATTTGCAAATGAATTCCAATTCAGCAGTTTCTCGCTGGAGTCTGGATTGGAAGTTTTTTTGTTTTAAGATAGCGACCTTCATGTCTGTGATCGCGTGGCCAGAGAGATTGAAGTGTTCTCCGACTGGTTTATGAATGTTATAATTCTTGACATCTGATTTGTGTCCATTTATTCTTTTACGTAGAGACTGTCCAGTTTGACCAATGTACATGGCAGAGGGGCATTGCTGGTACATGATGGCATATACCACATTGGTGGATGTGCAGGTGAACGAGCCTCTGATAGTGTGGCTGATGTTATTAGGCCCTGTGATGATGTCCCCTGAATAGATATGTGGGCACAATTGGCAACGGGCTTTGTTGCAAGGATAAGTTCCTGGGTTAGTGGTTCTGTTGTGTGGTATGTGGTTGTTGGTGAGTATTTGCTTCAGGTTGCGGGGCTGTCTGTAGGCAAGGACTGGCCTGTCTCCTAAGATTTGTGAGAGTGTTGGGTCATCCTTTAGGATAGGTTGTAGATCCTTAATAATGCGTTGGAGGGGTTTTAGTTGGGGGCTGAAGGTGACGGCTAGTGGCGTTCTGTTATTTTCTTTGTTAGGCCTGTCCTGTAGTAGGTAACTTCTGGGAACTCTTCTGGCTCTATCAATCTGTTTCTTTACTTCTGCAGGTGGGTATTGTAGTTGTAAGAAAGCTTGACAGAGATCTTGTAGGTGTTTGTCTCTGTCTGAGGGGTTGGAGCAAATGCAGTTGTATCGCAGAGCTTGGCTGTAGACGATGGATCGTGTGGTGTGGTCATGGTGAAAGCTGGAGGTATGCAGGTAGGAATAGCGGTCAGTAGGTTTCCGGTATAGGGTGGTGTTTATGTGACCATTGTTTATTAGCACTGTAGTGTCCAGGAAGTGGATCTCTTGTGTGGACTGGACCAGGCTGAGGTTGGTGGTGGGATGGAAATTGTTGAAATCATGGTGGAATTCCTCAAGGGCTTCTTTTCCATGGGTCCAGATGATGAAGATGTCATCAATATAGCGCAAGTAGAGTAGGGGCTTTAGGGGACGAGAGCTGAGGAAGCGTTGTTCTAAATCAGCCATAAAAATGTTGGCATACTGTGGGGCCATGCGGGTACCCATAGCAGTGCCGCTGATCTGAAGGTATACATTGTCCCCAAATGTGAAGTAGTTATGGGTAAGGACAAAGTCACAAAGTTCAGCCACCAGGTTAGCCGTGACATTATCGGGGATAGTGTTCTTGACGGCTTGTAGTCCATCTTTGTGTGGAATGTTGGTGTAGAGGGCTTCTACATCCATAGTGGCCAGGATGGTGTTATCAGGAAGATCACCGATGGATTGAAGTTTCCTCAGGAAGTCAGTGGTGTCTCGAAGGTAGCTGGGAGTGCTGGTAGCGTAGGGCCTGAGGAGGGAGTCTACATAGCCAGACAATCCTGCTGTCAGGGTGCCAATGCCTGAGATGATGGGGCGCCCAGGATTTCCAGGTTTATGGATCTTGGGTAGTAGATAGAATATCCCAGGTCGGGGTTCCAGGGGTGTGTCTGTGCGGATTTGATCTTGTGCTTTTTCAGGAAGTTTCTTGAGCAAATGCTGTAGTTGCTTTTGGTAACTCTCAGTGGGATCAGAGGGTAATGGCTTGTAGAAACTCGTGTTGGAGAGCTGCCGAGCAGCCTCTTGTTCATATTCCGACCTATTCATGATGACAACAGCACCTCCTTTGTCTAATTTAGAAATAACTTAAAAGCATATGCCACACCTATGCCACTGTGTTGCTATATGGAATCCCTTTGCTAACTATAGGAAGCATGCATATGATTAAGAGTTAAATTGTGGCATTTAGCCATTGCCCCAAGTAGGAAAGGGTACAGAACTAAAGTGAGAGAGGGTGCAGAATCTTGGGAAGGCATTGTATATCACCACTGGGAGGAACAATTCCTCCCCAAACACTTCAGTGAACAGGTGGTCTGCACCATCCTTCAGTATTGTGCAGTTTGTTCCCAATGGTGTGGCTGGCCCACTCTTCCATAGCCTTATCTACTTATCACTCTGTGGGACACTATGCGCTCCTGGGATGGACTAAGGGAGTGCTCCTTGCTCTTATGTAAGTGTAGGAACTGTTGTGACAGGCCCTTTATGCAAGCCTTTAATGGAGAGCCTGTCATAACACTTTATGGGACAGACAGTATGTTCCCCCTCCCCAATAAATTAGAATGTTGCAGTATTTAAGACAGGTATTTCTCACTAAGGTCATCTACAGGATTATCTTTTTTTAAAAAAAGCTAAGTATTTGAAAGATAAAAAATGATGGGATAGTTTGTGCTAGGAGAGTAAAGTTTTCAACGACATCTGGCTCCTATGAATTTACACAGAAAGTGTTATGTTCTAGGTACATAACATTGTTTAGTTGGACTGGGCACTCCCCTCCTATTTACCATTAAGGTCATCAGGAGGGAATCAGAAAATTTTCCTTCCTAGTAGCAGCCGTGTTAGTCTGTATCCGCAAAAAGAAAAGGAGGACTTGTGGCACCTTAGATACTAACAAATTTGCCACAAGTCCTCCTTTTCTTTATCCTTCCTAGTGTTCCAGAGAACAATTTCTAACTGTTGCGCTGCTGGAGCATGCAATCCTCCAGAAAGAGTGATGGATACAGAATCTATACACACCTAAGATCTCTCAGCTCAATAATTACAAAACTGAGGTACTATTTGCCTTAGAGAGAGAGGTTTTCGCACACCTCACATGCGGATTTTTGAGCTTCGATATTCTTGCTGTGTGTAGCTAGCTAACTAGAATAGATCAATATTCAACCCTCCCCACATTTACCCAAGAGCTCTACATCCACCTGTCTTTTAGTAGGGTTGTATATTCAATAGAATTTGAAGAGCATCTACATCAACATCCAGATTACATCTCCTCCCTGCGCAATGCAGGGAGAAGGCACAAATAATCTCTCCATCTTTAAACACCTGTGAAGGGCGGAACCTGAATCATAGAATATCAGGGTTGGAAGGGACCCCAGAAGGTCATCTAGTCCAACCCCCTGCTCAAAGCAGGACCTAATCCCCAACTAAATCATCCCAGCCAGGGCTTTGTCAAGCCTGACCTTAAAAACCTCTAAGGAAGGAGATTCCACCACTCCCTAGGTAACACATTCCAGTGTTTCACCATCCTCCTAGTGAAAAAGTTTTTCCTAATATCCAACCTAAACCTTCCCCACTGCAACTTGAGACCATTACTCCTCGTTCTGTCATCTGCTACCACTGAGAACAGTCTAGATCCATCGTCTTTGGAACCCCTTTTCAGGTAGTTGAAAGCAGCTATCAAATCCCCTTTCATTCTTCTCTTCCGCAGACTAAACGATCCCAGTTCTCTCAGGCTCTCCTCATAAGTCATGTGTTCCAGTCTCCTAATCATTTTTGTTGCCATCTGCTGGACATTTTCCAATTTTTCCACATCCTTCTTGTAGTGTGGGGCCCAAAACTAGACACAGTACTCCAGATGAGGCCTCACCAATGTCGAATAGAGGGGAATGATCACGTCCCTTGATCTGCTGGCAATGCCCCTACTTATACATCCCAAAATGCCATTGGCCTTCTTGGCAACAAGGGCACACTGTTGACTCATATCCAGCTTCTCATCCACTGTTACCCCTAGGTCCTTTTCTGCAGAATTGCTGCCTAGCCATTCGGTCCCTAGTCCATAGCAGTGCATGGGATTCTTCCAATCTAAGTGCAGGACTCTGCACTTGTCCTTGTTGAACCTCATCAGTTTTCTTTTGGCTCAGTCCTCTAATTTGTCTAGGTCCCTCTGTATCCTATCCCTACTCTCCAGCATATCTACCTCTCCTCCCACTTTAGTGTCATCTGCAAACTTGCTGAGGGTGCAATCTACACCATCCTCCAGATCATTAATGAAGATATTGAACAAAACCGGCCCCAGGACCGACCCTTGGGGTACTCCACTTGATACTGGCTGCCAACTAGATATGGAGCCATTGATCACTACCCATTGAGCCCGACAATCTAGCCAGCTTTCTATCCACCTTATAGTCCATTCATCCAGCCCATACTTCTTTAACTTGCTGGCAAGAATACTGTGGGAGACTGTGTCAAAAGCTTTGCTAAAGTCAAGGAACAACACGTCCACTGTTTTCCCCTCATCCACAGAGCCAATTATCTTGTCATAGAAGGTAATTAGATTAGTCAGGCATGACTTTCCCTTGGTGAATCCATGCTGACTGTTCCTTATCACTTTCCTCTCCGCTAAGTGCTTCAGAATTGATTCCTTGAGGACCTGCTCCATGATTTTTCCAGGGACTGACATGAGGCTGACTGGCCTGTAGTTTCCAGGATCCTTCTTCTTCCCTTTTTTAAAGATGGGCACTACATTAGCCTTTTTCTAGTCGTCCAGGACCTCCCCCGATCGCCACGAGTTTTCAAAGATAATGGCCTATTCTCTGCAATCACATCCGCCAACTCCTTTAGCACTCTCAGATGCAACGCATCTGGCCCCATGGACTTGTGCTTGTCCAGTTTTTCTAAATAGTCCCCAACCACTTCTTTCTTCACAGAGGGCTGGTCACCTCCTCCCCAGGCTGTGCTGCCCAGTGCAGTAGTCTGGGAGCTGACCTTGTTTGTGAAGACAGAGCCAAAAAAAGCATTGAGTACATTAGCTTTTTCCACATCCTCTGTCACTAGGTTGCCTCCCTCATTCAGTAAGGGGCCCACACTGGTTCTAATACACTTTGCATTTGAGCACTTCCCGATTCCCAAAACACATTATACTGTGCCTTGTAAAGCCACAATGGATCTAAGTGAAAGTCAAACAGTGTTTTGGGTGGCCCACAAAGGTTTATTGGCTAGAGGTAATGGTATGAGTGGAGCAGAGAAAAAATTAAACTGGGCATCTAGAAAATACATTCTAACAGTGAGATCTACTAGTCTGTTAGACAGTCTCTACAGGGAGTTGAAGGCCCCCCAATATTTCAGTCATTATCAAACTAGACAAAAAAACTTGCATACATAGTGTAGGGAAAAATCTTATACTGTCGCAGCTGTGGCCAAGATAAACTAATTGGAATTTTCCATATCTACTTTCTGTGCTATTTTGGGTGAAATGAACAATTCGAATCTGTAGCATAAATTTTGGAACTCAAATTCTGCCACTTTTACTTATATGGACTATTCATGGAGCAAAGTACTACGCAAGAAGTAAACATGGTGGAATCAGGCCCTTGATATACAAAGTCCTCAAGATATATCTTTGTCTAGTATGCTGCAAATTGGAAGATATCAAGCCTAAGTATTCTAGTGGTGTTATTGCATATAGATTTCTACTAGAGGTTTTTTTTCCTTCTGCTTTCAGTACTTACTGAATGGCATAAGGAACAATGTAAATGCACACAAACTGGAATAAAATAGTAGGTAATTCACTTTACTTAATCTAGTAAACAATGTGATATAAATAGAGGAAGAAAAGTCCTATGTACAAATAGCAAAATGTTAAAAGCGTTAAGATAGCAGGAATAATTGTAAGCTATTGAGTGCATTTTTTAAAAAAAATTATTGATTTGTTATGCCAATTCACAGAAGACATTCAATTTGACATAGCTGATTACATAACGGACATACACACTTTATCTGGCTGCGAACACTGCTCAACTGGGAAAATAAAACTGCCAGTGTCACTTACAATTAAGGTAGCAAAAGAACAACTTAATTGAATACAGAGCAATATACAAGCTTAGTTGTTCAAGACAATTTATTGTTAGAAGTGTAGGTCTGGAGCTGCTTTCGTTTGTGAACACGGCTAACAGGACCCTGGAGAATGCCTGAAACTTTATTGATAAACAACAGCAAATAAAAAGACAACTTCACTGACATGATTCAGCAATATTTCAATGTCTACATGGTGTGCAAAACCATCTCCGTGCTTCAGTCAAAGCAGAAGTCAGCCTCATGATTTAAACACACACAATACAACTCGGAACATTTTTTAATAGTACAGTGGGAACAGGTGCTAGAGCATTATATAACTGAGGTCCGGGGGCCATAACTTTCTTCCTTACGAAACTTCAATGCACACAAATTGCAATCAGTTACAGAAAGAAGTCAGCATTAATTCCTAGTTTAAGAGGCATCAAATAATGATCTACCAGAATTGATTGAATTAAAATGAGAATATCTTAAAAAATAAGGAGGACTTGTGGCACCTTAGAGACTAACCAATTTATTTGAGCATAAGCTTTCATGAGCTAGAGCTCACTTCATCGGATGCATACTGTGGAAAGTGTAGAAGATCTTTTTATATCCATACAAAGCATGAAAAAATACCTCCTCCCACCCCACTCTCCTGCTACTAATAGCTTATCTAAAGTGATCACTCTCCTTACAATGTGTATGATAATCAAGTTGGGCCATTTCCAGCACAAATCCAGGTTTTCTCACACACACACACCCCCCACCGCACACACACAAACCCACTCTCCTGCTGGGAATAGCTTATCTAAAGTGACCACTCTCCTTACAATGTGTATGATAATCAAGGTGGGCCATTTCCAACACAAATCCAGGGTTTAACAAGAACGTCTGGGGGGGCGGGGATAGGAAAAAACAAGGGGAAATACTATTAATTTAATTTTATTATGATTGATGGCACTGGTAGGCTTTGAACTTGCTTAAAATTATAAATATATCAATAAAATACTGTGTTTGATTTTATAAATATACTAATATATAATAAAATACTGTGTTTGATTATACAAATGTATAATCAAACAGTATTTTATTATATATATAGTGGCTAGGGAAATTAAAGTTCAGAGTTACATTTGAATCACTGAAAAACATGGATTTTTTTGGTTTTTTATATGGAGAATTTTGTTTTTTTTTAAAAATCACGAAAAACTAGGATCGCTGGTTATAGCATTGTGAGACTGATTCCACAGTTAAGGCTGAATGGATCCTGGCCCTACTCACGGTGAATAGCACCTTAGCAGGCCCATTGCTGTGACTCTTTGAATAAGTGAGCAAGGGTGGCAGAATCTTGCCCATCGTTTACATGAGTCCCTTTAGGGGAAAGGGAAACCAGGACCAATACTATGTGAATCTGATTCAGGGCTCCATGTATGATGGTGTTTCCCCCACCCCTCCAGAACTTCTGTAACCTACCTGAAAAGTGAGCTGCAACCTGGAGTCCATGTAATTAACAACAGGACAAGTTTTGCAAAAACTCCACATATTAATAAGATGAATTCAAATGTCAAATGGTCTTGAAATAAACAGGTAAGACATCCAACCAGTTCTCCCTAATTACCCTAATATTTTAGAAGGGCACCTCCCTTTTGCTAAAAAGGTTTTGATTTACATTTTAGAATATATGTAAGGATACCCATTAAATAGAACACACAGATTATGGCCTCTCTACCCAGCCAAACTATGTATGGAGAGAAAATATAGGCCAGGATATTGAAAAATCCAGTGCATTTTTCTATTTCTGCTCCCAGCCTACCAGGTAACTTGCATCCAAGATTATTATTTATTTTTTTTAAAGCTGGCCCAGGAGCTCAATGAACTGTACATTTTGATTTCTGTAAGTCTTGGAACAAAGATGACAGATAAATGCTGTGCCAATATTTTTAAAAGGTGAAGAGGAGGACCCAGGTAATTACAGACCCGTCAGCCTGATGTTGATCCTCAGCAAGATAATGGAGCAGCTGATATGGGACTTGATAAATAAAGAAATAAAAGGAGGATTATGAAACTAACACCAACCAAACTAAGTTTATGGAAAATAGATTGTCCAACTTGATATTATCTTTTCATGGTATTACAAGTCTGTCTGATAAAGTTAACGGTGTTGATGAAATATATATTTTGAGTTCTGTGAGGCATTTGATGTGGCACCGTACAACATTTGCTTGCTGAATGCTAGTGAATTGCATCTAATGTGGGACGAAACAAAGAAGAATTGGGGGAAATCGTTTTCAGGGTTCTGAGAAATGCTGAAGGTGAGATTAACACTGGTAACCTTTTCTGAGATCTTCCTAGTATCACCTTATAAGCAAAAACAAGGGGAAGACTGATACTCGAGACTAAATGATATACGAATGAGTGTTTTCTGTTGTTCACAACGAGATTAGATGGCCTCCACTTAAACAGAAGAGGTACTAGCCTACTGGGTTGAAGATCATTAAGGCTTGACAGGTGAGCTTTATATTAATTAGGGAGGGAAGGAGAAGATCTGCGTCACTCAAATAGTCTAGCATGTACTTCCAACTTGCACAAGAACAAAAGATAATCATTCTGCAACATGGGATAAGAATAGAAAAAAAGGTTTAATGTATTTGTAATTGCAAATTGTATGAGTGATAAGCAAGAAGAAGATAGAAGCGATATGCAAATAGAGATTGTGACCCAACAGGCATAAGTGAAATCTCATGGGCTAATTCTTACAAATTGAGTGTCAAAAGCTGTATGTTTGCATAGCTGGTGTCACTTTGTCAAAAACAGGTGGCTGGGAAATTATACCCCCTTACCCCTCCCAATGAAAACAAAAAATCAGTGAAAACACTTTTCTGGGGTTGTTTGTTTTTTTTAAAATGTTCTGAGATTTTTTTGGGTTGTCATTGACAACCTGAAGACTAAACCTTTAGTTGATGAAAATATTTTGATTTGGGGATTTTTAATGAAAATCCCAAAAGCTTTCTACGAAAGTGAATTTTTTAACTAAAAATGGATTTTTTTAAAAGAAAAAAAAAGACATTTTCTGTCAATCTGTAAAAAAATTCAACCTGATGTGGCAAATACTTTTGACTGTAAGTATGAGAATATTTGTATAAGGGAAGTGATAAAAACTTTGGATAAGTATACAAAGAATGAATTACAAAAGGAAGAACCAGAGTGGACACCTGAGACAAATTCCAAGAAATTGAAATGAGCATGATCAATACCCGCCCTGTGCCCCCCCGCAAAAAAAAAAAAAAAAGCCCATTCCTGGATCAACTCTCCAGGAATTGAAAATGGAAAGATTCCGTATTTTTCATGGGGAAATTCACTAACCCAGATATTTGTAGGGTAGCACTTGCACATGTCTGTCCTGCAGAGAAGGACTGTTGATGTGAACTCGGACATAAGAAGAGCCTTGCACTCAGAGGGAGAAGGCTGTACAATGCCAGTCATTGTGCAGGACAAATGTAAAAACTTTTAGGTCCTGAACAAGATACCGCTGTATTCAGGAGGAAGAGGAACGCTTTGCACAGAACCAAGAGAAGTTATTTAAATACAGTTAATCATTCCAGACTCCATTATCCAGAGACAAGCACAGTTACATTTCCATATGTGAGCATGTTTTCAGGACCACGGGTTACCTTACAAACCTAGCAAAGCAGATTGCTCGCTGTAGCAGGCAAAACCATGGCTAACTCCAGAACCAGAGCCAAAGAACAGATTTATTTCAGCATAGGCATAAAGTCCCAAACCACAGTGATCAGCTGAGGGTGACCAGCCAGTGAGCTGACCAAGTATTTACAGACAAGGATATATGCAGCAAAGGCAAAGACAAGTCTCAGTATGCTCTTTTATACCCAACATACTACCAGACTTTTATCAACACCCCTTGCTTCTGACTTGTTACATAATAATGAATGCTCTGTGACCAAATATAAGATTCCACATTACACCCTAAATTATAAAACTTGTTTATCTACTTATTACAATGAAAAGAACTATCAATCTTAATATTTGACAGGGATTTTCTTGGTTTATTTTGATTATATTTGGCTGGGTCACCGTGACATTTTGTTGTAACTTCATCCTTGTTCTGTACCGAAATATCAGGAACATTTAAAGAGTTGATCAACAGGATACATAGTAAGCCAAATAGCCATGTTTCACCTAATCACTGTCTCACCTCCTTACACTATATAAGAGAGCCCCTGTTGGAAACTTTCCTGCAAGAAATCTAGCCTGGATTTCATATGGAACCATTCTAGGCTGATAAATCTATGTTTTATTCTTGCACCAGTGTTCAGCTGACCTGACACTCCAACAGGCTGTCATTTGAGGACACTCCGAGACTCTCATCCCACTCCAGTTCCCACTGGGGCTCTATAGGAGGGGAAAATGATGGTCATTTGGAAGTTTTGGTAACTTAATGTGTTTCTGGGGTTTGGAAAGCGAGGGCTACATTTCCTGTTTGATCCCTGAAAGAGGGGGTAGTCCAAACTCTGTCAGGGAGAGGGCTGATCATGAAATAACTTAGTGGGAGGCATTTAAAATGAGGTCTGATTTTAGAGAAATAATATATATAAACTATGCCTACTCAGTGGGATGATCTGGCCCCAGGCAGGGAGGCTAAACCAACCAGAGATTAAGGAGTCTGCTACAGCCTGGACCAACACAAGTGGGTCTTTTAGCTCAAGCAGAAGAGATTCATGTATTAAGATCCAGTGGTCCCATGTTTGATCCCAGCTCCTGAAACCAACTCAGGGGTGCTGGTGACACTTCAGGATGACTTACGGAAATAAGTGTGTATTTTAAAAGTTCTTTGCAAAATATCTACAGCACCTGCGTAAGGAGGGAGACAGGCAACACAGTGGTGCAGGAAGAGGAGAGTTCTGACCAAAGACAATAGCAAAACTGGCTCTTATCAATTACCATGGAATCTTTGGGGTCTGATTATCATTTGCACTAAAGGTTCTTTATACTGTAAAGGAGATACATAAAGTGGGTGTAAGTGTACACTAGTATAAATGAGAATTAGGCCCTCTGATGGCTACTCAGAGCAGACTGGACTTTTACTGGGGCATAGGGGGATGCATTTCCCCTTCAAGAATAAGTCACATAGAACTCAGTTAATCTCCTTCAGCAGGAAGAATGAAGGGCAACAAAATTAATGAGGGGTATGTAACAGCTTCCCTATAAGGGTAGATTAAAAAGACTGGGATTGTTCAGCTTGGAAAAGAAACAACTAATCACCAGCGATGTGGAGAAAGTGAATAAGGCAGTGTTATTTACACCTTCACGTAATACAAGAACTAGGAATCGCCCAATGAAATTAATAGGCTACAGGTTTAAAACAAACAAAAGAAGTACTTCTTCACACAGTGAACCTGCAGAAGTTATTACCTGGGGATGTTGTGAAGGCCAAAAGTATAATTGGGCTAAAAAAAAAAAGCGTTAAATAAGTTCATGGAGGATAGGTCCATGAATGGCAATTAGCAAAGATGGTCAGGGATGCAACACCATGCTCTGGATGTCCCTAAGCCTCTAGTTGCCAGATGCTGGGACTGGACAACAGGGGAAGGATCACTAGATAATTGCCCTGTTCTGTTCATTCCCTCTCAAGCATCTGACATTGGCCACTGTCGGAAGACAGGATACTGGGTTCGATGGACCATTGGTCTGACCCAGTATGGCTGTTCTTAAGTTCTAAGGCTAGAGTTTATCATAAGGTGGGATTTAAACCAATGGCACCAGGTGTTTCCAACCTGAGGTTTAAATAACTGTAAGCCATCCTCCAACTATGAGATGGCTCCCTTCATGTGGTGGGAATGGAGCACAGAACCTCATTTTTTTGGGCTGCAGTCTAAGAAACAGTCCAATCAATTTTATTATGCACAGCCAATTCACTTCTAGTGTGGGAACCTGCTTGCCAACTTTTGGCCTGATGTGAATAAAAATGGCAGCATTATAAAAAGAAAAACCCTCAAAAAGGCATTTCTTAATAGTAATGCTGAAAGAACCTAGGACACTTAAATATAACTACCCTGTTGGGCACTATTATTAAGAGTGAGATAAAACAGACCTTTAGAAAAAAAAGTAGGACGTAAAAGCGTCTTTATAGGAAATTATTATTACAAAATACACACAGAATGTAACCTAACAGATTTTGGAACACAAAATCCTATTTATTTTTCTTCTTCAAGGGTTCAAAGAAAGGCACCTGAAGATGGCAATTGAAAAGCTCTCCCCAGGAGTTAAAATAAACAGCACAGCTATTGTTCTGAGGCAGATTGTATACTTGAACTGCCTTTGACTTTCTTCAAAAGTAGACTCCATTGTGTGTTGTTGTGGAAACTGTTCAGCTTCCGATGGGGCAGAGTGGTAAGGTATCAGGCAGCTGCAGCTTTCAGTATAGCACAATTCCAATTGAAATAAAAGCTGCTTTGTCTTACTTTGATCATTAAAAATTAAGATTAATGCATTCCCTCGCTGATCAGTGACAGACACATTTTGAACATAAATGCAAAAATAAAAATGTTCTACCAGTTTATCCAGAGCACAAAATTAAGACAGGAAGATTCACTGGAGGCTCAGAAATAGAGGTATTTCAAACTTGTTTTTAAAAAATATGTATTTCCCAAATGACATGCTTCTACAAGATTAACGTTGGTATAAAGTCGCTGTGTGTGTATTATTGCTATAATTAATTACCATTAATTAAGTATGGTTTATTTATTTATAATGTGTGTATATATACAGAGTGTAGGTAAAAAGAAAAGGAGGACTTGTGGCACCTTAGAGACTAACCAATTTATTTGAGCATAAGCTTTCGTGAGCTACAGCTCACTTCATTGGATGCATCCAATGAAGTGAGCTGTAGCTCACAAAAGCTTATGCTCAGATAAATTGGTTAGTCTCTAAGGTGCCACAAGGACTCCTTTTCTTTTTGCGAATACAGACTAACACGGCTGCTACTCTGAAACCTGTCAGAGTGTAGGTAGCAGCTAGTGCTAAGGCTGCATAATGGTTTCAATTATATGCCCCTGTTTTCACAGACTGGTAAGTTATTAAAATAATTTACCTATTCAGAATGTACTTTTCATACTTGGTCTCTGTCCAAACACTATATTTTCTGGAAAGTTTCAGCAAAATCCTTTCATTGTCTTTTTAAATTAGGTGAGGAGGAAAACAAATACACCATCCTCATTTAAAGAAAATGGACTACACCAAATACTTTGAAACCTGAAGCATGGCATTAATGTGGCTTTTTGGTAGGTTTGGGAAAAAAATGAATGATCAAAGTTATGATAATTTGAAATAGGCATCATGAGCATACAGAGTATTAAACTGTGTTAGTCCTAGAGGTGTTAGATTACAGCCTCTTGAACCACCAGCTTGATGCCAAGGAGCTATAACCTAACCTATAAAACCTGGCCTATCTGAAAATGCTCTGCATAGGGGTACTCCACTCTGGCACATAGGCACAACAGACAGGCCCTGAGCCTCCATCCCCTCCTCTGCTGGCCTAGGGAGCTTGTTAGAAGCTGGGAACGGATGAGCCCATTAAGGAACCTGTATCAGTGGCATAAGTTAGCAGTGCCTGGAAACAGCTCTAAGTGGCTTTGCAGCCAGAGCCCCGACAAGCAGGAACTGGGTCCCTGACACCCACCTCTCTCATACTGAAATATTGCTCAGCCATGGGAGAGAACCAAGCCCATACACTCGCACTGTCAGACAGCTACACTTTTCAGTGTAGGTCAATATCCTGTTTAAGGTATCTGTCCTGCTGTCCATTTCTATGCCCTGCAAGTCCACTTGTGCCTGTACCCTCCAATCAAAAATTGTCTATTTGAATATATCAGCAGCATGTTACATATTCAATTTTAATTTCCCCAGCTATAGGGCTTTGAACCACAGAAAGCATGGGTGTCTCCAGGACAACTGTTGTTCTGCACCTATGGTGGGACAAAAATAAAATCTTTATGTTAATTTTTAGATCTGTCAGCCACCTTTGACCTCAAGGTTTAGTTGAATCAGCTACATTCCCTATTAGGGGCAGACAGGTTCAGTTTTAAGGGGGTTCCACTTTTCCCTTTCAGACAGGTCCCAGAAGATGGAATTATTCATCAGTCCAAAGGGCACTCGTGTGTGGAGTTCTGTAGGGGGCCTCTTCTGTCCCCATCTTATTGTCTGCTGGGGGGAAACTACAGCTTGGATAGTAATACCATCAGAACTTTTGGTACACAACTCTCTCTTCTTACATTAAACATGAGTGACAGTGTCTCTGATTTCCTTGTACTTGTCTGAGAATGAATTGAATGAAGCTCAGTCTGGACATAATTGAGGGAATGCTGGTGGTGAATGCTCTAGTTAAAGCTGAGATGTTGTTTCCCATCTATCGGCTTCTTCTCTTCTTCCCCCGCCCCAAATGTAGCAATCTGCATCTCATCCATATAATATTGGTCCCAATTTAGCTTTCTAACTAAAAATAAATAAAGGGACAAAAACTGAATGGTCCCAGTTGCAACATCCTCATTAACATTGCATTATATTTTCCCCTTGAACAGCCTCAGAGAGCACAATCAGTAAGGCTGGTCACAGGACAAGGTACCACTCAACCCGAGAAAAGCCAGTACAAACTGGGCCTGTGTTACTAACATATCTGTTTAGCTATGATGTTTCTATGCAGCTGCATGGATGATATCCTCCATGGAAGTCCTCTCCTTATTGATTCTTCTTGATGAAGCCAAGATGTGGGTCAGAAAGTAACATTACTGTCACTGCCTCCTGAGACAAAGATGCGTTAAGGGACAGAAATGTCCTCTTCTTGCCAACAAATAAGCAAACAACAAAATAAAACTTTAAACATGCTTTAAAAGCTGTTCAGGGATATAGCCACGATCGATAATAGTTTACAAAAATGTAATGTGCAGGTGAATGAAGCGAAAGGCAGGCTATCCATATGGGAGGGGAAGATTCAGCTAACTTTCACAAGGCTTGACAAAATTCTCAGAAATTTCAATAAATGCAAAAAATTATTGTTCTGGAAAACAGGTCAAGAATGAAAATAGAAGTTTTCAGTTTACCATGGGAAGCTTAAAAGGATCATCTCTTTGAATTTATTTGGCCTGTTCACTCGGTCATATTAGTACTTTCACATAGGAATAGAGTTGTATATGGATAATGTGATCATCCACAATTACATTAGCTGGATAATATAAGGTTTCAAAGGGATATAAACCCCCAAGTTTCAGAGCATAAGGCAACATGAATTGATGGGAGTTAGGAAGGAACTTCTGTTTTGGGGAAGTTATTCCATAATTGCTCATTTCAGGAATTTCTTGTATCTTCCTCTGAAACATCTACTGCTTACTGTCAAAGGTTGTATATTGGACTAGAAGGATTGTTGGGCCAGGCCTCAGGAGATCTGGTTTCCAGTTCCTGGCTCTGCCACAAACTTATTTTGGGAAAGTTACTTAATCTCTGTGTCTCAGTTCCCCCATCTGTAAAATGGGAACAATATGTCTTCTCTACTTAGTCTGTAAGCTTTTAGGGGCAGGAACTTTAAATATGCATGCGTACAGCACTTAACACAATGGGGGCCTAGTCTCAGTTTGGGCCTAAAGATGCCAACATAATTCAAATAAATAGCTTCCTTCAGAGAAAAAAAAGCAGCAAAGTCACTGTCTTTAGACTCCCAGCAAAGAGAGACCTCAATGTGTGATGATGAAAAATTCAGAGAAGAGAAAAATAGGATCAAAACCAGGTGATTTTCAGGTAAATGTCATTTACCTAGGTGTTCAAGGGCATTTCCACTATTAATGAAATTGAGTTGTGTGTGGGTGGAAGTGGGGTGGGGGGACAGAAGGGAAGGTACACAGGGACTATCTGGATCTTGAGTACTAAAGAGGAGGATCCAAGTCTTCTCTGATTAGGCTTGCTGCTCAAAGGAGGAGGTGAGGAGCAGTTGGGGGAAAGGCTTCAGGATCTTTAACTTTGTGGATCCAAAAGCTCAAACATGGGCTGCATGGGGAGGCTCAAAACCTGAAACAGCAGCTGTGGCCCGGCTGTGGGGAGATGAAGGACACCCGCCTATATCTCTACCCCTAGCCCAGTTACTCAGGACTGGTGCAGGGAAGGGTGGGTTCCCACTGTGAACGCCCATACTCTTGAGACAACTCTTCGTGTGTTCTATGAGGCAGCGGCATGTTCTGTTTCTTTTTTTAAACTTTCCTTTCTTTTTCAATTTTTTCTCAGTTGTATTCATTCACATCACGTAGGACACATCTTCCCTTCTTTCCTTCCTGGGAGGGAAGTGGCCACCGGGAAAAAAAAAATCACTCTGGGAATCTCATAGAATCATAGAATCATAGAATCATATAATATCAGGGTTGGAAGGGACCCCAGAAGGTCATCTAGTCCAACCCCCTGCTCAAAGCAGGACCAATTCCCAGTTAAATCATCCCAGCCAGGGCTTTGTCAAGCCTGACCTTAAAAACCTCTAAGGAAGGAGATTCTACCACCTCCCTAGGTAACACATTCCAGTGTTTCACCACCCTCTTAGTGAAAAAGTTTTTCCTAATATCCAATCTAAACCTCCCCCACTGCAACTTGAGACCATTACTCCTCGTTCTGTCATCTGCTACCATTGAGAACAGTCTAGAGCCATCCTCTTTGGAACCCCCTTTCAGGTAGTTGAAAGCAGCTATCAAATCCCCCCTCATTCTTCTCTTCTGCAGGCTAAACAATCCCAGCTCCCTCAGCCTCTCCTCATAACTCATGTGTTCCAGTCCCCTAATCATTTTTGTTGCCCTTCGCTGGACTCTCTCCAATTTATCCACATCCTTCTTGAAGTGTGGGGCCCAAAACTGGACACAGTACTCCAGATGAGGCCTCACCAATGTCGAATAGAGGGGAACGATCACGTCCCTCGATCTGCTCGCTATGCCCCTACTTATACATCCCAAAATGCCATTGGCCTTCTTGGCAACAAGGGCACACTGCTGACTCATATCCAGCTTCTCGTCCACTGTCACCCCTAGGTCCTTTTCCGCAGAACTGCTGCCTAGCCATTCGGTCCCTAGTCTGTAGCTGTGCATTGGGTTCTTCCGTCCTAAGTGCAGGACCCTGCACTTATCCTTATTGAACCTCATCAGATTCCTTTTGGCCCAATCTTCCAATTGGTCTAGGTCCTTCTGTATCCTATCCCTCCCCTCCAGCGTATCTACCACTCCTCCCAGTTTAGTATCATCCGCAAATTTGCTGAGAGTGCAATCCACACCATCCTCCAGATCATTTATGAAGATATTGAATAAAACCGGCCCCAGGACCGACCCTTGGGGCACTCCACTTGATACCGGCTGCCAACTAGACATGGAGCCATTGATCACTACCCGTTGAGCCCGACAATTTAGCCAGCTTTCTACCCACCTTATAGTGCATTCATCCAGCCCATACTTCCTTAACTTGCTGACAAGAATACTATGGGAGACCGTGTCAAAAGCTTTGCTAAAGTCAAGAAACAATACATCCACTGCTTTCCCTTCATCCACAGAACCAGTAATCTCATCATAAAAGGCGATTAGATTAGTCAGGCATGACCTTCCCTTGGTGAATCCATGCTGGCTGTTCCTGATCACTTTCCTCTCATGCAAGTGCTTCAGGATTGATTCTTTGAGGACCTGCTCCATGATTTTTCCAGGGACTGAGGTGAGGCTGACTGGCCTGTAGTTCCCAGGATCTTCCTTCTTCCCTTTTTTAAAGATTGGCACTACATTAGCCTTTTTCCAGTCATCTGGGACTTCCCCGGTTCGCCACAAGTTTTCAAAGATAATGGCCAGTGGCTCTGCAATCACAGCCGCCGATTCCTTCAGCACTCTCGGATGCAACTCGTCCGGCCCCATGGACTTGTGCATGTCCAGCTTTTCTAAATAGTCCCTAACCGCCTCTATCTCCACAGAGGGCTGGCCATCTCTTCCCCATTTTGTGATGCCCAGCGCAGCAGTCTGGGAGCTGACCTTGTTAGTGAAAACAGAGGCAAAAAAAGCATTGAGTACATTAGCTTTTTCCACATCCTCTGTCACTAGGTTGCCTCCCTCATTCAGTAAGGGGCCCACACATTCCTTGGCTTTCTTCTTGTTGCCAACATACCTGAAGAAACCCTTCTTGTTACTCTTGACATCTCTGGCTAGCTGCAGCTCCAGGTGCGATTTGGCCCTCCTGATAACATTCCTACATGCCCGAGCAATATTTTTATACTCTTCCCTGGTCATATGTCCAACCTTCCACTTCTTGTAAGCTTCTTTTTTATGTTTAAGATCCGCTAGGATTTCACCATTAAGCCAAGCTGGTCGCCTGCCATATTTACTATTCTTTCGACTCATCGGGATGGTTTGTCCCTGTAACCTTAACAGGGATTCCTTGAAATACAGCCAGCTCTCCTGGACTCCTTTCCCCTTCAAGTTAGTCCCCCAGGGGATCCTGGCCATCCGTTCCCTGAAGGAGTCGAAGTCTGCTTTCCTGAAGTCCAGGGTCCGTATCCTGCTGCTTACCTTTCTTCTCTGCGTCAGGATCCTGAACTCAACCAACTCATGGTCACTGCCTCCCAGATTCCCATCCACTTTTGCTTCCCCCACTAATTCTACCCGGTTTGTGAGCAGCAGGTCAAGAAAAGCGCCCCCCCTAGTTGGCTCCTCTAGCACTTGCGCCAGGAAATTGTCCCCTACGCTTTCCAAAAACTTCCTGGATTGTCTATGCACCGCTGTATTGCTCTCCCAGCAGATATCAGGAAAATTAAAGTCACCCATGAGAATCAGGGCATGCGATCTAGTAGCTTCCGTGAGCTGCCGGAAGAAAGCCTGTTCATGAGAAAGCCGGAAGAAAGCCTGTTCATGAGAACAGGCTTTCCCCAGACGATTTCCCATCTCTTCATGGTTCCAGCTTTATCACAAGTGTTACAGGGTAGATTCTGCGTCCTTTACTAATGCTATATAGTACCTTACTCTATGAGTTAGCCCGACTGATTTCAACCCACAGAGCATGGTACTGCTGAATGTTAGTAAGAGTTATGGAATCTGGCCCTATCAAAACAGTTTCTTTCATGATAATGCAGATCCCCAGGTGGCATAAATCTCATAGCTCCTTTCAAGTCACTGAAGCTATGACAATTTATACCTGCTGAGGATCCTCCCAGTGATATTTTAACCATGTAAGTACAGAAGCTGATAAATGGCACAAAACTGTGTTGGGTCAAGAAATGGGTGAGAGTTCATGGAAGTTCTTATTTATTAGAACATTTTTGCCCATTCCTAACAGAGTACAACACATTCTTTCAGTATTAACTAACACTGGCTACAACTCCTGTCTATTGCTTCTCCCTAAACCTGCTTTTTTCCTATTTGACTAAAATGGAACATGGCAGATTCTAGAGTCAGATTTGCAGCACTGTTAACCATCCTGGCAACAATGTCTTGTCAAGTCCAGTCAAGAATTCAGCTGAAGCAGCTCAGTAGTGCTAAAACAGCTTCCCTTTATCTCTGTCACTAGTTCCCCTGCCGAACACTCCTTTGGAAGACAGTAGTTCACTCACATAGTTTACTATACATCAGTGATTTTCAACCTGTGGTCCGCGGACCCCTAGACCTCTGCAGACTATGTCTAAGATTCCCAAGGGGTTCACACCTCAATTTGAAAATTTTTAGGGGTCTGCAAATGAAAAAAGGTTGAAAACCACTGCTGTACATTATGCGCTCAACCGTGCTTTTGGGCTCTGGGTAAGGGGTGGAGCACAAACGGCTTCACCTCAGGAGCAGCACTGCAACTCAGACCCACAACTACAAGAAAGAGTTTCCTCCCTGCTTCTACCTTGGCTTATAGTTGTTGGCTTATGTCAACAGCAAGTTAGGATACCCCCTTCACCAGCTCATCTATGCTGACCTCACATCAGGTAGGGGATGGCGAGAACCAAGTTGTTAGCTCTCCCCACTTATCTGCCCTAGGGGGGTGAGGGAAGGACAGCAATTATGTAAACCATGTCCTAATCTACCCTAAATTATTTTAATATTGAAAATGACACAAACAATTCAGAGTTAGTGGGCCAAATTCTGTCCTTAGTGATGCCCATTCAACTCATTAATATGCAAAAAGTTCAATCCCATAGTGGTACAAAGGAACTTTTCAATATAGTGCTCTATACTTTGAAGGGGTAAACACAATTATGCAGACAAAATTGTGAATTTAATTCATATTTTTAAGTAATTGAAGATGAAATGCAGTTATTAAAATTCCTGCTAAATAGCTCTGCCTGCAACACATTACTAGGAATTTTAGCTAATAAATAAGATATTTTGCATTTTGAAAACACTGTTTCTTTGATTTATCATAAAATTTCCAAGCAGTAGCACATCTTTATATGTTTAGCACACAGCGCTAGACTTAGGTAGTTATGGCACTTATATATAACAATGAGACAATTCAAAATGGCATATTGGTTATTCTTCTTATTCTAATTATTGAATAAAAGCTGAATTGGTCATTTTTTCCCATCTGCACTTGAAAATGTGTAGTCTTGTTCATAAAACAATGCAATTTGCAAGGGGGGGGGGGAATCAAGCTGCATACAAGCTTAGTCCTCAAGGTGTTTTCAGCTTTTCTGTTTATTTCTGCAATTCAGAATTATGCAGGAAGTCCTACAAATGGTGCAGCATGGAAATAATTGAATTGAAACAGAATAATTGAAACAGAAGATGTTTGGGGTGAAGTGCGTGGAATGGCTGACTGATATAGTTGGTGCCCATATATCAATAATCAGACTTCCTTCAGATTAACATTCATGTAAAAAAAAAAAAAAGCCAAACATAAAATGGCTTTGTCCAGCCTAAACTTATATAGAAGTAAAATACTAAGGCCAGCTTGCCTTAACCAAGCTGTCACTGGATCTTTTAACAGTAAAACTGGTCCAGAAAAGAGTTGATTTTTTAAAATTTCTCACAGAATTAGAAAACAACAACAACCCCACATTCCATGAATGTTTTGTTTTTCCCAACAAAGTCTAAACCGTAACATGTATACTTTTGTTTTTAACCCCTCTCCTTCATTCTTTCTCCACCCTTTTGCAGTGGTGAAAGAAGGAAGGGAAAATAAGAGAGAAAAAAGCAAGACACAAAAAACCCCAAACACATTACTAAAATATACTAGAATATATGACTTATTTTAAGATCCAATAAGTAGGAAGATCATTCAAATTGCAATAACTCCAGTAAATTTAATAGGGAATTCTCTTTTATACATTCCCCTCAGGAGGGAATAAAGACACCTAACTGCAACCTTGCTAAAGTCTCCCAGCTACCCAGAGTAGAATAAATTTCTTAAAATTTGAGTAAAGTCCTAAACGAAACAACATCTTCCACATGGAGTAAAACACTCATGCTGGAGCAGGGTTCGGCCTCAGAGCTTACAATCTACATTGCCTTGGGAGTAGAGCAAGCTTCTACCTAGATTGATTTATCAGATTACACTGCACTTCAGGGATAGAGCAAGCAATATATTTCCTTAGTTTTACCCCAAATAGGTCCTGGCCAATCAGCCCTCTCCATTTGACCCACACTCAAGTTTTAACACAGATTCTCAGTGTAACTCTTTCAAAACCAAGTTTCTGGATTTGTACACTCCGTGTGAAGTCACAAGAGGGACAAAGGGAACCAAATCACTCCATTTGCACAGATTTGACTCACTTTTCTAGACAGTGCCTTCATAGACAAGGTTGAAGTTACCTTTCCATTACAAGCTTGATATAATTTCACCAAAAATAACTCAACTCATCTTGAAGTTTCATATATGTAGTCTTATGTCAGGGTACTTTTTTTGGTGAAAACATTGAGGCAAATTAGACAAGGCATTTTGAAGTTATGAAAGTTAAAAATAAAAGTGATGTTTGAGCTTCCTAAAAAGTTTCCTAATGTTTTTGTCTCTTACTATCTCAAAAAGGACACGTCCTAGAACTTTAATTTCATATTAATCTGTTGGCCTTGGAAAGGCCTGTATCCCCTTTGATTATTTATGGAAAGCTAGTGGGTAGATTTTTGGCATGATCAGATAAGATGAATGCAAAACTTCAAAGTCCCATGGTACCTTTCTGGTTCTATGAGGCATAGTAATAAACAAACAAACACTACCACCTACATGCTTTCAGACTCCACGTGGACTTCAGGAACTTCCTGTTAGAAGCTCTGTTTTACTCTGAGTGCTAGTTGGCTTAAAACTTAGTTGTAGTAACCCAGTCAGTTACTAGATATGCAAGTGTGTGAGTGCAGCGTGAAGATGGTGGCAGATGGTCATCATGATCTAGGTTAAATAGTATGGGGGCAAGGAAAACAAGAGATAGGTTGTTATGACTCTTTTCCTTCTGGTTTGGGTTGCTCTCTGTCAAGGCAAGCCAGGAAGACGTCAGAGTCAGAGTTTGTGGGATTGGCCCATTCAGTTTCTTGTTTTCTTTACCCATAGCTTTACATTGGATTTTTTCCCTAATAGAAGTGGATTTCTTAGTGGATGTTACCTGATCTCAAAAGCAATTGCGAGTACATGGGTTTCCAGGACTATGGTGCTTTATTTGGTCTAAGTCATTGGAAACCACCAGTTTGCATCCTCTTTCCACTTTGCAGTTCACCTGGCTTTTCTCCTTTGCCTTCTCCAAAACTTACTCATGGCTTGGGAGGTTTTATATTGTTTTCTTTGCTTTGTTAAAATACAAGACACAACAAACAAGTAACAAGAGGAAGGGGGTGGAAAGAGAATAGGGCAACAATAACAGGATCATCACACATTTACATAGGCTAAATATAGGCACAGCCTGACAGCTCCACATTGTTTAAACATATTTTTCAAAATAAATAAATCAACTATCCCTGACCACCCCTCAGTCCAGTCATCATTAGATGATTGACTTATGGGCGACATCACAGCAAAAATGGGGAGTGAGGAGAGATTTGAAGGAGAGTGTGGTAGCCTTATGAATTAGTTCAGGGAGTACATACACAAGGGGTGCTGGGGAAAAAAGCACTGAGTCATTGGTGGGAGAAATGGACATATGGGGGTTCAAGACAGGCACCATTGCAAGAGTGAAAAGAACCTGTGGAGATCTGAAAGGAGATAAGATGGATGCAGCTGTATGCTAAAACCTCTTGGGTCTACTACAAGAAAATTTAACGTGACATGTAGGTACTCCATTTGTATAACCCATACATTTTACATCAGCTTTGAAAGATATGTCTTGATGAAGCAGGACATTCTGCTGTAACAGTACTGAGAAATTATGACATGCTGTTTCCCTGCAACTTTTCAAAAGTGCTTGCTGATAATTTCCTAACCCAGTACCACCAAACACGTTTGACACTTTAACTTGAATTAAGTAGATACAGAAATAGAAAGGAAGCTTGCATTTGCAACAACCTTTCCAGTACTTTTCTAAGAATCTGAGTGAACAGTGTTTGAATTCACATTGTTTAAAAGTATTTTTCAAAATAAATAAATCCACTATCCTCAACCATCCCTCAGTCCAGTCACCAGAAAACAATTTTAATTGAAAGCAGTGCAGCCTGTTATTATTTTCAGTATAAGACTTTCCATCAGCTTTACTTGTTTTTCTATTTTTAGTTCTGAACATATTTTTGATGCATATTTTACAGTGGGTCACCATTTTTCACTTTTTTTGTTGAAAAATGTTACACCCTCCCAAAAAAAGCCCCAACACTCCAAAATATTTCACACCAAATTATTACCATTAGCATTTGGCTGCAACTTTTGGTGAACACTGTAATGGAAAGGTGAATGAAAATGGGTCCATTTTGAACCTCCGGAAATAATGAAAGTGTGTGGGGGGGGAAGTTCCTGAGGCACATTGCCTCCCAGCTCTGTTTTGGGCAAGGTTCAGTTTAGACATTGACCCTTGCTTGGGGTGATGCAAAAGAGCACAATCTCAGTCCTAGAAGAAGTTGAGTTCAATTGTGTTTCCTCCCCTATACAGATGAGTAAGGGGAGGAGGCTGCAGGGAGCTCCTATGCAAGTGCTGGGCACAGTTGTAGTCTCTCTACCTACGTTAATACAAGGAATACTGAGGGCTAATGGAGCTAGCTCCAAAAGATGACCGAGAATGGTGAGGGAAAGGTGGGACTACAGCTCTGTCCATTTCTCATATGGGCCAGCCAAGCTGAGAAGCAGTGGAGATGTAATAGCAACTATGCTCCTCCTACAAGCTGGGAAGCTTCCCGAGGCAATGTGTCTTCTGGAGGTTCAATGCCTTCCAGAATGCCATCTTTGCACTGTCCCAAAAGAAGTCCTATGCCGAGAAAAAACAGAGCTGTCAGTGTTTATTATGAGTTATTTAAGAACCATTTATCAAACTGTGGTTAAAAACTATTTAAAAGAAAGAAAATATTCAGCTTTATATATGAAAATTGGTTTGCATATTTCACAACAGTAAATGCCCTGAGTATGCAAGTGTAAGCAGTGTCAGGATGAGCTCCACCCTGACATCTGGTGGTGAGGTGTGGCAAGTTGTGGAAAAGAACTTCAGGGGCCGATCTCATTTGCATAGGCACACCCACCACGCCTAGAATGAGACCATAGCTGCCCAAATGGTCACTTTGGCTGCTGTGGGATCCCCAGTGTCTCTGTTATTGGGGCAGGAAGAATAAATTGTTATTACCCTGATTATGGGAACTGTGCTTGGAACTGTACGTGGCCTTTTGTTCTGATGGAGGGATTCACCATCAACTAAGTAGCACTCGCTAGGCAAGGGTCATGGGTTCCAAAACTGTGTGAATGGAGAGAGGCTGGGGACAAGTATTAATACTTGGTGGCATGGGCCCCTTGGTGAGGGCCTTACATGCTAATTGCACTTCCTCCTCTCTCCACTGTGAAATATCAGAGCTAATTTTGATTTCATTAGAAGTCTAGCTATAGGCTGCTGAGCTCACTTTGGGCTGACAGTGCACCAGCACTGGGGCTCCCCTACTACAAGCTGAATTCACCTAAGAGCTGAAATCACTGAGTGTTGTGTTAAGTAGTGGGGGAGCCTGAAGATATATTGTGGAGCAGTTTGCGGGACGGCTGGTGAAGCAGTTCGACGTGGAGCAGTTTGTGGATGGCAGGAGCTGCTTGTGGGCCGTGGAGCTGAGCGAAGGAGTTCATGGGGCGGCTGGCGGAGCGGAGCGCAGCTGAGCGAAGGAGTTCGTGGGGTGGCTGGCAGAGCGGAGCGGAGCGCCACTATGGAGCTATGGGGCGGTCAGCTTCAGATCATGTAAGGTGCCTCTTACCCCCGTCCCATTTCCACCCAGGTTGGGAGGTAAAGCTCCGCAGATAAACTTTCGAACTCTGAGGCTGCCCTGATCAGGGACAGAGACTTTTTGGGGCATTGGACTTTTGGGACTTTGGGTGATTTGGGGTTGCTGGACTCAAGAACCAAAGGGAAAAGGGCATGCCCCAATTTGCTTGGGGTGGGTTTTTTTTGCTCATGGGTTGTGTTATGAATCCTGTTGGTGGTGTTTCCCCAACATAATGCCACATTGTTTCTCTCTGTTATTAAAAGGCTTTTGCTACACTCAGACTATGTGCTTGCGAGAGGGGAAGTATTGCCTCTTGGAGGCGCCCAGCGGGGGTGCTATATATGGTATATATTTGTCCCAGGTCACTGGGTGGGGGCTCGAGCCGGTTTGCATTGTGTTATTGGAATGGATCCCCTAGATATTGAACCCGGCCCTTGTTGCTGCCAACTCTGACGGGCAGAAGGGTTACACAAGGAACCATGAAGAGAAGAAATCTAATTATGCTTGTTGGACCTTATTTAGTTTAGCTTTCAGCTCATATTCAAGTTATTATAGCTAGAGCACAAACTCCATTATTTCCTGTTTTATGCTGTGGGAGATTTTTTAAGGGCTGTTTGTTAATTTCAATAATAGTAAAAAAAGGAGAAAAAGAACCTTGAAGAAAAAAACAACAACAACAAAAAACGAGAGGGTTAAACTTACTTGGGAGATAATTTGCATTACAACCACATTCCGATTCTCATCATCACACCAAGAATCATTAATGGGTTTAGCTTAATGTCAAATTGGCCCATCTCAAATCTGTGACATTTTCTAGGTAGCAACTCTCTGTTTCTCAGTCTCTAGCACTGTATGGTACAGCATCCTAGTATCTATTCCAACACTGCACTCATTGTCTAAGACAACTCACTAATTCAGTAACTCAGTGATTAATCAATAGGTTTCTGAGTTTGAAGACAGAAGTTTAGAGTGGAGGGGTTGTAAGCAAGGTCTTCAGCTTCTGTTCCTCCTTTCTGGGATAGTAGGAAGTGTTTGTGGCAAATTAAAAATGAAGCTCAATTAGTACACAAGTCAACAAGTCCAGCCCTTAATTGAGGATTTTACCCAAGTTAGGACTGAGTAACAACTGAATAAGAACTTAAGGATTTCATAGAATCATAGAATATCAGGGTTGGAAGGGACCCCTGAAGGTCATCTAGTCCAACCCCCTGCTCGAAGCAGGACCAATTCCCAGTTAAATCATCCCAGCTAGGGCTTTGTCAAGCCTGACCTTAAAAACCTCTAAGGAAGGAGATTCTACCACCTCCCTAGGTAACGCATTCCAGTGTTTCACCACCCTCTTAGTGAAAAAGTTTTTCCTAATATCCAATCTAAACCTCCCCCACTGCAACTTGAGACCATTACTCCTCGTTCTGTCATCTGCTACCATTGAGAACAGTCTAGAGCCATCCTCTTTGGAACCCCCTTTCAGGTAGTTGAAAGCAGCTATCAAATCCCCCCTCATTCTTCTCTTCTGCAGGCTAAACAATCCCAGCTCCCTCAGCCTCTCCTCATAAGTCATGTGTTCCAGACCCCTAATCATTTTTGTTGCCCTTCGCTGGACTCTCTCCAATTTATCCACATCCTTCTTGTAGTGTGGGGCCCAAAACTGGACACAGTACTCCAGATGAGGCCTCACCAATGTCGAATAGAGGGGAACGATCACGTCCCTCGATCTGCTCGCTATGCCCCTACTTATACATCCCAAAATGCCATTGGCCTTCTTGGCAACAAGGGCACACTGCTGACTCATATCCAGCTTCTCGTCCACTGTCACCCCTAGGTCCTTTTCCGCAGAACTGCTGCCTAGCCATTCGGTCCCTAGTCTGTAGCTGTGCATTGGATTCTTCCGTCCTAAGTGCAGGACCCTGCACTTATCCTTATTGAACCTCATCAGATTTCTTTTGGCCCAATCCTCCAATTTGTCTAGGTCCTTCTGTATCCTATCCCTCCCCTCCCACTCAATTTGACTCATTGAGTTCAGTGAGAGTTTTTCCATAGGCTCTGTAGCATGCTGCAGGTTGGGAAAAGCTCCTGTTCCATAGAGTCACCAACGGCTAGATTGTGCAACCTTCACTCACACTACTGCACACTCACTCACAGGAATTGACCCATTGGCTTTTGTGACTGTTCGCCATTGTGGGTTGAGTTTGTATGATGTAGCTCCAGTTTATTACTGGGAAATTACAGGATATAATTGGTTTCAGAGTAACAGCCGTGTTAGTCTGTATTCGCAAAAAGAAAAGGAGTACTTGTGGCACCTTAGAGACTAACCAATTTATTAGAGCATAAGCTTTCGTGAGCTACAGCTCACTTCCTCAGATGCATATCGTGGAAACTGCAGCAGACTTTATATATACACAGAGAATATGAAACAATACCTCCTCCCACCCCACTGTCCTGCTGGTAATAGCTTATCTAAAGTGATCATCAGGTGGGCCATTTCCAGCACAAATCCAGGTTTTCTCACCCTCCACCCCCCCACACAAATTCACTCTCCTGCTGGTGATAGCCCATCCAAAGTGACAACTCTTTACACAATGTGCATGACAATCAAGTTGGGCTATTTCCTGCACAAATCCAGGTTTTCTCACATCCCCCCCACCCCCATACACACACAAACTCACTCTCCTGCTGGTAATAGCTCATCCAAACTGACCACTCTTCAAGTTTAAATCCAAGTTAAACCAGAACATCTGGGGGGCGGGTAGGAAAAAACAAGAGGAAACAGGCTACCTTGCATAATGACTTAGCCACTCCCAGTCTCTATTTAAGCCTAAATTAATAGTATCCAATTTGCAAATGAATTCCAATTCAGCAGTTTCTCGCTGGAGTCTGGATTGGAAGTTTTTTTGTTTTAAGATAGCGACCTTCATGTCTGTGATCGCGTGACCAGAGAGATTGAAGTGTTCTCCGACTGGTTTATGAATGTTATAATTCTTGACATCTGATTTGTGTCCATTTATTCTTTTACGTAGAGACTGTCCAGTTTGACCAATCTACATGGCAGAGGGGCATTGCTGGCACATGATGGCATATATCACATTGGTGGATGTGCAGGTGAACGAGCCTCTGATAGTGTGGCTGATGTTATTAGGCCCTGTGATGGTGTCCCCTGAATAGATATGTGGGCACAATTGGCAACGGGCTTTGTTGCAAGGATAAGTTCCTGGGTTAGTGGTTCTGTTGTGTGGTATGTGGTTGTTGGTGAGTATTTGCTTCAGGTTGCGGGGCTGTCTGTAGGCAAGGACTGGCCTGTCTCCCAAGATTTGTGAGAGTGTTGGGTCATCCTTTAGGATAGGTTTTAGATCCTTAATAATGCGTTGGAGGGGTTTTAGTTGGGGGCTGAAGGTGGCGGCTAGTGGCGTTCTGTTATTTTCTTTGTTAGGCCTGTCCTGTAGTAGGTAACTTCTGGGAACTCTTCTGGCTCGTTCACCTGCACATCCACCAATGTGATATATGCCATCATGTGCCAGCAATACCCCTCTGCCATGTACATTGGTCAAACTGGACAGTCTCTACGTAAAAGAATAAATGGACACAAATCAGATGTCAAGAATTATAACATTCATAAACCAGTCGGAGAACACTTCAATCTCTCTGGTCACGCAATCACAGACATGAAGGTCGCTATCTTAAAACAAAAAAACTTCCAATCCAGACTCCAGCGAGAAACTGCTGAATTGGAATTCATTTGCAAATTGGATGGGAGGAGGTATTGTTTCATATTCTCTGTGTATATATAAAGTCTGCTGCAGTTTCCACGATATGCATCTGATGAAGTGAGCTGTAGCTCACGAAAGCTTACGCTCTAATAAATTGGTTAGTCTCTAAGGTGCCACAAGTACTCCTTTTCTTTTTGCGAATACAGACTAACACAGCTGTTACTCTGAAACCAGGAAATACAATGAATCTCTCAATGCTCCGGGCAAAAGGGGCAATTTACACACTGCACCACTGTTTAGCATGATTGTTCTTTCTGTGTAGGCTGGCATAGGTGAGGCCATAGCCCTATCTCTTGCCTGCCCCATATGGGTTACATTATATCTCTGGAGATGTAGGGAGCACAGGGACTTTGTTTGTCCTTAACTTTTGCATGAGGATAATGGTTTTTTGTCTCCTCAATGCCCTGCACACCCACGCAATGGCCAGAGACAATTTGGCCATTGTTGAATTACCTAATACAGTTAGAATAACTAATCTCTTTTCTTTTGCATCAGGGAAAAATAGAGTTGATGATTTTTTACAACTCAAATGAAATCATGATGTTTTATAGATATGTGTGTCATCCTGGGAGAAGGATTCCTTTAAGGCTAAACAATGTCTTCTTTTTTACTAATAACCTTTGAAATTAAGTTTGTTCTATCCTGAATTTTTGTGATTTTTTTTTTAACATAAGACTTTCCAGCAGCTCTTGGGCAGAAAATCCAAAATCATTTCATTTAATTAACATATTTATGCTAAAATACGTATTTAACCATGTATCTTACAGGAAGTCAAAGCTATAGACTTTCATTACCTGCAAGGTAAAGTTTTTAAAAACAATCTGCAGTTTGTCTTAAAGACTTAACAAAGGAGTATAGTTTAGGGTTAGACATTGAACAATAAATTACCCTGAATGCACTGTAACCTGAGGTACAATGTCAACCTGTAGTATTAAGCCAGGCTTCAGCTTATTACTCGGGGAAATGATTTCTGTGCACTTGTAGAGGAAATGATTCCTAGATGTAGCAAACACCTGGTTCTTGATTAAATTAAAAATCCAAGCAGAAGCTATGAAATTTGGTAATTAAATAAGTTATAACCAAACAGATGTGAAGCACATTAGATCTACACAGTTCTTAATCATCTCTCCTTATGTGGGTGTTCTCAATGCAGATGTTTGCTTTGGGAACAGCAGATACCTTAAGGGACTCATTACCACACAATACTTCTGGAAAATTTGGCACACGGTAGTTTAGGAGGGAACTTGTAGATTTTGGTATTGTGCTGGAAAGTGGGAGAACAAACCAAAACAAGACATTTAATAAAATAAACAAAAAAAGTACAGACAATTTATACAGCACTTGCCAGCTTTTAGGGGAACGAAAACCCTTGAGATTTTGCTGTTTTTTACAGGAATAATTAGTACCATCTAACCATTGAAATATCCAAACTCAAGGAAAGATTAAGGAAGAAGTACAATCCTTCTTTCACAGAGGGCAAAGAATCTGGCAAGGGAATGAAAGAATACCTCGAGGATAACAGAGTGATAAGGAATAGCTAGCATTGATTTGTCAAGAACAAATCATGCCAACCCAACTCAATTTCTTTCTTGGACAGAGTTACTGACCTAGAGGAAAGGGGGAAGCTTTAGACATGATACATCTTGATTTTAGTAAAGTTTCTGATACAGTCCCACATGACATTCTCATAAACAAACTCGGATAATGTGGTCTAGATGAAATTACTAAAAAGTGGCTGTATAACTGGTTGAAAGACTGTACTCAAAGAGTAGTTACCAATGGTTTGCTGTCAAATTGTGGGGACATATATAGTTTGGTCTGTCCTGGGTCTGGTACTATTCAATATTTTCATTAATCACTTTGGATAATGGAGTGGAGAGTATGCTTATAAAATTTCCAGATTACACCAAGTTGAAATGTGTTGCAAGCATTTAGGAGGACAGGATTAGAATACAAAATGACTTTGGAGAATTGGTCTGAAAATGAACAAGATGAAATTCAATAAAGACAAGTGCAAAGTAGTTCACTTAGAAAGGAAAAATCAGATGCGCTACTACAAAATGAGGAATATCTGGCAAGGCAGTGGTACAGCTAATAAGGGTCTGGGAGTTATAGTGGATCATAAATTGAATATGAGTTAGCAATGTGATGCAGTTGTGAAAAAGGTTAATAATCTGGGATGTATTAACAGGAGTGTCATATGCAAGTGATATGTCCGGTTCTCACACTGTAAGAAAGATGTGGACAAACTGAAGAGAGTCAGAGGAAAACAACAAAAATGATAAAAGGTTTAGAAAACCTGAGCTATGAGGAAAGGTGAAAAAAACTGGGCGCGTTTAGTCTTGAGAAAAGACAACTGAGGGGGAAATCTCCTTCACTAGAGGTTTTTAAAAACAGGTTAGACAAACACCTGTGAGGAATGGTCTAGGTTTACTTGGTCCTGCCTCAGTACAGGAGGGCTGGACTAGATGACCTCTTGATTGGATAGGTGGAATTTTCTATGGCGTAGTTCTACTGTACTGAAATTGGTCTCAGATCCACAACTTAGTTTTCTTTTACAACTATTCCCTTTGGAAGATAGGTTGTTTATATTTTCTAAAGCATTTGCATGAAAAAATGTCACAAAGTTAAGTGCTAAAAACAAACAAGGAGGGTTTCAAATTCCTAATCTCACAAAATAATAAATGGATTTCAATCTGATGTAGACAAATTCCTGGTAATAACAGTGCCATGGATAGGGATGCAAAAGCACACCAGCCGTTCTGTTGAACATAGAAGATAGTTGCTATTCTCTACAAGAGCCATTAAAATGAAGATTCCAGTTATCAAGCACACACAAAGGATGTGTGCCAGGTGCACAGATTGATGGATTCTACAGTGAAGCTAAAACTGAAGGTCGTGGATGGCATATAGTAAATTAGATATTAAAACAGATGGTGTATTGCTAGTCCACCTGGATTGAAAAGGGCATTTACTAGAATTATGCAATAATGCTACTCATTCCTCCCCCCCCTCAAAAAAAAGACAAAATTATACTTATTTGAAATTTTCCACATGCTTGGTGTAGGTTATTTGCATTTATGACATTTTGCTTTTCTCTGAAATATTCAGTAGCCTGGCCACTTCTCGTGCAAAAGCATAAAAACAAAAGACAAAGGAAAAACTACTTGAGTGAAATGTCATATTTAAGCAGTATTGTGGGGTTAATTACAAAGAAATAGAAAATATGGACAGTCACATGCACACACAGATAAAACTAAAATTACTGATAGGGTGCAGGGGGGCAAACAGGTAAGGAAGATGACAGGCATAGCAGAGGACCAGGGAGAGAAGCAGTGAGTGGGGTGAAGATGAGGCTGGTGCATCATGGTCAAAAATGGTGAAAAGATGGTCCAGAGGGGAAAAAAGTTGTCCCCGGTGTGGAGTGATTTCCCAGCTGGACATGTACAGAGAAAGCATTATGCATGCAGCTTGGAGTGTGAAAGGCAGGTCAGTTTTGGTTTGAGGAAGTAGCTCGGGACCTCAGCATTTTGGTAGACCATGTAAAGAATCATCATTCTTCCTGGGCTCACAGAATGCCTCACCCTATGGTCAAAGGAGAAAGGTCCACCTTAGCCAAGCTTTGGAGCACAAGTGGTGGTAGCAAAACGGGGGATAGCTGCAAAAGCATCAGAGATAAGAATACATAATCATTTTCACTGGGAGACAGTAGCAGAAGAAGGCTGCACCAGCAGCAGGATTGGGCTCCTGACAGCCTGGTGGCACCAACTGATGGCCCACATAAGAGAGGTCACAGGGAGCTATCATGCCGCATACACTGCTCTGAATCTTTGCAGTGGGATGTGGCTCAGTTGCAATAAGATGGGACAGTAGCAGGGGAGCCAAACCTAGGCACAAAGAGTGCATGGCTAGATGGGAAAGATCTGTGGCTCTGCACTGCTCACTTTATGTGGTCACAAGTCCAGGAGGAAGTGCTGAATATGCAGTGCCAACAAGTTATGCCACCACCAAGCAACACACTACTGAAGCAAAGGCAGTGACCACCAGCTCCTCTGCTTCCTCTGGCTCACCTGACAGTTAAATGATAAGAGTAATTAGACTAAAGCACTACATCTAGAGATGAGAAGGGATCTTTGGAGGGCTTATAGCATACTAAGAGGGGGTTCGTTACTGGAGTCTTGTTTGTTACAGTTTTAAGAAATCCCAATAAAATGTTTAATTAGTACATCTTCATCACAAATCCCCAATGGATGTAGCCTCTTTGATCAGGGTAGAACTCTATCTGCAATCTCTAACTAGATTCTTAACATAATCTGAACAGAGAGTCAGTTTATCGCCATCGATGGTGATCTTATTGTGCCACCAAAGCTTTTGCCAACCATGTTCAAAATAATTGTATTAGGTAAAACAATTAAAACTGAAACGGAAACCATTGTTATATGTAAGAATTGAGGATACCTAGTACATACAGTCCTCCTACCCCCCTGAGGGAATGAACATTGTAATATTTTTTTCAGAATGCTTGGACACCTCCTCACACACACATACACTAGACAGTATTGCACTGAATTTTTCCAGTTCAGATGGGTTTTTTTGCAAAAATATCCACAGTTGTATAATACTTAAAACATTTCTATAGTCCGATTGAATGGCAAATGGCACTTGCAACATTTTTCTGTGAATTTTCAAAAAAAGAAAGAAAGAAAAAAACCCTCTGTGGACACCAAGGAGGCAGATTCTGAATGATTTACATTTTTATTCAGAATATTTTGCACTTAAGACTGAGCATTCATAGTATTAAATTAATTGACTGTCTGCTGGTTCGGGCAATACATCTATTTCTATTCAGTAATCTTCCAGATGCATAACTAGTTCTATCTACCAGTAATGGTTCAAGAGATCCTGAGATTTTCATTACTGGTTATTAGGATACAGCTCATTTATTGCTTTTCTTCCAAGGTAGAGTCTAAGAAGAAAATGAAAGCATACACTCTACCTTAAATATTATAAACATTATCACACAAGGCTCCTCCTCAGTGGCACAATGTCAAAAGACAACAGGGAGATGGTTCCATTATCAGAAATGCCCATATGGGGCCAGAATGGGCCTGGCATTTATGTAGGGTTGGTGGTGAAGGGGAGGGTGCAAAGAACCATCTTCCTCCATTACCCACATAAAGACCAGCCACAGTTGAAATCCCTGTACTCAGGGCCTGCTTGCTTCCCGCTTCTCCAGGGTGCATAGTACTATTAAAAGAACGAGCAAAAGCCATTATGAGGGGAGACCATGTATCTGTCCTCCCTCCACTCACAGAGCTGGTTGGCCTCAGGCAGGAGGGAGCAGTAACCTGCTTCCACTGAAGAGGTACAGCTGTGGGCCTGCTGCCTCTGAATATGTGCCTCCCTGAGGCATTGTGCCTCTTGATGCTTTCCCTGGAACTGTGTGGCTTGGCTGAGCCCATGAGGCAGGGCTGTGCCTAACAGGAATAACTGAACCCTTTATATATGAAAGCTGATTCTTTCAAGCCTCAAGTTAGATGTTTATTTTTAAAAAGCAATATCTGCCACCAAGTGGAAAATGTTATCACTTCACCACTATTTATAGATTGTTTTAAGTAATGCTGAAAGAGTTAATCTTGCAGATATTGCTTGTTAGTTTCAGAGCGACATGGAGGTTTTCTGTGGCCCAGAGCAAAATGTGAAACAGGCTCAAAAAAATTAGCGCTGAGGCAAGGCTGAAGGGGTCAATTGGAGAACGAGCCCACCCTGAATTCACTCTGCAACAGTGGCTTCTGTCCAATGGGGCTGGGCCCAGCTCCCCACTTCAGGTGTTGTGACCACTCAGGTATGGCCTGATGGCTTCTCTGTCATGATGGAGGAGCTGCTGGGCCAGATTCCAATGAGTGGCATTGTGACCCCATTGCCAGGTTGCACTACCTCTCCATTTGAGGGCCCTTTCAAAAGGGAGGCCAGGGGCTAACTGCCTCTTCCCCTCTTCCCCACCCAGCCCCTCCGGGCAGTTCTATCCTGAATTCAATTCCTACTTCTGTCATAGATTCCATGTGTGATTTGGGGCAAGTCATTTTTTGTCAGCTCTCCATCTGTATAATGGGGATGATAATACTTCCTTTCTCCAACCCTTTGTCTGTCTTGTCAGGTTAGGCTGCAAGCAATTCAATGCTGGGACTGTTTCTTGCTATAGGTCTATATGGGTCCTAGCACAATAGAACCCCACTCTCATGTGGGGCCCACAGGCATTCTCATAATGATCAATATTAACATTTTGTTTCTGTTTTTCTTTTTTGATTTTCCCCAGACTTTCTACATTCTCCTCTCTTTTCTAAAATGCCATCCATCACTAAACAGTTGTGCTTGGAGTGAAAGTAAGGAAGACTCCAGAGTGAAGTTAGAAAGATAACAATTGCTTTTTTAAACATGCAGGTTTAACTGAACAGGAGAAAATAACTGAATCTGCACAAGCAATCCAGAGACCGAGAGAATTCCAGTTCTGTCTGGTTCCACAGAACACCAGCCCCACCTCAGTTCTTCAGGAAAGTATCAATTATTGATTGGCTAGTCACACTCTTGTTGCCGGCACCCAGTGCCAAGAGGCTGAACAACAGCTTGAGTGGTTTGTTACCCGGTGTGCTACACCCAATAATCACAACGGGGTGGAGAAGCAGAAAAGTTTATTTGCAGCTGCAAAAAGGTACAGGGAGAATAAAATTTTAAATTTTGCACAACAGAGCAGGAAGTTACACAGGCTTTTATACATTTTTTTTTCCAGCATACTTATCCAATAGCAAGCTGCTTCAAGTATTTATATAGCCAGCCAATCCAGTTCCCAGCTAGTTCCCTGATTCTCTGTATCATTTGTTAAACTCTACATAAAGCTGCTTTATTCAGCATTGTTCTTCCATATCTCCCCTGTTTGGCCTTGCTTAGTTTCAGGCAGTCTGACTCTGCAACATACTGTTGCAGATTCTCAGCATAACTGCTGTGTGTGCCTCCAGGCGGGGGGGCCAAGGACACTTGGGCCTAGTACGCAGAGCTGCTGCGAATGCCTCCAGGCGGGGGGGGGGGGGGGGCAAGGACACCGGGGCCTAGTGCGAGGGGGCTTCATTGACACTCGTGGTCTTCCATCCCCTCGAGTTACCTAGTGGCCATGCCCCAGTGTTCCCAACAACTCCCCCCTTTGAGAACACTCAACAGCCTTGGTTCTGAGTTTTCTCACTTGGGCTTGCTACATTGGAGATATTAACTGGACGGCAAGTTACATTTCCAAACCCCTTTTTTGTGGTAAGATTATTTGTAAGAGTTTTTTTAAAAGGGGAGGAACCATTACACCCACATTGCTGGCCTTGCCTTTTGGTCTTTATCCAATACACATCAGCCCACTGTGTAATAACACAGGAGCTCTTTTCCACAGGATGCCCATAGGGATCAGATTGGTTTTCGGTAAAACATAACACTCCCTTAGTGAGTACTGCAACTGAATACTCCTGGTCCTGATAGGTGGCTTGCTGTAAAGAGGTCTTGTTCCAGAACGGTGAGTCCGTTTTTTTCTGCTCTTTGGTGGTGGCTAATTCTGCTAGGGTCAAGGGCAGCATGTCAAGGGGCATTCCCGTTTTGGGGGACAGTGGAGTTGGAGCACACACCCAGCAATCAGTCTGGTTTGTTAAAGTAGCAACATGGTGCGCAAGCAAAACAAAGGAGTTATGCTCCCGATATGCACAATTTGGAAATACCAATACAAAGAATAACAATGTTACCCAATTAATTATTACCAGAGTCTTTTCAACCCAGGGTCTCCAGTACCTGGGTGGGCCCATTTTAGCATTAAGGTGCCCGCTATTTGTGCCTTTTAAACAGTAGCTTTAGCCCGAGATTGTCACTAGATGAGGAGTCAGCAGGTTGGACGGTCCACTGTTCTGCTGACGAGGGGGCAGGTACTGCCTTTAGACGAGCGTGATGGATCCAGTTCTTGTGTCCCTCGATCTTTGCCGCTGTATGGGAGATCAGCAGGACGGTATAGGGTCCTTTTCACTTTTTCTGGAGAGGCTCGTCTTTCCAGGTGCGAACAAGCACAGAGTCACCGGGCTGTAAGGAGTGAACGGGAGAGTCCAAGGGGAGAGGCTGGGAATCCTTGGTATACCTGTGAAGAGACAAGAGAACAGCAGACAGGGAACACATATACTGTGACAAAAAACCATTACCCAACTCCCATTCCCCTGACAGAACCGGGGTGCCATTCATGGGCCATGCCCTTCCAAACATAATTTCAAAGGGACTGAGCCCTAATCTACCCTTTGGGAGAACGCGGATACGGAGTAGGACGAGGGGCAAAGCATCAGGCCATCGCAGTGAGGCTTCTTGGCACACTTTTGAGAGATGCTGTTTAAGGGTCTGATTGGTACGCTCCACTACCCCACTGGCTTGCGGTCTCCAGGGCGTATGGAGTTTCCAGGGGATCTGTAAGGCATGTGAGATGCTTTGGATGATTTTTGACGTGAAGTGTGTCCCGTTGTCAGATTCCATCCACAGGGGGAGTCCAAAGCGAGGAACGATCTCCTTAACAAACTTGAGGGCCACTGTCCTGGCAGTGCAGTTACGGCATGGGAAGGCTTCTGGCCATCCGCTGAACCGATCCACTATGACAAGGAGATATTTGAACCCTTGGGTCCGGGGAAACTCAGTAAAGTCTATTTGCCACACTTGTCCGGGGCCCGGAGTGGGTTCTAGGGCAGCTGGTGGCACAGGATGTCCCGGTCGGGGGTTATTCTTTTGGCAGACTAAGCAGTCCGCTTGTACCTGGGCAGCCAGGGGTCGGAGTCCGGAAGTGATAAAGTATTTTTCCATTAGCTGGATAAGTGCTTCCCTGCCAGCATGAGTGGTTTGATGTAGTTTCTGCAGCACTGGCCGGATTAGGCCCTTTGGTAAGAGGACCTTCCCTTCTGGGGAATGGAGCCATCCCTCCTTTTCCCGGAGACTGAGTTTGTCAGTTAGCTGTTTCTCCTCCCCAGAGTACTGAGGGGTTGGAAGCTCCCCTACTGATGGGATAAGGGCATGCATATGGGCGTTCTCAGCCTGAGGGGATGGCAGGGTGGCAGCATGCTTAGCCTCTCTATCTGCCCGGGCGTTACCTCTGGCCACATCTTGATCCTCCCTTTGATGGGCTTTACAGTGTACCACCGCCACTTCCGAGGGGAGTTGTATGGCTTCTAGGAGCCGGAGGATTTGGGGCCCGTACTTGACTGGGGAGCCTTGGGCTGTCAGCATTCCCCTTTGCTTCCACAGGCCAGCATGAGCATGCAGCACACCAAAAGCATACTTTGAATCAGTAAAAATGTTGACCCGCTTTCCTTTTGACAGTTTAAGTGCACGGGTCAGGGCTATTAGTTCGGCAAGCTGGGCAGAGGTCCCAGCAGGCAAACCTTCAGCTTCCACAGTGTCATGGAGGGTCACAACAGCATAACCCGCCCTCCTTTGCCCATCTATTACAGTACTGCTACCATCAGTGTACCACTCATAATTTGCATTTGGGAGAGGTACATCCTTTAAATCCGGACGGCTGGAGTACTGGACATCTATGATTTTTAAACAGTCATGTTTCTGTTCCTCTGTTTCTGGCAAGAGAGTGGCTGGGTTAAGGGAGGGGCAAGGCTGTAGGGTGACTTTAGAGTTCTTTAACAGCTTAGCCTGGTACCGAGCAATCCGAGCCTGGGTGAGCCAAAGCCCTCCCTTTGCATCCAATAAGGCTCGGACCATATGGGGAGTATAGATTTGCATAACCCCTCCCAATGTTAGCTTCTCGGCTTCCTTAAGCAATAGGGCAGTAGCTGCGACCGCCCGTAAACATGCCGGCCAACCCTTTGCAACCTGATCCAATTGCTTAGAAAAATAAGCCACAGGACGCTTCCATGCTCCTAACAGCTGTGTGAGCACTCCTAGGGCCATCCCGCTTTGTTCATGTACATACAACTGAAACGGCTTAGAGAGATCTGGCAGGCCCAGAGCTGGGGCTTCCATTAATTTTCTTTTTAGGATTTTAAATGCCCTGTCAGCCTCTGGGGTCCAATAGAAGGGGTCATGATCTGCTCCTTTTACACAGTCGTACAGGGGTTTAGCCCACAGTCCAAACTCTGGGATCCATATCCTGCAAAAGCCTGCCATACCCAGAAATGCCCTGAGCCGCTTACGGTTACTTGGGGTAGGAACTTGACAGATAGCTTCCTTTTTTTTGCTTGAAAGCTGACGCTCCCCTTGCCGTATGTGAAACCCGAGGTACCGTACCTCTGGGAGGGCAATTTGAGCCTTACTCCGTGCTACACGATATCCCCGGAGTTCAATAAAATTCAGGAGGCTCACGGTGGCTTTAAGACAGGGTTTTTGGCCCACAGTGGCAATTAACAAATCATTTACATACTGCAGAAGGAGAGCCTTCTTATTATCCCACTCCTGTAGGTCCCTGGCCAGAGCCTGGCCAAATAGGGTGGGAGAGTTTTTAAATCTCTGGGCCAACACTGTCCAGCAAAGTTGCTTTTTAACCCTTTTTCGGTCCTCCCACTCAAAGGAGAAGATCTCCTGTGATGGGGTGGCAACTGGGATGGTAAAGAAAGCATCTTTCAGATTAAGGACTGAAAAATGGGTATACTGTCCCCCTATAGAAGCCAATAAGGTGTACGGGTTAGGGACAAGAGGGTGCAGAGTCTTAACCCGTTCATTGACTGCCCTTAGGTTCTGTACCAGCCGATACGTGCCATCAGGCTTCTGTACGGGTAGAATGGGAGTGTTCCAGGCTGACTGACATTTCCGGAGAATACCATACATTAGGAATTGATCTATAGTTTCCTGTAAACCTTTTCTGGCTTCCCTCTTGATTGGATACTGTTTTACTTGCACTGGGCCTTTCCCTGGTATGAGCTGAATAGTAATAGGGGTCTGGTGGGTGGCCTTTCCTGGAATCCCTGATGCCCACACGAGGGGGTACACCTGGTCTTTCCACGGGCTCCATTCTGGGGCTTGCATGGCTGAGGGCTCAACTGCAAGGGTCATGATCCAGGCATTCTCAGGGGGTAAGGTAAGGGTTATTTCGTCCTCAGTAAAATGCAGGGTGGCACCGAGGCGACAAAGTAGATCCCGTCCCAGCAGAGGTGTTGGACACTCAGGGAGGTATACCAGCTTGTGGGATATAGTCCTGTCTCCCAAAGCACATTCCGCTGGGGCATACACTGGGCACTTGGTGTCCCTGCCTGTGGCTCCCACCACAGTAAGGGAATCTGCTACTGGCAACTGAAGAGGCTGATTTACAGCAGTTCGGGCCGCTCCAGAGTCCACTAAAAAATCTATTTCTGAGCTTCCCACCCGCATCTTTACTCGGGGTTCCGGGGGTAGGGTGGTCCGTCTCCCCTGACACCCCTATTCCTGCTTCACCATCGCCATCATAGGGGCACCCCCCTTTTCTTTCCTCTTTGGGCACTCATTTTTCCAGTGTCCCTTCTGTCGACACAGGGCACACTGGTTGCGACCCAGTCGTCTCTCCTGCAGGCCCGGACGGTCGCGTCCACGGCCCCTTCCTCCCCGGCCACTTCTCTTAGTGCCGGCCTGTACCGCTGTTACCATCAATCTCACTTGCTTTCTCTTCTTCTCTGTCTCTCTCAGACTATAAGCTTGGTTTGCAGTCTCTAAAATTTGTGCCATGGTTATACCCATTAAATTCTCCTTTTTCTGTAACTTTCTTTTAATATCAGGGGCTGCTCTGCTCGTAAAAATTTCCTTAATAATTGACTCAGTTGCCTGATCATCGGGGTCTGCATTAGTGTTCTGTCGAATGGTGTCCCGAATACGCTGTAGAAAGGCCCCTGGGCTTTCTTTTAAATCCTGCATTACTTCATATGGCTTTGCCCAATTATTATGTCGGACAGCCGAGTGACGGAGTCCATGCAAAAGCAACTCCTTATAGGAGGTAAGGCGGGTCATATCCCCATGATCATTTGGATTCCACCTGGGGTCTGCTCGGGGGACTTGTGCATCCGGGTCAGGGACATTAATACGATCCCGGTCATACCGTCTCTGTGCCTCCTCCCTTGCCTTGGACACAACCTGTTGTCTTTTAACCTCAGACAATAGGGTTCGCAGGAGGACGTTACAATCATCCCAGTCCAGCTTGTGACTACTGAGGCACCCCTCAAAGACTGATATAAACCTGCTTGGGTTGGTGGAAAACTCTCCTGCCTGTGCTTTGAAAGCAGCCAAATCCACAGGATTAAAGGGCACATGAGTATAAACCTGCATAGTTGTGGCAGGACGCCTGTCTGATCCAGACCGGGCGACTTTAGTTTCAGTGATTAAGGGGTATAGGCCAACCACTGGGGACTTACAAGGTGTGGGTGTAGGGGCCGAAGGGGACACCGGCTCTGCCATTACAGTGGGGGTGGGGGTCTGGGGACTAACATTAGCTGCTACCAAACCAGTTAGAGTCAGATTACAGTGCTGTAAAATATCTGGTCGAGTACATAAAGTCAGAAACAAATGCGCATACATATGTTCATTCCATTTACCCATTCACTGACAGAACAGGAGTAACTGAAGGATTGTGTTGTAATTAATTGACCCTCCTGGTGGCCACCACTCCTGGTCCTCTAGTTGATATTGAGGCCAGTCAACTGTACAGAATCGTTTTAATTGGCTCTTAGTCATCGGATCCGCACCAAATACCTTCCAGTTTGCTAGAATGCACTCTAGGGGCGTACACCGTGCCCTAACCTCTGAGCTCTGTCCCTGTCCCATACCTACAGGGTAACTCTGGGCATCCCCAGGTTTCAACAGAGCATATAATCCGGATTTTAAAAGGTTCCTACCTTATCCAAGGGACCGGTTCTTCACCGCCGTCCTGTAGCTGCTCCTCCCCCACGTCTAAGGGACCGGTTCTTCACCGCCGTCCACAACAGCTTCTCCACTATATGAGTGCGTTGCACCGTTGTGCCCTCTGGGGTCGATCAAATCGCGTCTCCTCCGAGGCCCCCGATGAACTCACCGGTGCGCGCTGGGCGTCGGTTCTCGCCGCAATCCTCGACCTCCAGGAGGGGTCCGGGCAAGGCTAAATTGCAGCCTCGAGCCCACCCAGGGAAGCCAAAAGCTGTTGCCGGCACCCAGTGCCGAGAGGCTGAACAACAGCTTGAGTGGTTCGTTACCCGGTGTGCTACACCCAATAATCACAACGGGGTGGAGAAGCAGAAAAGTTTATTTGCAGCTGCAAAAAGGTACAGGGAGAATAAAATCTCGAATCCTGCACAACAGAGCAGGAAGTTACACAGGCTTTTATACATCCTTTTTCCCAGCATACTTATCCAATAGCAAGCTGCTCCAAGTATCCATATAGCCAGCCAATCCAGTTCCCAGCTAGTTCCCTGATTCTCTGTATCATTTGTTAAACTCTACATAAAGCTGCTTTATTCAGCATTGTTCTTCCATATCTCCCCTGTTTGGCCTTGCTTAGTTTCAGGCAGTCTGACTCTGCAACATACTGTTGCAGATTCTCAGCATAACTGCTGTGTGTGCCTCCAGGCGGGGGGACCAAGGACACTTGGGCCTAGTACGCAGAGCTGCTGCGAATGCCTCCAGGCGGGAGGGGGGGGGGGGCAAGGACACCGGGGCCTAGTGCGAGGGGGCTTCATCGACACTCGTGGTCTTCCATCCCCTCAAGTTACCTAGTGGCCATGCCCCAGTGTTCCCAACACTCTGATGTTAGGACACTGTCAGGATTGAGCATCTTCACCTGAGTTTGAAGACTAGCAGGCCCACCTTCCAGGCAGATTAATGAGTTTAGCTGGATTGTGGTAGGATTGTTTTATAGCCTGAAGAGAACCAGCAGACCTGCATTTAAGCTCAGCAGCAGGTCGCCAGCTACTCAGTGCTTATCCCTGCACTGAGATTGCTCCTGTTCCTGCCTCATTCCTGACCTGTTCTCCTGGCTGGTCCTTGACCCTTCGCTCTGGGTTCCAGGTCTGACTCTTGGCTCTGACTAGCACCCATTTTCTTAGCTGCTGACTCCAGCTCTGACCAACAGGCATGACTCCTGCTATCTCCATTAGGCATGTCTGTCCATGCCCTGATCATGACACACTTGTTCCAGGAAATTTAAGTTAACCCTTCAATGGGTATTGTATACACTGCACAGTAAACCCAGAAGATTCTCACAAGAGAAAGTAGCCAAGTCAGTGGCTCAGATTTGGTTGTAAGAAATTGTTACGGCTCTGGAAGACTCTCTGGACTGTGCATATACTGTGAATAGAAATTGCTGCAGAATATAATCACCTGGCTGCCCCTCAGTCATTTGACTCATTTGAGCAATCTGATCTATTTTTCAGTCATGCCTGTAGTCTTTAATGAAAAGAAATTAGCAAGTACAAAGAACCATGTCTTAGCACTACGCTATCCCATCTATTTGGTTATTTCAAATGCTATCAAATGTAATTATACAGATAGAGAACTGAGGCACAGACAAAGTGATTTGCCCAAAATCACATATGGAATCTATGACAGAGCTGGGAATTGAATTCAAGTCTCCCGAGTGCTCATCTAATCACTTGACCGCAAGACGATCCTTCTTCTCTGGCTTTTTACAATAGAGATGCTAGATTTTTTTTTTTGAGTTATATAGAATTCAGGTACAGATGAGGAATGTAAAGAGTTTCTATTTGCAAGTATGAAGCCAGATGAAGTGTGCAGTGGCCTTTTTAAAGTGTTTAGACTGGAAGATATGTATTCATCTATGGAAAATCAAAGATATACTTCCCCTGACCTTAGATAAAATCCAGATAAAAAAAAGTATCTGGATGTACAGAAGGTTTAAAAGGCCTGGCTTCCACATAAACAATTGTTAACAACTGAGGGATCAATGTGTATGTAGCATTGTAGATTATACAGGTAGTTGTATACAGTTCTGGCATCCTTATATTCACTCTCATCCTGGGAAGAGGTCTGTCTTTTTAATGTACTGTTGATTCCAGCTCACTTGGAGGTATCTGGTTTGCTCCACAAACAGGTTCAGACTTGCCATGAAGTGTTCATCCAACCTGTTGTATTGATATATCTTCACACCAATGAAGTTGTGGTTGTGGGGGATGTTTGGCATTTTGGACAGTGTCTTCTGGATTTGTTGTTAAGGTGTCTCCCTGGATGATGGAAAAACAATGTACTAGGATGTGGAAGTGATATGAAATAGAATAGAAATATTATAATGGCATTTCATACATCATTGGTCTGATCTTACCTAAGTTGTGTCTTACCTATATTCAAGTTGTGGTCACCTATGTCAAAAAGTATACAGCAAATTGTAGGTCCAGATGTTAAGATTAATCTTTGTTATATTTATATATTAGAATATATTTTTTTAATATGCACATGCATAATGTGCATAATTATTGTGATCCTGGGTATACATGATACATACAGGAGCAGAAAGCTGGTTAGATGTCTACCTTCCCAGCATGGGTAACATGAATTGTCATAATTGTTGGCACAAATTGTGTGTATTTTTAAATATCCAGGCCTTAAGCATGATCTTGCCCATCAGTATAAGCAATGAAAAGCCAATCCAATTAAAGTTAAATTCCAAGCTCTTATTGGCTGTGTACAATTCCATTCCATTCTGCAGAGGCACATTTGAAAAAGTAAATTTAATTATTCTTTTCCCACTTTGTGGTAAGTGAGTGTTAGGATATAGATATTCAGGCCTGTCTGAAAAGGCCTATACTCTAAGAATTTAGGTGTATTCTTATCACTTGGCTAATTATAGAGGTATAAAAGAATCAAAATCACTATCTGCTGGTGTAAGGGCCTTCTCTTACTGTGACAGTCTGAGGCCCTGTTCTTAGGCTAAGGCCTTTGGCTAAGCAGCAGAGGCAGCCATAAGCTGGGAAGCGAACGGTCACATCCTCACATTCCAAACTAGTCACATTGAAATAAGGTGCTATTGGGCTGTTAGGCACTATCAGGACAGGATTGTATTCCTATCACCTCCAGAGAAAGGGAAGTGCCTAGAAAATGTAAAAGGAAACTTAGTTTGATAGCATCCTGTCTGGCAAGAACTCACTTATCAATAGCTGGGATGTGAAATCTTCACTTCTGTGTTGTCTTGTCATTGTAGTTCCCACTTTGCTATTGTTTGTCTGTATAATCTCTGTCTGGTTCTGTGATTGTTCCTGTCTGCTGTATAATTAATTTTGCTGGGTGTAAACTAATTAAGGTGGTGGGATATAATTGGACAATATGTTAGGATTGGTTAGTTAAATTTCAGGAAAATGATTGGTTAAGGTATAGCTAAGCAGAACTCAAGTTTTACTACATAATCTGTAGTCAATGAGGAAGTGAGTGGGTGTGGGTGGGGGTGGGCATGGGCATGTGGGTAAGGGAAATGGGAGCAGGGAATGGGGGTAAGAAAATTGGAATCATGTTTTGCTAAAGGGGGAAATGGGAACAGGGAATGGGAGTAAGGAAGTTGGAATCATGTTTGGCTAAGGGCAGGAATGGGAACAGGGACACAGGTGTAAGGCTCTGTGGTGTCAGAGCTGGGAAGGAGGATACTAAGGAAGGAAACTGGAATCATGCTTGCTGGAAGTTCACCCCAATAAACATCGAATTGTTTGCACCTTTGGACTTCGGGTATTGTTGCTCTCTGTTCATGCGAGAAGGACCAGGGAAGTAAGTGGGTGAAGGAATAAGCCCCCTAGCAATGAGGTATTCTGCTGTTTGTAAAAGCATAGTGCAGAAGGAGGTAGTAAGGGTACATCACATTGTAGTACAACATTACACTACTATAATGTCTTTTATGTGATGAACTCAAAGAGCTTTGTGAGCATGATTCACCTCAGCCTGACTCTCTGATGTCTCCTCTCGGATATCTCATTAGCCATTTAACATGGCAAAAACCAAATTGCTGATCCTTTCCCCAGAACCTCCTCTCTCTCCATTCTTGGTCAGTGATACCATCCACCCTCCTGCGGTGATTCGTTACTGTAACCTGGGAAGCAGGGAGGCTCCTCCCTCTCCCTAGTCCATCACATCCCAGCCACCTCCAAGCCCTATAATTTCTTCCTTCCTGGTATCTAAGATCTGACCTTTCTTTCCTGACAAGACAGCTGAAATACTTCCCCTATCTCAGTTACGATAACCTCCTCCTCTCTGGTCTTCCATACACAACATAGTTGCTAAAGTAATTTTCCTGCTGCATCAATCTAATCATTTCTTTGACTGCTTCCGTTGGCTCCCCCAGTTTCACTGCATCAACATCCAGTTTCTTCTTGTCACCTTCAAGGCCCTGCATAACTTTGCCCCTTAACTGCACTTGTCTTTCTCTCACCTCTGCTAAAGATGTTACCCTATTTGTCTACTTGTCCCTCAACTATCACTTTGTTTTCAGCACTCCCTTCCTGAGCTGGTCCTCAAAACTATGACCCCTTCTCTTTCAAGTTCCTCCTAAACCTGGCTTCTGCTGCAACTCCAACAGAAAGTTAGCCAGCTAAGACTTCTTATTTCTTTTACCAAGAAATCACTCCACTATGTTGTGCCCTTGCTGAGTAAATATATTCTCTTAATGATGTAACCCTTGGCCTTCCTTCCTCAACCGCAACCTCACTCTCTTGTTAATATCATTTGTGATGTTAGTTAGTAAGATTCCTGGGGCATGGACCATGACTTGTGTGTTGGGAGACACCTAGCACTATTGAATGCTATATGAAATAATTCCCCAGATGAAAAATACCTAAAACCAGAGTTAAGGGTGAGTATTTCTTGGTAATTTAAGAACAAAAACATTACAGGAACATTGTAATTATCTCAAAAATCAAGCTTTAGAAACCTAGGAATTCAGATTTAAGGTAAAACTTAAAAGATATCCAAGGTATGAAAATGCACAGTTAAGGCACTCAGTAACCTTAACTCTGCCTCTCTGCCTATAGTGATGCTATGGAACTACCATACAGTTATAATCAGTACCTAATAGTGTTTGTTGTTCCAGATTAGATTAGGCTGACTTTTAAAGACATTAGATTTTTTTCATTTTTGGTTTCCTCACCAAAACAACTAACCCTCCCAACTTTTCCTCTGAGAGAGGTAACTATTGTCTCCATTTCATGGAGGGGCGACACTGAAGTACAGAGATGGTAAATGATTTGCTGAAGGTCACACAGCAAGTCAGTGGCAGGGCTGAAACTAAATCTCAGATCGCCTTACTTCCAGTTGCTCTGAGCAGTAGGCCTCTATGGGATGTAGTTCAACACAGGTCACTGGAAGCAGCCTTACACTTCTGTTAGCAGTAGTGCGACCATACCAATACAGAAGAGCCCATAAAAGAAGAGTAGGGAAAGGGGAAGTGAAGTAAAAAGGGGCTAGATCCTATTTTAATTTTCTTTACCATATATAACCTTCCAAAATTAGTCTGGTGTTTCTAGATAGTATAAGACAGTTTGGATAAATGCTTAGTTTAGGTTATAAGAGGTCTAGGGTATAATCTATTTTTTTCTAATTGCTTAAACTCCTACACTGGCGTTTTTTTTTTTTTCTGTGTTGAGCGAAAATGAAGGTTTCCATTTGCCATTAAGAAGATGACATATTAAAATGGAGGTTTGATAAAACATACAAATAATATTAAAAATGAGAAACATTTGAGTGAGTAAAATATAAAAAGAAGGTTACGAGGTGGAATAACCTGTTTTGGCAAATACTTCATTTTAACATAAAAATGCACACGAAGGAAACTGATTTTGATGCAGTAGATTTTGTTGCCGGCACCCAGTGCCGAGAGGCTGAACAACAGCTTGAGTGGTTCGTTACCCGGTGTGCTACACCCAATAATCACAACGGGGTGGAGAAGCAGAAAAGTTTATTTGCAGCTGCAAAAAGGTACAGGGAGAATAAAATCTCAAATCCTGCACAACAGAGCAGGAAGTTACACAGGCTTTTATACATCCTTTTTCCCAGCATACTTATCCAATAGCAAGCTGCCCCAAGTATCCATATAGCCAGCCAATCCAGTTCCCAGCTAGTTCCCTGATTCTCTGTATCATTTGTTAAACTCTACATAAAGCTGCTTTATTCAGCATTGTTCTTCCATATCTCCTCTGTTTGGCCTTGCTTAGTTTCAGGCAGTCTGACTCTGCAACATACTGTTGCAGATTCTCAGCATAACTGCTGTGTGTGCCTCCAGGCGGGGGGGCCAAGGACATTTGGGCCTAGCACACAGAGCTGCTGCGAGTGCCTCCAGGCAGGAGGGGGGGGCCAAGGACACCGGGGCCTAGTGCAAGAGGGCTTCATCGACACTTGTGGTCTTCCATCCCCTCGAGTTACCTAGTGGCCATGCCCCAGTGTTCCCAACAACTCCCCCCTTTGAGAACACTCAACAGCCTTGGCTCTGAGTTTTCTCACTTGGGCTACTTATTTTTTACAATATGACTTTGCATAAGCACTTTGTGATAGCCTGAAGAGAATGACTTATTAACTTTTGCAAAAGGGCCCTAACACATGATACTGCACAGCACAATACCAGTAATACAAGCAATACAGGAAAGAGAATTTTCAATAGCAGGCTAAATAAACCACCAAGCCAAGACGACAAACCCCAGCCTGAAAACAAGGTTTGCAACTAATTGTTCTCTGGGGCAGTATAGGCAACCTGTGCTCCGGCTCGGGCATGGGCCTCAGCCTGTACCACCTTTTTATAGATTTCATAACTGCTATCATTTACATATACACAACATTGGGGCCCGATGAGGGCACACACCCCTGCTTGGGATGCCAAGAGATAGTCCAAAGCCAGCCTGTTTTGGAGGGAAAACGTCCTGAGCTGCTGTACCTCTTTATTTAATGTTTTTACTGCTGACCCTAAATTACTAACCGAGTTTTTTAACTTTAAGGCCACCTTCTTAAGTACCATCTGCAGCCTTACAGTATAGCGGCCTATGCATGCCATGGCTGGCCCAGTAAACAGTGGTGCTATTCCCAGTACAGAGCACCGTACCAGCTTCTCGGTTGTGAGGGGATTCTTCATATTGCCCTCTAATGCCGTAGTCAGTCGCCGCAGGGTCTTTTCTCGTGACTCAACAGAGGTGTCTCGGGCATTTTTAATCTTTTCTTTGGGCAGTGTGGCAGTTATGGAAAGATGAGGAACTCCATGAGCTATATAACAGCTACCTGTCCAGTTGGCTGGCGGCACCTTGTAAGCCTTTCGGCCACAAACAAAATAGTGACTTTGTAGGGCCCAGTAAGGACTGTTTCTTAAGGGGATTCCTGGGATATTTAAGGCTGCTTTTCCAAACAGTTCATATGCCCCTAGGGGGGCATCCCATCCTCCTGATTGGGTACAAGTGGGGGCATTTCTAATTGTGCCATTCAAATTACACTCGCCATAGGGATCACTACAAACCCACCATTGGCTTGCTACATTGGAGATATTAACTGGACGGCAAGTTACATTTCCAAACCCCTTTTTTTGTGATAAGATTATTTGTAAGTGTTTCCCTAAAAGGGGAGGAACCATTACACCCACACCGTTGGCCTCCCCTGTTGGTCTTTATCCAATACCCATCAGCCCACTGTGTAATAACACAGGAGCTCTTTCCCACAGGATGCCCATAGGGATCAGATTGGTTTCGGGTAAAACATAACACTCCCTCAGTGAGTACTGCAACTGAATACTCCTGGTCCTGATAGGTGGCCTGCTGTAAAGAGGTCTTGTTCCAGAACGGCGAGTCTGTTCTTTCCTGCTCTTTGGTGGTGGCTAATTCTGCTAGGGTCAAGGGCAACATGTCAAGGGGCATTCCCGTTTTGGGGGATAGTGGAGTTGGAGCACACACCCAGCAATCAGTCTGGTTTGTTAAAGTAGCAACATGGTGCGCAAGCAAAACAAAGGAGTTATGCTCCCGATATGCACAATTTGGAAATACCAATACAGAGAATAACAATGTTACCCAATTAATTATTACCAGAGTCTTCCCAACCCAGGGTCTCCAGTACCTGGGTGGGCCCATTTTAGCATTAAGGTGCCCGCTATTTGTGTCTTTTAAACAGTAGCTTTAGCCCGAGATCGTCACTAGATGAGGAGTCAGCAGGTTAGATGGTCCACTGTTCTGCTGACGAGGGGGCGGTTACTGCCTTCAGACGAGAGTGATGGATCCAGTTCTTGTGTCCCTCGATCTTTGCTGCTGTATGGGAGATCAGCAGGACGGTATAGGGTCCTTTCCACTTTTCCTGGAGAGGCTCGTCTTTCCAGGTGCGAACAAGCACAGAGTCACCGGGCTGTAAGGAGTGAACGGGAGAGTCCAAGGGGACAGGCTGGGAATCCTTGGTATACCTGTGAAGAGACAAGAGAACAGCAGACAGGGAACACATATACTGTGACAAAAAAACATTACCCAACTCCCATTCCCCTGACAGAACCGGGGTGCCATTCATGGGCCATGCCCTTCCAAACATAATTTCAAAGGGACTGAGCCCTAATCTACCCTTTGGGAGAACGCGGATACGGAGTAGGACGAGGGGCAAAGCATCAGGCCATCGCAGTGAGGCTTCTTGGCACACTTTTGAGAGATGCCGTTTAAGGGTCTGATTGGTACGCTCCACTACCCCACTGGCTTGCGGTTTCCAGGGCGTATGGAGTTTCCAGGGGATCTGTAAGGCATGTGAGATGCTTTGGATGATTTTTGACGTGAAGTGTGTCCCGTTGTCAGATTCCATCCACAGGGGGAGTCCAAAGCGAGGAATGATCTCCTTAACAAACTTGAGGGCCACTGTCCTGGCAGTGCAGTTACGGCATGGGAAGGCTTCTGGCCATCCGCTGAACCGATCCACTATGACAAGGAGATATTTGAACCCTTGGGTCCGGGGAAACTCAGTAAAGTCTATTTGCCACACTTGTCCGGGGCCCGGAGTGGGTTCCAGGGCAGCTGGTGACACAGGATGTCCCGGTCGGGGGTTATTCTTTTGGCAGACTAAGCAGTCCGCTTGTACCTGGGCAGCCAGGGGTCGGAGTCCGGAAGTGATAAAGTATTTTCCCATTAGTTGGATAAGTGCTTCCCTGCCAGCATGAGTATGCAGCACACCAAAAGCATACGTTGAATCAGTAAAAATGTTGACCCGCTTTCCTTTTGACAGTTCAAGTGCACGGGTCAGGGCTATTAGTTCAGCAAGCTGGGCAGAGGTCCCAGCAGGCAAACCTTCAGCTTCCACAGTGTCATGGAGGGTCACAACAGCATAACCCGCCCTCCTCTGCCCATCTATTACAGTACTGCTACCATCAGTGTACCACTCATAATCTGCATTTTGGAGGGGTACATCCTTTAAATCCAGACGGCTGGAGTACTGGACATCTATGATCTCTAAACAGTCATGTTTCTGTTCCTCTGTTTCTGGCAAGAGGGTGGCTGGGTTAAGGGAGGGGCAAGGCTGTAAGGTGACTTCAGAGTTCTCTAACAGCTTAGCCTGGTACCGAGCAATCCGAGCCTGGGTGAGCCAAGACCTCCCTTTGCATCCAATAAGGCTCGGACCATATGGGGAGTATAGATTTGCATAACCCCTCCCAATGTTAGCTTCTCGGCTTCCTCAAGCAATAGGGCAGTAGCTGCGACCGCCCGTAAACATGCCGGCCAACCCTTTGCAACCTGATCCAATTGCTTAGAAAAATAAGCCAGGGGACGTCTCCATGCTCCTAACAGCTGTGTGAGCACTCCTAGGACCACCCCCCTTCATTCATGTACATACAACTGAAACGGCTTAGAGAGATCCGGCAGGTCCAGAGCCGGGGCTTCCATCAATTTTCTTTTCAGGATTTTAAATGCCCTGTCAGCCTCTGGGGTCCAATAGAAGGGGTCATGATCTGCTCCTTTTACACAGTCGTACAGGGGTTTAGCCCACAGTCCAAACTCTGGGATCCATATCCTGCAAAAGCCTGCCATCCCCAGAAATGCCCTGAGCCGCTTACAATTATTTGGAGAGGAACTTGACAGATAGATTCCTTTCGCTTGAACGCTGACGCTCCCCTTGCCTTAGCTGTAACCTGATCCCTCTCCACCTCAGACAACAGGGTTCTCAGGAAGATATTACAGTCGTCTCAATCGGCTTGTGACTACTGAGGCACCCCTTAAAGACTGAAATAAACCTGCTTGGGTTTGTTGAGAATTCCCCAGCCTGTGTTTTAAAAGCTGCTAAGTCTATTGGATTGAATGGCACATGGGTGTAAACTTGCATAGTGGTAGCCTGACGTCCATCTGCCCCTGGGCAAGCCACAACCGTCTCGGTAAGCAAAGGATAGAGTCCCACCGAGGGGGCAATCTCTGTAACCCGAGGCATCCTACCCTTATACGGTGGGGGTGTGGGGGCCGAAGGGGACACCGGCTCTGCCATTACAGTGGGGGTGAGGGTCTGGGGACTAACATTAGCTGCTACAGAACCAGTCGGAGTCAGATTACAGTGCTGTAAAATATCTGGTCGAGTACATAAAGTCAGAAACAAATGCGCATACATATGTTCATTCCATTTACCCATTCACTGACAAAACAAAACTAATTGGAGGATCGTGTTGTAATTAATTGACCCTCCTGGTGGCCACCACTCCTGGTCCTCTAGTTGATATTGAGGCCAGTCAACTGTACAGAATCGTTTTAATTGGCTCTTAGTCATTGGATCCGCACCAAATACCTTCCAGTTTGCTAGAATGCACTCTAGGGGCGTACACCGTGCCCTAACCTCTGAGCTCTGTCCCTGTCCCACACCTACAGGGTAACTCTGGGCGTCCCCAGGTTCCAACAGAGCATATAATCCGGATTTTAAAAGGTTCCTACCTTATCCAAGGGACCGGTTCTTCACCGCCGTCCTGCAGCTGCTCCTCCCCCACGTCTAAGGGACCGGTTCTTCACTGCTGTCCACAACAGCTTCTCCACTATATGAGTGCGTTGCACCGTTGTGCCCTCTGGGGTCGATCAAATCGCGTCTCCTCCGAGGCCCCCGATGAACTCACCGGTGCGCGCTGGGCGTCGGTTCTCACCGCAATCCTCGACCTCCAGGAGGGGTCCGGGCAAGGCTAAATTGCAGCCTCGAGCCCACCCAGGGACGCCAAAAGCTGTTGCCGGCACCCAGTGCCGAGAGGCTGAACAACAGCTTGAGTGGTTCGTTACCCGGTGTGCTACACCCAATAATCACAATGGGGTGGAGAAGCAGAAAAGTTTATTTGCAGCTGCAAAAAGGTACAGGGAGAATAAAATCTCAAATCCTGCACAACAGAGCAGGAAGTTACACAGGCTTTTATACATCCTTTTTCCCAGCATACTTATCCAATAGCAAGCTGCTCCAAGTATCCATATAGCCAGCCAATCCAGTTCCCAGCTAGTTCCCTGATTCTCTGTATCATTTGTTAAACTCTACATAAAGCTGCTTTATTCAGCATTGTTCTTCCATATCTCCCCTGTTTGGCCTTGCTTAGTTTCAGGCAGTCTGACTCTGCAACATACTGTTGCAGATTCTCAGCATAACTGCTGTGTGTGCCTCCAGGCGGGGGGGCCAAGGACACTTGGGCCTAGCACACAGAGCTGCTGCGAGTGCCTCCAGGCGGGGTGGGGGGCCAAGGACACCAGGGCCTAGTGCAAGGGGGCTTCATCGACACTTGTGGTCTTCCATCCCCTCGAGTTACCTAGTGGCCATGCCCCAGTGTTCCCAACAATTTGATTTCAACCCATCAGTCCTCAAACACTGTAATTTAAAGTAATACAAACAAAATAATTCATTACTTAAGTCAGAATACTCGGGTGCTGAAAAAATGCCTTTTTAAATTACTTTTCTACAACCTATTTCCTATGAATTATTCATTTAGTTTATGGGAAGACAGTGTTTACCACACATTTCCTGCCAAATTGTGCTTTTCTCTCAATGTTTAAAAACTTCAGGGAGCTCTACATTGCATATAATGGTGCAGTGGGCGGCCTTAAAAAGGAAGCCTTTTCCATACTGCATTTTGTGTTGAACTGCAGGAGAGCTTGTTAAGCTCCATTCAGCAAATGCTATTTGGGATTGTGTAGTAATCGATAGGTTGTGCTCATATGAATATCCCAGTATTGCCGCTGTGTGTGGTGTTGGGTGGGTTATATAGGACCCTAAGATACAAACTAGGATGGTGTTGCCATGCCGACTGGCTCTGATTACTGAGGTGGAGCTAGCTGCTATGTGGTCTTACTACATTTTGGGCATCTACTGAATACAGACAATCTCTGAAATGAAGTATTTTTTCCTTGTAACACTGTCTCTTTCAAGTAAGTGTTAAGAATTCCACCAGGCAGATGGGTTTATTTTATACTTCTGAACTGAGAAGTTGTGCAGAAAATGACGAAGGAATGTGCAATGCAAGTAGGGAATAAGCAGATTGGCATGTTTAAGCATTTCCTTGCTTTTCCTTGGCGGGCTGTGTTAGAAGTTGAACGGAGCACAATGAATCAAAAATGCCTTCCGTGCTGCACCATGCTAACAGAGGGTGCTTAATGTCAACTCATTAGAGGCCCCAAGATCATCCCTCCAAGTGAATTAATAAAACTCACTTGAATCTAAACACAGCATCTTATCTTCCTTTGTTACCTGGGAGTAAGCAGTGCAGACCCCAAATGCATCGGTGCCAATCAGTCATAATCTGAAGTCCAAGAAACAGCTGGAAGTACAGTACATCCAGCTATCCTCCTTCCACCATTTTGCTTAGCTGAGTTAAAAAACACAATTGCTGTCTTAGACTGATTGGAGCTTGGTTCTGAGACTATGTCTAAACTGCACACTCTGCTTAGGTCTTTGGGACCAGGGCATGTGGACTCAGTGTTTCCAAGCTCCTGCTTGAGTGTCCACACTGCACTGCAAACCCAGGTTTACAATTCCTGGACCCAGGTCTCACTGCAATGCTAACGCATCCATTCTGCACTATGCAGCCCTTCTGATTTGGATCTGTGGCTTGACCGGCATCCACATCGTAAAATGCCAGGGCTTGGACCTGAGTGAGATTCAGGTTTTAACCCGCACCCCCTAGCAGAGTACCAGGACCTGCATGCTTGCTGATCCAAGTCAGACTGATTTCTGTGTGGATGGGAGAAAGGGGTGTCTGGGGTATGGATGCATCAGAGTTGAAGCTGCTGGCACTAGGGTGGTCAGGTGCCTGGCTTTTGATTGGAAAGTCCGGTCAAAAAGGGGACCTGATCTGAAACCCAAAGTCCGGTCACTGCAGGTGGGAGAGGTGGGGAGATGCCAAGTCACCACCTGCACCAGCCCCTACTCAGCTAGGGCCACCTCCTACCTGCATTGGGCAGCTGCAGCTCCCAGCCCCCACTCTGCTGGTGAGTCCCTCCCAACCTATGTAGGGAATGACAGAGGGAGGGGGAAAGAGGAGCAAATGGGGGGGAGGGGCCTCAGGGGGCAGGGCAGGGGCGGGGCCTCAGCAGGAAAGAGGCAGGGAAGGGGGGGGTTCCAGCACTCCTGCTTGAGTGTCCAGTTTTTAAATATTACAAAGTTGGCAATCCTAGCTGGCACAGGCCTTGGCACAACACTGTCCGCACCTGCACTCGGCATTGGTGCATGTCTGAGTACCACTGGACGGATGTGGATTTGGCAGCACATATTTGCCAGAGCTACCAGGTGTGAGCCAGGAACACAATATGGATAGTGAGTCTGATTCCTTCAGAAAATCCACCCAGCTTTTGGTTTTGTTTGACCCCAAAACATTAGGTTTTTGCTGTTTCTAAGCAAACCATGTCTAAAATAAATCAGACAGTCATTATCATTGCTACAGCTTGCCAAATGTGAAACATGAAGGCCATCTCAAGGCTCATGTGATCCAAGGAACGTTGGCCTCTGTGGCCAATCCCTGATCAGTTCCTATCGAGGAGGTTCATAACACAGCTATTTGGAGTTCTCTGCACACCTTGACAAAGCATTTCTTGGGCTCATCCTTAGGAGAGGGGTCAATGCAGTGGTGTAAATAGTGGCATTCATTGGATATAAAGGTGTAAATTGGTCAGAAAACAGTTGCAAATAATAAATGAATGTAACTTGCACTGGTCTGGCTTTCATGAGTTGTGTAAAATGAATAATTTACACCCTGCAGGAGGCAGGAAAAACAACTAACACTTAGCAGGAGGGTGCAAAAGACGGTAGCCAGGGCTTACTTTATCTTTCATCCCCTGTTAGTACCTGTCTTGTTGCTTCTCTCTTTCTGCCCCCTTGACATTTGATTTTTGAATATCAACGCCAACCAATTGCATAACCAATGCAAGTTTTACCTATTTTCTAACCAGCTTACACTCAGCAGATAATCGTTTGTCAGCATACAACCATTCATTCATGGCAGGATTCAGGAAATAGGAGTAATTCAACTTTTCCTCTCCTTTAATTTTCAATATGGGATAGGACATAGCTTTATTTTACTCTGTGTTTGTATTGTTTTTGAGGCTCTCTTTCTTTCAGTGAAGACATTAAAACCTCATTGAAAATCATATTATCTCTTTCCATATAAAAGTGAGATATTGACACTATGTGGAAGGTGTGTTTTTACATTCTATTACCTCCTGTTGCTGCTTACAGTACCTCTTGTAGTGTTGCATTTTTATTGTTTCAAAGACTTCTCTGGAATATTTTAGTACCCAAGACTGGGTATCTGTTCTGGCAGGATGTCTCTGGACAAGAGACAAATTACCGGTAACTGTTATTTTGTGAATATATACACCACAACAGATCGTCAAGTCACTAACCTGCCTCCAGAGTTGTGTCTGTTTCCTTTAGTCTGATTTTATAATATCTAATATTTTTTTCTCTTTCCTTCTCCCTCCCTCCCTCCACCCCACTTCCAACTCCTTCCTTGTGCTCTGTGGTTTCCTCACAATAACTTTTACATCTCCTAAACAGTCATTATTATAAACCAGCCTCTCAAAATTAAATAACTTCTATCCTGGGAGTTGTACTCATGCAGAATGAAAGGGAAAATGTGTTCCACATTTTGTAGTGAGGAATCTCATTTTTCTTGTATTTCATAATCCTTTTCTGTTCTTTTTCACGCTTTTACTCATCCTTTTCATTCTACTGTCTGTAGTTATCATCACACTTCATTGTGATTAATATAGTCTCAAAACTCTAGTGTTATTGCATCTGAACACTTGGTAACTTCTTTGATGAGAACATGTAGCTGATTTGTTTTTACACTGGCATACTTTCCTGGCATGAGTTTTTTGTGCTCTCTAGAAAGTTAAAAAACAATGTTGTTTTTAATTTGCAAAAATTGAAAAATAGAGTTCAACTTTTTACAAGCATTTTTAAAAATGATTTTAAAAGCATTATTCGAGCTCAGAATAGGCAGCAGTGATCACCATATTCCTAAACCCCAGAGTAACTTTGGGAAATATGAACATCGAGGAAAGATATTTAAGATTAAATGTGAGTGTATAGGTAGGGGCAAGAGAAGGCAGCATGGTACAGTGAAGAGTGTGAAGTATTGGGATTCAAGATTCTCGACTCTGCCACTGGGGTGACCTTGGGCAAGTCACTTTGCTCCTCTGTGCCCCCATCTGGCAGCGGGGGTTTGTCAGCCCTGGCAGGCAGGGAACCCAGGAGAAGGAACAATGATTTCAAAAAACCTCAGGCCTGGCTCACCAGTTTGTAAAAGTTGTGCCAATCACACATGCTCTGTGGGTCTGCACTGACGACGCCAGCTAATAGGACAAGGAGAAGCAAGCATTTAAGATAAAATGGACTATGCAGCATTGTGTTTTTGCTATCTGTGAAGCACAACAAACATATTACAAATATGGGGTGTATAACGTAGTAATCTTAACCTCTTTGCTAAATTGATATTTTGCAAAAGAGCTGGTTTTCCCCCCCACTTAATCTGGGAAACTATCTGAATAATTATTTCGCATAAAATACAGACATCTGCAAGTGGTTTAGTTGACTTGCTTTTAATCAATAAACTGTCCAGCTGGGATCTCAATATGTATACTCCTTGAATGGCAAAGAATTATCCCTGGGTGGGGGTTTGTTAGTGGGTTAATAAGGTAAGTATTTGTAATTTTGTAAATATAATATAATTTTGTAAAATATAATTTTGTGTGTGCCTCATGCCTCAACAGATGCAAAGTATGCTAATATTGGTTGAGCAAAAGTACATTCCAGAATGTGCCATTGCATTCATAGCATGTTTTACTGCAAAAAGAATCCGAGTGATTTCTGACTGTTGATAATGAATTTATGGATTGTTAATCCACCAAAAATCTCAATCAAATGGTATGTAAAATATCATCATACCAAAAGTGTGTAAATAAAAATCAGGGAGTGATTCACTGCTGTGTTAGTTCAGTTTTATGCAGGACTCCATTGAAGTCAGCGGAGTTACTTCAGTGTAAAGCTGGTGTAACTCAGGAATTTAGTTTATACTTTCAGGGATAACTATATAGGGCCAGGTATGCTTCAACTTGTACAAACAGCTCCAGTGAGGCAAAGCAGCCAAGCGATCTAGGGAATCTAGCCCACTGTCTGTAACCAGATAGGGACCACGTGAAAATGCTTCATGTTTGTGAGGCAATTGTAAATGACAATTCTAAAAAATACTTCCCCACCCATTTCTCTCCTCTCCGTTTCCCCCATCTCTTCCTCCTCTCTCTGGTGGTCTCCTCTCTCATATTTTTCTCTCCCTCCTCGCTTCTTTCATCCTGCAGTGGCTTGAGCAGAACTTCAGAATAGCCACTAGTGCCAACCCCACTCCTTTCAACCGAAGAGAGTCAGAGCTCCACAGAACAAGCAACTCAGGCTGCTGGTGCTAGCTCCATCCTGTGCTGGTCAGCACAGCGACAGCAGGGCTTGAAAGAAAATCTGCTGGCATCACTTGGCATTAGCCTGGCTTCAGAGAAAATTCCATCCCTCCGTTGATTGTGTAGCGGAGCTTCAAAGCAGAGTAGGCTTAGTGTTGAGCTACATTTCCTTCGAAACTTGATCAACTGAGCAGAGCAGAGTGGGACTAACAGCATTTAAGAGGCTTGTATAATTTCATAACCTTTAATAACCTTTACATCTATGCAGTGAACACTAGCATGAGAGAAAGGGGTTAAATCAAAGCAATCTCTACCTAGGGGAGCTTCCCTAGAACTGTGGAGAAGCAAAGAGTAATAATTACTATGAAGACCACCCATGGATCATGCTTTGTGGATCCAAATGAGATATTATGGTGATAGGCACTTACATGCTGGGGTTATAGGTGCTACAGACAAATTGTAGAGGAGTTAAAAATAATAATTAATCTTCTATTTCAGGGTGAAATATGGAGGTCCAATGAATTCTGCCCCTTCCTATGCATCACATTGCATAACTGAAAAGGTGCATTTCTCCCTGCAATTCCTAGACCTCTGATGCAGCGGGTATTGGCCTCAGCTGGAAGCAGGGTGATGCACTAGATATAGCAATTTCTGTGTTCCCTGAGATAGTTCTGTTTTGGATTCTACTGCTATTTGATTGCATTCAAAGAAGAATTTGTAGTTGAACTGATATAGAAAGAAAACGGGCATAGAACACACAATAACTCACTCTGTCAAGGATTTGGCATAGCATTCAAGGGAAACCAACTATGATTTACGTCAATACAGAACAGATAATTTCCTATTGATTGACTGCCAGATCCTTGATAAAATAATGAGTTAGGCTCAATGCCAGTCATTCCTGGGCAGTGGCAGGCCAATGTTTCTACTACGCATGCCCTTGACAAGGGTTCTCTCAAAATTTGCAAGTAATTTGAGTTTATAAATTCTCTTTTCAAATACAAACTCAAGTAAACTAAAGTAGAGATTACTTGTACTTGAATTTAATTTTTGTTTTAATATGTGCACTCATATAAGCGTTTGTGTCCAGTTCTGATAGTGAACATGCACATCAGAGTTTTTATGTTTGTTTTTGAACCAAGTGATTCTGCTTGGTAGGGTTTCCTCAGAGGAGATAGGGGAACATCCCATATTCATTTTAGTTTTCAAAGGAACTTAACTCATGGGGTCAGATTCTGAGAGTCTAGCAGTAAGTGGCACATCTGACTTTGTTCCCAAATCCTTCGTCCCAGTAGCTGGGCTGGATGCTAGCTAGCTCCATGGCAGACTGGGCAGGGCCGGCTCTAAAGTTTTTGCCGCCGCAAGCAGTGAAAAAAACTGCTGCCACAGATGGCAAAGGGGAGAAGCTGCTGCCAAATTGCCACTGCAGACGGCGGGACTGAGGAGCTGCTGCCAAATAGCCGCCGCGGCGGAAACTCTGCCGCCCCTTTCTAACTGCCGCCCCAAGCACCAGCTTGGAACACTGGTGCCTGGAGCTGGCCCTGAGACTGGGGCAAAAGTGTTTTCCATACTCAGGCTATGAAGTAGCTGCTGGACCTTTCTATTACTGCAGCTCTGAAAACGCACTAGCCACAGTGGTCCAAAAACACTTCATTCCTCTGAGGGTGGCTGTGAAGAACATGGACATTATATATACTAATTTTTTGAATGTTTTGTATCTCTGTCTAGCTCTGTGAGTTTGTTGATAATCCTGCAGGAACCACACACAACACTAGTAGATAGAATTCAATTTCCTGGTGTTCAGAGGGCCCATACCAGCAATCCATTCTGTGAAGAGCACCTCCAGTACCCTCTGGAGACGTGTGTAAGTGAATTTGGTGCCCTGCTCAAAACCCCAGGAGATCTTTAGTCAGAAACACGAAGCAAAGAGACTTTCAAATGGTTAAAAAGACAACCTGAGACTTAAGAGGGGAGAGATGCTGTCTGGGATGTCCAAGGAGCAGTAGTTACAAGGGAACGCATCTCACCCAGCCCAGTGACGGGGTTAAGTGGAACCTACTTAAACCGTCAAGGAAAGGCTAAGTTAGGTAAAGCGAAATGCATATAGGCTTTTTGTGATTTTTAAACCCTGTTCTCTCATTGCAATGTACCTTTGGATTAATGAACAAATGTGTTTGTTTGGAAGAAGCTTGAATCAGACACTGATGACAAGCTCCCAAAGGGATAGTTTTTGAAGGTTCAAAATACAGCTGGATGTGTGGAATTATCATGGTTGGGAAACAAGGGGACTGCAGTAAGAAACCCAGTCTAATAGCAGAGTGAACTGCAGAATTCTACCCTGAGAAAAAGACAGGCTTAGATCTGTCACTTGAAGGGGTGTACTCAAAAGATACTGCAAAGGCATCTAAAGCATAGCTCGCCCTCTGAGTGTGACAGTGGGGAACAGAAGGATCCACGTAAAAGAGGATCCTCAGGCACACCCTTAGCCCACTGCTTCTTTTCCCTTTTAGCACACATAGGGAGCTACTGCTGAGCAGAGCTAAGGTCTGCACACACGCGGCATGGCTCTCCATATCCTATCCCCTATTCAACAGGGCTGATTGATTCTGTTCCCAGGTGTCCCTTCTGCATCCATGGAGGAAAGGGCAGGATTTGATCCTCTAGGGATTATGCTGTTGACTTCAGTGGGAGCAGGACTCAATCCTAGAGCATCATTAATGGTTGCCTGAATTTCACACGCCAGCAACATAACTGTTTGCAAAACTGGCTGCTCTATACATAAGCTGGTGAAGCACGAACCTGCAAAACCCACATAAAAATCATAGCCAGGACCACTACTTCATTGCCACATAAAACCATGCTGAGAGGCCAGAAAGAACAGGAAATGTACTCTAATTCACTCACTCCTGCATAAAGACATCGCCTGTTAGGCTTACAACTCTGGGTGCATATATAAACAATGTACAAAAATACAACTGGCCTGGTTCCCATATCAGAACAGTTCTCCCCACTATGCCCATAATCCCATTTATGAGAAGCCTGGGATATGAGATAAGCTTTGCACCATGCCCCACAGCTCAATGCATTCAGGCTCTGTTGGACTAAGGAATAGATTGAGTCCCTTCACTGATGGTCCCACCAATGAAAATTCTCTTTCATCAGCACCCCAGTGCTAAAACTGTGGTGTTGTTATCTCAAAGGCCTCAGCAGATCTCACCTATGGTTGTATCACACAGAATGAGAGGTAGTCTCAATGCACCAATATTAAAACCATCAGAGACATATAGGTTAAACCCAACAGCTTCCAGCAGATGCCCATGAGCATTATTACAAATGCACTTGCTATGGGAGATACCACTAAGGCTCATGCACAGACAATCCAGGAAGTTTTTGGAAAGTGTAGGGGACAATTTCCTGGTGCAAGTGCTGGAGGAATCAACTAGGGGCAGAGCTCTTCTTGACTTTATGCTCACAAACTAGGAAGAATTAGTAGGGGAAGCACAAGTGGATGGGAACCTGGGAGGCAGTGACCATGAGATGGTTGAGTTCAGGATCCTGACACAAGGAAGAAAGGAGAGCAGCAGAATACGGACCCTGGACTTCAGAAAAGCAGACTTTGACTCCCTCAGGGAACTGATGGGCAGGATCCTCTGGGAGAATAACATAAAGGGGAAAGGAGTCTAGGAGAGCTGGCTGTATTTTAAAGGATCCTTATTGAGGTTGAAGAACAAAGCACCCCGATGTGTCGAAAGAATAGTAAATACGGCAGGTGATCAGCTTGGCTTAACAGTGAAATCCTTGCTGAATTTAAACACAAAAAAAGAAGCTTACAAGAAGTGGAAGATTGGACAAATGACCAGGGAGGAGTATAAAAATATTGCTCAGGCATGCAGGAGTGAAATCAGGAAGGCTAAATCACACTTGGAGTTGCAGCTAGCGAGGGATGTTAAGAGTAACAAGAAGGGTTTCTTCAGGTATGTTAGCAACAAGAAAAAGGTCAAGGAAAGTGTGGGCCCCTTACTGAATGAGGAAGGCAACCTAGTGACAGAGGATGTGGAAAAAGCTAATGTACTCAATGCCTTTTTTCCCTCTGTCTTCACGAACAAGGTCAGCAGCCAGATTACTGCACTGGGCAGCACAGCATGGAGAGGAGGTGACAAGCCCTCTGTGGAGAAAGAAGAGGTTCAGGACTATTTAGAAAAGCTGGACGAGCACAAGTCCATGGGGCCGGATGCACTGCATCTGAGGGTGCTAAAGGAGTTGGCGGATGTGATTGCAGAGAATTGGCCATTATCTTTAAAAACTCATGGTGATTGTGGGAGGTCCCAGATAACTGGAAAAAGGCTAATGTAGTGCCCATCTTTAAAAAAGGGAAGAAGGATGATCTGGGGAACCACAGGCCAGTCAGCCTCACCTCAGTCCCTGGAAAAATCATGGAGCAGGTCCTCAAGGAATCAATTCTGAAGCACTTAGAGGAGAGGAAAGTGATCAGGAACAGTCAGCATGGATTCACCAAGGGCAAGTCATGCCTGACTAACCTAATTGCCTTCTATGACGAGATAACTGGTTCTGTGGATGAGGGGACAGCAGGAAAAGTGTTATTCCTTGACTTTAACAAAGCTTTTGATACGGTCTTCCCAGTATTCTTGCCAGTAAGTTAAAGAAGTATGGGTTGGATGAATGGACTGTAAGGTGAATAGAAAGCTGGCTAGACCATTTGGCTCAATGGGTAGTGATCAATGGCTCCATGTCTAGCTGGTAGCCGGTATCAAGCGGAGTGCCCCAAGGGTCAATCCTGGGGCAGGTTTTGTTCAATATCTTCATTAATGATCTGGAGAATGGCATGGATTGTACCCTCAGCAAGTTTGCAGATGACACTAAACTGGGAGGAATGATAGATAGTCTAGAGGGTAGGGATAGGATACAGAGGGACCTAGACAAATTAGAGGATTGGGCCAAAAGAAATCTGATGAGAATCAACAAGGACAAGTGCAGAATCCTGCACTTAGGACGGAAGAATCCCATGCACTGCTACAGACTAGGGACCAAGTGGCTAGGCAGCAGTTCTGCAGAAAAGGATCTAGGGGTTACAGTGGATGAGAAGCTGGATAAGAGTCAACAGAGTGCCCTTGTTGCCAGGAAGGCTAACGGCATTTTGGTCTGTATAAGTGGGAGCATTTGCCAGCAGATCGAGGGACGTGATCATTCCCCTCTATTTGGCATTGTTGTGGCCTCATCTGGAGTATTATGTCCAGTTTTGGGCCCCACACTAAAAGGATGTGGAAAAATTGGAAAGAGTCCAGCAGAGGACAACAAAAATGATTAGGGGGCTGGAGCACATGACTTATGAGGCGAGGCTGAGGGAACTGGGATTGTTTAGTCTGTGGAAGAGAAGAATGAGGGGGGATTTGACAGGTACTTTCAACTACCTAAAAGGTGGTTCCAAGGAGGATGGTTCTAGACTGTTCTCAGTGGTAGCAGATGACAGAACAAGGAGTAATGGTCTCATGTTGCAGAGGGGACGGTTTAGGTTGGATATTAGGAAAACCTTTTTCACTAGGAGCGTGGTGAAGCACTGGAATGGGTTACCTAGGGAGGTGGTGGAATCTCCTTCCTGAGAGGTTTTTAAGGTCAGGCTTGACAAAGCCCTGGCTGGGATGATTTAGTTGGGGATTGGTCCTGCTTTGAGCAGGGGGTTGGTCTAGATGACCTCCTGAAGTCCCTTCCAACCCTGATAGTCTATGATTCCAGAAGCAAAACCAACTGGAGTTTTGCAGCAGTCTTCAAGTGCAGCTGCACACAGAGAGAATTGGAATAATACAATTTGAACATAATGGGCTGCAAACTCTACTTAGGGCTGGCATCTTTTCACCACTCAGGAGTTACAAAGAGGCTGGAAAATGGCTCTGTTGGAGGGGAATTGCCTGTAAGTGAAAATGTGTTGGATCCAGGTCCTGCACCTGCTGATTCATTAGAAAGGGCCATGTCAAAGCAATCCTGCACTGGTATGGGGTCCATTAAGGATGGTGCATCAGTGGTGCAAGTAAGAGCTGCCTAGAAGTGGCTCCAACTCTTGTTGGGGCTACAGATGGCCTTGAGATTCAGAGAGCTTGAGCCATCTCCTTGGTACCTCCTCCTTCTTCCAGCTTCAGGAGAGAATCCAGCTCAATTACCTCAACTGATGTAGCATATATAGAATACTTCTGAAAACTGCCATTAAAAAGACATGGACATATGTCTGTGTGGTGGTCTTTTTGAGTGTTGCTGTTTTCTTAAGCTCCCTCAGTCTCCTATAAGCTATCAGTTGGCCTCTGTGGCCTCAGTCTTCTAGCTGGCTCACACTGTCCAACCCCTTCTAGGGTACAACAAACTCCAATAGAAAGAGTTCCTTGCCCTTCAGGATTAATTATAACAAAAATGGCTTCTTACCCACCTGCGACTTAACTCCCTTTGTGGAATTAACTCAGCAGGGTTCCTTCCACACTCCTACTCTCATTGGTGACCAGAAACAGATCCAGGCTTGGCCTGGCCTGGCCTGGCCCGGCCCAGCCCAGTTCCTTTAGCTGTGGCATAGGGAACATCCCACCTTGCTCCATTGGCTCCAGCCAGGAACCATATTGCTAAACCCAGGCAGCTCCTTTTATTTTGGCCTGCTGAGCCTTGATTGTTTGTAACTGGTCCCCAGCCTTTCTAGCTGCTGGAGGACCAGCTTTCAATGGTTCCTAAAGTGGCTGCTCTCTGGATGTCTCTTTAGGCAAGGCTGGAGGTTTAACACTTGCTGCTCTTTTCCTCTCAGAGAACTGCTCCAGAGGCTGGGTGTAGCAGAGCAGAGGAGCCTCCAGAAGGGAGCCACAAAGGCCTGGTACACCCTGCCCACAGTCTGTTTTGCTTTTTAACATTTTAAATAATTCATAGAGAAGTATTATATTTTTAATAGTAATGTATGGTTAGTGACATGACAGTCTCTCACACTGTATTCAAGCACATTTCTCTGGTGCATTGTGACTGCTAAAGTGGTCTAGTTTGAAAGCAAAGCAGTTTGGGAAGTGGCCAGTTTTCTCCCATAGCAATAGCATGAACATCTAGCTTATTTCCCCATTGCCAATTCATAGAGGAAGAATTTCTTTCACTAAATGCATGAATGGCCAGCTCATTACAAAGTAGTTATTCCATAATTTTGTTCGGGCTGACAGCAAAATCCATTTGAGGGATCCAAGATATGGCATCACAGTATGAAAGCATCTGTACCTCCATGAAACTGTTTGATTGTACTGGGAATGAGACTATTTGAAAATCAAGCTACTGTTTTTCTATGCTTTTTTAAAAGATATATTTCTAGTACATTTTAATACTGTCTGGATGTAACAGTTCACAGGTCCTCCTGCACTAGATCCACAGCATAGTCTTTTATTTGGACAGGAAATTGTCCATTAGTCCATGACCTTCCTTTTTCTTACAATGTGTTGTAAATTTAAGGGAAGCTCAGATGAAGTGAGGTTGGTGTTTAGACTGACTATTTTCCTAAAAGCATTGAATAAATCAATATGATAAATCACTCTCCTAGTCATCAAGTTTTAGGTTAGGCATGAATTGGACAGTTAAAGTGCTATAAAAAGAATTCCATTGTTGTTTTGTTTTCCAGTATCACCTAGTCCACAGATAAAGAAGCTGTTTCATTCTCTGTTGCTGATAAGCAGACATTTTGTAGGCTAATCTCTTGATAAAAAAGAGAGGTTTTGTGTATCCATGGAAAAGTGTTCCATGTTTCTCTGTACTGCTTTGTTAATTTTAGAACTTGCTTTAAACCTTTGCTGTGATGCACATTATGATACTAGTTTACTTCACCCTAATGTAAGGGGACATAGTTCCATATCAGTTCTTGTCTTGCTGGGTCTAAGAGAAATGTGTTAAAGTAATAAAAGGATGAATTATCAGATTGTAATTTGAGGTTGTTTTGTTTTACTCATGTAACTCGTGTAACCCACTGGTGACTGTGTACTGTATCACAGTCGCCCTTGTGTGCCCAATCAGAAGATAGAAGTCTGTAACAGAAATCTAGCTCTTTAGCTCAAGCTGTAGTTGCTCATGCTTTTAGCTCACGGTAGTTTTCAAAGTATTTACCATTGTGGGCCACATATGCAACTCTCTCTGTGTTAGGTGGGCTGCATCCACACTATATATTACCTGTATGGCCCTGAGGATATCACATGGGCTGCAGCCATGTGCTGATTGGGCTGCAAGCAGCTGGCAGCCCGAGAACCACCTCTAGAGGCTCCTGATTCAATTCCTAGTGTGTTGGCCAAGTTGCCAGGCATCACACTTGTACTCCTTAGTTGCTTGAGGACATACATACAGGGCAGTCCATGTACTCCCCAAACACACTTGTGAATGGGGTGTATTCTGAAGCTTTAAATAAACTGATAAGGTCGAGAAGGAAAAGGCTTAATGCAGCAGTTCTCATTTACTCCATCTCACTGTTGTTTCAGGATTGTTCCCTATTGTACATTTGCTTACATTTTGGCTGGTTTATTTTTAAATGTTCCAAGACTTTCACCTCATCCTTTAGGCTGGTATCCCACCATCAGCAAGTTTTTCCTGATATTCTGCCTTAATTTTTCTTTGTCAACATCTTCCCCGTTATGAACTCCTATAAAATCGAATAGAAAATTTTTACCTTTCTCCAGGTTTGTTTGAATCATCCTATGAAATTTAATATAATTTAATAGAAATTTAATAGCTATGAAATGCTACAGGATGGTTAAATAAATTCTAGATAGATCTTTTTATTAACTTAATTTCTCACCCTCCTGGGGATTATTTTGGGGGTTACCCAGAGATATCTGTCATCAGTCGGAACATGTGGGGCTACAGGGCTTAGAACTACTTGTGTTATACCCTCATGTTATTCACGGTTTGATATTGTTCAGTGTAACCCCTTTAATTGAAGTACCCTGCATCCTAACTAACCTGTATCTTTTGCTGTGTCTCAGCCAGATTGGGAATAAAGGTGCCTTAAAATTTGTGATCCCTGATTGTGAGCGTCATTTTTGGGTCAGTCCATTGAGTGTCAGATGGACATGACTGACACATGGCTCTAACCATTGGAATACCTACAGCAAGGGTCTTCAGGCTTGTCGCATGGTTGCTACAACTGCCCGCATTACTAAATGTCCATCCAATGGTGTTTACATGGGGTCAGGTTCAGGCTTGTCCAAGGTGAGAGGGACGTCTGTTACAATACCCTAAAGGGAAGCCTGATTTAACATGAATGGACTTGATCAAAGTGCAGTGGAGAAAAAGTGAGTAGAGCCCTGCAAATCCGCGGGTATCCGCTTTTTATCCATGGACCATTTCTGCAGATACGAGCATGGATGCGGATACAAATTTTGTATTCGTGCAGGGCTTTGACGGTAAGAGCAGATGGGCAGCTGTGAGCTGCCCTGGGCGGTGCCTGGGGGGCCAGGACAGGGGCCAGCGACTGTTCGGGCCCCACGCCCAGGGCAGGTAGAGGGTCTGCCGCAGCTCCACACAGCTGTCCGCCTGGCTCTTACCATGGCCGGGCCGGAACCAGGTCAGGGAGAGCAGCGCTGGCAGCTGGGGGGAGCCTGGGTCCCTCCACCTGCCCTGGGTCGGGGGCTGGGACACTGGGCGGGGGGCTGCTCAGGATCCACTGCGACTCCCCACAACTGCCAGGGCGTCTCTCCTTAACCGGGCTCCAGAGGGGAGCGTGTGTCCCGGCGCCTGAGTCCGGCCCCCGGTGTACAGCCCTGAAAATCCCCGGATATCCGCAGATAATTTTTGCAGATCGCGGCTCGGAGGCGGATATACATTTACGTACCCGCCCAGGGCTCTAAAAGTGAGTAAACTGCTCTTTGCTATAGTACTAGATAGTCACCCACTTGTGCATGTGGATTGCTAATGTTCATCAGGTAGCCTCATGATACAAACAGATAACACAGAGAATTTGGTGGCAGAATTTCATGAGGCTTTTAAGGAAATGGGATGTTCTTAGGGACCAAAAATAAAGCTGGACTGTAATGCCCAGGCAGTGGTGCCATGCTGCCAGAAAAGTAACTGGAACTAGACAGGTGAAAACAGAAATGATCCAGAAAGTGAAAGAACCTGCCAAGTGAATCTTGTTGCTTATGACTGTAAAGACAAAATAATAATAATAAAAGAATGGCGACTTTACCTGTGCTTAAGTCCCAAAGCACTGAGTGAACAGATTTGCAGGGAACATTATCATTTACCTACAAGACATGAGCGATGTCAGAGGCATAAAGTATTTCAACAGATTGGCTGGTTCTGCTGCATTTTGGCCGTGCATGTTTAACATGTTTTTTTGGGAGATGCTGCTTCATACAAAGCCTTATAGCATGTGGCAGAATAGGTACGTAAGTGGGCATGCCCTACTCTCCATTCTCATGGCTGATGACAGAGAAGAAAATGGGGGAGGGGGAAACACTGAGGAAAAGTTGGAGCTTCTAATGAAGAGGGGAGTGGAGTAAATGTCATCGCTGTTTGGATCAGTTCAAACCACAGTTGCCAACTTTCATGTAGAAAATAAGCACCCCAACTTTCACAATAAGCCAAAAATCAAGCTAATACCATTTTAAAACAAGGTCAAAACAAGCCATTTTTTAAGAACCCCAACTCTCTATGTGATTAGATCCCCCAAGCATGCAGTCTGGGACTGTGGTGGGCCCGCTGTCCACGACTCTCTTCCCCTCCTTGCCGCTGATTGCCAGGAGCTGATAAAAAAAAAAAGAAGAAGAAGAAGAAGTAACAGGCAACAAGCTACAAGCCAAAACCTAGCCAACAAGCAACTCACAAGCCAATTAAGCCAAAAACAAGCCCAATTTCTGTGTTTTTTTCCAGGGGTTTGGCATGTTTGGTTCAAACATTGCTTCACACATTCATCTTTTCTCACCACTTCTGCACGTGAAGGTTTTCATAAGACAATACCATAGTTCTTCTAAGAGAAACAGCCGCTGTCTCCCAAGACAATACAGCAGTATTTTTCAATTTGTACTATATAGGCCCAAATTCTGGTCTCACTTACACTGGTGTAAATTTGGATAGCGATCAATGAGTTATTTTGGATTCACTCCCATATAATGGGGAGCAGAATTTGATTTGATGTGTTGCTTTGGGGAATGACTAAGAGGAAGCATGATTTAGAAGTATTTGTGCAAAAGGGCTTCAACTAAACAGGAAAAATGTTTGTTTGAAAAACAGGAGTTGAAACAACAGGAGACAGGGCCCCCCCCATCCCGGGAAAGTGGGACACTGGCCCCCCCCCCAGCCCGAGAAAGGGGGAAAGGGGGACACAGGGCCCCCCCAGCCCAGGAAAGGGAGGAAAGGGAGACACAGGGCCCCGCTCCCCAGCCCGGGAAAGGGGGGCAAGGGAGACATAGGGCCCCCCCAGCCTCGAAAAGGGGGGGAATGGAGAGGGGGGACACAAGGCCCCCCCCAGCCCGGGAAAGGGGGGCAAGGGGGAGACAGGGCCCCCCCCAGCCCGGGAAATTGGGACACAGGGCCCCTCCCAGCCAGGAAAGGGGGGGAAGGGGGACACAGGGCCCCCCCAGCCCGAGAAAGGGGGGAAGGGGGACACAGGGCCCCCCTCCCCAGCCCGGGAAAGGGGGGAAAGGGAGACATAGCACCCCCCCAGCTTCGAAAAGGGGGGGAAGGGAGAGGGGGGACACAGGGCCTCCACCAGCACGGGAAAGAGGGGGAAGGGAGAGGGGGGACACAAGGCCCCACCCCAGCCCGAGAAAGGGGGGAAGGGAGGGGAGGACACAGCCCCCCCCCAGCCCGGGAAAGGGGGGAAGGGAGAGGGGGACACAGGCCCCCCCAGCTCGGGAAACGGGGGGAAGGGAAAGAGGGGACACAGGGCCCCCCCAGTCCAGAAAAGGGGGGGAAGGCAGATGGGGGACAGAGGGCACCCCCAGCCCGGGAAAGGGGGTAAGGGGGACAGAGGGCCCCCCCAGCCTGTGAAAGGGGGGAAAGGGGGACACAGGGCCCCCCCAGCCCAGGAAAGGGGGGGAAGGGAGAGGGGGGACACAGGGCCCCCCGCAGCCCGGGAAAGGGGGGCAGGTAAAGGGGAGACAAGGGGCCCCCACATCCCAAAAAGGGGGGAAGGGACAGGGGGGACAGAGGGCTCCCCCCAGTCCGGGAAAGGGTGGAAAGGGGGACAGAGGGCCCCCCCAGCCCGGGAAAGGGGGGAAGGCGGACAGAGGGCCCCCCCAAGCCCGGGAAATGGGGGAAGGGGGACACAGGGCCCCCCCAGCCTGGAAAAGGAGGGGAAGGGGGACACAGGGCCCCCCTGCCCGGGAAAGGGGGGGAACTGAGAGGGGGAACGCAGCCCCCCCCAGCTCAGGAAAGGGGGGGAAGGGGGACACAGGGCCCCCCCAGCCTGGGAAAGTTTGCGAAGGGGGACAAAGGGCCCCCCCAGCCTGGGAAAGGGGGGGAAGGGGGACACAGACCCCCCACCGAGCCTGGGAAAGAGGGGGAAGGGGGAAGGGGGACACAGCCCCCCCCAGCCTGGGAAAGGCGGGGAAGGGGGACACAGGGCCCCCCCAGCCTGGTAAAGTTTGACACAGGGCCCCCCCAGCCAGGAAAGGGGGGGAAGGGGGACACAGGGCCCCCCCAGCCAGGAAAGGGGGGGAAGGGGGACACAGGGCCCCCCTCCCCAGCCCAGTAAAGGGGGGGGAAGTGAGAGGGGGGACACAGGGCACCCCCCAGCCTCGGAAAGGGGGCGAAGGGAGAGGGGGAATACAGGGCCCCTCCCAGCCAGGGAAAGGGGGGGAAGGGAGAGGGGGGACAGAGGGCCCCCCCAAGCCCAGGAAAGGAGGGGAAGGGGGAAAGAGGCCCCCCCCAGCCCGGAAAAGGGGGCAAGGCGGACAGAGGGCCCCCCCAAACCTGGGTAACGGGGGAAGGGGGACAGAGGGCCCCCCAGCCCGGGGAAGGAGGACACAGGGCCTCCCAGCCCGGGAAAGGGGGGCAAGGGGTACCAGGGCCCCCCCCAGCCTGGGAAAGCAGGGAAGGGAGAGAGGGGACACAGGGCCCCCCCCAGCCCGGGAAAAGGGGGCAGGTAAAGGGGAGACAGAGGGCCCCCCCAGCCCGCAAAAGGGGGGGGAAGGGGCACACAGGGCCTCCCCCAGCCAGGGAAAGGGGGGGAAGGAGGACAGAGGGCCCCCCCTAGCCCAGGAAAGGGTGGAAAGGGGGACAGAGGGGCCCCTCCAGCCCAGGAAAGGGGAGAAGGGAGAGGGGGGACAGAGGGCACCCCCCCAGCAAGGGAAAGGGGGGGAAGGGAGAGGGGGGACACAGCCCCCCCCAGCCCGGTAAATGGGGGAAGGGGACAGAGGGCCCCCCCAGCCCGGGAAAGGGGGAGAAGGGAAAGGGGGGACAGATGGACCCCCCCAAGCCCGGGAAACGGGGAAAGGGAGACAGAGGGCCCCCCCAGCCCAGGAAAGGGAGGGATGGGGGACACAGGGCCCCCCCAGCCTGGGAAAGGGTGGGAAGGGGGACACAGGGCCCCCCCAGCCCAGGAAAGGGGGTGAAGGGAGAGGGGGGACAGAGGGCACCCCCCCAGCAAGGGAAATGGGGGAAGGGAGACAGAGGGCCCCCCCAGCCCGGGAAAGGGAGGGATGGGGGACACAGGGCCCCCCCCAGCCTGGGAAAGGGGGGGAAGGGGGACACAGGGCCCCCCCAGCCCGGGAAAGGGTTGAAGGGAGATAGGGAACAGGGCCCCCCCGCCCGGGAAAGGGGGGAAGGGGGGGACAGGGCCCCCCCAGCCCGGGAAAGGGGGGAAAGGGAGGGGGGACACAGGACCCTCCCCCAGCCAGGGAAAGGGGGGGAAGGGAGAGGGGAGACACAGGGCGCCCCCCCAGTCCGGGAAAGGGGAGCAAGGGGGACACAGGGCCCCCCCCAGCCCGGGAAAGGGGGAAGGGAGAGGGGGGACACAGGGCCCCCCCTGCCCAGAAAAGGGAGGGAAGGGAGATGGGGGACAGAGGGCCCCCTCCAGCCCGGGAAAGGGGGGAAAGGGAAAGGGTTTACAGAGCCCCCCCCCCAGCCCGGGAAAGGGGGGAAGGTGGACAGAGGGCCCCCCCAACCCGGGAAAGGGGGGGAAGGGAGGGGGGACACAGGGCACCCCCATCCCAGGAAAGGGGGGCAGGTAAAGGGGAGACAGAGGGCCTCCCATCTCAGGAAAGGGGGGGAAGGGGCACACAGGGCCCTCCACAGCCTGGGAAAGGGGGGGAAGGGAGAGGGGGGACACAGGCCCCCCCCATGAGCCCGTTAAAGGGGGGAAGGGATAAGAGGGGACACAGGGCCCCCGCCCAGCCCAAGAAAGCGGGGGAAGGGAGAGGGGGACACAGGGCCCCCCCTGCCCAGAAAAGGGAGGGAAGGGAGATGGGGGACAGAGGGCCCCCTCCAGCCCGGGAAAGGGGGGAAGGGAGAGGGGGGACAGAGGGACCCCCCGAAGCCCAGGAAATGGGGGAAGGGGGACAGAGGGCCCCCCCATCCTGGGAAAGGGGGGGAATGGGGACACAGGGCCCTCCACAGCCTGGGAAAGGGGGGGAAGGGAGAGGGGGGACACAGGCCCGCCCCCGAGCCCGTTAAAGGGGGGGAAGGGAGAGGGGGGACAGAGGGCCCACCCCCCAGCCCGGGAAAGCCGGGGAAGGGAGAGGGTTGACAGAGGGCCCCCCCAGCCTGGGAAAGGGGGGAAGGGAGAGGGGGGACAGAGAGCCCCCCCAGCCCGGGAAAGGGGGGGAAGGGAGAGGGGGGACAGAGGGGGCCCCCCCTCCTGCCCGGGAAAGACTTTTAAAAATCTCGTGACCATGAAATTTACCAAACTGGATGGGTGAATTTGGTAGGGCCCTACCCAGGAGACTAAACGGGGGGGGGGGGGGGACTTCACATTACAGATACACAAATGTGGATCCTCAGTTGCACTGTTTATATCACGGCCGCTTCTTTCTGGCAGATCCATTTGAGCTCCGCGGCACACGTCTCAGACAGAACGTGGCTGCCTTTTATCCACCCGTAGCTGTTCCCATCTGCAGAGCCTGAGAAGCTGCAGAGTGAGAGAGAGTCCGTGTCACTGTGGGTCCCTGTAACAAGGAAAGGCCCAGGGGCGAGTCTTTCCTCCCCCTCCCTGTACTGGGAAGCTGGGCTCTGGTGTTGTCCTTCATCTCTAACTTCCCTGCGGAGTGTCAGTCGAGAAGACGTCCCAGGCTGTGAGATGACTTAGGGCAGTGGCTCTCAACCTTTCCAGACCACTGCACCCCTTTCAGGAGTCTGATTTGTCTTGCGTACCCCAAGTTTCTCCTGACTTAAAAACGACTTGCTTCGAAAATCAGACCTAAAAATACAAATGTTGCCACAGCCACTATTGCTGAAAAATGGCTGACTCTCATTTGTACCATACAATTATAAAATAAACCCATTGGAAATAAGTATTGTACTTACATGTCAGTGTATTGCATATAGAACAGTGTAAACAAGTCAGTGTCTGTCTGAAATTTTAGTTTGCACTGACTTCGCTAGTGTTTTTTATGTAGCCCATTCTAAAACTAGGCCAATATCTAGATGAGTTGACCTACTCCTCGGAAGAGCTCTGTGTACCCCAGGGATACATGTACCCCTGCTTGAGAACCACAGAGTTAGGGGGTCTGGAGCAAGGACCATACGAGGCTGAATCCCATGGGGTGGGTGACCTGGTACTTGTTCATTGGAAGCGCGACCTTGATCTCCTGCATCTCAGCTTTCCTTTAGAAACAAAGTCTGATGGGTGAGAGGAAACCTGCGACTTGGGTAACAGGAGAGCTGCAGGGAGCTGAGGACTTGTCCAGATGCGTGGTTAGGGCTGGATTCACAAAGGGACTTAAGAGGCTAATGGCCACTTCAGGCACCTCTGTCTCTTGGCCCTGGTCTACACTAGGACTTTAGGTCAAATTTAGCAGCGTTAAATCGATGTAAACCTGCACCGGTCCACACAATGAAGCCCTTTATTTCGACTTAAAGGGCTCTTAAAATCGATTTCCTTACTCCACCCCTGACAAGTGGATTAGCGCTTAAATCGACGTTGCCGGCTCGAATTTGGGGTACTGTGGACACAATTCGATGGTATTGGCCTCCGGGAGCTATCCCAGAGTGCTCCATTGTGACCGCTCTGGACAGCACTCTCAACTCAGATGCACTGGCCAGGTAGACAGGAAAAGAACCGCGAACTTTTGAATCTCATTTCCTGTTTGGCCAGCGTGGCAAGCTGCAGGTGACCATGCAGAGCTCATCAGCAGAGGTGACCATGATGGAGTCCCAGAATCGCAAAAGAGCTCCAGCATGGACCGAACGGGAGGTACGGGATCTGATTGCTGTTTGGGGAGAGGAATCCGTGCTATCAGAACTCCGTTCCAGTTTTCGAAATGCCAAAACCTTTGTCAAAATCTCCCAGGGCATGAAGGACAGAGGCCATAACAGGGACCCGAAGCAGTGCCGCGTGAAACTGAAGGAGCTGAGGCAAGCCTACCAGAAAACCAGAGAGGCGAACAGCCGCTCTGGGTCAGAGCCCCAAACATGCCGCTTCTATGATGAGCTGCATGCCATTTTAGGGGGTTCAGCCACCACTACCCCAGCCGTGTTGTTTGACTCCTTCAATGGAGATGGAGGCAATACGGAAGCAGGTTTTGGGGACGAAGAAGATGATGATGAGGAGGAGGTTGTAGATAGCTCACAGCAAGCAAGCGGAGAAACCGGTTTTCCCAACAGCCAGGAACTGTTTCCTACCCTAGACCTGGAGCCAGTACCCCCCAAACCCACCCAAGGCTGCCTCCTGGACCCAGCAGGCAGAGAAGGGACCTCTGGTGAGTGTACCTTTTAAAATACTATACATGGTTTAAAAGCAAGCATGTGAAAGGATTACTTTGCCCTGGCATTTGCGGTTCTCCTAGATGTAGTCCTAAAGCCTTTGCAAAAGGTTTCTGGGGAGGGCAGCCTTATTGTGTCCTTCATGGTAGGACACTTTACCACTCCAGGCCAGTAACACGTACTCGGGAATCATTGTAGAACAAAGCATTGCAGTGTATGTTTGCTGGCATTCAAACAACATCCGTTCTTTATCTCTCTGTGTTATCCTCAGGAGAGTGAGATATCATTCATGGTCACCTGGTTGAAATAGAGTGCTTTTCTTCAGGGGACACTCAGAGGAGCCCATTCCTGCTGGGCTGTTTGCCTGTGGCTGAACAGAAATGTTCCCCGCTGTTAGCCACAGGGAGGGGGGAAGGTTGAGGGGGTAGTCACGTGGTGGGAGGAGGCAAAATGTGACCTTGTAACGAAAGCACATGTGCTATGTATGTAATGTTAACAGCAAGGTTTACCCTGAAAGAGTGTAGCCACTGTTTTATAAAATGTGTCTTTTAAATACCGCTGTCCCTTTTTTTTTCTCCACCAACTGCATGTGTTTCAATGATCACAGGATCTTCTCCTTCCCAGAGGCTAGTGAAGCTTAGAAAGAAAAAAAACGCACTCGCGATGAAATGTTCTCCGAGCTCATGCTGTCCTCCCACACTGACAGAGCACAGACGAATGCGTGGAGGCAAATAATGTCAGAGTGCAGGAAAGCACAAAATGACCGGGAGGAGAGGTGGCGGGCTGAAGAGAGTAAGTGGTGGGCTGAAAACAGGGCTGAAGCTCAAATGTGGCAGCAGCGTGATGAGAGGAGGCAGGATTCAATGCTGAGGCTGCTGCAGGACCAAACCAGTATGCTCCACTGTATGGTTGAGCTGCAGCAAAGGCAGCTGGAGCACAGACTGCCACTGCAGCCCCTCTGTAACCAACTGCCCTCCTCCCCAAGTTCCATAGCCTCCACACCCAGACGCCCAAGAACGTGGTGGGGGGGCCTCCGGCCAACCAGTCACTCCACCACAGAGGATTGCCCAAAAAAAAGAAGGCTGTCATTCAATAAATTTTAAAGTTGTAAACTTTTAAAGTGCTGTGCTTAAAGTGCTGTGTGGCATTTTCCTTCCCTCCTCCACCACTCCTCCTGGGCTACCTTGGTAGTTATCCACCTATTTGTGTGATGAATGAATAAAGAATGCATGAATGTGAAGCAACAATGACTTTATTGCCTCTGCAAGCGGTGATTGAAGGGAGGAGGGGCGGGTGGTTAGCTTACAGGGAAGTAGAGTGAACCAAGGGGCGGGGGGTTTCATCAAGGAGAAACAAACAGAACTTTCACACCGTAGCCTGGCCAGTCATGAAACTGGTTTTCAAAGCTTCTCTGATGCGTACCGCGCCCTCCTGTGCTCTTCTAACCGCCCTGGTGTCTGGCTGTGCATAACCAGCAGCCAGGCGATTTGTCTCAACCTCCCACCCCGCCATAAACGTCTCCCCCTTACTCTCACAGATATTGTGGAGCACACAGCAAGCAGTAATAACAGTGGGAATATTGGTTTCGCTGAGGTCTAAGCGAGTCAGTAAACTGCGCCAGCGCGCCTTTAAACGTCCAAATGCACATTCTACCACCATTCTGCACTTGCTCAGCCTGTAGTTGAACAGCTCTTGACTACTGTCCAGGCTGCCTGTGTATGGCTTCATGAGCCATGGCATTAAGGGGTAGGCTGGGTCCCCAAGGATACATATAGGCATTTCAACATCCCCAACAGTTATTTTCTGGTCTGGGAATAAAGTCCCTTCCTGTAGCTTTTGAAACAGACCAGAGTTCCTGAAGATGCGAGCGTCATGCACCTTTCCCGGCCATCCCACGTTGATGTTGGTGAAACGTCCCTTGTGATCCACCAGAGCTTGCAGCACTATCGAAAAGTACCCCTTGCGGTTTATGTACTCGGCGGCTTGGTGCTCCGGTGCCGAGATAGGGATATGGGTTCCGTCTATAGCCCCACCACAGTTAGGGAATCCCATTGCAGCAAAGCCATCCACTATGACCTGCACATTTCCCAGGGTCACTACCCTTGATATCAGCAGATCTTTGATTGTGTGGGCTACTTGCATCACAGCAGCCCCCACAGTAGATTTGCCCACTCCAAATTGATTCCCAACTGACCGGTAGCTGTCTGGCATTGCAAGCTTCCACAGGGCTATCGCCACTCGCTTCTCAACTGTGAGGGCTGCTCTCATCTTGGTATTCATGCGCCTCAGGGCGGGGGAAAGCAAGTCACAAAGTTCCATGAAAGTGCCCTTACGCATGCGAAAGTTTTGCAGCCACTGGGAATCGTCCCAGACCTGCAACACTATGCGGTCCCACCAGTCTGTGCTTGTTTCCCGAGCCCAGAATCGGCGTTCCACAGCATGAACCTGCCCCATTAGCACCATGATGCATGCATTGGCAGGGCCCATGCTTTCAGAGAAATCTGTGTCCATGTCCTGATCACTCACGTGACCGCGCTGACGTCGCCTCCTCGCCCGGTATCGCTTTGCCAGGTTCTGGTGCTGCATATACTGCTGGATAATGCGTGTGGTGTTTAATGTGCTCCTAATTGCCAAAGTGAGCTGAGCGGCCTCCGTGCTTGCCTTGGTATGGCGTCCGCACAGAAAAAAGGCGCGGAACGATTGTCTGCCGTTGCTCTGACGGAGGGAGGGGCGACTGACGACACGGCTTACAGGGTTGGCTTCAGGGAGCTAAAATCAACAAAGGGGGTGGCTTTACATCAAGGAGTATTTCAGGCAGGACTTCACGGAAGGTTCCAATAAGAAATGGTGTGCCTAAGTTATCGTTCTTATTGGAACAAGAAGGTTAGCCTGGCCTCTGATTGATACATGGCTAGATTTACCTCTCTGCACCTTCTCTGTGAGTGACTGCAGTGTGACCTAGAGGAATGAGTCCCCTAGATAGGGGAGGAGGCAAATGAGTACAAAACAAATCTGGTCTATTTCTTGTTTTGACCCACGCCATCTATCTTTTACATCTTTGGCTGGCAGCAGACGGTGCAGAAGGACTGCATGCCATCCACATCTCATGGCTGCTCGGCAGAAGATGGTACAGTACGACTGCTAGCCATCCTCATCTCTTGCCTGCCTGGCAGAAGATGGTACAATACGACTGCTAGCAGTCCGTATCGCCTGCCCGCTCACCATAAGACGGTTCAATAGGACTGACTGCAGGACTAAAGAGAATGACCTGGTCAAGTCACTCCAAATTTAGTCCCTGCGCCCATGTCTGCCCAGGCGCTCCCAGCCGACGTGGCCAGGAGCACCTCGGACACGACGAGGACGACTACCAGTCGTATTGCACCGTCTGCTGCCACAAGGCCATGGGTTGCTGCTACTGTGTAGCAAAGCTGTACCACGTCTGCCAGCACCCAGGAGACATAGGGTGACGGTTACCTGAGCGGGCTCCATGCTTGCCGTGGTATGGCGTCTGCACAGGTAACTCAGGAAAAAAGGCGTGAAATGATTGTCTGCCCTTGCTTTCATGGAGGGAGGGAGGGAACGGGGGCCTGACGATACGTACCCAGAACCACCCGCGACAATGTTTTAGCCCCATCAGAGTGCTCCATTGTGACTGCTCTGGACAGCACTCTCAGATGCACGATTGTTTGCCGTTGCTCTGACGCCGGGGGGGGGCCACTGACGACACGGCTTACAGGGTTGGCTTCAGGGAGCTAAAATCAACAAAGGGGGTGTCTTTACATCAAGGAGTATTTCAGGCAGGACTTCACGGAGGGTTCCAATAAGAAATGGTGCACCTAAGTTATCATTCTTATTGGAACAAGAAGGTTAGCCTGGCCTCTGATTGATACATGGCTAGATTTACCTCTCTGCACCTTCTCTGTGAGTGACTGCAGTGTGACCTAGAAGAATGAGTCCCCTAGACGGGGGAGGGGGGGAAGCAAATGAATACAGAACAAATCTGGTCTATTTCTTGTTTTGATCCACTCCATCTATCTTTTACATCTTTGGCTGGCAGCAGACGGTGCAGAAGGACTGCATGCCATCCACATCTCATGGCTGCTCGGCAGAAGATGGTACAGTACGACTGCTAGCCATCCTCATCTCTTGCCTGCCTGGCAGAAGATGGTACAATAAGACTGCTAGCAATCCTCATCTCCTGCCTGCCTGGCAGAAGATGGTACAGTACGACTGCTAGCAGTCCGTATCGCCTGCCCGCTCACCATAAGATGGTTCAATAGGACTGACTGCAGGACTAAAGAGAATGACCTGGTCAAGTCACTCCAAATTTAGTCCCTGCGCCCATGTCTGCCCAGGCGCTCCCAGCCGACGTGGCCAGGAGCACCTTGGACATGACGATGACGGCTACCAGTCGTACTGTACCGTCTGCTGCCACAAGGCAAGGGGTTGCTGCTACTGTGTAGCAATGCCGTACCGCGTCTGCCAGCACCCAGGAGACGGTTACCTGAGCGGGCTCCATGCTTGCCGTGGTATGGCGTCTGCACAGGTAACTCAGGAAAAAAGGCGCAAAATGATTGTCTGCCCTTGCTTTCACGGAGGGAGGGAGGGAACGGGGGCCTGACGATATGTACCCAGAACCACCCACGACAATGTTTTAGCCCCATCAGGCATTGGGATCTCAACCCAGAATTCCAATGGGCAGCGGAGACTGCAGGTACTGTGGGATAGCTACCCACAGTGCAACGCTCCGGAAGTCGACTCTAGCCTCGGTACTGTGGAAGCGCTCCGCCGAGTTAATGCACTTAATGCACTTAGAGCATTTTCTGTGGGGACACACAAACTCGAATATATAAAACCGATTTCTAAAAAAACGACTTCTATAAATTCGACCTTATTCCGTAGTGTAGACATACCCTTGGAGTGGGAAGTTCCTTGGAGAATTCCACTGGGTGGGAGACTCAGCTGTGAAGGGAGGGGGCGGGCAGGAGCATCTCATCAACCCAAGATTGGAATAACTGAAGTATAGTTCCTTTTACACGGAGCCTCAGCTCTTTGGAACCTCTGCAAACGCTTTAGCCACGTGTTTAACTCCATCCATAGGAGTAGCCTTGGATCGCAGTGGGAGGGCTCAGGTGCGTACGTGTTTGCAGGGTGGGCGCTCAGGGCAGTCCCTGACGCCAGGGCAAAGCGGATGTGAAGAGCCACTGTCTGGATTTGGGAGCCTGCCTGCACACCGAACTCACTAGGCGCTGGGTGCATGACTGCAAGGCGCTGGGCCGGGGAAAATCAGCCCCCGTTATTTCGAGTAGAAAACCAGAGCCACTTCTGGGGTCTTTCAGCTTCTAATGCCCTTTCCCTTCTGCAACTGGATTTCAGGGTATGATAAAATCCCTCTCAATACCAAGTCAGTGCCATAAATCACTGGACTGGGTGCAGGAATCAGTAGGCGACGTTCTCTGGCCTGGGTTATGCCAGGGCTCAGACTAAATTATTCTTCCCAAAACTTTTAAAAGCTGAGCCCCCTCCTCAAGGCAAAGAAACCGATCGTGCCCCTCACCCATCAGAAATGTGTTAGCCACCCCACCCCCCCATTTTCATGTACTCGTCTTCAAACCCCACCCTTCCCACCATGGCTAGCCCTTCCCCACGCTTCAGGAGACGCTGGAGTACATGATCATAATCTTCCCCTCTAACCTTAAGACCTGAGGGATCCCATCCTGGAGCATCTCAAAAATCACGGTTCCCAGACTCTGGAACAGGGGCTGCTTTGCCGGGCTCACCTTTCTCCCTCCGTCAGGTTGGCTGATGGGGATAATGAGCCTGGAGATCTCATTCCCGCTGCTCTGAGTGCTGCCCATGTGCACACGACCCAACTCAGCTCTTCCTGTATCCCAGGAATGTCTTCATCTTCTGGGATCCTCATGGCAGCAGTGGGATGATTTAACGGAGTCCCTTAGTAATGGGGCCTTTCTCTCTCTTTTGTTTCAGAGCCAGCGTTCTGGAATCATCTCATGGTGCGTGGAGTGGTGGGGGTGGTGGGGGTGCTGGTCTCACTATACCTATGTGGGTTTTGGAAAGGTAGAGGGAAAGTGTTTGCCTATCCACGACTCGTCTTCAGCATGCTGCTGACTCATCCCTCCCAGCAGCCTGGAAGTCTGCAGGATTCACAGGAATATGAGCTCACCGCAGTGTGTGACAGGGACAGGGCCCAGGCCCAGGGAATTAGAAACAGGAATTGAGACCCAGCCCTGGAGAATGGTGAAGGAGACCTGCTCATGGAGGACAGACACTTCACCCAGGAACCCAGAGGAAGGGATCCATTAGGTGGGGACATGGGTGTGGCCCAGGAAACTGGAGTAGCATTGCCAATTCTCCAGGATGACCGGGAGTCTGCACGAATTAAAGATTAATTTTTAATTAAAGATTATGTCGTGATAAAATCTTCAGGAATAGGTCCAATTAAAATTGGCAACCCTAAACCAGAGTGGGGGAGAGGGACCCATTAAATGGAAACAGACTTGGGCTGGGGAACCAGCTAGAAGAGCTGATCCCTCCTACGATGCCCCTCAATGGTGGGGACTAAACTGGGCGAAACTTTCATCTAAACCTATTTTAGATTCAGCAGTTTGCAAATTCATATGCATTTTGCTGAATTGTTCACGTCCAGCCCCTCCCCTCAGTCGTTAAAAAGTCGAAGCATTTCTTTTAGACACTTTCCAAACAAACCATTTTGATTTTTCAGTTTGAAACAATTTTTTGTTTAAAAATGTCCTTTAGTTTTTTAAAAAAAATTCAAAAAGTTACCACCCTGGAAATGTTCCTGGGTCTTTTTGTTTTTGTTTTTTAAAACTTTTTGGTTCATCAAAAATTTGGAAAAACGTTACTTTTGTTCAACCTGAAACCAGTTTTTTTCCATCTCTTTTTTTGGAATCGTCAGCGACCAAAAAATTCTGTTTGCCCAGATCTAGGGGAGGGTGAGGATTTTAGCGGTTGTATTGTGGGTCTTTGAGTCTCCTTGTTGCTCAAAGTTTTCTTACTGTAACAAATTTATTTGAGATGAGGGCAAGATGGGCAAAAGCTTCCTAAAAGGGGGGGGGGGCTGCTGGCACCCAAACTGTGGCCCAGCCCCTGTGCCACCCCTTCTCCTCGAGGTCCAGCCCCCTCAAAGCGCCCCTTTCCGAGACCACCCCTCATGCCGCCTTTCTCCCTGAGCTCCCACTTCATGCCCCCCCTTGACCCCAAAACACCGCCCCCCCCCGGCTCCCGTCTGTCCCCCCTCATCCAGTCGCTCACACTTATGGTCAGTAAAAAGTGGTGGGCCCTTGTCTCCCCTGTTCGGGCACCCCTGGCTGAGAGTGGGAGAGGATGAAGAACTCCTTGCAAATATAACTCCCCCCGCCCCCCACCTCACAAAAGCACAATTTGCCAGCAACAGCAAAACATGCACCTCACCAACCCGGGCCAGTCACACTGTGTTATGTGTGACATTCCCATCCTGGGGCGGTTTATGTCTTTGTGAATGTGAACCCCGCAGGCCTGGGTGTTTCTCTGCGTAATGTGACCTCAGGGCTCCTGATGAGAGCCGTTGTTTGTAAATGTTTCAGAAGCAGACATATTTATCATTCATGGACAGACAGACATTTATTCATAATTAGAACTGGTCAAAAATAGCGTGGGTGGAGAGGGTCATGAAAATTGAAGAAGAAACCACTTCCCCTCCACCCCCGATATTCTTCTAACTTATTTGAAAATGTTTTTAATGATCAAATTTTTGTTTAGTTTTGGTGGGAAAAACTCCACGTTCTCTCTCAAGTGGGCAGAGAAATCCAAAATGTTTTTTTAAAAAGGGAACTTTTTTCAAATGATCAATGTAATCCAAAGTGGCATTTCTAGTTAAAAGGTTGCATTGTGAGTGTAAAACCATTTTGAACCAGCTCTATTACTGTATAACAAGAGGAGTTTATTTGTCATGCTGCATTGTTTGGGCCAAGTTCCAAGTGGCATTTCAGTTTTTGCACAGCTCTTCTCTTCTTGCATCGGCACCTCTCCTACGCTGTGGCCTTAATCTTGGGCCTGGAAACACTTACGTGCATGTTTCACTTTAATGACTGCTGTGAATAATTCCATTTCAATGGGACAACTCTGAGGTCGGGTTTACGCTACGGCCCTATATCGGTGTAACTACGTCATTTATTTAATTTTCTTTCTTTTATAGATGAAAGTTATTGAGAGGTTAAAGCAGGTAAAATACATGAACAGGTTCGGAGAGTCCAAGTTTGTCAGTGCAAAGTGACAGCAGAGATGAGGTATCTGCTAGTTTTCCATAAGTCTCTCAGGGTTACCCAGGATAACTTTGGGGATCTCTGTCTTGCACCTGGAATGTTCCCTAAAAGTGTCCAAACAGCTCAGAGATACAGAACCATTCCCTGGATCCATTCTTATAGCTGTCTTCCCCGAAAAGCAGTCTGGCAAGTGGGTCCTGTCAGCTCTTTGCTAAGTTATCTGTCAAAACACTAGAGTTTTCAGGAGCCTAAGTAGCCTTTTGAATCATGGTAAAATTATCCTCCCCGCCACCACCAAAATTGGAAATGGTGCCCGTGAGTGCATGGTACCCTACCGTGCTTCCCCCATAGGAGCTGCATTAACAGGCAACTCTGCAAGTTCTCTGCATGCCTCTGCAAGTGACCCCCATGCCTCTCCATTTCCTTGGCCACATGTATCCCGTCCCCATGCTGGCGGCTAATCCAGAAAAAGAGGGAAAGAGCTCACCACTGCGACCTCCTGAGGGATGTGTTGGGGTGAGATCAGCTGGTCAAAGCAGGCAATAGGGACAGAATCTGAGACTTGAAGCTCCTAGAGTGATCTCTGACCTTTCCAGACCTGCCCTTCAATCAGACACAGCGATTGTAAAGTTGAATGTGATAGTAACTAGACCCATTTTAACCCCTTCACCACACAAGACAAAGCCCGTAGGATTCATCATGAACTATTTATTTCTCCTCCCCTGGATCCCTGCAGCCACCAGCCACCTTGGAGCTTTCCCTCGTCTCCCAGGCTGTGCTCACTTGATGGCAGGACCTCAGCGGAGGGTCCAGCTTTGCTCTTTCGCTTCCGTTCTTCACATCTTTGGGTGGCTGCATTTGCAACTGAGCAGCCTGATGGAAACACTGAGTCCTCTGTCTCGGCAGGCAGGCCAAGCCGCGAAAGCCAAAGGCTCCCTGAGAACAGGGGGAGGTTCGCCTGAACTCTCAGGAGTGGAGGCTTGGCCCATAGGTTAGGGTTACCATATTTGAACTTTCAAAAAAGAGGACACTCCGAGGGTGGGGGGGGGAGTGGTAGCCCTGCCACCTATCTACTCCCTCCCACTTCCTGCCCCCTGACTGCCCCCCACAGAACCGCCATCCCATCCAACCCCCCCTGCTCCTTGTCCCCTGATCGCCCCCTCCCAGGACCCTGCCCTCTATCTAAGTCTTCCTTCTCCCTGTCTCCAACTGCCCCCTCCTTAGACCCTTCCACCCTAACTGCCACCCTAGAACTTCCCCCCATACCTGTCCCCTGACTGCCCCGCCCCCTATCCGCACCCCCACCCCCTGACAGACCCCCGGGTCTCCCACACCTATCCAACCACTCCCTGTCCCCTGACTGCCCCCAGAGAATCCCCAAACCATCTAACCCCCACTGCTCCCTGCCCCTGACTTCCCCCCCCCGAACCTCCGCCCCATCCAACCCCCCCTGCTCCCTGTCCCTTGACTCCCCTGACCCCTCTCCATATGCCCACCCCCTAACAGGCTCCCCCCAGAACCCCTGACCCATCCAATCCCTCCTGCTCTAGCAGGCAAGCAGGACTCTGGGAGCCAAGGGATCGGTGTGTCTTGCTGGGAGAGCAGAGCTGGAGAGCAGAAAAGGGCACTGGAGGAATTGTAGAAAAGTCAGTGTCACGGCCGGGTCATGGGAGGCCAGACCTAGTGGTCAGAGGCAGAGTCCACACTCACGAGAAAGGAGTCGAGAGTCAGCTGGGTCAGGACACTGGAAGAGCAGAAGCAAAAGACCAAATTGTGTTCAGCACCTCAAGTCAGATGAGTCACCCCGAGTCAGGATGCCAGGAAATCAAGCCTGGGGAGTGGGAGCAGGAACAGCCAACACATGGTCCAGAGGGGGCGGGGAGGAGCTCGGGTGTTCAGACAGCTTGTTTCTGCTGCTGGTTTAAGGAGGTCCTGAGGGCCGATTAGCTGCTCTGGGACTCTGCCAATAGGAGCCTCAAACTGGGTCTGGACTTCGTCAGTCCTAGCTAAGCAGTTTTTCGTAGGCTTCCAGGTGGCGTGCTGGAGGGTGGCTGCTCCCAGGAACCCTGCAGAGCCAGGTTAATGATCCATGGGTCAGGACAGTGAGTGATCTCTCCCTGCTCAAACCTCCTGCACGAAACAGTCTCCAGGGTCCCGGACGCATCCTCTGAGAATAAAAAAACACAGTCATGATGACAAATAGGCTATGGAACAGGAGCCCCCTCTTTGTTGCAACAGCCCCAAGTGCCCAGAAGAGTGGACGGTTCTTACCTCCAGGAGATGCCTGGGATCTTCCATCTAAGCCTCATTGGGACCCCTGTTTCTTGGTCTAACAGGATGAGATCATCTGTCCCCACTGCTCCCTGCACTGGGCTGGCTGCAGCACACATCTGTGTAAGAGGCTGGGCCAGAGAGATGTTACAGTCAGGGTCCAGGCAGCCCAGAAGGAGAACAAAGGGTCTGAAACCAGAAGGCGAAGCAATCAAATCAGCGGATTCGACAGAGACGTTTTGTACCCTACAGGGACATCAAAGAAGGTCTGTTAGGAAAGCTGGGATGTTAGTCTGGAAACTGCTAAGGCAAAGATTGTGACTTGTTAAGGTTCAGTTTAAGTCACTACAAAGTGTGTTTTGTTTTCTTTGTCTGTTTGAAATTTGTCTCTTTCTCTTGCTTAGTTCCACTTAAATCTCTTCTTTGTTACTGTGCTTCCCAAAGCACCTCAGCGTTGTGTGTTCGAGTGAAGTGTGAGTCTCCAGCCTACCCAACAGGCTGAGCTGTGCCCTGTCTCTCTGAAGGTAGCGAATAATTTCTGAGTGGTGCTGGGCCCACAGTCCAAGGGCAGTTCACCAGACGTCTCCTGTGAAGCCCAAAGAGACCAAAGGAGCAGGAGAGATTCAGGCCCCACTGACCCATGGGAACTTCCCACAGAAGAGGCTACACAGGGCTCCAGACACAGCCAGCAGGATCCCTCCCACGAGCTGGGCCAAGTCCTTCCCCTCCCAGCCCCACAGCTTCCTCCCCACCCCAGCCTCAGGAACCCCTCCCACCTCCCTGCTCTCCCCACCCACTCTCCAATACCAGGCTGTTTCCAGAATGGAAGCAGGTGCGTACCAGAGTTCACTCACCGCTAGATGCTGGCCAGGACTCGTGTCACCGCTTTCTCGCTGGGCTAGCAACCCCGCTCATACTCACTCTTGCAGTTTGTTGGCTGGGAACTCAGCCCTCCAACCAGGTGACTGTGCTCTAGTCCACTCCTTCCTGGGTCGTGCTCCTTCCAAACAAAGTCCAAAAATGTCTTGAACAGAAACAAGGCCTTCCACCCTCGTGGGGAGTTCTGCCTCAGCCTGATTTCGGCTCGGCCTGCCCTTCTTGGGTCTCTATGGTCTTCTATGTCCCCTTCCTTAGGGACGGTGAGAGAACCCAGTCCTACCCTGGACTCCAGGTTTTGGCCCAAGGCCGTCTACTGAACAGCTCGCTCTGCTTCTGGACTTTTGCTGCTGTTTTCCCTTGTTTCCTCTCAGGTGGGGCTCACTTGGTCATCAATTTGCCCTAGCCCCAGGCTGGGCAGCCATAGGCCAAGCCACCCTGTTAGATACCCTTCTCCTTCAAATCCGGTCCAGCCCGGCTGACAGGTTTGCTGCGGGGATCGTGAAACCCCATTGCTGATCAGAAGGAGGTCAGAGTCCGTTCTCTAGGAGCTGAAGGTCCGTTTGTCCTGCTGCGGGAAGTGGAGCTGGAGAGCGGAGATGTTAGGTGAAAGAGACTGCATGATGGAGTTGGAGACTGAGGGATGGGAGCCTCCTCCAAGAAACGCTCCCAGGAGAACAGGTTTGAGGAGTTCTCTGGGGAGCCTCTTGCTAGGAAAAAAACAAGGGTGGCACATTGATGGAGATGTCTCTGTCCCAGGGATGGGGGAAGCTCCCAGCCAGGCTATGCAGCAGGGATCCCATTTCTCCCCCAAGAAACCCAATGGCTCTTACCTCCAGGAGGGAGCGGGGTCTTCCCTCTCAGCCTCTTTGAGAACTACCACTGCTTGGTTTCCTCTGACAAGGGACCTGCCCCCACTGCTCCCTGAGGTGGTTCAGCTTCTGACTGCACCCATCTGGGAGGCTGTCACACACCCCAGGGCCTAGAAGACACGGGGGGAGGAGGCTCCTCTTCATCTCAGACTCGGAGAGCCCAGAGAAGGGCCAAAGGAAGAATAAAGGGCAGGAGATGAAGCTAGCCCTGAACCTCTGTCCCATCCTCACCTCCTCAAATGTGGAGCTTCCTGAGCTTCAGTTGGGCACACAGTCTGTCGCCCTGACACAAAGGTCCTTCTGCGTCATATGGGGCAGGAAGATCTCTGCCTGGGAGCACAGGGAATGGGATGGGGGTCAGATCAAGGAAAGAGGGGAGGGGTATGGGTGCGAGGGAAAGAACTCCTGCCCCAGATGAAGGAATTTGAGGGGCCGAGGGAAGGACCAGCTCCACAGAGAGGGGAGAGAATTTCTGTGAGTGCCAGGGGTCTCCATTTCTGCTTCCACTAGCCCCCCATTTACAGTGAGACAGAGCAGTACCTGCAGCAGGGAGCGGGACTTGCTGAACAGGGAGGGGAACCTTTCAGAGCATCAGACGAGCCACAGCCCTTGCAGCGCCTCGGGCATCTGGTGCAAGTGCCGGATGATGTGAAGCTGGCACATGACCTTGGCTGTGACATCCTCGTGCTGCAGGGGAACGAGAACATGGCAGAGACGGAGACACTCCCCAGGAATCAGGGAGGATGAAGGGCACCTGGAACCAGCACCATCATTTCCACCCAGCAGCTGCTCATGTCTGAGTGGTGGATTCACCCTCCCGACCCCCAGGATGGAGGCTTGCTGTCCTCTCTAGTGACCTCCAGTGCCAACCCCCCTCCTTGTAGGGTGAGCTTCTGCCACCTCCCCATCAGTGCCCCTGACAGCTGTTCCACTTCCAACCCACCTGGGGACACAGCTCAAGTTCGTAGAACCCTCTCCTCCACCCCTACCTCCATCCCCACCCAGGTAGGGCAGGGAGGGGGCTCTAGCAGGGTAGCGGGGGGCAGGAGGGATTCTGGCAGCAGTGAAGTGGGATGGGTACAGGTTGAGACCTTTCCCCAAGTCAGCCCAGTGACAAAAGCTGAAGCCACAGGACGGCAGCCCTGGTGAACGGGGCAGGTCAGCAGCCCCTGCTGACTGAATCCTCCCGTTCTCTCTAGAGCGGGTCCAGCCCTATCAGCAGCAAGACCAGCTTCCCACGCCCATGTGCCTCAGCCCTTCCTGGTCAGTCGCCAGCACCAGTCAGTCCTTGGCCTCCCAGGCTGCCAGGGAAGGGAGTAACTCTCGATGGTGGCTCGGGTGACATGGACACTAGGCTATGGGGAAATGAGGGCAGCTCTGTGGGGCAGGAAAGGTTCCCAGAGGGCACTTAGGGGACTCTCCTGTCCTTCCCAGGAGTGATAGCAGAGCACCACATCCTAAGAACAGAAGTCCATGAAGTCCAGAAGTCCCCACTAGGCTCCTTGTCACCAGGCCAGCGAATGGTGATAGGATGGGAATGAGGCCCCGGCCCCCACCCCAAGCTTCTGAGTCGATTGCAGCTGCTTACCGTGACCCCCATCAGTTGCTGGGCTTCCCCCAAGAGGGAGTAGACGAGCACCAGCCCAGCCTGGCTGACACGCAGCAGGGGGTCGTGGATGGCCAGCACTCCTGTCTGCAGGAAGGATCTTTTCTGCCCAATGGAAAAGAATTTTCCAAAGACCTAAAACCAAGAGGACACGAGGCTCAAGCAGATTGCCCACAGCCAGCCTCCAAGTCCTGGCGGTACAATGGCCTCTAGTGCCCCAAAGGGCGGGGAAGAGAGCTGCTGTGGCCAAGGCAGTTCATTCCCCAGGAGGCTTTCAGGGTCCCAGGGCTCAGGGAAGCCCCTTCATTAAAAGGTCGCAGATGCTGAGGGACCAAAGCCTCCAGTGGCTCTTTTGGGAGGGCAATTTATGGCAGGGGCCAGGATGGGCTGGAAATGGATCTCTAATGTGTGTGAGCAGGTCCACTCTGCTGTGCAGGGCACAGAGACGACAGGGGACCCTGTATTGCTTCCAGCAGAGAGATCTCCTGCACCTCAGCGGCTAGAGGAGTGTGTGTGTGTTGTGGGGGGCGAGGGGGTTGGAGCTGACAGACCAAAGGTCTTTTCCCCGCAGCTTAGTGATTTCTCTCATCGCTGGGAATGGCCTCTGCAGCTCCTTGGTTTCTTCACAGGGAATCCAACCTGCAGCCTGATAAGGACAAGGAGACTCATGGCCCAGGCCCCATCCCAGACACTCCTCGGAGACTTTTCTTCTGCGGCAGCAATTCAGGTTGTGGGAGGTGGGACAAGCTCACACAGTCTCTCTCACGGGGCATCTGTGGAGCAGCGTTCTGTCGATGCCCTTCTCGATCCAGAAGCCACTCCAAGGCCTCCTCTGTGATGTTGTGGAAATCACCCATTTCACCTTTGACTCCAGTCTGGGGGCACTGTGTTACGGTGTGTTTGAAGGTTTGGATATTCTCACCACAGTTGTGAGACGGGGCGGGGGGGTGTCTTTGGTTTTCTACTTGTGCAGCAAGTAGCCGCAACTTGGCTCAGTGACAATGTGCTTCTTTGGAACAGTGGCTGAGGTCCAGATACTCTGCCATTCCCTGGCCGGGTCTGGAGACATGAGGGGGGCGCATGTGGTCCATATTGGCTCTGGAGCTCACTATGTCCCCTACCCAGTTCCCAGGTTGGGGCATTCTGCTTCCTGACCAGCAATGGAATTGGGCAAACCCCACCTCCTTTCTCTGCTTCTAGAGGGTGCAGGGAATTAAACAAGGGTCTGATCAAGCAATCGTGACTGACTGACTTGGGGCTCTCCTCTCAGACACTTGGGGATCAGCCAGGGGGACAAGGAGCAGAGAGACACCCAGAGCCATAATCCTATATTAATTCACCCATCCGGGGATCCTCCTTATGCCACGTAGCAATGCAGCCATGTAAGACACTCAAATCATGGCAACTAGCGAGGTTCCAATGTGGGGACCTTTCGCACCAGCCTGTCCCACTGGTTGATGGATGAGGAACTCTGAGCTGGAAATAAGGAGTGGGCTCTTTTCCTGTCTCCAGGAGGCATCCACTGCAGGGAACGCAGCCAGCCACACTCCCTGAGCTGTGTCATGCCCTGGCACAGTGCCCTTACCTCCCCCACTCTGGCTGTATTCTTGTAGCCCAAGAGCCTTCTGTCCTGGTGCCAGTCATAGCACCAGAGATCTTCCACCTCATGTATGGTCAGGCCTGGAAGAGAGAGAGAGAGAGAGACTTTTCTCTTCATTCTGGTTGCAGTTTCTGTGTCCTTCCAATCCCATTGGTGGCTGCACAGTGGAGTGGAGAAGAACAGAGGCAGAGAGAGACTTGTCCTCCAGCTGGGGTCAGTCTGAGAGAAATGGTCTAGGGTCCCATTATCAACATATGGTCACTCTCAGTCCCCTATTGGGTTCCGTGTCCCAGCTGGGTTCCTTACCCCTCTGTTGGAGCAGCAGTTGGTAGAGCCGGTAAGTCCCCTCCCTGGCCTGCCGGCTGATGTCCTTGTCTGGATCGCTGACAAATAGAGCCAGCTGGGCCACATGGTGACCCATCCGAGGGAACTCGGCTGAGATCTAATGGAAGGGAGAGCAGAGGGGACTCCATCAGCATTTTCCTGTCAGCTCCCCTGGGCCAGAGGGCTCCTTCCCCTTAGCTCCTCTGCAGGAGATGCTGGGGGAGAGGAGCTTGAGATCGACCCTTCATTTGCTCTGCTGCCAAGGGAGCCCGGGATGCCAAGCAGGGGCTGGAGCGTGGGCCCCTTAAAGGCCCAGGGACAACACTGAACCAGGACAAGAAGAACTTGACTCAAGCCTGGCTCAGTCCCTGCTCTGACTCTGCCTCCCCATGAAGAACCCTCCTAAGTCACAGCCCAGGCAGCAGCAGATCCTGCAGCCCACTGGAGCCAGCCCGCCTCCTCCTGGAGCCAGCAAGCTGGGCTCGGAGCTCACTTACGTCAAACTCAGGGAGGGTGACTGTTTATCTCAGCAAGGCTGTGCTGCTTCTGATGGCCCTGGCTCGCTCCTGCGACACCCTGGACACGACCCACAAGTTGATATCCTGTGGGGAAAGGAGGCAGGTCAGACTCAGTGGCCAGGTGCACCTGCTTTGCAAATGAGCCCCCCACGCCCCCAGCCCCAGGGGCCTGAGACATTCTGCGTAGGGGGGAATAGCTGAGTCCTTGGTGGCAGAGCTTTAGAAGGGGATTCTTTCCCCCAGGACGCAGCTTGTACCCTTCAGGTCACAACTTGTCAGCGTCTCTCTAGATTGGGACAATGTTCGGGGTCAGGGCTGGTCCCATCCTCCCAGAACTCCTGATTCCTGAACAGCTCACCAGAAAGGAGACTGAACCCTCAGCCCTTCCCTGCTACGAAAATCCTTGGGGGGGATGTAGGGAGTGACTGAGAACACAATCCCCCCAGGAATTTCAGAGCAGATCAGAGGGAAGGGCTGATTCCCTGGGCTCCTCCTGTTTCTCTAGGAAGGAACATGTGCCTCTTCTCTGAGAACCATCTCCCGAATCTCATGGGGTGTGTGTGTTGGAGGGGTGGGGGAAGGGTGGGTTTTCAGACTCTCACTCCCCAAGACAGCTAGGAGCCCTGTGGTTAGTGCTCAGTAGAACCAGGCAGAGCTCTGGCTTGAAGTCCCAGCTCCTTCCTCTGTCCCTCAAGAAGGAAGGACCTGACACTGCATTGCGCTGACCTCCCCAACCAAGGACGGCCCACTGGGGACCCAGCTGGGAGGATAGAGTAGAAAATGGATCTTCCAGTCTCACCTTAACAGTCCCCCAAAGAGGTCAGGTGAAATGGGGCTCACCTCCAAGATGAAGTGGAGCCTGTCTGTGTCTGGGGATTCTGCCAGCAGGTTCCCCAGCATGGCATCCAGGACCTCTGGGATGACTTTGTGCAGAGCCTGCAAAGCATGGGTCAGAGTTAGGAAACCTGAGCCTACACCTGCCACAGGATGGGAAGAGGGGTCTCTGGGAAGCACTGGGGAGACTCCCAAAAACACATATCCTGGCCTCTCTCCTTCACATCCCACTGCAGGCAATTCGCAAGAATTGATGACCCCTGGACCTTTGATCCATGAGCTTAGCAGGTCTCTGCAGAGGGCCTTGTAGGCAGAAGAGTATGAAACAGCCAAGTTGCTATGGATGGAAGCTGGGCTTCTGGGCGAAACACAGCTTATGAAAGAAAGAAAGAAAGAAAGAAAGAAAGAAAGAAAGAAAGAAAGAAAGAAAGAAAGAAAGAAAGAAAGAAAGAAAGAAAGAAAGAAAGAAAGAAAAATCCCCCAGGGAGGGGTAATCTTTTCCCTGATGGAGGGAAGGATCCAACCCTGCAGCTTGTTCCATCTCCGCTACCCCACCCCTAAATCTGGAGCTCCAGCGAATCAAGGGAGCAGGGACCAAGGACCACTCTGGAAAAGTAAGAGGATGGAGGAGGAGGAGGTACCTGGATGCCGGTGGTGTCCTTCTCCGTGCCTAGGGTGAAGACGGAGTGAAGGGCAGCTCGCAAGAGGTGGGTCTCTAGGGCTGGCTCCAGGGCAGGTTTCATGGTGCTGGCAAGAGAGAGGAGCTGCTATTAGACTGTGCAGTACGGGGGTGGGACTGTCGCCAACACGGACACCAAGCCACAGGGATAGAGGCACAGGCTGGCGAGAATGGAAACCGAGGCACTTCACTAGGGAATGACAAGGCCAAGGTGTCCCAGACAGACAGTGGCAGGACAGGAATAGCTCCTCTTCCCTGGAGCCTGCTGCCCGTCCTGTATCTGAGCCCGGGAGTGAGCCCCTCCCCAAGGCCCCTGTCATGTTATGGGAGTGAAAAGAAGAGCCCTGCCAGGAGAGAGTGACCCTTCCCACCCCACCATCTCTGCCAGAGGTGCCACTCTTGGGAGGTGACCTGGGCGGACAGTGACGGTGACTCCCAGCCTTGGGCCTGAGCAGCACTGGGGTGAGGGGAGCCCACGGGATGGGGGGGTGGGGCTGTCTCGGTACCAGAGATTGCCCACTGCAGCCAGGGAGTGGGCAAGGACGGCGCTGGGTGACGAGTCATCGGGAAGCTCCTCGATGAGCTCCTGTGAGACGCGAAGGAGACAAAGAAGCGTGTGAGATTCAGGCCCGACTCACACCTCCCAGTGAGGAGATGACACAGCCAGTGCCCCACATGGCCAGCCAGCAGGATCCCCCACCACCTCCCGCTCCTCTGATTCCTTCCTGCCCATCCGACTTGTCCCCCTTCCCGGATTCCTGCCCAGCTCACTCCCAATCCCCTTCTCTCCTCCTTCCTCTCAAAACTGCCCCCATTCAGCCCATCCCGACGACCAAGCTGGGACCATGTGATTCCTTGGCCCCCACTCTCAGCTGCCCTCCAGCCCCACAATTCCCCCCCTGCCCACTACTGACCAATCTCACAATTTCTCCCTTCTCTTCTCCCAAGTCTTCAGCCCGAGGAATCCTTGTCCTCTGCTGCCCCCTCCAACACCACCCAGTCCCCACCCATGAGCCCGGCCATACCCCTGCCAAACCCATGTCTCTCTCCTCCCTCCAGCTGCCGTATGGCGTGTCTCACTCACCACGATCCTCTTCACCACAGCCGCCTTGCAGCAGCGCGGCTCCAGCGTGTCCTCCCCTCTCTCCCGTGCAGCCAGACATGCGGGGTAGATGGCCTGAAGGAACAGGAGCTGCTGCCCCTCATCCTGTACCCACCGGGAGTGGGGTATAGCAAGAGAGAACCTCTTACCTAGGGACCTTCCTACCCCACCCAAACCAGCTCCAGGGCTCAGGCCTCAATGGGGGATTGTGGGGACCCGCCTATTGTCCAAATCCCCCACTACTCCTACACAAGCAGGATCAGGAACTGGAACAGTTCCTGTGGGGGGAGATGACCTTGGCTGTGGGGAGACAAACACCCCCATCTTGGGGGTCCCACATCACGGATGTAAAAGGGCCCCATTAGGGGTGGTGGATCAGGAGGGACAAGATCCTCGGCGGGGGGGAGATGCTGGGAAGAGACAGGGCAATCTTGGTTCAAGCCCAGGTGGGGAACATTTGTACCTTATCTCTGCACTGGAGCTGCTCTTGGATGACCTTGAGAGCAGCTTCATCTTTGGCCACGTCCACCCCTTCCTCCTGCTCCGAATCCAGGGGGGTCCCTGCACCAGGGAGGGAAGGACAGGGGCGTGGTGGGCAGAGCAGGATTCAAGACCCCCCTTCCCACCTCAGGCACCCAGGACAGATCGGGCCCCAAACCTCCCTCTCAGGGATGCCTTCAGCCCCCAACAGCTGCAGAAGCCCAGAGCAGAGCCCCCCTCCCCTGCCCAGGACTCCAGGGGAGGTGCCGATTCCCCCGGCCCTGGAGCAGCAAGGACCAAAGTGGAGGCAGCTCTTCACGCCCCCACCCCCAGGTCCCCGTGCGGAAGGGGCAGCTGTGTGATGGCTGCTGCTGTCCGTGGGGTTCGCGGGGCTCAGGCCAGACACCTGGGATGGGGACCTCCCCCCCCCCGTATCCCTGGGAGAGCGTCTGGGCCCAGGGTGTTCACATCCCATCCTCAGCCCTCCCTTAGCCCAACCTGGTTTCCTCACCTGGAACAAAGCAGTGGCCTCCATCAGCCTGGCTGCTGCCAGAGGCCCAGGTGCTGCCGCTGTCCCAGGCTGAGCTGCCGGTGCTGGGACAGGGACCTTCCCCCTCCTGGCCGGCGGGGGCTGGAAGGGCCTCAGAGACCGGGCAGGGCGATGCCTCCTGATGGGAACGAGGCCTGGACTCCTGGGGCCGCTGCTGCCCACACAACAAGCCCCAGAGCCACCCTGCCCGGCGCCCCTCCTGGGCTGGGTCCTGTCTGCCAAACCGCAGCCTGGGCCAGCTCCATTGGGGCCTGGTCGGGGCCTCTCCCAGCTCGGCGCCTGCGCCGGGAGCCGGGTTCCTTTTCCAGAAGGCCGGGCACTTCCGCCTTCTGGCCTGGACAGGAGCTGCTTCCCCGCCAGCGGGGACGCAGGGGTTGCTCTGCCCCTTGGGAAGACGGCAGCTGCTTCCCTCAGGCTCTGGGGCCACCTGCAGAGCCTTCCTCCGCAACATCCGCAGGAGCCTGGCCATCCTGGAACCGAGCAGGGAGCAGGGGTGAGTCTGGGCTCCAGGCAGCCTTTCACTCCTGGGCCTTTTCCGTCCCTCCTCCTCCCTGCTCCAACCACAGCAGCCCCTTCTGCCCCCACAGAAGTGCAGGGAGTGCCATCTACACACACTAGCAGGAGTTCATTGCATGATCTGCTCCCAACGTTCCCCCTCGTAATCCCGGCTGCTGCAATAGCCAGGAAGTCTCATCCTTTTCCAGCAAGGGGGTCAGTCCCAAAGACCATCGGTTACTCTGGACATGCAGCCCCCTCCTGTCGTCCCAGGCCACTCTCCCACCCAGGCTAGAGAAGGAACAGAAGCCAGGAGTCCGGACTTCTCCTGCGAATCCATTCTCCACATCAAAGTCACAAAGACCCTAAGCACAGGAAGACCAGGGCCCTCCTTGTTCCCCCTTGATTTCCAGGCTCAGCAGCTCACAGGGTCTGGCCCAGCTCAGAGACTCTCAGTCTGGGGAACAGTGTCCCACAAGGGAAGGGCTGGGAGCCCCATTGCTGGAACCTTTCCAAACACACTGGAGACGGCTCTGGAGAAGCCCCTGCCCGGTCTAAGAGTGAGAGGCTCTTGGGGGCTGTTTGCAAATGAAATCCCCCTTTGGAGATAGTCTCTCCCCCTGTTTCTCCTCTCCCCAGACAGATAGGGGAAGCCACTGAGGAACCCGAATGCCACTCACTTGCTCTCAGTGATGGGATGATGGATGGCGGATGTTCAGGGTCAGCAGACGTCCCACGCCCTCCTCCTCACTCTCCAAGCCCAAGGCAGGCTGGAGAGGGTGGTGACCTCAGGAGTTACCCTGCCCAGCCAGCAGGCAGAGTGATGACACGAGGGCGATCGACTGGCTGTGAAAACAAGAGTCTGTCTTATTGCCAAGGGACGGAGAAACTCAGCCAGCAGCAGGGGGGTGCAGAACACTGCCCTAGGGCAGAGGTGACAGCGCCTCCAGGATCCTGACATCCCAGCACTTTACACACCTTCCTGGAGCCTCCCAACCCCGCTGGGCTGTAGCCATGGGACCCTAACCCGACTGACGGCAAACGGGCCTCAGCTACCAGCTCAGGGTCACACTGAGTGTCAGAGCCATGGATGGACCCCTTCACTAACCACTGCCGCACACTCCCTTCCACAGCTGGCAATTGCAACCAGGCCCTAATGGCTGGTCCCCCTGCCTTTGAGAGGGAGGGTCACTCCTGCTTCCATTGCTGCCTCTTGATCTGTGGGACTTTGGGCAAGTTGCTCCCCCTCTCAATGGCTCTCTGGGACTCACATCCCTGAATGGGCTTTAAAAAAACCAATGGTTAAAGTTTGGCCCCAACTAGTTCTTGTTTCTCGAGACTATCCATTTTAGCAAAGTTTAGAGTTCTTGACATTCAGCACCTGGAAACATCCCTTTCTCCTTCGCAGACGGCCTTAACATCCCTTATCTCACCCAGGCTCCCTGCTGCCTGGAGTTAGAGAATTGACCCTTTTCCCATTGGACCTACCCAAGGTGTCACACAGCAAAGCGGTGACAGAGCCAGAAAGAGAAGACAACAGTCCTGACTCCTGTTCTAACAGACAACAACCCCCCCGGAGGCAGGGATAAAGCCCAGGAAATAAGGTGTGAACATTTGCATGGAAACCGTTTTCTGTCAGAAAATCCATTCAGACGAAACCACTTTGTTTCTTGAAATCGTAACAAGTAGGATGAAAATTCTTTGCAAAAATATTTGTTTGCAAAACAAGAGCATCTCCTGTCCGTCACAGCGCATTAAACTGTCTCATCGTACACAAAGGGGAGACACTATGCTCTAGAAAATTAGATGAGATGCTTCAGTCTGAGCTAAGTAGTTGCTGTTCTTCACAATTTCAAAACAATAAAATACAAATGAAATCGAACATTAGGTCATAATCTGCTATGGCTCAGTGTGATAGGACACCCCCAGTCTGCACTGCTACTCGTGACACTCTTCAGTGGATCCCCAGCATCCACCCATGGCGAGGTAGGTGGGAGAGGATTGTTATTCGTCCTTGACAGAAGGAGAAACGAAGGCTGAGAAAGGAGCAGGGACTCGTCTTAGCTGATGCAGCCAGTCAGTAGCAGAGTTGCTCTCAAATGAGCTACAGACCAACAATTATTCATAGTAATTATTCAGCAATTATTTCAGAAGAATTGGAATGTTCGAGAGGATCATGAATTGTTCCGAGACAATGAATGGAGAGCAGCGTCAACATTGGTCAAACATATAACTGGTTGTGACTTATTTGCTTGGTCATAAAAGAGAACAACAAAGACCAGAGTTTCCTCCCTGTCAATAGCCCCCTCCTCAGCCAATCAAAGTTGGGACTTTGAGGGGTGGGAAGCTAAGGGTTCTCATCAAATAGCCCAAAGAATGGCCCTGGTCACCACCGAGGGGATCACTCTCGGAGCACTAGTCCAGTCTCATCTCTGTGTGAGGGCCTCCCACAACCCCCCCCCTCCCCCGGGGCCCCCGCTCCACCCACAGAGCTCCTGGTGATGGGAGGAGAGCAGAGGAAAAGGACAAAGGAAGCAAGAAGAGAAAGGTAGGAGGGACAGAGGAAAAGGGAAGACAAAAAGGAGAAACCCCAATGTCCCCTGTAATTCTAAGGGACAAAGTCCTAGGTCAGAAATAAAATACTGCCCCCACAATCTAATGTTTTCCTTTCCTAAAAATCAGCTGGCACCTGATGGATCAGAATGAACAGGTTCCAAACCTCTCCGAGGCTCTTATCTTCTATACAGGGATGTCTGTTTTCGATCAAAACCACTACAAGAAAAGGAGAAAACTCCGAAGAGGGTCCTTCTTGCTCCCATGAATGTGAAAGTGAATGCTCTCTCAGTCCTCCAGGAGAGACCTCGAGAAGGAGACGTGCTGAAGCAAAGCCACAGGGATCTCCGCGCTTGCCCCTGTCCTGCACCCCTGTCCTGCCTGGCTGATGTCAAGATCTCTCTGTGAGGTCATCGCCTCCCCGCCACCTTTGTCCAATAGGCTGAGGTCCTGCCAAAGGCCCTTGTGATGTCACTGCCACACCCACCCCTCCCCTGCAGTGCTGATGTCCTGCCCCTGTCCAGCTACATTGGATATTTGAGCAGCTTCCCCTGGATCACCCCACTTAATGACACTTCCTTGTGGGGTGACACCGACTACACAGTAGAACACAGAGGTTCTTCCCCAGGCCACAATTAGGTTTCACAAGTTAGTCGACTTTATGGCCAGAAGGAACCGTTCGAGCATTTAATCTGATCCCCTGCGTGTTGGGGGGCTTATTCCTTCACCCACTTACTTCCCTGGTCCTTCTCGCATGAACAGAAATAAGGTGCTATTCGGCTGTTAGGAATACAATCCTGTCCTGATAGTTTCTATCACCTCCAGAGAAAGGGAAATGCCTCGAAAATGTAAAAGAAAACTTAGTTTGATAGCATCCTGTCTGGCAAGAACTCACTTATCAATCGCTGGGATGTGAAATCCTCACTTCTGTATTGTTTTGTCATTATAGTTCCCACTTCGCTATTGTTTGTCTGTATAATCTCTGTCTGGTTCTGTGATTGTTCCTGTCTGCTGTATAATTAATTTTGCTGGGTGTAAACTAATTAAGGTGGTAGGATATAATTGGTTACATAATCATGTTACAATATGTTAGGATTGGTTAGTTAAATTTCAGGAAAATGATTGGTTAAGGTATAGCTAAGCAGAACTCAAGTTTTACTACATAATCTGTAGTCAATGAGGAAGTGAGTGGGTGTGGGTGTGGGTGGGCATGTGGGTAAGGGAGATGGGAACAGGGAATGGGGGTAAGGAAATTGCAATCATGTTTTGCTAAAGGGGGAAATGGGAACAGGGAATGGGAGTAAGGAAGTTGGAATCATGTTTGGCTAAGGGTAGGAATGGGAACAGGGACACAGGTGTAAGGCTCTGTGGTGTCAGACCTGGGAAGGAGGATACTAAGGAAGGAAACTGGAATCATGCTTGCTGGAAGTTCACCCCAATAAACATTGAATTGTTTGCACCTTTGGACTTCGGGTATTGTTGCTCTCTGTTCATGCGAGAAGGACCAGGGAAGTAAGTGGGTGAAGGAATAAGCTCCCTAACACTGCATATCCTAAGGCCTCCTGTATGTCAGAAGAGCTGGGCTTTTCTTTTACTCAAACATTTTCCAGAAAGGCATCTAGTCTTTATTCGAAGAGATCAAGAGATGGAGAAGCCATCATTTCTCTTGGTTCTTTGTGCCAATGACGAACCACCCTCTTACAAATCTGGGTCTTATTGTCATTATACTTTTTCTGATTTCTGCTTCCATCCATGGGGTCTTGTCATGCCTTTCTCTGCGACATAAAAGAGCCCTTTTATACTCAACATTTTCTCTCCATGAAGTCAAGCAACTCACTTCTCATTCTTCTCTTGTATATACTAAACAGCTTCACGTTTTTCAATGTCTCATTATAGGGCATCATCCCCATCACTCAGTTATGAATCTTTTCTGCACCCTCTCCAATTGTTTTAACATAATATTCAAAATGTGGACACAAGAACTGGATTCAACATTCCAACATCAGTCTCACCAATGCTCTTTCACTTCCCTTTCCATCCTCACTACTCTATCCAGCCAAGAATGGCTTTAACCTTTTTTAACACAGTTTCACATTGACAGCTCATGTTGAGCAGCTCGTCCACTATGGCCCCAAAATCCTTTTCAGGGTCACTGCTTTCCAGCGGATAGTCCCCCATTCTGTAGGGTGCCGCCTGACTCCTTTGTTTCTGGAGGTATGGGGTTGCATTTGGCTTTATTAAAACCTAATTCTTTAGTAAGTATTTTAGAAGAACTAGCCCATTAGAGAGAGAATCATGAATTACTCCAAGACAATGAATGGAGAAAAGCGGCAAGAGCAATCAAATACATATTTGGTTACGGCCTATTTCCTTGGTCTTAAAAGAGGGTAACAAGAACCTGAGCCTCCTCCCTCACAATAGCCCCAAGCTCCCCCAATCAGCATTGAGACTCTGAGAAGCAGAAAGCTGAGAGTTCTCACCAGATGTCCCAGGTCACCACCGGAGGGAGTCACTCTTAGAGCACCATTCCAGCCACAAGTCTTTGGGAGGGCCTCCCGCAATGAGAGTTGGAGTGCAACCCCCCCCGCCCCCCATCCGTCCCCAACTCCAGACGCACAGACAGGTCCTGGTGGTGAAAGCAAAGCAGGGGAAAAGGACAAAAATGCAAGAGAAGACGAGAAAGGAGGGAGAGACAGGAAAAGGGAAAACAAAAAGGAGAAACCCCAATGTCCCCAGTAATTCTAGGGGACAAAGTCCTAGGTCGGAAATAAAATGCTGCCCCCACAATCTAGTGTGTTCCATTCCTAAAAATCAGCTGGCACCTGATGGATCAGACTGAACAGGTTCCAAACCTCTCTGAGGCTCTTACCTTCTATACAGGGATGTCTGTTTTCAAGCAAAACCACTAAAAGAAAAGGAGAAAACTCCAAAGAGGGTCCTCCTTGCGCTCACGAATGTGAAAGTGAATGCTCTCTCAGTCCTCCAGGAGAGACCTCGAGAAGGAGACGTGCTGAAGCAAAGCCACAGGGATCTCCGAGCTTGCCCCTGTCCTGCACCCCTGTCCTGCCTGGCTGATGTCAAGATCTCTCTGTGAGATCATCGCCTCCCCGCCACCTTTGTCCAATAGGCTGAGATCCTGCCAAAGGCCCTTGTGATGTCACTGCCACACCCACCCCTCCCTTGCAGTGCTGATGTCCTGCCCCTGTCCAGCTACATTGGATGTTTCAGCTGCTTCCCCTGGATCACCCCTCTCAATAAGCGTTCATTGTGGGCTCAAGCCGAACAGAGTAAAACATCAGAGGCTTCTCCCCATGCTACGCTCAGCTTTTCATCAATTAGCAGACTTTATGGACAGAAGAGACAATTAGAGCATGTCATCTGACCCCCTGCATATCACATGCTTTCTGTAGAGCATAGGAGCTAGTTTTTGACTACACACATTCCAGAAAGGCATCTAGTCTTCATTAGAAGACATCAAGAGGTGGGGAATTCCCACCACTTCCCTTTCTAGTTTGCTCCTTTGGTGATTCATCCTCACTGTTGAATATGTGTGCCCTCTTTCGAATACGAATTGGTCTCTTTTGAGTTTCCAGCCAGTGGGTCTTATTATGCTTTTCTCTGCTAGATTAATGAGCCCTTTAATACCCAATATTTTCTCTCTATGAAGTCACTTCAACACTTCAATGACGTCACCTCCCGATCTTTTTTATCATCTAAACAGGCTGAGCTCCTTCAATAGCTCATTCGCAGGCATTTTTCTCCAGTCCTCAAAACGTTTCGTTGCTTTTTGCTGCCCCATCTCCAATATTTCAAAATCTTTTTTCAAAGGTGGACGCCAAAACTGGATGCAGGATTCCGTGATCAGTCTTCCTCATGTGTGTCACCTCCCTCTGCACCTCACTGCTCTTTTCATACATCTAATGATGGCTTTAGCCCCGTTCACCACAGCATCACCCTGGGTGCTCATGTTGAATGGCTTGCCCAGCATGGCCCCGAAATCCTCTGCACAGTCAGTGCTTTCCTGGATACACTTCCCCACTCGGTAGGTGTGGCCTGTATGCTTTGTCGCTAGCTATAGGACCCTTCCTTTGGTTATTTTCAAACTTGTTTTCTTTGAATGGGTCCAGCTTATAAGGGATCCGATTTCTCTGTGTCACTGCCCTGTCCTCATCATTAGTTACCACTTTGCTACTATTTTATCACCCACCAACATTAGCAGCAGTGATTTTTTATTTGGGTTGCAGTTCATTGATATTGATTTTCAAGAATTAGTCCTTGAGAGCCTCTTCATATCCCTAGTGCCTAGAACCTGCTCCACACAGCACAGTGAGAAAAGGCCGCCCGGCCCAGCTGTGCCATAGGGGCTAAGCACAGAACAACCTTAGGAGCTTGTGTCATCCATAGCTTCTGAACAACATGTGGGGGTCATCAGCTTACAAATACATTCTAGACCGGTAGCGTAGACAGGCCCCAAATGTATCTAAGTGTCCCGCCTTGAAAAAGAGGAGAGAAAAAAACAGAACCTTGATTAGCTTTATTTTATAGTCGTGGAAACTGAGGCACAGAGAAGCAAAAAGATTCACTCATGGTCAAAAAGCCAGGAATAGAAAATGGCCAATCTGCTGATAGTCAGTCCTGGGCCCTAGCCGTGTTTGTCCTGGCCTCTCTGCTTCAGCTCCAGCAACAATCTGAGTCGAGGTTTTCTTCGTCTCCATGTCCTTTAACTTCACGTCACTGCAGAAGAAAGATTGTTTCTGACCAGCTGGCTCTAATGCATGGAGATGTCTTTCCAGAAGACGTGCTCTGGCTCAGTCCCATGTCGTAGGTTTTCTGGAGGAAGCACTCGGTGACGTTCTAGAGCCTGTGTTACACAGAAGATGACAGAATGGTCCTTTCTGACCTTAATTCTTTTCTTTCGCTAGGAGGGTAACGCTGGACATTTTCTCTCATTCACTTTCCTTTGGAATAATTTCAATCCAGTCCAAAGGATTTCCTCTTCCATTGTGTCTTCAGCACCTTTCCTTGCAAACAGTTCCTGTTAGAGCACAGGTTTCCAGTTTCAGGCTGTCCCAGGGTGAGATGGCCATGAAAGGGGTAGTAGCTCAACTGAACCTGTCCCCAGGTGAAGGGAATAAGTGCAGGGGCAGAAGTGAGGCCCCGAGATAGGACAGATTCTTTTTGCTGGGCTAAGAGTATAGTTGGATGCGCTTCACTTCACTTCATTGGATGCATTCAGTGGAAAATACAGTGAGGAGATTTATATACACACAGAACGTGAAAAAATGGGTGTTATCATACACACTCACTTCAGATGAGCTATTACCAGCGGAGTGGGGGGGGGAGAAAACCTTTTGTAGTGATAATCAAGGTGGGCCATTTCCAGCAGTTAACAAGAACATCTGAGGAACAGTGGGGGGTGGGGGTGGGGGAATAAACATGGGGAAATAGTTTTACTTTGTGTAATGACTCATCCATTCCCAGTCCTTATTCAAGCCTAAATTAATTGTATCCAGTTTGCAAATTAACTCCAATTCAGCAGTCTCTCGTTGGAGTCTGTTTTTGAAGCCTTTTTCTTGTAATATAGCAACTTTTAGGTCAGAGATCGAGTGACCAGAGAGATTGAAGTGTTCTCCGACTGGTTTATGAACGTTATAATTCTTGACATCTGATTTGTGTCCATGTATTCTTTTATGTAGAGACTGTCCGGTTTGGCCAATGTACATGGCAGGGGGCATTGCTGGCACATGATGGCATATATCACATTGGTAGATGTGCAGGTGAACGAGCCTCTGATAGTGTGGCTGATGTGATTAGGTCCTATGATGGTGTCCCCTGAATAGATATGTGGACACAGTTGGCAACGGGCTTTGTTGCAAGGATAGGTTCCTGGGTTAGTGGTTCTGTTTTGTGGTGTGTGGTTGCTGGTGAGTATTTGCTTCAGGTTGGGGGGCTGTCTGTAGTCAAGGACTGGCCTGTCTCCCAAGATTTGTGAGGGTGAAATGGCCCACCTTGATTATCACTACAAAAGGTTTTCTTTCCCCCAGTCCACTCTCTTGCTGGTAATAGCTCATCTGAAGTGAGTGTGTATGATAACACCCATTTTTTCACGTTCTGTGTGTATATAAATCTCCTCACTGTATTTTCCACTGAATGCATCCGATGAAGTGAGCTGTAGCTCACGAAAGCTTATGCTCAACTAAATTGGTTAGTCTCTAAGGTGCCACAAGTCCTCCTTTTCTTTTTGCTTAGATGAATGGGTCTGTAGTTGCCTGGATCACTTTTTTCCCTCTTGCTTTACTATCATCGGACACTAGATGGGGAGGAAGAGCCTCACCAGCTCTATAAAACCAGCTGGGGGAAGGCTGGGAGCAACAGGTATCAGAATAAGCCAGACCCGGGCTTCTCAAACTTTTGTTTTTGCTGGCCCCTGACCAACGTATTTCAGGCTATGACAACCCCCGACCTCTAAACAGTCATAGCAAGTTACTGTACGGACTCATAGAAACATACACATGGTATTGCCACCCTTACTTCTGGGCTGCTACGGGCGGGGCACTGCCCTCAGAGCTGGGCAGCTGGAGAGGGGCAGCTGTTGTAGCCCTCTTCCCCTCCTGCCCCCCTCCCCTGAGAATATTTTTGTGATCTCTTGACCCCCCCTCCCCTGCCATAGCCTTGCAACCCCCTTTTGGGTCAGGACTCCCAGTTGGACAAATGCCGAGCTAGACAATCTCAAACCATGAACTAGTTCCCAGGCATCTCTGGGCCGATTCTCAGAGGAGGCAGCTCCCAGAATCAGGCCCTCAATGGCTCTCCCAGTGCAGCAGGCCCTGGGTGCAGCAATCGGTTTGAAACAGGAACCCCTGCAAGATGCTCTCTACCTTCATTTCCTGACCCCTCCAGGGGCCGAGTGCATCTCCCCCATCCTCAGGCAGAGCTCAGAGCAGAGTCAGCAGCAGCAGCAGCCCCTCCCCGGCGAGAGCTCCAAGTGAAGGCAGGGGCCTGGCAGAGAGAGGAGAGGGGCACAGGCAGGTCAGCGGAGGGGTGGAAGGTGGATCCCACCCCAGGAGATTTAACAGAGAGAGGAAAGCGGGGCTGTGAGAGTGCAGAACAGAGACACCCCCCAGTAAATCCCCCCACCCCAGACACCGAGATCCCGGCCTGGGAGAGGGGTTCACTCCCCAACACTTACTCACGACAGCTGCAGCAAGGGGTCCCTGTGGGGCGGGAGGAGCTTCCACCCCGCTCCGGCTGGCTGGATCTGGAAAGAGAGAGAGAGAACAGGGAGAGGAGAGTGCGGTGAGGAGTTGGTGCCCAGGGGTCCCCCTGCCCCGCTCCTAGCTCTGGACCCCCATTGCAGGGGTGTCTGTGGGTGTGTTCAGGGAAGGGCCGGGGGCTCTGCTCCACCAGGGCTGAGAGTGTCAGAGCAAAGTAACTGTAACACTGCGGAGTATTTTCAATGTTGCCTCACCCTGAATGTCACTGATCCCCCAGTTTAGAATGCGTCTCCCCGGCCGCTTCTCTTGCTAATTTGAACCTCAGGGAACATATCAAATCTCTCTCCTGTCCTCCACAGCTGCTGGGTTTGGGCCACTGCCAGGGCCCTCTACACCGGGGTTAACATCTGGATCCTGGCCAAGCTGGTTCTAGCCCATGTGGCCAACCCCCAGTGACCAAAAATCACAAGTCAGAGCCCCCCAAAACCATCAGATTGGCTGAAACAAGATGAGATTTTGAAAACAACTATTCTATTCTTGATCTCCTGGTGGTGGAGCCTTTAGGGGTCACCTTTTCAAGCTTTTCTCCCCATCCAGGAGGGCTAGAACAAGAAAAACTTCTGACAAAAATGGCCAACCCCACGAAAATCTTCTACCAGAATCAGAAAAAATTAGTCCAGAATGATTGAAAACAGAACAATTTTTGGTTTTTGAATTTTCCAAGAAGACAGTGAATGTTTTTTATTAAAGCCGACGCTTTCCACAAAAGGTTGCCTTGAATCAAACACCCAATTTTTCCGAAAAAAAAAAAATTAATTGAACCATTTCAGTGGTTCTCAAACTTTTGTCCTGGTGACCCCTTCCACACAGCAAGCCTCTGAGTGCAACCCCCCGTTATAAATTAAAAACCACTTTAATATATTTAACACTGTTATAATGGCTGGGGATGAAGCAGGGTTTGGGGGTGGAGGCTGACAGCTCATGACCCCCACATAATAACCTCACGACCCCCAGTTTGAGGACCCCTGGACTACACTGAGCATGCACAGAAAGAGAGCCAGAGGGTTGAAAGGCCGCTGGGATGGACAAGACTTGTGGGGCTCTGAGAGACTGTCTCCCCCCGCCACCCCGCAGCAGTGTGAATTCAGCTCCAACCAGGGGCAGGAATCTGAAATCAGTTAAACAGCAGAGACTTCATGCAGGCAGAGGTCCGGCTTGCCGGACAGGGACAGCTCCTTCCCTTCCAGAACATGGGCATCAGCAAAACTCAAGCATCAGAAACCTGGGAATTAGAGGCAAGGGCCCCCCCGCCCCCCAGCCTGGAGAGGGGGAAGGGACGGGGGACCCCCCCCAGCCCGGAGAGGGAGAAGGGGAGGGGAGAGGGGGGACAGAGGCCATCCCCAGCTCGAAGAGGGGGAAGGGGCCCCTTAGGGGGAGCAGTCGCCAAACGGCGATGCCCAGCCCATGAGTCGGGGTTCTGGCGGGGGGGCTCTGGAGGGGGGGTTCCAGCCCCTGCCCCCCAGTGTCCCAGAGGTCCCCCAGTGAGCCCGGCGTGGGTTGTACGTTTCTCACCGGCTCAAGACCCTGAGGGGAAAAGGACCCTGCCAGATTTACTTGGGGGTGGGTCTTTTGCTCATGGGTTGTGTTATGAATCCCGCGGGTGGTGTTTCCCCAGCATAATGCCACATTGTTTCCCTCCTTTATTAAAAGCCTTTTGCTACACTCAGACTCTGTGCTTGCGAGAGGGGATGTATTGCCTCTTGGAGGCACCCAGGGGTGGTTTGTAATTGTCCCAGGTCTCTGGGTGGGGGCTCGAGCTGGTTTTGTATTGCGCTATTGAAACCCCTAGATACTCAACCTGGCCCTTGTTGCTGCTAACTCTGACGTGCAGAAGGGTTACAGTTACATAGGAATTAGATACAGTGCTCCTGTCAGCTAATTTCCAAGTTATCTGCAAAAAAACCCTAGATTTTTCAGATGCCTAAGTAGTACCTGTTAAAGTTGCCCCCCCATCTGAAATGGCACCCCAGCACCCCCCCAGCATGTACTGAGAGTTGGTCAGTCCCTGTCCCAACACATAACACCCCCACCATGTATCTCTACTTTTCTCCAGCTCCCTCCATCCTACCCCCATTTTCCCTGCACCCCTGGGTCTCTCCCTGCCCCCAGATGTCTATGGGGCTGTCTCTCCGAGGCCCCATTCCGGAGAGAAGCGTGTGGCAGAGTTGAGAATGAATGGCAAGTGATAGTTACATTCCACAATTTTCCAAGGAAACTTTGTTCCCTTGGGTTTGTGGCTGGCTGCTTCTTGGCTCTGTTCCCAGCACTGACGTGCTCCCTGGGCTGCTTTTCTGGCCCCCCTGGCTGGCATGACCCTGTTCCCCAGCTCAGCTTGGACTCCTGCTTTCTCCTTAGCTCAGCCCCTCTCTCTCTGACCCAGGCAATTCTGGCTCACACAGAGGATGGGACCCCCCTGGCCTCCTGACTCCCTGATTAACCTGCCCACCCTGTCAATCAGGCTGACCTGGCGCATTGGCCTCTCCCCATTGTTCCTGGGGACTGGCAGTCTCAGGGTCCTGATTTCCCATTGACCCTTCCCCTTCCTTTTGGTACTGGGAGCTAGCTAACCCAAACACCCCCACTGAGTTTTAGGAAGTGGACAACAGTTGCCTTACATCAGGGAGACTTGTACCCCCAAAGGGAGCAATGTACCCCCAACTTCCTTAAACTGATGTGGCTCTCAGCCACTGTTGTAAAAGCAGGAGGGTTTATTAGCTGTCTGGAACACAGCGTAGAGAGTCCTTGGTTAGAACAGAGAGTTCCGGCATGGTCCATCCGCGTCAACCGAGAGCCCTTTGACCCCTTTGTTGTCCCAGTTCAGGAGAGCGTCCCCGATTCCAGCGGCCCCACACTGAACAACCCCCAACGTGGCTCCTCTTCAGCCCTTTCTTTTTGTTCCTGGGCAAACCTTGTCCCCTGGCCTTCCTCCTCAGCTCTTTGTTATCCAGCTGGTCCCATCCCACTGGCTTCCTGCAGAGGGTGGGCCATCCATGGTCGTTAGTTGCTGGGTGCCAAATGTCTGGGCAATTGGAGTGGCCATTGTCTTCTGGGGGTCTCCATGGGCATGGGGCCCCAGGGCCCAGGCATCTAGGTGTCGGCCACGTCTGTATCTCTGGGTCTCTACAAAGGATAAACAACCTTTTCCCACCACCTACTTAACCATGCAGCACATAGGGGAAACTGAGGCACATAGTATTCATACAAAATGTACAGAAAATTCCCACTCTGTCACAGTTCCAACCCTCCCCCAGTCTGTGCCCGGGGCAGAGAGGCCCTTCTTTGCCCCTTCTCCCCCCGTCCCACCAGGCTCTGCCCCTGCTCGCCCAAGGATTGCAGTGGCTCTCAACTTTTCCATACTGCTGTACCCCTTTCAGGAGTCTGATTTACAGACCCCAAGTTACACCTCACCTAAAAACCATTCGCTTACAAAGCCGGACATAAAAATACAAAAGTGTCACACAGCCACTATTATGGAAAAATTGCTGACTCTCTCCTTGTTACCATATAATTATAAAAGAAATCAGCTGGAAATGTACATGTTGGTGTACACTCCATAGAGCAAGATGAAGATGTCACTGTCTGGAATGTTGGTTTGCACTGAGGTCACCAGTGCTTTTAGGCAGCCCCTTGTAAAACTAGGCCAATAGCGAGATGAGCAGAGGCGGACGAGGGTTTCCTGGGGCCCTGGGCCAGAGCAAGTGGACCCTCCTCCCCCTGCGGGGCTCCCGCCCCTTGTCCAATCAGAAGCAATATGCTAATAAGGCGTATGATCTCCCCCGTGCTGTGTAGTTTCATTCTCCTGGCGGCTGGCTTTTTCGGGCGCTTTCCCTTGCACGAGCAATGGGGGAAGACATGATGTGTGTGAAGGGGGGAGTTGGGGCTTCCCGCTCAGCTAATGCGCAGAGAGGGGGAGATGGAGCAGGGACCTGCCTTGCAAAGGATGCTGCAGCCATGGAGTCCCTGGAGGAGGTAAGCTGTGATCTTCCTCCAGAGCAGTGCCCTGGGAACCTGACTCCCACCCCGGCTCTGCAATGGGGGACTGGGGTTAGGGTGGAGACGGGGGGTTATTCTGAAGATCCCAGTGTCATCGCTGCCCTGTGATTATTGTTACAGCCCCCACAGGCAGGCTGCAGGGCCTCGCAGTGTATGTGAATGACGTACGATTTGTATGGCAGCCGCTGTTGAATTGTGTGTCCATTCTTCGGCCACAAATTGAGCTTGAATATTTTCGTTTCCCCCAAAGTGAGGTGTTGGGTAAAGGGGAGACTGGGGGGGGGGGGGCGGTCCAGGAAATGAACAGTAGCTTTTAGACGTGCCAGAAAACCCAGTAAAACACCCAGAATTGCTCCCAAGTCGGTGAGACATCATAGAATCATAGAATATCAAGGTTGGAAGGGACCTCAGGAGGTCATCTAGTCCAACCCCTGCTCAAAGCAGGACCAATCCCCAATTTTTGCCCCAGATCCCTAAGTGGCCCCCTCAAGGATTGAACTCACAACCCTGGGTTTAGCAGGCCAATGCTCAAACCACTGAGCTATCCCTCCCCATCCTGCCTTTCAGAAAGGGCTCCTGTTCTCTGGCAAATCCTCCCTTCCGGGGACAAATCAACCTTGTGTGCAGACGTCACTTATCCCTTCCCGAGGAGCCTGGCCCAGAGCGCGGTGCGCATTGCGTGGCCTCCTGCCCCGGTCCCTCCAACCTCTGGGGTCCCATGCTCGTGCCTGGGGCGGGGGGTCTTACGGCAGCTGGGGGGGGCAGGCTCCTGGGGGACAGGGTAGCCGGGGTCTTTGCAGGAGCCTTCGTGAGAGAAGCTCACCCCTGAGCAACCCGACAGCTGCGCTCGCCCCTCGGGGGCTGCGAGCAGGAGCCGCGAACAGGCCCTGTGGCCAGGGAGCTCTCCGGGTGAAGGGCAGACGGTGTCTGACCCTGCATTGGCTTGGCTGGGGCGGGCGGGTCGCTCTGCTCGTAACTCCAGCGGGAGAACAATGTTCCACCGCCAGGGTGATGTTTAAGTGGGTGGGCGGGGGGAGAGACACCTTTAAATCTGCTTGAATGCTCTGGGTGCCGTTGTGATGCGCTGTACACCCCCAGCGCCCCTGTCTTCTTTCACTTCATCTCTCCCAGGTGGTGGGTGCAAGACCCAGGCTGTGGCTGCCTTTGTCTGTACCCCGATGGCCGGGTTCCTCTGCCTTCTCGGGGGCAGCGGTGTTGTGGCCAGGCTGGTCCCAGAATGTGAGAGAGACAAGGTGGGGAGCTGATAGCTTTTCTTGGACCAACTTCTGGTGGTGAAAGGTACAAACTCTGGAGCTCCACAGAGCTCTGCTTCGGTTTTCCTCTGATGTCCTTCCCCAGCCCTGAAGAAGAGCTCTGTGGAGCTCTGAGTTTGTATCTTCCACCAGTGGAAGTTAGTCCAGGAACAGGAATTACCCAGCTGGTCTCTCTCTTTCCTTGTTGCCATCCTCCTCTTTCTCTCCACACGTTTCACATCAGATGTTCAGGCTGGGAGCTCTTTGTGGCAGAGATTGTCTTACTATCTGTGCGCAGCATCCCTAGACCAACCTCTAACCCGATCCAGGACAGAAACCTCTCAGCTCTACCCTATTTCTTTCCACTGCAGTCCTGCCTCAGGGATGGAGGCCCCATTGTGCCAGATCCCATAAAAAACACATCACAAAAAGATGATCCTTTCCCCAGGAAGTGTGCAGGCGAAGCACAATAAGTAATTCTCAGCCGCTTGTGCAGAGGAGCAGCAGTGACCTCTAGTGGGAAGAGGAATTCCCATTGCTGGATCACAGACAATCATAACAATAGTGTAATAAAGAATACAACTGCTCTGGAGGTTGGATCCCAAAGTGCTTTACCAACCACATCGTACTTATGGGAATCCTTTCCCCCCACTACTGACATGCAGCCACCTCTGGAGTGAAACTCCACAACTGTTCAGCAGCACACAACACGGGCAGACGATGTCTTAGGGGAATGATTGAAGCAGAATCCACTCGCCTATTGGAATTTCACAGGGCATTTGAGAGAGGCAAATTGTAGTCCCCCGAACTGTCATTTGAACTGACTCAGATCTCCCCCATTAAAGAAGAGCCATAGGATTTGTAATGACCATAATGGGACCTTGCTTTTAACTCCCAGCTGAATCCTGACACCAGCAGAGGTACAGCGCTCCCAGCTGCCAGGTTGAGTCTCTGGGTTCAGTTCTGCCTTAGTCGGGGGTGTCATCCATCTTATTTGTTTCAACACTGAGTTTCCCTTGAGGTTTCCCATTGGGAAACAGCCTGGGTCTGTCCCTGTTCAGCTTTTATAAGCTCACACCGTCAAACCTCAAGGAATTACATTTGAATGTACCAAGCCAGAGATTCCTCCCAGCCAGTGATTCCTACATCGAGCCCAGAACTTGTGACTGAGTTAGAGCAGATCATTCGTAAGAGAGCAACTCCGTGTAAAGACTTGGAGTGAATTCTCTCCTCTCTGGCCTCCCAGCACCTTGCTTTCCTGACCTACAGCATGCCCGGCTGTTTGAGTGCTGACCCTGAGAAAAGCCCTCACTAGTACATTGAGCCTGAAGGCTTTTTACTAGGGCTGGCAAGCGATTAAAAAAAATAATCGAGCTTAATCGCACTGTTAAACAATAAGAGAATATCATTTATTTAAATATTTTTGGATGGTTTCTACATTTTCAAATATATTGATTTCAATTACAACAGAATACAAAGTGTACGGTGCTCACTTTATATTTTTGGTTATAAATATTTGCACTGTAAAAAACAAAAGAAAGAGAATATTTCAATTCACCTAATACAAGTACTGGAGTGCAATCTCTTTATCATGAAAGTTGAACTTACAAATGTAGCATTATGTACAAAAAATAACTGCATTCAAAAATAAAACAATGTAAAACTTTCAAGCCTACAAGTCCACTCAGTCCTACTTCAGCCACTCGCTCAGACAAACAAGTTTGATTACAATTTGCAGGAGATAATGTTGCCCACTTCTTATTTACAATATGACCTGAAAGTTGGAACAGACGTTCACATGGCACTGTTGTAGCCGGCATCACAAGATATTTATGTGCCAGATGCGCTAAAGATTAATATGTCCCTCCATGCTTAAACCACCATTCCGGAGGCCATGCGTCCATACTGATGACGGGTTCTGCTCAATAACGATCCATGGCAGAGCGGACCGAGACATGTTCATTTTCATCATCTGAGTCAGATGCCACCAGCAGAGGGTTGATTTTCTTTTCTGGTGGTTTGGGTTCTGTAGTTTCTGTATCAGAGTGTTGCTCTTTGAAGACATCTGACAGCATGCTCCACACCCCGTCCCAATCAGATTTTGGAAGGTACTTCAGATTCTTAAACCTTGGGTTGAGTGCTGAATCTATCTTTAGAAAGCTCACACTGGTACCTTCTTTGCATTTTGTCAAATCTGCTGTGAAAGTGTTCTTTAAATGAACATGTGTTGGGTCATCATCCGAGACTGCTATAGCATGAAATATAGGGCAGAATGTGGGTAAAACAGAACAGGAGACATACAATTCTCCCTCAAGGAGTTCAATCACAAATTTAATTAACGCATTTATTTTTTTTAATGAGCATTATCAGCATGGAAGCATGTCCTCTGGAATGGTGGCCGAAGCATGAAGGGCAGATGAATGTTTAGCATATCTGGCACATAAATACCTTGCAATGCCGGCTACAAAAGTGCCATGCGAATGCCTGTTCTCACTTTCAGGTGACATTGTAAATAAGAAGGGAGCAGCAGTATCTCCCGTCAATGTAAACAAAACTTGTTTGTCTTAGTGATTGGCTGAACAAGAAGTAGGACTGACTGGACTTGTAGGCTCTAAAGTTTTACATTGTTTCGTTTTTGAGTGCAGTTATGTAAGAAAAAAATCCACATCTGTAAGTTACACTTTCACGATAAAGAGATTGCACTACAGGACTTGTATGAGGTGAACTGAAAAATACTATTTCTTTTATCATTTTTACAGTGCAAATATTTGTAATCAAAAATAATCATGTAAAGTGAGCACTGTGCCCTTTGTGTTCTGTGTTGTAATAGCAATCAATATATTTGCAAATGTAGAAAAACATCCAAAAATATTTAATCAATTTCAATTGGTATTCTATTGTTTAACAGTGTGATTAATCACGATTAATTTTTTTAATCACAGTTAATTTTTTCAGTTAATCACGTGAGTTAACGGCGATTAATTGACAGCCCTGCTTTTTACACAACTGTAGGGGAAACTTCAGCAATGTCTAGAACTAGAGCTGATAGAGTGTAAGCCTAGGTCATGAAAAACGTGAAAAGAAATGACAGTTTGATGTCCTTTGAAGGAAGTAGAAAAGTGAAAGTCCTCCGCCACTTTTCAAATGGAGGGAACTGTTAAGAGTAAATGTTTATTTCCCCTCCAAAACTGAATGAAATCCTCCCTCCCACCCTCAAAACCAGTATTTCCATTCTAAGTCCACTCCCCCATCAAAAAATGAAAAATGGCAATCAAAATAAAACCTTTCATTTGGCTCAAAATGGCATTTTCCATTAAAAAAAACAACTTTGAACATGAGTTTTCATCCAGCTGTAGTTTGAAGGTTCAGAATTAATGACACCTCGGTTCCCATCTCTCCCTCCAGAGGGATCCGGGTGCAAACTCTACCCCAGGGACTGACTGCTGCATGGGGACAAGTGCTACTGGCTGTCTAAGGAGCGTAAAGATCGGACTGGGAGCCGTGACGACTGCTCGGGGAAGAGCTCTCGCATGCTCGTGATCCAGAACCAGGAGGAGATGGTAACATAAAATATAGGCAAAAAGAAAAGGAGTACTTGTGGCACCTTAGAGACTAACCAATTTATTAGAGCATAAGCTTTCATGAGCTACAGCTCACTTCCTCAGATGCATATCGTGGAAACACAAAATATAGGCTCATCCAACTCCAGTTGGAGAAAGACGTGTGTCACTAGTTACAATCCCAGTGTCTTTCACTAGAAAGACGTGTGTCACTAGTTACAATCTACCACCCCCCCGCAAATCAAACTCCACACTGGGGTGTTTTCTCCCCTTCTAGGGGTCTGGCTTATTAACATACAGTTCAGAACAAGAACCCCACAGCTTTCCCACCCCAGACTGCCCAGCTGGCTCCTGTAGGCGTTTCACTCCCAGGCCCTCTGTCTGAGAGCTCAGCAGAGCCCTTCTGCATAGAGCTACTCACACAAACCTCCTACCCCATCAAATCTCTCCCTGCCCAGACTGGCTGCCCTTGTAGCCCCACCAGGCCTGGCTCCTGGTCACCTGCTTCCATCACCTTTGCCTCTGAGTCCAGGGGCATCTAGTCACAGGTGAGGCTCAACCCAGGACTCCCTTAAAGGGCCAGCTCACCCTGTGCCACCAAGGACTAGTGCTGATGTTACCATGTCTGCATAGAGAAAGCCACGTTCACCTGCACTGGAACCCTGCCCACCCAGGGGAGAGGGTGAACTAACTCAGGGGCTGGTGGGGTCTCCTGCTGGCATTATGGGCAGAGCTACTGAAGGAGAGAGCAGGCACTTCATGGGATCACTAAGGGAATTCTAGCATGTTACAGGATACTCATCCCCACCCCCTCTGCTTTGCACATCACAGGATTTCATACAAGATGTTGTACAAGATGCAAACTACATCTGGATTGGCCTTAAAGTGACACCCCCAGGGGGGAAATGGACCTGGGTGGACGGTTCCCCATTAGATCCAGTGCGGTGAGTGCTGCTTGACGTTTACTCTTTGAGACGTTTGGGAAAAGCTCCCATTGTATAACTTGCTCATGTTAAATGTCCAACGTCTGTTCGAGGCCTGGTCTACACAGAAAAGTCTTTTTAGCAGCGTAACTAGGTCCTAGTGTAACTGCAGTTCTCCCAATATCTCTGTGTGTATAGCAGTGTCGCTGAGGGGGATCAGGGGAGCTGGCATAAGCGATAGTGGTGGAAGCAGTTGTATATGGATATAACTGTACTTATCCTTAGGGGACCCAGCTATTTTCCTCTTTCCATTGTGAAAACAGAGCATTTATTCCTGTTGTTTCCTATCTTTTAACCAGTTACTGATCCATGAGAGGACCTTTCCCCTTATCCCATGACAGCTTCCTTTGCTTAAAAGCCTTTGGTGAGGGACCTTATATTTTCCTGCTTCTAATGTACTTAATTTTTTTAGGTTTTGCATCTTTAAGAAGTTGCTTCTCAAACTCTTCCTTGGCCTGCCTCCTTATACTTTACAATTTACTTGCTGGAGTTTGTGCTCCGTCCTAGTTTCCTCATTAGGTTTAGACTTCCAGTTTTTCAAGGATGCTTTTTGCCTCTAATGGCCTCCATTACTCTGCTGTTTAGCCAGGATAGCATTTTTTTGGTCCTCCTCCTGTCTTCTTTTATTTGGGGTACACACTTAGCCCTATTCTACACTGTGTGTGTGCGGGGGGGGGATCGACCTAAGACATGCAACTTCAGCTACGAGACTAGCATAGCTGAAGTGGACGTATCTAGCTCGACTTACCTTGGCATCTTCACAGCGCTCCCCCATCCACTCCGCCTGCACCTCTCGCGGCGCTGGAGTACCGGAGTCAACAGGAGAGCGCTCGGGGTTCGATTTATCACGTCTAGACTAGATGTAATAAATTGACCTCCAATAGATAGATTGCCACCTGCATTTCCGGCAGGTAGTGGAGACCTGCCCTTAGACCCAGTCTACATTACAGACTTATGACGGTCTAACTATGTTGCTCAAGGGTGTGAAAAATCCACCCCCCAAGCGATGCAGGTATCCTGACCTCACCCCCAGTGTAGACAGCACTACGTTGAGGGGAGCACTTCCCCCTCCCCAAGGGCGATAGCTATGGGGACAGGAGATTGGCTCTGCTGATGGGAGAAGCTCTCTGGTCAGCATAGGTAGCGTCTTCACTGCAGCGCTGTGAGTGTAGACAATCCCCTCGTCTGAGCCTCTCATGCTGTTTTTAAGTCGTGTCCGTGATACTAGGAGACATTTGACCCTGGTGACAGCTCTGTGCAATTTCCATCCAACAAGCATCCACATGGTTTTGTGGTTCCCCTTTTAGAAGTGAAAGGTGGGGGCTAGAAATCATCTCTCTGCATCATGCCCCGAGGTGACAGTTAGTCTGTCTGCTCCAATCACTCTTTATCCCGAGTCTGGAACAGGGTTAACAGGAGAGAATAAGGGACCCCCCCCACCACCACCTCAGACTCTCCCCTAGCTCAGTGGTGTGAGCCTACTCCTAAGAGGTGAAAGACGCCTGTTCAAATCCCTTCTCCTACCCAGCTACAAGGGGGACTTGAGTTGGGGTCTCCTACTTTCCAGGTGAGTGCCAGAACCCCTGGGCTAAATGTTACCAGGAAGCGCTTGCTCCTCTCTGGTTTCAGAGTAGCAGCCGTGTTAGTCTGTATGCGCAAAAAGAAAAGGAGGACTTGTGGCACCTTAGAGACTAACCAATTTATTTGAGCATAAGCTTTCGTGAGCTACAGCTCACTTCATCAGATGCATTCATCGGCTGCATGCTCCTCGCTGCCAGTCTGTGGACGCTCACCTGTGGGGCCCAAGCTGGTATGGGTCCTTTGAACATGCCCACTGGCTTGGGGCCCCAAGGCAAGTCAGGCGGAGACTGGCTCCTGGATCGTACTGGGGCTTAGGCAGCCAGCAGCCTAGAGGGAGGGAGCAGCACAGGTGCTCGGGGTGCACACAGACACCCCGTAAACTTTGACTCAGAAAATTGAGGCACCGAGCAAGTTCAGGCGCTTCCAGGTTTTGGTGGCAGCTGAGCTGGGGTTTGGTGAATCCCAGGGGGATGCGGTTCTGGGACGGAGGTGTCTGAAGTGGCCTTTAGCCTCTTAAGTCTCTTTGTGAATCCAGCCCTAACCGTTCATCGGGACAAGGCCTCAGCTCCCTGCAGCTGTCCCGTTACCCAGGTCGCACGGTGCAGGTTTCCTCTCACCCATCAGACTTCGTTTTTAAAGGAAAGCTGAGATGTAGGAGATCAAGGTCGCGCTTCCAATGAACAAGTACCAGGTCACCCACCCCATGGGATTCAGCCTCGTATGGTCCTTGCTCCAGACCCCCTAACTCTGTGGTTCTCAAGCAGGGGTACATGTATCCCTGGGGTACACAGAGCTCTTCCGAGGAGTAGGTCAACTCATCTAGATATTGGCCTAGTTTTAGAACGGGCTACATAAAAAGCACTAGCGAAGTCAGTGCAAACTAAAATTTCAGACAGACACTGACTTGTTTACACTGTTCTATACGCTACACCCGGACATGTAAGTACAATACTTATTTCCAATGGGTTTATTTTATAATTGTATAGTACAAATGAGAGTCAGCCATTTTTCAGCAATAGTGGCTGTGGCAACATTTGTATTTTTAGGTCTGATTTTCGAAGCAAGTCGTTTTTAAGTCAGGTGAAACTTGGGGTACGCAAGACAAATCAGACTCCTGAAAGGGGTGCAGTGGTCTGGAAAGGTTGAGAGCCACTGCCCTAAGTCATCTCACAGCCTGGGACGTCTTCTCGACTGACGCTCCGCAGGAAAGCTAGAGATGAAGGACAACACCAGAGCCCAGCTTCCCAGTACAGGGAGGGGGAGGAAAGACTCACCCCTGGGCCTTTCCTTGTTACAGGGACCCACAGTGACACGGACTCTCTCTCACTCTGCAGCTTCTGGGATCCTGGGAACTACAGGCCAGTCAGCCTCACCTCAGTCCCTGGAAAAATCATGGAGCAGGTCCTCAAAGAATCAATCCTGAAGCACTTGCATGAGAGGAAAGTGATCAGGAACAGCCAGCATGGATTCACCAAGGGAAGGTCATGCCTGACTAATCTAATCGCCTTTTATGATGAGATTACTGGTTCTGTGGATGAAGGGAAAGCAGTGGATGTATTGTTTCTTGACTTTAGCAAAGCTTTTGACACGGTCTCCCATAGTATTCTTGTCAGCAAGTTAAGGAAGTATGGGCTGGATGAATGCACTATAAGGTGGGTAGAAAGCTGGCTAGATTGTCGGGCTCAACGGGTAGTGATCAATGGCTCCATGTCTAGTTGGCAGCCGGTATCAAGTGGAGTGCCCCAAGGGTCGGTCCTGGGGCCGGTTTTATTCAATATCTTCATAAATGATCTGGAGGATGGTGTGGATTGCACTCTCAGCAAATTTGCGGATGATACTAAACTGGGAGGAGTGGTAGATACGCTGGAGGGGAGGGATAGGATACAGAAGGACCTAGACCAATTGGAAGATTGGGCCAAAAGGAATCTGATGAGGTTCAATAAGGATAAGTGCAGGGTCCTGCACTTAGGACGGAAGAACCCAATGCACAGCTACAGACTAGGGACCGAATGGCTAGGCAGCAGTTCTGCGGAAAAGGACCTAGGGGTGAAAGTGGACGAGAAGCTGGATATGAGTCAGCAGTGTGCCCTTGTTGCCAAGAAGGCCAATGGCATTTTGGGATGTATAAGTAGGGGCATAGCGAGCAGATCGAGGGACGTGATCGTTCCCCTCTATTCGACATTGGTGAGGCCTCATCTGGAGTACTGTGTCCAGTTTTGGGCCCCACACTTCAAGAAGGATGTGGATAAATTGGAGAGAGTCCAGCGAAGGGCAACAAAAATGATTAGGGGACTGGAACACATGAGTTATGAGGAGAGGCTGAGGGAGCTGGGATTGTTTAGCCTGCAGAAGAGAAGAATGAGGGGGGATTTGATAGCTGCTTTCAACTACCTGACAGGGGGTTCCAAAGAGGATGGCTCTAGACTGTTCTCAATGGTAGCAGATGACAGAACGAGGAGTAATGGTCTCAAGTTGCAGTGGGGGAGGTTTAGATTGGATATTAGGAAAAACTTTTTCACTAAGAGGGTAGTGAAACACTGGAATGCGTTACCTAGGGAGGTGGTAGAATCTCCTTCCTTAGAGGTTTTTAAGGTCAGGCTTGACAAAGCCCTGGCTGGGATTATTTAACTGGGAATTGGTCCTGCTTTGAGCAGGGGGTTGGACTAGATGACCTTCTGGGGTCCCTTCCAACCCTGATATTCTATGATTCTATGATTCTATGATTCTCAGGCTCTGCAGATGGGAACAGCTGCGGGTGGATAAAAGGCAGCCAGGTTCTGTCTGAGACGTGTGCCGCGGAGCTCAAATGGATCTGCCAGAAAGAAGCGGCCGTGATATAAACAGTGCAACTGAGGATCCACATTTGTGTATCTGTAATGTGAAGAACCCCCCTGTTCAGTTTCATGGGTAGGGCCCTACCAAATTCACCCATCCAGTTTGGTAAATTTCATGGTCATGAGATTTTTAAAAGTCTTTTAAATTTTACAGTTTTAGCTATTTCCATCTGAAATGTCACCCTGTTGTAACTGTGTGGATCCCATCCCAGAAGAGGGTCATGGGGGGTCTCAAGGCTATTGGGGGAGGGGTGTCACGGTATTGTGACCCTGACTTCGGCACTGCTCCTGGCAGTGGTGCTACCTTCAGAGCTGGGCTCCCGGCCAGCGGCCACGGAGCTGTCTGCTGCTGGGGGAGGTTCCTGGCGGTGGCTCTGATCTGGCCCTGGGAGCAGCCCATGCAGAGGACGAGGTCCTGTTCCTCCCCAGCCCAGCCCGAACTTGCAGCTAGAGCCTGGCACATGGTAGGAGCCCCTGCCCGGGATGCTCCCAGCCCTGCCCCTCCCCCATTCCAGGGTCCAGCACTCAGAGGTTAAAAGGGCCTGGAGCTGGCGGTTGGTGGGGTTCCCTCCTGACCACCGCGCTCGGGGCAGTTGCCCGCATCACCCCTCCATAAGGTTCCCCCCCACCACCATGCCACCCTCACTTCTGCACTGTTGCTGGCAGCAGTGCTGCCTTCAGAGCTGGGCACCAGACCAGCAGCTGCTGCTCTCTGGCCGCCCAGCTCTGAAGGTGAGGTAGACGTAAGGGTGGCAGTTCTGTGACATATTCCACCCCTCCCCCGCCGAGCCAGATTTCACAGGGGAGACCAGATTTCACAGTCTGTGATGCATTTTTCATGGTCATGAATTTAGTAAAGCCCTACTCACGGGGCGGGACTGTGGCTTTAGGCAGAGCAGAACTCTGGGCGGTGCGGGGACTCAGGTGCCCCTCGCAGTCACAGTTCCTCTCCTTGGTCCTTCTCACTGGGCTGGGGCCTTGGGGTGTAATTTTTAACTGCCCCAAACCTGCAGTAAGTTAATATCCTGCAATGTACCCGGGTACCCGGGGCTGGGAGGCACCTCGCCACCACCTGCCCTTTACCTGAGGGAGCCTTGTCTGTGCCTGCCAGGGGTCAGCTCCCCAACTCCACTGGCCACACGCACTTGCTGCTGGGCCTGCCGTCACTGCAGGGTAGCAATAGGCCCACTCTGCCCTCAAGTCCTTTGAGAATCTGTCTGGAGCATCCAGTCCCTGGTCCCCTGGGCACCGGTATTATTCACAGATTCACTATTTCCAAAGGAACAGTAACATCCTCGGCCCCAGCTTACCAGGTCCAGCTCAGATCACTGCTCCACTTAACACACAGCGCTGCCATAGGCTCATAGCGAAATCACGCCTCAGTTCAACAAAGCCAAGAGTCGAGTGAAAGTGTTGGAAACAAATGGTTACATATAACAAAGTCATAACATGCGTTCTAGAGCCTAGACTGAACTAACAAGGTATTCTCCTGTTTAACCAAGTACAGCTCACCCGAAATCCTTGCAGCACTTCACAGCCAGGCAGGCTCGAACCCTTCTTTTAGGAAACATGCATACCGTCAGTTTGTCTCCGAGGGGAAGGATCCAGTATGTCTCTGCACACCGAGAGAGATCAGACCGATCCTTTGTCTTTATGCTTAAACACCACAGATGGACACACACACAGCCCCCTGCTGTTAGTTTCTTCCTGTAGATTTCCTTTTTTGTGGATTTTGCAATCTAATTTTGCACCTGGCTCAGTGTGCAAAGAGACATCCAACATCAGGCACACAATACACGGATGGCCAGACAGGGAAGTAACCCAGTGATGCGCAGAGCATTCCCCGATATTCTGGAATTGCTCAGATGTGATGGTCACAAGAAATCACAGTCAGGCTTTTCCAGGGCTAGATTCTATAATACTGTTGTTACCAGCCCCCTTCCACGGCAGCCTCCTGTGCCTGTGTAAATGCATCGGGTTTGGTGCAGATCCAGTGTCTCTCACTGGTGCATTGCTAGCTGCTGACCGCACTCACACCGTTCAGATATGCGCAGTCTCCTCCTTCTCCTATCGGAAACCTGCAAGAGAGAAGCCAGGGAACTGGTGTCAGGTAGGAGTTGGACATTTCCCATCAGTCACAGGCAGGGAGAGATGCTCTCGCACAGTGAAGGGAGCTGCTGCACTCACAGCCCCTCACGATTCCCCTTCCTGCACCTGCCACAGGCCCCAGATAGAAAGGGGGCAGTGGGGCAGCAAGGCCAGGAAAGGTTCGAAGATCAACTGACCTCCATGGACCATTTATGCTGGGTGGGTATTAACCCAGGTCCTACTCTCCCCCCCACATACACCCAGCTGGGTCTGGATGGGCCCCTGCAGGCCCAACCCACCCAAACTGCCCCGGGCGCAGGTTCCAGGTGACTCTCAGCGTGGCGAGGAGCAGCCGTAACGCCGCACAGAAGAGCTGGGTCCAGGGCTCCCTGGACAGTTTACATCAGCTCTCAGGCCAGAGGCCTGTCAGGACAGGCTGTATTGCAGGGGGCGGCTGGAGTGAAATGCCAGCAGCACAAACCCAGCGGCCATGGTGTGACCCCAGCCACTCACACAGAGCTTCCCGTGAGAGCTGGAGGCCAGCGCTTCCCACCTGGGAACAGGGTGGGATCCAGGCCCACAGGCAAATCCTCCCCCATGGTCCCATCCTGGCTACTCACAGTAGTCATGTGCTGGGCTGGGAGGAGGTCCAGCACTACTCTTTGGGCAGGCCGGGATCTCCCTGCCCTCAGGCCACCAGCCTCTGGCTCGGGGTGAGATCTGTCCCAGAGAAGGGAGAACCCAGCTCACAGCCACCTGAGCAGATGGCTGTGGGTGGCTCCCTGACCAGCATCACCCCAGAAGAACTCTGATGGGATGGCAATGATGCACCCAGAGCCTTCTGCTGGGGTGGGCACCCGCAGGGTGGCAGATTTCAGGGTTAACACCCCACTGAGATGCCTGTTTACCCAGTTCCGGTAAATTGGCGTCACATTAGCTATCCTCCAGTCATCGGGTACAGAAGCGGATTTAAATGATAGGTTACAGACTACAGTTAGTAGTTCTGCAATTTCACATTTGAGTTCCTGGTCCTGGTGACTTGTTACTGTTCAGTTTCTCAATTTGTTCCAAAACCTCCTCTAATGACACCTCAATCTGGGACAGTTCCTCAGATTTGTCACCTAAAAAGGATGGCTCAGGTTTGGGAATCTCCCTCACATGCTCAGCCATGAAGACTGCTGCAAAGAATTAATTTAGTTTCTCTGCAACGGCATGGTGCCAGCTGCAGTGTGGACAGACCCCAAACAGGCCGGCTAACAGATGGGCTCATGATGCAATCACAAAGACAGACTGCTGCCGACATCAGGGCATCCTTGCTGGAATATGTGAAAATATCTGACTGGGATCAAACAACAAGTCATCAACTAACTTGTTTCCTAAGCCTCCTCTGGGCACATTTTCCAGCTTCCCATCAATCGCAAAGGGCTTTTTTAAAAACATCATTCAGCTGTAAGTACATAAGACTGGCCACATGGGTCAGACCAATGGTCCATCTAGCCCAGTGTCCTGTCCTCCGATACTGGCCAGTGGTAGGTGCTTCCGAGGGAATGAACAGAACAGGGTCAGTATCGAGTGATCCATCCCATTCACACCCAGCTTCTGGCAGTCAGATGTATATGGACACTCAGAGCATGGGGTTGCATCCCTGACCATCCTGGCTGATAGGAACTGGTCGAGCTATCCTCTGTGAACTGATCTACTTCTTGTTTGTGTAACCCTTCTGCCAGGCCAAGTTGATAGCAGCAAGGGCCGGGTTCAATACACAGGGGTTCCCTCTCATTAAAGCAAATGCAAAACTGGCTCGAGCCCCCACCCAGTGACCTGGGAAAATCTTACACACCCCCTGGGCGCCTCAAGGAGGCAATACTTCCCCTCTCGCAAGCACAGAGTCTTGGTGTAGTAGAGAATCTTTAATAACATGAGGCAAACAACATCAGCATTAAATTGGGGAAACACCACAACTAGTGTTCATTAACCAAACCATGAACACTGACCCACCCCAGAAAATTTGGGCCACATCCTTTCCCTCAGGCTCTTGAGTCCCAGAACCCAAACGTCTCTTGAGTCCAGCAATCCACTAATCGCCCAAAGTCCAAAAAAAGTCCAGCCCCGGAGTTCAAAAGTTCACCTGCAGAGTGTTACTCCCCAATCTGGCTAAAATGTGCCTGGGTGTGGGGGAAAGAGGTAAGGGGCACCTTACGTGTCCTGAAGCTGACTGCCCCACAGGGCTCTGCTCCGCTCCACCACGACCGGCTCCGCTCTGCACAGCTCACCGTCTCACGACCGGCTCCGCTCAGCTCGCCGTCTCACGAACACACCGCTGTCTCACGACCGGCTCCAGACAGCTCGCCATCTCACGAACACACCGCTGTCTCACGACCGGCTCCGGACAGCTCGCCGTCTCACGAACACACCGCTGTCTCACGACCGGCTCCGCTCAGCTCGCCGTCTCACGAACACACCGCTGTCTCACGACCGGCTCCGCTCAGCTCGCCGTCTCACGAACACACTGCTGTCTCACGACCGGCTCCGCTCAGCTCGCCGTCTCACGAACACACTGCTGTCTCACGACCGGCTCCACTGCACACTAGAACTTCCGGCTCCCCCCTACTTGACACAGTGCTCAGTGATTTCAGCTCTCAGTGATTTCAGCTCATAGTAGTGGGAGCCTTAGTGCTGGTGCACTATAAGGCTGAAGTGAATTCAGCACAATACCTGTAACAAAACTCTTAATAGACCCAAAATTAGCTCTGACATTCCACAGTGGAGAGAGACAGAGGTGCAATTGGTGCTTCAGGCCCTCACAAAAGGGGCCTACACCACCAGGCACTAATACCTGTCTCAAGTCTCTCTCAATTCACAGAGTTTTGGAACCCATGTCCCTTGCCTAGTGAGTGCTACTCAGTTGATGGTGAGTCCTCCATCATAACAAAAAGGCCAAGTACAGTTCCAAGCACAGTTCCCATAATCAGGGTACTAACAATTTATTCTTCCCGCCCCAATAACAGAGACACTGGGGATCCCACAGCAGCCAAAGTGACGATTTGGGCAGTTATGGCCTCATTCTAGGCAGGGTGGGTGTGCCTATGCAAATGAGATCAGCCCCTGAAGTTCTTTTCCACAACTTGCCACACCTCACCACCAGATGTCAGGGTGGAGCCCACCCTGTCTCTGCTTACATCTGAACAGAGTTATACTCTTGGTCTTCACAACATCCCCTGGCAACAAGCTCCACAGGTTGACTGTGTGTTGTGTGAAGAAATACTTCCTTTTGTTTGTGTCAGACCTGCTGCCTATTCATTTAATTGTGTGACCGCTAGGTCTTGCGTTACGTGAAGGCGTAAATAACACTTCCCTCTTCACTTTCTTGACCCCACTCATGATTTTATAGACCTCCTATATCCCCCCCTTAGTCGCCTCCCCTCATGTGGAAGCTGTTCCACATCTCTAATCATATGGGGATAGTTGAAAACCCCCATTATTATTGGGTTTTCTGCTTTTGTAGCCTCTCTAATCTCGGTGAATTTCACAGTCACCATCCTGGTCAGTAGTATATTCCTGCTGCTAGATTCTTATTCTTCAAGTGTGGAATTCCTATTCTTTAGAGATGCTAGGATACAGTTGGGTTCATTTACGATTTTTACTGTTCTTTACTCTATGCTTTCCTGGACATGTAGTGCCACTCCCCCGCCAGCGTGACCTACTCTGCCGTTCTTTCAGTGCTGATGGTCCAGGGTCAAACCCTGCTATCGGCTCAACTGGGGTTTGGTTATTTGATCCCATCCAGATCCCACTGAAATCCCTCTTGGGATGTCGTCTGGGCCATCTCTACTGTACCCCACTTCTCATGGCAGCCGCAGGCACTCAGCATTTGTGACTATCAGGCATCTTTAACGCAGAAGGCCCCACTAAAGCCAGACAGATCTGAAAGCTTTGGCCAGTCTCCCAGCAGACAACACTTGCTTCCACCCATCACTAATACACAGAGTACATAGCACTGACTGGTGCGTCGGCCTGAACTCGCTATCTCAGACGCCAGGGACCCAAAGCCCAGGGAATTCACAGAGGACTTACAGGTTGTTGAATTTGGTGCCATTGGCCCATTTCCAGAGTTGCCCAGGGTCCCTCCGGAGGCCAATCCAGTGGTCAAATCTGCCTTTATAGCACAGCACGAAAGCCTAAAAACAGCAGAGGGAGAGGTGGGGTCAGAGCACAGGCTCTGTGCACCAGAGACTCACAGGGATACACTGAAGGGCTCTGTTTTCAGGGAACGGCTGGGGATTTTCGCCTCCCTCTTGCCCAGCTCTGGGTAATTCAGTATTAACTTTCCTATCCCAAACCTTGCCTTACAGAACAGCTGAGCTCCCCTGCCCATCACAGGGGAAGGGGAAGGAAAGAGCCCAGCTGATCTCAATAAGGGATGCTGGGAAGGGCCAGGGATGAGAGAAGAGCCACCAAATCCTCAGCTAGAAGGGGCCAGGGCTAAGAGGAGCCTCCCCATCCTCATCTGGCTACCCAAGAGCACTGGCTCTTCAAGTCAATCTGGGATCTCAGTACCCCTTTGGCCTCATGCCACCCAGAAGACACTCAAGCCAGCCTTGCCCTCGAGAGGGGCGGTCTCCTTTTGAGAGGGCTGACAGTGAGTGATCCCTGCAGTCAGACACGGACACTAGAGGTGCCCCGGGCCAGCCAGCCAGGCCTGGCATTCAGCAGCTGGAAGCTCATTTACTCAGAGCTGCTCCTCGAGCCCAGGTTCTCCTGCAGCAGCTGCTGAGCCAAGACCAGAACGTTGCAATTCGAGCATCTCTCACCATTTCCTGCTCACTGTTGATCTCAGCCAGGGAGGCGCTGAGTGCAGAGCAGTAGGTCAGGCTGCAGGTCCAGTTCCTTTCGGCCTCAGAGAAATAGTAGCATTTCCCTCGGTATCCAATCCAGCAACGGGCCCAGGTTCAGGTGACGGAAGCTTAGGTCTCCACACTGAGAATGAGACAGCGACACGTGGTGTGAGCGAGACCCGCCACCCGCCAACGAGGAGAACAGGGGGAGATCAGCCCCTGCGCCCCAGGCTTCTGAGACACCTCGAACCAGGGTGGGTACTGAAAGGCCGAGAGGGAGCCAGGAGGACTCTGGGAATCCAGCCCCAGAGGGGGTTATCTGACTCTGCTCTCACTCTCTTGGGTTCACATTCAACAGGGATGCAGCTGACAAGCAGCTCATGCCATGAAGCCCAGGACAGAGAGCTGGGCCCAAGCTCAGTGTTACAACATGGGGTGGGCAGAGAGCCGCAGAGGGAGGGGACAGTTACCAGGGGGCCAGCAGGGGGCAATAATTAATGGGTAGGAGATTAACTTCAACATGATTTGCCAGGTCTAGTACCCCAAGGAGTTCTGCTAGCCTGGACTGCTGCCCCCTCCCCCTGCTCTGTGCTTTGCTTCCCTGGAGAGGCAGGTTGAGATGAAGACGGGAACAAACTCCCTTCCCTTCAGGAGACCGAACGTCCGCTGCCCGGCCTGTCCAGCGCAGCCAGCCAGGTTCACGGTCACCATAAGCAGCTGCCATCTGCGCTCGCACACGCTGTCTGTGCAGGCGGGGACGTCAATAGCGCGACGAGACCCTGCCCTGCCGAGGTCACCAATGGGTGGGTTTCACGCTGCGTTAAGGGAGGTGTCCGTACTGCGTTCCACAGCTCCTTTCAGTGACACGCCAGCACCTGCCCAGCACTGGGCACCACCCAGGGATGCAGGAAGGCCAGGCTGGCACCTCAGGGCGACACGCTGCAGGCAGAGGGCCCAGCTTATTGCTGCCCTGCACCGTCAATCACCCCCACTCTGCACGGGTATCAGTGACCGTGCCTGGGGCCCGGCAACAGTGACTTGGACCCAAAGGGCTCAGAGATGGGCTGGGGGGGAGCTAATTTCAGTCCCGACACAGAGAGTGCCCAGGTGCAGGGGTCTGGGAGGGAGCAGGAGGGGGGTCTTGGAGGAACATCCCCTAGGAATCCTCTGTCCCAGGGGCAGAAGCCAGACAGGCCAGGAGGAAAGACTGACTGTGGTGGCTCAAGGGGGAATGGGATGTGCAGAGAGGGGGAAGGGAAGGGTGAGAACTCACCTGCCAGGACAATGATGAGAACTAAGAACATGATTGCAAGGGCGACTGCGAGCACAATTGTACATTTCTTGTAGTTAGGACAAGGATCTGAAACAGAAAGACCCGTCAGGCAGGGCCGCGAGGACACGTCTCCCCGACGGCACCAGGGCTGGAGCTGCCTTAGAACAGTGGTTCTCACCCACCGGTTCGTGTACCCCTGGGGGTAAGCAGAGGTCTTCCACGGGGCACATCAACTCATCAAGAGATTTGCCTCGTGTTACGACAGGCTAAATAAAAAGCACTAAGTCAGTACAAGCTAAAATTTCATACAGACAATGACTCGTTTATACTGCTCGATAGACTATACACGGAAAGGTACAGCGTTGATAGTCCAATTGATCTATTTCATAATTAAATACGCAACAATGAGAGAGTCAGCAATTTTTCCGGAATAGTGGCTGTGACACTTTTGTATTTTTATGTCCGATTTTGGAAGCAAGTTGTTTTTAAGTGAGATGAAACTTAGGAGAGTGCAAGACAAATCAGCCTCCTGACAGGGCAACAGTCGTCTGGAAAGGTTGAGAACCAGTGGACTCGAACATGCACCGTTCTGTCGATTGCTCCTTCCGTCAGACGCTCTGGGAGAAGAGCCCGGAGGGTCAGGCTGGCTGGGGCTGGCAGAACAGCCCCTCTTTCCCCTCAGCCCAGTCCCCTCCCCTGGGCACTCCCAGCCAGGCTGCCAGGAGGCCTGGTGAGCTCAGGGGCACAGAGATAAGGACCCGCATGTCCTGGTGGCAGTTGCACCCCCACCATCCCCACCCCCATTCTGCCCCCTGCCGAGCGCTGGCTGGGCCCACACTGCCGAGTGCCCCGTCCCCGCACACTGGGGTCTCACACTGGCCATACACAGCAGAAGGGGGGAGAACGAACCAGGCAGAGATGGGCCAGGGCTGTCACAGGGGGTCTGACACACCCAGCCCAGGAGGGCCCTGCACAGCCCCACGGCCACTGCTGTGTCTGCCAGACAGCAGCTGTGAGCCAGGGATCGGTGCCCTGAGAGCCCCTGGGGGTGATCCAGTCCCTGCTGCCCACAGATGGGGTGTTGCTGGGCACTGGCTGCTGTCACTGAGAGCCTGGCCCCATGTGGGGCAGCCTCAGTGTCTCTCTTCAGCCTGTTCCCAGGCAGTGACACCCCATTACCTGGCTCCCCTCCAGTCTCCAGGTGTCCATGGCCCTCAACAGGCCACTCCTGCAGCTGCTCTTCGCTCCCAGCAGGTCCAGCTGCTGGCCCCATCGTCTCTCTCAGCGACACTCGGGCCGCACACGCTGCTGGAGACGCTGGGCTGGGGTCGGCTCCTCTCTATGACTGGGTCCGATTCAGCAGCAGCGAAGCCAAGCTGGGGCGGGGGTCCTGGCCCTGGCTCCCTGCACACCCTGCTCCGGACTCTCTGGACGATCTGAAAGTCGAGAGGGACCCAGCAGGACAGGTCAGTGGGGGGTGGGGCACAATTTGTGGTTTCTCGTTCCCTGCCCAGCAGCCCAACCCCCTGCCAGAGGCGGTGCCATGATGATTGAACCCCCTTAAACACCATCGGCCCCTCCACCCCCCAGGGCTTCAGAGACCTGATCTGCCACGGACCCCACCCGCCGCGCACCACCCCCGCGTGACAGGCACCCAGCTGGGGTTGACAGGAGGAAAAAACCCTCCCTCCCCACACATACCTTCCGCAATCGAGAGCAAGTCGAGAATCCTAACAGGAGTGGGGAGTTGGTGGGCGGGGGAGAGAACCAGGATGGATTGAGTAAAATCAAGGCAATTAAATCACCAAGTCCAACGCCTCAATTGAAATGATCAATTTTAATCAACTTATCGATTTCCACTTCAGTAATTTTCTAAGGCCAAGTGCCCACCCAGTGGGCAACAGAACCATTAAAACTTCATGTCCAAAACTTCCCCCATGGGGGGAGGGGCGGGGAAATTGTGGGAGTGGCCCTTTCCTTCCCCCTTGTTCATTGGGAACGCAGGCAGGGGGAGGATGCCCGTGGGAAACCACGGTTGGGGGTACGGGGTACAAGGTTGGGGGTACAGGGAGCAACAGTGCGCTGATGACCTCCCCCGCAACTGGCTCGGGGCCATGGGAGGGGAAGGGCCCAGGTAGCTCCATGTTCCACACAGGTGCCCCATCCCCAGTGAGCAGACCAGGAGTTGGGGGGGGAGCCACCAGACAGGCCCAGCCCGAGGAGGGGGGATGAGGGGGCGCCCCCCACAGCCAGAGGAGGGGGGGAAGGGACGAGGGGGGAAGGAGGGGCCCCCCAGCACTAGGGGAGGAGGGAGAAGGGGGATGGAGGGGACCCCCGCCTGCCCCAGCCCGAGGGGAGGGAGGGAAGGGGGAGGGGGGATAGAAAGGCCGCACACCCGCCCCAGCCCAAGGAGAGGAGAAAAGGGGGAAGGGGGACAGAAGGGCTCCCCCCAGCCCGGGAAAGGGGGGAAGGGGGACAGAGGGCCCCCCCAGCCCGGGAAAGGAGGGAAGGGAGAGGGGGGACAGAGGCCCCCCCAAGCCCGGGAAATGGGGGAAGGGGGACAGAGGGCCCCCCCAAACCGGGAAAGGTGGGGGAAGGGGGACACAGGGCCCCCCCAGCCCGGGAAGGGGGGAAGGGAGAGGGGGGACACAGGGCCCCCCCAGCCCGGGAAAGGGGGGGAAGGGAGTGGGGGGACACAGGGTCAACCCCCGGCCAGGGAAAGGGGGTGAAGGGAGAGGGGGTACACAGGGCCCTCCCTCCACCTCGGGAAAGGGTGGGAAGGGAGACAGAGGGGCCCCCCGCAACCCGGGAAAGGGCGGGAAGGGAGACAGAGGGAACCCCCCAGCCCGGGAAAGGGGGAAAGAGAGAGGGGGAGAGAGGGCCCCCACCCAGCCTGGGAAAGGGGGGGAAGGGAGAGGGGGGACAGAGGGCCCCCCCAGCCCGGAAAAGGGGGGAAGGGGGACAGAGGGCCCCCCCAGCCCAGGAAAGGGGTGAAGGCGTACAGAGGGCCCCCCCTAAGCCTGGGAAACTGGGGAATGGGGACATAGGGCCCCCCCATCCTGGGAAAGGGGGGGAAGTGGGACACAGGGCCTCCCAGCCCGGGAAAGGGGGGGAGGGGGACACAGGGCCCCCCCCAGCCCGGGAAAGGGGGGGGAAGGGGGACACAGGGCCCCCCCAGCCCGGGAAAGGGGGGAAGAGGGAAGGGGGTGTGACAATGTGACTCAGCAGGGAGGGGGGGAGTGTTGACCTGGGAATGTGCCCTGGGGATGGGAGACCTGAGAGCCTGTCACCTGAGCTAGGAGGGGGAGGGGGAGGTGACACCTCTGCCAGGAAAGTGGACGGAGAGTGGAGCAGGGAACCTGCTGGGTGGGTTTAGTTTTCAGTTTGGGGCTGGGTGGAGGAACGCAGGGAACCCCAGGGTTGGGGTCTAAGCTCCCTGCTCCCCCAGAAGGACTTGACTGAGGGGTCCTGGGTGTACCCACAAGCTCTGTTTTGGACTGGGTTCCTGTTGTCCAATAAACCTTCTGTTTTACTGGCTGGCTGAGAGTCCCAGTGAATCCCAGGAAGAGGGGTGCAGGGCCTGGACACCCCCACACTCCGTGACAACTGGTGGTAGCGGTGGGATGTACTGCACCCTGTGAACGGCGCTTCCTGCAGTAAGTGACTGGGGAACAGTAAAGCGAAGGGGAATTGACGGGGACCAGGCGTGCTGAAGATTCAGAGAGAGACAGTTTCAGGGGGCGGTTAACCCCTGGGAGTGTGTGACCAGAGAGAAGGACTTTTGCAGTAACAGGGTCCCCCGGGGGATTGCAGTGAGCTGTCCCAGGGGCAGAGGAGTCTGCAGCTCGACCCTGGCAAAGAGGTGGTGACCTCAAGAAGGACTGGCACACTAAGGGCTTTTCCTGGAAACCGTGGAAAGCTGCCCGGCCTGCGAGTGGCCAGCAGGGAGATGTACGCTAAACGCCTGAAGAGCGACCTGGTGGAGCTGTGCAGGCAGAGGGGGCTGCGCATTGGGAGGTCCACCAAGGAACAGCTGATTGCCCAGTTGGAGGAGAGGGATCGCTTGGATGACCCGATCCCTGTCCCTGAGGGAAGCCGCCCGGCAGACGCAGTGTGGGCCCTGGGGCCTGACCGGGCTGGGAGGGGTCAGACTGCTGCCGAGGACATCCCGAGACCCTTCCTACCTATGCCTGGGGGCGGGGGGGTTGGGGGAAGCCCAGCAAATACGGAGGGCACCCTGACCCCAGCAGCCAGCAGGGGATCCTCCCGGCGGAGCTCCCCATCCCTGGAGCAGAGGCGGCTGGAATGTGAGAGAGAGATGAAAATGAGGGAGCAGGAGGATCATGAAAAACAACATCAACATGAGGAGAAACAACGTCAACATGAGCAGGAGGAGAAGGAGAAAGAACGTCAACATGAGCAGGAGGAGAAGGAGAAACAGGAGGAGAAGGAGAAACAACGTCAACATGAGCAGGAGGAGAAAGAGAAACAACGTCAACATGAGCAGGAGGAGAAGGAGAGGGAGTGTCAGGAGAAGGAGAAACAAAGACAGCATGAACTGGAGCTGGCCAGGCTGAGGAGCAGTGGGGCCCCGGCTGTGGTGATTGCGGGGAGACCCAAGACTGCAGGAAATTTGATAAGTGCTTCCTGGCCCAGCGGAAGGAGGGGGAGGACATAGATAGCTTCCTGACAGCCTTTGAGAATGCCTGCGAGATGCACAGGGTTGACCCTGCAGACAGGCTCCAGTTTCTCACCCCCTTACTGGACCCCAAAGCCGTGGAGGTGTACAGCCGAATGACAGGGGTGGAGGCAGGGGACTACGAACTGTTCAAACAGGCCCTGCTCCATGAGTTTGGGCTGACCCCCGAGATGTCCCAGAGAAGGTTCTGGAGTCAACGTAAAACGCCTGAGGTCACCTACCTACAACTGGTCAACCGGATGCAGGGATATGCCCGCAAGTGGACAGCTGGGGCCCAAGCTAAAGAGGACCTGCTTGACCTAATCATACTGGAGCAACTGTATGAACAGTGCCCTTCCGACCTGAGGCTGTGGTTGGTGGACAAAAAGCTCGAGAACCCCCAGCATGCAGGGCAGCTGGCTGACGAGTTTGTGAACAGTCGGTCAGGGGGTAGCCAGGAGGAGTCCCAAAAGGACAGGCCCCCCCCAATGCAGAGAGAGAGTCACCATGGGGCCTCCCAGCGGGAAAATAGGGAGAACCCCCTCCAAAGGGGAACGCCTGGCGTTGGGCCCCTCCGACCCACTCAAGGGGACTAACGTGACCTGAGCTGCTATCACTGTGGCCAGAGAGGCCACGTACAGTTCCAGTGCCCTGGGCTCAGGGACAAGCTGAGCAGACCCAACCTACCCAGGGTTAACTGGGTAGGGACTCAGCTGGATGAGGGGCAGACGACCCAGGAAAGGGGGGCTACCAGTTTACCACCTGCGCAGGAGGGAAGAGTACCCCAGGCCAGCTCTACCAGAGGGCTGGAGGCTCTGGACTCAGGGTGCTCGGTTTACAGGGTGGGCGCGAGGCTGTCCCTCCGGAGAGAGTGCCTTGTTCCCCTGGAGGTGGATGGGAGGAAGGTCAGTGGATACTGGGATACGGGCACGGAGGTGACGCTGGCCCGGCCCGAGGTGGTGGCCCCAGATCGGGTGGTGCCCAACACCTACCTGACCCTGACAGGGGAGGGTGGGACCCCATTTAAGGTGCCCGTGGCAAAGGTACACCTGAAATGGGGGGCCAAGGAGGGCCCCAAGGATGTGGGGGTACACCACCATTTGCCCACTGAAGTTTTGATGGGGGGAGACCTAGAGGACTGGCCAAGCAAGCCCCAGACTGCCCTGGTTGTGACCCGTAGCCAGAGCCGGCGAGGGGCACTGCACCCTGACCTCAGGGAGGGTACCACACCGGAGGCGCAGGACCCTTCCCTGGTGGGGAGGGAGGGCCGAGGGGCACGGCTCAGAGAAGCAGAGGCCTCAGACCTGGCCACTGAGGGGGAACCAGGCCCCATCCCTTCCCCAGCCGCTGAGTTCCAGGCCGAGTTGAGGAAAGATCCCTCCTTGCGGAAGCTCAGGGACCTGGCCGACCTCGGTGTGGTACGGACCATGAGGAGAGGCTGCCAGGAGAGGTTCCTGTGGGAGAAGGGGTTCCTGTAACAGTGGACGAGAAGCTGGATATGAGTCAGCAGTGTGCCCTTGTTGCCAAGAAGGCCAGTGGCATTTTGGGATGTATAAGTAGGGGCATAGCGAGCAGATCGAGGGACGTGATCGTTCCCCTCTATTCGACATTGGTGAGGCCTCATCTGGAGTACTGTGTCCAGTTTTGGGCCCCACACTACAAGAAGGATGTGGATAAATTGGAGAGAGTCCAGCGAAGGGCAACAAAAATGATTAGGGGACTGGAACACATGACTTATGAGGAGAGGCTGAGGGATCTAGGATTGTTTAGCCTGCAGAAGAGAAGAATGAGGGGGGATTTGATAGCTGCTTTCAACTACCTGAAAGGGGGTTCCAAAGAGGATGGCTCTAGACTGTTCTCAATGGTAGCAGATGACAGAACGAGGAGTAATGGTCTCAAGTTGCAGTGGGGGAGGTTTAGATTGGATATTAGGAAAAACTTTTTCACTAAGAGGGTGGTGAAACACTGGAATGCGTTACCTAGGGAGGTGGTAGAATCTCCTTCCTTAGAGGTTTTTAAGGTCAGGCTTGACAAAGCTCTGGCTGGGATGATTTAATTGGGAATTGGTCCTGCTTCGAGCAGGGGGTTGGACTAGATGACCTTCTGGGGTCCCTTCCAACCCTGATATTCTATGATTCTATGATTCTGTACCGAGAATGGGCTCCCACAAGGGAAGTAGAGTCCTGTGGGATCAGGAGGCAGCTGGTGGTCCCCCAGAAGTATCGCCGCAAGCTCCTGTACCTGGCCCATGACGTCCCCCTTGCAGGGCACCAGGGAATCCAGCGCACCCGGCAGAGGTTGCTACAGAACTTTTACTGGCCCGGGGTCTTTACCACCGTCCGGCAGTATTGCCGATCCTGTGACCCCTGTCAGAGGGTGGGGAAGGCCAAGGACAAGGGGAAAGCGGCTTTGAGACCTTTGCCCACCATAGAGGAGCCTTTCCAGAAGGTGGCCATGGACATCGTGGGGCCTCTCAGCAAGACGACCCGGTCAGGGAAGAATTACATTCTGGTGGTGGTAGATTTTGCCACCCGCTACCCCAAGGCAGTGCCCTTAGCTTCCATTGAAGCAGACACCATGGCCGATGCGCTCCTGACCATTTTCAGCCGAGTGGGGTTCCCCAAGGAAGTCTTGACAGACCAAGGCTCCAACTTCATGTCGGCCCTGCTCCGGTGCTTGTGGGAGAAATGTGGGGTCCGGCACGACTGGGCCTCAGCTTATCACCCCCAGTCCAATGGGCTGGTGGAGAGGTTTAACGGGACGCTAAAGATGATGCTGAAAACCTTTATGAACCAGCACCCGCAGGATTGGGACAAGTACTTACCTCACCTGCTGTTCGCGTACAGGGAGGTGCCCCAGGAGTCTACCGGATTTTCGCCTTTCAAACTGTTATATGGAAGGAGGGTGAGGGGCCCCCTGGACCTGATGAGAGATGAGTGGGAAGGGAAGGCCACTCCCGATGGAGAGTCAGTGGTGGAGTATGTCCTGATCTTCCGAGAGAGACTGGCTGAACTCATGGGCCTGGCCAGGGAGAATCTGGCCAGAGCCCAGAGGAAGCAGAAGGTCTGGTATGACCGCACGGCGCGGGCCCGTGCCTACGCCACCGGGGATCAGGTGATGGTTCTCATCCCCGTGAGAAAGAACAAACTACTGGCCGCCTGGGAGGGCCCTTTCAAGGTTGTCAAGCAGCTCAATGAGGTAAACTATGTGGTGGAGCTGTCGAACTGGGCGCACCACCGCCGGGTGTACCATGTGAATATGATGAAGTCATATTATGCCAGGGGGAATGTGGTGTTGGCCGTGTGTGGACAGTGGGAGGAGCAGGGAGATGACCCTTTAGTAGATCTATTCCCTGGGACCAGAGCTGGTTCCCCCCTGGAAACAATTCCCCTCTCGGATCAGCTAACCCCTGCCCAGCAAGCTGAGATCAGGGGGGTTCTGCATCCGCACCGACAGCTGTTTTCCAACCAGCCTGGACGCACTAATCTGACTGTCCACTGGGTGCAGACAGGGTCGCACCCGCCGATAAGATGCTCCCCCTTCCGAGTCACAGGGAAAACTGTTCAGGACCTGGAAAGAGAGGTCCGGGACATGCTGGTTTTGGGGGTGATCCAGCCATCGGCCAGCCCTTGGGCCTCGCCGGTGGTGCTGGTCCCCAAAAAGGATGGGTCGGTCCGGTTCTCTGTGGACTATCGGAAGCTCAATGCCATTACTGTATCTGATGCCTACCCCATGCCCAGGCCAGACGAGCTCCTAGACAAGCTGGGAGGAGCTCGGTACCTTACCACCATGGACCTTACAAAGGGCTACTGGCAAGTGCCGCTGGATGCAGATGCCCGGCTGAAATCGGCCTTTATCACCCCTCTGGGGCTCTATGAGTTCCTGACCCTGCCTTTCGGCCTCAAGGGAGCGCCGGCCACCTTCCAACGCCTGGTGGACCAGCTACTGAGGGGGATGGAGAGTTTTGCCGTGGCATATATTGACGACATCTGTGTCTTTAGCCAGACCTGGGAGGACCACGTGTCCCAGGTTAGACAAGTGCTGGACCGACTCCAGGGGGCTGGGCTGACTGTAAAAGCAGAGAAGTGCAAGGTGGGGATGGCTGAAGTATCTTACCTGGGCCATCGGGTGGGGAGCGGCCGCCTAAAGCCGGAACCAGCCAAGGTGGAGGTGATCAGAGACTGGCCCGCTCCCCACACCAAAAAGCAGGTCCAAGCCTTTATTGGGATGGCAGGATACTACCAAAGATTTGTGCCCCACTTTAGCACCATAGCCACCCCCATCACTGAGCTATGCAAGAAGGGAAGCCAGACAAGGTGGTCTGGACCGAGCAGTGCCAGGAGGCTTTCCGGGCGCTGAAGGAGGCTCTGGTCAGTGGCCCAGTTCTGGCAAACCCAGACTTTGACAAGCCCTTTGTGGTGTTCACTGACACCTCCGACACGGGCCTGGGGGCGGTGTTAATGCAGGAGGATGAAAAGGGGGAGAGACACCCCATCGTGTACCTGAGCAAGAAGTTGCTACCCCGGGAGCAACACTATGCGGCCATCGAGGAGGAGTGCATGGCCATGATGTGGGCCTTCAAGAAACTAGAGCCCTATCTCTTCAGGCAACACTTCACTGTGTACACCGACGACTCTCCCCTGACCTGGCTGCACCAGATGAAAGGAGCCAATGCCAAACTCCTGAGGTGGAGCTTGCTCCTGCAGGATTACGACATGGACGTGGTCCACGTGAAGGGAAGTGCCAACCTGATAGCGGATGCGCTGTCCCGGAGAGGGGACTGTTAGGATATAGATATTCAGGCCTGTCCGTAAAGGCCTATACTCTAAGAATTTAGGTGTATTCCTATCACTTGGCTAGTTAGAGGTATAAAAGAAAGAATCAAAATCACTGTCTGCCAGTGTAAGGGCCTTCTCTTACTGTGACAGTCTGAGGCCCTGTTCTTAGGCTAAGGCCTTTGGCTAAGCGACAGAGGCAGCCATAAGCTGGGAAGAGAATGGTCACATCCTCACATTCCAAACTAGTCACATTGAAATAAGGTGCTATTGGGCTGTTAGGAATTTAATCCTGTCCTTATAGTGCCTATCACCTCCAGAGAAAGGGAAGTGCCTAGAAGCTGTAAAAGGAAATTGAGGTTGATAGTTTTCTGTCTGGTAAGAACTCACTTATCAATAGACACAGCTGGGAAACTCTTATGTCTTTACAGATGTAGTTGTGAAATCCTCACTTCTGTATTGTTTTGTCATTATAGTTCCCACTTTGCTATTGTTTATTGGCATGGTCTCTGTCTGGTTCTGTGATTGCTTCTGTCTGCTGTATAATTAATTTTGCTGGGTGTAAACTAATTAAGGTGGTGGGATATAATTGGTTAGCTAATCCATGTTAGGATTGGTTAGTTAAATTTTAGTAGAATGATTGGTTAAGGTATAGCTAAGAATAATACTATATAAATTAGGGGCAAACAGGAAGTAAGTTGGGATTCGAAAATAAGGAAAAAAGGAACTTGTATTTAAGCTTGCTGGAAGTTCACCCCAATAAACATCGAATTGTTTGCACCTTCGGACTTCGGGTATTGTTGCTCTCTGTTCATGCGAGAAGGACCAGGGAAGTAAGTGGGTGAAGGAATAAGCCCCCTAACATCTTGGTGCCGGGACTCGGATACATCGCATTGGATAGGTGAGTGGCAGCCTGTAAGTCCCCCTCCCCAACAGTCCGCGCAGCTGCTTGGAGGGGGTATGGCGAACTCTCGTGATGGTAGTTGCGGGTTCTGGCAAGCTGGGGTAACGGATTTTTTGAACAAATGGATAAGGAAGAATCAGGGCCCATACCAGGTGCAGGGGTTCACCTGGGATGAGATTGAGAAGGAGATGGGAGAGGTTTTGGGAGACCCCAAGAGAAAGGAGTGTAGGAAAAAGGGAATGGTATTACAAGGTTTGTGTGCTGGGATGGCATACTGGGTAAAAAGGGAAGCTGATCTCCTCCAACACATTAAGGATTTGGAGGAGATTGTGGATCAGCAACGGATTTTAACAGAAAAATCTGTGTTAGCAGTAGAGGTAGCGGATTTGAAGGCACGGGATGCTGCACGGACAGAGGAGTCTTGTGAGGCAATCCGGAGAGAGAGGGACGAACTGCTGGGGAGAGTAGGAGACTTAGAGGAGGAATTGTATTATTGTAAACATGGGGGCAATGGATTTGGGGACCTCAAACCATCCGCCCCACTAATGGAACTGAAGGAGACACCTCCACCACCCTACCCTGAAAAAACACTGTACCCACCACTGCCGGTGGATGTTGTAAGCCGGCGATCCACAGTTACAGCCCCTGCGAGAGAGGCTACCCGGGAGGAACTGCAGGAGGCAGGAATAGTGGCCCCGGTTGCGGGGTGGGGGGACCATGCCCCAGAAGTAGTAGAACAGGCAGAAATCCGCCCCTTGTCCCTGAAGGACCGGGAGGCAGTACTGGGCCGCTTGGGAAAGGTACCCCGGGATGATTGGGATCAGTTTGTGCTGTGGCTAGTGGAGGTGGGCAGGGAGATGGAGGGTCTAACTCGTGAGGACCAGGTGATCTTATGGCGTAGTCTTTTGGGACAAGGTACCTTGGGAATCAATGTGGCAGGAGTGGCACATCCATTTCTAATTCCCGGACAGGTGGCAAAACACTTGTTTGGGGTGTACTCTCGTACTGCGGGGATGAATAAGATGAAGCGAGTCCCTGGGGAAACAGGGCGGGATACACTTAATCGCATACAGGCCTGGGCAAGGTGCTGGGTGGATCCCCTGGACGGTCCATGGGTGATGCCACAGGCAGGGGCACCGGGACCTGGTGGGGGTGTGGAGCAGGAATTGTGGAATTGCTGGAGAAATGGTTGGAGCTGAGCAATCCGCAGTTCGTGGGGCATTTAAGGTTGCAGCACCCTGAACTTGCTCCCAATCAGCTACCCCAGTTTCTGGAACAGGCAGATGTGTGGAGGCAGATGCATCAGGGGGAAGAGCCAGTCCATGCTATTACTGCGGGAGATCAATACAAGGTGGAAAGGAGTGGGTCAGCCTGGAGAGGAGGAGGTAGAGGGAGAGTTCGTGGCTTTGGGAGGGTAGTCAGGGATGAGCGGGCAGCTATAGAGCAAGAGATCCAGAGACTGCAGGCTAAACTGACTACCCACGATCTTACCAGATCAGGGGGAAAGTGGTCCCGGAGGCCAAGGGACTGGGACTGCCTGAAATGCCAGACATACAATTTTGCATGGAGACAGGAATGTGTTCGGTGCCAGGACCCCCGGTCCCCCCATGAACCAGTGGGAGAGACAGAGGTGGGTACTGCAACTTAGGGGTGCCCTGGGAGGCGTCCTGTCCATGTTCTCAGTTTAGGACGGGATGCATCTGGTCGCCCCACGCTCCAGGGGGCAATCGAAGGGAGTCCCATGAGGGATTTTTTGATAGACACTGGAGCAGCCATCAGTTTAACCACATGGGGGCAGGGGAGACCCTCAGAAGGGACTGTGACAATTGTAGGGGCAACAGGAGGGGAGACACAGTTAACCCTGAGGAGGGGACAAATCAAAGGAATCTGGGGGGAAGGGGAGATTATGTGGGGTTGTAATGATATGCTTAATCTGTTGGGGGCAGGAGATTTACACAAACTGGGACTTGTACTGGATTTAGCCAATTGGGTGTGTTTACTGGGGCAAACACAGGACGGTCAGGGCTATACCATTCCCATGGGGATTGCCACTATGACCATTAAAGCGGCACATGCCCTCCCACCACCCCCGGCTGGGTGGGAACACATCCCTGTGTGGGCTAAGGATAACCTGGATTGTGGTAGGGGCAGCATGGAGGTACTGATGGAGGGAGGGGACCCTCCCCTACAGAAACAGTACCCTATTCCTCGAGAGGCATTGGCAGAGGTGGGGGCAACTATTGAGGAATTGGAACAGAGGGGACTGATTCAGGCAGTTGCATCCCCTTGTAATGCTGCTGTGTGGCCCGTGAGGAAGCCAAATGGTACCTGGCGCCTCACTGTGGATTACAGGGCACTAAATGCTCTGGCCAATTCGCCAGCCTCAGTGGTGGCAGCGTATCCTGAAATGTTGGCCCGTATTGGACCCCAATTCCGAATTTTCACTGTTTTGGACATAGCTAATGGATTTTGGTCTCTGCCACTAGCTACCTCGTGTCAGTATAAAACTGCATTCACATGGGAGGGCAGACAATTCTGCTGGACAGTCCTACCCCAGGGATATAGGGACTCCCCTGCAATTTTTCACAGATACATGAGACAGGCTCTGGAGGGGGTGGATTCAGCAAGGTGCCTACAATATGTAGACGACCTGTTGCTAATGTCAGGGACAGAGGAAGAAGACAGGGAACTAACTGAGCAGGTCTTGCAAGCTTTGGCAAGAGCAGGATTGAAGGTCAATGGGAAAAAGGCTCAGATGGGACAGACAAGAGTGACCTACTTAGGAGTGGAAGTGTCTCAGATGGGAAGGGAAATCGATAAGGGACGGGTGCAACTGATCCAGTCCCTGCCACTGCCTACGGATGTTAAAAGCTTGCAAAGTTTTCTGGGTCTAACTGGATTTTGCAGGGATTTTGTGGCCAATTATGCAGAAATAGCCCAGCCTCTATTTGACCTAACCCGAGCCTCAACTTGGGAATGGTCAGAAGAGTGTACTGAGGCAGTGAGAGTGCTAAAGGAAAACCTGGCCAGTGCTCCAGTGCTGGCCTCCCCAGATGGGGAGAAATTCTTTTATCTGTACCCTTTGGTATCGGACACTACCATTGGTTGTGCATTAACACAGGAGTATGGAGCAAAGGACCGACCTGTGGCCTTTGCCTCTCGACTTTTGAGTGCTGTGGAATTGAAGTATGGATGGTGTGAAAAGGTGCTGTTGTGCTCCTACTGGGGGGGGTAGGGAAATTTAAATACCTTACGGGAATGCAGAAAGTAATAATCCGATCTCATCATGACCCCCTGCGGCTGTTAAACATGCACACTATTTTACAGGGACAAGTGAGTGGGCAGCGTATTGCTAAATGGTTGCTGGCTCTACAGGCAGAAAACATTAAAGCAGAGGTGTTAAAGGAACCCATAGTCTGGGTAGCTGGATTACATCTGGCTGGCACCCCACACCAATGTGAAGCCAGCCCAGGTAAAACCCAACATCAGGTGTTTCGGGCAGCTAATCCCAATCAGGTAAAGGAGGGGACACTGGTATGGTTTTTGGATGGAAGTTGTAGCTATCAAGGGGGACGGAAAACTGCAGGCTTAGCTGTTGTGGGAATCAGAGGCAATGAGACAGTCAGCACCATTGGTTTCTCACTAGAAGCAAAGTCAGCTCAGGAGGCAGAACTGGCAGCCTTGCTAACAGCTTTAAATGAAGTGGATCCCAAATTTGAGGCAGAATGTTGGGTGGTGGTAGATTCAGATTATGTATTTCGTGGTGCCACATTAATGCTGAGATGGTGGGCAGATAATCATTTCAGGGCGACAGACGGCTCCACAATCAAGCATGCTACCTGGTGGAAGCGAGTGGAGGAGCTGAGTCACTGTTTTACACGGATCAATGTGGTGAAGGTAAAGGCACACAAGAAAACAGGACCCCTAAGCAAAGGGAATAATCTGGCCGATGTAGAGGCCAAGCGGGCTGCAACAGAGGCACCCCCATGGCCCTGGGAGCCAGAAGAGAGTGTGCCTGTAGCAGTGTTAACAAGAAGCGGGGTGGATACAGATCGGGGAGGGCGAATTCGAGAGTTGCAGGAATCTGACCCAGGACTGGAAGGCATCATGAAACTTGGGGACAGGCATGTGCCAAAGGTGGAACTAATGGAAGGGATTTGGTGTGTCTTAACAACTGAGGGACCAGTAATGTTGTGCCCTCAGGGAAGTCGGACAGCTTTCTTAAGCTGGGTGCATGGGAGCTTGGCAGGGGGACACCCCGGGTTTGAGGAGGCACTGGGAACTTTAAAAAGGTTGTGCTGGTGGCCAGGAATGGCAGCTGATTTAAAATCACATCTGGAACGTTGTTTGGACTGTGCCAGGCACAGCCCACCTCACAAGGTGCTAAGGGGAGAATTAATGAGACAAGCCCCAAGGGGACCATGGGAAAGGATACAGATTGATTACACAGGACCCCTACCACCAGATCACAGGAAAAACCGATTCATGTTGGTGGTAGTGGATGCTTTCAGCCGGTGGGTGGAAGCTTTCCCCACAAAGTATCAAACAGCCCGGGTAACTGCTGCAATACTGGTAAATGAGGTATTCACTCGCTGGGGGGTCCCAAAGGTGATTGACTCAGACCAAGGAGCTGCTTTTCGATCAGATCTGTTAGGGGAGCTATCGGCCCTCACTGGAATCACACAGTTGTTCCACATTGCTTACCACCCCCAGGCTGCGGGGCAGGTGGAACGCATGAACCGCACCATTAAAAGTGAGCTAAGAAAGGGAGTGGAAGTTGGAGGAAAAAACTGGTCACAGTTACTGCCCTTTGTCTTAATGAGAATAAGGGCCCGAGAATCAAAGGGCACAGGATTTTCTCCATATGAAGCTCTCATGGGAAGGCCTATGGAACGGTGGGAAAATCTACTTACCCCAGTACCTGGGGAAGTCACTACACATGGCTTAACACAAGAATGGATTTTAACTTTAATTGACCATGTAAAACAAGTACAGCAGGCGGTGGCCTGGCGAGACGAGCAAGGAGCAGCAAGAGTCAGAGCATGGTACGACCTGCCTGGGGAGCGTAATCTACCCATGGTGGGAGATCTAGTGATGTACAAGATTCCAGGTCAACACCATCCATTCCCAGCTCCTAAATGGAAGGGCCCCTATCTTGTCCTTGACCAATTAGGGCCCAGTCTGCTATTACTGGGTACAGAGAATGGAGGACGGGAGTGGGTTCACTGCACGCAAATAAAAAGGTACAAACAGGGGATTGGGAAAGGGGACATGTAAATTTTGTTATGTATGTATTACAGGTTAATTCAAAAAGGAGAAAAGGATGAAAATTCCCTGGCCCTGGATGGAACAATTACTAGTGCTAATCACAATTGTCACATTTACAAATTCTATTCAGATCCCACGATGTGAAGTGTCAAAAGGAGGAAACACATGGACGGCTACACATGCAACCTGTGGTAATAAAGCTAATGAAGACTATGAGAATCTCCCCATAGAAAGATGTACCACTAATACTCCAACAGGAATTTGGCAGTGTCGGTATATGGTTTATGGATTAGATGGGGGAATCCCAACCAGGTGGAGAATATCAAATTTATCAGGAAATATTGCATGGTACTCCCTGGGTGCTGCCATGATTAACGATAGTGAAAAACACAGTTACCCAGCTATGTGGTTTGTTACAGAGGGTCCAAAGAATATAACCCTCTGGTCTCCTGGAGCAAATGAACCCTCTTGGGAAAATAGGGCCTCACATTTAGGGTGTGATGTTACCATATGTAACCACAATGGTACTTCCATGGAAGATAATCCCCAAAGGTGTGATTGTTATGTACATATTACATTAGGCGTAAAATCCCCTTTGGGACGCTGGGTGTACGACAGAATGTAACCCTACAGGTGATATGGATGCCAAGTTGGAAGAATCCAAATTTAAAGTGGCCACAGCCTGGAGCCAAGAATATTCCCCGACGAGCAAATGTCTGGGAGCCATTGTGGGAGCAGGTGCAGCCAGCACTTTTTAACGTGTCCTTTCACTCTATTACATGGGTGGTACGCCCCAAGGAATGGTGGGTGGACCAAATCCATCCTAATTGTAGTATGTACATAAAAGGATTGAAACAACAATTCAATGCATGGGTGAGGGGACACACCTGGAATCGTCGTCGGAAAAGGGGATTGTGGGCAGCTGGGAACACTATGCTGGGTACATGGAATCTGGGGGACGAGTGGGTAACCAAACAATTAGTAAGCCAAAATGTGAAATTTCAACAACAAATTAATGAATTAATGGCACAGCAACTATCAGCAGTTGCCACAGGGTGGAGGACAGCAGTAGAGGTAAACTTGCAGTTAACTCATTGGGCAGGGGACCTGGTGACATGGGTAGAAGATGGCTTCAGAAGACTAACATGGGGAGAAGTGTGCATAGGTATTCAAAATGCTCAGTTAATAATGTTAATGGATATTATGAGAGATGCTTGGTCAGAACAATGGCCTTCAGTATTGAATCGGGAAGCTAGCCCATATTTATCCACAATTGCAAAAACATACCCATCTACCTGGAAAATAACATCCCCGACCTGTGGGGACAGTTCTTGTGTAATTGTTACTATGATACCATGGGAAGGAAATGCAAATAAGGTGGTTCCCTTGTACCCTATGGGAGTAAGTAGGGAAGGGGAAGCACGTTGGGAGCCACTAGGGAATAGGTGGGGGGCATGGAATGGGGTAAATTGGACTGTCATCACATTAAGCAGTTGTATATCCAGAGGAGGAATATGGATGTGCCCCTCTCCTATGACTATGGAGGAGCAGGATCAATGGCCTATTGCAAAGGGGGGGCATTTAGGGGTAATGTATATGGGGTACGGTGTATTCTGTTGGGAATGTATGCAATCCTGCAATATAACACTAGGAGGCAAAATCCTTCCAGTGTATGACAAAATTATGAACTTCTATACTCTGCCACCTGGACTATGGTGCACCAATGGATCAGTGGACTCAATCGTTGTAAACAATCGAACCAGCACCTACTACCCGATACCATACCAAGTAGTTGAATTGGTTTGGACAATACCAAATTTCACTGTGGATATTCAATGGACACACAATATGGACAAAAGTACACAAAGATTACAAGAGCAACTTGCTGCAAGCGACAACAGTTGGACACACTTACAATACACACTACAGGATGGCGCTGACAAAATTTTAACCTTATCAAAGGAGGAGAAGCAGTGTTTTTGGTGGTGGCCAGGATGTTGGACCATACTGCAGTGGTCAGGACTCTCGGTGTTGCTGTGGAGTATCATAGCAGCTAGTGTATTGTTAACTATATGTGTGTTACATTGCATATGGAAACGATCAAGGGGGGCACAACCCCCTAGAGAACAGCCACTAATTATAACTTATAAGTAATGTAGTAAGCCCCCCAAGTGTACTAGACAACCTGGACCCAACCTTCTCGGGCCCACTACACTGGGAAGTCTGGAACACTAATTGGAATAGGTGTGGTATGCCCGTATGAGAGAAGGTGCAGGGCACTATACTACACAAGGGGCAGTGGGACAGATGGAGCATCGACACCTTCCACCTCGATGCCTGGCCCTATCAGGAAATGTGTCGCCATATGTCCTATGCTTTTCCAGGGATACCTGGGCAGGAGGATCCCAAAAGAAAAAGAAAAAAAAAGGGGTGGAGTGTTAGGATATAGATATTCAGGCCTGTCCGTAAAGGCCTATACTCTAAGAATTTAGGTGTATTCCTATCACTTGGCTAGTTAGAGGTATAAAAGAAAGAATCAAAATCACTGTCTGCCAGTGTAAGGGCCTTCTCTTACTGTGACAGTCTGAGGCCCTGTTCTTAGGCTAAGGCCTTTGGCTAAGCGACAGAGGCAGCCATAAGCTGGGAAGCGAACGGTCACATCCTCACATTCCAAACTAGTCACATTGAAATAAGGTGCTATTGGGCTGTTAGGAATTTAATCCTGTCCTTATAGTGCCTATCACCTCCAGAGAAAGGGAAGTGCCTAGAAGCTGTAAAAGGAAATTGAGGTTGATAGTTTTCTGTCTGGTAAGAACTCACTTATCAATAGACACAGCTGGGAAACTCTTATGTCTTTACAGATGTAGTTGTGAAATCCTCACTTCTGTATTGTTTTGTCATTATAGTTCCCACTTTGCTATTGTTTATTGGCATGGTCTCTGTCTGGTTCTGTGATTGCTTCTGTCTGCTGTATAATTAATTTTGCTGGGTGTAAACTAATTAAGGTGGTGGGATATAATTGGTTAGCTAATCCATGTTAGGATTGGTTAGTTAAATTTTAGTAGAATGATTGGTTAAGGTATAGCTAAGAATAATACTATATAAATTAGGGGCAAACAGGAAGTAAGTTGGGATTCGAAAATAAGGAAAAAAGGAACTTGTATTTAAGCTTGCTGGAAGTTCACCCCAATAAACATCGAATTGTTTGCACCTTCGGACTTCGGGTATTGTTGCTCTCTGTTCATGCGAGAAGGACCAGGGAAGTAAGTGGGTGAAGGAATAAGCCCCCTAACAGGGACCCCGAACTTCCCCAGGTCACCGGTCACAGTGACCCCGCTCAGTTCAGTCTTGAAGGGGGGAGAGATGTGAGGATGTGATGCAGCAGGGAGCGGGGAGTGTTGACCTGGGAATGTGCCCTGGGGATGGGAGACCTGAGAGCCTGTCACCTCAGCCAGGAGGGGAAGGGGGAGGTGACACCTCTGCCCAGGAATGTGGACAGAGCCTGCAGGAGGGAGCCGGCTGGGGGGGTTTAGTTCAGTTTGGGGCTGCGTGGAGGAACACAGGGAACCCCAGGGTTGGGGTCTAAGCTCCCTGCTCCCCCAGAAGGACTTGACGGAGGGGTCCTGGGTGTACCCACAAGCTCTGTTTTGGACTGGGTTCCTGTTGTCCAATAAACCTGTTTTACTGGCTGGCTGAGAGTCCCAGTGAATCCCAGGAAGAGGGAGGGGTGCAGGGCCTGGACTCCCGGACACTCTGTGACAGGGGGATACAGGCTCCCCCACCCAGCCCACGAAAGGGGGGGAAGGGGACAGAGGGCCCCCCCCAGCCCGGAAAAGGGGAGGAAGGGGACAGAGGGCCTGCCCCAGCCCGAGAAAGGGGGGGAAGGGAGAGGGGGTACAGAGGGCCCCCTCAGGATGGAAAAGGGGGGGAAGGGGACAGAGGGCCCCCCAGCCTGAGAAAGGGGGGGAAGGGAGAGGGAGGACAGAGGGCCCCCCCAGCCCGGAAAAGGGGGTGAATGGGGACAGAGGGTCCCCCCAGACCGGGAAAGGGAGGGAAAGGGGACAAAGGGCCCTCCCAGCCCGGGAAAGGGGGGGAAGGGGGACACAGGGTCCCCCCAGCCCTAGAAAGGGGGGGAAGGGAGATGGGGGACAAAGGGGCTCCCCCATGCCGGGAACGGGGGGGAAGGGAAAGGGGGGACAGAGAGCCCCCCCAAGCCCTGGAAAGGGGGGGAAGTGGGACACAGGGCCTCCCCCCAGCCCAGAAAAGGGGGGAAGGGAGAGGGGGTAGACAGGGCCCCCCCCCAGCCCGGGAAAGGGGCTGAAGGGGGACACAGGGCCTCCCCCCAGCCCGGGAAAGGGGCGGAAGGGAGACACAGGGCCCCCCCGAGCACAGGAAAAGGGGGGAAGGGGGAAGCGGGACACAGGAACCCCACCTAGCCCGGAGAAGGGGGTGAAGGGGGAGACAGGGCCCCCCCAGCCCCGGAAAAGGGGACACAGGGCCCCCCCAGCCCAGGAAAGGGGGGGAAGTGGGACAGAGGGGCTCCACAAGCTCATGAAAGCCGAGGAAGGGGGACAGAGGAACCCCCAAACTGGAAAAGGGGGGGAAGGGGACAGAGGGCACCAGCATGGGAAAGGGGGGGAAGGGAGAGGGAGGACAGAGGGCCCCCCCAGCCCGGGGAAGGGGCGAAGGGAGAGGGGTGACAGAGGCTTCCCCCAGCCCAGGAAAGGGGGGGAATTGGGACAGAGGCCCCTCCCCCAGCCCGGGAAATGGGAAAAGGGGGACAGAGGGCCCCCCCAAACTCGGGAAAGGCGGGGAAGGGGGACAGAGGGCCCCCCCAGCCCGGGAAAGCGGAGGAAGGGGGAGGGGGGACAGAGGTCCCTCCCAACCCGGGAAAGGGGGGGGAAGGGGCACAGACGGCTCTCCCCAGTGCGGGAAAGGGTGGGAAGGGGGACAGAGGGCCCCCCCCAAGCCCATGAAAGGCGGGAAAGGGGGACAGAGGGCCCCCCCATCCGGGAAAGGGGGAAGTGGGAGGGGGTACAGAGGACTCCCCCCAGCCCGCGAAAGGGGTAAGGGGGACAGAGGGCCCCCCACCAGGCTGGGAAAGGGGGACAGAGTGCCCTGCCCTGCCTGGGTAAGGTGGGCTAAGGGGGACAGAGGGCCCGCCCCAGTCTGGGAAAGCGGGGGAAGGGAGAGGGGGACAGAGGGCCCCCCAACCCGGGAAAGGGGGGAACACGGAGAGAGGGCCCCCCCAGCCCGGGAAAGAGGGGGAAGGGAGATGGGGGGCAGAGGGCCCCTCCAGCCCAGGAAAGGGGGGGAAGGGGGACACAGGGGCCCCCAAGCCCGGGAAAGGGGGGGGAAGGGAAAGGGGGGACAGAGGGCCTCCTCCAGCCCGGAAAAGGAGGGGTAGGGGGACAGAGGACCCCCCCGCAGGCCGGGAAAGGGCGGGAAGGGAGAGGGGGTACAGAGGGCCCCCTCAGGACGGAAAAGGGGGGGAAGGGGACAGAGGGCCCCCCCAGCCTGAGAAAGGGGGGGAAGGGAGAGGGAGGACAGAGGGCCCCCCCAGCCCGGAAAAGGGGGTGAATGGGGACAGAGGGTCCCCCCAGACCGGGAAAGGGAGGGAAAGGGGACAAAGGGCCCCCCCAGCCCGGGAAAGGGGGGAAGGGGGACACAGGGTCCCCCCAGCCCGGGAAAGGGGGGGAAGGGAGATGGGGGACAAAGGGGCTCCCCCATCCCGGGAACGGGGGGGAAGGGAAAGGGGGGACAGAGAGCCCCCCCAAGCCCTGGAAAGGGGGGGAAGTGGGACACAGGGCCTCCCCCCAGCCCAGAAAAGGGGGGAAGGGAGAGGGGGTAGACAGGGCCCCCCCCCCAGCCCGGGAAAGGGGCTGAAGGGAGACACAGGGCCCCCCCGAGCACAGGAAAAGGGGGGAAGGGGGAAGCGGGACACAGGAACCCCACCCAGCCCGGAGAAGGGGGTGAAGGGGGAGACAGGGCCCCCCCAGCCCCGGAAAAGGGGACACAGGGCCCCCCCAGCCCAGGAAAGGGGGGGAAGTGGGACAGAGGGGCTCCACAAGCTCATGAAAGCCGAGGAAGGGGGACAGAGGAACCCCCAAACTGGAAAAGGGGGGGAAGGGGACAGAGGGCACCAGCATGGGAAAGGGGGGGAAGGGAGAGGGAGGACAGAGGGCCCCCCCAGCCCGGGGAAGGGGCGAAGGGAGAGGGGTGACAGAGGCTTCCCCCAGCCCAAGAAAGGGGGGGAATTGGGACAGAGGCCCCTCCCCCAGCCCGGGAAATGGGAAAAGGGGGACAGAGGGCCCCCCCCAAACTCGGGAAAGGCGGGGAAGGGGGACAGAGGCCCCCCCCAGCCCGGGAAAGCGGAGGAAGGGGGAGGGGGGACAGAGGTCCCTCCCAACCCGGGAAAGGGGGGGGAAGGGGCACAGACGGCTCTCCCCAGTGCGGGAAAGGGTGGGAAGGGGGACAGAGGGCCCCCCCAAGCCCATGAAAGGCGGGAAAGGGGGACAGAGGGCCCCCCCAACCCGGGCACGGGAGAGAAGGGGGACAGAGGGGCACCCCCAAGCCCAGGAAAGGCGGGGAAGGGGGACAAAGGGCCCCCCCAGCCCGGGAAAGGGGGACACAGGGCCCCCCCAGCCCGGGAAAGGGGGACACAGGGCTCCCCCAAGACCGGGGAAGGGAGACAGAGGGCCCCCCCCAGACTGGGAAAGGGGCGGAATGGGGACACAGGGGCCCCCACCGAGCCCGGGAGAGGGGGAGAAGGGAAAGGTGGGACAGAGGGCCCCCCCAGCCCAGGAAAGGGGGGATGGGGGACACAGGGCCCCCCCATCCGGGAAAGGGGGAAGTGGGAGGGGGTACAGAGGACTCCCCCCAGCCCGCAAAAGGGGTAAGGGGGACAGAGGGCCCCCCACCAGGCTGGGAAAGGGGGACAGAGTGCCCCGCCCTGCCCGGGTAAGGGGGGTAAGGGGGACAGAGGGCCCGCCCCAGTCTGGGAAAGCGGGGGAAGGGAGAGGGGGACAGAGGGCCCCCCCAGCCCGGGAAAGGGGGGGAACAGGGAGAGAGGGCCCCCCCAGCCCGGGAAAGAGGGGGAAGGGGGACACAGGGCCCCCCCAGCCCGGGAAAGGGAGGGAAGGGAGATGGGGGGCAGAGGGCCCCTCCAGCCCAGGAAAGGGGGGGAAGGGGGACACAGGGGCCCCCAAGCCCGGGAAAGGGGGGGAAGGGAAAGGGGGGACAGAGGGCCTCCTCCAGCCCGGAAAAGGAGGGGTAGGGGGACAGAGGACCCCCCCGCAGGCCGGGAAAGGGCGGGAAGGGGGACAGAGGGCCGCCCCCCTGCCCGGGAAAGGGAGGGGAAGAGGGACAGAGGGCCGCCCCCCAGCCCGGGAAAGGGGTAAGGGGGACAGAGGACACCCCCAGCCTGGGAAAGGGGGACAGAGGGCCCCGCCCAGCCCGGGAAAGGGGGGGAAGGGAGAGGGGAGACAGAGGGCCCCCCCAGCGCGAGAAAGGGAGGAAGGGAGAAAGAGGACACAGGGCCCCCCTCAGCCCGGGAAAGGGGCTGAAGGGGGATACAGGGCCCTCCCCAGCCGGGGAAAGAGGGGGAAGGGGGACACAGGGCCCCTCCCCAGCCTGGGGAAACGGGGGGAAGGAAAGGGCAGACAGAGGGCCCCCCCCAGCCTGGGAAAGGGGGGGAAGGGAGAGGGGGACAGAGGGCTCCCCCCAGACCGGGAAAGGGGGAGAAAGGGGACAGAGGGCCCCCAAAGCCTGGGAAAGGTGGGGAAGGGGGACAGAGGGCACCCCCCCCACCCAGGTAAAGGAGGGGAAGGGGTACAGAGGACCCCCCACAGCCCGGGAAAGGGTGGGAAGGAGACAGAGGGCCCCCCCAAGCCCGGAAAAGGCGGGGAAGGAGGACAGAGTGCCCGCCCAGCCCGGTAAAGGGGGGGAAGGGGGACAGAGGGTCCCCCCCAGCCTGGAAAAAGGGGTCCAGGGAGAGGGGGACAGAGGGCCAACCACCATCCCGGGAAAGGGGGAGAAAGGGTCCCCCCCAGCCCAGGCAAGGGGGAGAAGGGAGAGGGGGGATAGAGGGCCCGCCCAGCCTGGGAAACGAGAAATGGGAGAGGCGGGACAGAGGGCCCCCCACAGCCCAGGAAAGGGGGGAATGGGGACAGAGGGTCCCCCCCAGCCCAGGAAAGGGGGGAATTGGGACAGAGGGCCCCCCCCACAGCCCGGGAATGGGGGGGAAGGGGGACAGAGGGCCCCCCACCAGCCCAGGAAAGGGAAGAGGGGGGACAGAGGGCCCCCCCAAGCCCGGGAAAGGGGGGATGCGAGAGGGGGTACAGAGGGCCCCCCTCTCAGCCCAGGAAAGGTGGGAACTGGGACAGAGGGCCCCCCTCCCAGCCAGGGAAAGGGGGGGAATGGGGACAGAGGCCCCCCCAGCCCGGGAAAGGGGGAGAAGTGGGACAGAGAGGCCCCCCATGGCCGGGAAAGGCAGGGAAGGGGGACAGAGGGCCCCCTCCCAGACCGGGAAAGGTGGGAACTGGGACAGAGGGCCCCCCTCCCAGCCCAGGAAGGGGGAGGTAGGGGGAAAGAGGGTCCCCCCAGCCCAGGGAAGAGGGGGAAGGGGGAGGGGGCCCCCCACAGCCCGGGAAAGGGGGGAAGGGGGACAGAGGGTCCCCTCCAGCCAGAAAAGGGGGGAAGGGGGGACAGAGGCCCCCCCCAGCCCGGGAAAGGGGGGGAAGGGAGAGGGGGAACTGAGGCCCCCCCCAGGCCGGGGAAGAGGGGTAAGGGGGACAGAGGGCTCCCCCCGGCCGGGAAAGGGGAGGAAGGGGGACAGAGGGCCCCCCCCCCAGCCCAGGAAAGGGGGACAGACAGTGAGGGGACAGAGGGCCCCCCCAGCCCGGGAAAGGGGGGGAAGGGGGACACAGGGCCTCCCCCAGCCTGGGAAAGGGGGTGTGGAAGTATAACATTGTATAAGTATAACGTTGTATAAGGGGACATGCTGGATACATTGTATATGAGAGGGCATGCCAAAACATGTTACAAAGTATCTGAGGGAGCACACATAGGGACAATTAGCTTTTGAATGGAGAAGCCATTAAGATAGAGCCAGCACGTCTAAGAAGCAGGCATCAGAATGGAAGGTGTGAAGGGCAATTAGTTAAGTTAACTGGAAGCTGTTAAAGGAGATTGTTAAGGGTGGCAGGTAATTGAAGATACGTGACTGGTCTCAGGGATCTCGAAGGGTGGTGACTAAAATCTTTTTCTTCTTTTGTCTGTAACTTCTCTGTAACTTGTTCTCCAAAAAACTGTATAAATTAAAAGACACAAGCCCCACTCGGGGAGCTCACTTCTAAATGTATTAGCAGAGCAGCTTTGCTAATAAAACAGAGTGGTCTGATAAATTGTGAGTCTGAGTCAAACTTTGACACCCATATTGCCCAACACCTCCACTCCTGCCAGACGTTGCCGCAAGGAGCTTGGCTAACTCAGGGAATTACAGACTGTACGAACCACCCCACACCCCAGCTCTCTCCCCACAAACACCAAACAACTGATTCCCCCGCCTCAAAGCCTCCCTCTGCTTCCTGCAGCCCCATTCCCAAAGCACCCAGCATCATCCCCACTCCGGTGCTTCCCCCACACAGACAGACCTCTCCCCCACAGTGCTCAAGTGAGTTTTACTGCAATTTTTTTTAATGCTGCAGATTTCCAATCAAGGTCCATCATGGATTCCCATCCCACTTGGCTTCACTGGTGGTCTGAGCATTCTCTGTAAAGTCGACATTTACAGTGTTTCCCATGTGGAGTCTCCGATGTTTCAGAAGGGCCGAGCTCTGCCTGAAGCTTTTCCCACATTCGGGGCATTTATAGGGACTCTCTCCAGTGTGGGTTGTCTGATGTCTAATAAGATGGGAGCTGTTGGTGAAGCTTTTCCCACAGTCAGAGCAGTTATAGGGTCTTTCTCCCGCGTGGATTCTCCGATGCTTAGTAAGGGCTGAGCTCTGACTGAACCTTCTCCCGCAATCAGAGCAGCTATAGGGTCTCTCTCCCGTGTGCAGTCTCTGGTGCGTAATAAGGGTTGAGCTACTAGTGAAGTTTTTCCCGCAGTCGGGGCATTTATAGGGTTTCTCTCCCCTGTGGATCCGCCTGTGGGCAGCAAGGTTGGTGCTCCGAGAGAAGCTTTTCCCACAGTCTTTGCAATTGTAGAGTTTCTCTCCCGTGTGGATTCTCTGATGCTTGAGAAGGTCAGCACTCACAATGAAACTTTCCCCACAGTCACATTTATAGGGTCTCTCTCCTCTGTGGATGCTCCTGTGTGCAGACAGGGCCGAGCGCTGGCTGAAACTCTTCCCGCAGTCGGGGCATTTATAGGGTTTCTCTCCCGTGTGGATCCTCTGGTGGGTGACAAGGGATGAGCTGTTACTGAAGCTTTTCCCACAGCCTTTGCATCTGTAAGGTCTCTCTCCCGTGTGGATCCTCTGATGAACAGTCAGGGCTGAGCTGACACAGAAGCTTTGCCCACACTCAGGGCATTTATATGGCCTCTCTTGCAAGTGTAGTCTCTGATGTTTAAGAAGGGTGGAGCTCTGCCGGAAGCTTTGCTCACATTCGGGGCATTTATAGGGTCTCTCTCCGGTGTGGATCCTCCGATGTGCCATGAGGTTTGAGCTCACTCTGAAGCTCTTCCCACAGTCAGGGCATTTATAGGGTCTCTCTCCCGTGTGCACTCTTCTATGTTTATTAAGATCCGAGCTCATGCAGAAGCTTTTCCCACAATCTTTACATCGATAGTGTTCCCCTTCCACATGGATTCTCCTGTGTACAGAGAGGGCTGAGCTCCAGGCAAATCTTTCCCCGCAATAGTCGCATTTGTAAGGTGTCTCTCCCGTGTGTATTCTCTTGTGTTCAGTAAGGATGGAGCTCCGCATGAAGCTTTTCCCACAGTCCTCACATGTAAAGGGTTTCTCTCCCGTGTGACATCTCCAGTGTGTGATAAGCTGTGCCCTCCAATTGAAGCCTTTCCCACAGTCGGCACACTTATGTGGCTTCTCTCCTGTGTGGATTCGCCGATGAACGGCAAGGCGTGAGCTCCAGTGGAAGCTTTTCCCACAGTCGGGGCATTTATAAGACTGACTCGCACTGGCTTTTTCCTTTTCATGATTCTGGGAAACTTCCCCTTTGGTGCTTCCTGATAACATCCCATGCAGGTCCATTCGCTCGGGACTTTCCTGCTGAGGACTCTCATCTTCATTCTCCCTGCTGAACCCATCAGCTCCCTTCTGAATCCAGACATGAGTCATTCCCTGTGCTGCAAAGGTGAATGGCAAATACGGGTAAAACAAAACAAACCAAACCAGCTGATAAGCTCAATACCCAGCCAGCGAAGGAGAAGGAGCAGAGGGACCAATTCTTCCTCTTCAGCCCACCTGAACGTGGAGGAGAGGTCACTACTGGCTGGTCTCAGTCAGGATGGGTGACAGGCCATGAGTGATGTCTGCCATGAGGCTATGACACCTGCTAGCTACTTTTCTGACTGAGCTGAGAAGAGGCAGGGGTCAGAGCGCTTACAGGGGCATTGGCAGTTTTGGGGTTTGGTTTGACTTATTCCTTACCTATGTGGGAGTCGCTCAGTGTCTCCTTTTCTGAAGAATCTTGAGGGTCTGGGGCACTGGGTTCTTCCCCTTGGTCCATGTGGGAAATAAGGTCTGGTGAGGTGGTCGCGGGCGGGGAGGGGGCAGGGGGAGGGTCCTGCTCATAGGATGGAAAGGGGTGATTATCAGAGTTTGTTATAGCTCCATTAACCATTTCCCAGAGAGAACATCCCACCCGGTCCCATCCAGCCTCTTTCTTTCCAGGAGGGATATTTCATCCTCAAAGATAGGGAAATGTTCATGAAGACCCCATGGGAAAGTCTAGTGACTGGAGAGAAACATGTTGTGTGTCTCCTGGAATAAACTTAGGGATCCCCAAACATGGGGCATTGATTACTTGGGCAGAGAGCAGATAATAAGCCACTTGTCACAACACTGCAGAAGGCCAGAGAACCTCAGTAGATGTGGTATATCTTGACTGCAATACAGAGAACCTCAGGGGAGGGAACCAGAGAACCTCAGGAGAGGGAACCAGCCCAAGGCAGGGGACACAAGGAGTCTGTGTCTATTTAAGCCCTGTGGATATTCAGATACTTATATGAATAGGACAGATAGGGAGTATGGCAAGAGACCACCCTGGCTTCACCAGGAGATCTTGATTGATCTGAAACTCAAAAAAGAGTCCTACAAAAAGTGGAAACTAGGTCAAATTACAAAGCATGAATATAAACAAATAACACAAGCATGTAAGGACAAAATTAGGAAGACTAAGGCACAAAACGAGATTAAACTAGCTAGAGACGAAGGGTGACAAGAAAACATTCTACAAATACATTAGAAGCAAGAGGGAGATGAAGGACAGAGTAGGCCGGTTACTCAATGAGGGGAGAAAGACAATAACAGAAAATGTGGAAATGGCAGAGGTGCTCAATGACTTCTTTGTTTCAGTTTTCACCAAGAAGATTAGTAGCGATTGGACGTCAAACATAGTGAATGCCAGTGAAAATGACATAGGATCAGAGGCTAAAATATGGAAAGAACAAGTTAAAATTTACTTAGAAGAGTTAGATGTCTTCAAGTCACCATGGCCTGATTAAATACATCCTAGAATACTCAAGGAGCTGACTGAGGAGATATCTGAGCCATTAGCAATTATCTTTGAAAAGTCATGGAAGACAGGAGAGATTCCAGAGGACTGGAAAAGGGCAATTATAGTGCCAATCTATAAAAAGGGAAATAAGGACAACCTGGGGAATTACAGACCAGTCAGCTTAACTTCAGTATCCGGAAAAATAATGGAGCAAATAATTAAGCAATCACTGTGCAAACACCTAGAAGATAATAAGGTGATAAGTAACGGTCAGCATGGATTTGTCAAGAACCAACCTAATAGTTTTCTTTGACCGGATAATAAGCCTTGTGAATGGCAGAAAGCAGTAAATGTGGTATATCTTGACTGTAATATGGCTTTTGAGACTGTCTTGCATGACCTTTTCATAAACAAACTAGGGAAATACAACCGAGATGGAGCTACTATAAGGTGACTGCATAACTGATTGGAAAACCATCACCACAGAGTAGTTATCAGTGGTTCACAGTCAAGTTGGAAGGGCATATCAAGTAGGGTCCCACAGGGATTATATCTGGGTACAGTTGTCTTCAATATCTTCATCAATGATTTAGATAACGGCATAGAGCAGAGGTGGCCAACCTGTGGCTCCTGAGCCACATGAAGCTCTTCAGAAGTTAATATGAGGCTCCTTGTATAGACACTGACTCCAGGGATGGAGCTACAGGTGCCAACTTTCCAATGTGCCGGGAGGTGCTCACTGCTCAACCTCTGGCTCTGCCACAGGCCCTGCCCCCACTCCACCCCTTCCAGGGCCCTCTCCTGAGCCTTCCATAACCTCACTCCTTCCCCCTACCCCCCCAGAGCCTCCTGCATGCTGTTCGGGAGGTGCACAGAGGGAGGGGGAGGCGCCGGTCGGCGGGGCTGCCGGTGGGTGAGAGGCGCGGGGAGCAGGGGTGGGGGAGCTGATGCGGGCCGCTGACGAATTACTGTGGCTCTTTGGCAATGTACATTGGTAAATTCTGGCTCCTTCTCAGGCTCAGGTTGGCCACCCCTGGCATAGAGAGCACACTTATAAAGTTTGTAGACGATACCAAGCTGGGAGGGGTTGCAAGTTCTTTGGAGGCTAGGATTAAAATTCAAAATGATATGGACAAACTGGAGAAACGGTCTGAAGTAAATAGGATGACATTCAATAAGGACAAATGCAAAGTACTCCACTTAGGAAGGAACAATCACTTGCACACATTCAAAATGGGAAATGACTGCCAAGGAAGGAGTACTGTGGAAAGGGATCTGGGGGTCATAGTGGACCACAAGCTAAATATGAGTCAATGATGTAACACTGTTGAAAAAAAAAAAAAAAAAAACAAACATTATTCTGATATGTATTCGCATGAGTGTTGAAAGCAAAACACGAGAAATACTTCTTCTGCTCTACTTCATGCTGATTAGGCCTCAGCTGGAATATTGTGTCCAGTCAAGGGAAATACCAAATTTTTACATTTCTTTCTGATCTGGAACAAATTTAAAAAACACAGAATTTTCCCTGAAATTCCAGTTTCACACAGCTCTAACTACAGTGACTGATACTTTAAAAAAAAAATCCTGGGATAAAATCATGTTTCCTTTGCTCTGTTCCCTAAATTTTGTAAACCTAATAGTTCTTCAGTTGTCCATACAGTCTTTTGGAAAATATTAGAATACTTGTGTACTTCTAATATTTAAAAAAAAAGAAGAAAACCAAAGTCTCTTTCAGATCCTTTTTCATTGAGCACAAGGGTTGGAAATTGGTCACGAACCCAACTGGTTTTTTGGGTAACCTTTACAAATTGTGGGTACATAGAATCATAGAACTGGAAGGGACCTTGCTCATCTAGTTCAGTCCCCTGCACTCGTGGCAGGACTAAGTATTATCTAGACCATCCCTGACAGGTGTTTGTCCAACCTGCTCTCAAAAATTCTCCAATGATGGAGATTCCACAACCTCCCTAGACAATTTATTCCAGTGCTTAACCACCTTGACAGTTAGGAAGTTTTTCCTAATGTCCAACCTAATGCCTTGTCTGAATTATAGTTCAGCAACTGTCAGGCAGGATTTGGTCACAACTATGTGCTTGATAAAGCTCTAGTTACATCCCTCTGCCGCTAGTTAGTGACACTAATAAATAAAATGCTGACGAGAAAGAGAAAGTATGCACATTATGGTCTGAAATTTATATTTTGGGGGATAAAATCTGACAGGCCTGTTCTCTCCAATGAAACATTGCTATTTTCCAGGAAGTTATGAAAGCATGGGTGTGTCCAACAGAAATATTATTTAGAGAAACACAGACTTTTCTGAAGCATGAGAGTCTGAAATTTGATAGGCTCTTTCTCCCCAGTCAAACATGATTTTTGAAGCTATTATGAAGTGATGTGAGTGTTAAAGATTTTAAAAAAAAATACAGACTATCTGGCAGCAGAAATATCCCTTTAACAGCTGAACATTCAGGATCCTTCTACTCTGATGTGCCCTTGATAAGGAATAACCACTGAATGCCCCCATCCTCCCAAGTGATCTGTGCAGATCATTTCAGTGGGGATGGGTGGGTAACATTTTTACAAGGTAGGAAGAAAGTAACACTGTCCAAATCCTTTTACTCCTGATGTGCATGATAGAGCAAACACTTCCCTACTGGCACTTCACAACCACGGAGGTTTATCTATCAAACCAAAATTTGAGAGGACCCCACTGCTTCTCTTAGAGAGGTTGGTAGTGGGGTTATATTTGTAAATGAAGAATAAGAACATATGAACGGCCATACAAGGTCATACCAAAGGTCCATCTAGCCCAGTATCCTGTCTTCCAACTGTGGCCATGGCAAGGTGCCCCAGAGTGAATGAACAGAACAGATAAGTTAAGTGATCCATCCCCTGTCGCCCATTCCCAACTTCTGTCTATTACCAGCAGGAGAGTGAGTTTGTGTGTGTGTGTGGGGGGGGGGGGGTGGAGGGTGAGAAAACCTGGATTTGTGCTGGAAATGGCCCAACTTGATGATCACTTTAGATAAGCTATTACCAGCAGGACAGTGGGGTGGGAGGAGGTATTGTTTCATGATCTCTGTGTGTATATAAAGTCTGCTGCAGTTTCCACGGTATGCATCCGATGAAGTGAGCTGTAGCTCACGAAAGCTCATGCTCAAATAAATTGGTTAGTCTCTAAGGTGCCACAAGTACTCCTTTTCTTTTTACCTTATCTAGTTCTTTTTTGAACCCTGTTATAGTCTTGACTTTCACAACATTCTCTGGCAAAGAGTTCCACAGGTTGACTGTGCATTGTGTGAAGAAATATTTCCTTTTGTTTGTTTTAAACCTTCTGCTTATTAATTTTACTTGGTGACCCCTAGTTCTTGTATTATTAGAAGGAGCAAATAACAATTCCTTATTTACTTTCTCTGCATCAGTCATGATTTTATAGACCTCTATCATATCCCCCCTTAGCTGTCTATTTTCCAAGCTGAAAAATCCCAGTCTCATTAGTCTCTCCTTGTATGGAAGCTGTTCCACACCCCTAATAATTTTTTGTTGCCTTTTCTGAACCTTTTCCAATTCCAATATATCTTTTTTGAGATGGGGCGACCATATCTGCACGCAGTATTCAAGATGTGGGCGTTGCATGGATTTATAGAGAGGCAATATGTCTTATTTTCTGTCTTATTATCTATCCCTTTCTTAATGATTCTCAACATTCTGTTCGCTTTGTTGACTGCTGCTGCATGCTGAGTGGATGTTTTCAGAGAACCATCCACAATGACTCCAAGATCTCTCTCTTGAGTGTTAACAGCTAATTTAGACCCCATCATTTTATATGTATAGTTGGGATTATGTTTTCCAATGTGCATTACTTTGAATTTGTCAACATTAAATTTCATCTGCCATTTTGTTGCCCCGTCACCCACTTTTGTGAGATCCCTTTCCTAATGATTCCCAACATTCTGATTGCTTTTTTGACAGCAGCTGCGCCTTTAACCAACCCCACCCCATCCCCTCCATCACTACTGCACACACTCTCTCCCCTCTCCTGTGAGCCACCCCTTTGCCTCTCCCCTGTTGTTCACCTAACCTTCAGAGATGATTAAACTGACCACATTTCACACTGTCTCTCTACTTCTCTGTCATATTTTTCACCCTTAACTTTCCTGACAACCCTACCCTCCCTCAGACAAAAAGGGGACACCCCCTTGGGGGGGGGAGTCTGTTGATGGTGCCCCTTAAGTCCCACTTCTTCCTCCCCAATTTCCCCATCTGAAGCCACCACCCCGCAACTTTGCCCCTAGGACAGATCCTGACCAGTGCTCAGAGCAGACTGAGACCAGAAGCAGCAGCAGCCTTGCTGTTAAGGCAGCTCCAATCCCTCCGGCAGGCGCATTAAACAAGGGAGCAGATTCCCAGGGGCCGTTGGTGCGGAGCCACTTTCCTGCCCGGCCTCGGCCTTTCCCCCGGGTCTCTCCCCTCACCTGCAGGCTCCGGCTCAGGGGCTGGTGTCGGCAGAGCCCGGGGCTGGTTCCGGCCCCCGGAGAAAGTCCCCCCGGCTGGGCCCAGAGGGGGTTAATGCAGGGCTCTCCCCAGCACAGACGCAGCTGGGAGGGGAGCAGTAGCGGCTCAGCCCGGGCTCCCAAGGTTGGCAGCAGAAGCCGCTTCTTCTAACAGCCGAGCTGATGAGCAGCTCCCAGGCAAGGGGATGATGCCGAGACTCTGATCCCTCTCTTCTTTCCTCTCCCCCTCCCCTTCCTCCCACACCAGCCACCCGCTCTCAGCCGCACACCGCTCCCTTCCTGTGCGTCCCTCCATAGCGACTCGGGCTGCAACCGCCCCTGGGGCTTTCTCGGGTTGGACCCGAACCTTCCCAGACCCTGGGGTTAGAACCCAGGCGTCCGGTCTCCCCAGCCCTGCCGCTCCCCTTCCCTTCCCCCCAGCCTGGCTCTCTCCTCCCGCTCCCCCAGTGGATCTGCAGACCTGGCTGCCTGGGATCAGGGTGTTTTCTCTCCCCTCCAGGCTGACTTTTGTCTCAATGCTCCCAGTGTCACAAAGACCCTGGCGGGGGCCCCCAAAACATGAGCCAATCCCTGGCGAGGAGACGCCTCTCCATTTCCCACCACAACCTCGCCTTGCCCCCCTCGCCCCCAACCCCAGCAGAGACTAGAGCCCTTTGTATGTGCGGAGCAGCCATGGCCGGTAACGGGAGCCCAGGGCCGAGCCTGCCAGATACGCTCTCCTCCTGCCCCGTGTGCCTGGAATATTTCATAGATGCCAGCTGTGGCCACAACATCTGCCCGCGGGCCTGCATCCCACACCCCCTGGAGGAACCGGAGTGGAGCCCTTGCTGTCCTAGATGCCAGAAGCCCGTCCTGCATGTTTCATGTGCCACATACTGGGTAATAATAACGTGAGCTGGACTCCATGCTTGTGAAACTGGGCAGAGAAGTATTGACAGAAGTGCTGCAGCTGCAGCTGGCATGCTAGCCATGTGCACACAGACTGACTGCTGCCTGGTGCTTCCTTCTTTCCTTCCTGCGGGGCCCTGGCTCCTCCTTCAAAGTTCCCTGCAGGAGGCTCTGTGGAGCGTGGTGGGGATGATGCTATTGCCCACCGAAGCATTTGAAAATCAAGAGATTGACTTAAGAATCGTGAGATTTTTTTTAAAAAAATAACACACGTGGAGATCTCTTTATTTTAGAGTGACCATATTCCCAAAGGGAAAATGGGAGATGGCACGGGGCTGGCCCCAGCCACTTGCCCGAGCCACTCCCACCCTGTGTGGGACTGGCCCCAGCTACTCGCCTGAGCCCTGCCCCCCTCCCCTCCCCACGCAAGGCTGGCTTCACTGCTTGCCAGAGCCCTGCCTGCCCCCTGCCTAAGCCCTGTCTCCCCACCGCATGTTCCTCCACACCCCACTTATTTGACAAAAGTGGCATTTGTCCCATTTGCTCTTGCCATCTGATCAAGTTGGCAAGAGCAAATGGGACAAATGCCCACTTTTGCCAAAAATGTTGGGATGGGCGGGACACAGCTTAAAAAAGGGGACTGTCCCGGTCAAAATGGAACGTATGGTCACCCTTTTCTATTTTCTTTCTGGCTTTTGAGCCTTGAGGGTTCACCACGTTGATGCTTTTTAATTGCAACCATAAGGATGAGAAACTTAATTTTTGTAGAAAGTGAAAGCTGAGAGTCTGGTGTAGTCACACGACTCCAGGTTCTGGGGCCTTAGGGGAAAAATCACAATAGATCATAAGACTCAAATCAGAAGAGCTGGCCATATGGGAATCATCAGGCAGCTCAGTGCATGGGGTGGGGGAGAGGAGCGAGCAGAGGTGGGACATGAGGTAGACCCAGGGAAGTGCTGACAGTGTCCTGCCAAGGGGATCAGGAACCCATCTCCGTGGTTTGCTCCAGGGACCCTGAGTTCCCCCTGTGGGGCCCAGAGCAGGGGATGACCCAAGGCACTAAGGTGAGAAGCGATGGGCTAGTCACAAACTAGAGAGAACAGCCCTTGCTGCAGGGTGGGTGTGACTGAACCAGGGAGAGGCTGGGGCTGGGGTCGGGAGATGGAGGTGGGGAGCTATAGCCCAATGCCCACTGCAGAGCATGGTGCCAAGTCTCAGCCTCTCCCCACCCCCACTTCCGAAAGTAAGCGGATATTCATAGTGCGTCATCTTAATGTGGGGGGTGTTTGTTTGGAGCTAGGATGTGTGGGTACAGTGTGTGTGGGGGCCGGGGGAATTGAACACATGGGGTTTTTAAGAGCTGAGATTTTGGTTGGAGGGGTATTTGGCTTTGGGGTGATGGGGATGTGGGATACATTGATGGTGTGCACCCAGGGTCTCTGGAGAAGATATGGGGTGTGTGGCAATATTTGGAGCTGGGCTTGGGGGCATGTCAGGGGGTTGGGAAGGAGTTTGGAACTGCGGGGGGGGGGGAGGAGGATGTTGAGGAGGGGAGGGTCGGCAGGTTTTGGAGCTGTGCTTTTGTGCTGTATCATTACTACTTCCAGTTCTCTCTGTTTCTGTAAGGACAATCCAGCCCCTTATTGCCATCCCCTCTCCCATCTGCTGTAGCTTTAAAGCAGTGATAGTCAGTGGTTTAGGAGCCAAATTAGTGATCACTATTAGCCAAAAGAGCCACAGTTGTGTGAATTCATTGTTTCATTTACTATAGTACTATATAGTCATATTTAAACAGTATGACAGGGGAAATATATATATATATATAGCCCTACTTAATTTACAATTTTGCGGAAATTGTGGATCCCACAATATTAGACTTCCACCACAATTTTGATGCTGAATTCAGGTGTATGTATGTTATCTTTTAACAGTCAGCCTCACTGACAGCCCTGGGCGGCCAGGGCTCCGGCTGTCATCCCCATGCATGGCAGGGCTCCAGCTGTCAGCCCCAGACAGCCAGGACTCTCGCTATCAGCTATGGGTGGCCAGGGCTTCTGCTGTCAGCCAGCTTTTCCAAATTACCGCAATTAATAAAGGTCCATTATTACTTTTCTGCAATTTTCCATTTCTTGTCCACAACTCAGCTGCAATTATTTGACAATCATCCTACGATTCAAGGAGAGCTTTTATATATATATTCTCAAAGCAAATAAGTTAATAACTTAGTGCAAGTTAATACCATAATTGGTTAATAACATAATAAAAGCATCCTGATTGGTTAATAACATAGATTGGTTAATAATGAAATCACACAGTGTTTTACTATCATGTGCTGCAAAGAGCCGCAGGAGACACATTGAAGAGCCACTTGCAGTTCTCGAGCCTCAGTCTGAGTATCGGTGCTTTAAAGAAAGAAAGCTAAGGGCCAAATCCTGCCCTAGGATCTGTGTGAGTGTGTGCCAGGGATACTGCTGGGCAGAGGGGTCCCTGAAATCTGGCAGCTGTGACACTGTCTGTAAAATCAAATCCTCTTACACCTGACTCCCACCCCCGCTTCTTCCAGGATATGTCAAAAGAGCGGCTGGCCTGTCTGATAAAAGAAAGAGAAGAAGCCAAAGCTGATGAGGAGATGCAAAGTGAGAAGCTGCTGGTAGGTGCCCAGAAACCCTTCCCCAAGGCTTGCCTGGTGTCACAGTACCCTGAGTGACATGGCAACACAGGGCTCGTCCTGCCAGCCCCGTCAGGGAACCATCCCCATTGCAGCCCAGGGAGAAGGGCAGGATCGGTCAGGGGTTGGGTCATGTGATGCCCTCGGAGTGTGAGTGGCTGCCATGTAGGAAAGCGTCTGTCTGCGTCTTGGCCCAGAAAAACCCCTGCCCAAGCTGTTCAGGTATTACAGGGACCAGGGCTCCTGTAAAGGTGGCACAGGGCCTCCATAGGAAGAAAATACTGGGTCCTGAAGGGCTCTTTCACTGTCAGAGAAAAGCGTAACAAGAACCCATGGCTGGAAGCTGAAGCCAGACAAATTCAAATGAGAAATAAGACACTTTTATAAAAAAGTGAGGGTGATTAACCAGTAGGACAAACTACCAAGGGAAGCGGTGGATTCTCCATCTTTTGATTCCTTCCAATCCAGAGTGGATGCCTTTCTGGAAGACCTGCTTTAGTCAGATACCGGTTGTTGGGTTCAATATAGGAGCCACTGGTTTGAAATTGGACAGTGTGTGATATACCAGAGACCAGCTAGATCAGTGAATCTCAACCTATTTACCATTGTGGGCTGCCCTACACACACCCCCACTCCGTGGCCCTGCCCCCACTCTGCCTGGGCTCTGCCCCGAGGCCCTGCCCTATCTTGGCCTCTTCCCCACAAGGCCCTGCCCACTGCTTACACGGGGTGGGAGGGGCAGAGAGGAGGGAGCAGGGGGCCAGGAGGGGAGGTGGTGGAGAGGAGCGAGTGATGGGCTGGGCCTCCAGGGCGAAGAGACCGAGCGGGGATGGGGCTTCAGAACGGAGCGTGGACAGAGCATGAGGTGGGGCTACAGTCCAGGTGCCGGGGACCCTTCTGAGTATGGGCCCTGTGCCATTGTAAAATTGTGTGACTGGCTGCAGCTGCGTGCTCATTGGGCTGCGGGTTGAGAACCACTGGTCTAGATGATCTAATGGTCCCTCCTAACCTTAAAATCTTGAAGGTAGAGCACCGAAAGGAGATAAAACGTGGGCTGACTGGATGGAGATTTTGGTTCAATGCAAGTTGTGAGATTGAGAGAAAAGTCTATCCCGTTGTCATTAGTGACATGCGGCTCTCCCCTGCCCTGAGCCCTCCATCCTTCCTGTTCTAAGTGAACTTCCCATCATGCACCACAAGGGATCCTGGCTCTGGCCAATATCTCTCCCATCTTGCTGGGAGACAAATGTATGCTATTCCCCTGGTTACCATGCCACCCTCTCCCTGTAATTGCAGAAACAGATGGAAGCCGAGAGACAAAGGATCCTCTGCAAATGGAAGGATCTACGTGGGTTTCTGGAGAAGCAGGAGCAGCTGCTGCTGTCCCAGCTGGAAAAGCTGGACAGAACCATTGTCAAGAGAAGGGACGAGAGCATCTCTGAACTGTCCCGGGAGATTTCTCTGCTCAGTGAACTGCTCGATCAGAGGGGAGGAGAGAACAAGCAGGCGCCACTGAGCCAGTCTGTACAGGTGAGACTGTGCTATTGCAATGACAATGCACATCAATTCTATGGCAGCATCTCAGCCCTAGATCCCAAAGCAAGGGGGGTTGGGATCATATTCCCATTTTACACAGGGGAGAAACTGAGATGCCGAGAGAGGCAGGGACTCACCCAAGGTCACACAGTGAGTCTTTGTGAGAACCAGGAATGGGATCCAGGGCTCCTGAGACCTGTAACCCCAAGACCATCTCTCCCGCCCTGTTAAGCATCTATATGTCCTTACTCTTTGAGAGTGAAATTCCTCCCAGTGCAGAGGGCCCGTGTCAGCCCAAATCAGCCCCTGGGTTAAGTGGGGAAGAGGGGCTTGTGTGGGCTCTTAGCACCATGCGAAGTTCACGCTGAATATCACAAATGTTTTCTTCTTGTGAAGTGCCTGGGTTGCCAGTGAGGACCTCTCAGCAGGGGTTCCCCGGGGGCTGCTGAGAGTAAGGGCATGGCTATACTCGAAACTTGAAAGCGCTGCCGCGGGAGCACTCCTAGTAATCCACCTCCATGAGGGGATTAGTTTAGAGCACTGGGAGTGCGGCTCCCAGCGCTGGGGCACTGTTTACACTGGTGCTTTACAGTGCTGTAACTTGCTGCACTCAGGGAGGTGTTTTTTCACACCCCTGAGCGAGGAAGTTGCAGTGCTGTAAAGTGCCAGTGTAGCCATAGCCTAATTATCCCACCTGGATGGGACGGCCGCTGCTCTCTGAGTGTCTGAAATTCCCCAAATAGCTGAGACTCCAACAGCAACTTGCCTGCAGGAGCAGAGGCCTCCCCCAGCCTGGGATACATCCTCTGACTGCCTCTTCTTTCTCTCTCTCTCTCTCTAGGGTGTGGGCAGCTCTGGGAGCAGGTGAGTTCTGGGCTCCGTCTCCCTCATGGTCACTTAGGCTTGGAAACCGCACTGAATACACAGCTGCCCACAGAACATGACACACTGGCTTGGGAGGCGTGATCATGTCTCCCCCTAGTGGCTGCCAGTGGCATAGCTAGGAGTGGAAATATGGGTGGGCACCGACTTGTGGGTGGATGGGCAATGACAGACGGTGCTAGCTCGGCTTCTCCCCTGACGCCACACCCTCTTCCTAGCCCTGGTGCCCCCAGACACAGGTCTTCACCTGCCAAGCTGGAAACGCACATGGGGCAGCTCAGAAAATGGCAAGGCAGAGCTGCCGGAGCATAGCTTTCTGAAGGGCGAGTGCGCAGCTCCAGCTTGGATTGCAGGTACCCCAGGGACGCTCCAGGCTGCTGTGGCAGCACTAAACCCCTGCTCAGATTTGGGCGGGCCTGGATGCTAAGTGTCTACGCGCCTGGCGGCTGCCCCCATAAGGAGAAAAGCCAGCTACTATCTGACAGCCAATGAGGTTCCTCCTTTAGCTTAAGTGTTATGGGCTTTGTGTGAAAGGACCAGGTTCAAAGAAAGCTCCCAAACTGGCCACTGTTCCTTGCCTCGGTGTCTCCCCACATCCCCATTTTGCCCTGGGCCCACTGAAGGCACAGGGCTCAAGGCAGGTGACACCATCTCAGTCTACAAAGCTTATAACCCTGGAGTTTGGGGAGCTGCTGGGCTTGGGTTGTGGACCAGGTCCCTTTGTCACCCCTCCGCCTTTCTCCAGCAGGGAGTACAGGACGCTGCAGAAGCCAGAGTCTGGGTTTGTGGAGCTGGAGAAGAGACTTGGGGATTTCTCTCAGAGAAGTGCCATCCTGCTGGAGCTGCTGCAGGGATTCAAAGGTAAATGGGAGTCTCGTGGTGGCATCTCCTTTGGTTAGAGTAACGGTCGCCCTGGAGAAGAGTCGGTGGCTCTCGTGACATCACTTACCCCGGGCACCATCTTGCATTCCCCACCTTGGGTGAACTGCCCTTTGCCATGGCAATAGCCCTCGGGGGCTTGCCCTGTCTGGAGCAGCTGCATTGCTGGCCTTGGGCTGCCTTGCTAGCTCATAATTAAAAGCGCAGTTATATTAACGTCCAATTGGAACATCCCCATGAATGCTGGGGCCTGAATTCTCACCTCTCTCGTGCTCTCCTTCCCCTAGAGACTCTGCGACTGGAGCTGGACAGCGACATAGGTATGTGTCTTTCTCTGACGGACCGTGGGGGCTGACGTCAGAGATTTAACCCCGGGGACGTTATTGGAGGCCTGAGGGGAGGCCATTTCTGTGGGCTCAGCTGGTGGGGTTGAGCAGGCCCCTTGCCCATCTGTCTTCAAGCCTTCCTGCTTTAATAACCTACATCCGGGACCCCCGTTAATGTCAACATTTCACATGTCAAACCAGACAAGCAAAACATTCTCAAACGTTAGAGAATCAGGAACGTTCCTCCCTGGGTGCAAACTCTGAGGGGGAGGCATTTTCTGACATTCCCGCCCCATAGCCCCCAGAACCCATGTGAGAAAGATTGTCTCCCCCACACTCTCTCCCATGGGAGAGGAGATTCAGAGACACAATGCAGAGAATAATCCATCCCCATTGTTTCCAAGGGAGAGGCTGGGTGGTAGATACCTCTCTGTGTTATTAAACATGGGCGCACACTCACATAAAACAAGATTTCATGTCTCCCTCCCTTCCCAGGAATAGCTCTCTGCCTGGCAAGAGCTCTGCCTTCAGCACTGTTAGAAATGGGGAAGAGGTTGCACAGCTATGCTCTTCCAGAGTTATAAAATTACCCAGTGTGTAAAGATCCCTGGATCTTCTGCTGGAGCAACGGCACATCTTCCAGGAAACATCTGACTTCCCGCAAAAGATCTCCAGGAACATTTGCCCATCTGTTTGGTTTATACAAGTGTGCCCACCCAGTCAGCACATCTGGAAACAACTCTGTAAAACCCTGGACTCACGTGTTTGCTTTCCCTGGAACAGGTTTTCTAATTCCAAAACCTGACATGATTGCCCGGGTGGAATGGAGCAAAGAACTCTGGGTGCCCGATCTCCAATGCTGTAAGGAAAGAGAGATCCTGAGAAACATCTGCACAGGTGAGGAATGAGTAACACAGATTGGAGAAACCATCTATCATTGATGTAAACAGCTGGGATTCCCACAAAGGCCCGGCATGCTCATCCAGTGCTACCTCACCTCGCCCAGATGAAGAGGGCCCTAACAAATTCACGGCCATGAAAAACATGTCACGGACCGTAAAATCTGGTCTCCCCCCTGTGAAATCTGGTCTTTTGTGTGCTTTTACCCTGTACTACATAGATTCCATGGAGGGAGACCAGTGTTTCTCAAATTGGGTGTCCTGATCCAAAAGGGAGTTTCAGGAGGGTCACAAGGTTATTTTAGGGGGTCACAGTATTGCCACCCTTACTTCTGTGCTGACTTCAGAGTTGGGCAGGATACCATACTATGCTACCCTTACTTCTGCGCTGCTGCTGGCAGCGGCTCTGCCTTCAGAGCTGGGCTCCCAGCCAGCAGCTACCCTCTCTCCAGCTGCTCAGCTCTGAAGGCAGCACCGCCACCAGCAGCAGCACAGAAGTAGGAGTAGTAGTACTGCAACCCCCCCTACACTAACCTTGTGACCCCCACCCCCCACAACTCCGTTTTGGGCAGGGTGACCAGAAGCAAGTGTGAAAAATCGGGACAGGGGGTGGGGGGTAATAGGTGCCTATGTAAGAAAAAGCTCCAAAAATCAGGACTGTCCTTATAAAATTGGGACATCTGGTCATCCTATTTTTGGGTCAGGACCCCTACAATTACAATACCATGAAATTTCATATTTAAATAGCTGAAATCATGAAATTTACCATTTTTAAAACCCTCTGACCATGAAATTGACCAAAATGAACAGTGAATTTGGTAGGGCCCTACAGATGAAGATTGGTGACATATCTTCCTGGTAGATATCATTCATGGCTTCCCACCCATCATGACTGAAACCTGGCAGTACATCCCTTCCCCCCTGAGTGTTGTCATGGAATGTGGAAGCATAAGTGGTCCCCTCCTCTCTCTGTCTTCTGGGAAAGGTGGGGATGGGGTGGAATTCAGCTCCTGGTTTTTCAATTTCCCCAGCAGATATTTCGGTTTGTTCCCCCCTTTCCTGTTCCCCTTTCTGAGGTTCTCTGTCCTCCGGCACAGAGACTGACTCCTGTCTGGATTCTTTCTGTCCCAGCAGGTGATGGGATGATGAGTGGGGATGAAGAGGAGAATCCACAGCAGGAAGGTCCCAAGCAAGTGGAACCTCACGGGATGGTATCGGGAATATCCAAAGCGAACATTTCCCAGAGTCCTGATCTGGAAGAAACCCATGAGAGTCGGTGCAGGTCAGAAAGGCAGCAGGAAAACTACCAAGGGAAGATACAGGGTAAATCCACTCACCAAGGGGAAGGCTCAGAGGATCTCAGTGAAACGGTGATCCAGCTGAGAATCGGCACTAAAAAGAAACAGCATGAATGTATTGAGTGCGGGAAAAAGTTCAATCACAAATCAAACCTTACTAGACATCTGAAACTGCACACAGGAGAGAAACCATTTATGTGCAGTGACTGTGGGAAAACCTTCACTCGGAGGTCACACCTCATTTCGCACCAGACAACGCACTCGGGTCAGAAACCTTATCCCTGCTGTGAGTGTGGGGACAGATTCACACGGTGCTCAAACCTTATTTCACATCAGAGAATCCACATGGGAGAGAGACCCTATAAATGCCCCGACTGTGGGAAAAGCTTCAGTTCAAAATCAAACCGCACTGTTCATCAGAGAATCCACACCGGAGTAAAACCTTATAAGTGTGCTGACTGTGGGGAAAGTTTCATTCAGAGCTCACACCTGGTTGTTCATCAGAGAACACACACGGGAGAGAGACCCTATACATGCCCTGACTGTGGGAAAAGCTACAAGGCGAAGGTTGCTCTAATTTCCCATCAAAAAGTCCACAGAAGATGGGAGCTCTCACTGTGGGGCAATGGGTCTGTGCCCACCTGCAATAAACTATAATTTGCTTCATTTGAGGGTGGATCTGGGTGGGGCAGCAGGTGGCTGGATGGTTTGGGTTCCAGTGGATGGTGGTTTAGGCCAGAATGGGCTGGAGCGCTAGGGAGCACTACTGGGGAGATGGGTCATATCAGGGTCTGGGAGGAGCAGGTGATGGAATTAATGGGGAGACATTTCTGTGGGTTCCACGCACACTTTCCAATTTAGAGAAGAGGTAAACTAAAGCTCCCTTGCAGTTTGTCTTGGAGACACGTCGGCAGCTCCTAAGACCTCTTGGGCAGGGGCAGAGGCACATTATTCAGGGAAGCAGTGAGAGGCCCGGTGGGTTTGTACTTACCAGGCGGTAAGAGATGCTGATCAGAAGTTGCAGAATTTTAGTATCATGTTAGGTGTACTGTACATCTCTGCAGTCACAGGCAGTTGGCTGGAGATTGGGGGGATTTGAGGTGGAGATTCCCTGGAGAGGTGGGGGTCTTTGTGGGGATTGCGCAGTTCCAGTGAGAGTAGTATGGTGTAATAGTGAGAGCAGGGGGAATTGCGACTCAGGACTCCTGGGTTCAGATCCCAGCTCTGAGAAGGGAGTGAGGTCTAGATTAGAGTGGGGGGGTGGAAGTGGGAGGCTGGAATGCTAGGTTCTATAACCAGCTGAGTTCCTCCCCTCCTCTCTGTGTATCTGTTCCTCCCATTCCCACCATGGGGATAATAGTAGTCTCCCACCTCCCAGGGAACCATGCAACCTCACTAATTACTGTGTATTAAGAAGGATGCAGGTACCAGAGCAGGGAAAGGTCCTTAATTGGCTGAGGAAAGAAAGGACCGACAGTCAATTTGATGGCATTTTTCTGGATGTAATGCGATAACTTTTGAACACCGTATCCAATTGGGTCAAACCCTTCTGAGTCTCCAATTGTCTGTAGATCAAAGAAATGGCTGATACGGCAAATCCCAAAGGAATGTGGCCTTCTTGGAAATTCAGAGCCACTTGGATTGATCTCTGGCTAGGTGCATAAGGTGGTCTATTCAGTTTATATCCATCGCTGGCCATCGTATTTGTGCCACCAAAGTTTCTGGTGCCCATGTGATTCTTGGCTGTTTAGTGGCATTCTTTCATAAACACACTTCGGAACTCATTGGTCTTCCTTTCTATAATATGTCCACACCAAGAAAGCCACTGAAACCAAACCCATACTGTTGGAGGTGGTTGCTGGGTTTGGCTTCAAATAGCCTCATTTCTGATCTTGTCCTGCCGCTGGATCAGGAGCAGTTTATGCAGATGATGAGAATATGATGTTCTTCAGTCTTCCCCAGCGCCCACTTCCATACAATAGAATTAATAGAACCATGCTTCTTTAGAGCCACATTTTCATAGCAAGCTTGATGTCACAATATTCCCAAAAAGGTTGCTGAAAGGCCCGAAACACGGCAACCACTGCAACCGTATATGTGCCATCTTTTGAGCATCCTGCAGCCCTGTCCATGATACTGGCCAAATATATGACAGTTGCCACTTGCTCAGTCTCCTGTCTGGACAGGTTAATACTGAGTTGGTTGCAATCTGGAGCTGGAGGCCACTGGATGGTAATAGCTGGGGATTAATAACCAGATCAATGTGCAATTGAGACTGAACCAGCAAGACAATGTCATTGATGTATTTGAGATCTCAAAGCAGAGTAGTATTCAGCTCAATTCCACCCACTTCTGCCTCCTCAATCTTATTCGTCAACCGATCAATTGTTGACACTGAACAACGATGGTGTCAGAACTCAGCCTTGTTGAACTTGCATGGATATAGGACACCATGCTCTGTATCTGCTATTGACTCCAACGCAGCTTTCCTTCCATGATAGAGCTTCTCTGTCAAGGATATCCAGGGATGCCGTGTCACCTCATCAGACCTACGGCCTTGTTCAGTGCACTGACTCAAAGGGCTGGTGGAAATCTGTACCATGGCTGTGCATGGCTTATTAAGTTCAGCTGTCTTCTCACAAAGCTGTCTCGAGGTAAAAATCCGGTCAATCGTGGAACAATGAGATCTCAAGCCACACTGTGAATATCGTGACCTTCGCAAAAGTGCTTCGTTAATTCAAGACATTAACACAGAAGTGAAGATTTTCCTCCAGACCGACAACAGCATGATGCGTCCATAATTGCTGAATTCCCACCTCCCAGGGAACCATGCAAGTCACTAATTACTGTGTGTTAAGAAGGATGCAGGTACCTAAGCAGGGAAAGGTCCTTATTTGGCTGAGGAAAGAGAGGACCGACAATCAATTTGATGGCATTTCTCCGTTTATCTGGATGTAACGCAATAACTTTTGAACACCACATCCAATTGGGCCGAACCCTACTGAGTCTCCAATTGTCTGTAGATCAAAGAACAGGTTGATCATTGCAAATCCCAAAGGAATGTGGCCTTCTTGGAAACTGAGGGACACTCAGATTGATCTCTGGCTAGATGCTTAAGGTGGTCTAGCTGTATATTCAGTTTGTATCCATTGCTGGCCTTCTTATTTGTGCCACCAAAGTTTGAGCCAGAATAACACCCTTCTTCCAGTCATGGGGGATGGTATTCATGCACTGGAGGGTTTGAAAGAGCTTATGCAGCCAAAGGACAACAATACTTTCATCTGCCTTCCGCAACTCAGGAGTGATGTTACAATCTCATTGATGGCAACTATTGATACCTTCCAGCTAGCAACACCCCCCATCTGAGCCTTGTAGTCCCAGCAGAGTTTTAAATGTTTAGGGAAAAATGGGAGCCTGGGAGCCCTTGGCATGGGGGTGGGAGGAATGGGGGAACCTGAAATAGAGGCGATGGGAGGGAGGCACACAGGGAACTTGCAGAGGGAATAGAATGATGCAAGGTTCCCAAACTGTGGGGTGGCCCCCCCTTAGGGAGCCGTGGAGGAACGTTCAGGAGGGCTTGGTGGGCCAAGCCAGCTCCCATGGGGGACGGGGAGGGAGCACCACCCAGCCACACCCCGCTCCCAGTTCTGCTCTGGCCCTACCCCCAGGTGCGACCCTGGCTCCTGGCCCTGCATCTGACCTCGGCCCCAGTCTCACTGCTGCTCCACATCTGGCTGGGGGCCCATCTGCGGCTCTGCTCCCAGCCACAGACCCATCCGCAGCTGCGTCCCCAGCCTTGGCCTCCTTGTTCCTGTCCATGTTCCCCTCTTCCCGCCCCTCCATGTTTCTGGATGGGGGCTGAGAGAGGTCTTGTTATTCTGGAGGTGCAGATTTTGTGGAGTCTATTTCTCATGGAAGTCTTTCCCTCTATTGGTTTCTCTTTTTCCAAATAAATTCATAATAAAATATTTGTTACACATCCTCATCTCCCCAGGCATGTTCATGTGCCCTGGTTCCCAAAGCGCAAGGGCAGAGTGCTAGTAAGTGTGTTAATGGTGCGTTAGGACATCACTCAAAGAGATGGCGCTGCTGGGGTGGCATCTACCTTCGCTTTGTATTGCCTGATTTTTAGAAGTTTCAGTTTAGCCATTCTCCACATCCTGGAAGGGCACCAGGCACCACACTGAGCAATCTTAACTCTGCACTAATTAAGTTTTGGGGCAATTAATTTATAAAAAATATTTTTTCAGCACCCCCACATACCAGAGTGCAGCTTTAGCACCTTAGCATTGATTATCCTGGCCACAGAATTCCCTGGCTGCATGTTAGTCATTTCACCGCCCCTGCATCATCTCTTTGTCTCCCGTCCCTTTGCCTGTCGAGCCTGGTTGTCCATCCCCAACTGTCCTCCCCATGGAGAAAAGAGCATCATTGTGGGTGCTGCAAGTGGAGGAGCTGTGGAGAGGATGCCGGAACGGTGCCGGGAGCAGCATGCAGTGTGTGGGGCCATTTTTTGATGGGGATGGAAGATGTGGGGGACAGTCGTAGACGTGCGGGTTTGGAGAAGACAGAGACGAAGTCCCCAGTACCCTCCATTGCACAACTGGGGTCTCCTCTTCACCCCACTCTTCCCTGCACTATACCAACCCCTTCCAAATTTCCCCTCACTCCTCTGACTCCCAACTGCAGAAATGTCCCAACCAATGGTCCTCTGAAAGCCCCTGCAATGTCTGCTGAGAAGGGGATTTCTTTTTATACTACCATCAGAGAACAATCCCAATATACTGGCTAGCTGCCCACTGGTAGCAAAAGCATAAGTGCCCTCAGAGGAGTTAAGTCTAACTTTTCTTCTACCCGTGAGATCATAGTTCGTGACCGCCTCAAGCGGTACCAGTTGCCTAGCTGCGGTTTTGTCCATGTGATCCAGTAATTTGGGTATGGATGCGTAATAAGTGTGTCTAGGAAGAAGCTCCATTTCTTAGCTCCATGAGTAACTTCAAAAGGGATGGCTTCAGTGATACTGTTCCAGTGGTGTGGGTATTGTATTTCCACACACACCCCATAGGTGCCAACTCCATGAGTGCTCCGGGACACCCATGGAAAAAAATGGTGAGTGCTTAGCACCCACCGGCAATTGCCCTATCAGCACTTCCCCCTCCCCCCAGCGCCTCCCACATGCTGCAGCCCCGCTGGTCAGTGCCTCCCCCACCCCGCTCCAGTGCCTCCCACCTGCTGTGGATCAGCTGTTCTGCAGTGTGCAAGAGGCACTGGGGAAGGCGGAGTGGGGATGGGCCATGCTCAGAGGAGGGAGCAGAACAGGGCGGGAAGAGCCAGGATGGAGGCACAGCGGGGGTGGGAAGAGGCAGGTTGGGGGCAGGGCCTTGGGGGAAGGGGTGGAGAGGGGGCAGAGCTGGGGGGAGCACCCCCCGGCACATTAGAAACTCAACCCACCTCCCAGGCCTCTACGAGATCCAGGGATTTAACTAGCTTATAGTAAAGGTCAAGCTGATGTTTTGGGGGGAAAACCTCCGAGCAAGCATTGCTAGATAAAGTGATGTAAAAGCTCTTGTGACTCTTTTCCCCCCACTCCTTCTTGCAGGTGTAATTGTTTTATTTTACGTCTAAATGTCATAGAATTGAGACTTCCACCCAACTGTTAAATCCATTGGGCCAGCCCAACCATTTCATAGATCCTAAGGTCAGAAGGGACCATTATGATTATTAGGGGGGAGGGATAGCTCAGTGGTTTGAGCATTGGCCTGCTAAACCCAGGGTTATGAGTTCAATCCTTGAGGGGGCCAGTTAGGGATCTGGGGCAAAAATTGGGGATTGGTCCTGCTTTGAGCAGGGGGTTGGACTAGGTGACCTCCTGAAGTCCCTTTCAACCCTGATATTCTCTGATCATCTAGTCTGACCTTCTGCACAATGCAGGCCACAAAATCTCACCCACCCACTCCTGCGAAAAACCTCACCTATGAAGTCCTCAAATCGTGGTTTAATGACTTCAAGGAGCAGAGAATCGTCCAGCAAGTGACCCGTGCCCCATGCTACAGAGGAAGGCGAAAAAACTCCAGGGCGTCTACCAATCTACCCTGGAGGAAAATTCCTTCCCGACCCCAAATATGGTGATCAGCTAAACCCTGAGCATATGGGCAAGATTCATCAGCCAGATGCTACAGAAAATTCTTTCCTGGGTAACTCAGATCCCATCCCATCACAGGCCATTAACAGCAACCCCTTTTTTTCTCCCCTTTCCTTTCTCAGCTAGAAGCATTTCAGCCCTCTAAATCCTGCCCTGTTTGGGTTTATCTTTTTGTAAGTCTTCAGAGTAAGAAGAACCAATGACTGTCTCATCCCTGTTATCTTTTAACTTGTATGCAGGCCTCTGTCTCTTGGTTAAGAACATAAGGATGGCCATACTGGGTCAGACCAACAGTCCATCTAGCCCAGTATCTTGTCTTCCGACAGTGGCCAATGCCAGGTGCTTCAGAGGGAATGAACAGACCAGGTGATCATCAAGTGATCCATCCCATCACCCATTCCCAGCTTCTGGCAAATAGAGGCTGGAGACACCATCCCTGCCCATCCTGACTAATAGCCATTGATGGACCTATCCTCCAAGAACTTATCTAGTTCCTTTTTGAACCCTGTTATAGTCTTGGCCTTCACAACATTCTCTGGCAAAGAGTTCCACAGGTTGACTGCACGTTGGGAAGAAATATTTCCTTTGTTTGTTTGGTTAAGGCTTCATCCACAATGAATATTTCATCAGTAAATGTTTATTCGTAAAACCTTTGTCAACAACTTCTTTGGTTTTAGATCCTTTTCTAAAAGAAGGAACAGTGATTTAATTTAAAACTCTCTCCATAAGCCATTTCCCACACCTTCAGAGAATTTGAGGTCTCATCAACATCAACAGGCCTGCTACAAATAGTTTGGTGAAAGTTTTGGCTGAAACTCTTTATAAACTCTTTATAAACTGGTAACACACTGATGTAGCAAAAGGTGGCGTGGATCATAAAATGCCACCACATCTTCGATTTTAAAGTTCTGTTAAATCACTCCATAATCCCCGCTTTGACTTGAATATTAGTAACAAAATGGTGATTCTTATGCTGTTTTGACTATCTTGCTTGTTTAAAAATTCTTCTCCCTGATCAGTCTGTAATTAGGGGTATGTGCCCTTCATCAAAAATAGATTCAGAGGCCTTACATACTATGTCTTCAGTCTTGTCTTTTAGGCCTAAGGCCCAATCATGTTTAGACAGAATGTCTTATCACCGTTAAGATGTGCTTAAAACCACCACTGTGTTTGGAGGTCTGATGTATATCCACCAAATCTGCCTGCCATTATGCATCCACATCTGAATCGATAGCCTTATTTCTTTTAAAACAGAGTTGTTCTGGTTTGTTTAAAGGGTAAGCATCCTGGTCTGAAAGCCATATTGTGACTTGCCTTCTAGTCAAAGCTTTAGTATGCTTTTTGGCTACTTGAAAAACAGGGTTCAAAGCTCCCACCCTTCTTGGGAAGTAATACATTTTCTTTAACAGAGCTGCCTGTGTAGCTGTGATGTCTTTTGCTAACATGAGTATGGAGGTGTCGTGTTCACAACAAAAAATTTAAACAGAAAACAAGTTTTATTAATCACTTGGTTAAACACAACTTTTTCCAGATGCCCCTGGAAAATGCCCATCATGAGCCATACTATTACAGATTCAGAGTAGCAGCCGTGTTAGTCTGTATCCACAAAAAGAACAGGAGTACTTGTGGCACCTTAGAGACTAACAAATTTATTTGAGCATAAGCTTTCTTGGGCTACTGCCCACTTCATCAGATGCATATAATGGAACATATAGTAAGAAGATATATAGACATACAGAGAACCTGAAAAGGTGGAGTAAGAAGCTAATTAATTAAGATAGGCTATTATCAGCAGGAGAAAAAAACTATTACAGATTCAGAGCTTCAGTTTGTTCTTACTCAGCATTTCTTCTTCAGCTCCATGTCTCATCTTGAGACACCTGATATGAGATAAATTCATCCGCACAGGACTACCAATGTGTAGGTTCTCAAAGGCCACTAGAAAAACATCATCCTGCTGTTGAGAGATTTTCAGAAAAGAAACAACTGGTAGGCAACCGTTTTAGATTTCAACAGCTGCGGTCTGTTCCTAGCCCCCAACATCCTCAGCCCCTCCATATTTTATACTTAATTTACCTGCAACGTGGCTCTGTCGTTCAAAGTACCAAATGAAATTAATAGGCAGCAGATTTAAAAGAAACACAAGGAAATATTTCTTCACAGAATGCACAGTCAACCTGTGAAACTTCTTGCCAGAGCATGTTGGGAAGGCCAAGACTGTAACAGGGTTCAAAAAGGAACTAGACAAGTTCCTGGAGGATAGGTCCATCAATGGCTATTGGCAGGGGTGGTGTCCCTAGCCTCTGTTTGCCAGAAGCTGGGAATGGGTGACAGGGGATGGATCACTTGATGATTGCCTATTCTGTTCATTCCCTCTGGGGCACCTGGCATTGGCCACTGTCGGAAGACAGGATACTGGGCTAGATGGACCTTTGGTCTGACCCAGTATGGCTATTATGTTCAAGGGAGACCCTCCCCCCAGCCTCAAAAGAGGTCTCCTCTTCCATGGGTTCAGACAATGGGCAAGCACCATGCTTGTCAGACAACACGATAGCTTGGTTCTCCCAGTTAGATTCCAGGGACTTCAGCAGCGACTTCACCAAATGGCTCTTCTCAGCCTCCCCTTCCTTGTCCTCAGAGCAGTCTCTGAGGTAGCACTTTCTCTGCAGCTGTCCAAGCACTGTGGGAGCTAAAACAAATTCCATAATTCTCACTGGGATGGTGAAGGAGTCCATGTTTCCTCTCTGTCTTTCCACAATTTCTGAAAATGTGCTCTTGGAACAAGATGGCCACTTTCATACTTGAAGGGCTTAACGGCTTCCGGGGTGCTGTTGCCAACCAAGAGCTCAGTGCTGGAGGCCAGATTTCTGGCTTAGATACTCTCTCTGGTTGACCTGGGACTTGGAGGTCCCACCGCCCACAAGGTGCCACCGATTGGCTCACACTCCTGGTTGGGCCTAAGCAGAGACCTAGATTGAGATTGATTGGCAGAGGCGAGGATGGGGAAGCTGCAGAGTGGGTCACAGGGGCTGACTTACCTCAGGAATAAAAATGAATGCACATGGCAATTATGGGGGACATCGAGGGCTGTGATTTATAGACCCATCTCAGCACTGACTGAGAGGAGGTGCTACCACCAGAAATCATGCCTGTGCCCCATAGCCCATAATTGGGAACCAGACCTATGTCATGCCCCTCTTAGTGTCCTTACCCGCTCCAGCCAATCTTCACTGATGGGTGTGAATAGAGGTTTGCATGAGGTGTGAAAATTTGTCAGGTGGGTGTGAAAAGTTTGGAAGGGGTGTGAAAAATTCATAGGGTGTGAAAAATTTTCACAGTGTGGGTCCTCCTAAATGACTTGTGGAGATCTGTCAGCTGCAGCTCTTCCCCAGGGCATCACATAGTTCCTTGCAGCCTAGCCTTCCACCTCTGTTTGGGAGATCCTTTTGCTGAGATCAGGCCTACCTGAATGCCGAGTATCTCCAAGGATTCCTGCTCTGGTGAGCTCCTCTTCTCAGAAGCTTCCCTTCTCCTTGGGAGTCCCTCCCTGACTAAATTCAGGGAACCTTTTTGTCAGGGCCAGGTGCTCGTGTACCACTTAACCATGACAAGTAGCTTTGGAAAAGAATTTTTATCATTAATGTTAATTTGGGTGACATTATTCTACGTAACTGAAAATTTAGGTTTCCTCAGAGATTGGTGGATAACGTTCTCCTCCAGAGAATGCCATCTCTTATATGGCAGCCTCTATCTCCTATTGTTCTCAATGGGAGTGCGGCTATGGGATCCTCTTAGCAAAGCCAGCTGTCGCCAAACCATCAGCACCTCCTCTTATTGCCAAGGGGCAGGAAGACAAGCTGCCCTTGGGGAAGATGGTGGCTCCTTATAGGCTGTTTGCAGTATTAACCACCCCAAATGCTTGACATTCACGAGTTATAACTCAAAATCAAGAAACTGCCTTTAAGATAGTGTAAATAGTGTGTGTGTGTATGTGTGTATGTACCTTGTGATTTACGAGCTTTCAGGATGAAGCTGCTGGCACCCAATCAGTGTGACAGCAGCCCTTATGCAAAATTTAAATGCACACAGAAACTTGTAAACTTCTCTGTAGGGTGGGCAAAGGAGATTTACTTCTCCTAACTCCAGACATTGGGGAGCTGCCTTTCTACCCCTTCCATCTCATAAGAACATAAAAACGGCCACACTGGGTCAGACCATCTAGCCCAGTATCCTGTCTTCCTACAGTGGCCAAGGCCAGGGGCCCCAGAGAGAATGAACAGAACAGGTGATCATAGAATCATAGAATCATAGAATATCAGGGTTGGAAGGGACCCCAGAAGGTCATCTAGTCCAACCCCCTGCTCAAAGCAGGACCAATTCCCAGTTAAATCATCCCAGCCAGGGCTTTGTCAAGCCTGACCTTAAAAACCTCTAAGGAAGGAGATTCTACCACCTCCCTAGGTAACTCATTCCAGTGTTTCACCACCCTCTTAGTGAAAAAGTTTTTCCTAATATCCAATCTAAACCTCCCCCACTGCAACTTGAGACCATTACTCCTCGTTCTGTCATCTGCTACCATTGAGAACAGTCTAGAGCCATCCTCTTTGGAACCCCCTTTCAGGTAGTTGAAAGCAGCTATCAAATCCCCCCTCATTCTTCTCTTCTGCAGGCTAAACAATCCCAGCTCCCTCAGCCTCTCCTCATAAGTCATGTGTTCTAGACCCCTAATCATTTTTGTTGCCCTTCGCTGGACTCTCTCCAATTTATCCACATCCTTCTTGAAGTGTAGGGCCCAAAACTGGACACAGTACTCCAGATGAGGCCTCACCAATGTCGAATAGAGGGGAACGATCACGTCCCTCGATCTGCTCGCTATGCCCCTACTTATACATCCCAAAATGCCATTGGCCTTCTTGGCAACAAGGGCACACTGCTGACTCATATCCAGCTTCTCGTCCACTGTCACCCCAGGTCCTTTTCCGCAGAACTGCTGCCTAGCCATTCGGTCCCTAGTCTGTAGCTGTGCATTGGGTTCTTCCGTCCTAAGTGCAGGACCCTGCACTTATCCTTATTGAACCTCATCAGATTCCTTTTGGCCCAATCTTCCAATTGGTCTAGGTCCTTCTGTATCCTATCCCTCCCCTCCAGCGTATCTACCACTCCTCCCAGTTTAGTATCATCTGCAAATTTGCTGAGAGTGCAATCCACACCATCCTCCAGATCATTTATGAAGATATTGAACAAAACCGGCCCCAGGACCGACCCTTGGGGCACTCCACTTGATACCGGCTGCCAACTAGACATGGAGCCATTGATCACTACCCGTTGAGCCCGACAATCTAGCCAGCTTTCTACCCACCTTATAGTGCATTCATCCAGCCCATACTTCCTTAACTTGCTGACAAGAATACTATGGGAGACCGTGTCAAAAGCTTTGCTAAAGTCAAGAAACAATACATCCACTGCTTTCCCTTCATCCACAGAACCAGTAATCTCATCATAAAAGGCGATTAGATTAGTCAGGCATGACCTTCCCTTGGTGAATCCATGCTGGCTGTTCCTGATCACTTTCCTCTCATGCAAGTGCTTCAGGATTGATTCTTTGAGGACCTGCTCCATGATTTTTCCAGGGACTGAGGTGAGGCTGACTGGCCTGTAGTTCCCAGGATCTTCCTTCTTCCCTTTTTTAAAGATTGGCACTACATTAGCCTTTTTCCAGTCATCCGGGACTTCCCCGGTTCGCCACGAGTTTTCAAAGATAAGTGATCCATCCCCTGTCGCCCATTCCCAGCTTCTGGCAAACATCTCCCTCTGCTATCATTGTGTCATTCCTCCCTTTCCTGTATGGCACCCTACCCCACCCCATCTTCTCCTCCACTCACATTCTCCTCCTTCACTTCCCCAGTCTCCTGTCCACATATTATCCCCTCTAATTCCTTCACATACTCTTTCTCCTTACCTTTTTTCTCTCCCACCTCTACTCCCGCACCCAGTTTCCTTCCGCTCCCCACATCCCTAGCCATAGATCGGCCCTCGTCTTCACTAATGAACAGCCTGGGTTCAGACTCATTGACTGAACAACAGGAGTCGGCCAAACTATTTATTGGGGGGCAGCTTCCTGGGGAATGGCAGGTATTTTCTGAGAGAGCAGCGTGGACTCAGGCCCACAGAAAGTAATTGGGGGATGGCGATTGCTTTGGCTGAGGGAGAATTTGCAAGGCAGATGCTGGCGATCATGGGACGACGTGAAAATTTTAAAGAAACACAAATATCATGAGTTTTGCAATAAAATCCCCAGGGCTGGGAACTCCCCAGCTGCTTTTCCCCTCCCAAGCTCTGGCACCTCCCCCAGCGCTCACCCTGATGACCCAGCACAAAGCCACCTTGCCTAGAGGTGGGTGTGCAAGGTGGGTTCCTCCCACCAACACTTTCCAGGGAGTGGATGGTTGGGGCCCCCACCCACACTTGCTAGGAGCACAATGATGGGCCGGGGCACAGGGAGGAGGTTTAAGTACCTGCTGCCACCAGAGGGCTGTGGCTATTGCTAAGGGAGGGCAACCTTGTGAGTTCTCTGTCTGTGTTTGTTCCGCAGGGGGGAGGTGGGGTCTCTGGGATTCCTGGGTCAGATGCTGCTGTTGCTGCCGCTGCCTCCGTCTCCATTGTGATCTGGGAGCCTGATGTGCAGCTGCTGCTCCCCCAGTGGGCTCTGTGCTGGGAGATGGGAACTTTCTGCGGTGGCTGGAACTAGCCCGTGGGGCAGCCCCGGGCTCTGCCGACACCAGCCCCTGAGCCGGAGCCTGCAGGTGAGGGGAGAGACCCGGGGAAAGGGCTGGAACCGGGCAGGAAAGTGACTCTGCACCAACGGCCCCTCCTCGCCCCAGCTCTGCTCCCGGGGGGACGGGGGTCTGCGAGTCCCGGAGCTGCTGCCCCCTCCCCGGGCTCTGCCCCCCGAGCGCCTGCAGGAGCCGAGCCAGCGCCGGGAGAGCGAACGGGCCGGGCCGGGCCAGGGACCGAGTCTCCCAGCCCGAGGGGGCAGGAGGGAGACAGGGGCAGAGACTGGCAGGGGCAGCAGGAGCAATCAGCGGGGAAGGAGGTTCCCGGCTCCCAGCCCTGCCCAGCCCCATTCCCTGCAGCACCCCGGGCAGATTGACTTTCCTGGGACAAGGGGAGGCGCAGGGAGAGGAAAAGCCAGTTCCTGCCTCTGCCTGGTCCCCGCGGTGCTGGGGGGATGCGCTGCCCTGGGGACAGTGTCAGGGGGAGCCCCAGTGCGGCTCCTTTGGTTCTGCACTTGGCTGAGAGGCTCAGTACCTGGGGGGGAGGGGGGCACCAATGTCTGGGTGGGTTTGGTCCTGGTGGGAGGGGCTGGGTCTGCACTGAAATAAAGTGCCCCAGGGTTTTCCCAACCTCACAGAGTTTAGAACTAGTTTCAGAGTAACAGCCGTGTTAGTCTGTATTCGCAAAAAGAAAAGGAGTACTTGTGGCACCTTAGAGACTAACCAATTTATTAGAGCATAAGCTTTCGTGAGCTACAGCTCACTTCATCAGATGCATATCGTGGAAACTGCAGCAGGCTTTATATATACACAGAGAATATGAACCAATACCTCCTCCCACCCCACTGTCCTGCTGGTAGTCTCTCTGCGGGGGAGGGGGGGTAATCTGGGTGTGAAATGGACCAAAGTCTTCTGAAACCTCCTCCATCACCTTTCTCACCCTGACAGGCTGCAGAATAAGGACCACGTTTCACTCCAGGCTGACCCGTCCTCCCAGGGGACAGGGAAGGGAAATGGCTGTGGTGGAGCCAGCTCAGGTAGGGGATTTTGAGGGAGCTGCTGGTGGGTTTGTGTGTGTGTGAGAATTCCTGCACCCTGTGCCTGGGGGTGAGGCTGTTCTCATGCCCTGCCCATGGCTGAGCTGGGGGCGTACTGCTGCGGGTGCTGGTCCTGAGTGGAGGATGCTGTTTCAGGTGCCAGAGGCTTTCGAGGAGGTGACCGTCTGTGCCACAGAGGAGCAGTGGGCTCTGCTGGACCCTGCTCAGAGAGCCCCCTTCGGGGATGCTGTGCCAAAGCATTGCAGGACAGTGCTCACAATGGGTAAGGATTCCTCGCCACTTGGTTAGGAGAACTGGTGGGGGTCTCTGAAGGGCCCTGGATGCTCTACTGGAGCTGTAGATATCAGAGGGATCAGACATTTCCAGAGCCCACGTTTGCCAGAAGCTGGGAATGGGTGAGAGGGGATGGATCACTTGATGATCACCTGTTCTGTTCACTCCCTCTGGGGCACCTGGCATTGGCCACTGTTGGAAGACAGGATACTGGGCTAGGTGGACCTTTGCTCTGACCCAGTATGGCCATTCTTATGTTCTTAATAGAGACCATTCCCTGCTCACTCACTTCCATGGGATAAGTAAGGGGTAGAGAGGAAAATCCCGATGCCATCCATCTCCCTGAGCCAAGGCAGGATTGTTCCCTGTGGTGCATTTTCTAGTGCTTTGGCCAGTCCTTGATTCAAATATTCTGAGTGATGGGGCTCCCACCCCTACCCTAGGGAGACCATTCCCGCTCCCACACCGGTGCACTGCCAGATTTCTCCAGGTAACTGTGCACACTCCCTTTCTATTCCCATACAAAACCCTGGAAGTAAGTTTGAGAGGACAGACCAATAATTTAGGGTCAAATAAGTCACAGGGATGCTGTAATTCTCCCAGAGCCAAGTGTTACAAGCCCAGGAAATTCAGAATTAGTGTGACACTCAAAAGAATTATAAATGCTTTAAGCTCTGGAAACACACAGTTAGGGCACCCAGATGGCTTTAACTCCACCCTGCAGTGAGACCACACAATAACCATACCTCTTTTAATCAGTAGAGTGCAAAGGGCTTCACAAAGGAGGGCAGTATCTTTATCCCCACTGTACCGGTGGGGAAACCGAGGCACAGAGCCATGATGTGACTTGGCCACAATCACCCAGCAGCAGAGCTCTATCTTGAGAGTGACAGGATCGTGCTCTACCCAGTAGGTCACACTTAAAGCATTTTAAGGTTCATTGTCCGAGATCAGATTCAATTGATTTTTAAAGACACATTTGATTTTGCTCCTCCTTCCCCCCATGGCATCATCATAGGGATGAGTTAAGGTGGTTTGTGTACATAAGAATGGCCACACTGGATCAGACCAAAGGTCCATCTAGCCCAGTATCCTGTCTTCTGACAATGGATATTGCAAGGTGCCCCAGAGGGAATGAACAGAACAGGTAATCATGAAGTGATCCATCCCCTGTTGTCCATTCCCAGCTTCTGGCAAACAGAGGCTAGGGACACTGTCCCTGCCCATCCTGGCTAACAACCATTGATGGACCTATCCTCCATGAACTTATCTAGTTCTTTTTTTAACCCTATTAGTGTCTTGGCCTTCACAACATCCCCTGGCAAGGAGTTCCACAGGTTGACTGTGCATTGTGTGAAGAAATACTTCCTTTTGTTTGTTTTAAACCTGCTGCTTATTAATTTCATTTGGTGATCCCTAGTTCTTGTTTTATGAGAAGGAGTAAATAACACTTCCTTATTTACTTTCTCCACACCAGTCATAATTTTATAGGCCTCTATCATATCCCCCCTTAGTCATCACTTTTCCAAACTCAAAAGTCCCAGTCTTATTAATCTCTCATCAGATGGAAGCTGTTCCAAACCCCTACTCATTTTTGTTGCCCTTTTCTGAATCTTTTCCAATTCCAATATATCTTTTTTGAGATTGGACAATCACGTCTGCACGCAGTATTCAAGATATGGGAGTGCCAAGGATTTATATAGAGGCAACATGATATTTTCTGTCTTATTATCTATCCCTTTCTTAATGATTCCCAACATTCTGTTAGATATTTCATACCTTAACATATTTGGATTTTTGTTGTTTTTTTAGGTTATTTAACTCTGAATTTCCTGGTCTTATAATACTTGATTTGAGATAATTACAGTCTCCATGTAATGTATAATTACCCTACATTACTGATGTGTAATCTCAATTTCTATCCCAGTTCTTAACATAGAAATTCCCAAGCAAAACATGTATTTGTTTATTTAAATTAAAAATGGCATGCATGAACAGTAAGCAAGAAGCCCAAAGAGAATGTTACCATGGGCTATTTCTCATTGCTTGAATAAACATGGGATCAACAGCAAATCTTTTATTTTTATTTTAACATTTAGACTAGACATAGCTGCCAAGTTTGTACAACTCCATGTGTGACATTTTATGCAAATTAGACCATCATTTGCATAATTTGTATGTGGCCATAAGCTCCGTCTTAAGAACATAAGAACAGCCATACTGGGTCAGACCAAAGGTCCATCTAGTCCAGTATCCTGTCTTCCTACAGTGGCCAACACCAGGTGCCCCAGAGGGAATGAACAGAATGGGTAATCATCAAGTGATCCATCCCCTGTTGCCCAAGGCTTGAGGACAATACATCTTGTCCCAAATCATGAAGGGACAGGACATGAAGTTGCATGAAACTTGGCAGGTGGGCAGGCGTACTGACGGTGTCTGGGGAGTAGGTCGGGGCTGTCTGTGTGTGGAGGGGGAAGCCAGGGTAGGTGGGCTTGTGGGGTGTCTAGTGGTGGGTGGAGATGGAGCAGCTCAGTGCCGGGGGGGTAGAGATTTGGGGACAGCTGGCTTTGTGGGTGTGTCTGGGTCAGCTGGGTGATGGCTAGTGTAGGTAGATTTTCATACAAATCAAGGGGGGAAGATAGGAGCAGCTTGGGAGCTTCAGGGGTAGATAGAGGCAGCTGGCAGGGATGGCCGATGGCTGGGTATGGGAGTAGTTGGCTGGGAATGTTCATGTGGAGCTGGCTGCTTGCTGGGTAGGGGAGCCTGAGACCTGCTGACTCTGCTGCCACTGCTTACTGCTCCCCACTGCTGGATATGGGCAGGGAAACAGTAATGGAAGCCACATGGCTGCCCACTCAGCAGGTTCCCCGGGAGCCTCTGGCAGCCATGAGGCAAAATTGCAGCCCATTCCTGCAACCCTGCTGAATATGACGCCCCAGCTGGGCATCGGGAGTGCAGACAAGCCTGGCAAGATGCATGGGTGCCACACAAGACAAGCGACATTTGGCAGCGCCAGCCAGATTCAGCCGTAGGCTGTGGCTGCTTTACACCACTTCGGAGCAGCACAAAGCAAGCAGAGCATACCGTCCAGTTGGGTTGACAGCTGCTTTGCATCCCTGTTTCCCACAGTACACATGCTCCCCAAATCCCCCAGTCCCCTGAAAACACCCCTAACTTCCCCGTGCCTCTCTGCAACTCCCTGCACACACTCCCTCCCTCCTACACCTCACATTCCCCAGGGCATGAGTGCATGCACATCCATGTACACACGTGTGTTCAAACAAACACACATGTGTGAGTGCATGCACATACACACACACAAAGTTTTCCCCTCCTACCTGAAATGGGGGTCTACCATCACCCCCACATCTATTTATCCTTAGACCCTGCCACTAATTTTGGCCTCCAGGCCCCATCTGTTCTCCCACATCTCTTCTGTCCCCACCCCCACCCGCCGTGCCAACTCTGCCCCTCCTACAGCTCCTGGGGCTCTTCAACCCCTGTCCCAACCCGGGGGGGGAGGGTCGGCACCTATGGTCCCCTCCACCATCCCTGCTTCCAGGCCAGGTGTTGCAGGGAGAGAGGAGAGAAGCAGAGGAGTTGTCATGTTCATGGTGGGGGACAAGGGTGCAGAGCCAAACTGAGCTACTGTGAGAATAGTGCTGGTTCCTGATGGGAGGGAGGAAAGCTCTGCCTGTCTCCTGCAGCAGCCCTGATTGGCTGCCCATCCCCAGGATGTGGGGCAGTAGCGAAGTCAGCCAATCAGAGAGGTTTCTCTCCCCAATGCAGTACTAAAAATATGTCTGACCCATTTGGAACCAGTGCACTTTAAACCCTGGTTGAATTGGTGTGGTGCAATGTGCAGCTTTTGAAAATAAAGATTTAGGACTACGGGTCACTGTTTGCTGTTATTTGTCATGACAGAAAGTTTTATCCTTCCACAGAGGCTGGCAAGTAAAATCTTTTCTTTCAGAGAAATTCACACAAAATTATCCTTTTTCAAAATAGCTGCCCTCTCTCATTGTTCTCAAGGGGGAATTCAGCCAAGCTGCCCTTTATGGGTATGTCTACACTGCAATCAAAGACCTGCAGCATGGCTGCTGCTGGCCCAGGTCAGCTGACTCAGGCTGGGGCTGTGGGGCTATAAAATTGCAGTGTAGAGATTCAGGCTTGGGCTGGAGCCCAAGTGCTGAGACTCGGTGTCAGGTTTTTTATTGTAGTGTAGACATACCGTAGGTTGTCAGGAGTCAGAGAGTAGTAATGAATGGAGACTGTGGCCATCTTTGCTAAGGGCAGCCTGCAGACAGCGGTTCTCAAACTGTGGATCAGGACAACAAAGTGGGTTGCAACCCTGTTTTAATGGGGTTGCCAGGGTTGCTGTTAGACTTGCTGTGGTCTGGGGCTGAAACTGAAGCCCGAGCCCCACCACCTGGGGCCAAAGCCGAAGCTCGAGGGCTTCAGCCCTGGGCAGTGGGGCTCAGGTTACAGGCCCCCACATCGAGGGCTGAAGCCTGTGGGCTTCAGTTTTAGCCCCCTGCCTGGGGAGGTGGGGCTCTGGCTTTGGCCCCCCCTTCCTGGGGTCATGTAGCATTTTTTGTTGTCAGAAGGGGGTCACGGTGCAATGAAGTTTGAGAACTGCTGGATTAGTCTCACTGAGAACAAAAGAAGATGGCAGCCATTTTGAAATAGAGCAGGGCTTCACGGAACTTTCTGAAGATTATTCTATTGGAGGAGAAATTTTCATTTATGAACAATGACGGCAATAAATGACCATGAATCTTAAAAACAAACACACACACACACAAAAGCCCTTCAAATTTAACTTATATAGAAGATGCCAGTGAGTTTTAACTATAAGGGAAGTTTAAAGAGTCTGCATTATTACGTTACTAAGATCACTTGAAATGAAAAAAGTGAGACACCAAGTGGTAAAATTTCTTAAAGGACCCATTATTTAATTATTTTTAACTTGTAAACTAATTAATGGATTTACTAGCAAATTCTCAAAAAAAAGATTCCATGTTCAAAATGTAAGTGCTGCAATTTTGAGGAGGATACACTGTGTTCTCCAGACATAACATTGAGGCGGAATCCTGCTTTAAGTGCAAAATTAGCCTTAATGTCAATCTTAACTATGGGTCCACAACTAGCATCTCCATATTTTACTTGCTGGAGAGGGCCATTATAAAGTTTAGTGCCTGGTCATCTATGAGTCATTATTCTTTTCCTTACCCTCCATTTGTTAATGGATCTGCCTTGTCCAATGCTCCTTTTTGACCTGGTAGCTTTGTAAAATCTCACATTAGTCTCCTTAGCCTCTTTGGGTACATTAGTTCATTCTTCTTTTCTGCTACCTTCCTCTTTTCCCTGCAGCTGTAACTGACTCTGGGTATCCTTGTTCAGCTTCTTCCATCTTTCCTGAACAGGTTAATTTTAGACTTAGACCTTTGAGTGACATGGTCCAATTTTTATTTTCCTGAGGAATTTCCATTGTCCTTTTCCCAAGGAATTAGAGTCAGAGACTTTACTATCAAAATAATAGAAATAGGCTGAGGTTAAGAAAGAAAGAAAGAAAGAAAGAAAGAAAGAAAGAAAGAAAGAAAGAAAGAAAGAAAGAAAGAAAGAAAGAAAGAAAGAAAGAAAGAAAGAAAGAAAGAAAGATTACTTCAAAAATGGACACAGATTTTCATGGATATTCAGACAACAAGGGACCACTATGATCATCTAGTCCAACCTCCTGCATAATACAGGCCAGATAATTTCATCCACTTAAGTCCATAACTACTGATTGGGCTGGAGCAAATCATTTTTAAAGAGACATCCAATCTGGATCTAAAGAAATGGAGAATCTGCCTCATCCCTTGGCCAGTTGTTCCAATGGTTAATCGTCCTCACTGTTAAAAAAAGATTGTATCTTATTTCTAATCCAAATTTCTCTAGTGCAGCTTCCAGCCCTTGGATCTTATTCTGCCTTTGTTTGCTAGATTGAAAACCCCTCTGTTATCAGAAATCTCCTCCTTCAGATGGTGCTTCTAGGCCATGACCAAGTCACCTCTTAACCTTCTCTTGGATAAAATAAACAATTTGAGTTTCTTAATTCTCTCAGTATGAGAGGTTTTCCAGACCTTGAATCATTCTCACATGTCTTTTCTGAAACCTTTCTAATTTTTTTCATCACCCTGCTTGAAGGGTGGATGCCAGAACTGAACACAATGTCCAGTAATGGTCGCATCAACTCTGTATAAATTTCCCATCCTCCTTGATATCCCTCTTTTATACATCCAAGGATCATGTTAACCCTTTTAGCCATAGCATTGCACCGGGAGATCACATTCAGCTGATTATCTGCCATGACCCCTAAGTCCTTTTCAAAGTCACTGCTTCCCATGATACAGTCCCCCATCCTGCCAGTGTAACCTACGTACTTTGTTCCTTAACAGAGGTTGCTTTTGTTAAAAAATGTGACTATTTTCATTTAGGCCATGGGTGTTACTAGTGTGGGTCACTGCCTGTTCTATTCATTATTACCCTCCCCCAGCCTCCCCTCTCCCTTGTTGTTTGTTACACTCACTCCTTGATCCCTGTCTAGATAGCAAACTTTTCAGGGCAAGGACTGCGTTCACTGGCCCTGAACCTCTTTACTATTCTCTCACAGTCACCTGGCCCCTCTCTGCTTTTAAGGAGCAGATCCATGGAGATGGAGCTGTTTTCTATGTAACTTAGGAACCCCTTTGATGATGGGTATCTGGCTGTGTGAGTTCCCAGAAGAGACATGAAGAGTTAAATCCTCACTCTTAGCAGAGGGTCCTGTGGCTTTGAATAGCCAGGTGGGTGGGCAGAGGATTTTATTTTTTTAAGAAGAGGTTAGGTTTGAAAAAAAATCACAGCACATTCTCTGTATCAAACACTCTGCAAATCTGTGCTTCACGCTGTTGTCACCTGTTTCTTTCCCCCAAGCAGGATCTCCGATTTACCAACCTGAGTTGCTTGCTCAGCTAGAACGAGGGGAAGAAGCCTGGGTCCCAGATATCCAGAGCTCCGAGGAAAGCTCAGAGGAAGAACCCGTTAGACCCATTCTCAAACAATGGCTGAGGAAAGGAAAATGGTGGGATTATGACAAAGGCCCCGTGAACTCCTCCACTTCTTCCTCATCTCACTCAGGTCAGGCTTGTGCCCATCAGGTGCCGTATTCTTATGGCAGACGTCACTCATGGCTTCCCACCCCTCCTGACTGAGACTTGGCTGTAGTTTCCTCCCCCTGGGTATTCAGATGGGATGTGAAGGCAGAATTGGTCCCCTCCTCTCTTTCCTCTGGTGAAAGAGTTGGGGGTGGGGAAAATTGCCTCCTAATTTTTCAATCTTTCCAGCAGTTATTTTGTTTCTTCCCCCATTTCTGAGGTTCCCTTTCCTCCCCTCCCCTCAGCACAGGGAATGACTCCTGTCTGGATTCTCTCTCTGTCCCAGCAGGTGATGGGATGGTGAGTGAGAAGGAGGAGGAGGATCCTCAATGGGAAGGTGGTGAGATGTCATCGGGAAGATCAGAAGGGGATGTCTCTCTAGCCTGTGAGAGTCAAGGCAGACCAGAGAGGCCACAAGGAAACTACCCAGAGAAGAAATGGGTTCAATCCACTCACAGTGGGGAAGGTCACAAAAACCACAACATTAAGAGCCATCAAGGAATACAGATGGCACAGAGAAAACATGTATGTATCGAGTGTGAGAAAAGCTTCTGTAGTAGCTCATCCCTCCTTCGACACCGGAGAACCCACACAGGAGAGAGACCCTATAGATGTCCTGATTGCGGGAAAGGCTTCATCTCCAACTCAAGCCTCATTAGCCATAAGAGAATGCACACGGGGGAGAGACCCTATAAATGCCCTGACTGTGAGAAAGCCTTCATTGCAAACAAGTCCCTCAATAAGCATCGCAAAATCCATAGCGGGGAGAGAGCCTACCAATGCCCTGACAGCGTGGAAACCTTCATCAGGAGTGAATCCCTTCAAAAGCATCAAAAGAAACACCTGTCAGTGAAACCCCATCAAAGCCCTGAGTGTGGGAAAAGCTACACTGTTCATTCAACCCTTGTCGTCCATCAGAGAACCCACATGGGACATGAAGCTCATGTATGCCGCAACTGCGGAAGAAGCTTCAGAAACAGCAGGACCCTCATTAGACATCAAAGAATCCATACGGGAGAGAAACCCTATAAATGCTTTGAGTGTGGGAAATGCTTCCGGGCCAGCTCAACTCTCACTATCCATCGGAGACTCCACACAGGAGAGAAACCTTATAAATGCCCCGAGTGTGGGAAAAGCTTCAGATCCAGCACAGGCCTCACAAAACACCGGAGAACACATGTGAGAAAGAAATTGTCCACGGGCCCTCAGTCAGGTTGGCCAAAATGAGTAATGCATTTGCCCAATCCCACAAATATGGGCAGGATACAGTCAAATATCTGTCTAGGAAAAAGCCAGCAGCAGCTAACTCCATGCTGACGAGTGACCTCTGACTCTGCCTGGCCTACAAACCCCAGGCAAAGAAGGAGATGTCTAATCAGCTCCTTGCTGCCGAGTTGCTGGGTTCTTCTGCCTCCTGACAATGTCTGGGAGAACAGGAGAGAAAGAGTCCCATTAGCTAAGTCTCCTTGGACTTGGGTGCTCTCCTTTCCCATGTCCTATTCCTCATCCATGAAGCCAGAGAGACAGAGGGAAGACTACTTAGTTCAGGCCTTTCACTCACTCTGTAGACTTGTCCCCACCTCTCCATACACCGCGACATCTGGCTGGGCTCCATGACTTATATGGATCCATTTCCTGTGGGAGGGATGTCCCAAAAACTTTGATGCCTGCTCCACTCCTTTAATTCCTCAGACAACAGGGTGACTGGGAGAGGAATCTAACACTAGGAGATGCTGTGCAGAAGCTGGTGTTAGTTGCTCAACGAAGGTGACAGGGAACCAAAGTCCAACCTGACTGGTTATGAAGTGAGAAGAAGTTGGAGATAGACAGACTGGTACTGAACTGGATGTGTTTGGACTAGAAGAACTTTGATGGGGGGGAGGGGTCTTTGGGGTGAGGCCCCCGGTTGGCACAGCAACAAGCTGATGATTTCAAGAATGGATGGAAGTGCCCATAATTGGAATCACTTGCTGTGTGCCAAGACTGGGTAACTCTGAAGGGGTGAGATTGCCTCCTTCTAGGGGCCACTTGAGGCCAGAGACACAAAAATATTTAGGCACCTAAAAGCCTTGTTAGGTACCACTGACATTTTCAAAACCGCTGCTGAGCTGCCACCAAACCCCACAGGCACCTCAGTTTCTACTGGGGGGAATGAACAATGTTGGCTATGCACTGGTGCTCAAAGCCCATGCCAAAGCTAAAGCCCCAGTGGCCATGAAATGGGATTCTCAGATGAGATGTTCCCACCATTTATCTCGCCAGCATGACCCAATTCCATTGGCATTCTCAGAGCAAACACCCAAGACCCAATACCAAAAGGCAGCCAGGTTGTGACTTTTGTGTGTCTCCCCTAGCAATTAGGACACTCACATAGGAGGTGGGAGACCCAAATTCAAAGCCCTGCTGTGATCGGGAGCAGGGACTTGAACCCAGGTTTCCCACATGAGTGCCCTAACCAGGGGGCTACGGCTCTCCCCATCGCTCCTGATAGAGTTGTGCCACTGTGTATAAATCATTAAATATTCATTTGTCCACAGAGGAAGTCCCATCTTGGATATGGGTTCAAGATCCTGCTCTAAATGAGGCAGAGCAAGGACTTAAACCCAGGGGACTACTGGATGTACTGAGGTTGTGTCTCTCTCCTTCCCCCTTCCCCGCCAGTGCATGGGCTGATTAAGCAGCTGACCTAGCTCAGGAGCTTAACTCCAGGAGAGGGTTTCATGGCTGAGAATTCGGAGTGGAGTGAGTTCCCTCTCAGATGCACAAGATCCAGATCAATCAGTTAGGGAATGTCACCCCTTTCCTCTTCATCTCACTCTTACCTAGCTTAGGTGGCTCTCTGCTCAGTTTGCCCGGTTTCTGATGATTCCTTCCTTAGACCTCTACTTCTCCCTGCTCAACACCTGGAGGAGCCTGGGAACCAGGGCTGAGCATGTCACTGGGTGGTGGGGCACCCAGGGGTTAGGCATTGCAACACCTAAGTACCTTTGTGCTGTCACCTGCTTGAGCTCAGCCTGTAGATGGAAGAGCTTGAAGAAACCAACATGCTGGGGAACAAGGGGCTTCTCCATCAGGGATCCCAGCATCTGCTGTCACCCACAGGTCCTTCATTTTCTGACAGGAGTCCCAACCGGACTGGGTGAGAATTGAGAAAGCACCATTCAGAAAGGCTGATCTCCATGGTGCCATACATGGGAGACCTAGAGAAACCTTTGTGGGCAGTGGGAATCCCACATGATGTCCAGCAGCACTAGCTTCTGAATGTTGTTGAACACTGTTCCTCAGCTCAGTTAGTCTCTGAGCATTTCATTTATATTGGTCCCACACTTAGAGTTGCTAAATAGCCTGTCTCATTCCAAGTTATTCTCACAGTGCTCTACATTGTTCTTAAGAACTTTTGTTGTGGTTTGTTTTTGTTTTTTGTACCTTCTCATTTAAAATGTGCAAATCACCAAAGAGACACATATAAGAGCTTATACCCACCCAGTGCAATGTTGGCCAAATGTGCGAATGTGATCCATGGAGGTGTAAACAGGGGAATCTTGAGGAGGATTAGGAAGGTTTTATTACCTCTCTATTTGGCACTAATGCAACTGCTGCTGGAATACCACGTCCAGTTCTGGTGTCCACAATTCAAGAAGAATGTTGATAAAATGAAAGGGGGTTCAGAGAAAAGCCACAAGATTGAGTAAAGGGTTATCTATTATCAAAGGTATACCAAGATCCAATGCCTGGAAGTTGAAGCTAAACAAATTCACACTGGAAATGAGGCACACATTTTTAACAGTGAGGGTGATCAGCTGTTGGAACAATTTACCAAGGGTTCTGATGGATTCTCCATCACTTGAAATGTTTAAATCAAGATTGGTTGTTTTTCTAAAAGATCTGCTTTAATTCAAACAGGAATTAATTCAGGAAAGGTCTCTGGCTTGTGTTAGTCAGGTCAGTCTAGATGATCACAATGGTCCCTTCTGGCCTTGGAAACTATTAATTGAGGTTTTTCTATTTCCTGAAGGTTGTTTGGTCAGATACTCTACTTTTTATTTATTTATTATTATTATTTTGCTTTATCTGGATATAGCACCAGCTAATTTGGTTTTTAGTCTTACAAATTGTCGTTTGTCCCATAATAATTTCTTTTCTCTCATTTAGTCCTTATAATTTTTCAGTTCAAAATGCAATGTTCTGAACTGGCTTCTGGGCAATACTTTATTTGTGTTTTTCTTGCCTTGAATAAGGAGGAATAAAATGAGCTGAGTTCCCCAGAGTCCAGAGTCCTTTATCTAGTGAGAACCTGAGTAAACATATTTATTTAATGGGGCAAGATGGGGCTGCCAGCAAAGTCTCTTTATAAGGGTTTATAGCAGTGGTTCTTAACTTTTACTGCAGCCTGCACCCTTTGTTTCTCAAAATATGTTCTCGCACCCCTTATCAAAAATCATTGAAGTAGGTCAGTTCTTTAAACCTAGATATATTTTGTTTGTATATTTTATATTTTGTTTGTATATTATAGTAATTGTTAAATGTATAATGTTAATAAATACATAGGTTTGATGAAACAAAGTAGTTACGTGCCTGTGCTTAATTTGTGTTTTCGATGATTTACCTTCTAAAAAAATCTGGCATGTCTCACACCCCCAGAAAGGGCATCTCGCACCCCCAGGGGGTGCATGCACCCCAGGTTAATAACCACTGGTTTATAGGTTACACTTTACAAAGCCACTGAGTGTGTATAATAATTCCCATTTTTGCCCCTTCTCTAAAATAAATGAAAATAGCCAGATTGGCCTGAAATTTGGTAAGTCAGATCTCTCTGAGTTGAAATACCAGCTCTTAGCACTCTCATCTGAACTGAGCCTTTTCATCTCATCTCATCCAAGAAAGGAAACAGAAGAAACAAGACAACTGAGGCTCTGTTTACACTTATGGTGGCGTGTACAGTACAGGTACTATGCATATTGCTACACACCACAGTGAAAGGTAGGCTGCATCCGCACTTCTCACCGTGGTGTGCAGCTCTGGCAGAGGGGAGGCAGTGGTGAAAGGTTCTCGCAGCGTGAAGCTGTAACTCTGTTGGCCCCTATGTTTTTGCACTAACATTTCCCGTGGTGCCCATGTTTCCACCTCTGGGCATGCGCAAAGATACAGGTCTATCTGTTCCTCTCTTGCTCTACTGTGGATTTTATTATAGTTAGTAAAGTTTGAGCTCTGATTGATGCTTTCCCCACAGTCCAGGAACCATTAGAAAAGGGATAGAAAATAGAACAGAAAATATCCTAATGCCACTACATAAATCCATGGTACACCCACAGCTTGAATATGGCATGTAGTTCTGGTCGCCCCATCTCAAAAGAGACATATTAGAATTGGAAAAGGTACAGAGAAGGGCAACAGAAATTATTAAGGGTATGGAACAACTTCCATATGAGGAGAGATTAGTAAGACTAGGACTGTTCAGCTTGGAAAAGAGGCGTCTAAAGGAGGATATGATAGAGGTCTGTAAAATCATGACTGGTGTGGAAAAAGCAAATAAGGAAGTGTTATTTACCCCTTCTCATAACACAAGAACTAGGGATCACCCAATGAAATTAATAGACTACATGTTTAAAACAAACAAAAGGAAGTATTTCTTCACACAACACATAGGCAACCCTTGGAACTCATTGCCAGGGGATGTTGTGAAGGCCAAAAGTATAACTGGGTTCAAAAAATAATTAAGTTCTTCGAGGATAGGTCCATCAATGGCACAACCCCATACTCTGGGTGTCCCTACACCTCTAACTGCCAGGACAGCTGAGACTAGATGACAGATGATGGATCACTTGATAATTTCCCTGCTCTGTTCATTCCCTCTGGGGCACCTGCATTGGCCACTGTCGGAAGACAGGATACTGGGCAGATGGGCCATTGATCTGACCCACTCTGTCCATTCATATGTTCTTAATATAGGGAGTCTCTCCCATGTGATGTCTCTGATATCAAAGAAGGGTTGAGCTCTGAGTGATTTTGTTTCTGACACTTGATACATTTTTTTCTTTCTCTCTGCTGATCCATGATTTCCTGAAGGTCCTTGAAACTTCCTCACAGTGAGTGGATTTGCACCAATTCTTCCCTGTGGGGGCAGGGGGTCTGATGCTTCCTTGCATTGACACTCACAAGTGGGTCTTCCCCACAATGCCCCATGTCGTTCCACTTGCTGAGGGCTTTCCCGCTGAGGATTTTCCTCTGTGTTCTCACTCATTGCCCCTTCTCGCCTTCTGGGTTTGAGAGAGAATCCAGACAGGAGTCGTTCCCTGTGCCGGGAACCTCAGAAAGGTTGGGGGAGGGCGGGGGGGGGGGGAGGAAAACACAATAAATAATGGGAGATTTAAAAAATCTGGAATTGAATCAACATCTTTCTCTCAACTCTTTCCCCAGAGGAGAGAGAGAAGGGGACCAATTTCTGCCTCCAGATCCCACCTGAACTCCCAGGGAGAAGGTATCTATCAGGGTGGGTGGGAAGCCATGAGTGATGTCTTCTACGAGGATATGACACCTGCTGGCCACAGTCCTGACCTTGGGAAATGAGGCAAACCTAGAGAAGCTCATGGGTTTTTGGGGGAGGGGGATCCCAGCTCTTTCCTTCATACATTGATGGTTTCTAACTCATTTTAGATTCCTCATGTGTCTGTGGGATGATTATACTGGGTTTAAGAACCTGAAAACCTATTCCTAGGGAAAGTTAATAGGTGAGATGAGAGTGAATTATGTATCTGAGGAATATTCCATGCATAGACTTCCATGATTTTGACCCAGTCCCCTTCCATTGGTGTGTGTGTGTGTGTGTGTGTGAAATTCCAACAGATGTGAACATGGTTATGGAGAGTCAAATGTCTGTGTTGCACTCCCTCCCGCCCCACATAGGGAATTGGTGGACACAGCCTTGGTGTTAAGTCTTTGGCCTGTTTTTATATCTCCAAGCCAAGAAATCCAAGTTATCTTCTCAGAGATCTTTCCAGTCCCATGAGCAAAAGAGGGCAGTAAAAACTGTTGGCTGTGTGACTGAGATAAAGTTGTAAGTTTGGTTTTATGGACTATTGGGCCACATTCCAGTGAGAGAAGGGGTTATAAGAACAGGATAGCCTAAATTTCACATGCAGGGGGTCAATCTTCTCAGTTGGAAACTAACTGGAGCAGTCAGGAGGGCATTAAACTAACAACATACAAGGAGGTGCTAAGGAGGCAAATGCAGGACAAACTCAAACTCAGTGTGTCTCAAAAAATTGAATCATAGAATCATAGAATATCAGGGTTGGAAGGGACCTCAGGAGGTCATCTAGTCCAACCCCTGCTCAAAGAAGGACCAATGCCCAACTAAATCATCCCAGCCAGAGTTTTGTCAAGCCTGACCTTAAAAATGTCTAAGGAAGGACATTCCACCACCTCCCTAGGTAACGCATTCCAGTGTTTCACCACCCTCCTAGTGAAAAAGTTTTTCCTAATATCCAACCTAAATCTCCCCCACTGCAACTTGAGACCATTACTCCTTGTTCTGTCATCAGCTACCACTGAGAACAGTCTAGAGCCATCCTCTTTGGAACCCCCTTTCAGGTAGTTGAAAGCAGCTATCAAATCCCCCTTCGTTCTTCTCTTCCGCAGACTAAACGAACCCAGTACCCTCAGCCTCTCCTCATAACTCATGTGTTCCAGTCCCCTAATCATTTTTCTTGCCCTCCGCTGGACTCTTTCCAATTTTTCCACATCCTTCTTGTAGTGTGGGGCCCAAAACTGGACACAGTACTCCAGATGATGCCTCACCAATGTCGAATAGAGGGGAACGATCACGTCCCTCGATCTGCTCGCTATGCCCCTACTTATACATCCCAAAATGCCATTGGCCTTCTTGGCAACAAGGGCACGCTGTTCACTCATAACCAGCTTCTCATCCACTGTAACCCCTAGGTCCTTCTCTGCAGAACTGCTGCTGAGCCATTCGGTCCCTAGTCTGTAGCGGTGCATGGGGTTCTTCCGTCCTAAGTGCAGGACCCTGCACTTGTCCTTGTTGAACCTCATCAGATTTCTTTTGGCCCAGTCCTCTAATTTGTCTAGGTCCCTCTGTATCCTATCCCCACCCTCCAGCGTATTTACCTCTTCTCCCAGTTTCCTGTCATCTGCAAACTTGCTGAGGGTGCAATCCACACCACCCTCCAGATCATTTATGAAGATATTGAACAAAACCGGCCCAAGGACCGACCCTTGGGGCACTCCACTTGAAACCGGCTGCCAACTAGACATGGAGCCATTGATCACTACCCATTGAGCCCGACAATCTAGCCAACTTTCTACCCACATTATAGTCCATTCATCCAGCCCACACTTCTTTAACTTGCTGGCAAGAATACCGTGGGAGACAGTGTCTAAAGCTTTGCTAAAGTCAAGGAATAACACGTCCACTGCTTTCCCCTCATCCACAGAGCCAATTATCTCATCATAGAAGGGAATTAGATTAGTCAGGCATGACTTGCCCTTGGTGAATCCATGCTGACTGTTCCTGATCACTTTCCTCTCCTCTAAGTGCTTCAGAATTGATTCCTTGAATTGATTCCCTGCTCCATGATTTTTCCAGGGACGAAGGTGAAGCTGACTGGCCTGTAGTTCCCGGGATCCTCCTTCTTCCCTTTTTTAAAGATGGGAACTACATTTGCCTTTTTCCAGTCATCCAGGACCTCCCCCGATCACCATGAGTTTTCAAAGATAATGGCCAATGGCTCTGCAATCACATCCGCCAACTCCTTTAGCACTCTCAGATGCAGCGCATCCGGCCCCATGGACTTGTGCTCGTCCAGCTTTTCTAAATAGTCCAGAACCACTTCTTTCTCCACAGAGGGCTGGTCACCTCCTCCCCAGTGCAGTAGTCTGGGAGCTGACCTTGTTCGTGAAGATAGAGGCAAAAAAAGCATTGAGTACATTAGCTTTTTCCACATCCTCTGTCACTGGGTTGCCTCCCTCATTCACTAAGGGGCCCACACTTTCCTTGACTTTCTTCTTGTTGCTAACATACCTGAAGAAACCCTTCTTGTTACTCGTAACATCTCTTGCTAGCTGCAACTCTAGGTGTGTTTTGGCCTTCCTGATTTCACTCCTGCATACCCGAGCAATATTTTTATACTCTTCCCTGGTCATTTGTCCAATCTTCCACTTCTTGTAAGCTTCTTTTTTGTGTTTAAGATCAGCAAGGATTTCACTGTTAAGCCAAGCTGGTCGCCTGCCATATTTACTATTCTTTCTATACATCGGGATGGTTTGTCCCTAAAACCTCAATAAGGATTCTTTACAATACAGCCAGCTCTCCTGGACTCCTTGCCCCCTCATGTTATTCTCCCAGGGGATCCTGCCCATCAGTTCCCTGAGGTTGTCAGAGTCTGCTTTTCTGAAGTCCAGGGTCTGTATTCTGCTGCTCTCCTTTCTTCCCTGTGTCAGGATCCTGAACTTGACCACCTCATGGTCACTGCCTCCCAGGTTCCCATCCACTTTTACTTCCCCTACTAATTCTTCCCGGTTTGTGAGCAGCAGGTCAAGAAGAGCTCTGCCCCTAGTTGGTTCCTCCAGCACTTGCACCAGGAAATTGTCCCCTACACTTTCCAAAAACTTCCTGGATTGTCTGTGCACCGCTGTATTGCTCTCCCAGCAGATATCAGGGTGATTGAAGTCTCCCATGAGAACCAGGGCCTGCGATCTAGTAACTTCCATTAGTTGCTGGAAGAAAGCCTCATCCACCTCATCCCCCTGGTCCGGTGATCTATAGTAGACTCCCACCGTGACATCACCTTTGTTGCTCACACTCCTAAACTTAATCCAGAGACACTCAGGTTTCTCTGCAGTTTCATACCAGAGCTCTGAGCAGTCATACTGCTCTCTTACATACAATGCAACTCCCCCACCTTTTCTGCCCTGCCAGTCATAGAATCATAGAATATCAGGGTTGGAAGGGACCTCAGGAGGTCATCTAGTCCAACCCCCTGCTCAAAGCAGGACCAATGCCCAATTAAATCATCCCAGCCAGGGCTTTGTCAAGCCTCACCTTAAAAACTTCTAAGGAAGGAGATTCTACCACCTCCCTAGGTAACGTATTCCAGTGTTTCACCACCCTCCTAGTGAAAAAGATTTTCCTAATATCCAACCTAAACCTCCCCCACTGCAACTTGAAACCATTACTCCTTGTTCTGTCCTCTTTTACCACTGAGAATAGTCTAGAACCATCCTCTCTGGAACCACTCTCAGGTAGTTGAAAGCAGCTATCAAATCCCCCCTCATTCTTCTCTTCTGCAGACTAAACAATCCCAGTTCCCTCAGCCTCTCCTCATAAGTCATGTGTTCCAGACCCCTAATCATTTTTGTTGCCCTTCACTGGACTCTCTCCAATTTATCCACATCCTTCTTGTAGTGTGGGGCCCAAAACTGGACACAGTACTCCAGATGAGGCCTCACCAATGTCGAATAGAGGGGAATGATCACGTCCCTCGATCTGCTCGCTATGCCCCTACTTATACATCCCAAAATGCCATTGGCCTTCTTGGCAACAAGGGCACACTGCTGACTCATATCCAGCTTCTCGTCCACTGTCACCCCTAGGTCCTTTTCCGCAGAACTGCTGCCTAGCCATTTGGTCCCTAGTCTGTAGCTGTGCATTGGGTTCTTCCGTCCTAAGTGCAGGACCCTGCTCTTATCCTTATTGAACCTCATCAGATTTCTTTTGGCCCAATCCTCCAATTTGTCTAGGTCGCTTTGTATCCTATCCCCACCCTCCAGCTTATCTATCACTCCTCCCAGTTTAGTATCATCCGCAAATTTGCTGAGAGTGCAATCCACACCATCCTCCAGATCATTTATGAAGATATTGAACAAAACCGGCCCCAGGACCGACCCCTGGGGCACTCCACTTGACACCGGCTGCCAACTAGTCCTTCCTGAGCAGTTTATATCCATCCATGACAGTACTCCAGTCATGTGAGTTATCCCACCAAGTCTCTGTTATTCCAGTCACATCATAATTCCTTGACTGTGCCAGGACTTCTAGTTCTCCCTGCTTGTTTCCCAGGCTTCTTGCATTTGTGTATAGGCACTTAAGATAACTCGCTGATCGTCCCTCTTTCTCAGTATGAGGCAGGAGCCCTCCACTCTCGCGTTCTCCAGCTCATGATTCCTCCTGGTATCCCACTTCCCCACTTACCTCAGGGCTTTGGTCTCCTTCCCCCAGTGAACCTAGTTTAAAGCCCTCCTCACTAGGTTAGCCAGCCTGCTTGCGGAGATGCTCTTCCCTCTCTTCGTTAGGTGGAGCCCGTCTCTGCCTAGCACTCCTCCTTCTTGGAACACCATCCCATGGTCAAAGAATCCAAAGCCTTCTCTCCGACATCACCTGAATAGCCATTCGTTGACTTCCATGATTCGACGGTCTCTACCTGGGCCTTTTCCTTCCCCAGGGAGGATGGACGAGAACACCACTTGGGCCTCAAACTCCTTTATCCTTCTTCCTAGAGCCACGTAGTCTGCAGTGATCTGCTCAAGGTCACTCTTGGCAGTATCATTGGTGCCCACGTGGAGAAGCAGGAAGGGGTAGCGATCCGAGGACTTGATGAGTCTCAGCAGTCTCTCCGTCACATCGTGAATCCTAGCTCCTGGCAAGCAGCAGACTTCTCAGTTTTCCCGGTCGGGGCGGCAGATGGATGACTCAATGCCCCTGAGGAGGGAGTCCCCGACCACCACCACCCGCCTCCTTCTCTTGGGAGTGGTGGTCGTGGAACCCCCATCCCTAGGACAGGTTTCAGAGTAACAGCCGTGTTAGTCTGTATTTGCAAAAAGAAAAGGAGTACTTGTGGCACCTTAGAGACTAACCAATTTATTTGAGCATAAGCTTTCATGAGCTACAGCTCACTTCAGCTCACAAAAGCTTATGCTCAAATAAATTGGTTAGTCTCTAAGGTGCCACAAGTACTCCTTTTCTTTATCCCTAGGACAGTGCATCTCATGCCTTCCAATCGATGGAGTCTCCTTCTGTTCCCTTTCCTCAGATGTATCGTCTAGTCCACTCTCCACATTAGTACCTGTGGAGAGAACATGAAAATGGTTGCTTACCTGTATCTGCATTGCTGATACATGGATGCTCCCCTTTCTTCTTCTGGAGGTCACATGCTGCCAAATTTCTTCACCGTCCTTCTGTCCCCACTGTGCAGCCTGCTCTGAATCTTCAGAACATTGTGCCTGTATAAGCATATCCTGACGTCTGTCCAGGAAATCTTCAGTTTCTCTTATGCAACGCAGGGTCGATACTTGTTTCTCCAGACCTTGAACTTTCTCTTCCAATATGGAGACCAGCTTGCACTTTGTACAGACAAAGTCGCTTCTGTCCTGTGGAAGAAAGACAAACATGGCACATCCAGTGCAGGTCACAACAGCTGAATGCTCACCATCCATATTACCTTCCTTCTACGAGCTTCCTCAGGAGCTGTAGTAACTACTCAGAGAAGCCTGCAAGATGAAAGCCTCAGTGGGCTCTCTCCAGGCGAACTCCCAGGCAAACTCCCTCTGTTAGCCTCTCCATTGTTCGCCACTCCACTGTTCGCAGCTGACTGGCTTTTTATAACAGTCAGGCCCACTCAAGGCTCACCTGGAACAAAGCACTCCCAATTCACACTTTTCAAACAATCAAGCACACAGTCAAACTGACAAACTGTCCCCGCAACAGACACTCAGATACTCACCAACACAGCCCCCGTAATGGAGCACTTAGCGTACCTCCACTCAGACAGATCCCAGGCAAACTCCCTCTGTTAGCCTCTCCACTAGTGGTATAACTATTTTGGTTGACATCACACACACACCTAACCCACATACTTATACTGGTGCAAAATCTGTGTGTAGATCAGCCCTTAGACCAGGAAGGATGGTGGGCTTAGAGGAGAGGTGAGCAGCAACATCTGGTACATTGGCAACAGAAAGGACTTTTCTCCCCCAAACCTCGTCAACTTGTGCTGATCCAAATTCTCCAATCAACCAGGCCACATTTCCGATCCTCTCGCCCCATCTCCCCTCTAAATGTTACAGCATAACTCTGGTCATTTTAATATCAGATTTCAGAGTAACAGCCGTGTTAGTCTGTATTTGCAAAAAGAAAAGGAGTACTTGTGGCACCTTAGAGACTAACCAATTTATTTGAGCATAAGTTTTCGTGAGCTACAGCTCACTTCATCAGATGCATACTGTGGAAAGTGTAGAAGATCTTTTTATCTTTATCTTTTAAAGATCTTCTACACTTTCCACAGTATGCATCCGATGAAGTGAGCTGTAGCTCACAAAAGCTTATGCTCAAATAAATTGGTTAGTCTCTAAGGTGCCACAAGTCCTCCTTTTCTTTTTATAATATCAGAACATGGGCAGGGGTCTCTCCAGGCCAATATGAGGACAGGCACTCATCTGCACAGCAGCCCAAGGGGCTTCACATTACACAGCACGTGTCTGGCCCTGCCCTCCTTGGGCTCCAACGCAGATGGTTTCCTGGCTCAGACCCACCCGGCAGCATGGGCCCTATGGTTGCTATGCACTCAGGCAAACCCTCCTCCTGGGCAAATCTCAGACGGGTGGACATTGGGCACCCACCAGCAGCTTCTCTTTTTGGGTCTGCTCATTGGCTTCCTCTCTCTCTTTTTATAGCTAGGCTCTCGCAGTGCCACCTGAACGAAGCAGGGGGGTGTGGTTTTTACAAGCCATCACTACCAGCCTCACAGCTGCCAGATTTCACAGCCCAATCCTGTCCTGCAGGTGCCTAGGACTCACTGACACCCATGGCAGGGCTTTTTAAAGCTACACTGAGGCAGACTGGAGAGCGGGCAGGGGTAGATTGATCAATGGGACACAGTAATACCAGGGTACGAAATATATCAGAAGGACAGAACAGGTTGTGCTGGTGGGGGAGTGGCACTATATGTGAAAGAAAGTGTAGAATCAAATGAAGTAAAAATTTTAAATGAATCAAATTGTACCATAGAGTTTCTATGGATAGTAATTCCACACTTGAATAATAAGAATATAGCAGTAGGGATATATTACAGACCACCTGACCAGGATGGTGACAGTGACTGTGAAATGCTCAAGGAGTTTAGAGAGGCTATTAAAGTAAAAAACTCAGTAATAATGAGGGATTTCAACTATCCCCATATTGACTGGGTACCTGTTACATCAGGACAGGATGCAGAGATAAAGTTTCTTGACACCGTAAATGACTGCTTCTTGGAGCAGCTAGTCCTGGAACCCACCAGAGGAGAGGCAATTCTTGATTTAGTCCTAAATGGAGCACAGGATCAGGTCCAAGAGACGAATATAGCTGGACCGCTTGGTAATAGTGACCATAATATAATTAAATTTAACATCCCTGTAGTGGGGAAAACACCACAGTGGCCCAACACTGTAGCATTTAATTTCAGAAAGGGGAACTACACAAAATGAGGAGGTTAGTTAAACAGAAATTAAAAGTTACAGCACCAAAAGTAAAATCCCTCCAAGCTGCATGGAAACTTTTTAAAGACACCATAACAGAGGCTCAACTTAAATGTATACCCCAAATTAGAAAACATAATAAGAGAACCAAAAAAGAGCCACCGTGGCTAAACAACAAAGTAAAAGAAGCAGTGAGAGGCAAAAAGGCATCCTTTAAGAAGTGGAAGTTAAATCCTAATGAGGAGAATAGAAAAGAGCATAAACTCTGGCAAATGAAGTGTAAAAATACAATGAGGGAGGCCAAAGAAGAATTTGAAGAACAGCCAGCCAAAGACTACAAAAGTAATAGCAACATTTTTTTTAAATAAATCAGAAGCAGGAAGCCGGCGAAACAACCAGTGGGACCACTGGCCAATGGAGATGCTAAAGGAGCACTCAGGGACAAGACCGTTGCAGAGAAACTAAATGAATTCTTTGCATTGGTCATCACGGCTGAGGATGTGAGGGAGATTCCCAAAACTGAGCCATTCTTTTTTAGGTGACAAATCTGAGGAACTGTTACAGATTGAGGTGTCATTACAGGAGGTTTTGGAACAAATTGATAACTAAACAGTAGTAAGTCACCAGGACCAGTTGGTATTCACCCAAGAGTTCTGAAGGAACTCAAATGTTAAATTGCAGGACTACCAACTGTTGTCTGTAACCTATCATTTAAATCAGCTTCTGTACCCGATGACTGGAGGATAGCTAATGTGACACCAATTTTTAAAAAGGGCTCCAGAGGTGACCCTGGCAATTAGAGGCCGGTAAGCCTGACTTCAGTACCAGGCAAACTAGTTGAAACTATAATAAAGAACAAAATCGTCAAACATGTAGATGAACATAATTTGTTGGGGAATAGTCAACGTGGTTTTTGTAAAGGGAAATCATGCCTCACCAATATACTAGAATTCTTTGAGGGTGTCAACAAGCATGTGGACAAGGGGGATCCAGTGGATATAATGTATTTAGATTTTCAGAAAGCCTTTAACAAGGTCCCTTATCAAAGGCTCTTAAGCAAAGTAAGCTGTCATGGGATAAGAGGGAAGGTTCTTTCATGGGCTGGTAACTGGTTAAAAGATAGGAAACAGGGTAGGAATAAATGGTCAGTTTTCAGAATGGAGAGAGGTAAATAGTGGTGTCCCCCAGGGGTCTGTACTGGGACCAGTCTTATTTAACATATTCATAAATTATCTGGAAAAGGGGGTAAATGGTGAGGTGGCAAAATTTGCAGATACAAAATTACTCAAGATAATTAAGTCCAAGGCAGACTGCGAAGAGCTACAAAAGGATCTCTCAAAACTGGGTGACTGGGCAACAAAGTGGCAGATGAAATTCAATGTTGAAAAACGAAAAGTAATGCACATTGGAAAACATAATCCCAACTATACATATAAAATGATGGGGTCTAAATTAGCTGTTACCACTCAAGAGAGAGATCTTGGAGTCATTGTGGATAGTTCTCTGAAAACATCCACTCAATGTGCAGCGGCAGTCAAAAAACCAACAGAATTTTGGGAATCATTAAGAAAGGGATGGATAATAAGACAGAAAATATCATATTGCCTCTATATAAAGCCATGGTACACCCACATCTTGAATACTGCATGCAGATGTGGTCACCCATCTCAAAAAAGATATATTGGAATTGGAAAAGGTTCAGAAAAGGACAACAAAAATGATTAGGGGCATGGAACGGCTTTCTTATGAGGAGAGATTAATAAGACGGGGACTTTTCAGTTTGGAAAAGCGATGACTAAGGGGGGATATGATAGAGGTCTATAAAATCATGACTGGTGTGGAGAAAGTAACTAGGGAAGTGTTATTTACTCTTTCTCATAACACAAGAACTAGGGGTCACCAAATGAAATTGATAGGCAGCAGGTTTAAAACAAACAAAAGGAAGTATTTTTTCACACAATGCTCAGTCAACCTGTGGAACTCCTTGCCAGAGGATGTTGTGAAGGCCAAGACTATAACAGGGATCAAAAAAGAACTAGATAAGTTCATGGAGGGTAGGTCCATCAATGGCTATTAGCCAGGATGGGCAGGGATGGTGTCCCTAGCCTCTGTTTTTCAGAAGCTGGGAATGAGCAGCAGAGGATGGATCACTTGATGATCCCTGTTCTGTTCATTCCCTCTGGGGCACCTGGCATTGGCCACTGTCAGAAGACAGGATACTGGACTAGATGGACCTTTGGTCTGACCCAATGTGGCCATTCTTATGTTCTTATGAATTAATCCTAGAACCACAACAGAGGCAATCTTTGCAGCTGAGATCACGAAACCTGGAATAATGGGTTAATGAGGGTGACGCCCCTTTATATATATATATACGGCGAGGGAGTCACTGTACAGCTAGGTAGGGTGGGTAAATTGCAATAGGTGAGCATCACCAGGATGGCTGCACCCACCCTTTGCTTGCACACCAGGATCTACCATAACGGTATTGGGCTTTCATCATCCTGATCATGAAAGTTGTGCTGACCAGAGAAGAGCAGAGAGACAGAACTACTTGTCCTGAAATGGTAACTTTAAAACATTTATTATAATATTAGCTGGCTGAAATTGCCCCTGATAAAACATCCTCTCTAACAAAAGGGAAGTGAGGGGAAGTTTTAAATGCTTTAGCTCATTTTCCAGGACACTCCCACAAAAGACACAAATGGAGGGCTGTAGACATTCATGTGCAAATACCTCAGATGGTGAAGGAGATTTGGTGGCTACGCAGACTAGCAGTGTCAAAATTAACATCTCACTAAGAATATAATGATGCATTTAACATCTATTGTAACTTCATGCTGCATAGTCTTAGGGCTTTTCTGTACAGGGAATCATACTGGTATAACTATACCAATAATGACGTTGTTATACTGGAATAACTACCTGGGTGGACACTCCTATTTGGGAATAAGGCTTTGTCTATGTTGGAAGTTACCTGAGTGCTGGAGAGAGGCAAAATAATGATTATGGAAATCTGTCCTCATTGGTAGATCCAAAGAAATAGAGGTTTTTATGGCAACTCAGGAAATCAGACACCCCTGAAGTTACATAATAACAAAGAATAAACGTGTGCTATAGAGCAAATAAAAACAAAAAAATTGAAATAACAATTGTAAATTACGAAATCACAATAATAGGATATTTTATATTTCAAAATACTATGGCATGTAATTGTTTATCCACTAGCATTGATTATTATTTTCCGTTTTTGTATGCTATTAAAACCATACATTAAGTAGCCCGACATCTGTCTGTTCACCGTTAAACAAGGTAAATGATGATGTGCTAAGCGCAATGAGTCATAAAAATAGGGTTTTAAAAATAGATGGAGTGAAACGACATTTCCAGAGGGTTACAGGAAATGGAGCAGAACTACGGATAAGACAAATCTGTGAGCTACTATGAGGCTACGTGCATGGGCACAGTCCATCTATGTAAACTGACAAGGAATTCTTTTAAACACCAAAAACATGTATGATAACGATGAACATTTTTAGGACGGGTTTCAGAGGAGCAGCCGTGTTCGTCTGTATCCGCAAAAAGAAAAGGAGGACTTGTGGCACCTTAGAGACGAACCGATTTATAAATTTATAATTTTCTTTTTACACAAAGTAAAACTATTTCCCCTTGTTTATTTCCCCTCCTACTGTTCTTGTAAAGTGCTGGAAATGGCCCACCTTGATTTTTCCCCTCCCCGCCCTCCGCCGCTCTCCTGCTGGTAATGACTCACCTTTCTTGATCACTCTTGTTACAGTCTGTATGGTAACACCCATTGTTTCATGTTCTCTGTGTATATAAAATCTCCACACTGTATTTTCCACAGTATGCATCCGATGAAGTGAGCTGTAGCTCACGAAAGCTTATGCTCAAATAAATTGGTTAGTCTCTAAGGTGCCACAAGTCCTCCTTTTTATTTTTAGGATGGCATCTGTGTGTAAACTTCTTCTGTATCCCGTTTCTTTTGTCAGCTCAGTACATCAGTTCAGACAGAGAAGAGCAGCTGTATCTGGGCTTTGGGCCACACTGCACCTTTAACACCATAACCCTGGGAAGAGGGTGCTGAATTGGACCATCCAGTGAGGAACACAAGCCCCCCTGCCAGTCCACACCTTATTTTGACAACCATTGCACATGGCTCACCCCACTTGTGGTAACTGACCCCTCCCTGTCCCAGGGTTTCCCTATCTGGCAGTGCATTCCCCCCTTTCTAAATCCCACTCCTGCACTCTGTGCCCAATTGTCTTTCTCTCCTTTCCCCTCCCTTCACCTGTTTGACCCCGCTGCAGGCTGTTTTGTTTTGGGCACAGATTAGCTCCAGTTTACAGCAGGGAACAGATCTGGGGATGGCGAGTGAGGGCAGTAGTTTCAGCAGATGTTAAAGAGCACAGCTCAGATCCATGCAGCCTGCTCAGTGACAGCAAAGGAGCAATTCCTGATTCTGACCCTTGCACCTGCCCCACAGCCCAGCCCACTGAAATGCCCTAGCAGGCCCCCAGGGCAGGTGTGCACGCCCTGCATGCTCCAAGCTGGGTTCCCAGCCACTGGTCCATGACTCCTCTGCCACTACAAAGGGCTCCTTGGCCTGGGGGCAGGGGGAGGCTGCGGTGGGACATGGAGGGGGTGGCTCCACCCCTGGCGGGGATTGGCTGGTGCCTCCGGCACTTCCCTGTCAGCGGTGTTCTTGACACCCGGTGAATGGAGCTGTCTGATCCCAGGCTGTGAGGTGGAGAGTAGGAGTGGGGGAGGCGCGGGGAAGGGAGCTGGGATCTGGGAATCAGGACGCCTGGGTTCTAGTTCCCTGTTGCAGACTGAGGAAGTCCCCGTCCCAGGGAGTTGTTGTAGCGCGGGTTGGTATCGAGGGGCACAGGAAGGGGCTGGAGCAGCAGAGAGTTTGCAGCTCAAGGAGGGGAATAGGAAAGGGGGAATAATAAAGAACAAAGGGATCATATACACTATGCAGGTCCAAGCTGCCCATGCTAGCCGGGAGCCTGGGCTGAGCCGCTGCTGCTCCCCAGCGGGGTCTGTGCACGGGAGAGACCTGCACTAAACCCCCTCTGTGCCTAGCCCGGGAGACTTGAGGCGGTGGCTGGAACCAGCCCCTGGCTCCAACTCCTCAGCCGGAGACTGCAGGTAGTTGAGAGAGACCTGGGGGGAAGTGCTGGCTGGGCTGGGCAGGAAAGTGACTCTGCACAAAGGGCCCCGGGAGTCTCAGCTCTTGCAGCCCCCTGGGAAAAAACTCTGTCCCCTTTGTTATCAATGCACCTGTGGGACTGGGATCTGAGCTGCAGGAGCAACAGTGAAGCGGCTGCTCTTTCCTTCCAGGATGCAGATTGGAGGTGCCGGTGAGAAGAGAGGCTGCAGGGGCTGAGAACAGTTCCCAGAGGTGTTGCGAGGAAGGAAGAGGGGAAAACGACACAGAGGTGGAGAGGGCGAGGTGAGAAATGGTGTGAAAGGTGATAGATTGAACGGTCTTTGTGCACGTAAAGGGACTAACAAAAAGAGGAGAGCGGTGGGGTTCATTCATCATTTAAAAGTCTAGCCCCCTTGCAAACCTCCCCTCAGACTCTGCAGTGATGGGGTAAACCTCCCCAGTATTAAAATCCTGACAAGAATGTGTTTGTTCCAGGAGTTTGACAGGTCTAAAAGGACTAGGACTGTTTGTGTTTCTATGAACATTTTGAAAGAAACTCTTCTCCCTGTAATAATGTGATGGACACCTCCTGAAATGATCCATGTGTGTCCCTTGGAAGAGGTTCTCAATATTTTTGCTTATCTGAGCAAACTGATTTTAATAGGCAGCAGGTTTAAAACAAACAAAAGGAAGTATTTCTTCACACAAGGCACAGACAACCTGTGGAACTCCTTGCCAGAGGATGTTGTGAAGGCCAAGACTATAACAGAGTTCAAAAAAGAACTAGATAAGTTCATGGAGGATAGGTCCATCAACAGCTACTAGCCAGGATGGACAGGGATTCAAAACCATGCTTTCAAGTGTCCCTAGCCTCTCTTTGCCAGAAGCTGGGAATGGGTAACAGGGGATGGATAATTTGATAATCACAGTTCTGTTCATTCCCTCTGGGGCACCTGGCATTAGCCACTGTTGGAAGACAGGATACTAGGCTAGATGAACCGTTGGTCTGACCCAGTATTGCCATTCTTATGTGCTTATGATTATTCCATATGGAGGGTTCTAGCCACATGCAGGGCCAGGCCATGTTGAATGTTAAGCTATTTTTAGAATATTTGTGCTTCAAAAAAGTCCATTAAAACAGTTGTTTATATTTTTATACAATCACACAACTTTATAATAGCTTTAAAAATAATGTTTTTTTGCAGAGTAGATAAAGCCTTTCAAATTTAATACAAAAATGGATACATATTAACCTCTTATGTTAGCACTTTCCCCTTCCCCATCAGCAATTTATTTATTAGTCTGATTGGGTCAGATTAGTGTCTCAAAAAGAACAGGAGTACTTGTGACACCTTAGAGACTAACAAATTTATTTGAGCATGAGCTTTCGTGAGCTACAGTTCACTTCATCGGATGCATCAGTGATTTAAGATCTTAAATCCCTTTGAAAGTCAACAGGACTTGCCTCCAGAGTGATTTAGGTGCTTTTAAATTTTGTATTCCTTAATTTAGAGGTTTATCAGAAACCAAATTCTTTGACCCAGACAGGTGCAACAGGGGATGGGTCTCTTGATGATTTACCTGTTCTGTTCATTCCATCTGGGGCACCTGGCATTGGCCACTGTCGGAAAACAGGTTACTGGGCTAGATGGACGTTTGGTCTGACCCAGTATGGCCGTTCTCATGTTCTTATGACCAGATCCTACTGCCTAATCTGGACAGCTGCTGAGCTGTAGCTTAGATAAACCAGTGAGTCTATGCACTATGAATTTTTAAATGTGACCTGCAACAGGGGAAAAATATGTTTTTAGCTAATTATTTATGTTTGAATAAGAAAAAGCTGTAAAGGTTTTAATTTTATTTATTTTCTTTTATTTTCTTTTGTACAGTAGAAATTCCCATCTGATGTTCTCCAAGATGCTTTCAAAGGTGATGTTCAGAGAGGAAAGTATGGGTTTGCACCCATTTTCAGAAGTTTCCACTGACTTTGAATGCCTCAGTTTTGGGGTGTCTGACTTGTGACACCACAGGCCTGATTCTCAGGGAGTGTTGAATTGCCATAGATTTCGTTAGGAGTTGTAGCAGCTCAGCCTTTCTGAAACGAGGCCCAAGATGTTTCAGGGTAGGTATCCATAAATTAAGGAAAGCAGAGTCAGTAGCCTCTTGGGAAAACTTGGCCCACTGTTCTCCCCAAGTGCACAGAATTGAATATTTCAACACAATCCCCTTGGGTACCTCCCTAACAAACTTAACTGACCCCCAAGTGAATACAAGTCTTTTATATTCTCAGAAACTAAACCGGACCCAAAATGCTTTCTGAAAAATCTAATAAATCATTTACACATTAACAGCACCTCTGGATCAGCCTGAAAAGCAAATCCACATACATTAAAAAATAAAACAACTACATTATAATGAAGTTTGCTTTGTTAACCCATATGCAACCCCCAGGCAAATGTGAAACAGAGAAAAGCAAACACCACCCAGGCAGAAATCTAAATCCTTAGGTATGCTCCTCAAAGTTCGTATTCCCATTACTACAAATATGAGTCTTGATCTTGCAGACATTTCACTTCAAGCTTCTGAGTAATCATATTGATTTCAGTGGGAATAACATGTGCAGAAAGTTAAACAGGTGCATGTTTGCAAGAATGAAATTATAGCTCTGCAGGGCAACAACCAGCAGATATTGCGGCCTCAGCTCTGACCAGCATCCATGAGCATCCCATTAAAATTGCACACACTATCCTACTTTTTTAAATAAATCAACACCATACCAACTGCAAACCTACCTCCATTACAATTCATGAGTGCCTGTTTTGTTCATTCCCTCTGGGGCACTTGGCATTGGCCACTGCTGGAAGACAGGATACTGGGCTAGATGGACCTTTGATCTGACTCAGTTGTCTGGCGCAGTCTTATGTTCTCATGTAACTCCTTTACAGCTTCTGTAGACTGAGCTTATTGCACAAACTGGGCTCCCTGAAACCCTCCATATTCCCCCATCCACCAGCTCATTGTCTGCCACCCTCCCATCCGCCTGTATTTCAGGAACTTCCTGCAAAACCCCCCATCCCCTCCCTCATGGCTGGGGCTCTTCCCCATCCTCCTCATACCAGGGTCCCCCAAGCTCCCCCCTCCCAGGGGTTCTGTCTGCCCCCCCATCCCTTTCTCCCATAGCAGGGTCCCCAATTCCGCCCCCTCCTTCAGGCCAGCAGCTGCACGTGTACCCCCTTCCCACATGCCCTCCTTTCCTCGCATACCTTGGTCCCCCAATGTCCCCCCTGCTAATGGTTCTTTGTGCCCCATTCCCCACTCCTGCCATACCAGGGAGCCCCATTACCCTCCTCCCCCTCCCACCACCTGGGCTGTTTGCATGCTCCTAATCCCCCCAAGTTCCCTCCTTCCTTTCCACCCTTTTGTCATTCAGGGAATTGACATGTTAAAACTATAGCCAGAGGGGTCAGAGATGAGATGGTGTATTGTTATGCTGGAAGGTGATAACGTCTGCCATCAGCCAGAGAATTACAGAGGTGCTTGAAGCTCTGTGGCTGTGCTAACCAGGGAAAAGGGGGCTCCTTAGGTCCTCAGCTTTTCCCTTTCCAGTTTTTTCAGTTTTCACCAAAATTAATAATAGGGTTCTTCTGCCCATGGATGACTAGAACATTACCTGAACATTTGGAATTGATCAGCTGGGGAGTTCAAGTAGTGCCTGACAAGTTGGCCCAGTTAAAATATAAAAATGACACCTATGTGAAATATAATGTGTTACAATTACAGGTTTCAGAGTAACAGCCGTGTTAGTCTGTATTCGCAAAAAGAAAAGGAGTACTTGTGGCACCTTAGAGACTAACCAATTTATTAGAGCATAAGCTTTCGTGAGCTACAGCTCACTTCATCAGATGCATATCGTGGAAACTGCAGCAGACTTTATATATACACAGAGAATATGAACCAATACCTCCTCCCACCCCACTGTCCTGCTGGTAATAGCTTATCTAAAGTGATCATCAGGTGGGCCATTTCCAGCACAAATCCAGGTTTTCTCACCCTCCACCCCCCCACACAAATTCACTCTCCTGCTGGTGATAGCCCATCCAAAGTGACAACTCTTTACACAATGTGCATGACAATCAAGTTGGGCAATTTCCTGCACAAATCCAGGTTTTCTCACATCCCCCCCACCCCCATACACACACAAACTCACTCTCCTGCTGGTAATAGCTCATCCAAACTGACCACTCTTCAAGTTTAAATCCAAGTTAAACCTGAACATCTGGGGGAGGGGGGTAGGAAAAAACAAGAGGAAACAGGCTACCTTGCATAATGACTTAGCCACTCCAAGTCTCTATTTAAGCCTAAATTAATAGTATCCAATTTGCAAATTAATTCCAATTCAGCAGTTTCTCGCTGGAGTCTGGATTTGAAGTTTTTTTGTTTTAAGATAGCGACCTTCATGTCTGTGATTGCGTGACCAGAGAGATTGAAGTGTTCTCCGACTGGTTTATGAATGTTATAATTCTTGACATCTGATTTGTGTCCATTTATTCTTTTACATAGAGACTGTCCAGTTTGACCAATGTACATGGCAGAGGGGCATTGCTGGCACATGATGGCATATATCACATTGGTGGATGTGCAGGTGAACGAGCCTCTGATAGCGTGGCTGATGTTATTAGGCCCTGTGATGGTGTCCCCTGAATAGATATGTGGGCACAATTGGCAACGGGCTTTGTTGCAAGGATAAGTTCCTGGGTTAGTGGTTCTGTTGTGTGGTATGTGGTTGTTGGTGAGTATTTGCTTCAGGTTGCGGGGCTGTCTGTAGGCAAGGACTGGCCTGTCTCCCAAGATTTGTGAGAGTGTTGGGTCATCCTTTAGGATAGGTTGTAGATCCTTAATAATGCGTTGGAGGGGTTTTAGTTGGGGGCTGAAGGTGACGGCTAGTGGCGTTCTGTTATTTTCTTTGTTAGGCCTGTCCTGTAGTAGGTAACTTCTGGGAACTCTTCTGGCTCTATCAATCTGTTTCTTTACTTCTGCAGGTGGGTATTGTAGTTGTAAGAAAGCTTGACAGAGATCTTGTAGGTGTTTGTCTCTGTCTGAGGGGTTGGAGCAAATGCGGTTGTATCGCAGAGCTTGGCTGTAGACGATGGATCGTGTGGTGTGGTCAGGGTGAAAGCTGGAGGCATGCAGGTAGGAATAGCGGTCAGTAGGTTTCCGGTATAGGGTGGTGTTTATATGATCATTGTTTATTAGCACTGTAGTGTCCAGGAAGTGGATCTCTTGTGTGGACTGGACCAGGCTGAGGTTGGTGGTGGGATGGAAATTGTTGAAATCATGGTGGAATTCCTCAAGGGCTTCTTTTCCATGGGTCCAGATGATGAAGATGTCATCAATATAGCGCAAGTAGAGTAGGGGCTTTAGGGGACGAGAGCTGAGGAAGCGTTGTTCTAAATCAGCCATAAAAATGTTGGCATACTGTGGGGCCATGCGGGTACCCATAGCAGTGCCGCTGATCTGAAGGTATACATTGTCCCCAAATGTGAAGTAGTTATGGGTAAGGACAAAGTCACAAAGTTCAGCCACCAGGTTAGCCGTGACATTATCGGGGATAGTGTTCTTGACGGCTTGTAGTCCATCTTTGTGTGGAATGTTGGTGTAGAGGGCTTCTACATCCATAGTGGCCAGGATGGTGTTATCAGGAAGATCACCGATGGATTGAAGTTTCCTCAGGAAGTCAGTGGTGTCTCGAAGGTAGCTGGGAGTGCTGGTAGCGTAGGGCCTGAGGAGGGAGTCTACATAGCCAGACAATCCTGCTGTCAGGGTGCCAATGCCTGAGATGATGGGGCGCCCAGGATTAAAATTAGTATCTCAATCAGATGTAAAAATCTAAATGGATTGAAATGAAAAATCTGGAATAAAAATGTTTCAATATTATTAAAATGAAACAAAAACATTAAAATGAAACATTTTGACTTTTTCCATCAAAAATTAATGGAAATTGACACATTCCCAGAAAACATTTTGATTTTGACAAATCTGCATTTTTGATAGAAAACTGCTCCATTTAATTTTTTGGACTGATTATCAAGTACTAATTATCAAATACTAATATAAATTCTAATTTGCTTTATCCCTTTCCCCCCACTAATGAGCAAATATTTATATAAAATCCTCTCAGATTTTGCCTTGTTTTGACCTAATTATCAAATAGGATATACATTTCCCCTTTGATTTTGCTCCTTTCTCTCTCATTATGCTAAATATATTATGATAAAATTCCCTCACAGTTTTCAATTTTGTCTCTAATCATCCAATATTGATATAAAACTCTCTCCAATTTTTATTTTTCTAATCACCCTTTTGGAATGCAGCAGCTTCTCCTGGTTTTGAAGGAAACTGAGTCATTATCCCAGATGGGGAATGTGAGGGGTGTGTGATTAAATTCCCCCAGTGGGCACAGACATGGGGAACGAAGCCAGGGGTTGAACTCCCCAATGATCAACTTTCCCCCTCACATCTCAGAATCAAATTTTCCTCCCCTTTGCAGACTGCTTTATAGATAGAGCAGAATGAGGGGTTATAGGTGATCCTTCCACTGGGAGTTGTTCTGTTCCTGTCTGGGTCCCTATCCCAGTTCCCGGAGTTGCCACAAGTTCCCATTGCTTATAACAATCCCGCCGGATTAACCCCTCACATTCCCATCACTGCTTTAACCCCAAAGGGTCTCAAATACTTGTGACAGATGAATGGTATGGGACTTGCTCCCCTCCGTATTGAGATGCAGACAGCTCTGGAGAGGGAATGGGGTGACTGGCTGTTCTCTGTCAATGACAGGGCATGGCAGGCCCAAAAGAGAGGCCATGAAAAGTGAATGTCTGTGGCTGATGGGAACACTTTCTCATTTTCCGTTACTAATGTTCTATCTCCTCAGATTTTGTGTCATGTATCAAACACTTGTACCAAGCATTTTGATACTTGTATCAAACACTGATATAAAATCTCCTCATATGGTGCCACTTTCTATCTAATCCAACACTCTACTATGAATTTCAAATCCTCTCTGATTTCACCCATTTTCCCCTCTAGCTACTGAACATTGACCCCCGTAGATTTTGCCCCTTCTTTCTGCTGGTTTTTAATTATAAAATCTCAATTGATTTTCTATTTTCCATCTAATTTACAAGTAGTGCTATAAAACGTCCTCAGATTTTAGTGTTTTCCACATTTTTTTAATAGAAGCAATTTCTTATTTTGGAGGGAAACTCTTGTCCTGTGGCACCACCTGGTTGGGGGGCGGGGGGAGTTAAACTCCCCATTGATCAACTTTCCCTGCTTACATTAGAGAATCAAATTGTTTCCCTTTTACCTCCTAAAATCAACATGTTTCCTGATGAAAGCTACTGGCTCAATATTTAATAAACATCAAAGACAGGTGCTTCTCCATTTCAGCGTACGGTGTCTCCCAGCTGTTAACAAGGCAGCTGGTCAGACCCTAATGGATTGTTTTATTGTGGCTGAAAACCTCCATCACTTATAACAATCCTATATTCCTGTATATTAACCCCTCACGTTCTCATGACCACTTTCACCCTGAGAGATCCTAAAAGTTCAGGACAAATGGTCTCTGTGGGGGTTTTCATTCCCGCAGTGCTGAGCCATGGCTGCTTCTGGGAACATATTGGCTATTCTTTGCCAGCAACAGGGGATGGACATTTCTGGAATATTCTGGCTCTTCCATCCCCTCCTTATTCCTGTTAAAGTAGCATCATGTGGGGCTCCCTGTGTGAATGGCAAGCAGGTGGGAAATAATACTTTGTATTTATCTAAATGATATACAATCCTCTGATTGTTTTTGTTTCTCGTCCCCCTTTAAAACTGCAAGAACTTTTGGTTTTGGAGGGGAAATGTTTGCTCTAAGTCCTTACCTGAGTTTCCTCTCAGATTGAGAATCATTTGCCCACCTATGTCAATAACAATGGAGGAGGTTGCTGTCTGAGAGTTATTAAGAGAGCCCTGTGAGACTTAGGAGAGGTGCCAGGGTTTAAAAGGATCCCTACTGGAATCTAACTGGGATCAAAGAGATGGTCTAAATATGGTGGAATGTCTTCTAAAATATAAGTGAATTCTTACAACTTTTAGAGCTGAATAGTGGATACCAAATTCTCTCTTCGTTTGGGAGGAGAAGGACTTATCTGGTGAGCCAAAGATACCAGCCAAAAATTGAGACACCATCTTGCCACACCATGGTGGAAAGCAGGAGGGAGATGCAATTTCTGAAATCTTTCATCCTTCAGAATTTGCATCCCTCAGACCAGAGCTGAGGAAAGGTGGGGGCTGCACTATGTGAAGGGTGTCACAAATGCCTTAGAAATTGCATCCCCCACCCTCTCCCTTGCCTTGACCCATGGCAAACAATTTCTGATGGATTAGAGTGAAAGGAGCTGAAATTATTCCATGCACTTACAACCAGAGTTACCCTTTCCTTAGGGCTGTAGTGTTTGGAGTGGTGTTCCATGCAGGTGCAGATGTCTGCCCAGACAGTGACAGGATTGGAGATCCTGGCTAGGGCAGAGAAATCTTTGAGTGGATCAGACTAGTTCCAGTTGTTCCTGTTCTGATCCCTGTTGTAAAACATGTAGCTGTGTGTTCTCCTCACCTGGCAATTCCTGGTTTCAGTCACAGCCCTTTACATCTTTTGTGTAAACCTTTTTAATTTAGATGGGTTGGTATTATCCATAGTATCTTAAAGTATGACCTGTGCTAATGGTTTGCACTGCCTAAGGCCTACAGCAGTGGCTCTCAGCCTTTCCAAATCACTGTACTCCTTTCAGGAGTCTGATTTGTCTTGTGTACCCCCATGTTTTACCTCATTTAAAAACTACTTGCTTACACAATCAGACATAAAAGTACAAAAGAGTCACAGCACACAATTACTGAAAAATTGCTTACATTCTCATTTTTACCATAACTCAGTTGGAATTAGGGCTGTCAGTCGCAGTAAACTCAAGCAATTAACTTGAAACAAATTAACTCTACTAAAAAATTAGTCATGATTAATTGCAGTTTTAATTGTACTGTTAAACAATAGAATACTAATTTTAATTATAAATATTTTTGGATGTTTTTCTACATTTTCAAATATATTGATTTCAATTACAACAATACAAAGAGTACAGCACTTTATATTATTTTTATTACAAATATTTGCACTATAAAAAACAAACAAAAGAAATAGTGTTTTTCAGTTCACCTCATACAAGTACTGAAGTGCAACCTCTTATCATGAAAGTGCAACTTACAACTAAAGAATTATTTTTCTACATAACTGCACACAAAAAAAACAACAATGTAAAACTTTAGAGCCTGCAAGTCCACTCAGTCCTACTTCTTGTTCAGCCTATCACCAAGACAAACAAGTTTGTTTACATTTATGTGAGATAATGCTGCCTGCTACTTCTTTACGATGTCCTCTGAAAGTGAGAAAAGGTATTCGTGCGACACTTTTTTAGCCAGCATTGCAACGTATTTACATGCCAGATATTCTAAACATTTGTATGCCCCTTCATACTTTGACTTGTATATAGCACTCTTTCATTTATTTTTTACTGTGCAAATATTTGTAATAAAAAATATAAAGTGGGCACTCTACACTTTGTATTCTGCATTGTAATTTAAATCAGTATTCTTTTGAAAATGTAGAAAAACATCTAAAAATATTTATAATAAATTTAAATTGGTATTCTGTTATTGTTTAACAGTGCAATTAAAACTGTGATTAATTGCAATTAATTGTTTTAAATCACAATTAATCTTTTGACAGCCCTACTAAGTATGTGAATTATTTAGTAATTTCCCATAATTGTACAGCAAGTAGTTAGACTTAATGTTTTTAATTAGTAACTTATCAGTTACTAAGTTTTTAATTACAAAAAATACTGTTACTCACTAGAACAGGGCTTGGGTGACTGGGCAGCCTACTGGTTACATAAGAACATAAGAACCGCGATATTGGGGTCAGACCAAAGGTCCATCTAGCCCAGTATTCGTCTTTCAACAGTGGCCAATGCCAGGTGCCCCAGAGGGAATGAACAGAACAGGTGATCATCAAGTGATCCATCCTCTGCCGCTCATTCCCAGCTTCTGGAAAACAGAGGTTAGGAACACCATCCCTGCCCATCCTGGCTAATAGCCATTGATGGACCTACCCTCCATGAACTTATCTAGTTCTTTTTTGAACCCTGTTATAGTCTTGGCCTTCTCAACATCCTCTGGCAAGGAGTTCCACAGGTTGACTGTGCATTTTGTGAAAAAATACTTCCTTTTGTTTGTTTTAAATCTGCTGCCTATCAATTTCATTTGGTGACCCCTAGTTCTTGTGTTATGAGAAGGAGTAAACAACACTTCCTTATCTACTTTCTCCACACCAGTCATGATTTTATAGACCTCGATCATGTCCCCCCTTAGTCATCTCTTTTCCAAGATGAAAAGTCACAGTCTTATTAATCACGCCTCATATGGAAGCTGTTCCATACTCGTAATAGTTTTTGTTGGTCTTTTCTGAACCTTTTCCAATTCCAGTATGTCTTTTTTGAGATGGGGCAACCACATCTGCACGCAGTATTCAAGATGCAGGTGTACCATGCATTTATATAGAGGCAATATGATCTTTTCTGTCTTATTATGGAGGGATAGCTCAGTGGTTTGAGCATTGGCCTGCTAAACCCAGGGTTGTGAGTTCAATCCTTGAGGGGGCCATTTAGGGATCTGGGGCAAAAATTGGGGATTGGTCCTGCTTCAAGCAGGGGGTTGGGCTAGATGACCTCCTGAGGTCCCTTCCAACCCTGATATTCTATGATTCTGTGATTATCTATCCCTTTCTTAATGATTCCCAACATTCTGTTTGCTTTTTTGACTGCCGCTGCACATTGTGGATAGTTCTCTGAAAACATCCACTCAATGACTCCAAGATCTCTCTCTTGAGTGGTAATGGCTAACTTAGACCCCATCATTTTATATGTATAGTTGAGATAATGTTTTCCAGTGTGCATTACTTTGCATTTATTAACATTGAATTTCATCTGCCATTTTGTTGCCCAGTCACCCAGTTTTGTGAGATCCCTTTGGAGCTCTTCACAGTCTGCTTTGGACTTAACTATCTTGAGTAGTTTTGTATCATCTGCAAATTTTGACACCTCACTGTTAACCCCTTTTTCCAGATCATTTATGAATGCGTTGAACAGTACTGGTCCCAGTACAGACCCCTGGGGGACACCACTATTTACTGCTCTCCATTCTGAAAACTGATGGTTTATTCCTACCCTTTGTTTCCTCTCTTTTAACAAGTTACCAGTCCATGAGAGAACCTTCCCTCTTATCCCATGACAGCTTAGTTTGCTTAAGAGCCTTTGATGAGGGACCTTGTCAAAGGCTTTCTGAAATCTAAATACACTATACCCACTATATCTCAGCCCCCTGCTGGCTGAGTAGCCTCAGCCTTTAAGCTTGGCTGGAGGATAGAGGGATCCAGGCCCTCCATCTTCACCAGGTCCCAGCCCAGAGCCCTGTATGTCAAACCCTGAACAGTGACCAGTCATAGAATCACAGAAATATAGGGCTGGAAGGGATCTTGAGAGGTCATCTACTCCAGCCCCCTGTGCCGAGGCAGGCCCAAGTATACGTTACTGTTCCTGACAGGTGTTCTCAACCTGTTCTTAAAAACCTCTGGTGATGGGGATTCCACAACCTCACCAGGTAACCTCTTTCAGAATTTAACTATCCTTATAGTTTAGCAAGGTTTTCCTAATATCTAATCTCAATCTCCCTTGCTGCAGATTAAGCCCATTACTTCTTGTCCTACCTTCAGTGGACATGGAGAACTGATCACTGTCCTTTTTATAACAACAGTTAACATATTTGAAGACTGTTATCAGGTCCCCCCTCAGTCTTCTTTTCTCATGTCTAAACATGCCCAGGTTATTTAACCTTTCTTCATAGGTCAGGTTTTCTGAACCTTTTATCATTTGTTTTGCTCTTCTCTGGTCTCTTTTCAGTTTGTCCACATCTTTCTTAAGAGTGTGACGCTAAAAACTGGACACGGTACTCCAGCTGAGGCCTCACGGGTGCAGAGGAGAGTGGAACAGTTAGCTCCGGTGTCTTACATACGACACTCGTGTTCATTCACCCAAGAATGATACTAGTCTTTTTCACAACGGCTTCACATTGTTGCAGCCTGTTCAGCTTGGGATCCACTATAGCTCCTGTATGCTTTTCTTCAGTACTAATGCCTGGCCAGGTATTCCCCCTTTTGTATTTGCTCATTTGATTTTTCCTTTCTAAGAGTACTATGGTGCATTTGTCTTTATTTAATTTCATCTTGTTGATTTCACACCAATTCTGCAATTTATCGAGGTCATTTTGAATTCTAATTCTGGCCTCCAAAGTGCTTTCAACCCCTCCCAGCTTGGTTTCATCTGCAGTTTTTATAAGCATAGTGTCCACGTCATTAGCCAAGTCGTTAATGAAAATATTAAATAGTATTCGACTTAGGCCCCGTGAGACCCTTCCGGATACTTCTAATGTTATGAAGTAAAAAATTATTTCTCTCTGTGGCTACCCAGCTCTTGAGGAAGGAGGCTGGAGAACCAACAGCACTGGGAACTCAAGGCTGAATTCATTTGTTAGTGCAGAGTGTTTTCGACAGTGTTAGATACCTGACTGGGCACTGACAATGGGATAACAACAGGGAGAAAGCAATAGGTCTGAGTGGGAAGGGAGAGGAATTACTGGGAGGTTAGTCTATCCCAGGGATCACAGGATGGAAAAGTGCCACTGAAAAGCATAATGCAGTTGAGATTGGAGCAGAGATGTCTGTGAGTGAGCTGGTGGGACTGTGGCGGGGGCAGCAGGTTCTGAGAGGGGGACTCTGGCTGTGTCAGGGACTGGTGACCTGGTGACCTCGAGGAGGTGGCTGTGTATTTTACCGAGGGGCAGGGGGTTCTGCTGGATCCTGTTAGAGAGCCCTCCACAGGGACATCATAGACTCGCAGAATATCAGGATTGGAAGGGACCTCAGGAGGTCATCTAGTCATGCAGGAGAATTAGGAGACTGTGACCTCGCAGAGTAAGTATCCCTGTCTCCTTGGGTGTTAGGATCTGGGTGGGCTCTGCAGGTCACCTTCAGCTCCAGGATCCTACAGCCCCTGCCCCTTAGATATCTGGGGCGATCAGCACTTGCGGGTCCTAGGCCCTGTGTGAGAGAGAGGGTCACCTCTACACCTCATCCCACTGGGACGGAAACTCAGGACTCAGTGTTAATCTGGACATCCCCAGGGTTTCAAAAGAGAGTGACTCCCTGTGTCCCCTGTCTGGGGCTGGTTCCATTTAGGGGTGGTGGAAGCTTCCTAAAAGTGGGGGGGGGGGCAATGGTGCCCGAACTGTGGCCCCGCCCCCACCCTCCATGCCCCAGAGATCCCACCCTAGCACCACCTTTTCTCCCGAGGTTCCGCTTCTGTGACACCGTCCCCCACTCGCTCTTCTCTGCACCCTGCCCCTGCTCACTCACCCTTTCAGCCAGTAAGAAGTGGGAGGGTCATGCCCCCCCCATACTCTGGTGCCTCTGGTTCCATCCCTGGGGTCGCTGGCCCTCTGCGGTGTTGTGACAAGCAGCTTATTATCTGCTCTCAGATAATAAGCTGCTGGGGATCCATGAGTTTACCCCAGGAGACACACGGCACCTCTCCCTGCAGGCACTAGGCTCTCCCACGGGGTCTCATGAACATGTTCCCCATCTGTGAGGATCAGATGTCCTCCCTGCAGAGAAAGGGGCTGGGTGTGACATTATGGGTTGATCTCTTGTGGGAAATGCTGAATGGCGACCTAGCCCACTGATCTCACCCGTTTCCTTCTGATGAGCAGAATCCCTAAGCCCCAAATCAGACCCCATCTGCCACATGGACCAAGAGGAAGAGCCCTGTGTCCTGGACTCTGAGGATTCTTCAGAAAAGAAGACCCCGAGAGGCCCTCAGGCAGGTAAGAGAGCTTAGAAACACTGAAAGGAGTTTCAGTGCAGAGAGCACAATGGGAAGGCCCCTTCTCTCTCCTCCCATGGAAAGGTTGGCAGGAAACAGAAAAACTCAGCAGCTCTGCAGCCAAGTGTCAATTGGGACTTCTCTTCCTCTGCATGGGGTTTGATGAACCTCTCGGTCTAGCAATCAGTTTACAGGTCAGCTTCTGCCGTCTCCCAGGCAGACACTTGAGAGCTGAACATTACTGATATTTGCGGGGAATCAACAGCTCTATCGTTCCCTCCAGCCATCCCTAGACAGGACTCTGACACAATTTCTCCTCCGATGCTCAGTGAGGGGCGAGCTGTCCCTGAGGCCTTCCCTCTTGTATGGAATCACCAATGGATAGTGAGGGTTGAGTTTGCCCGGAGGTTTTTCCTGCACTTGAGCAGATGTACGGTTTCTCTCCTGTGTGGGTTTTCTTGTGTTTAGTGAGGGTCATGCTGGTCCTGAAGCGGTTTTTGTACTCTCACCCGTGTGTATTCTCTGGTGGACAATGAGGCTTTTCCTGCAGCAAGGGCACTGGTGGGGTTTCTCCTGTGTGGATTCGGTTGGGTCTGAAGAGGGCTGACCTACTGCTGAAGTTTTTCCCACATTCAACACAAGATTTTCACCTTCCTCGTCTGTGGTGTTTGCTGTCCTGGTGTGTGTCACCTTTCCCCTTAGGAGAGAACTGACCCCATCTGTTCCCTGACTGCTTTTTTTTTTTTTTTCTCTGACCTGCGCTGGCTCTCACAGACTTTGCCCTTCACCTGCTCAAGACTCTTGGAAACTTTCCCTTTGGATCTCTGTGGTGTAACTAGAGAATTCTCCTCCTCATTCCCTGACTTGTCATCTGTTTGAATGAAAGGGACAAACCAGACATGTCAGTCCCTGTGCTAGGGAGAAAGGAAACCTCAGAGAGGGGAAGAGTAAAAGGGGATTCAGAGGGTGAAAACTAGGAGAACTGTTTGGGAGACTAAAATATGAAGAGTTGAATCCTTCAAACTGTGAGTGCTGCGTGACCTCCCCTCAGAGCTGATCAGTGCCCCATCAACACCCTCGCTGCCCAGCCACTGGGGAAACAACACGGGCCTGGCATGGAACCTAACCGTCAGGGACAGGGACTCTGTTGGGCCGCAAGAAGCCAATTCCAGAATCGGAGCCCTCCATTGCTGAGCACGCCCTGCAGGGAGTCCCCTTCCTAGGTACATAGAATCATAGAATATCAGGGTTGGAAGGGACCCCAGAAGGTCATCTAGTCCAACCCCCTGCTCGAAGCAGGACCAATTCCCAGTTAAATCATCCCAGCCAGAGCTTTGTCAAGCCTGACCTTAAAAACCTCTAAGGAAGGAGATTCTACCACCTCCCCAGGTAACGCATTCCAGTGTTTCACCACCCTCTTAGTGAAAAAGTTTTTCCTAATATCCAATCTAAACCTCCCCCACTGCAACTTGAGACCATTACTCCTCGTTCTGTCATCTGCTACCATTGAGAACAGTCTAGAGCCATCCTCTTTGGAACCCTCTTTCAGGTAGTTGAAAGCAGCTATCAAATCCCCCCTCATTCTTCTCTTCCGCAGGCTAAACAATCCCAGCTCCCTCAGCCTCTCCTCATAAGTCATGTGTTCCAGTCCCCTAATCATTTTTGTTGCCCTTCACTGGACTCTCTCCAATTTATCCACATCCTTCTTGAAGTGTGGGGCCCAAAACTGGACACAGTACTCCAGATGAGGCCTCACCAATGTCGAATAGAGGGGAACGATCACATCCCTCGATCTGCTCGCTATGCCCCTACTTATACATCCCAAAATGCCAGTGGCCTTCTTGGCAACAAGGGCACACTGCCTACATATCTACATCTAGTAGATATGAGCTCTGTTGTCTCAGCTGGCGCAATGGCATGTGAAGAGAGAAGGAGCTCTGAGGAAAGCAGGACCCAAACCATTCAGGGCCTTAGAGATTAACCTGTCACTTGAATTGCCCCAGGAATCAGCTCCTAGCCAGGGCCATTGCTGGGGTGCAGGAATAATGTACTAGCAACAGGGCATCTGGCTGGGCTGCTGCCTTGTGTCCTAGTAGTGGTCCCCGTGGACAGGTCCATGCAGAGTGCAGTGTCATGACCCTCTCAGCAGGGGGACCTCAGAGGTCCAGATCCCTGCTGGGTTATCTTTATGGTAACCACCTGCTGGGCTCTGTGCTGTTTGCTCCTGCTGGCACCACAATACAAGGTGAGCTCAGGCCGAGCAAAAAGGGAGCAGCTGGAAATGACAGCAGAGGTACAGGCAGGGCTTCCAAGGAGAGGCCCAGGAGCTGGGATCTGAGGTGGGGGAAAAAAAACAGGGGAGAGGAAGGAGGTTGCAGCTGCCAAGGCAGGCCGTGGAGGAGAAGTGTTTGAGCCCCCGGGCTGGGAGGGAAGGCAGGCTGCTGAGATTCCCAGGCAAGCACTGGCAGCACATGAGGTAGAAAGGCAGAGAGGAGTTGGGTGTGCATCCCAGAGGCGATGTTGCTGCAGCCCAGGCCCCTCTCTCAAATCAGCGTGAATGGCAGGGTCTCTCAGTGAAAAACAAAACACAGAGGATTCCAGACAGCGTCTGTATGTGCAGGTTTTATTTACCAAAATAGAAATAAAGAGGTGCAACAGAGAGATAGTTCAGGGAGAAGGAATAACTAGTGCAGATGGGGTGAAACGTTACCTGAAATGGGCAACGGGCATCAAAGAATCAATCCCATTCCCCAGTGAGCAGAGTGGCCTCACAGCGGGACCCCTCACTGAGCGCTACTCCACTCGTTTAGGAAGGACAAAGATCTGGACTGTCAGTGACCCATACTAGTCACTCTAATTTTAGACATTCTGAAGAATTGGAATAATTACTGTTAAATACCCCATGATTTCCCCAGAGATAAATATAAGTCACACATTCCTTTCCCAACACCCACTCATCCACTTCTTGTTGCAAACCCCAAATACACATAGGAAATGACTGGTCTCTAATTTCTGTCGAAGATGTCCAGTGAGGAACCCCCCCCGCCCTGTAATTCTTGAGTTACCAGGGTGCTCTGAGGTCATTTTAACCCAACATCAGAAATTGACCCTTAGGGGCTGCGACTCTGCACTGACCGACTGAAGTGCCCGAGTGCTGGTCTCAGAGCTGCTGGTGGCTCACGGGGCAGGAAGTTCATTGCAGACAGTAACCATGATCCTGGTACACAAAACCTTGTTCCTTTCCTTCGAGCTGGTGTTCCTCTTTGCAGCAATGAGCTCTGGCCAACTAGTGCAGAGTTGTCCAGTCTCAGCACTTGATCACTTGCTAATTCAGTCACCTGCAACCCGTTCCCTGCCCATTCTTCCTCTCGTAGTCCCCCGAACATTTGATCTCCCTGGTTTTCTCCCAAAGTCTGCAAGGGAAGGGCCTCTGGGGCACCCACCCCACATGAACGCCAGTAAGTGGGGGAGGCACAGCCTACGTCCCAGAGGATGGTGCAGAGACAGGTCTCTGCCCTGAGAAAGGTGGCTTAGCTCAAGAAATTGGTTACTGGAAAGGGATTTGAGTCCAGGGAGATGAGTGTCGAGGGGAGTTGGGTTCTTCTTTCCCTGATCACCACCTGGCTGGCAAGTGGCAGAGGGGCCTGGCAGCACAGCAATGAGGAAAAACTGATTGGGGCTTCTCCGCTGCCTGTGGTTTGCTACAGGAGGCAGAGCCAGAGATTCACTGAGCAGCCTGGAGGCACCTGCAGCTGCCCCCTGATCCCAGCGATAGGCAGCTGGATACTCAAGGAATTGGGAAATGCAGCATTCACTCCACCCCAGCCAGGTAATTTACAGCGTCTGTCCATCAGGTGGAGTTTCTGGTGTCTAATAAGGTGTGGGCTCTGATTGAAGCTTTTCTCGCATTCATCGCACTTGTATGGTCTCTCTCCCGTGTGGATCCGCTCATGTACAACCAGGTGCGAGCTCCGACCGAAGCCTTTCCCGCAGTCGGGGCATTTAAAGGGTCTCTCCCCTGTGTGGGTTCTCTGGTGTCTAATGAGGTGCGAGATGCAACTGAAGATTTTCCCGCAGTCTATGCATATTTTCTGCGTCTCTCCGGTCTGCTGAACTGTGGTTTTGTGAACGTCTCTGGAACCACCCTCATGGGAAGTGGATTTACTTTGTCCCTTCCCCGAGTCCTTTTCCTTTTGCCTCTTTGATCCATTCTGACTCCCACCAATTTCTCCCTGTGCAGGAACATTTCCTGCGGATCCTCCCAATACCTTCCCACACAATTTCACTTGCGCAGGCCCTTCCTGCTGAGGATTCTCCTCCTCATTCTTACACGACATCTCGTCACCTGCTGGGATAAGGAGAGAATCCAGACCGGAGTCAGTCCCTGTGCCGGGGGAAAGCAAAACTCAGAAACAAACCAAAATAGCTATTGGGGAAATTGAAATATTAGGGTGCAAATCCCCCTAAACCCTTCCCCCGCTAAGGGAAGAGTGAACCGACTCCACTCTCATATCCCAGGTGAACACTCCAGGGGAAGGAACTACTGCCAGGTGTCAGTTAGAAGGGTGGGAATGACAGCGGACGACTTGCTGGCTAGCCTCCTGATCTGGTTCCTAATGAGGCAAAACTGGAGAAGTTCAGAGGGCCTAAGTGGGAATCCCAGCTGTTTCCTTCGCAGATGGACAGTTTACATGTCAGTTGAACCAAATCCTCACCTGTGCAGGCACCTCTCCGGATCCCCCTTTCCTCCGAGCCCTGGAGATCTGGGACCCATGTCTCTTCCCCTTGTTCCAGCTGACAGATCAAGTCAGGTCTGGACATCAGAAATCCTGCTCCAGGGAAAATTAACCTTGTAAGAGGAGGGTGAATTACACATTTGGGTAACAAAGGTTCAAATGTAACGTTCTAGCGCAGTTAAAACAGTATAATTCCAGAGCCATCTGTTCAAAGCCGCAGGACACTGCTAACAAATACAGTCTAATATTCAGAGGAGGTTCCTTTTTAATAGCCCACCAACCAGGAATCCCCTCTAGGGTCTCCCTCCACTGCTACCCAGCCTTCCCCCATATCCATATGGGCTGGGGAAGCGTAATTAACAGACTTTTGGGCTCCTGCAAACTATGATTGGTTATTGCAATTATTCTGAGCCATGAGCAATTAGTGAGGGACCCGAATTGAAAGGGTGCAGGGCTCTAACAGAGCATGTCCGGCCGCCAGCCCCACCTCTTGTACCAAAGCGCCCCTCACAGCCTGCAATCATGGCTCTATGGCACGAGGGGGGGGGGGCACCCAAGATTATCTATTGCTGTAAACAAAGCCAGTGAGAGACTCCTCAAAAGAGGTTCCTAAAAGACAAGAGAGGGCAGCTCTGTGTCCCAGAGAGCAGAGACTCCACCCACGATCCCCTTCTCACTGACAGTGAGGGCCCTGGGGAGAGTCAGAGGGAAGCTGGGACCAGTGTGCACAAGCGAGCAGGATTCAGTGCCTTAAGGGGTGGGAGGGAGCAGCGGTGTCACTGAATGCAGCAGTTCCGGGGTAAGAAGAGGTCAGGCAAGAACGCTGGAGTAGGTAGGGAACCTGGTGAGTCAGAAGGAGTATTAAAATCCGGCAGGGTGCGGAGAAGGCCTGGGAGTTAGTGTGCACTGTAATTATAGCTGCTAAATCCTCGGTTAATGACTTGGATTGCTGTAGTACCTAGAGACCTCAGCAAGGCCCAGGGCCCCTTTATGCTTGGCACTGCACAGACAAAGACAGTCCTGCCCTAGAGAATGTAAAGTCCAGGTAGAAAGGGAGCTGTGGGGCTGATCCCACTGAAATCTAAGGGACCGAGAAGAACTGTGAGCAGAGGTCAATTCAGGCAATGCAAAGTTCAAATTTCAACACACCTAGGAGACAGGAATCCTTACCCAGTGAGGTCACGTTCTCATAGTTCTCCTGCATGACATCCCTGTAGAGGGCTCGCTGACCCAGGTCCAGCAGAGCCCATTCCCCCTCAGAGAAATACACAGCCACCTCCTCGAAGGTCACCGGCATCTGTATCAACAACAAGAGACCCCCACTCACAACCTGCTGCCCCAGCCAGAGTCCCACCAGCTCAGTCACAGGTAGAGCTGGAAAAATCCACCTCGGCCCCAGAGAGCAGAGCCCTTTCCCTGCCAAGCAAGAGGCACAGCTGCAGAATTAAAGCTCTCGTTTCAGAGGGAAGCGAAGCTCCCAGCCTGTCCGGCTGAGAGGAGGATTATGAAGGGGGGTCGGATGCTGCCGTGTTTCCGCCCAGGAGACAGCCGGCTTTGGCCCCTCTGCGCTGCTCAGAGCTTCCCTAGTAGCAGCAGAAAGCTAAAGAGAACTTTGTTCGTTGCAGAGTTGTTCTGCAGAGCCTGAGAAACTCACTAGCATCATTTGAATTTCTACCTGTGCCTGCTACTGGTCCAATAGATCAGATTTCTATCTGTGCCTGCTATTGCAACCCGCTGGGCCAATACATTAGATACACTCCTCTGGCAGCTGGCCCTCAAAAATGCAATAGGCTACTGCCCTCAAAAGCTAATGGAGTTACTTTAGCTCAAGCGGCAGAGATCTGCATGTGGTGTGGGAGTTTACCAGGTCCACCACACAGACACACACCGTAGCAAGAGACGGATATGAAAATGGAATTAAAACCTTGCTCAAGGAGCCACACAAGCACCGTGGCATACATGGGAACATCCGGCACTGCCCTCACCAGTGCAACAGGGTTCCCGAAAACAGACAGGGCTTCAGGGAGCCAGGGCATCATGACGATGAATGCTCTTCCCAGCCAGTCTGGAAGATAAGAAATGATTTGGCCTGTGTCCCCAGATGCTGCTGTGCTGCTTTTCCCAGTCTGCCAACAGGCAGCTCCAGAGTAATTGCTGCTGGCCAGTTCCAGGCTGCCCTTCAGAGCTGTGAGCATCTGAGAAACGCATCAGAAACGCTCTGCTGTTGCTGCTGCCCACTGTGAAACTCCAAGCAGGAGCAGAAGCTACACGAGAGTTATTCATGGGGGAAGGGGGGAGGGAGAAACACCCCAGAACTGAAAGGGAAGGGATTGGATAGCAGAGTTCCCCATGCAGACTGCTTCAGACCTCATCGTGTGGCTACTAGACAAGAGACAGATCCTGGAAATGGAGCCCATGAGTACTGTCCATGGACAGCTTCCCAGGAGGAATTCCAGCAGCTGAACATCGGAAGAAGGGTTGGTTGCCCCCTTTCCTCTTTGTATCAACCTCTGGCTAGGAAGCTCAGGGCTGTGGCTAGCAGGAGTCAGATACGTTCTTCAGTGCCTGGACACGCAGCTTGATTCCTGGTCCACAGACGGGGGAATTCCCCCTGTTCTCTAGAGTCCCAGCAGGTTTGTCACACTCTATCCCCACCTCCCACTCCCAGCTCCTGTGTATGCCCTGCTCCCTCCCCATCCAGCACAAACCCTGCAGCAGCTCCCTGAAAAATCCCCTACCTGAATACGCTGTGCTAAAGCCATTTCGTTTCTGGGATGACGTGGCTGGACTGGACGGATGTTATTCTGCAGCCTGCCAGGGAGAGAGGTGATTGGGGAGGCGTCAGAGTGGGTTTTAGTCCACTTCACACCTTGACTCCCCCCAGGTTTGTCTCCTGCACACAGAGGTTCTGACTCTGCAAAGCTGGGAAAGTCCATAGTCACTTTATTACAGCACAGACCCGGCCCCTCCTAGCAGGACTGAGACATCTTTAAACCTCCCAGTATCCAAGTCTGTGAACCAAATGCTAGAAATGAGCCGAATCAAAGGAGATGCTTGTTTTGGAGGATTCCTGAGGGCACCGTGTTCCCTCAGCAGGCAGGGGGCGCAGGCAGAGGCAAGAACTGCTTTTTCCTCTCTCCTTGTCCCCAGGAAAGTCAGTCTGCCCGGGGTGCTGCAGTGAATGGAGCTGGGCAGGTTTGGGAGCTGGGAGTCTCCCTCTCCATTTATTGCTCCTGCTGCCCCTTCCCATCACGCCCCCCCCACAGAGCTCAGATTTTACACCCAGCTGGAAACGATGCCATTATGCCCATGGTTTTTGCTTCTCTTTCAAAACACCATGCCAAGGAAGGCGTGAATTCTGGCCTGTGAGTTCTTGCAACAATTTCTGGTTTTTTAGCCTTGCGAAACTGCCAGCCTGGACGAAGGCAAGGGACAGATGGGGAGGCAGCTTTTGAAGGATGAAAGGGAAATCTTACAGAAATTGCATCCTATGGTTTCCAAAAATATCCAATCTTGATTTAAAAATTAGTAATTTTTTCCACTGGTTAATAATCCTCAGTGTTAAACCATTGCACCTTATTTCTTGTCTGCATTTGGCTTCAACTTCCAGACAGAACTTGTTTATGCCTTTGTTCGCCAGAATGAAGAGCCCTCCTGTATCACATTTCTGTTGTCCACGTAGGTACCTATAGACTATGAGTAAGACACCCCTTAAACTTCCCTTTGCAAAGCAAAATCAACCCCAGAAGCTCACTCTGTCCCTGTACAGCTTGTTTTCCAGTCCTTTAATCATTGTCTGAACACAATAGTGTGCAGCAATGGTCGTGCCACAGCCAAATACAGAGGTAACATAACTTCCCTATTCTTCCTGGATATTCCCGTTTGTGCATCCAAGGATCACATCAGCCCTTTTGGCCACAGCTTTGCCCTGGGAGCTCAGGTTCAGCTGATTATCCACCAGTCCCACAAGTCTTTTTTCAGAGTCCCTGCTTCCCACGAGAAGGAAGGGGTAATAGGCGTCTATATAAGACAAGGCCCCAAATATTGGGACTGTCCCTATAAAATTGGGAGCTCAGGTCACCCTAGATAGAGTAGGCTGTTCTGTACGTAGTTCTGTGTATATCTGTATAGGTGTTAACTACTTACATGAAACAATCCCTTCCACCTTGTATTTAGCTGTGATGCTCTGAGTTCATTCCCAACCCTGAAGAAGAGCTTCTGGTGATCCCGAAAGCTTGTCTCTCTCTCTCTCTCACCCCCGCCTTGGCTGCACAAATATTTCTCCAGGAGCCTCTTGTCCCACAGACATCTAGAGCCGTGAGAGTCACTTTGCGCAGATGACAAATGCGGTGGAGGGGGGGGTGGTTTCGGGGGCCCTGAGCCTTCCCAGGGATCTAACCCATTCGTTACAGGGAAGGGGATTGGTGTGGAAATGTTCATACAAACACACCCAGGCCAAGTCACTTTAGGCCTGACACGTTTGACTCAGCGAACCTATCCCTCTCTGCACTGGGATCCTGGGGAGATTTACCCACCCCTGCAGAGAGAAGTGGCCCCTCCTGGCTTGTCTAAGGGGCTAGATTATTAAAATACAGAACCCCCAAGGCTCCCCCTCTCCCTGGTATTTCTCTCACCCAGCAGCTTCCCAGGGGCTGCTAGATCTGAGCCTCCCTGGGCTGTTTGCGCAGTCACTTTCCTGCCCGGCCCCAGCCCTTTCCCCGGGTCTCTCCCCTCACCTGCAGGCTCCGGCTCCGGGGCTGGTGTCGGCGGAGGCCGGGGCTGCCCCAGGGGCTGGTTCCAGCCCCCGCAGAAAGTCCGCCCGGCTGGGCCCAGAGCGGCGTTAATGCAGGGCTCTCCTCGCACAGAGCCCTTTGCAGCAGTTGCTCAGCCCCGGCTCACAGTCACAACAAGGGAAGGAAGCAGCAGCAACAACTGACCTAGGAAGTTCAGCAGAGACAGAAAGCAAGAAATTGAGTCCAGCTTCCCCTCTTTTAACCGTGGGCCCTCTGGTGGTAGCAACGAACAAAACGAACCAGAGCGAGAGGTGTCAAGCCTCCAGCATTGCCCTAGAGTCTCCCCTCAGGACCTGAAGAGTCATCATTCAGTAAAGATTATGTCATGTGATTAAACCTCCTGGAATAGTCCAACCAAAAGGGCAGCCCTAAACAAGACAGAGACAGGCACAGAACTGGTCTACACGCAGAAATCGCACTGACTTAACTCTCAGGGCTTGTCTAGAGGGGAAATTAACGCCAGTTAGCTACAGGTGTGAATTTAAAGCACATTAAACCCCTTTATGACTATGGTCATTCACAGAGAAGGATGCTATATTTACTTCTTGTGCAGACAAGTTCTACATTGATTTCCAAATAGGTTTAGGCCAGGGCTTGTCTCTATGGGGAAGCTTTGCATAGATTCATCCATTACATGGCCAGGAGGGACAATTGTGATTACCTATTCCCACCTCCTCTATAACACAAGCCATAGAACTTCCTTGAATTAATTCCTGCTTGAACTAGTTCATATGGTTCCCAAAAATATCCAATCTTGATTTAAAAATTAGTAACTTTTTCCACTGGTTAATAATCCTTAGTGTTAAACAATTGCACCTTATTTCTTGTCTGCATTTGGCTTCAACTTCCAGACATTAGAACTTGCTTATGCCTTTGTTCGCCAGAATGAAGAGCCCTCCTGTATCACATTTCTGTTGTCCACGTAGGTACCTATAGACTATAAGCAAGACACCCCTTAACCTTCCCTTTGCAAAGTAAAATCGACCCCACGAGCTCACTCTGTACCTGTAGTTTGTTTTCCAGTCCTCTAATCATTGTCTGAACACAATAGTGTGCAGCAATGGTCATGCCACAGCCAAATATAGAGGTAACATAACCTCCCTATTCTTCCTGGATATTCCCATTTATGCATCCAATGATCACATTAGCTCTTTTGCCCACAGCATTGCCCTGGGAACAAAGGTTTAGCTGTTTGTCCACCAGTCCCACAAGTCTTTTTTCAGAGTTCCTGCTTTCCACGAGACAGCGCCCCATCCTGCAAGTGTGGCCTACAGTTTTTGGTTCTAGATTCATAACTCTGCATTTGGCCATATTAAACCATAAATTGTTTGCTTGTGCCCAGCTCACCAAGTGACTCAGACTGCTCTCTGTCAGCAACCTGTCCTCTTCGTGATTCCCTCCCACCCTTTGCAATCTGCAAACTTTATGGGTGATACTTTTTGGTTTTCTTCCAGCTTGCTGATGAAAATGTGAAGTAGGTAGGGCCAAGAGCTGATCCCTTCAGGGTCCCCCTATACACACACCTGCTCACTGATGGTTTCCCATTTACAATTCTGAAACCTGTCCGTTAGCCAGTTTTTAATTCATTTGTTTTGTGTCATATAGTTTTGTTTTAATCATTCCAGTTTCTATTGCAAAGTAAGCCTGGGTGTGAATTTAATGGATGATTGCTATTTCACAAGCAATGGTCTCAAGTTGCAGTGGGGGAGGTCTAGGATGGATATTAAGAAACACTATTTCACTAGGAGGGTGGTGAAGCACTGGAATGGGTTACCTAGGGAGGTGGTGGAATCTCCGTCCTTAGAGGTTTTTAAGGCCTGGCTTGACAAAGCCCTGGCTGGGATGATTTAGTTGGTGTTTGTCCTGCTTCGAGCAGGGGGTTGGACTAGATGACCTCTTGAGGTATCTTCCAACCCTACTATTCTATGATTAACTCCCCATGTGGTTAACAATGAAATTGTCAACACAGAGAGCTATTACAGAGTAACTATTCCCCACTGTTTCACCCATGAACAAGCCCTTAGTTTATATTAGTGCAACCCCCTTTGTAATCTGTAGCAATTTAGCTGTGTGTAAACTAAGCCAGAGAGAAATATGATGCAGGTCTCCCAGCAGCCTTTCTTTGGCTAGGTTCTCATGTCCCTTTTATTGTCAGGATTCTCCAGACAACCCCCATCCCATTGGACTCCCACCTCCAGGAAGCTCCTTATATCCATCCCCTCCCACCACAATCCCAGGACAGCTGGGTTCTCAAGGTTCCCATTAAGGAGCTGTCAGCCTGGCTGGCAGGCAGGAAGGTCCTGCATGGGGAGATTTTCTCATCATGTTTCTGGGTGTGCCCAAGACTAGTGTAGATCCAGAGCTGGAGAGGTGTGGGATGAGAGATGTGGCTGGGGGGGAAAGGGTAGAGCTCTTTCCCCTTGAGATTAAGTTAGAGGGACAGTGGAACAGCTGGGAATAGAACCTAGGAGTCCTGCCTCCCAGTCACCCCCTGGCAGCCTGAGAATGAAGTTATTTGTCTCCCATCCAGGCTGAGAAGTGGTTTCCTCAGCTAGGGCCTGACTGACTGAATGTCACATACACCCTGCAAGGATCCTCAAGGATATGCCCCATTGGCCCCCTGCAAAATCCCTGGCCAGTCCCTTCACACACAGTAAGTAGGCAGCTGCCTTTGCAGGTCCCAAGTGTAGACCATACAGCACTGGAGTGGAACTGGCAGGAGGCACTCAAGGGCTGGGGGCCTGCAGTGAGTACCTCGGGGTCTCTGCCCTGCTTAGTCTTGCCGCAACACTGTCACAAGGGAACAAAGAGCAGTAGGATGTGAAAACTGGGGTACAAACAGGACCAAGAACTGGAATTTGAGGTTAGGGGAAGGGAAGACAGTGAGAAGAGGCTGCAGCAGTCAAGGTAGGAAGTGGCAAAGGTGTGGAGAAGTATTTTAGGCCCAGAAGTGTGTGTGTGTGTGGAGGGGGGGAGAGGTTGGGGTGGTCTGAGAGGTGGGGGAAGCATAGGCACGATGAAAGAAAAGCCAGCACGTGAGAGGAGAAGAGGAGCTGGGTGTCACTGTAATGAGAGCAGCAGAGTATACAAGTGGAGAGGAGGAATGGGGGGGAGGGGGGGAAATAGATGGCAAACAGTTTCTAAATACGCAAATTTTATGCACCCCAAGAGGCATGACGAAACGTGATCTCAGGACTGTTCTGGGAGAGGGAACAAAGGGTTCACCTGAAAGAGGCTCCGTACAGCAAAGAAACAATAACCTCATTTACCACATCCCATCCCCAGCATGTTCTCACAGCCACAGCTTCTCTGCAGCCTAGTCAGCAAAAGCTGTAGTCCTCCAAGAGGACAATGAGAAGTTCTGACCGGCAGGGAGTATGACCAACAGCCATTCTGAAAATAGATATTCAGAGGAATCAGAATAATTGTTCTTATTGAAATAACTTATATTTATTTCAGAGGAAATACCTAAGCCAAAGTCCTCCCCTCCCACCCTCTGCAGATTTCATTTGTTGCAAATCCAAAGTACACCCAGAGAAGGACTTTAAAGTTGATCTCCAATTTCTCTGGAAGATTCCCAGTTAGGTAGAGCCCCAGGTTATTCATAAGTTACCCTTTTAGTTCATTGTGCTCTGATGTGGTCTCAACTGAACATCAGAAACAGCAAACTGGTCAGGGCTGCAACTCTGAATTCGGAGAGAAGAGTCTATTTGACAGCTTCAGGGGTTGTCCGATCACTGCAGACGAACTGCAGTCCCTGTGCTGCCTGGCACAAAGTACCTTCCCTTGTGCTCTTCATGCCGCCCACAGTTTCTCTCTGCAATAAAGAGCTATAACCAACTAGCGTAGAGTGTTTTCCAGTCTCAGCCCCTTATCATTGGCCGATTCAAATCCCTCTGCCCACCTACTATCTTCCTTTTGCTCAAAAACATTGTTTCCTCTACACTTCATCCCTCTTATCACTTGGAAGTGATAGCGGAGGAGAATGACCTGGGTGTATTGGTTGATCACAGAATGACTATGACCCATCCATGTGACATGGAAAAGGCTAATGCAGTCCTAGGATGCCCCACGTGAGGTATTTCCAGTAGAGACAGGGAAGTGTTTGTACCCTTATACAAGACACTGGCGAGACTTCATCTGGAATTCTGTGTGCTATTCTGGTTTCCCATGTTCAAGAAAGATGAATTCAAACTGGACCAGGTGCAGACAAGGGCAGATTGGATGATCTGAGGAATGGAAAACCTACCTTATAAGAAGAGATTCAGAGAGCATGGCTTGTTTAGCCTAACCCAATGAAGGCTGAGGGGAGATATGATTGCTTTCTATAAATACATCAGAGGGCTAAACACCAGGGAGGGAGAGGAGTTATTTAAGTTAAGCACCAATGTGGACAGAAGAACAAATAGATATAAACTGGCCATCAACAAATTTAGGCTTGAAATTAGATGAAGGCTTCTAACCACCAGAGGAGTGAAGTTCTCAAACAGCCTTCCAAGTGGGGGCAAAAACCTTACTGGCTTCAAGACTGAGCTTGATAAGTTTATGGAGGGGATGCCTACAATGGTGCATCACTGATCTGTGACTGCTAGCAGCAAACATCTCCAACAGCCGGTGATAGGACACTAGATGGGGAGGACGGACTTATTTCAGAGAATTCTTCCCCAGGTGTCTGGCTGGTGGGTCTTGCCCACATGCTCAGGGTCAAACTGACTGCCCTATTTAGAGTCAGAAAGGAATTTCCCCCTGGGATCAGATTGGCAGAGACCCTGCAAGGGCTTTGCCTTCCTCTGCAGCATGGGGCATGGGTCACTTGCAGATTTAAACTCATGTAAATGGTGGATTCTCTGTAACTTGAAGGATTGAAGAATGATTTGAGGACTGCAGTAACTCAGCCAGAGGTTAGGGGACTGTTAGAGGGGTGGTTCTGTGGCCTGCAATATTCAGGAGGTCAGACTAAGTGATCATGATGGTCCCTTCTGACCTTAAATCCCCAGCATTTGATCTCCCTGGTTTCCTCCCAAAGTCTGCAAGGGAAGGGCCTCTGGGACACCCACCCCACCCCACCAGAAATAGCTCCAATAAGGGAGAGGGGGCAGCCTAAGACCCAGTAGAGGGTGTAGAGACAGGTCTCTGGTGTGAGAAAGGTGGCTTAGTTCAAGGAATTGGTTAGTAGAAAGGGATTTGAGTCCAGGGAGAGGAGTTGCTAGGGGAGCTGGGTTCTTCTTTCCTCTACCCGCACCTGGCTGGCAGTGCAGCAATGAGGAAAAACTGATCGGGGCTTCTCCACAGCCTGGGGTTTACTACTGGAGGCAGAGCCAGAGATTCACTGAGCAGACCAGAGGCACCTGCAACTGCCCCCTGACCCCAGAAAGAGGTAGCTGGATACTCAAGGAATTGGGAAATACGGTATTTGCTCTAGCCAACAGAGGGAATTTAGAGAGTTTCTTCTTCCTATGGCGTCTCTGATGTCCAACGAGGCGCGTGCTGCTATTGAAGCTTTTCTCACATTCATCGCACTTGAAGGGTCTCTGGCCCGTGTGGATCCTCTCATGTACAATCAGGTGCGAGCTCTGACCGAAGCTTTTCCCACAGACAGGGCATTCATAGGGTCTCTCCCCCGTGTGGGTTCTCTGGTGTCTAGTGAGGTGTGAGTTGCAGCTGAAGATTTTCCCGCAGTACTGGCATATTTTCGGTGTCTCTCCGGTCTGCTGGACTGTGGTTTTGTGAACGTCTCTGGAACCACCCTCATGGGGAGTGGATTTGCTCTGTCCCTTCCCTGCATGGTTTTCCTTCTTCCCCTTTGATCCAAGCTGACTCCCACCAGCTTCTCCCTGTGCAGGAGCATCCACTGTGGATCCTCCCAGTAGCATTCCATGCAACTCCACTTGTTTATGAGCTTTCTGCAGGGAATTCTCCTCCTCATTCTCACTCACCATCCAGTCACCTGCTGGAACAGGGAGAGAATCCAGACAGGAGTCATTTCCAATGCCAAGGAAAGGGTGAAACAAGCCTAAATAGCTGCTGGGAAATTGAAATATTATGGTGCAAATCTCACTAAACCCATCCCCTGATAAGATGGAAAAATGGGACCAATTCTGCATTCGCATCCCATCAGAACATTCAGCTGAAAGTGAGCAACTGCCAGGTGTCAGGATGGGTGGGAAGCCATGCGATATGTATCCTCATGGCAGACAACACCTGCTGGGCACAGCCTTGACCTGGGTGAGATAAGGGAAAACTGGGGAAGCTCCTGGCCTCTGTTGGAGTCCCAGCTTTTTCTTGCCAGATGGATGCTTTATAGGTCAGTTTAAGCAAATCCTCACCTATGCGGGCACCTTTTAGGATCCTGCTTTCCTCAGAGTCCTGGAGATCTGGGACCCAAGGCTCTTCCCCTTGTTCCAGCTGTGAGATCATGTCAGGTTTGGAAATCAGAAATCCTGCTCCAGGGAAGATAGGTGAATTATCATTGTGGGTAACAAAGATTCAAATGTACATTCTAGCCCATTCAAAACAGTAAAATCCTTCTGATGGTCCTTCCAAGCCACAGGACACCCAGTGGACCCACCCACTGGACACCTCCTCCATTAGCAATCTCTGCTTTGAGCAAATACAGCCAAATCTCAGAAAGAGGGGGTTCCTATTTAATAATCTACCAACCAGGACAGAATCCCTTCCAGAGTTTCCCTCCACTATAACCTGCGTGACTCCTTATGGGCTGTGGACAAATCATGGGCCTTGCAGGGTATTGCAAACTAATGGGGGGAGGTGGGGGAGAGAGTTCCAAAGGTGGAGGGTTCCAACAGAGAATACTCTGCCAGCAGCTCTCTCTTGTACCAAAGGAGCTCCAGTTTAGGCACCCCACTGCCTGCAGTCCTGGCTCTATATCCCAGGGAGAGCAGTCTCTCTTAGGGAGGCAGGTCCCTGGACATCTCTGCTCGGATCAAGTCTTCAAGCCAGACATGCATCAAAAGAGGTTCACAAAATGCCGAGAAGGCAGCTTTATGTCTCGGAAAGAGGAGATTCCAGCCACAGGGGAAGGCAGCCTGTAGCCACTTTTGACTGACAGAGATAGGCTCAGAGATAGTGAGAAAGTCCTAGGGAAGTCAGGACCAAGGCACATGAGCTAGTGGGATTCAGCACAGTAAGGAAGAGAAGGGAGCGGAATGCAGCCGTTCAGGGGGATTAGATGTCAGAAAAAGCACATTCATGGAATTCAGATCTCCAGTGAGTGCAGGGGCAGTGGGAGGCAGTTCTGGAGAAAGCTGGGGCATTAGTCTGCTCCCCGATGACAGCTTCTAAATATTAAGGTCTTGCAGCAGCAAGACCGTAGTTAAGGTTGCATCAGAATTTTCTGTTTGACAGGGTCTGTACCTCAGTGTCGCATCTTTATTGTAAGCATGCCATAGGGAGTTTGAACAATTAATGTATGGAACCATCTCCACTGTGTATTTTGTATTTTCATGTTGGAGGTGGAGTGGGGTGAAGTGAATGACATTTGGGAAAACTGGAACACCAGAAAAGCCCGTTCCTCCCCCCAGTGCACATTTGCTGCCCAAGTCACTAGGGTCCTGGTTGTCATGAGAGCAGCTGTCGTGGCAAACTGTGTTACCTCTGATGACCATAACTTCATTACAAAGAAGGGTCCCAGGAGGAGCTGTAATGAAAGCACACTGGCTCTGGATGAGTTCCCGCCATGACACTTGGGGTAAGTTACACTGTTTCTTTCCAAAGGGTAATTGTTTGTTACTCTCCTCAACAAGAGAGTTACATGAAAGTAAGATACAAAAATTACAGCTTTTTTCCCCCATGTACATTGTTCACATCAATGGTTCTCAACCTCTGTGGCTCTCTATGAGTTACGTGGGCCACATCCACACTATATATATATACATACACACACACCTGTATAGCCCTGAGGATGGCACATGGTCTACAGCTGTGTGCTGACTGGGCCGCAGGTTGAAAACCACTAGCTTACATGCTTCTTACCAACTGGGGGCTATGGCTTTCTGAATAGTTACCTCTTAATTTCCTACTTTCTTACAGAGAGGGGTTCCTACTCAGTTTTCTGTTTTTGTTTTGAGGTAAGTCATTTAGAAGTTGCAGTAAAACAAAATACGGAGTATGGTTTAATTTAGTTACTTTCAATATATTGCTCCACATGGCACTGAGTGATGAAACATGGAGCTCCACAAAGGTAATGCCAATACCTTGAAGGCAATAAATGTGTACATTCATTATAATTTAAATTGCACATAAGTAGGCTTGGCCAAATTTGATTTTTTTTTTTAAATAATTTCAGAGGATAATATCACTGTTTATTTTTAAGCATATATTTTTCAATTTTTATCAATTTAAATTTCCACAGTTGCCAGAAATTGTGTGGGCAACAGACAAATAATGACAGTAAATACAGAGATTCAAAAAGTTAAAGCTGTATACCTGCTAAAACAAACGGTGTGTCAAAATACGAGACTTTCAGGGTTTGCAAGCAGCCTTTTTCTTACTTTGCCTATCTCCTATTGATTTTTTTTTTTTTTGGTCAGTTTGTGTGCACAGGGAAAACAACATTTGCCAGCATTTACTGGTAAAAATCTCATCCTTCCAAGCCTACACTTTAAAAAAATAGAAAGAAATCAAGCACTCAAGTCAGGAAGTGCCAAGAATGAGCAATGCCCATGCAACCTTAATTTGCCCCCCTTGTACATGTGCATTATGATAATATAGGATCACGTAACTAAAGACTAACTTATTTATTTACCCAGGCCCCCTGGTTCATTTGATGCACAGGCCAGTTCTGCTCTGGGAATGAATCTCAGGTTTTGTAGGGAAGGAGTGTTGTCTGCCTCATTTACTGCAGAAGCTAGAAGATTTGACGTGAATGAGGCAGGGGATGGCAGAAGAGAATGGATGGTTTTGTGATTAGGGTAGTCAAATGCCACCTGAAGATGTGGAGTTCTATCCCTGCTCCTGCCACAAAGTTTGTGTGTTGCTGGGCAAGTCACTTTCAAATCTTTTCACTTTTGCATGTTAAAGGCTGTACCATAATGCACATGCACAACGGGCCTGCATTAAGTGGCCCGAATGAACATTGCCCATGCATTTCCTAACATCAGAGCATTTGACTTTGCAACTTTTTGATCCCTAACTTTGTATTGCCTAATCATTTAGTTAACTGATGGAAACAACCTGAACTAACACTGTGCCAAGTTATTTGTGATGTTGTATTGTGGTAACGTTCCGGAGCCCCAGGTCAGAGAGGAAGGCCCCTTTGCTACAAGCACTGTACAGGCTAAAACCACTGCCCCTGCCCTATAAAATTTAAAGCCTAGGCGGAAAAGGAGAGTCCCTTAGGAGGGGCTGGCTGAAAGATCCAGAGGTTAAGTAAACCCATGCAGGAAAACTGGAGGAAAGCAAACAAGGCTATTCAAGGTCAGACAGGGCTGCAGGAAAGAAAGAATGAGTTCCCACAGCCTGTGATGGGGGAGGTGCTTCTGGCATGTGCAGCATGGGAGCAGGTGTTGGGACCCTGCATGGAGCCATTGGCTGAACCCTGCTCACTCACTAGGGCTGGAGCAGCTTGTTAGCTCCCTCCTGGATATAAGGGAAGTGGGAGTGGCCTCTGGGGAGAGAGAACTGTGGGGCAGGGGGTCCTGGAGGGAAGCACTGGGAGTGGCCAAACTCTGCGGGAAAGCTCAGGCTAAGGTTTCTGTGTTAAAAATAAAGCCAAACCCAGGAAAGGTGGGATAGGTGAGCTCAGATGCTGGGCTCAGACTCTGCTGAGGTCAGTTTGGGACTCAACCTGTCCACACTGCCAAAAGGATTAAAGGGACCTAGGAGGGATTTTGTGTCAAGTTACTGGGGGAAAGATGCCCTAGTGGGGGAGGAAATTGATACCACAAATGGTCTAGAGGCTGAACTGCTTTAAAGAAATTTGTCTCCAACCAGAGAAATTGAGATGGGGAGCATGAAGAATTGATGAGAAAGGAAGAACCTGGAGAAATCCTGTGGCAAGATGATGCAGTGGGAGGGGGAAAACAGTCTCAGCAGGGGCGGAAGCCCCATCCCTCCAGACATTTAGAACTTAGGCCTGGATGCTGAAATCGATACAACCCTGCCTTTCTCCAAGGTGGAGGGACAGGATGAGACCCAAGGAGGCTTTTCAATCTTCAATCCCCATTAACTCACAGAAGGGTGTGTACGGGACACTCCCCCTCACATGGGTTCTGGGGCTGATCGCACTGACACCTAAGGAACTAGAGAAGACGCCTGAGCAGAAGCCAGCCTGGGTGCTTCAGAGAGACCCCCTCAACCCCCAAGCTTCTGACACCTGAGGGGACGGGAATCCTTACCCAGCAAGGTCACGTTCTCATAGTTCTCCTGCATGACATCCGCATAGAAGGCTCGCTGACTGGAGTCCAGCAGAGCCCATTCCTCCTCAGTGAAATACACAGCCACATCCTCAAAGGTCACCGGCATCTATATCAACAACAACAATCCCCTATTTAAAACTTACTGTCTCAGCAACAACCCCAACTCAGTCACAGGCAGGGCTCCAGAGAGCAGGACACTTTCCCTGGCAAGCAAGGGGCATTTCTGTAGAATTAAAGCTCTCCATCACAAAGGACAAGAAGTTCCTGGCCTGTCTGGCTCAGAGGAGGATTTCAAATGGGGCCTGGATGCTGCCGCATTTCCTCCCAATAGACAGGCAGTTTTGGCCCCTCTGTGCTGCTCAGAACTTCCCCGGTAGCAACAGAACAAAACCTCATCCGTTTCAGAGTCGTTCTACAGAGCCTGGGAGCAGCTAAGAAACTCACCAGCGACACATGAATTTCTGTTTGTTCCTGCTATTCTGTTCAATACATGAGATACACCCTTCTAGTGGCTGGTCTGCAAGAAGGTAATAGTCTACTACTGCCACTACTTAGTGGCTGACCCATGAGAAGATAGCAGACTATTACTGCCCCAGCAAATGGCATTACTTCTTTAGCTCAAGTGGTAGAAGTCCGCGCTGTGGTTTACCAAACCCACACGCATACTAGCGAAAGGTGGATCTGAAAGTAGCTTAAGAACGTAAGAAGGGCCATATTGGGTCAGACCAAAGATCCATCTAGCCCAGTATCCTGTCTTCCAACAGTGGCCAATGCCAGGTGCCCCAGAGGGAATGAACAGAACAGGTAATCATCCAGTGATCCATCCCTTGTCGCCCATTCCCACCTTCTGGCAAACAGAGGCTAGGGACACTTGAAAGCATGGTTTTGCACCCCTGCCCATCCTGGCTAATAGACATTGATAGTCCTATCCTCCATGAACTTATCTAGTTCTTTTTTTAACCCTGTTATAGTCTTGGCCTTCACAACATCCTCTGGCAAAGAGTTCCACAGACTGACTGTGCGTGGTATGAAAAAAATACTTTCTTTTATTTGTTTTAAACCTGCTGCCTATTAATTTCATTTGGTGACCCCTAGTTTTTGTGTTATGAGGCGTAAATAACACTTCCTTATTTACTTTCTCCACACCAGTCATGATTTTAGAGACTTCTATCATATCCCCCCTTAGTCATCTCTTTTCTAAGCTTAAAAGTCCCAGTCTTATTAATCTCTCCTTATAATTGTTGCCCTTTTCTGAACCTTTTCCAACTCCAATTAATCTTTTTTGAGATGGGGCAACCATATCTGCACACAGTATTCAAGATGTGGGCCTACCATGGATTTATATAGAGGCAATATGATATTTTCTGACTTATTATCTACCCCTTTCTTAATGATTCCCAACATTCTGTTCGCTTTTTTTTGACTGCCACTGCAGATTGAGTGGATATTTTCAGAGAACTATCCACAGTGACTCCAAGATCTCTTTCTTGAGTGGTAAGAGCTAATTTAGACCCCATCATTTTATATGTATAGTTGGGATTATGTTTTCCAATGTGCACTACCTTGCATTTATCAATATATTTAGTGTAATTAAAAATCTTGTTAAAGCCCATTCAAGCCCACACTGTGTGGAGCTGGAGCTTCCAATATTGCTCTCCCAGTGCAGCTGATCTTCTAGCACAGAGAAAGGTTTCAGAGAACCAGGAATTTTTCCCTGGGCAGCGGCACAAATTTTTGCAGCACTCCAAGAGCTTAAAAAAAATGAATGCTCTTCCCAACCAGTCCGGAGGATAAAAAATGATTCAGACTTCTCCCTAAGGCTGCCTTCCCCAGTCTGCCAAGAGGCAGCCATCTCTGAAGAGCAGCCTGGAATTGACCAGCAGAGCTCTGTGGGCATTTGTGAAACTGACCAGAAGCTCTCTCTCTCCTGCTACTGCCCACTGTGAAACTCAGCAGTAGCAGAGGCTTCAGGGGAGTTATTAATTGAGGGCGGGGGCAACTGGAACCTCGTGGGGAGTAGGGTAACAGAGTTCCCCACACAGACTGCTTCAGACCTTATCACATGGCAACTAGATAGACACACAGACAGGAGATGGAGCCCCTAAGTACAGTCCATGGACAGCATCCCAGTAAGAATTCCAGCAACCTCAGTGGCTTAATGTGGGGAGGTGGGATCTCTTCTCTGGTCTCATTGGTGCTCCCCCTCATCATCCTGCTGGCTAGTCACCTCAGGGCTGTGACTAGCAGGAGTCAGATACATTTTTCAGTGCTAGGTCAAGTGACTTGTTTCCTGTTCCACAGATGGGCAGAATAGAAGTTCCCCCTCCGTTTTATGAAGTGCCAGCAGGTTTTTCACACCCTGTCCCCACCTCCTACTCCCTCCCTCTGTGTATTTCCTGCCCTGCCCTCCCCTCTCCAGGGCAAACCCTTCAGCAGCTCCCTGGAAATCCCCTACCTCAGTGAGCAGTGCTGCATCCTGCACCAGCTGTGCGGAAGCCATTTCCCTGCCCTGTCTCCCAGCAGAAGGGGACGATCTGCAGCGAACGTGGACGTGATTCTGCAGCCTGTCAGGGTGAGAAGGGTGATGGGGCAGGTTCCAGAAGGGGTGTTAGTCCATTTCACACCCCAATTCCTCCCAGGCTCTTTCCCTGCAGACACACACTCTGGACTCTGCAATGTTGGGAAAAGGGTCACTTCACTACAGGGCAGACCTGGCCCCTCCCACAGGACTAAACCCACCAGGACATTTGCAAACCCTCCCAGTTACACAAAAAAAAAAAAAAAAATCTCTGAAGCAAACTCTAGAAAAGAGCAGAATCAAAGGAGCCGTTTTGGGGGATCCCCCAACACTGTCCCCAGGGCAGGACATTCCCCCGGCAGCCTGAAGACCAGGCAGAGGCAGGAACTGGCTTTTCCTTTCTCTGCTGCTCAGCGGAAGTTATGTTTCCTCCAAACCCAGAAATCCCTGCAGTTTCAAGACAGTGAGCAGATGTGAACCAAATCCTGAAGAGATTTTATAACAACATTTGAGGAGTTGTGATTAAAGCAAAGGAATGCTAGGTGGATGGAGGACCTAGAGGATTCTTAAAATTTCTAAACCCCCTCACAGGATAGAAAGTCACCACCTTCCTACTTCACAGACATTCCTGGGGGGCGGGGGGGAAGCAACACCCACAGAGGATGCTTACACAGAGTTTTTGGGACTGCATGGGGTGAAAGCATCCCTGGGAACCAAAGAGAAGTTGTGATAATTGAGCCTACAAATTTACCCTAATTGTGACCTTACCTGTAAAAAATGAGTGAAAGTTAATGAACCATGACAGTAACCAATAACAAATATTAATGGGAAAAGGTGCAAATGGGAGACAGACAGACGGACTGCATTAGTCCAAACAAAACGGCCTCCTGATATTACTCAAGGACTGTGTTAAGATCATGCCTGGTAAACAAGAAAAGTGAGAGACCAGAAATAAATGAACCAAAATTGGTGTGTTGAAAACCAGGCCCACCCAGTGGATAAAATAGCGAGAGGATGGGCTAGTCTAGCCATCATTCCCTTTGGGGGTCCGTAAAAGAAAAGGCTTTGTTGGGGAGAAGTGCAAGCACAACAATGGCTGTGTGAAAGAAGAGGAAAGAGCAAGCTACACCATCGTGTCTCCTGGGATCCACCATTACACCCCTGGGCCATCACCATGAGTCTAAGAGATGTCCTGACCTGGCCAGATGACACAGGTTCTGCCTAAATCCCAAACCTTTCCCCCTCCCTCAGCAAAAGATTTTTTTAAGCTAAGAAGATATGAGTGTATTGGAGAAACAAACACAAATATCCCCCCAAAACCTGAATGTTCAGGAGCCACTCACTAGAGCCAAGTAGATTACAAAAACGCAAAGGTCCCCAATCCTTCCCACAGATCCATGTGGGTCTTTTCAGGGGGTGTCACGATATTCACGAGAAAGGGGGTCACGTGGAAACAGTCACACAAAGGCACCAAGTGGCTTAAGATCCGGCACATCTGATGGATCAAACACATTCCACTCAGAATTTTAATAAGGGGGAGACTTTCCCCATCACCATGGAGTTCGAAGGGACCCCTCAGTAAAGAATAAATCCAGTACTCGTCCCTCTCTGTTTCCTCCCTCCCTGTGCAGAGATGATGCAATCAGATTTCACACACTTTTCCACCCCTATTTTTTACCCCTTTCCTTCCTGACAATTCTACCCCCAATAGAGAAAAAAAATAGAGACATTTAGGGCCCTGTTCATCCCCCCCCCCCCCCATTATTACCCCTGAAGTGGGGCCACAGCTGAAGGCAGCAGCTCAATTGCTGTTAACTCAGCTCCCAGCCCTCCAGGCAGTAACAAGGGGGCAGATTCCCAGGGGCTCCAAGATCTGAGCCTCCCTGAGCCGTTTGTGCAGAGTCACTTTCCTGCCCGACCCCAGCCCTTTCCCCGGGTCTCTTCCCTCACCTGCAGGCTCAGGGGCTGGTGGCGGCAGAGCCCGGGGCTGGTTCCAGCCCCCGCAGAAAGTCCCCTACCCGGGCTGGGCTTGTATAGAGCGCGCTGGGGAGCACCAACGGCTCAGGCCGGGCTCCCCCCCGGCTTACAATGGAGGCTGAGCAGCAGCGTCTGACCCAGGAAGTTCACCAGCCAGCAAACAAGACAGGGATGTTTCCCTGCCTGCACCCATATGCAGCAATAAGCAGAGCCCTCTTGCGGTAGCAACCAGTGAAATGAATAAACTAGAGATAACAAGGAGTCCGGTGGCACCTTAAAGACTTTATTTGGGCATAAGCTTTCGTGGGTAAAAACCCCACTTCTTCAGATGTTTTTACCCACGAAAGCTTATGCCCAAATAAATCTGTGAGTCTTTAAGGTACCACCAGACTCCTTGTTGTTTTTGTGGATACAGACTAACAGGGCTACCCCTGATGCTAGAGATAGCCCGTCCCAGGGCTGGTCTACCCCCAGAAATTGCACTGGTTTTAATTGAGGGGTCATCTGCATGGGAAATCAGGCCAGATTAACTAAAGTTGTGAAGGTAAAGCACATTAAACCCCTGTGTGAATGCTGATTCCCTCCTTCACTTCCCATGCAGCCCTCTCCTTAATCTGTTTTCAAATCAATTTAGTTTATATCAGTGAATCCCGTTCGGTGGACACTCCTACATTGGGCTGGTGACAAATGGGATTTGGGCTTCCTGGGGCCACGTCCAGTGGTGAGCTGGAGCCCTTTCGCACCAGTTCGCTAGAACCGGTTGTTAAATTTACAAAAAGAAAAGGAGGACTTGTGGCACCTTAGAGACTAACCAATTTATTTGAGCATGAGCTTTCGTGAGCTACAGATCGCTTCATTGGATGCTCACGAAAGCTTATGCTCAAATAAATTGGTTAGTCTCTAAGGTGCCACAAGTCCTCCTTTTCTTTTTGCGAATACAGACTAACACGGCTGTTACTCTGAAACTTGTTAAATTTAGAAGCCCTTTTAGAACCAGTTGTTCTGGAGGGACAACCGGTTCTAAAAGGGCTTCTAAATTTAACCAGCTCAAAGTGACGCCTTAGGCGCGGACTCCAGCTGGAGCACCCAAGGGGAAAATTTGGTGGGTGCAGAACACCCACCAGCAGCTCCCCACCCCACCCCCGGCCCCGGCCCCAGCCCCAGCCCCAGCTCACCTCCGCTCCACCTCTGCCTCCTCCCCTGAACGCGCCGCCCTGCCCTGCTTCTCCGCCCCCCTGAGAAGCAAGTGAGGGCTTCACACTCAGGCCCAAGGAGGCGGAGGGGAGCTGGGGCTGGGGTGCGGGGGGAGGCATGAGGAGGAACCGCTCCCTGCCCCAGCTCACCTCCGCCACCCTCGGTCTGAGCTGGAAGTCGCTGCCTGCTTCTCAGCCCTCCAGGCTTCCCGCCGAACAGCTGATTCACGGGAAGCCAGGGGCCTGGAGAAGCAGAGCGGGGCGGTGCGTTCAGGGGAGGAGGCGGAGGCGAGCTGGGGGTGGGGCGGGGAGCTGCCGGTGGGTGCTCTGCACCCACCAAATTTTCCCCTTGGGTGCTCCAGCCTAGAAGGCAGAGGGACCTGCTAGATGCGTCCTGGGAGCTGCCCTAGGTAAGCACCGCTGGGGCTCCCCACCTTGCCCCCCGGCAGGTGCCTCTGGCTCTTAGGGGTGGGGTGGGCACCCCTACGGTGGCCCACGAGACCCTCCTGCCCGGTTCTGGGGGCAGACGGGGAGGGGGTGGATGGGGCAGGGGTCCTGGGGGGGCGTCAAGGAACATGGGGGGGTTGGATGGGGCAGGAGTCCCTGGGGGTGGGAGTGGGCAACAACCTCCTCGTGGGGTGAGGAGGGAACCCATTGTTAAGATTTTGGCTGATCATCACTGGCCACGTCCCCATCGGTCCCACGTCCCTTTTCTTTTCAGGATTCCTCAGCCAACCCCTGGTCCTGTCCCCGTCCCCCCCCCCGCCCCCCCCCCAGAATCCCTGCCTCCTCTGCAGTCTCCTTGTAGCCATCCCCTCCTAGGGCAAGATGGGGGAGGCCAATGTTAGTACTGCCAGGCTCTCCTGTCTCTTTAAGGCCCCCACTCAGACAGGAACCCAGCTGGCAGGAAGAACCTTCAAAGGCAGGTACTTTCATCATATTTGTGGATGTGTCCAAGACTTATGCCAGTGCAAATGCAGAGCTGGAGGGGCTTGGAGTTTGCAAGGGGAGCAGCCTGGGTTGATCTGGGGTGAAAGGCATGTCTGGCTGAGAGGAGACTACTGGGGGAAGAACTTCTCCCACTTGAGACATAGAAATAATGTATCGGTTTTTCTGGTCTTTTCTCCCTCTCTCCTTTTTTACAAGTTTTAAACCAAAAATACACAGAAACAATCATCCCCTGAGGAAGGGGTATGATGTGAAATGTTTAGAGACGAAAACTGTCCCAGAGTGACCCAGGTTACAGAGGGGCCAGTGGCACAGGTGGAAAGAGAACCCAGGAATTCTTATTCCCAGCCCTGCCCCAACCCACTAGAGCCCGCTGCCCCTCCTAGAGCTGGGCATAGATCCCAGAAGTCCTGACTCCACTGCTCTAACCCACTAGACCCCCCTGCCCTCCCAGAGCTGGGCATAGAACCCAGGAGTCCTGATTCCCAGCCCTGCCCCCCACTGCTCTAACTCACTAGACCTCACTGCCCTCCCAGAGCTGGGCATAGAACCCAGGAGTCCTGACTCCACTGCTCTAACCCACTAGACCCCCCTGCCCTCCCAGAGCTGGGCATAGAACCCAGGAGTCCTGATTCCCAGCCCTGCCCCCCACTGCTCTAACTCACTAGACCTCACTGCCCTCCCAGAGCGGGCATAGAACCCAGGAGTCCTGACTCCACTGCTCTAACCCACTAGACCTAACTGCCCTCCCAGAGCTGGGCATAGAACCCAGGAGTCCTGACTCCACTGCTCTAACCCACTAGACCTAACTGCCCTCCCAGAGCTGGGCATAGAACCCAGGAGTCCTGACTCCACTGCTCTAACCCACTAGACCCCCCTGCCCTCCCAGAGCTGGGCATAGAACCCAGGAGTCCTGATTCCCAGCCCTGCCCCCCACTGCTCTAACTCACTAGACCTCACTGCCCTCCCAGAGCGGGCATAGAACCCAGGAGTCCTGACTCCACTGCTCTAACCCACTAGACCTAACTGCCCTCCCAGAGCTGGGCATAGAACCCAGGAGTCCTGACTCCACTGCTCTAACCCACTAGACCCCCCTGCCCTCCCAGAGCTGGGCATAGAACCCAGGAGTCCTGATTCCCAGCCCTGCCCCCCACTGCTCTAACTCACTAGACCTCACTGCCCTCCCAGAGCGGGCATAGAACCCAGGAGTCCTGACTCCACTGCTCTAACCCACTAGACCTAACTGCCCTCCCAGAGCTGGGCATAGAACCCAGGAGTCCTGACTCCACTGCTCTAACCCACTAGACCTAACTGCCCTCCCAGAGCTGGGCATAGAACCCAGGAGTCCTGACTCCACTGCTCTAACCCACTAGACCCCCCTGCCCTCCCAGAGCTGGGCATTGAACCCAGGAGTCCTGATTCCCAGCCCTGCCCGCCACTGCTCTAACTCACTAGACCTCACTGCCCTCCCAGAGTGGGCATAGAACCCAGGAGTCCTGACTCCACTGCTCTAACCCACTAGATCTAACTGCCCTCCCAGAGCTGGGCATAGAACCCAGGAGTCCTGACTCCACTGCTCTAACCCACTAGACCCCCCTGCCCTCCCAGAGCTGGGCATAGAACCCAGGAGTCCTGACTCCCAGCCACCTCTCCCTTCTAATCACTACCCAGTCCTGCTCCACCCCTCACTGCCTGGGAACAGAGAGCCTGAGTCACCAGATGTTACAAACTCCCTGCTAGGGGCCCAGGGACAAGATCCAATTCTGGGCGAGGAGATGCTCCCCTCTCTGTTTCACTGTAACTCTCTTCCCCGCCTCCTCCTCAGCTCAGGGGACCCTTTGTGTTTGACAGAGGAGCCAGCAGGATGTGCTCATCTGCCCCAGGGGCCTGGTGTATTTCAGTCTCCGGGGCTGTGGGCACAGACGCCTCTGCTTGATTTGCCCCCAGCTCCCTCCCCCAGCTCCCCTTATGGCCAGGGAAACTCTGGATGGGGAAGAGACCCTGGCTCCCACGCCCCAGCTTTGTGGGGACAGTCAGTCAGTGGAGGGTAGTTGTTTGGGAGCTTGTCTTTTGGAGATGCTAAAAGAAGACCCGGAGACAGGCTGGATCCCAATCTCCTGTATGCTAATGGTCAATTATTGTGGTTAAAGGGACAAACCATCCCGATGTGTAGAAAGAATAGTAAATATGGCAGGCGACCAGCTTGGCTTAACAGTGAAATCCTTGCTGATCTTAAACACAAAAAAGAGGCTTACAAGAAGTGGAAGATTGGACAAATGACCAGGGATGAGTACATAAATATTGCTTGGGCATGTAGGAATGAAATCAGGAAGGCTAAATCACACCTGGAGTTGCAGCTAGCGAGGGATGTTACGAGTAACAAGAAGGGTTTCTTCAGGTATGTTGGCAACAAGAAGAAAGCCAAGGAAAGTGTGGGCCCCTTACTGAATGAGGGAGGCAACCTAGTGACAGAGGATGTGGAAAAAGCTAATGTACTCAATGCTTTTTTTTGCCTCTGTCTTCACGAACAAGGTCAGCTCCCAGACTACTGCACTGGGCAGCACAGCATGGGGAGGAGGTGGCCAGCCGTCTGTGAAGAAAGAAGTGGTTCTGGACTATTTAGAAAAACTGGACGTGCACAAGTCCTTGGGGCCGGATGCGTTGCATCCGAGAGTGCTAAAGGAATTGGCGGATGTGATTGCAGAGCCATTGGCCATTATCTTTGAAAACTCATGGTGATCGGGGGAAGTCCCGGAAGACTGGAAAAAGGCAAATGTAGTGCCCAACTTTAAAAAAGGGAAGAAGGAGGATCCTGTGAACTACAGGCCGGTCAGCCTCACCTCAGTCCCCGGAAAAATCACGGAGTATGTCCTCAAGGAATCAATTCTGAATCACTTTGAGGAGAGGAAAGTGATCAGGAATAGTCAGCATGGATTCACCAAGGGAAAGTCATGCCTGACTAATCTAATTGCCTTCTATGATGAGATAACTGGTTCTGTGGATGAAGGGAAAGCAGTGGACGTGTTATTCCTTGGCTTTAGCAAAGCTTTTGACACGGTCTCCCACAGTATTCTTGTCAGCAAGTTAAAGAAGTATGGGCTGGATGGATGCACTACAAGGTGGCTAGAAAGTTGGCTAGATTGTCGGGCTCAACGGGTAGTGATCAATGGCTCCATGTCTAGTTGGCAGCTGGTATCTAGCGGAGTGCCCCAAGGGTCGGTCCTGGGGCCGGTTTTGTTCAATATCTTCATTAATGATCTGGAGGATGGTGTGGATTGCACCGTCAGCAAGTTTGCGGATGACACTAAACTAGGAGGAGTGGTAGATATGCTGGAGGGTAGGGATAGGATACAGAGGGACCTAGACAAATTGGAGGATTGGGCCAAAAGAAATCTGATGAGGTTCAACAAGGACAAGTGCAGAGTCCTGCACTTAGGACGGAAGAATCCAATGCACCGCTACAGACTAGGGACCGAATGGCGAGGTAGCAGTTCTGCAGAGAAGGACCTAGGGGTTACAGTGGACGAGAAGCTGGATATGAGTCAGCAGTGTGCCCTTGTTGCCAAGAAGGCCAATGGCATTTTGGGGTGTATAAGTGGGGGCATTGCCAGCAGATCGAGGGACGTGATCGTTCCCCTCTATTTGACTTTGGTGAGGCCTCATCTGGACTACTATGTCCAGTTTTGGCCCCCACACTACAAGAAGGATGTGGAGAAATTGGAGAGAGTCCAGCGAAGGGCAACAAAAATGATTAGGGGTCTAGAACACATGACTTATGAGGAGAGGCTGAGGGAACTGGGATTGTTTAGTCTACAGAAGAGAAGAATGAGGGGGGATTTGATATCTGCTTTTAACTACCTGAAAGGTGGATCCAAAGAGGATGGATCAAGATTGTTCTCAGTGATAGCAGATGACAGGACAAGGAGTAATGGTCTCAAGTTGCAGTGGGGGAGATTTAGGTTGGATATTAGGAAAAACTTTTTCACTAGGAGCGTGGTGAAACACTGGAATGCGTTACCTAGGGAGGTGGTGGAATCCCCTTCCTTAGAAGTTTTTAAGGTCAGGCTTGACAAAGCCCTGGCTGGGATGATTTAGCTGGGGATTGGTCCTGCTCTGGGCAGGGAGCTGGACTAGATGACCTCCAGACGTCCCTTCCAACACTGATACTCTATGATTCTTCAGCCTGAGTCCTCCATTTTGGATTTCTAGCTAAACCTACTTTAAACTATCATTAAGTACTACTTACAAAAAGCCTTAAAATCTTAAACTAACTACACTTGTATGCATGCTTAAGTATTATGATACTGTCACCACCTTTGTTATGCTAATTTGGGTAAGTCAAATTCCATGATGTTTCTCCCTTTCTGCTTGTTTGCAGCTATGTGTGGCTGCATGCCTGTATCCTGGGTGCTGCATTTCTTACACAGGATCAGAGCAGCTAAAAAGCCTCTCATATCAGGGCAGGTGAGCACATCCTGTTGGCTCCTCTGTCAAACACCATGACCCTGGGTAAATTGTTCCAATGGTTAATTACCCTCACTGTCTAAAGCAGGGGTGCCCAATTTATGGCCCACGGGCCATACACAGACCACCAGAGCATTACATAAGGCCCACAGCCTGCTTCAACACAATATACTTACGGCCAATTCATTAGTGCTTTGTCATTAAATAGACAATACTATATATAGAAGAAAACTATCTAAATACATACAAAACAAACTAAACTTAAAATATAAATCAATATGGGGGACTTTAAATCTTATTAAAATATGTAGAATCTGTTTGGCCCACACGAGGTTGTACTTGGATTTATATGGCCCTCCTATGAAATAAGATTGAGCTCCACTGGTCTAAAGAAATTATGACTTATAAAATATGACATTAATTCTTTGCCCCCAAGATATCCACGTAAAAATGTTTTGATAATGGCAGATGCAAAGTGTTAACAATTTATGCATTTTATTTTTCATTGATTTCAGAGAATTTAACACTGAACCACAATTTAACTACAATTTTAACTGTGGTTTATTTTGCCTATTGCCAGCCCATCATTTTAAATATTTTTACAGTAGATACACACAAAAATTATTGCTCAAGTCTCTGGTGAATTGGTTTTGAGGTCTCTTCCAAACCCGATGGACAATAGCAGTCTTTCTGTTGATTCAGAGGATCAGACTGGTAATGAGCATGCTGTTACTCCAGAAACCTGAGTACTGCAAGTTTTAAATGGTGGAAGATTTAAGTAAATTTAAGTGATGAAACTTCAATCTCAGTGCTGAACAGGCTTGTACCTCTAGAAAACAATATGTGAGATTTTTTTAAAGCACAGTCGGGATTTAGCCACACAATTCCTACTGAAATTTAATGGGAATCTATTCTGAAAACTATTTGAATAGCTCTTATTTTTGATCACCTGTAGTTTTAGGCTTTGAAGTTAGACACATCTGCAGATCCCTTGCAAAATCTTGTGGAATGAACCAGCTCCTTAGCAAAGGTAGCTTCATACACATATGTAAGATCTAATGTTATGCCATTAAAGGCAGCCTTTGGATTTTTTTTTCTCTTCAGCAGCACAATCAAGAAAAACAATAATTTCAGGGTTCATTGTGTGGCCTTTCCCCTGTGTTCCTAGCATCATTCACTGTCATTATCTTATCATTCCATTTTAGTGCCCTACGTTCCTGTCTCTACAACTGCATGATTTTTAACTCTGCACATGTAAGCAGTCCCACTGAAGTTATCTGCAGGACTCACTAATGTCATTACCTACTTGCACAAAGTTAAGCATGTGCTTAAGTGTTCACAGGATCAGTGCCTAAAATTTCAGTACCTTTGATTTTGAGTGCCCCAATTGATTTTGAGTGCCCAAAATACAGGAAAGGGGCTGCTCAGCTAGCCTCCCTCTGAAAACAGTGTGGCTGCTTTAAGGCATCTCTGGTTCGGCATTAAAAAAAATGAGGCACCCCAGAAATCATTGATCAGGAGAGCCGCTTTTGAAACTGCAATGAAAAATTCAAATGCTTGATTTAAGGAAAAAAAGGGGGGAATTTGACAACATTTTTCTGAATTCCCCACAGCCTGTGTTTTTCAGTCACATATGGGGCTGGTCAAAACTGCTTCAAATGTCAACATTTTGGTAAAAAACACTTAATAAAACTTGTGATTTAAAAAAAGAGGGTAAAATTGTCACCAACTTTTCTTTGGTTGGGGTTTTTTTTTTTTTGATTAGTCACTTTTTCTAAAAGTTGGCCAAATGAGTTGTCATTTTGCTACATATTTTTTCATGGCTACTTTCCTCCCCCAGAAATCCCTTGGGCAATCAACATAATCCATATCCCACTTCACCATCTCCTGCCACATGGGACCAAATCTACTCCTGCATGCCTCACCACCACAATGGCCCCTTCCCCATGGAGCCAGAGCAGAGCACCATCAGGAGGAGAGAATGTGAGTGGGGGGAGGTATTGGTGGAGGGAGGAGTTTTTTGACTTGGTGCTCCTTCCATGTGTGTGTCTTTGATTCCTATTGAAGCTAGCCCAGAGACTTCGAGTAGATTGTCAGCGGAGCAGTGTTTTCACCTCCCCGATGGAGACCGGGGCTGAAGAAAGGCCGTAGAACCCCATAGAAGGCTCCGCTGTATGAATACAGATGGGTCCTGTCTGTCACGTTGTAAAACGAGATCTCGCCTGCCTTGTAGTCTAGGAAAATCCCCACCCGGCTGGGCCGCACACTGACAGTGAGGGGGGTTGGGTGGGAGATCAGAGCCTTGTATTTATCTCCATTCCTCAACCAAACTCTCCAGAATCCATTGCTAGGAGATAATATCACCTGCCCCTTCCTGCCCACAGATTCTCTGCACACCCCTATGTCCCACTCCACCTTGTCTCCCACCTCCACCTCCCAGTAACACCTCCCTGACGTGAACCTCCTGGAGCCCAACACCATGATATAAGGATCGAATCGCTCGGGATTGCTGGGCAGCTCCTGTCGCATGCCTCTGTGTGTCACGCTTCTCCTGTCCTCAGACAGGACAAGGTTGGGGTGAGCTGTGTCTGGGTCGAGAGTCACATCCACTGGGGAAAAAAGAGAGAAAATGTCACAGAATCATTGCCAGGGGCAAGGATTGGTCATGGTGATTAAAGGGAAATTAAATTGCTTCTCCATTAATATTTCAGCTACATAGAGTAGGAGTCATGAAAGCTAAACTGGGCTGTGGTGGGTGGCAGGGAGCAAAGGAAAATTGTGTTTGTGGATAAGGAGCCAGCAGATCTGGGTTCAATTTACAGATCTACTACAGACTGCTTGTGTGACATGGGTGAGTCACTTAAACTCTGCATCTCAGGTTTCCCTCTGTAAAAATGAGGATATGACTCCTTCCTTTCTCTTGCCCTGTATTACCTTACTTAGACCAGTTCTGCTTGGGGCCCCATCCAATGCCAGAGGGAAGAGTCCCATATACTTCAGTGGGCTTTGGATCAGGTCCTATATGAGAATTGTCTTAACATACCAAGAACAGCTCTTTTCAGTTCACAATGTGCTGCAGAGCTCTGCCCCAATGGTGACAACATAGAAGGTGTTCAAAAGAGGGAGCTGAAAGCTTTGGAACTTGGGGCTTTAAGCACCAGGAGGCAGTTTGGTATTGTGGGATAAGCAAGCCAACATTAGCTGGATGTTTTTGTGCAAAATGCTTGGCAGTGAAATAGGTAATGTCACCGCCTATATCACTACCATTAAGTTTCAGAGTCGACACTCCATTGAGATGAATAAGAGCAATTCCCTACTCTTAGAGCTACTGAGTCATGCTGTCTGCAGACTCAGGCAAAAATCACTGCTTCAGTTTACCCTCAGATTGAATTTATAATATTTTCTTGCTAATCATATGAGCTGTTTTTAATTTTTTTTAAATGGAAACTGATAGTCTGGAGAACAGTTCTGAGGTTAAGGTTTGAATTTCATGGCAAATTCCATGGTGCAAGGATCATGAAACATCTGGGAACCTGAATATAGGAACAGTCTTCACTTACCTTTGAATTTCCTTAGAATGTCAATAATATCAATGCTAGGAATGTTGTATACATTCTTCAGTTCAGTAAACACAGCTTCAGGTTCCTGCACTTGAATATTTTCACTCCTAAGAAGAACACAGCCCAACTTATCACTCCTTGGCTCAGGACAAACATTTATGCAAAGTTTGTAACAGGAGTCAATACAAAAAGTACCTGGTCAATGTGTCTTTCACATCCTAAAAGGAGAAAATGGAAAGGAATTCACATTCTGCAGTGACAGAAGGAAACCAATATTAACTGATTTTTTTCACACTATTTGCATCATAAACTTCCTTGAACTGTAAAACTCAACGATAACTTTTCATTCTATAGGTCTCCTGAGCTCCCACATATATGAGAGTGTGGAAAAGCATTGTTAAAGGCTCTCAAATAACCTTAACTCTGCCCCTACAGGGACACCAACCTCCCAGCTTCCCTTCTCTGTTCCTATGCTGAAAATGTGTTACTTCTGGGTAAGTGGTTAAGACCCACTGGGAGTTAGGCACCTAAATGCCTTTGAGAAGCTGGGCCTAAGAGCTTTTAGACACTCCGTATACAGCGCATAGATGGAGTAGAGAAAGCATGCATCAGGTTTGTAGGCATGGGCAGAGCATGAACTCCCCCTTCGGGGAGGCGAGCCCCCCGGCCCCACCCCTTCTGCCTGAGGCCCTGCCACCATCACCCGCTGGAGCCCCAAACTCCTTCCCTGCTCTGGGCCACTGGCCTGACCCCGGGCTGCCGGCTGGCCCAAGCCACTCCGGCCCCTGGCCGCCCTGACCCTGGGCTACCAGCCTGAGCCCCAAGCTCCAGGCTGCTGGCTGGAGCTGAGCCCCGGTCAGCTTCAAGGAAGCGGGGGAGGGAAGCGGGTCCTTGGGGCAGAGCATGGGCAGGGCCACAGCCTGGGTTAGGGGAGGCTTAGCCTCCCCTGGCCTGTGATACCCACCGCCCCTGTTTTCATAGAAGGACTCCCATCACCCTAATGTCTGATCACCTCATAAATATTAATGGACCAGCTCTTCAACTGGTGACAATCAGTGGAGCTCCACCGACGTCAGTGAAACTCAAAATCCTCACCAGCTGAGGATCACACCCAATGAATTTACTCTTGCAAAAACCAGTCAGGTTATACTGGTATTAACCCCATTCTACAAAGAGAGGCAATTAAGTAACTTGCCCCGGGGCACACAGGAGATCTGTGGCAGAGCAGAGAATCAAGCCCAGGTCTCATGAGTCCTGCGCCAGTGCTTTAACCTCAAAAATATCCTTCTTCATTCACCTGTACCACTGCACAGGAAGACCTTGGGCTTGGTCTATGCTATGTTAGACCAATGGACATCGCCTTGCATCAAACCTATTTGCGCATGTGTCTCCGGTCAATGTAAGCGGCCCTTTATGGCAACACAATGAAACCACCTCCCTGAACAGCAGTGAGCCAGCGGCATGCCCAAGCATGGGTGGCATGTATCACAGGCCAGTGGAGGCTGAGCCTCCCCAAACAGCCAGGTGTGGCCCCCCTCCCCAAGGCCCCTCCTGTTTCCCACTCTTCCCCCTGTGGCCTGGGCTGGGAGTAGGGTTGGCTGGCCTGCGGCCTGGGACTCAGAGCGGCTGGGGCTGGTGCTCGGGCCACCAGGCCTTGGGGTTGTGCTTTCCGGTACTCTGGGAGAGGGGGGCGCTGGGGCTGGGGGTGCTGGGCCATGCCATCTGGTGCTCTGGGGCTGGGGCTGCGCCACCCGGCACTCCAGGGCTGGGAGCACTCGGGCAGCCCAGGGCTGGGCAGGGGTTTCTGGTGGCCGCGTGGGATGCTCAGGGGTTCTGGAGGGGAAGAGGGAGGGGCGGGGCCTTGGGCAGAAGGGGTGGGCTGGGGGCTAGCCTCCCCGAATGGGCGGCAGACACCTCACTGAGGTGAGTCAGGGGCTGGAGGCAAAGGCAACATGTGGGACTCCAGCAACAGGGAAGGAGAAGCAGCAGCTGTAGGGGTGGAGGGAGGAGGAGCTCTGCCAGCAGCCAGCCACCCTGCTGCTTCCTCCCTCCCCGGGCTGCAGCGACATACAGGTTTTGGGGGGGCCCATGCCCCTGCTTTCCCTCCCCTGTGCATGCCCCTGTGGTGAGCCATGATCAAAGCAGTGCGAGTGTAGACACTGCGTGACCTATGTTGACCCTAACAGTCCTCCAGCAGCTATCCCACAATGCCCGACAGTGACCACTCTGGTCAAAACCGTGAACTCCACTGCTCAGGGGTCACAGAGACCCAAAGCCACCCCATCTCCTTTGAAATTCCTGTGTATTTTTGAAGGGCTTTTTTCCTGATTGCCCAGCTGGGAGACCACACCTAGCACCTCTCCCTTGTTGTCTGCAACTGCCCAGCTGAACATGCTGACTACATGCTCCAGATGTGCTTCCGCCTGGAGCAGACAGGAGATATTGGATCTCGTGGGCCTGTGGGCAGAGGAGGCTGTGCAAGCACAACTACGGAGCAGCTGTAGACACATGGACGTCTACAGAAGATTGCACAGGGGATGCGAGAGAAGGAGTAGAAGAGCAACAATTCTCTAGCAATCTTTCATCAGCAGCACTGATCCTATGGAGGATGATCACATGGCAGCTCTTGCGAGGCGCATGGGAACATTCCTCTAACAAAAGCAAGAGAAATTCTGGAGCAGATGGACCCTCCAGCCTGGGATTTTATTATTTAGGTAACAATAAAACTGAAATAGTTATTTCTTCCTTGGTCATTAGATCCAATGCCAATGGTGTGTGATACCCAGTAATTCAGCATGGATTGACAGGGTGGGGGAGTCTCTCACCTTCAGCAACACGGCAGCCGGTTGCTGACACTTCTCCTCTATCTCCGCGATGAGCTTCTGCAGAGACGAGCTCTGTTCTGAGAGCTTTATTATATTCCCATGTAGCTGCTTCAGGGTCTCCTTCTCCTCCTTCCTCAGTTTCCGCAACAGCCGCTCCTCTTCCTCATTCAGGAATTCGTGCAGCTTCTCAAATTCGATCTCGATGCACATTCTCTGATAGTGCGTCTTCTCCTTCATTAAAGGTAAAAAAAAATTGAAAACAACCTCAGAAAAATATCACCCAGTTTGGGGTACGGATAAATGTAAAGAGGGTAGCAATGCAACGTGGCCCAGTGGATAGTTCTGGAAGGTTCTACTTCTTGTTCTGCCACCTAGCCGCTATGCAACTTCAACCAAATCATTTCACCTCTGCCTCTCTTTCCTCCTCTACCTTTTGTGTGTCTTGACTCTTTAGATTGTTAGTTCTCTGGGAAGGGGCTGTCGCTTACACAGTGTATGGATGGTGTCCAGCACAGTAATGTGCAGTTCTTATCTTTGAAATCGATGGCTGAAAAGTGCTATATAAGAGCTAGGTGTTATTGTTTAGCAATTTGTATCAGTAGATTTCTAAGTGTTCTAAAAGGAGGTTGGTATCATTACCCCTGTTTTACAGATGGGGAAATTGAGGCTCAGAGTGGGGAGGTGATAGGTCAGGGTCACCCAGCAGGCCAGAGCCAGGAATAGAAACCAGGTTTTCCAGAGCCTCATTTCAGTGCTCAGAGATTCTCAAACTTCATTGCACTGCAACCCCCTTCTGACAACAAAAATTACTACACAACCCCAGGAGGGGTTGTGAAGCCTGAGCCCACGCAAGCCCTGCCACCCCAGGGCTTCAGCCCCAGCCAGGGGGCCTCTAACCTGAGCCCCGCTGCCCAGGGCTGAAACCCAAGGGTTTTAGCTTTGGCTCTGGGCAATGGGGCTCGGACTTTGGCTTTGGCCCTGGGCCCCATCAAGTCTTAAAACAGGGTTACAACCTGCTTTGGGGTCCCAACCCACAGTCTGAGAACCTCTGCTCTAGACACTAGACCATACAGGGGCCCCTGAGCCTGGTTGGGTCTCCTGTATTACTAGCAAGCAGTGTTAATCAAAAACCTTTATATGGCATAGTAATCAAAGCCATGGTGAGGGGTCCAGTGGTGGACAGGTGTTGTGCTTGTTTTTTTTGCATTGGGATGGACATCATATATTAAAGCCCCAAAGACTATTAATAATTGCTTATCACAGCGCATAGGAGCCCTAGCTGTGGAGCAAGCAAATATAGAATTTAGAAATTTTATGGGATTTTAAGTGTCTTGCTCCTTTCTCCATGCTGTGCAGTTTTAACCTGCTCCAAACTATACATCAAGCAGGGATTCCATCTCTTTACACAGCACCTGGGATGTTTTCCCCCATCAATCAAGAGTGAGTTACTAGGTTCCCTTGATGTGCTTCACTACAGAAAATAGCCCCTTCTCAGCACACAGCAACACCTGCTCGTCATCGCTTGACACTTCCCTTCTTACGATTGACAAACACGTTTTCAGCTACCAGTATTTTTAATTAAAAACAAAACAAAACGGAGATGCAGCTGCATCTGCGTTTCTGGTCTATGCATGCATGTTGAGAATCACTGGGCCTGGTGGATGGGAAGAAGCAGTTGCTAACCATCAGAGGAGCAAGGCTCTGGAACAGCTTCCCAGTAAGAGCAGTGGGGGCAAACAACCTGACCAGTTTGCAGATGGAGTTTAGACAGTTTACGAACAGGATGCTCTGATGGGGTGTCTTGTGATAACAAAGGTCTGGACTCAATGACCCAGGAGGTTCCTTCCGGTCCTGTGTCCCTATCAGGCACTGAACTGGGATTCGGGACCTCTGGATTCTATTCTCTACTCCACTGGCGAGCCACTGGGTGACCCTGGGAAAATCTCCGTGCCTTTGCTTCAACTCCCACCCTATGTCTATTTTGATTTTAAATTCTCTGGGGGCAAGGGCTTTCTCTTATCAGAGCATCATAGAAATGTAAGGCTGGAAGGGACCTTGAGAGTACCCTGTCTGGAGAGCACCCTAGCGCTATGGTGCCTTGATCATGGGTGTGGCTTATTGGTGCTATAAAGATACAAATAAGTAATATTGGTATCTTGCCATTGCCGTGGGGAGCGGGAAAACTTATATAGGAAGTGCTAACTGGAGAGCAATGACATCAAATGGCCACATGATGGCAGCAGAACCTGGAGAATGAGAACATGCTACACAATTACTGGGTTGGAGCATATTATGAGCTGCTAGGGGGTGGGGTGGGGGCTGATTCCCAGAAGGGCTGGGGACCCAGCCAGGTGGGAGCCAGGGATGCTAAACCCCACCGAAAAATCAGGCACTACATCTGCCCTCATGCATGGCTAATGCCAAAGGGACATAGCCTCCTCCTTGCAGACATTTGCCAGGACCCCCGGAAATCCTGCAGTTGCAACAGGCTTGTGAATGATTAAAACCATGGGACCCTGCCTTCCAGTTAGCTGTCTTCTTTCCCTCGTGGTATTTCAGCTCCCAAGCTTCCTCCGTCTGCTTTTTCAGGAGCTCCACCACTGTATGCAGCTTCCTCTGGCAAGAAAAGCACAGGTAGTGAGTTCTCCTTAAATCATAGAAAATCACCACACACAGGCTAAGGGCACAGCACAGTTTAAACTGATGAAAAGCAAGAGCACCAAGGGGAAATAAGCAGCATGGTCTGCTCTGCCTGATGACCCCCGCTGCCTTAGGAGAAGCTGTGATGCAGGCTGTCAGAGACTGGGACATCGGCGATACCATGCCATGCAGATATTTGCAATAATTTGGGAGCCAAATTTGCAAAGGCAAAGTCCAAAAGCATTGCATCAGAAGAACAGGTGTGCAATGGTTGTGCATGTGCGCATGCATGCACACACACACACAAAACACCACAATTGACACCCTTACAATAAGCCTTTGCATAAATCGATGCATGAATTAATTAATTTATTTTAATTTATACATAAACTCGCTTTCGCAGCCATCACCACCTTCCACTGCAGTGTGGGGCATGGGTTGCTTGCCAGGATCATCTAGATATATCTCACTTAATCAATTTCTGGCTATTGCAGGGGCCTTAGTAGTGCTGCACCTTGGTCCCTCCTATTCTCTACTTGTGGTACACAATAGCTTAGTTTCCTGGGGGTTGAAATCAGTGGTGCCAATTCAGGCACTTCTTGGGGGGCGAGGGGGCAAATTCTGGTCCCCACCCCACCCCGAAGCAGGAACCTTCTTCCGGTCCCAGGAGTCTCCCCTCTCTCTCACCCATGTGGCGCATGAGCTGGTGCTGCTGGGAGTAATGGTCTCGGCAGAATGCCCATGCGTCAAGTCACAGAAGCACTCGCTGCTGTAGGCAGGGGCAGCCCAGTCAAATTTCAATGGCACTGTAACCACTCAGCCAGAGAAATACTCTGGACTGCTCCAGCAGCAGCTGTACTAATTTCAGTTGCTTAAAAGTGGCCTTGCCTTGCCCACCCCTCCTGCCCCCGACTTCGTTGCCTATTAAACTTTGAAGAAGTGCAAAAGCCCAGTGGAAGGGGAGCATTCAGCACCTGCAGACTCCCTAATTGGCACCAGTGGCTGCCATACTTTGGTCTAATTTCAGCAGATGGGTTAGAGTGCGGGTTCTGGGAGCTGTTGGTAGCCTAGGATACACAGGTGGTCTGACTAGATATCTGGTGTCCCCTTCTGGCTTTGATCTTTATGATCACACAGCGTCCAGGCCAGAGGCAGATTAAGGTCTTCTGGGGCCCTGGGCCGGAGCAAGTTGGGGGGCCCCGGTGCAGAAACCATGGTCCCGCCCCACCCCTTCTGTCTGCGGCTCCACCCCTTCCCCCGTGGCCCCACCCCATTCCACCCCTTTCCCCGCAGCCCCATCCCCCGCTCACTCCTTTCTACCCCAAACCCTCCTCTGCGGCCCTAAGACCAGAGACGCTCTGTGCCCCAGGGCCACAACAGGGAGCGAGATTTTTCTGGGGGCCCCAAATTGGCCAGGGCCCCTGGGCACAGGCCCTGTTGCCACATGCGGGAATCCATCACTGGTCCAGCCACACAACAATGGAACCCAAGGTAAGAAGAGGACACAGGCCTGGTGGGAGCGCAGTTAGAGGAGGCAGGGTCAAGTATTTCTCAGGCACACGTTTCCTGGCTCATGGGCACTATAGCCAGGCTTCCGTGTCCCTCCCTAGGGCTGGCCGCAGTGCAGGCCAGACGTGTGGGTCAGGAGGTCTCTCGTGTAAGTGGTGCCTGGGCTTTGTGCTGAATTTCACCGTCACTTCTGCCAACTGCAGGAAGAGGCTGAACAGCAGAGTCGCAGAGCAGAGACACAGCAGCTCCCTACCTTGTACTCCTGGGCAGCCTCCTCAATGGGAACCACGGTGTGAGTGCGGTGAGCCTGGCAGTCCCTGCAGCTCACGCAGATGAGGGCTTGATCCTCTGTGCAGAACAAATCCAGAACCGCCTGGTGTTCCCCGCACTTCCACTCCACCTCAGGCTCTTCGCCCACTTCCAGATGGATTTTTTCAGCTTCATCTGCCCTGCTGCCTGGCTGCCCCTGGGGCTTGTCGTCTCCATGCCTGGGGGCCTTGTGGCACAGGGGGCAGGAGGTGGCTGTGCCCGACTCCCCCTTGAAGGGGGTGACACAGAAGCGGCAGAACTTGTGCTTGCACCCTTTAAATATCACCGGGATCTTATAGGGGCCCAGGCAGCTCGAACAAACAACCCCACGCTGGCGCTGCAGGGCTGGGTTCATGGCAGCCCTGGTGCATCCAGGGAGTAGAGCTGAGTTAGCTTTCGCTTTCCTACCTTGGGAAACACGAGTCAACAACTGGAGTGCCAGGAGCAGGTTGTTACTTACTGATCTAAGAATGGATCACTGCCCCAAGTCACCGCCCCTTGTGGCTTTCACAGCCTTCTCTGGCATCCATCCAGACCCTGATCATTCCCAGCTCAGCTTAATATCTAACCATATGCAATTCGTGTCACGTAACAGCGTAACAGCCAGGAGTCTGACAGTCTACTCAGGCAGGGAGTGCAGTGAGAGCAGAAAGACAAATGACTCCATGGGCAATCAGATTGTCAGGACACATCCAATGGTTGGAACTCCATCCTTTATTAAGATCTTGACACCTACAACACATCCTGATTCTGTTTGGAAACTGAAAGACCAAGAGCTCTATGAATTTCACTCTCTTTCTTTTATCACTTTAAACCTTTTTGCCTACCTAGAAAAACAAACCCATTTAAAACAAAATCCCAAATAAAACTCAAGAGCTTGTGAAACTGTTTGCCCTGATCTGTCATCTTACCAAGTAACTCAAGGCATTTATAGGGTCTCTCTCCTGTATGGATCCTCTGATGTCTACTAAGGGCTGAGCTCACACTGAAGCTTTGGCCACACTCAGGGCAGTTATAGGGTTTCTGACTAGGGCTGATTCTCTGATGGGCTTCAATATTTTTAGTTTGCCTGAGAGCTCTGCCAGGGGAAGTGGCTCTGCCCTGTGCCTCTTCCACTGGGATCTTTTCCTGACCTGAGCTGCCTCTACTCTCACAGGGCACCACCTGCTCAGGAATCTGGCAAACATTCCCTTTGGAGTTTCTCGACACCGCCCCCTGCGGACAATTCTGCTCCTTTACATTCACTGCCCCATCCTCTGCTGGAATAAAGGGGCAAAATTCCGAGTCATTCCTTACGTTGGGAAGTAAAGAATCCTTGGGAAGGGGGAATGGCAGAAATAAATAACGATATGATCTGAAATTAGAGACCAAATCCCCCAAAGCAGAAGGACCAGATCTGCTTCCATGTAACATTCTGAATACTCAGAAAAGGGAGCAGTAGAGTGGTGTATTTGTGGGTCAGGGAAGCCACGAGGATGTGGCCACTGCTGGGGCAAACCTGACCAGGTGAGATGGGGCAGAACTGGGGGGAGGGCTCACTGGGCCTTGGTGCAAATCCCAGCCGCTTCCTTCCCCCACCCCTGGTTTCCAAATTGATTTAACAGACTCCTCACCTGTGCAAATTCCTTGCAGACTCTCCCCTTCCTCTGCATGCAAGGGGCCCGGCTCCTCCCCTGGCTCCATCAGAAAGATCTGGAGTAGAAATAGCCCCAGATTAGATGGGCTCCCTGCTCACATATACCCAGGTGTGATTTTTGTACTGATCTTTTAGTATGGAACTGCTGACTCGTCTTTGAATGTGAAGAGTTAAAATCAGACATGTGGCTTTTCTATGAGAAGAAATGATGTTTTATTTCTCTCTCTAGTCACAGACCAATGCCACATTGTGCTAGCAGGGCTCACTATATGCTGCCAGCTGAGAGGCCATGAGGTCTAGTGGGTAGGTCATGAGATAGACACTCATGGAACCGGGGTTCTGTTCTCAGCTCTGTCATTGTCCTAATGAGCTAAGGTCTCTTCCTCCTCATTCTTCTGTTCTAGCACAAGGGACCAACGTCCAAATATCATGAATGAGCCCCTAAAACTCATGAGATTTTTTTCTGAAAAATTCTGCCATTTAAAGAAGATACTGAAACTATATTTGAGATTCATTTTGTTTGCCTCCTTGCTTTGGAGTCTCTTGGGTTCATATTTTCTCTGCTACCATCAGGGCTAGAATGTCACTTAATTTTTTAAAAAGAAACCTGAGCTCCTCATGGAATCACAGGGCTTCTGGAGCTGGGGCTCTAAGGAAAAAATATCACCCAATCTCATAGGTACTGACTTACTGAGCTGCCAGGAGAGTGCTCGACCCCTGCTCCACCCCAGGCCCTACCCCCACTCTACCTCTTCTTCCAAGCCCCCACTTTTCCCCACTTCTTCCCACCCCTGCCCTGCCTCTTTCTGACCCCACTCCTCCCCCTCTCCCCAGCGCCTCCTGCATGCCATGGAACAGCTGATTCGCAGTGGGCGGGAGGGGAAGGCCCTGACCCGCGAGGCTGTCTATGGGTGCTGAGAACCCACTTTTTTTTTCATGGGTGCTCCAGCCCTAGAGCACCCACAGAGTTGGTGCCTATGCCCAATATCATGAGACTTGTGGTTAAAAAAAAAAAATCACAAGAGTTGGCAGCCCTGAGACAGGAAGACAGAAATGGTGCTTGACCCTTTCTGGAAGTCAGCCCCCAGTGAGGTGTCTCTAGCTGGACACACAAAACCTGGGACACCCAAAGTCACCGGTCCCTTTCAAAAACGGATGCCGATGGAAAAAAAAAATATGGCTTTCAGACTTGCCTATACCAAGGGCAATCCTCGGTGGGCACAGAGCCAATATAGCAACTCCTCAGCTACTACCCAATCAATTCACAGCCCAGGTGTGTCCCTTCCCTGCAGTGTTCCCAGGTGTCAGAATGGCCCCTGACCCCATTAGCCATCAGTGTGGGAAGGGAACACTAAAATGCAACCAGATCTGTCATTACTATTTAAGGCTATAATTCCTTCACAGATGTCACTGATTCTGCAACTTTCTGGGATCTCTGTGACTTCTTCTGTGGCAGGGCTAGAGCAGCTGTCATCCCCGGGGGCTGCTGGAGCAGTGGCTGCCAGAACAGCTGACCAGTAGTCAGCCCTGGGGCCGCGGGAGCAGCGGTCCACAACCTGCCAGAGCAGCGGCTGGGGCTGGGTCAGTCTCCCTGGGACTGGAGCAGCAGCAGCCAGCCCCTGCCGCAGCAGCTGTAAGCCCCAGCAAAGCTCTGTTTGTCCTCCATCCTCAGGGTATTTTTAGTAAAAGTCAGAGACAGGTCGCAGGCGTCTGTGAATTTCTGTTTATTGCCCACAATCTGTCCGTGACTCTTGCTAAAAATACCCAAGACGGAATCTTAACCTTATTAATATAGTTTTGATTTGGAGTAAACCTTATGGTGGGTCAGGCCTGACCACTGCCCTCCATTTAGAATCAATGCAAAAAAGCCATCGTAATCAGCAGACTGAAACAAAACACAGGCCCATAGACATGGGGTATAGAAGCTGAATCATGTGGCCCAAGGGACTTGAAATGCAGGGGCCAGGGCTTTGAAGGGTATCTGTGTGTGTGTGCACACACCAGAGACAGACACAGGCACTGAGAGAACAAGAGCAAAGCAGAGAGAGAAAGCCAAGCAGACAAAGCCTGAGCCCTGAGATAAAGCTAAGAGAAAACTATTTTGAGTGCAATGTTGCTGGAAAATGCAGGCTTGGAATAGTGTCCTGGTTTTTGGTTCCTTAGTGTGTACCCTGACATAATTAGGTTGTCATAAGGCAGCTGACGTGGACCTAACTCTGTCGTGTAGACCAGGCCTCAGTGTCAGACCATCTAGCCAACCCCTGAACAACGGAAGGGGATAAGGGAAATAGAGCAGGGCGGGGATGGGGGGAAGCCTCTGGTAATTCCTTTAGTTTAAAATGTTTTAGCTGGTTTTCCATGATACCCACACAAAGGGAGGCTGCAGACACTCAGACGCAAATACCTCTGATGGCAAAGGAGCAGAGTGAGCCACACAAACTGTATCAGAGTTGTCAAGCCATGAACAATAACACTTCATTTAACACCTGAGTCAGTCTTGTATTCTGTGTCATCAGTGCTTAGCAAACGTGTGGTAACTAACCTGCATTAGCTATCCCCCCTGCAAAAACCAAGCAGAGACAAGGCAATGGAGTTTCACCAAAAGGCAAATGAGGTGAGGTCTGCACCGTGGCCCTCACCCAATCAATGCAAAGGAGCAACAGGATCATTCGTTTTAGAAAAGCCTGGATTTTAGCAACCCAGAACAGTCAACTTGTCCGAACAAGGAAGGTCACTGAAATGTATCAGAACAAACCATGTGGCTAGGAAATTAAAATATGCAGTTAGAAGTATGATCAACATCTGCATATGACAAAGCCCTGGCTGGGATGATTTAACTGGGAATTGGTCCTGCTTCGAGCAGGGGGTTGGACTAGATGACCTTCAGGGGTCCCTTCCAACCCTGATATTCTATGATTCTATGTAACACAACAAGTAACAGAAGACTAAAGTGGCCACCAGTCCCTGCTACTTAAGCAGATCCGGGACTCAGCATCCTCTGTTCCTACCCGCTTGCTCAGGACAGTAACACCCAAGAAGTTTGTCACACCACACCGGCCTCTGCCACCAGCGCTAAACCCACTGAAACGTTGTTAAAATAGGAACCAAGTCTCTGAACCAAACCCCAGAAAGGAGCAGAATGAAAGGAGCTGCTTTGGGGGCTCCCCCGACACTGTCCTCAGGGCAGCGCATCCCCCAAGCAGCGCGGGGACCAGGCAGAGGCAGGAACTGGCTTTTCCTCTCCCTGCTCCTCCCCTTGTCCCAGGAAAGTCAATCTGCCCGGGGTGCTGCAGGGAATGGGGCTGGGCAGGGCTGGGAGCCGGGAACCTCCCTCCCCACTGATTGCTCCTCCTGCCCCTGCCAGTCTCTGCCCCTGTCTCCCTCCTGCCCCCTCCCCTCCCCTCGGGCTGGGAGACTCGGTCCCTGGGGTGGTCGCTCTCCCGGTGCTAGCTCGGCTCCTGCCGGCGCTCAGGGGGGCAGAACCGGGGTGGGGAGGGAGTCAGGGAGGGCAGCAGCGCTTGGACTCGCACACCCCCACCCCCCTGGGGGCAGAGCTGGGGCAAGGAGGGGCCATTGGTGCAGAGTCACTTTCCCCCCCGGCCCTTCCCCGGGTCTCTCCCCTCACCTGCAGGCTCCAGCTCAGGGGCTGGTGTCAGCAGAGCCCGGAGCTGCCCCAGGGGCTGGTTCCAGCCCCCGGAGAAAGTCCCCCCGGCTGGGCCCCGAGGGGCGCTAGGCCCCTCACAGACCCCGCTGGGCAGCGGCAGCGGCTCAGCCCGGGCTCCGAGCTCATAACGGAGGCAGCAGCAGCTAATGGTGGAGACAGGAAGGGGACAATCAAGTAACTCAACCCTCCCTGAGATCCTGAACAGCCGCCTCTCGATTAGCAATAAGCAGAGCCCTCTGGTGGCAGGAATTAATGAAACAAATTCACTGACAAAAAACTTTTCCACTGCATGAATCCGATGAAGTGAGATGAAGCTCACAAAAGCTTATGCTCAAATAAATGTGTTAGTCTCTAAGGTGCCACAAGTCCTCCTTTTCTTTTTGAAAAAAACTTTTGGGTTCACTGGCCTAGTGGATGAGGGAAAGCTGTAGATCTCATATAGCTTTGTTTTAGTAACGCTCCTGGCCCAATTCCACATGACAGTATCATAAGCAAACTAGGGAAATGTGATCTAGATGAAAAGTCTGTAAGGTGGGTGCACAACCGGTTGAAAGACAGTACTCAGAGTAGTTATCAATGGTTCATTGTCAACCCCAGGGGAATGAGTCTAGTTGGGTCTGTCAAAGTTTGACTCAGACTCACAATTTATCAGACCACTCTGTTTTATTAGCAAAGCTGCTCTGCTAATACATTTAGAAGTGAGCCCCCCGAGTGGGGCTTGTGTCTCTTAATTTATACAGCTTGCTGGAGAACAAGTTACAGAGAAGTTACAGACAAAAGAAGAAAAAGATTTTAGTCACCACCCTTCGAGATCCCTGAGACCAGTCACGTATCTTCAATTACCTGCCACCCTTAACAATCTCCTTTAACAGCTTCCAGTTAACTTAACTAATTGCCCTTCACACCTTCCATTCTGATGCCTGCTTCTTAGATGTGCTGGCTGTATCTTAATTGCTTCTCCATTCAAAAGCTAACTGTCCCTACGTGTGCTCCCTCAGATATTTTGTAACATGTTTTGGCATGCCCTCTCATATACAATGTATCCAGCATGTCCCCTTATACAACGTTATACTTATACAATGTTATACTTCCACAGGTCCCAGCAGGGTCTGTCCAGATCCAGTCCTATTCAATATTTTTATTCATGACTTGGATAACGGAGTGGAGACAATGCTTTTAATATTTGCACAACACCAAGCTGGGAGGGATTGCTAACATTTTGGAGGACAGGATTTAGAATTCAAAACACTATTGACAAATTGGAGAGTTGGTCTGAAATCAACAGGCTGAAATTCAAGTGTAAAGGACTTACACTTAGGAAGAAAAATAATCAAATGCACAACTAACAAAATGAGGAGTAACTGCCTAGGCTGTAGCAGTTCTGAAACAGATGTGAGGGTTAGCGTGGATAAGAAATTCAATATGAGTCAACTATGTGATGCAGTTGCTAAAAAGGCGAATATCTTTCTGGGCTGTATTACCAGGAGCATCATATGTAAAACACAGGAGATAACTGTCTTGCTTCACTCAGCAGTGGTGAGGCTCTAGCTGGAGTACTGTGTCCAGTTCTGGGTGTCACACTTTAAGAAAGATATAGACAAATTGGAGCGAGTTGAGAGGAGAGTAACAAAAATAATCAAAGGTTTAGAAAAACGGACCTGTGAGGAAAGGTTAAAAAAACAGGCATGGTTAGTCTTGAGCAAAGGAGACTGTAGGGGTCTCAATAACAGTCTTCCAATATGTTAAGAACTGTTACAAAGAGTTTGTTGATCAGTTGTTCTCCATGCCCATTGAAGGTAGGAGAAGAAATAATTGGCTTAATCTACAGCAAGGGCGATTTAGGTAAACTATCAGGACAAACTTTCTAACTATAAGGCTAGTTAAATTCTGGAATAGGCTACCAAGACAGGCTGTGGAATCCCCAGCATTGGAGGTTCTTAAGAATCAATTAGACAAACACCTGGCAGGGATGGTCTAGGTTTACTTGGCCTTGACCCAGCACAGAGGGCTGGACTGGAGGATCTCAAGCCTACATTACTATAAGTCAAAGTTGCCCAGCAAAATTCAATCCTTTGAAAACCATGACATGCAGAGTTAAGGTATATGCCCAGTCAGCCTTAACTCTGCCCTCCCTGGAGCTGGCAATGTCAACTGGGAGTTATCTGTGTGCGCTCCTGCTGCATTTACTGTGGTAGGTGTAGCTATATTGAATTCTGGAGATATAAGTGGGTAGCTTGGTAGAAGTGCAATTGTAATATGAGGAGATCTGGCGATTAGGTTGAGGAGCATCTCAGAGCTGTGATTTGATAGGAGGAGATCTGGGTTTGAGCCTCCCCATACATGTGATCAAAAGAACAAGGTGCATGTGTACCTTGAGGAATCCAGGATGCATCATTTCAATGCTGAGTTGTGTAAGTTGTCAGCAGCAGCGTACAGGGGTCTTCTTGCCATGGGGATTATCAGCAGAGAGGCAGGATGTTAGAGGAGTCTGTGTGTTTGATGATGGGTAAATAAAAGTATAGGTTAGATAGAATCCTGTGAGTAAGGGTGAATGGACCGTAAAAGAGGGTTGAAGGAGCTGTAAAACTTAACAAGTGTGGGGCCATTTCTGGTGACAGGCTCAGTGTTTGAATTGTTACAAATTACACCTTGTAGGACACGCACACAACTGCTGCGAATTATACCTGGTAGGACACGCACACAAGTGCTATGAATTATACCTGATAGGACACACACAGTTTGAATCTAGGCTGAGGCACAGAAATAAAGTCCACAACTGCAGAGTTCCCAAAAAACACTAAATTTATTATGCTCGAGCATGGTGCCCCCTGCTAGCCAGGAGGGGACCCTGAATGCAGATAATACAAAGGTTATATACCTTTTAGCAAAGCATGTTGCCCTCCTGCATCAGAAACCTTAGACAATAAACAAACCCTTGTCTTATCTACCACCTATCCCTGCTTGGTGCATTCCTCGTGCTATACCAGTATGTTAATTACACAGCATGGTCCTAAAGCCATGCATCAGTAACTTTTATTATCAGGATGGGAGGCCTCACATCAAGGCCAAGAGACAGGGAGTTAGAGACTGACAAAAACCAGATACTGGGAGTCAAGGCAGGCTAAGACAAGGAAGAGGATTTTCACAGGGATTCAGTATCTAAGGATTACTCCTCCTGGTGTATGATGTGCTGGCATTTAAACAATGGTGGGCCCCAAACCAAAATGGAGACACGTGCTAACTTTTCCTTAACAAAATGTAGAAGAGGAGTGGATAGCACCTTTTCAGTGCAGCTCACCTAAAAACAAGTTTTCCCTTAGCAAACAGGTGTTTGACTCTGTGCAACAGTTGTCTTGTGTCCTACTGCCTGAGTGACATGCACTATCTGCACAGGAAGAGTGAGGGACTTTGTGCGGTAGGTGTATTGGATCATCGCTCAAAGAGGGCAGGTTGCATTGGCATGCACCTTCACTCTTCATTTGCTGAATTTCAGAGGTTTGAGTTTTGCTGAACTCCACAGTCTACAAGGGCACAAAATCCTCTGGGCCACCTTAAGTCTATGTTAATGAAGTTTTTCGTCATTTAATTTCCCAGAGAGAAATGTTTGTTGTGTGAGTTAGTGGTCATTTAGACAGCGGTAGTTCTCACCTAGGTTTGCATTTGATATGCATTTGATAACCAAACACCTTGCTTTTATATATTGCTTTTCATCAGCAGATCTCAAAGAACTTCACATAGAATCATAGAATTATAGAATATCAGGGTTGGAAGGGACCCCAGAAGGTCATCTAGTCCAACCCCCTGCTTGAAGCAGGACCAATTCCCAGTTAAATCATCCCAGCCAGGGCTTTGTCAAGCCTGACCTTAAAAACCTCTAAGAAAGGAGATTCTACCACCTCCCTAGGTAACGCATTCCAGTGTTTCACCACCCTCTTAGTGAAAAAGTTTTTCCTAATATCCAATCTAAACCTCCCCCACTGCAACTTGAGACCATTACTCCTCGTTCTGTCATCTGCTACCATTGAGAACAGTCTAGAACCATCCTCTTTGGAACCCCCTTTCAGGTAGTTGAAAGCAGCTATCAAATCCCCCCTCATTCTTCTCTTCTGCAGGCTAAACAATCCCAGCTCCCTCAGCCTCTCCTCATAAGTCATGTGTTCTAGACCCCTAATCATTTTTGTTGCCCTTCGCTGCACTCTCTCCAATTTATCCACATCCTTCTTGTAGTGTGGGGCCCAAAACTGGACACAGTACTCCAGATGAGGCCTCACCAATGTCGAATAGAGGGGAACGATCACGTCCCTCGATCTGCTCGCTATGCCCCTACTTATACATCCCAAAATGCCATTGGCCTTCTTGGCAACAAGGGCACACTGCTGACTCATATCCAGCTTCTCGTCCACTTTCACCCCTAGGTCCTTTTCCGCAGAACTGCTGCCTAGCCATTCGGTCCCTAGTCTGTAGCGGTCTATGATTCTATGACTTCAAGGAAGCAGGGCATATTTTTCCAGAGCCACCATATAGCTCACCAGCCCACTCCACATGTAGATGTGTGGTTCAGTCACCCTACGTTTGAATACTTCAGTGGCACACCAGCCAGGCACCACAAGAACACCAATGTCCTCCAAAACGTGCAATGTCTGAAATGAGAGAGAAGGCTGATGTCGCGCTGCACCGCCACCAACCTTCCCCCCAACTCCATTTAGTTGAAATATTTTTTTTAAAAGCATTGTGATGTTAAACTTGCCGTTCTCTCAATAAACCCGGCTGTGTCCCGGCAGCGTTCAGGGTCTGAAGCAGCCCTCTGCCAATACATGGAAGTTCAGTTAAAAAAAAAAAGAGGAACATTTTTTGTTCTTAAACTTCCAAAAGGATTTTTTTCTGTGCTCCTTCACTGAGCTATTCGAGACCATAACCCTCTGTGTCTGGTCCTGGTCCTGGCTCCTCAGCCTCTGCAGGCTGCAGGGTTCAAAAAAGAACTAGATAAATTCATGGAGGATAGGTCCATCAATGGCCATTAGCCTAGATGGGCAGGGATGCTGTCCCTAGCCTCTGTTTGCTGGAAGCTGGGAATGGGTGACAGGGGATTGATCACATGATGATTGCCTGTTCGGTTCATTCCCTCTGGGACACCTAGCATTGGCCGCTGTCTGAAGACAGGATACTGGGCTAGATGGACCTTTGGTCTGACTCAGTCTGGCTGTTCTTATATTCATACCTCCACAGCTTGCCCATACTTGCAGAAGCCTGGCTCCCTGTGCCTTCGCAGACTGTTCCAAGAGGAAGCGTTTTCATGATGAACTGATGGTTGATATTCTGGATGGGGCCAACATGCAGTCGAGTGCCAAAGGCAAAAGGACTTGCAGCAAGAGGAAAGACATGGGAAAGGCTTGGGCTGGCTTTGCAGCATGAGGATAGGGTAACAGCAGGCACTCACTTCACAGTCGCTGGAACAAGAATGGCAGTTAAGGGAGGAAGATAAAACACACCAGAGAGAGAACCGTTTGAGTGGCTACTGTCTCTAATGGCTGCAAAGGCACAGACTCCTGCAGCACCCACACCATGGTTCTGCATGCTCACTGCAGTATCCTGGCCTGCGTGCCAGAAACAGCTTGGACAACTTCATGGCTGGGTGGCCAGTGCAGTTGGGACCTATGAGCGTCTGGACAGGACAGCTGTGCCCCGTGGAGTCCTCAGTGCTGAACCCCTCTCCTGTGAACGCCTTCACCCCCCTGCCTCAGCACCAAGTGTGTGGCAAACATCGAAGGAGGGGGAAGGAGAACAGGGAGCCAGGGACAAGCAATAGTGTGGGGGTAGAGGGGGAGGTCTTGTACATAGCTCATCCGTTTGCACTTGTTTATGCACTTTGTTCTTGGTTACTTTTAGAGCTTGTGGTGTTGCTGGTGTTTTGGTGGGCTAGTGGCAAAGCTGGCTGGGCAGACAAGGGTTTAATATTGTGCTTTTCCAATTCATGTGTAAAAATAAAGGTTTTTTATTCAATAAAGAATTGTATCACCATCACTGCAACACATCGTATAAAGGTGTATTTCAAATAATAAAGGGAAACACATGATCAGGGACAACTGGGAAGTTCTAAGCAAAACACAGGTCTCGATACAGCTATATACATCAATCCACACTGCTTCCTCCCCCCAATCCTATTTCATAAGTGGTCACATCATTCAAAAGTACAATTCGTGGCAATCAACTTCCCCTCCCATAAAAGCAATCAATGTCACCCCACTCCCCAAACACAAGCCCATTCATAGAGGTACTATTCTCCTTCTTCCATTGGCCCATGCGCATCCATAATGCAAGAGCACAAAGCACCCCTGATTTCTGTTGCCTGGGTACATCCAGATCCAGCTGTGGTCGCTGAGTGCACCAGTGCAGTGGCCCATCATCATCCTAGGTCCATTCAGGAGTAAATGGCCCACCTCTGGCTTCACAAAGGTTGTGACAAGCACAGCAAGCCACAGTGGCAGATGCCCAGGGCTGACTCGAAACTCTCGGGGACAGGTGTTCTCCCTACCCTCTCTAAATGGAGCCCTGACTGGCGCGCTGGGGTGCACGGGGATCCTCGCAGGGCTCAAGCCCCAAATTCTGGCACGAGTGCCAGCGGGACTGAAGCCGTAAGCTCCAGCGCCCCCCACAGTCCGCTGAAAAGACTATGGTGGTTCGGATTTGGACCACAGGGCACCTATTGACTACCCCTGGTCTACTCCTTCATGTTGCTGGCTCCAGTTTCTGGAAGCACACAGATCAAAATGACGATTTGGCAGGATGTCTTGGTGGCTGTTCAAACTTCCTGCAATGTGCAGTGTGGATAGTTAAGATTTCCCACGCCGCACCAGGAATGAAGACCTAGACCAGCCACACTTCCAGAGAGTGCTAGGAAGTCTGCTATCTGGTTGGTTGGACTCAGATCTGTGTACTGCAGTGTGGATGCTAAAAAATTCTAAACCTGCGTTTGGCAATCAGTGCAAATGTTCAAACCATTGTTTCTCAAACGCAGCATCTGCTGACTCGAGTCCCGCTAACCCTGGGCTTGCATTGCAGTGTAGACACTCCCTATGTCATCAGAAAAACTCTTTCTGTTGCCATACGCAGCACCTACATGTGATCAAAATTTCAAGGAGGTCCTTGGGAGGGGGAGGCGTTCTTCTCCTCAAAAACATTTTTTTTGACGTGTTCTGGACATTTTCTCCCTCCCACAGAGAGTTCACTAGCATTTTTTAGAAGGCGAGAAGTTTTATTTTTGAAGACAGAAGAGGGAGGGACTGAAAGTTAGACTTTGGTTGCAACAGAAATGATGGACAGAGACAACAAAAAGGAACCAGTAAGAAGATGTTGGAGAGCATTTTTCACTTTGAAAAATGATTTGTAAAGGCTGGCTTGACTTGAACACTACCTACCATGAGCCACTTCTACTCGAAACATCAGGGTTTTGGGACGGAGGAGAAAAAACATGAGCTCAGAATATTAGGGAAAAACATTTGTTTGAAAGTTTCTATATATAAGTAACACAAAGAAAACTGCATTTAGTGACAGCTAAGGTGGCATCAGAACATATGCCAGTCACCTTAAAACATGGGAATTAGAAGGAAAAGACTCCTGTATTCCTTGCCACCTTCATATCAGCTACAACACTGTGGATAACATGCACCAATGCTCCATAAGGCTTTCACTTCCATTGCTAACAGACACCAAAAAGAAACATTCACCCCATTCAACCCTCTGCATAGCCTGACTGGTGAAGTCATACTCTCAAGTATCAACAGTTGAACATATCTGACTCTTCCACAGCCTGTGTATTTGAGAACTTAATCTGCTTTAACAGTCACTGCTGAGGTTTTGTAACAGACCATGAGTTGGATGGAAGTTGGGGGTATATTGCTTTTCATTCTCTGTTGGAGAAGGAAAACATTTAGAGTTCAGGACAGTTCTCCTATCTCAGACTCCAAGTAACCCACCCACCAGCACCCAACCACCCTCGCCCATTGCCTGTGCCCATCCAGCAACAACCCAACTTCCAAATATTATATTCCCCAGCACTCTCCATTTTGCTTCCCAGATCACCAATCTCTCAGTGCCCCAGGACCCATCTATAATGAATGTGGGAATTTTCTGCGATATTTTTATGACCAATATGAGTCTCAGTTGGCCATCTGTCTTTGCATTGTTACTCATTGGATGCAGAGAGAATAAAATGCTTCTCCTGGAACAGGGAAGGAGACGTATGATGTTTGATCTCTCTGCGTTGGCATGAATGCACCCTCAGGAGCTGGCTGGAACCAAAACATACCAGTGGAGGATACAGAAGAGACAATGACACACATTAACACTTAACAACAGGCGGTTCAAGCAGGCTGAATGTGTGAACACAGCATCGCTTTTTCCAGAGAACAGAGACAAGAGGTGTCAGGGATCATTGTTTAAGAAGAAGGTTCACAGACACGTAGGAGTTCTCATTCAGGACTGAGAGATAGAAGGACAGAGAGAGAAGATGAATCCTACAACAGCATGGATTTGTGAAGCCATGGCTTTGACCAGTCTGAACTTGGTTTTAACCTTTGCTTCTCTAAGGCTATGTCTACACTAGAGAGCTTACAGCAGCACATCTGTACCGATGCAGCAGCACCATTGTAAGATCTCTCAAGTAACCACCCTATGCCAATGGAAGAGCTCTCACCCATCAACATAATTAAAACCACCCCCAACGACTTCTCCCACTGACATAGCACTGTGCACACACGGTGAAATTTCTGTTGCTCAGGGCTGTGTTTTTTTCACACCCCTGAGCGATGTAAGTTTTGCCAACATATGTGGTAGTGTAGGTATGGCCTAAGTTAACCTAAGGACTTCCTGATACTGTATCCCAGTTGATTATTTAAACCTATCCTGTTTGAAAAACACCTGCCTGGTGTTGCTACCGACACCACCTGAAGTGCATTGATCCCTGGGGGCGGAGGAGGGGTGGAGGTCTCAGACCAGGAGTCTACCTTACATGGATTCACTGGGCAGAGCTCAAAGTGAGGAACAGGAGTGCTGGAGTCCAAAGGCTCAGTCTTGGAGGTGTTGAGGCCAGGGGGCCTGCCTTTGTGGCCAGGGCATGGCACAGACCCTTTAAATCCATAGCGGGTACCCTGTAAAACCCAGTCAAGCATAGATCCCATCATCCCCATTTGACTGAGTGTAGCAGAACTGTGAGAAACACCATAACAAAAGCAACAATGAAAAACATTGTGAACACCTATTCCATGTGTATATTCTGATGCCTTATAAGGTGGGAGCTCTGACGGAAGCTTTTCCCACACTTGGGGCATTTATATGGTTTTTCTCCCGTATGCATCCTCTCATGTGTTTTAAGAAGTGAGTTTGACTGGAAGCTTTTCCCACACTCACTACATTTAAAAGGTCTCTCCTCAGTGTGAATTTTCTGGTGTCTAATAAGGCCTGAGGTCACACTGAATCGTTCCCCACAGTCGAGGCATTTATAGGGCCTGTCTTCTGAGTGGATTCGCCGGTGTCTCCGGAGGGCTGAACTGTCCGTGAACCTTTTCCCACAGTCCAGGCATTTAAAGGGTCTCTCTCCTGTGTGGATTCTTTGGTGTTTCAAAAGGGCTGAGCTGTGACTAAAGCTTTTCCCACATTCAGGGCATTTATAGATTCTCTCTCCTGTGTGGATTGTCTTATGTTTAATAAGGCTTGAACTGTCACTGAAACTTTTCCCACATTCGGGGCATTTATAAGGTTTCTCTTCTGTATGGATTCTCCTGTGTTTAATGAGTCCTGAGCAGTCACTGAAGCTTTTCCCACAGACAAGGCATTTATAGGGTCTCTCTCCCGTGTGGGTTCTTTGATGTACAATAAGGGCTGAATTCACACTAAAGTTGTTCCCAAACTCAGGGCATTTATAAGGTTCTTCTCCTGTGTGGTTTCTCCTGTGTTTAATGAGTCCTGAGCAGTCACTGAAGTTTTCCCCACAGACCAGGCATTTATAGGGTCTCTCACTGGTGTGGCTTCTCCGATGTCTAGTAAGGTGTGAGCTCAGACAGAAAGTTTTCCCACAGTCAAGGCACTTATAGGGTCTTTCTCCCGTGTGGAGTCTCTGATGTACAATGAGGTCTGAGTTCACACTGAAGCTTTTCCCACAATCAGGACATTTATAGGGCTTCTCTCCAGTGTGGATTCTCTGATGGGTGATAAGAGTTGATCTGCGATTGAAGCTTTTCCCGCACTCAAGGCATTTAAAGGGTCTCTCTCCCATGTGGATTCTTTGATGTTTGATAAGGTAGGACCTCACATTGAAGCTTTTCCCACAGTCGGGGCATTTATAAGGTTTATCTACAGTATGAATCCTCTCATGTGTAAGAAGGTAGGAGCTCACTCGGAATCTTTTCCCACATTTGAGGCACTCATAGGGTTTCTCTGATGTATGGATTTTCCGATGAGTACAAAGGGTTGAGCTCAGACGAAAGCTTTTCCCACAGTCGGGGCATGTATAAGGTTTAGCACCACTGTGGATTCTCTGATGTCTAATAAGGCATGAGCACAGGATGAAGCTTTTCCCACAGTCAGGGCACTTGTAGGGTCTCTCTCCCGAGTGGATTGCCTGATGTACAGTAAGGGCTGAAATCACACGGAAGCTTTTCCCACAGTCAATACAGTTATAGGGCTTCTCTGCCACATGGATTTTCTTGTGTTTTATAAAGGCTGAGCAGTCACTGAAGCTTTTCCCACAGTCGGGGCATTTATAGGGTCTCTCTCCTGTGTGGGTTCTCTGATGTTTCGTAAGGTCAGAGCTTGCACAGAAGCTTTTCCCACAGTTGGAGCATTTAAAGGGTTTATCTATAGTGTGGGTCCTCTCGTGCACAAGAAGGTAGGAGCGCACTTGGAAGCTTTCCCCACATTGTAGGCACTCATAGGGTTTCTCTGCCCTGTGGATTTTCTCATGTGTCCTAAGTGTTGAGTTCTGACGGAAGCTTTTCCCACAGTCACGGCACTTATAAGGCTTCTCTCCAGTGTGGATTCTCTGGTGAGTAACAAGGATTGATTTCCGATTGAAGATTTCCCCACACTCCATGCATTTATAGAGTCTCTCATCAGTGTGGATTGTCTGATGCACAGTATGGTCTGAGCTCACACTGAAGCTTTGGCCACACTCAGGGCAGTTATAAGGTTTCTCTGCAGTGTTAATTCTCTGATGGGCTTTGTTATTTTTAGTTTTCCTGAGAACTCTGCCAGTGGAAGCGGCTTTACCCTGTGATGTCTCTCCAGGAATTTTTTCCTGACTGTCTGATATGCATTGAGAGTCACATGCCGCCACCTGCTCAGGACTCGAGGAAACTTTCCCTGCCAACATTCCCGATAAACTCAAATGTGATTTTGCTTCCTCCAGACAATTCTCCTCCTTTATCTTCACCATCCCATCCTCTGTTGAAATAAAGAGGGAGAACTGAGACCTGATTCATTCCTTGTGCTAGGAAGTAAAGAATCCTCGGAAAGGGGAAACAGCAGAAATAAATAAGAACATAAGAATGGCCGTACTGGGTCAGACCAAGGGTCCATCTAGCCCAGTATCCTGTCTTCCAACAGTTGCCAGTGCTAGGTGTCCCAGAGGGAAGGAACAGAACAGGTAACCATCAAGTGATCCATCTCCTGTTGCTCATTCCCAGCTTCTGGCAAACAGAGGCTAGGGACACCATTCCTATCCATCCTGGCTAATAGCCATTAATGGACCAATCCTCCATGAATTTATCTAGTTCTTTTTTTAATCCTGTTATAGTCTTGGCCTTCACAACATCCTCTGGCAAGGAGTTCCACAGGTTGACTGTGCATTATGTGAAGAAATACTTCCTTTTCTTTGTTTTAAACCCGCTGCCTATTAATTTCACTTGGTGACCCCTAGTTCTTGTGTTATGAGAAGTAGTAAACAACACTTCCTTATCTGCTTTCTCTACACCAGTCATGATTTTATAGACCTCAATCATATCTTCCCTTAGCCATCTCTTTTCCAAGCTGAAAAGTCACAGTCTTATTAATCTCTCCTCATATGGAAGCCGTTCCATACTGCTAATCATTTTTGTTGCCCTTTTCTGAACCTTTTCCAATTCCAATATAGCTTTTTTGAGATGGGGGCGACCCCATCCGCAAGCAATATTCAAGATGTGGGCGTAGCATGGATTTATATAGAGGCAACATGATATTTTCTGTCCTATTATCTATCCCTTTCTTAATTATTCCCAGCATTCTGTTTGCTTTTTTGACTGCCGCTGCACATTGAGTGGATGTTTTCAGAGAACTATCCACAATGACTCCAAGATCTCTTTCTTGAGTGGTAACAGCTAATTTAGACCCCATCATTTTATATGTATAGTTGGGATTATGCTTTCCAATGTGCATTACTTTTCATTTATCAACATTAAATTTCATCTGCCATTTTGATACCCAGTAACCCAGTTTTGAGACATCCTTTTGTAGCTCTTTGCAGTCTGCCTGGGTCTTAACTACCTTTAGTAATTTTGTATCATCTGCAAATTTTGCCGCCTCACTGTTTACCCCTTTTCCCAGATCATTTATGAATATATTGAATAGGACTGGTCTCAGAACAGACTCCTGGGGGACACCACTATTTACCTCTGTCCATTCTGAAAACTGACCATTTATACCTACCCTTTGTTTCCTATCTTTTAACCAGTTACCAATCTATGAGAGCACCTTCCCTCTTATCCCGTGGCAGCTTACTTTGGTAAGAGCCTTTGGTGAGGGATCATAGAATCATAGAATATCAGGGTTGGAAGGGAACTCAGGTGGTCATCTAGTCCAACCCCCTGCTCAAAAGCAGGACCAATCCCCAATTAAATCATCCCAGCCAGGGCTTTGTCAAGCCTGACCTTAAAAACTTCTAAGAAAGGAGATTCTACCACCTCCCTAGGTAACGCATTCCAGTGTTTCACCACCCTCCTAGTGAAAAAGTTTTTCCTAATATCCAACCTAAACCTCCCCCACTGCAACTTGAGACCATTACTCCTTGTCCTGTCCTCTTCTACCACTGAGAATAGTCTAGAACCATCCTCTCTGGAACCACCTCTCAGGTAGTTGAAAGCAGCTATCAAATCCCCCCTCATTCTTCTCTTCTGCAGACTAAACAACCCCAGTTCCCTCAGCCTCTCCTCATAAGTCATGTGTTCCAGACCCCTAATCATTTTTGTTGCCCTTCGCTGGACTCTCTCCAATTTATCCACATCCTTCTTGTAGTGCGGGGCCCAAAACTGGACACAGTACTCCAGATGAGGCCTCACCAATGTCGAATAGAGGGGAACGATCACGTCCCTCAATCTGCTGGCTATGCCCCTACTTATACATCCCAAAATGCCATTGGCCTTCTTGGCAACAAGGGCACACTGCTGACTCATATCCAGCTTCTCGTCCACTGTCACCCCTAGGTCCTTTTCTGCAGAACTGCTGCCTAGCCATTCGGTCCCTAGTCTGTAGCAGTGCATTGGGTTCTTCCGTCCTAAGTGCAGGACCCTGCACTTATCCTTGTTGAACCTCATCAGATTTCTTTTGGCCCATCATCAGATTTCTTTTGGATCTTGTCAAAGACTTTCTGAAAATCTAAATACACTATATCCACTGGATCCCCTTGGTCCACATGCTTGTTGACCCCCTCAAAGAATTCTAATGGATTGGTGAGGCATGATTTCCCTTTATTAAAACCATGTTGACTCTTCCTCAACAAATTATGTTCATTTATATGTCTGACAATATTGTTCTTTATTATAGTTTCAACCAGTTTGCCTGGTACTGAAGTCAGGCTTACAGGTATTTAATTGCCAGGATCACCTCTGGAGCCCTTTTTAAAAACTGGTGTCACATTAGCTATCCTCCAGTCATCGGGTACAGAAGCTGATTTAAATGATAGGTTACAGACTACACTTAGTAGGTCTGCAATTTCACATTTGAGTTCCTTCACAACTCTTGGGTGAATGCCATCTGGTCCTGATGACTTACTGCTATTTAATTTATCAATTTGTTCCAAAACCTCCTCTAATGATACCTCAGTCTGGGACAGTTCCTCAGATCTGTCACCTAAAAAGAATGGCTCAGGTTTGGGAATCTCCCTCACATCCTCAGCCGTGAAGACCGATGCAAAGAATTCATTTAGTTTCTCCGCAATGGCCTTATGGTCTTTGAGTGCTCCTTTAGCACCTCGATCGGCCAGTGGCCCCACTGGTTGTTTCGCAGGCTTTCTGATATATTTTTTAAAAATGTTGCTATTACTTTTGGAGTCTTTGGCTGGCAGTTCTTCAAATTCTTCTTTGGCCTCCCTCATTGTATTTTTACACTTCATTTGCCAGAGTTTATGCTCCTTTCTATTTTCCTCATTAGGATTTAACTTCCACTTTTTAAAGGATGCCTTTTTGCCTCTCACTGCTTCTTTTACTAGCCACGGTGGCTCTTTTTTGCTTTTCTTACTATGTTTTTTAATTTGGGGTATACATTTAAGTTGAGCCTCTGTTATGGTGTCTTTAAAAAGTTTCCACGCAGCTTGCAGAGATTTCACTTTTGGTGCTGTACCTTTTAATTTCTGTTTAACTAACCTCCTCAGTTTTGTGGAGGTTATAACGATATGGTCTGAAACTAGGGGCCAAATCCCACAAAGCAGAGGGACCAGTTCTGCTCCCACATAACACCTCAACCACCAGGAAAGGACAGAGGATGAGCGGGAGAGAGGTGTATTTGTCAGTCAGTGAGTATGGGAAGGAAGTCATGACTGACACACCTGCCAGGAGGATGTGACCCCTGCTGGGACAACCCTAACATGGGTGAAGAGGGGCAGAACTGGGAGCCTCACAGGGCCTTGGTGAAAAAGCCAGCTGTTTCGTTCACTTGCCCATGGTTTCTGAGTTGGCTTAACAAACTCCTCACCTGTGCAGGTGCCTCTCACGATCTCCCCTTCCTCTGCATCCAAGGGGCCCGGCTCCTCCCCTGGCTCCATCAGAGAGATCTGGAGTAGGAATAGTCCTGGGTTAGATGGAGCATGGACTCCCTGCAGGCTGGGTGAGTTTATTCACTCACTTGCAGCCGGGTGCAATTTTTACTGATCTTTTATTATGAAAGAGGAAAGTGGTGTTTAAAAGTGAAGAGTTAAAATTAGGGGAAGGAAGCTTTAATTCTCTCTCCAGTCACCGACCGATGCCACCTTCGGTTATTGCTATAGCAGGGCTCCCTTGCATGCAGCCAGCTGAGAGACAGTGGGGCCTAGTGGATGGGAACTAGACAGGCACTAAGGAGACCTTGATTCTGTTCCTAGCTCTGTCCTGGACCTGAACAGCTATGATGTCTTTCTCATTCTTTTCTTCTAGGATAAGAGGCTAACATGGCCATCTTCAGGTGTTCAGACACAGTGAATCAGTTCTTCACATAGCCCCCCTCTGAACTCACCCCAGATGTGTTCTTAGCCCACAGTGTTCCCAGAATGGTTCCAGACCATGTTAGCAGTCCATGTGGTGAAGGAAAAGAAAAATGCAACCAGAGCTACAAGTCACATTAAAGAGGAATCTAGAACCCCAAGATTCTAGGGCCGTGTTGGATGATATGCCGTATAAACAGAGTACGGCACTGGGAGAGGGGGAACAGGGTAGGAACCATATATCATATGTCTGTCCCTCCCTGAGCCCTTTATCTATCCCTAGAGTCTGTTCCTATAATGGTGGCAGCCCGCTGGCACCCCCTACCTATTTCCCACTGGGAGAAAGACCCTGTATATTTATTTCTAACAGTCTGAGCTTTATCCAGCTACAATTATCTCAGGATCACAGCACCCTTTTGTCTGGGGAGAGCTCTTAGCAAAGCTTCCTTCAAACACTTCTAGACTCTATCATATTAAGAAAAGACTTGGCCAGTTTATTACAGCGCAGAGCAGGTGTGGTGTCAGAAACTGCTGAGGACGAATCATATTTTTCTTCCCCATTTCCTGTTTAAAAAAACCACCATCACCACATTTCTCTTCTTTGCAAGTACAGGGGTAGTGAATTCTGAAAGAGAGGGGTCTCCCTCTCAGAATTCCTCACCTTTACCCATCTTGTAGTCCTTGTGATGACAGTATTTTATTAAATTTATTATTATTAAGGCTGTCAAGCAGTTAAAAAATTAATCATGATTAATTGCACTGTTAATAAAATACCATTTATTTAAATATTTGTGGATTTTTTTCTACATTTTCAAATATATTTATTTCAATTACAACACAGAATACAAAGTGTACAGTGCTGAATTTATATTATTATTTTATTACAAATATTTGCACTGTAAAAAAGAAAATAAGTTTGCTGAGTAAGTAAGGCTCAACGGGTAGTGATCAATGGCTCCATGTCTAGTTGGCAGCCGGTATCAAGTGGAGTGCCCCAAGGGTCGGTCCTGGAGCCGGTTTTATTCAATATCTTCATAAATGATCTGGAGGATGGTGTGGATTGCACTCTCAGCAAATTTGCGGATGATACTAAACTGGGAGGAGTGGTAGATACGCTGGAGGGGAGGGATAGGATACAGAAGGACCTAGACCAATTGGAAGATTGGGCCAAAAGGAATCTGATGAGGTTCAATAAGGATAAGTGCAGGGTCCTGCACTTAGGACGGAAGAACCCAATGCACAGCTACAGACTAGGGACCGAATGGCTAGGCAGCAGTTCTGCGGAAAAGGACCTAGGGGTGACAGTGGACGAGAAGCTGGATATGAGTCAGCAGTGTGCCCTTGTTGCCAAGAAGGCCAATGGCATTTTGGGATGTATAAGTAGGGGCATAGTGAGCAGATCGAGGGACGTGATCGTTCCCCTCTATTCGACATTGGTGAGGCCTCATCTGGAGTACTGTGTCCAGTTTTGGGCCCCACACTTCAAGAAGGATGTGGATAAATTGGAGAGAGTCCAGCGAAGGGCAACAAAAATGATTAAGGGACTGGAACACATGAGTTATGAGGAGAGGCTGAGGGAGCTGGGATTGTTTAGCCTGCAGAAGAGAAGAATGAGGGGGGATTTGATAGCTGCTTTCAACTACCTGAAAGGGGGTTCCAAAGAGGATGGCTCTAGACTGTTCTCAATGGTAGCAGATGACAGAACGAGGAGTAATGGTCTCAAGTTGCAGTGGGGGAGGTTTAGATTGGATATTAGGAAAAACTTTTTCACTAAGAGGGTGGTGAAACACTGGAATGCGTTACCTAGGGAGGTGGTAGAATCTCCTTCCTTAGAGGTTTTTAAGGTCAGGCTTGACAAAGCCCTGGCTGGGATGATTTAACTGGGAATTGGTCCTGCTTTGAGCAGGGGGTTGGACTAGATGACCTTCTGGGGTCCCTTCCAACCCTGATATTCTATGATTCTATGATTCTATGATTCTATCCGAGTGTGTGTTTGCTGGGAGGGCAGTGTGAGAGCCTGAGCGAGTGTCTGATTGGCTGGTAGCCTGCAGGGGACGGGCACTGGGGCTGTCTGTTTGTTTGTTTGAGGGGAGCCTGGCTGTTTAAAAATAGCCAGAGCTTCGCGAACCAGCTGAGCGGCGGGGGACAGCAGAGCAGCACACAGCAGGAGTTTGCCTGGGATTGGTGAGTATCCGAGTGCGTGTTTGCTGATTAAGTATCCAAGTGTGTGTTTGCTGGGAGGGCAGTGTGAGAGCCTGAGCGAGTGTCTGATTGTCTGGTAGCCTGTAGGGGGTGGGCACTGGGGCTGTCTGTTTGTTTGTTTCAGGGGAGCCTGGCTGTTTAAAAATAGCCAGAGCTTCCCGAACCAGCTGAGCGGCGGTGAACCAGCTGAGCAGCGGGGGACAGCAGATCAGCACACAGCAGGAGTTTGCCTGGGAGTTCGCCTGGAGTGAGCCCAGTGAGGCTTACATCTTGCCAACTTCTCTGAGGAAGCTCATAGTAAGAAGGTGACATGGAAGGGGGGGGGGTTCAGCTGTTGTGACCTGCACTGGATGTGCCATGTTTGTCTTTCTTCCACAGGAAAGAAGCGACTTTGTCTGTACAAAGTGCAAGCTGGTCTCCATACTGGAAGAGAAGATTGAAGGTCTGGAGCAACAGATAACGACCCTGCGTTGCATACGAGAAACGGAGGATTTTCTGGACAAAAGTCAGGATAGGCTTCTACGGGCACAAATCTCTAAAGATTTAGAGCAGGTTGCACAGCGGAGCCAAGAGGCCAGTGAAGAAGCTTGGCAACATGTGACCTCCAGAAGAAGAAGGGGGAATGTCCAGGTTCCAGCAACGCGGACACAGGTAACTAACCGCTTTCATGTTCTCTCCACAGGTACCATTGCGGAGAGTGGACCAGATGATATGTCTGGGGGGAGAAAGCAGAAGGAGACTCCGCTGGTTGGAAGGCATGAGATGCGCTGTCCTGAGATGGGGGGTTCCACGACCACCACTCCCAAGAGAAGGAGGCGGGTGGTGGTGGTCGGGGACTCTCTCCTCCGGGGGACTGAGTCATCTATCTGCCGCCCTGACCGGGAAAACCAAGAAGTCTGCTGCTTGCCGGGGGCTAAGATTCGCGATGTGATGGAGAGACTGCCGAGACTCATCAAGCCCTCGGATTGCTACCCCTTCCTGCTTCTCCACGTGGGCACCAATGATACTGCCAAGAATGACCTTGAGCGGATCACTGCGGACTACGTGGCTCTGGGAAGAAGGATAAAGGAGTTTGAGGCACAAGTGGTGTTCTCGTCCATCCTCCCCGTGGAAGGAAAAGGCCTGGGTAGGGACCGTTGAATCGTGGAAGTCAACGAATGGCTACGCAGGTGGTGTCGGAGAGAAGGCTTTGGATTCTTTGACCATGGGATGGTGTTCCATGAAGGAGGAGTGCTGGGCAGAGACGGGCTCCACCTTATGAAGAGAGGGAAGAGCATCTTTGCAAGCAGGCTGGCTAACCTAGTGAGGAGGGCTTTAAACTAGGTTCACCGGGGGAAGGAGACCAAAGCCCTGAGGTAAGTGGGAAAGCGGGATACCGGGAGGAAGCACAGGCAGGAATGTCTGTGAGGGGAGGGCTCCTGCCTCATACTGAGAATGAGGGGCGATCAGCAGGTTATCTCAAGTGCTTATATACGAATGCACAAAGCCTTGGAAACAAGCAGGGAGAACTGGAGGTCCTGGTGATGTCAAGGAATTATGATGTTATTGGAATAACAGAGACTTGGTGGGATAACTCACACGACTGGAGTACTGTCATGGATGGTTATAAACTGTTCAGGAAAGACAGGCAGGGCAGAAAAGGTGGGGGAGTAGCACTGTATGTAAGGGAGCAGTATGACTGCTCAGAGCTCCGGTACGAAACTGCAGAAAAACCTGAGTGTCTCTGGATTAAGTTTAGAAGTGTGAGCAACAAGAGTGATGTAGTGGTGGGAGTCTGCTATAGACCACCGGACCAGGGGGATGAGGTAGATGAGGCTTTCTTCCAGCAGCTCGCAGAAGCTACTAGATCGCATGCCCTGGTTCTCATGGGTGACTTTAATTTTCCTGATATCTGCTGGGAGAGCAATACAGCGGTGCATAGACAATCCAGGAAGTTTTTGGAAAGCATAGGGGACAATTTCCTGGTGCAAGTGCTAGAGGAGCCAACTGGGGGGGAGCTTTTCTTGACCTGCTGCTCACAAACTGGGAAGAATTAGTAGGGGAAGCAAAAGTGGATGGGAATCTGGGAGGCAGTGACCATGAGTTGGTTGAGTTCAGGATCCTGACACAGGGAAGAAAGGTAAGCAGCAGGATACGGACCCTGGACTTCAGGAAAGCAGACTTCAACTCCCTCAGGGAACGGATGGGTAGGATCCCCTGGGGGACTAACATGAAGGGGAAAGGAGTCCAGGAGAGCTGGCTGTATTTCAAGGAATCCCTGTTGAGGTTACAGGGACAAACCATCCCGATGTGTCGAAAGAATAGTAAATATGGCAGGCGACCAGCTTGGCTTAACGGTGAAATCCTAGCGGATCTTAGGCATAAAAAAGAAGCTTACAAGAAGTGGAAGGTTGGACATATGACTGGGGAAGAGTATAAAAATATTGCTCGGGCATGTAGGAATAAAATTAGGAGGGCCAAATTGCACCTGGAGCTGCAGCTAGCGAGAGACGTTAAGAGTAACAAGAAGGGTTTCTTCAGGTATGTTGGCAACAAGAAGAAAGCCAAGGAAAGTGTGGGCCCCGTAATGAGTGAGGGAGGCAACCTAGTGACAGAGGATGTGGAAAAAGCGAATGTACTCAATGCTTTTTTTGCCTCTGTCTTCACGAACAAGGTCAGCTCCCAGACTGCTGCGCTGGGCATCACAACATGGGGAATAGATGGCCAGCCCTCTGTGGAGAAAGAGGTGGTTAGGGACTATTTAGAAAAGCTGGACGTGCACAAGTCCATGGGGCCGGACGAGTTGCATCCGAGAGTGCTAAAGGAACTGGCGGCTGTGATTGCAGAGCCATTGGCCTTTATCTTTGAAAACTCGTGGCGAACGGGGGAAGTCCCGGATGACTGGAAAAAGGCTAATGTAGTGCCAATCTTTAAAAAAGGGAAGAAGGAGGATCCTGGAAACTACAGGCCAGTCAGCCTCACTTCAGTCCCCGGAAAAATCATGGAGCAGGTCCTCAAAGAATCAATCCTGAAGCACTTACATGAGAGGAAAGTGATCAGGAACAGTCAGCATGGATTCACCAAGGGCAAGTCATGCCTGACTAATCTAATCACCTTCTATGATGAGATTACTGGTTCTGTGGATGAAGGGAAAGCAGTGGATGTATTGTATCTTGACTTTAGGAAAGCTTTTGACACGGTCTCCCACAGTATTCTTGTCAGCAAGTTAAAGAAGTATGGGCTGGATGAATGCACTATAAGGTGGGTAGAAAGTTGGCTAGATTGTCGGGCTCAACGGGTAGTGATCAATGGCTCCATGTCTAGTTGGCAGCCGGTGTCAAGTGGAGTGCCCCAGAGGTCGGTCCTGGGGCCGGTTTTGTTCAATATCTTCATAAATGATCTGGAGGATGGTGTGGATTGCACTCTCAGCAAATTTGCGGATGATACTAAACTGGGAGGACACACTGGAGGGCAGGGATAGGATACAGAGGGACCTAGACAAATTGGAGGATTGGGCGAAAAGAAATCTGATGAGGTTCAATAAGGATAAGTGCAGGGTCCTGCACTTAGGACGGAAGAACCCAATGCACAGCTACAGACTAGGGACCGAATGGCTAGGCAGCAGTTCTGCGGAAAAGGACCTAGGGGTGACAGTGGACGAGAAGCTGGATATGAGTCAGCAGTGTGCCCTTGTTGCCAAGAAGACCAATGGCATTTTGGGATGTATAAGTAGGGGCATAGCGAGCAGATCGAGGGACGTGATCGTCCCCCTCTATTCAACATTGGTGAGGCCTCATCTGGAGTACTGTGTCCAGTTTGGGCCCCACACTACAAGAAGGATGTGGATAAATTGGAGAGAGTCCAGCGAAGGGCAACAAAAATGATTAGGGGTCTGGAACACATGACTTATGAGGAGAGGCTGAGGGAACTGGGATTGTTTAGTCTGCAGAAGAGAAGAATGAGGGGGGATTTGATAGCTGCTTTCAACTACCTGAGAGGTGGTTCCAGAGAGGATGGTTCTAGACTATTCTCAGTGGTGGAAGAGGACAGGACAAGGAGTAATGGTCTCAAGTTGCAGTGGGGGAGGTTTAGGTTGGATATTAGGAAAAACTTTTTCACTAGGAGGGTGGTGAAACACTGGAATGCGTTACCTAGGGAGGTGGTGGAATCTCCTTCCTTAGAAGTTTTTAAGGTCAGGCTTGACAAAGCCCTGGCTGGGATGATTTAATTGGGGATGGGTCCTGCTTTTGAGCAGGGGGTTGGACTAGATGACCTCCTGAGGTCCCTTCCAACCCTGATTTCTATGATTCTATGAAATAGTATTTTTCAATTCACCTAATACAAGTATTGTAGTGCAATCTCTTTATCATGAAAGTTGAACTTACAAATGTAGAATTATGTACAAAAAAATAACTGCACTCAAAATTAAAACTTGCTTGTCTGAGCGATTGGCCGAACAAGAAGTAGGACTGAGTGCACTTGTACACGCTAACGTTTTACATTGTTTTGTTTTGAGTACAGTTCTGTAACAAACAAAAAAATCTACATTTGTAAATTACACTTTAATGATAAAGAAATTGCACTGCAGTACTTGTATTAGGTGAATTGAAAAATACTATTTATTTTGTGTATCATTTTTACAGTGCAAATATTTGTAATAAAAAATAAGAATGTAAAGGGAGCACTGTACACTTTGTATTTGGTGTTGTAATTGAAATCAATATATTTGAAAATGTAGAAAAACATCCAAAATATTTAATAAATTTCAATTTGGTATTCTATTATTATTTAACAGTGTGATTAAAACTGTGATTAATTATGTCAAGGTTCCTGCCCCACTCTGAACTCTAGGGTACAGATGTGGGGACCTGCATGAAAACCTCCTAAGCTTATTTTTACCAGCTTAGGTTAAAACTTCCCCAAGATACAAACTATTTTCCTTTTTCCCTTGGACTTTATTGCTGCCACCACCAAGCGTCTAACAGATATATAACCGGGAAAGAGCCCGCTTGGAAACGTCTTTCCCATCAAAATTCTCCCCAAACCCTACACCCCCTTTCTTGGGGAAGGCTTGATAAAAATCCTCACCAATTTACATAGGTGAACACAGACCCAAACCCCTGGATCTCAAGAACAATGAAAAAAACAATCAGGTTCTTAAAAGAAGAATTTTAATAGAAGAAAAAGGAAAAGAATCACCTCTGTAAAATCAGGATGGTAAATACCTTACAGGGTAATCAGGTTCAAAACATAGAGAATCCCTCTAGGCAAAACCTTAAGTTACAAAAAGACACAAAAACAGGAATATCCATTCCATTCAGCACAGCTTATTTTCTCAGCCATTTAAACAAACAGAATCTAACACATATCTAGCTAGATTACTTACTCAGTTCTAAGACTCCATTCCTGTTCTGTCCCCGGCAAATGCATCACACACACAGACAGAGAGAGACTTAGTTTCTCCCTCCCTCCAGCTTTTGAAAGTATCTTGTCTCCTCATTGGTCATTTTGGTCAGGTGCCAGCAAGGTTATCCTAGCTTCTTAACCCTTTACAGGTGAAAGGGTTTTTCCTCTGACCAGGAGGTATTTTAAAGGTGTTTACCCTTCCCTTTATATTTATGACAAATTATGATTAATTTTTTAATCACGATTAATTTTTTTGAGTTAATCGTGTGAGTTAACAGCAATTAATTGACAGCCCTAATTTGTTATTATTATTATTGACCATAGCACCTAGGAACTCTACACATGGACCAGGATCTCATGGCCCTATGCATTGTACAAACACAGCACAAAAAGATTTTCCCTGCCCCAAGCAACTTACATTCCAACAATAATACAACACACATCAAATGCAGACAGATGGGGGAGTACAAGGAGGCATGATAGGTAGCGGTCTCTGAACACAAGCAGCCAAGGATTTTTTGTAGGTGTAACAGCAAAGGAGAGTATTGAGGAGGAATTTGAAAGTGGGTACATTTGACTTAAATCTGCTCCCTGGAGTACTATAGATATTGGGTGTGGCTCAGCAAAAGTGACAGCATACGTAGGTACGTGGGAAGACTGTGAAACTGTGCCATTGTTTATGCATTTATCTGCATGCATTCCAACTGCTATTAACTGCGTTCGGTGTAGGTGTATTGAACAGTGGAGGGAGTAGTTGCGGCAGGTTGGTAGAGCTGTGACTGATATGAGGCGAAGAGATGGTGTACCTTGATGGGCCAACCATGCCTGCATGAAGTGCTGTAGGTTGTCATTGGTCTCCAGGACTAAGTGAGGGGTAAGCAAAGGCAACATCTCAGAAAGAATCTTCAGAGCAAGGGTGAAGGGGTAGGAACTGCAAGAGACTGATAATATCCTACAATATCCTGAATGAACTTTATTGAACTAAGTTAAAACATTGAATGAGGGTTAAGACCAGTGGGGTCCATTGTATTAAACATGCAATTGTGTATGCGTTATTATAGCATTGTATCTTCTCTAGTGGGAGGGAAAGCCAATTAACTTCCTCCATTATCAACCTTTTCAAGCCGCCCCCGGAGACATGCACATATACTACTTCAAACTGGATTCTTTCCAGGGACCAACAGACAAAGGAAGAATTTTTGGATAAATAGCCTGGTTTTAAACTGGCTCATGGTCTTCTTCCTGATCCAGCAAATGGACAGGCTCCTGGTCCACGGAGCACGCCAATCCTTAGAGGAGCATTGGAAGGATGTGGCCTTCTGAGGTCCCATAAGAGTGCATGCTTGTTCTGAGATGAAGCTGTGACGAGCTTGTAATAAGGAAATCCCCCTTGGGTTCAGGGTTGAAGAACTGTCCCAGCCAGAACCCTTTTAGGGTTGGGGTTAACTCTGGTGGACTGTAGGGTTGGGTTTTTTAAATTGTTTTTAATCTGTTTTCTCTGTAATGTTTTTTGCCTTATGAATAAAGCAGACTTGCTTAGGAAGTGGTGTGTGGTACCTTATAACTGTAGCAATCACAGCTGTTAACCATCTCGGAAGAGAAAACAAGCAGGTGTCTTTAGGCAACCTGTTTGTGCTGAGAATAATACAGGGAAGGCGGGGAACTGTGCAGCCTGGAAATACCCCAGTCAGAAGGGAGAGGGATGCAGGTCTCCACCCAAGAGAGGCAACACCCGCGGAGCCAGAAGGCTGAGAATGGATGCTGTTGCTGGACCACTGAGGGGAGACGCAGAAACAGTTGCCCTGAATGGTGACAGCAACATTTTGCAAACCTGGGAGAGTTTGCATGGAGCACGCTCAGTGTTTGAGTGAAGGCCAGGTGGAGGTAGTTTCTGCTTGCTACACCTGATCCAAACCTAAGTTTTGCTTTACTATAAAGAACATGTTAAAGTTTGTTCTACAGCGTTGATGTGCTATGTTCTCAAAGCGTTCTGTCGTATCTGTGAGAGCATGTTTGTTACTGTGTGATGGGTATTGCTCGAAGATAGAGATAAGGTTGGGTTCTGTGGGTGATGTGTTCCTCGACTCTGTACTTCCTGGTTTTCAGAGGTTTAAGTTTAGCCACTATGGTTGCCACCCATCCAGTTTTTCACCCAGTCCAAGTGCTGTTTGACAAGCCCTGATGTCCGTTTTTTTTTGATGGGGTGGTAGGGAAGAGGCAGAGAAGGGGCAGGGGCCTTGTGGGAGGCAGATCAGGGGCCTGGCCTCAGGAAGAGGTGGAGCACGGGGCATGGCCTCTGGGATCCTGTTACAAGCCCTTAGAAAGGTGGCAACCGTATTAGCCACTCTCCCCATTCTGGAAGGGCAGGAGGCAGCGCTGGGCAACCTTAACTCTGCGTTAACAAAGCTTTTGAGCAGTTCTTTCACTTGGCTTTTTAAAAATAATTTCAGCAACCCCATGGGGGGAAGGAGGGATAGCTCAGTGGTTTGACCATTGACCTGCTAAACCCAGGGTTGTGAGTTCAATCCTTGAGGGGGCCATTTAGGGATCTGGGCCAAAAATTGGGGATTGTTCCTGCTTTGAGCAGGGGGCTGGACTAGATGACCTCCTGAGGTCCCTTCCAACCCTGATATTCTATGTTCCACAGCCCAGCTCTCCCCTCTGATTCCTGGGCAATCCTTAACCCTGTCTGTATGGTTAGTCCCTGCCTCGTCTCCCCAGCTCAGAGTCTTCCTGTCTCTCTTATGATCCAGCCCAATCCTCCCCCACCCCATACAGGGCAGACTTTGGCAGGGGCCCTGTAGGTTGAGGAGCTGGGCAGAGGATGTGTGAACAGTGCAGGGACTGGCATGGAGTCACTGGGGCTAAGGTGTATTTTTGGAAGGAGGACAGACTTGGGGAGCATGGATAGAGGAGTGGGGGGGCATTATGCGTAGCTCAGCTGAAGACCCCCTCCATCCCTCACTACATAACTCTGATACCCCTCCTTCTCCCCTGCCCCCCTGCACTGCTTTGACCTCCCTTTTCCTCTAGGAGCAGCAGCATGTGGGGACGGGTGAGCCTGGAGAACCTTTCCCATTGCTGGAAGCCATGCGATTTAACCCAGAATCATTACACATTTTAAACTGTGTGATATGAAGCCGCTGTGAGTAAAACAATTATTCATTGGAGACACCCACGCTTTGGTATGTATATGGTCAGATATGTACAAAGAAGGTAAAATGTTAATCTGTAATGCTATGTAATATTAGCTAAGGGAGGATCTAGCGGGTCTTTTATCCCCAGTGTAGACATAATCCCAACTGCACATATAAATAATCCCATCATATAAAATGATGTTGTATAAATTAGCTAAATTACCACCAAGAAAAAGATTTTGGAGTCATTGGGTATGTCTACACTACGGAATAAGGTCGAATTTACAGAAGTCGTTTTTTGAGAAATTGGTTTTATATATTCGAGTGTGTGTGTCCCCACAGAAAATGCTCTAAGTGCATTAAGTGCATTAACTCGGCGGAGTGCTTCCACAGTACCGAGCCTAGAGTCGACTTCCGGAGCGTTGCACTGTGGAAAGCTATCCCACAGTTCCCGCAGTCTCCGCTGCCCATTGGAATTCTGGGTTGAGATCCCAATGCCTGATGGGGCTAAAACATTGTCGCGGGTGGTTCTGGGTACATATCGTCGGAACCCGTTCCCTCCCTCCCTCCCTCCGTGAAAGCAAGGGCAGACAATCGTTTCGCGCCTTTTTTCCTGAGTTACCTGTGCAGACGCCATACCACGGCAAGCATAGAGCCCGCTCAGGTAACCGTCACCCTATGTCTCCTGGGTGCTGGCAGACGCGGTATGGCTTTGCTACACAGTAGCAGCAACCCCTTGCCTTTTGGCAGCAGACGGTAAGCAGAATAGTAAGTATGGCAGGCGACCAGCTTGGCTTAACGGTGAAATCCTAGCAGATCTTAAGCATAAAAAAGAAGCTTACAAGAAGTGGAAGGTTGAACATATGACCAGGGAAGAGTATAAATATATTGCTCGGGCATGTAGGAATGAAATTAGGAGGGCCAAATCGCACCTGGAGCTGCAGCTAGCGAGAGATGTTAAGAGTAACAAGAAGGGTTTCTTCAGGTATGTTGGCAACAAGAAGAAAGCCAAGAAAGTGTGGGCCCCTTACTGAATGAGGGAGGCAACCTAGTGACGGAGGATGTGGAAAAAGCTAATGTACTCAATGCTTTTTTTGCCTCTGTCTTCACGAACAAGGTCAGCTCCCAGACTGCTGTGCTGGGCATCACAGCATGGGGAATAGATGGCCAGCTGTCTGTGGAGAAAGAGGTGGTTAGGGACTATTTAGAAAAACTGGACGTGCACAAGTCCATGGGGCCAGATGAGTTGCATCCGAGAGTGCTGAAGGAATTGGCGGCTGTGATTGCAGAGCCATTGGCCATTATCTTTGAAAACTCGTGGCGAACGGGGGAAGTCCCGGATGACTGGAAAAAGGCTAATGTAGTGCCAATCTTTAAAAAAGGGAAGAAGGAGGATCCAGGGAACTACAGCCCAGTCAGCCTCACTTCAGTCCCCGGAAAAATCATGGAGCAGGTCCTCAAAGAATCAATCCTGAAGCACTTACATGAGAGGAAAGTGATCAGGAACAGTCAGCATGGATTCACCAAGGGAAGGTCATGCCTGACTAATCTAATCGCCTTCTATGATGAGATTACTGGTTCTGTGGATGAAGGGAAAGCAGTGGATGTATTGTATCTTGACTTTAGCAAAGCTTTTAACACGGTCTCCCACAGTATTCTTGTCAGCAAGTTAAGGAAGTATGGGCTAGATGAATGCACTATAAGGTAGGTAGAAAGTTGGCTAGATTGTCGGGCTCAACGGGTAGTGATCAATGGCTCCATGTCTAGTTGGCAGCCAGTGTCAAGTGTAGTTCCAGAGAGGATGGTTCTAGACTATTCTCAGTGGTGGAAGAGGACAGGACAAGGAGTAATGGTCTCAAGTTGCAGTGGGGGAGATTTAGGTTGGATATTAGGAAAAACTTTTTCACTAGGAGGGTGGTGAAACACTGGAATGCGTTACCTAGGGAGGTGGTGGAATCTCCTTCCTTAGAAGTTTTTAAGGTCAGGCTTGACAAAGCCCTGGCTGGGATGATTTAATTGGGGATGGGTCCTGCTTTTGAGCAGGGGGTTGGACTAGATGACCTCCTGAGGTCCCTTCCAACCCTGATATTCTATGATTCTATGATTCTATGGTACAGTACGACTCGTAGCCATCATCGTCATGTCCGAGGTGCTCCTGGCCACGTCGGCTGGGAGCGCCTGGACAGACATGGGCGCAGGGACTAAATTTGGAGTGACTTGACCAGGTCATTCTCTTTAGTCCTGCAGTCAGTCCTATTGAACTGTCTAATGGTGAGCAGGCAGGCGATACGGATTGCTAGCAGTCGTACTGTACCATCTTCTGCCAGGCAGGCAAGAGATGAGGATGGCTAGCAGTCGTACTGTACCATCTTCTGCCGAGCAGCCATGAGATGTGGATGGCATGCAGTCCTTCTGCACCGTCTGCTGCCAGCCAAAGATGTAAAAGATAGATGGAATGGATCAAAACAAGAAATAGACCAGATTTGTTCTGTATTCATTTGCTTCCCCCCCTCCCCCGTCTAGGGGACTCATTCTTCTAGGTCACACTGCAGTCACTCACAGAGAAGGTGCAGCGAGGTAAATCTAGCCATGTATCAATCAGAGCCCAGGCTAACCTCCTTGTTCCAATAAGAACAATAACTTAGGTGCACCATTTCTTATTGGAACCCTCCGTGAAGTCCTGCCTGAAATACTCCTTGATGTAAAGACACCCCCTTTGTTGATTTTAGCTCCCTGAAACCAACCCTGCAAGCCGTGTCGTCAGTCGCCCCTCCCTCCGTCAGAGCAACGGCAGACATTCGTTCCACGCCTTTTTTCTGTGCGGACGCCATTCCAAGGCAAGCATGGAGGCCGCTCAGCTCACTTTGGCAATTAGGAGCACATTAAACACCACACGCATTATCCAGCAGTATATGCGGCACCGGAACCTGGCAAAGCGGCGACGTCAGCGCGGTCACGTGAGTGATCAGGACATGGACACAGATTTCTCTGAAAGCATGGGCCCTGCCAGTGCATACATCATGGTGCTAATGGGGCAGGTTCATGCTGTGGAACGCCGATTCTGGGCTCGGGAAACAAGCACAGGCTGGTGGGACCGCAGAGCGTTGCAGGTCTGGGACGATTCCCAGTGGCTGCGAAACTTTCGCATGCGTAAGGGCACTTTCATGGAACTTTATGACTTGCTTTCCCCTGCCCTGAGGCGCATGAATACCAAGATGAGAGCAGCCCTCACAGTTGAGAAGTGAGTGGCGATAGCCCTGTGGAAGCTTGCAACGCCAGACAGCTACCGGTCAGTTGGGAATCAATTTGGAGTGGGCAAATCTACTGTGGGGGCTGCTGTGATGCAAGTAGCCCACGCAATCAAAGATCTGCTGCTATCAAGGGTAGTGACCCTGGGAAATGTGCAGGTCATCGTGGATGGCTTTGCTGCAATGGGATTCCCTAACTGTGGTGGGACCATAGACGGAATCCATATCCCTATCTTGGCACCGGAGCACCAAGCCGCCGAGTACATAAACCACAAGGGGTACTTTTCAATAGTGCTGCAAGCTCTGGTAGATCACAAGGGACGTTTCACCAACATCAACGTGGGATGGCCGGGAAAGGTACATGACGCTCGCATCTTCAGGAACTCTGGTCTGTTTCAAAAGCTGCAGGAAGGGACTTTATTCCCAGACCAGAAAATAACTGTTGGGGATGTTGAAATGCCTATATGTATCCTTGGGGACCCAGCCTACCCCTTAATGCCATGGCTCATGAAGCCGTACACAGGCAGCCTGGACAGTAGTCAGGAGCAGTTCAACTACAGGCTGAGCAAGTGCAGAATGGTGGTAGAATGTGCATTTGGACGTTTAAAGGCGCGCTGGTGCAGTTTACTGACTCGCTTAGACCTCAGCAAAACCAATATTCCCACTGTTATTACTGCTTGCTGTGTGCTCCACAATATCTGTGAGAGTAAGGGGGAGACGTTTATGGCGGGGTGGGAGGTTGAGGCAAATCGCCTGGCTGCTGGTTACGCGCAGCCAGACACTAGGGCGGTTAGAAGAGCACAGGAGGGCACGGTATGCATCAGAGAAGCTTTGAAAACCAGTTTCATGACTGGCCAGGCTACGGTGTGAAAGTTCTGTTTGTTTCTCCTCAATGAAACCCCCCGCCCCTTGGTTCACTCTACTTCCCTGTAAGCTAACCACCCGCCCCTCCTCCCTTCAATCACCGCTTGCAGAGGCAATAAAGTCATTGTTGCTTCACATTCATGCATTCTTTATTCATTCATCACACAAATAGGGGGATGACTACCAAGGTAGCCCAGGAGGGGTGGTGGAGGAGGGAAGGAAAATGCCACACAGCACTTTAAAAGTTTACAACTTTAAAATTTATTGAATGACAGCCTTCTTTTTTTTGGGCAATCCTCTGTGGTGGAGTGGCTGGTTGGCCGGAGGCCCCCCCACCACATTCTCGGGCGTCTGGGTGTGGAGGCTATGGAACTTGGGGAGGAGGGTGGTTGGTTACACAGGGGCTGTAGTGGCAGTCTGTGCTCCAGCTGCCTTTGCTGCAGCTCAACCATACACTGGAGCATACTGGTTTGGTCCTCCAGCAGCCTCAGCATTGAATCCTGCCTCCTCTCATCACGCTGCCGCCACATTTGAGCTTCAGCCCTCTCTTCAGCCAGCCACTTACTCTCTTCAGCCCGCCACCTCTCCTCCCGGACATTTTGTGCTTTTCTGCACTCTGACATTATTTGCCTCCACGCATTCGTCTGTGCTCTGTCAGTGTGGGAGGACAGCATGAGCTCGGAGAACATTTCATCGCAAGTGCATTTTTTTTTCTTTCTAAGCTTCGCTAGCCTCTGGGAAGGAGAAGATCCTGTGATCATTGAAACACATGCAGCTGGTGGAGAAAAAAAAAGGGACAGCGGTATTTAAAAAGACACATTTTATAAAACAGTCGCTACACTCTTTCAGGGTAAACCTTGCTGTTAACATTACATACATAGCACATGTGCTTTCGTTACAAGGTCGCATTTTGCCTCCCCCCACCGCGTGGCTACCCCCTCAACCTTCCCCCCTCCCTGTGGCTAACAGCAGGGAACATTTCTGTTTAGCCACAGGCAAACAGCCCAGCAGGAATGGGCTCCTCTGAGTGTCCCCTGAAGAAAAGCACTCTATTTCAACCAGGTGACCATGAATGATATCTCACTCTCCTGAGGATAACACAGAGAGATAAAGAACGGATGTTGTTTGAATGCCAGCAAACATACACTGCAATGCTTTGTTCTACAATGATTCCCGAGTACGTGTTACTGGCCTGGAGTGGTAAAGTGTCCTACCATGAAGGACACAATAAGGCTGCCCTCCCCAGAAACCTTTTGCAAAGGCTTTAGGAGTACATCTAGGAGAACCGCGAATGCCAGGGCAAAGTAATCCTTTCACATGCTTGCTTTTAAACCATGTATAGTATTTTAAAAGGTACACTCACCAGAGGTCCCTTCTCTGCCTGCTGGGTCCAGGAGGCAGTCTTGGGTGGGTTCGGGGGGTACTGGCTCCAAGTCCAGGGTGAGAAACAGTTCCTGGCTGTCGGGAAAACCGGTTTCTCTGCTTGCTTGCTGTGAGCTGTCATCTTCTTCGTCCCCAAAACCTGCTTCCGTATTGCCTCCATCTCCACTGAAGGAGTCAAACAACACGGCTGGGGTAGTGGTGGCTGAACCCCCTAAAATGGCATGTAGCTCATCATAGAAGCGGCATGTTTGGGGCTCTGACCCGGAGCGGCCGTTCGCCTCTCTGGTTTTCTGGTAGGCTTGCCTCAGCTCCTTCAGTTTCACGCGGCACTGCTTCGGGTCCCTGTTATGGCCTCTGTCCTTCATGCCCCGGGAGATTTTGACAAAGGTTTTGGCATTTCGAAAACTGGAACGGAGTTCTGATAGCACGGATTCCTCTCCCCAAACAGCGATCAGATCCCGTACCTCCCGTTCGGTCCATGCTGGAACTCTTTGGCGATTCTGGGACTCCATCATGGTCACCTGTGCTGATGAGCTCTGCATGGTCACCTGCAGCTTGCCACGCTGGCCAAACAGGAAATGAGATTTAAAAGTTCGCGGTTCTTTTCCTGTCTACCGGGCCAGTGCATCTGAGTTGAGAGTGCTGTCCAGAGCGGTCACAATGGAGCACTCTGGGATAGCTCCTGGAGGCCAATACCATCGAATTGTGTCCACAGTACCCCAAATTCGAGCCGGCAAGGTCGATTTAAGCGCTAATCCACTTGTCAGGGATGGAGTAAGGAAATCGATTTTAAGAGCCCTTTAAGTCGAAATAAAGGGCTTCATTGTGTGGACGGGTGCAGGTTTACATCGATTTAACGCTGCTAAATTCGACCTAAAGTCCTAGTGTAGACCAGGGCATTGTGAATAGTTCTCTGAAAACATCCACTCAATGTGCAGCGGCAGTCAAAAAAGCAAACAGAATGCTGGGAATAATTAAGAAAGGGATAGATAATAGGACAGAAAATATCATGTTGCCTCTATATAAATCCATGCTACGCCCACATCTTGAATACTGCATGCAGATGGGGTCGCCCCCATCTCAAAAAAGCTATATTGGAATTGGAAAAGGTTCAGAAAAGGGCAACAAAAATTATTAGGAGTGTGGAACGGCTTCCGTATGAGGAGAGATTAATAAGACTGGGACTTTTCAGCTTGGAAAAGAGACGGCTAAGGGGGGATATGATTGAGGTCTATAAAATCATGACTGGTGTGGAGAAAGTAAATAAGGAAGTGTTATTTACTGTTTCTCATAACGCAAGAACTAGAGGTCACCAAATTAAATTACTAGGCAGCAGGTTTAAAACAAACAAAAGGAAGAATTTCTTCACACAACACACAGTCAACCTGTGGAACTCTTTGCTAGGGGATGTTGTGAAGGCCAAGACTATAACAGGGTTCAAAAAAGAACTCGATACATTCATGGAGGATAGGTCCATCAACGGCTATTAGCCAGGATGGGCAGGAATGGTGTCCCTAGCCTCTGTTTGCCAGAAGCTGGGAACGGGTGACAGGGGATGGATCACTTGACGATTACCTGTTCTGTTCATTCCCTCTAGGGCACTGGCACTGACCACTGTCGGAAGACAGGATATCAGGCTAGATGGACCCTTGGTCTGACCCAGTAGGACCATTCTTATGTTCTTATACCCTTCATCTCTGTGTGTCTCTGTTTTCCCTCTGTACAATGGGGATAATAGCTTTTCTCTGCCAGATGATGTGAGGATATATACTTAATGAGAGGTGCTCAGATACTTTGGTGCTATAAACACCTTAGCTACAATTTTCCAGATATATGAAAAGTAAATCTTTGATTATGAGCAACATGTAATATTTATATACCTCTATTTAATTATGGACATATTTATTACAAAAGACACTAGACTAAAAGTTATATGGGCTTGTCTATACAGGAAAGATAGACCAGTATAAACTAATGTGTGCGTTTAAACCTTCAGGGCTTGGCTACACTTGCGAGTTAGTGCGCATTAAAGCAGCCCTGGGTGCCCTAGCTCACTCCCCGTCCACACTGGCAAGGCACGTAGAGCTTTCTGACTCCGCAGCTAGAGCGCTCCTGGTGCTCCACCTCGGCAAGTGGAATAACATTTGCTGCGCCTTGGCTACAAAGCCCGGGCGTCAGTGTGAACGAGTGTTGCGTTACTGCGCTCTGATCGGCCTCCAGAAACGTTCCATAATCCCCTTAAGTCAAGTGGCCACTCTTGTCATTGTTTTTGTTTCACTGCAGGAATGCAGAAATGCCCTTTGAAAGCTCCGTTTCTGGCAGCCAGCTGCTTATCTGCTCCGAGACAAAGCAACCATTCGTGTGGAATGGTGTGCGTGAGAGAGAGAGGCTGGGGGGGGGGGGGCGGGAGAGTGTGTCTCCTGAACTTACAAGACAGCATGCTGACATGCTCTCAGCCACCCAAAAACCCACTCTCTCTCTCCCCCACATACACACAACACACTCCCTGTCACACTCCACCCCAACCCCGCTCATTTGAAAAGCACATTGTAGTCACTTGCATGCTGGGATAGCTGCCCATAATGCACCGCTCCCAATGCCACTGCAAGTGCCGCAAACGTGGCCATGCTACTGCGCTTGAAGCGGTCAGTGTGGACAGACTGCAGCTCTTTCCCTACTGCGCTCTCTGAAGACTGGTTTAACTCAAAGCACTCTACATCTGCAAGTGTAGCCATACCCATAGTTACACTAATATAACTCCTCATGTGGACACTTACTCCAGTATAAAAGAGTGCCCTTGGTTTAGTTTATATCATTTCGGAAGGGGCTGAATCTAAACGGGAAAAAGGCACTCTGATTTTGGTAGAATAATGTCCACATGGGGTTGGGTGGGGTTAAATCAGAATAACTACACCAGTATAATTGGTCAAACTTTCCAGTGTAGACAGTCCCTAAGGTGCTCGAGAGAGAAGCAAAAATAACATTTGAGAAAGGCCATCCTCCTTGGTGGATCAAATGAAAAGGAAGGTGTTTTATAGCAACCTTGAAAATCTGACAGCCTGGAAATCACACGATAGCAAAGAAACTTGTGCTAGAGGAAAATTAAGAAGAACAAATATTTGAAATAACACGTGTAAAATAAACATTCAGAATATCTCAGGAAATAGGTTTTACAACAGACTGAGATATGGCTGCTTCGCTACTTGCGTCAATTGTGATTTTCTGGGATTAATGAATGATTTTAAGTTGCACAAGGACGTCCAACTACACAATTAGGGTGACCATACTTCCCAAAGGGAAAATGGGACAATGCGTGGGGCTGGCCTAACCCCCCCCTGGCTCCCCACTGCGGGACTGGCCCAAGGTGCATGCCTGAGCCCCTCCCCCCACATGGGGCTGGCCCAAGCTGCACCCGAGGCGCCCCCCCCCCCCCGCCCGTGCTACTTGCCCAAGCCCTGCCTGATCCCCTAGGCAAGGCGGACGCTGATAGCACTGCTCATGCAAGTCCTGCCTCCCCCCCGCCCCCCCCGCTGCCTTCCCCCTGCATGGGGCTGGCACGGCCACTCCCCCCCCCATGTCCCTCTGCACCCCCCTTTTTTGACTACAGTGGCCATTTCTCCTGTTGGCGACTTGATGAGTTGGAAAGAGCAAAGACACATGGGACCAAAGCCCACTTTTCCCAAAAAAGTTGGGGCAGCCCGGACAGGGCTTAAAAGAGGGACTGTCCCGGCCAAAACGGGAGGTATGGTCACTCTAAGGACCATTCCCCTGGCCCCAACCTATCTAGCAGCACAGCTCCCGCACTCTGCCCCTCTCCTCCGCACACACGCCCCTTCCACGGCCGCCTTTTGCCCCGCTCGTTGCAGGGAGCCGATTCTGAGGGCCGGGCCGGGCCGGGCCGCAGAGCACATGTGGGAACCGCTCCCGCCTGCTCAGCGGCCGCGAAGTCGCAGATTCTGGTGGGAGGCAGCTTCTGACACACACGAAACTGGGGGGCGGGGGGTGTCAGGGAGGGCAGCAGCTCTGAGGCTCGCAGCCCCCGCCCAGCAGCAGAGCTGGTGCGGAGCCACTTTCCTGCCCGGCCCCAGCCCTTCCCCCGGGTCTCTCCCCTCACCTGCAGGCTCCGGCTCCGGGGCTGGTGTCGGCAGAGCCCGGGGCTGCCCCAGGGGCTGGTTCCAGCCACCGGAGAAAGTCCCCCCGGCTGGGCACACGGGGGGGGGCGGATAATGCAGGTCTGCCCCGCACAGACCCCGCTGGGGAGCAGCAGCGGCTCAGCCCGGGCTCTCCGCTCACAATGGAAGCAGCAGAAGATGCTGCTGACCCAGGAAGCTCAACCCCTGATATCCTGAAGAAAGACAGAGAGCAACAACAGCCTCCCCTCCCTTCGCCCTCTGCGGGAAGGGCTGAAAAACAGGATGGAGAGGGCGAGGGAAAGGACCGGAAGAGCTCTGCATAGCTGGAAAGCTTGTCTCCCTCACCGCCAGAAGCTGGTCCAGGAAAATCTATTACCTCCCCCAGTTGTCTCTCTAATATCCTGCCACCCCAGGGCTATGACAGGGCGTTACCACATCCTAACGCACATACACAAAGGGGCAGAATTCACACTGTCCCCACCCTCTTGATTCTAGCCCAGCTGTGAATGTTTGAGCAACCTTAATCATGTTCATTTTTTGTTCTATGTTCTAGTTCCTGTAGGGAATGTCGCTGTAAATCCTCCCCAAAGTGCTGCTCTTCTGTAGAATTACTGAACATGGAGATCTAACTCTCTCCAGTCTTAGCCTTTTTCTCACCAGTAATCAAGCACGGCTGTAATACCAGTCAGATTTTTCCCTTTTCTCACTTACTGGAATTTTACACAAAATCCCCTTAGATGCTGGTCTCTTTCTACTTATCGATTATTAATATATTGGCAAAATCACTTATTTATCTCTCTAAATATCTAATAATCGAATCATAGGACTGGAAGGGACCTCCAGAGGTCATCTGGAGGGGGCTCTGCATTTTAATTTAATTTTAAATGAAGCTTCTTAAACATTTTAAAAACCTTATTTACTTTACATACAACAATAGTTTAGTTATATATCACAGACTTATAGAAAGAGACCTTCTAAAAATGTTAAAATGTATTACTGGCACTCGAAACCTTAAATTAGAGTGAATAAATGAAGACTCGGCACACCACTTCTGAAAGGTTGCTGACTCCTGATCTAGCCCATCCCTCACAGGTGTTTGTCTAACCTGCTCTTAAAAATCTCCAGTGATGGAGATTCCACAACCTCCCTAGCAATTTATTCTAGTGCTTCACCACCCTGACAGTTGGGAAGTTTTTCCTAATGTCCAACCTAAACCTCCCTTGCTGCAATGTAACCCATTGCTTCTTGTCCTATCTGCAGAGGTTAAGGCGAACAATTCATAGAATCAGAAGATTAGGGTTGGAAGAGCCCTCAGGAGGTCATCTAGTCCAACCCTCTGCTCAAAGCGGGACTTACCCCCAATTAAATCATCCCAGGCAGGGGTCTTCTCCCTCATCCTAGTGACATCCTTTTATGTACTTGAAAACTGTTATCATGTATATTATGTTGATATAAAATCCCCGCAGGTTTTGGTCCTTTCCATACACATTAAGTAAATATTAAATCTTAGATTTTGCAGCTATTCCCTTTAGTTATTGAATATTCTGATAAATCTCACCAGTTTTGATTTTTATCTATAATCAAACATGGTTATTGAAATCTAGGATTTTTCCTTATTGATATAAAATAGATATACGCCTCCAACATTCACCAATTTTTTTCTCTAATTATTGAACAATATAAACCCCCTAATCCAGAGGCCCCCAAACTGTGGAGAGCACTCCCCAAGGGTGCATGAAGGAACCTTCAGGGGGTGCGGCAGGACCTGTGCCAGCCCCCATGTGGAGGGCAGGGAGGGAGTACCACCCTGCTCCTCCCCATCCCCAGCCTTGTCCCCAGCTCCTGTCACGGTGCCTGACCCCGTCCCCAGCCTTGGAGGAGCTTTGCTCCCATCCCTGTCTTCAGCCTTGGCCCCTGGCTGTGGCTCCAGTCCCGGCCTTGTTCCCAGCCCCAGATCTACTCCCAACTGTGGCCCCAGCCTCAGCCCCCCTTACCCCTGTTACCCCCCTTCCCTAGCCACATCATTGATCCCAGCCCCAGCTCCGGATAGGGATAAGGGGGGTGCAATCTTTGGGGACCACTACCTTAATCATTGGAGGGAAATCACTGCCTTGAGAAATTTTCCCATTAATGGGGAATGAAGCTCTTTAATTATCAAGTTTCCCCCTCACATCTGAAAATTAAATGATTTCTCCACTAGTTTTAATTAACATGGCATGATTGCTGCTTAAAGTGAGTTGTTCTGCATGTAACAAACATCAAAGCCAGGAGCCTCCCCCCATTTGGGGGCATGGTGTATCCCAGCTACTAATGGGGCAGTTGGCCAGAGCCTGACTGGCTGTATTTTGCCCCAGATGGAGGCAGGATGGGAGAGTCATCCCTCCAGGGGGCTGCTGTGTGTGTGACTGCATTCCTGATCCCCTTAATCAGTGTCCAGGGTGTCTAAATATTGTTGTCCTTTATAGCAATCCTGCTGTATTAACCCCTTCCATTCCCATCACCACTTTCACCCCCAAAGAATCCCTAAAGCTCCTGACAGATGGACTCTATGGGGGGTCATTAGTGGTGTGAATATGGTGGCTGCCCTATGCCAACAAGAGGTGCAATATCCCCACATGACAACTGCCAAGCTCTTGGTTTGCCCTGTACCAGCTGTTGCTCCCCACATAGGCGGCGACTTCTGCTGGCGCCAGTGCGTGCTCGACCCGCCTCTGCCCCCAGCCCTGCTCCATAATTGATTATGCACCTTAACCAGCATTTGTTGAAGTGCTAAACCAGATTTTGACACTTCTTTGGCAGGTGCAGAGAGAACATTTTCTTCCTTTTAGTTTATTCAACTAGTTCAGTTCAATGATTAAGAACATAAGAGTGGCCATACTGGGTCAGACCAAAGGTCCATCTAGCCCAGTATCCTGTCTTCTGACAGTGGCCATCTAGCCCAGTATCCTGTCTTCTGACAGGTGCCCCACAGGGAATGAACACAATAGGTAATCATCACTTGATCCATCTCCTGTTGCCCATTCCCAGCTTCTGGCAAACAGAGGCTAGGGACATTAGTTCATTCAATGTTAAGAAAATGATTAGGAGTTGAAAAAGCAAGAAAACTTTTTGTCCCCTCTTCCAATCTATGAATACAAATGAGGTGTCACAGGGTGAGATCTACTAGTTCTGAAATCTTGAAGGGCAGAGTGACTAGAAACAATCAGTTCAGTTCACTACCTACAGGTCACACTTCTTTTGATAAACAACTGACTTATTAAACAAAGCAGTTCTTGCATTAAAACTTTTTTCCCCTCCTCATGTACCCATCACGTTGAAGGTAGTTTTATTTAACTCATAAAAAAGTGCTGGTTTTGTGCAGTTATAACCGAATTCCAGTTTCCAGCCAAATACAGCTGGACACAAATCACCAGTAAAATATTAATCATCTAGTAAATAAGAAATGCTTCATTCTCCATTTTCTAACACAAGAAAAAAGTACAAAGAATCTAAATGTATGTTAACTAATTGCTCAAATAAATGTGTATAGATATAGTGTAACCTGCCAGTTAGCAAAAACAAGTACTAAATTTAATATAAAGGCTACATTTAATAATGTATCAACAGGTTTTAATGGGTACCAACCAATGAAAATCAACCTTTCTTTAGGACAATAACTAAAAAGTTAAAATGCAAAGTGAGATTAAAACTGATCAGTAAAATCAAGGTTTCAGTGATTTCAATTACTTTTATTTTAATTAGCAAAAACAACGAGGAGTCCTTGTGGCACTTTAGAGACTAATAAATTTATTTGGGCCACCTTTGGTGGCCTAAAACCCACTTCATCAGATGCATGGAGTGGAACATACAGTAGGGAGGTATAAATACACAGCATATGAAAAGATGGGAGTTGCCTTACCAAGTGGGGGGGGGGGTCAGTGCTAACGAGCCAATTGGAAAAGAGAGACAGAGATGGGGCAATTTCCACAGATATACACTCAGTGGGACCCATGTCAATCAGTCCAGGATTAAAGAAGTCCCAGCAGGTTTCTAAAACCCTCCAAGCGGCTCAATTTCCTACAGATGTATATTTCCCTTTTGAGAACTATAGACTAGAATATAACAGACCACTTCAAGGTGGTATAGAACTAACCCCAGGCCTCTTAGTGCTTCAGATCATTGGGGAAGTAACATGTGTCAACACAGTGTTTCAACTTTATATATGTATTAAGTGAACAAAATAAAGCTAAGTTGAAGAGGAAATAAGCACATTAATAAGAGAATAATAAAGAAGTCCAGTTAATAACAGAATGATTCATAATAATGTGAATCAACCATTAATTATTAGCTGAATAAGATCAATATATCAGACCATTCCCATGTGGACTCTACCAATCTGGCAGGCAGCAGTTCATTTATCTATCAGCCCAGGCAATAGGGAATTTTGCCAGTTAGGTCTAAGCTTGTATTCCAGCCAAAGGCTTGATACAGAAGAGAAGGAACCAACCCTCAAGACACAACTAATGTGTGGACCATAATTTAAAATGCTAGCATTGAGCTGTTTTTGCCCAGATTTCGTGTTTAGATGATCCCCTTATTCACTGAGTGAGCAGCATCGGACCCAGGAAGCTCAGCCACTGAGCAGAGAGAGAAAGCAAGCAGCCTCCCCTCCCTTAGCAATACACAGAGCCCTCTGATAACAACTCTGTATTGCTGTGGGATTTTAAAAGCTGCTGTGCCCCACCACAGAGGTGGCTGCATTAGGGATCCCTGAGTAGCAGTGGCTGTTAACCAGCTGCCATACCCCACTTCAGAACTACTTGCCCACCAGTTACCACAGATCTTCTCTTTCTGCAAGCCACCAGTTGTTTATCTCTGTTTTCCCGGTCACCGACCCCTGCTCTGGGCTCCCCTGCAGTCTGGACCTTATCTCCTCCTCCTTATCACCGAGCCCAGTGGGGTTGGTTCTCTCAGGATAAATAATCCTCCAGTGACTGCTCCCTGGCTGTTATTCCAGCATCAGAAGACTCCTGAGGTCTCCCATTCCCTTTCAGGTTGAGCTGTGAAACACACACAGAGAGGTGCAACCTGCAACTGGGGAACTAGGAAGGTGAGTGTTTGATTTCCACCAGCTCTTAGACAGGCACCCTAGGTCCAAACGGTTTAATGACATCTCAGAAAATCTGAAACTGGAATCTCTCTCTTCCCCTCCCAAAGCAATTCCCCCTCCCCCTTACACAGCCTTTCAAGCTGCTTTAAGGGATGGGAATAGAATAGTTTCTAAATCCCAGCTCCCTTGCTCTACCCTACTAGACTCCACTCCCACCCAAGAGCTAGAACCCAGGAATCTGGGCTTCCAGCCTCCCCCCATCTCCAATCCACTACCCCACGCTCCATTCCCCAAACCAGGATTAGAACCCAGGAGTCCTGTCTCCCAAACCCCCCTGCTCTAACCCATTAGACTCCCCTCCCCAAGCTGTGATAGAATTCAGGAGTCCTGATTTATATTCCCCTTACCTGTAACCTCAACACCAAACCATCCTCCCTCTCTGCCCAAAGCTAGGGTTTAAGTCACAATACGGATACCTGTGCTGTATACTGGGAGTCAGGACTTGTGGTTTCTATCCCTGGCTTTGGGAGGGGAGTGAGGTAGAGTGGAGTGGTTAAAGAAGGGGGGCTGGGTGTTCAGAACTCCTGGGTCCTATCCCCGGCTCTAGGCCAGCACAGGTCTACTATAGGATCCAAAGGGTATGTTCATCCCAAAAGTGCATCAGCCCTGCTCTAGTAGACATCGCCTCTGCATGGGTGAAGGGATTTCAGACTCCCTGGCTCATTCTCTCTCTATGCTCTCTCATTTTCACTGTGCTGGCTTGGGGGGTGAGGGCTCCAGCTGAGGGTGTGGGCTCCAAGGTGGGGCCAGGGATAATAGATTTGAGGTGCAGGAGCTGGGATCGAGGGGTTTGGAGGGCGGGAGGGGGATCAGGGCTGGGGCAGAGGGTTGGGGCCCAGGAGGGGGTTGGGGTGAAGGCTCCAGGCAGCGCTTACCTCAAGCAGCTCCCAGAAGCAGCGGCACATCCGGCTCCTAAGTGGAGGAGTGGCCAAGCAGCTCTACGCACTGCCCTGTCCACAGGCACCGCCCCCACAGCTCCCATTGGCCATGGTTCCTGGCCAATGGGAGCTGCGGGAGCGGCACTTGGGGCTGGGGCAGTGTCCGGAGCCCCCTGGCTGCCCCTACGAATAGGAGCTGGAGCAGGGACATGCTGCTGCTTCCTGGGAGCCATGCAGCGTGGAAGCTAGCAGGGAGCCTGCCAGCCCTGTTGTGCGTTGCCACCAACTGGACAGTCAACGACCCAGTCAACGATGCTGACCGGAGCCGCCAGGATCCCTTTTCAACTGGTCAAAAACCGAACACCTGGTCACCCTACGCTTCCCTGATGTGAAAGGGCCTCTCCCCTGTATCAGGGAGCTGGGTAAAGGCTGGAGCCAAGCTGTGAGTGTAGCAGAGACCTGGAGTTACTGACTGGGGGAGGGGTGTTTGTTAAAGGGGATCAGGGATAGTTAAGGGGATTCCTGCCCTAAATTCCCTCTAAGCTGTGCGGCCGCACGGCCGTGCAGCAGCCTATTAAGCGTCGCACAGGCGCTCAGGGCTGTGGTGTAGAGAGATGCCTCTCCCCCAGCCCCAACCCAGCCCTGCCCCGGACCTGACACAGCCGGGGAAGAGGCACCCCTCCCCTGGCCTCAACCCAGCCCCAGCCTTGCCAGCAAGTTAAAGAAGTATGGGCTGGATGAACGGACTATACGGTGGATATAAAACTGGCTAGATCGTCGGGCTCAACAGGTAGTGCTCAATGGCTCCATGTCTATTTGGCAGCCGGTATCAAGCAGAGAGCCCCAAGAGTCGGTCCTGGGGCAGGTTTTGTTCAATATCTTCATTAATGATCTGGAGGATGGTGTGGATTGCACCCTCAGCAAGTTTGCAGATGACACTAAACTGGGAGGAGCGGTAGATACGCTGGAGGGGAGGGATAGGATACAGAGGACCCTAGACAAATTAGAGGATTGGGCCAAAAGAAATCTGATGAGGTTCAACAAGGACAAGTGCAGAGTCCTGCACGTAGGACAGAAGAATCCCATGCACTGCTACGGACTAGGGATTGAATGGCTAGGCAGCAGTTCTGCAGAAAAGGACCTAGGCATTACAGTGGACGAGAACCTGGATATGAGTCAACAGTGTGCCCTTGTTGCCAAGAAGGCTAACAGCATTTTGGGCTGTATAAGTAGGGGCATTGCCAGCAGATTGAGGGATGTGATCATTGCCCTCTATTCGACATTGGGGAGGCCTAATCTGGAGTACTGTGTCCAGTTTGGGTCCCACACTACAAGAAGGATGTGGAAAAATTGGAAAGAGTCCAATGGAGGGCAACAAAAATTATTAGGGGACTGGAGCACATGACTTATGAGGAAAGGCTGCAGGAACTGGGATTGTTTAGTCTGCAGAAGAGAAGAATGAGGGGGGATTTGATAGCTGCTTTCAACTACCTGAAAGGGGGTTCCAAAGAGGATGGCTCTAGACTGTTCTCAGTGGTACCAGATGACAGAACAAGGAGTAATGGTCTCAAGTTGCAGTGGGGGAGGTTTAGGTTGGATATTAGGAAAAACTTTTTCACTAGGAGGGTGGTGAAGCACTGGAATGGGTTACCTAGGGAGGTGGTGGAATCCCCTTCCTTAGAGGTTTTCAAGGTCAGGCTTGACAAAGCCATGGCTGGGATAATTTAGTTGGGGATTGGTCCTGCTTTGAGCAGGAGGTTGGACTAGATGACCTCCTGAGGTCCCTTCCAACCCTGATATTCTATGATTCTATCACCTGCTGCGGCCAGGGGAGAGGTGCCTCTCCCCTGGCCCCAACCCAGCCCAGCCCCTGACCTGCTGTGGAGGGGAAGAGGCACCTATCTCGTGGCTCCAGTCCCAGAGCTGATGCAGCAGGGAGAGGCGCCTTAGCCCCCCAGCCCAGGTGCTGCTGTGGGGAGAGAGAGCTGGGGGGAGTCTTCTCTTCCCGCCGTAGCCTGCACCCCAAGCCCCTCATCCCCGACCCCACCCCAGAGCCCGCACTCCCAGACAGAACCCTCACCCCCCCGCACCCTAACCCTCTGCCCCAGCCCTGAGCCCACTCCTACACTCGGAACCCCTCAGCCCCACACCCCCCATCTGTGCACCAATATGGAGGTGAGGTGTCACACGTCACCTCCATATTGGTACACATAACAAAATTCATTCTGCACATGCATGGGAAAAATTAGAGGGAACACTGCTGAGGCCTGCCTATAGCGGCCTCTTCTCTGGGGGATGCACCAGGACTTCTAATGTAGCATCCCAAGACAGACTTGCTAAGTGTCACACCTGCTGTTGGTCTGTCCCGTAGGGTTGTTAAAAATGTCACACTTTGTTTGAGAGACAAGGTGGGAGAGGTAATATCCCTTATTGGACCAAGTTCTGATGGGGCAAGAGCAGGGATTTCCTCCCCCCCACCCCACCCCACCCCACCCGCACCATGGTCAACTAGCGCAGTGTTGCCAATTTAGTTGTTTTCCAACTAGATCTAGGTGTTTTAAAACTTTTCTAGTTGGAAAAAAATTCCATGTAGTCGTTGGTTGGAAATTTGAATTGAAATTGACACATTAATATGCACTTTAAAGGCATATACATGATCAACTATTTGTGTCTGAAAAAAGCATAATAGGTTTGAAAAGTAAGAACACAGACAAACTTCCGCACACAGCTGTCAGCACGTTCATTTTGGAGATGTTGGCCCACCTCATAATTTCAAATGAAGATTTCTAAACACCAATAAATCATCAGAAATTCAAACGCTGATGTTTACTGGTATTTTATAATGTTTAAAATGGGGGGCTGGGAGTTAGCGCCGAATCGCCTTGCCCATGAAAACGTACAGCCCATCTTCACCCTCACGGTCTCACCCCTCGGCCATCACCCCCCTGGAAATTCAAACACCCCCTCTAATTACAATTCTCAGGGGAAAACACAGAGAGAGACAAGCTTTTGAGCTCCACAGAACTCTTCTTCAGGGCTGGGAGAGGATCTCACAGCTAAATGCAAATTGGAACAGATTATTTAGCATATGCAGTTAACCCATATTGTAAGGGACCATTGAAGGTAGAGTGGCCTTATAACACCTCATAGGACAAAAGGGGAGTTGGTGGGTTACAGACTGTTGTAATAAGCCATAAATCCAGTGTGTCTGGTCAGTCCATGATTTTTAGTGTCTAGCAGAGTAATGAATTTAAGCTCCCAGGCTTGTCTTTTGGTAGTTTTGTTCAGGTTTCTTTTGAGGAGGAGGACTGATAGGACACCTGGGGAAGTCAATTATTTTTTGTCAAGGTCCAAATTTCTTGGTCAAGCAAGGGATAGTCAAGGTCCAGACTCCAGAGAAAACAATAAAACAACAACAGCAATAATGATAAAAAGTAAATAAAAAGATTTCAGGATCCATTTTAAAGCATCTGGTGGTCTGGATTTGACCTGCAGTCTGCCTATTAACTACCCCTGGGTCAGACATACAGTGATCACTTTGTGACAAGGGTTCACCCACAGGTGATAATTGGGACTGACAAAGCTACAGCTACATTGCATACACCTGGTTTGAGGGAGACAGACTCCTTCACACTCTGCCCAGTAGCGGAGGGGAAAGGTGCACTCAGTTACAGAGTAAGGAACTTTAATCCTACTTCTTCTACACAATGCTCTTAACGCTCCTCTGAGCATCACAGCCCTGGTTCACCAATTCCTCCCACCCCAACTTTAGGGGAGCTATAAAGTAGCATTTGCCCATTTCCCCCTCCCCCAGTTATGTTAGCTATAACTAGACATCTGTCAGGTGGGGGATTCCAAGGGTTGGAAGAGGGGTTCCCAGGTCCTATCCACCAATACTCCCTCCAGAGTTAGTCCCTGGAACAAGCACCACACTTAACAACAGCGCGACACTGTTACCAAAGCCAGGAGCAGAGCCAGGTCAGGATCTCTAGCGGGGGTTACACAGATTTGGCACAGCATACAGTCAACCGGCTCTACTCTCCCACACATTCCTCACCCTTTAGCCAGTAGCTACTAGATATAGTGTTTGACTGGCACTTCCCCCAGCCAATCAGGTTTGTACAGAGTAGCTGGTGGAGAAGAGACAGGAAGGGGCTGTTTCGCAAGCACAGCACAAATTCACATCAAGGAGAGCTAGGAAAAGAACTCAGGTCCCTACGAGAACCAAATATCCACTATTTTGCAACAACACCTTTAATCGGAAAGAGGCCACATTATCTGCTTTCTCTGCTAACACAAGGTGGCTCTTTTTGTCCAGCGGTAGTGTCCCTCTGGATCTCCTGGGACCAAACCAACCTGACCTATCCAGAACAAAATCTGCTGGTTTCTGTGCCATGCTGTGCCCAACACAGGGCTAAACCATTCTTCTTCTGTCAATATGCTCATTGGGTTAGTTGGAGTTGTATTGATACAGGGATTAGTTGCAGTAAGTGGCCAGAGCTTGCCCTGGCATCAGAGAAGAGCCAGGGCTGCAGTTAGAGGGATTCCCCTTTTATAATTAGGGTGATGCAGTGTCCCTATAGACACTGCCTTACTTACACCCCCTCCTGTGGCTGCCATCCTTGTCAGTTTCAGGGCTGTCTCTGGCTCAGAGCAACAGCTGGGACTCACAGCTGGAGCTCTGAAATTTACAAGAATGTCAATTTCACGCTGGTAGGTTCCCTGCTGTGAAATTGAGCCTGTGGTGGGCTCACAGCTGCCCCAGCCAGCTGTCAGCTAGGCACTGGAGGCTCCCCACCTTCTGAAGCTGGTGCAGAGCTCAATTTCACAGCAGTGAAATAGACATCCTTGTCAGTTTCACAGTTCCAGCTGTGAGTCCCCCACTGCTGCTCTGAGCAGAAGGCAGCTGGAAAATTCACTGCTGGTAGGCTCCCTGCTGTGAAATCAAGCCTGTGCAGGGGGTTGCCAGGGAGCTCCAGCTGTGAGCCCTGTGTGCTTGTCAGTGTCCCACAATGCTCCACTTCAGCTAGTGTAAGCGTTCCTGGTGAGGATGTGCGCCACCAGCAGAAGGAGGGTAGTACAGACACCCAGAGCCCATTGAATTATTGCGGAAGCTGTAGATCGACCAAAATTAAGTTGAGCTAATTTTGTAGTGTAGACAATACCCCAAGTGTGCATGAGGATTTTTTAAAAAAAACTCACGGAGTTGCAGGGCTGCTATTATGGCTGTGAGAGGCACCTCCCCAAGCTGACGCTTCACTAGGTGTGTTGGGAAGGTGGAGGAATATTAAAAACATGTCACCCCTGTGATGGGTTGGATCACAGAAACCCCCTGGGGGCTGCCACCTGATGTGCCAAGACTACTTCTGCTCCTGCTTTCCTGCCCTGGCAGCTTAGGACTTCCTGCCTGGTTTGAGCCAGACCCCGCTAGCCTGCTGCAAACCTAGACCCAGGTCTGCACCACGTCCCCTAACAGCTGTAGGCTTAACTGAAAGCAGTTTACAGAAGTGTGCCTGTCTTTAACACTCAGATGCCCAACTCCCAATGGGGTCCAAACCCCAAATAAATCCATTTTACCCTGTATAAAGCTTATACAGGGTAAACTCATGAATTGTTTGCTCTCTATAACACTGACAGAGAGATATGCACAGCTGTTTCCCCACCCCCCCAGGTATTAATACATACTCTGTGTTAATTAATAAGTAAAAAGTGATTTTATTAAATACAGAAATAGGATTTAAGTGGTTCCAAGTAGTAACAGACAGAACAAAGTGAATTACCAAGCAAAATAAAATAGAACACACAAGTCTATGTCTAATCAAATGGAATACAGATAAAATCTCACCCTTAGAGATGTTTCAATAAGTTTCTTTCACAGACTGGAACCTTCCTAGTTTGGCACAATCCTTTCCCCGGTACAGCCTTTGTTCCAGCTCAGGTGGTAGCTAGGGGGTTCCTCATGGTGGCTGCCTCTCTTGTTCTGTTCCACCCCCTTATATGATTTTGGCACAAGGCGGGAATCTTTTGTCTCTCTGGGTCCCCCCTCCCCCTTCAAATGGAAAAGCACCAGGTTTAAGATGGATTCCAGTTCGAGTGACATGATCACATGTCACTGTAAGACTTCATTACCCACTTGCCAGCACACATGTATTCAGGAAGACTTACAAGTGAAATAGAGCCTTCTACAGACAATAGTTCTGGTTAATGGGAGCCTTCAAGATTCCAAAACACCATTAATGGCCCACACTTTGATAATTACAATAGGCCCTCCAAGTTATATTTTATATTTCTAGTTTCAGATACAAGAGTGATACATTTATACAAATAGGATGACCACACTCAGTAGATTATAAGCTTTGTAATGATACCTTACAAGAGACCTTTTGCATGAATCATATTCCAGTTACATTATAGTCACACTCATTAGCATATTTTAATAAAATCATATAGAGTGAGTCACAACCCCTTTCTGACATCCCTCTTGCTGACTGTTAGTGCCCACCAGATGCCCACATCTGCACTAGTATTCACACACTGCCATGCACCATTCCTGCCCTCTTTCTGTGCATCTCTCCCAGTTTCCCTGGGGGTGGTTTAGGCTAACCGAAAGTGGTGGCTCACAGGGAATCCCTAGAACAAGGAGGAACGGATAGGACATCTGTCAAGTCCTTGCCAGTTTGTCTGCAGTTGGCAAAGTGGATGTGCCTCTCGCTAGTTCACATTAGCTAAATTTGGCCTATATACCACTCCCTCCTGCCTCCTGGGCTAAGGGGTGGTGGTGGGGCTGGGAGGAATGCCTGCTCCAGTTGGAGACAGCAAGGGATGGGGAGTGGAGATCTGGAGTTCCTTCCTCAGATCTGCACCATGGCAAGCTCAGAGAGGTTATGGAGTGGCCCTTTAATCTCGATGAGGGGGGTCTCCGCTGAATGAGAACCCCCTCTGGAGATGGTACAGCCTCAGGCAATAGGTCATGGCAGAGGGTGCTCCCAATCACTCCCCTCTTCCAGTCTCAGGGTGAGGGTTATGTGCAGAGGTGCTGATTTCCCCAGTCCCCGGGGGGTGCTCAACCCCTGCTCTGCCCCAGGCCCTGCCCCCACTCCACTCCTTCCCCCAGCCCTGCCTCTTCCCACCCCCACCCCATTCCACTCCCTCCCCTGCCTCTTCCTGCCCCTGCTCCTCCCCATCCCATGCCTCCTGCAGGCTGCTGAACAGCTGATCATGGTGGGCGGGAGGTGCTGGGAGGGAGTGGGAGGAGCTGATTGATGGGGCCTGCCAGCAGGCCAAAGGGCTGGGGTGGGAGACGCTGATCTGCGGGGCTCCTGGTAGGTGCTGAGCATCCACTATTTTTTTTCCTGTGGATGCTCCAGCCCCAGAGCACCCACAGAGTTGGCACCTATGGCTATGTGCCGGGTGCGCTGGTTCCCAGGGTTTAGCACAGCTCCAGCACGCATTGCCTAGTGCTCCCTGACAGAAATTCAGGGAGTGTATCCCAGTAGAGAACAAACTCTCCTGCATGACCGTGCTGGTGCCATTTTCAATGTTATAGAATTTAAGGCCACTAGATCACCCAGTCCATCCTCCTGTATATCACAGGCCACCAGCACCCTCACATCGACCCCAGCAACTAGGATGGCCTGGTGTCTGGTTTGCAATCAGAAAATCTGGTCAAAAAGGGGACCTGACAGTGTCCAGTCACTGTGGGCAGGGGAGGCAGGGAGGTGCTGACTCATCACCCGCGCCAGCCCCTACTCAGCCAGGGCTGCCTCCTGCCTGCATCCAGTGGCTGCAGCTCTCAGCCCCTGCTCTGCAGGCGAATCTCTCCCAACCCACACAGGGATGGGAGGAGAGGGAAAAAGCAGTGAGCAATGCGGGGAGGGAGAGGGGAAAGAGGAGCGAATGGGGGGTGGGTCCTCAGAGGGAAGAAGCAGGGCAGGGGAGGTTCTAGTACTCCTCCTGGAATGTCCAGTTTTTAAATATTACGAAGTTGGCAACCCTACACAACTGAAACGAGCCCAGAGTCAAGGAGAGCCATAGGAGGCTAGACTGTTATGTGCCACAAACAGACAAGAGGAGGGGCTGACGAGCAGCAGTGCTGGAGGCATGATTTAATGGGATATACTCAGATGATCCAGGCATGCAATGGGGCAGTGTGTCCCTCCCATGTCATCCTGGCCTCATACCACCAGCCTGGCTTTATGTCTCCCAGCTAGTACTGGCCCAACAAATAACTCCCTGTGGGTGGTTTCCCTTCCAGCTTCTGCCATGCTGGGACCCCTACCTGCACTGCCCTGCCTGCTGCTGCTCCTCTCCCTGCTAGGCCCTGGTTCTGCCTCCAATGATGGCACTGTGGTGCTCACCAGCAGTGGTCCTGTCCGGGGCAAACACCTCTTAGCTGGCTCCAGCCCAGTTACCGCCTTCCTGGGCATCCCCTACGCCAAGCCCCCCGTGGGACCCTTGCGCTTCAAGAAGCCAGTTCCCCACAAGCCTTGGAGGCATGTCCTGGAGGCCGCCAGCTATGGAAACTCCTGCCCCCAGCAAATGTTTTCTGGTTACCCTGGCAGTGCCATGTGGCTGCCTACCACACCGCTGTCAGAGGACTGCCTCTTCCTCAACCTGTGGGTGCCTAAGCCCCAGTCCCCTGCACTAGTCCCCGTCCTCGTCTGGATCCACAGTGGGGGATTCTTCATCGGCACAGCCTCCCTTGACATCTATGACGGGCGCTTCTTAGCTGCCACTGAGAGCGTCATTGTGGCCTCCATGAACTACCGGCTGGGGGCGCTGGGCTTCCTCTCGCTACCACCAGCCGCCCCAGGAAACGCCGGCCTGTGGGACCAGCGCCTGGCACTGCGCTGGCTGCAGAAGAATGCAGCCGCTTTTGGTGGGGACCCAGCACGGATGATGCTATTTGGCCAGAGCACCGGGGGAGCCTCAGTCGCCTTCCACCTCCTCTCACCGGGGAGCCGGCACCTCTTTGCCCGGGCTGCGCTGCAGAGTGGGGTCGCCAATGCACCTTGGGCTTCGCTGAGCCAAAAGGAGGCCAGGGAGAGAGCCCGGGCACTCGGCCGACTGATGGGCTGTGGCAAGGGCAGTGACGGTGCTGTGGTAGACTGTCTGAAGAGGAAAGATTCGGAGGAGTTTGTGCAACACGATTTCACCATCACAAGGAACAAAAGGCTGGTTGATTTCCCCTTCTTGCCCACGGTGGATGGGGATTTCCTCCCTGATGAGCCACGGCGGCTGCTGGAGGCCGGGCACATCCACACCAAACCCATCCTGACCGGCATCACAGCCAATGAAGGCTCCATGTTCCTGATGTTCGGCGCTCCCGGATTCAGCCTGGGGAATGACAGCCTGATCGGCTGGGAGGAGTTGGTGGAGGGGTTAAGGTTCATGGTGCCAGGATTGCCAAATCTCTCTGTCCAGGCGGCAGCGCTGAGGTACAGCCAGGAGGGGAAGGGGCGTGGCCCAGCTCAGCACCGCTGGGCCATGAACCAAGCTGCCAGCGACTACCTCTTCTTGTGCCCCATGACTGAGCTGGCCAGGCAGCTGGCGAAGGCTGGGACCCCTGCGTACATCTACTTCTTTGCACACCGCTCTTCTGGCTCGCTCTGGCCCCACTGGATGGGGGCAGTGCACACCACCGAGCTACTCTATCTCTTCGGGACCCTGGCGTCCGAGGGGGGAGCCAACCACACACACACGGAGGCCGAGGCAGCGCTCAGCCGTAGGGTGATGCGGTACTGGGCGGAGTTTGCCAGGAGTGGGTAAGGCATACCACGGCATCCTCCCCTCCCCCTCTTCATAGTCACCTGCCCCCCCATGTCCCTCCCTTGCCCTCATATATTTGCCTGCCCCTTTTTCCCCCCTCTTCCCACATTCATCTGCTCCCATCACTGTCTCTCCCTGCTCTCTGACAGCACCGTCATCCTCCGAGATGAGAGCCTGGCTTTTGTCCTATTAGCAACTCTGGGAATCAGTGGCCATCTTTACTAGAGTCAGCCTCAATGCACAGTCGTGAAGGCAAGAGGGCATCCTTAACTGAGGGCATCCTGAGGTTTTGAGTCCCACAGAGATAAATGGTGGTCATTTGACTAAGGGGAATCTTGTCACTTCAGCCCCACTGAGAACAGAAGAAGGCGGCCATTTTTAAAAGACAAAATTTTGGCCGTTGGCTCCTGAGTGTCCCTGGACCATAAGGAACTTTAAAAAATAAGGTTGCCCTTGGTCCAAGATGGTAGCCAAAATTTGGGCCTTGCTGAGTTGTTTATGGTAGGAAGAAAAGTTGACTGTATGAGTTGGGTATTTCTTTGGTGGAATCCTGTTGATTTACAAAGCATGTGTGCAAAGTCGTGGTGCCTGAACATAGCAGGAACAGAAAGCAGAGTTTCCTTGTTCACAATATCCAAGCATGTATCTCCAGCCAGTTCTGTGCCTCAAGAAGCTCGGACTCTGCTCCCTCTCAGGGCTATGCTACCAGGCTCTTCTCTGGCTTTTTGGTCCTGTCTGCTTCTGACACACCCTGATCCACCAATTAATACCCCAGCCCCTGAGTTTGCAATCAGTCCCAAGGAAACCCCTCTTATTCTCCCAGAGTTAGTGCTCCATTCAGGTCTTCACATGTGGCCCAGTGCCTTGGGCGGTGGCTTCTGTTGTTTGTTATCTCTAAACAAAAGGACATTTAATTGCTTCTTCACTTAACTTGAATTAATGGTGGCTAGCATACACACCAACTTCAGTGAGGTCTGTGATTGCCCATAGATTAGACACATGCTAGCACCCTCAGCATAACAACAACAACACTGTGTGTGTGAGAGAGAGAGAGACAGAGACTCTGGTGCCCTTAGTGTATGGGGATAAATTGCCCCATGTCCCTGTGTATGAGTTCCCTAGCAGCTAAGGTACATTTCCTTTCCTCTCTCCTGATCTGGCTGGCTCTTGCTGAATTCTTGCCCTAGGAGTCCCACAGGGACAGACAGAAGCAAGGGACACTGGCCCCTCTACAGTACCACGGAGCAGAACTTCTTCCACATCAGCAAGAATGAGTCTCGGGTCAAAGGGCCATTGCCCACGTGGCACTGCAGCTTCTGGGCATGTCTTGAGAGGATCTCCAGACCCAATGGTAAGTGATGGTGCAGGGAAGGGGAAAGGCATCAGCTTCACTCACTCCACCAGGGGAGAAGGAGTCCTGAGCTGCCTGATGAGGAGCTCTGAGGGTCAGAAGGGCTGGGAAGGGCAGGCTACAAGGACAATGAAGAGTTGTGGAAGAATAAAATGCAGTCACTTCTTGGGAAAGGAGGGGGTAGGTATGGCAGCTTTTTAGCAGCCACCCAGCCAACCCTGTGCAGCTGTTCAGGACAAGAGGTGATGGGGAATCTCCTATTCAGCTGAAAACACATGGAGGGGAGGAGGGGGAGGTTACAGAGCAGGCAGAATGCAATCTACAGCTGGTCAAACAAAAGGTCAGGAAAAATAATCAACTTTTGTGAGGATTTTTTTATTCAGTTTTTAATTTTCCAAAATTGCTGTAACTGGAGTATTTCAGGGAGGAAAATCTTGAATTTTTCTAAACCAAACCTTTTTTGGGGGGAACATTTCCATTTTGAAATCATATGTTTGCCCACATTTTGACCATCTCCTAGTGGAAAAGGACAGAGAGAGAGAGAGAGAGAGTGTGTGTGTGTGGTGGGGAAATATCCTTTTTCATTTGCCTATTTTAAAAGCCCTGCAGCACAATTTTTTTAAAAAAATCCCATTTAAAATACAGAATCGCAAGACTGTTTGAAGTCAAACTGAAAACGGGTGTAGTTTGAAACCGGTGATTCATAATTACACAGATGAAAGTTGTCATGTGGTTTCATTTAGGACAGGGGTTCTCAACCTTTTCCTTTCTGAGCCCCCACCCCCCAACATGCTATAGAAACTCCACAGCCCAGCTATGACACAATTGTTTTTCTGCATATAAAAGCCAGGACCCATGTTAGGGGGTAGCAAGCAGGACACTTGCCCAGGGCCCCACACCACAGGGGGTCCCTGTGAAGCTAAGTAGCTCAGGTTTTGGCTTCAGCCCTGGGTAGTGGGACTTTGGCTTTCTGCCCTGGGCCCTAGCGAGTCTAATGCTGGCCATGCTTGGTGGACCCTTGAAACCCGCTTCCAGCCCCCCAGGGGCCCCCGGAGCCCTGGCTGAGAACCACTGATTTCAGAAGCTCCACGGAAAGGTTAAAGTTTTGAAGTTTATGTTTGTTTGTTTTCCTCCCGAATGGGGAAAATCCCATTTTTCTGACTGGCTGTAATGGAATCACTAGAGCTGTGATGTGCCCTGACGAATGGGAAAGTGACAGGGGATCTCTGCTCAGCCTGACTGGTTTCATGCCCCCTGCGAAACATGGGACTACAGCAGCACCACACCCTCTTACCCCAACGGCTTCCGCACTGCCTCCGAGAGAAGATCGCCCCCATCCAGTCGTCCACCCCACCATCCTGCACCACTTGGCCTTTTCTCTCCCATCCATGTACCTTGCAGATCCAGGCCCCACCTTGCTCATATTCACAGCCCTTTGCTGCTATTAACAAGCTTGCTTTGTGTTGTGCAGGCCAACAGATCTCAGAGGCCTTGGGGGCGAATGGAGATCAGAACAAAGAAAGTCCCACGTGGGGGGAAATCTCACTATCCAGGTGAAGGAATCTTGTGGCAGGACAGAGGATGATGGCACCGCCCCCGCATCTGTCTGTTCTCAGACCCCCCAGATCCATGCTCTGCAGACCTTATTGCTAGGTACATCTGGAGAGCACCCTGCCCCCTCAACTCCCAAACCACCTGCTTCTGTCAGCAAAGGAGACCACCCTTTGGGGGAGCAGTAATATCTCTCTTATCCTCTCTATGGGGCCCATGATCACACCCACTGAGCCAGGCTCTCATATGCCCCAGAGTGCATCTGCTCCTGGACTCCAGCCCCAGGAGGAGTCAAACCCTTTCTCACACCATGACTCTCAGCAAATTGCACCCAAGAGAACTGCCATCCATTCCCCCTATCCACCACACACACCTCTGGGGTCATCTCACACACACACACACACACACACACACACACACACACACACACTGCTGCTGATTGGTTCATTAACAAGGACCATGCCAACGAACTGGCCAACCATCCAAAGCTTTCTGCTGAACCCCAAGTGGATTAAAGAATTTTCAGCCTGGAACTACTCTCCTTCCATGTGAGATCTTTTCTAGCTAGGAGTGGGGTAGAAGTATGGGGACACACAAGGGTGGAGGGGAGACATGCTGCTGCTGGGGTTTGATTGGGCAAGTTACAGAGTGCGACTTACACCTGGAGAGTGTTACACCTGGAGAGTGCTTAAAACATGAACAATCTGGATCCACTCCCATCAAGAACTGGGAACAGAACCCAGGTGTCCTGATTCTCTGCCACCTCTACTCTAAACACTAGATACCACTTTTCTCCCAGAGCTGGGAGCAGAACACAGGAGTCCTGACTCCCAGGCCCCACTGCTCTAACTATTAGACACCACTCCTCTCCCAGAGCTCGTGATAGCACCCAGGAGTCCTGACTCCCAGCCCTCCCACTCTAACCACTAGATCCCTCTCCCCCAGCCAGATGTGATTGTGGGATCTCAGTGCAAGCCTTAAAAGGCACTTCATTCTCAAATTTCCTGTGCTGTAAACATGAAAAAATAAGTTAGTCATACACAGGGCTTCTGTGTGTGACACACACATACACAGTGTGATTTGACCAAATTCAATTAGCTAACCTGTGGCAAAGCCAGGAAATGAGACCTAGATGAGGAGCCTTATGACCATTTGTTTTTAAACAAAGCAATCTTCCTAGAATGGTGCAGAATGAGAAAAAGTTATTAATGTATGTATTTATTGACTACATTTCCATAGTTGCTTCTGATCAATTTTGGCCATGCCCAAGTACAGGGGTGGCCAACCTGATCCTGAGAAGGAGCCAGAATTTACCAATGTACATTGCCAAAGAGCCACAGTAATACATCAGCAGCTCCACCCATCAAGTCCCCCCGCTCCCAGTGCCTCCTGCCCACCAGTAGCCCCGCCATCAGTGCCTCCCGCTCCCTCCCCGCACCTCCCGATCAGCTGTTTCCTGGCATGGAGAGGCTCTGGGGGAGAGGGGAGGGGAGGGGGAGGAACAAGGGCATGGCAGGCTCAGGGGAGGGGGTGGGAAGGGGTGGAGTGGGGGCAGGGCCTGTGGCAGAGCCAGAGATTGAGCGGTGAGCACTCCCCAGCACAGTGGAAAGTTGGCACCTGTAGCTCCAGCCCCGGAGTCGGTGCCTGTACAAGGAGCAGCATATTAACTTCTGAAGAGCCGCATGTGGCTCCGGAGCCACAGGTTGGCCACCCCTGCCCAAGTAGATCAATACCATTTGTGCTGTTATGGACGTACGGACATATTACGGCAGCAGTCACCAGGAGGCACTATAGGACAATCTTAAAAGTTCTTTTCCTTAGGGTGTGGCACTGTTCAGTTTTTGAAGATGTTGTTAATTTTGCAATGTAGTTTGTGTTTGGGGAGCTGTGGCAAACAGCAAGGGAATTTAGAGTGGAGTTAAGTCAAGTTTTGGGGCAGAGGTGCTTCCCACAAACTAGGAATTAGTGTTGGGCTGAGATTTTTAAAAGCCAGGTTTGCCTGCATCCCATTTATGACCTCCTCTATTCAAGTCTGGTGTATATAGTGTAAATATACAACTCGCAATAGAACATACCCTGACTCTGTGCCATTGATTTCTCCTTCAAAGCAAAACTGACCTGCAAGGCTCTGAGATCTGCTACTGCTCGGCAGAGGGGGCTACAGCATGTAGTCAATAAATAAGATAGCTATTATCTTTACTTAGGTCAATATTTAGCAATACTCAGAGCTTCTGTTCAGCCACAGCTTCAAATGAAAGTTGCAGGTCTGGAAATCAGGATAAAGGTGTGTCAAGCTGGGGACTCAAGAAACTTGGCACCCAGAAATAACCATACCTTCTGCAGCCAGTGTGGTGTCAAAACTGCTAGAGGCATGGATTACTGCCATCTTGTGTGTAATTCCTTATCCTGGAGGACAGAGTTGGGGGAATTCACCTCACCACACCCTGCACGTGCAAAAACATCCAGTGGGTCCCCTAAAAATCAGCCCCCAGATTCAACTCGCCACCCCATCCCCTCCTCTCAGCTTTTTCCATCCTAGGAAAAACCCACCAGCAGCTCCCTGTTTGATACTCCCCTTCTTGATCCGTCTCCACTGCAGCTCTTTACCTTCCAGGGACTGGGATGATCTGGAGCAAAACGTGGCTGTTACGCTGCAGCTGGTCAGGGTGAGGAGGACAATTGGGAAGGTTTCAGAAGGGGCTTTAGTCCATTTCACACCGATTTCCCCCAGGCTCTTTCCCTGCAGACAGACACTGACAATATACCAGGGCTACCCCCACAGAGACATTTTTATCCCCTCTCCCTTCGTGTCCCTGAGCCAAATGCCAGCAAGGACCAGAATCACAGGAGCTCCTTTGGGGATTCCCCCTGACACTGTCCCCAGGGCAGCACTTTCAGTACTGTTCTAGAGGTGGGACTAGAACCCAGGAGTCCCGGTTCCTAACCCCCCTCGATCCCATTCCCCTGCCAGAGAACCCAGGAGTCCTGGCTCCCAACCCCCTGCTGACACAGACCCACTCCCCTCCCAGAGCTGCAAACAGAACCCAAGAGTCCTGACTCCTATGATGTGTGGGGAAGGGAGCTCAGTAACTATGGCCCATTGTCTCTCTGGTTTCTCTCCAGAAGAGCTGAGTGGTTTGGTTGAGAGGGGCACCTGACCCACCAGGAGCCAAGCTGTGAGAGCAGCAGAAAGCCAGAGCCCGCAGGGGGCAGAGGGCATGTTTAGGGGATCAGGGAGGGCAAAGGGAACTCTCCTGCCTGTACCCGCCAGGACTCAGAAACATGTGGGGGTGAGGAAGGCTATATTTGGGATGCTGGACCTGCCCCAGCAGTGGGGGAATTCACAGGGACACAGATTTTGGCACCAGAGGGCCCATTCCATTTCCAGTCCCCCCAGCCTGGGGCGGGAGCAGAGTCAGTGTCCCATAGAGGGAACCCTGGGCTGCATTAACAGGGGCAGAGAGGGGGGATGTGGTCCTGTGGCAGTTGGGAGGAGGCAGCAGTGGGGAGGGACAGGTGACTGGCGGCTGGTGGTTGTGGGGAGCTGGGGTGTGGCACAGTCTATCATCCTGTCCCATAGCACAGAGCTTCTGACTTGCAGCAGGGTGGTGGGGCTTGAGGCTTCTGCCCCATGGCAGACACCTGCAAAGGCTCAGGGCCCCAGCAGGTGCACCCCATGGGGCTGCATGTCCCGCCAGAGGACAGAAACCCCAAGCTCCCCTCCCTGCCTGTCTGTTAGGCAGAGAAATGTGGGGAGGGGTATCCCCTGTTAGCCAGGATGGGCAGGGCTGGTGTCCCAAGCCTCTGTTTGCCAGAAGCTGGGAATGGGCGACGGGATGGATCGTTGGAGGATTGCCTGGTCTGTTCATTCCCTGTGGGGTACCTGGCATTGGTCGCTGTTGGAAGACAGGATACTGGGCTAGATGGCCCTTTGGTCTGACCCAGTATGGCTGTTCTTATGGTGGGCTCCGGGAGCTCCACTTTAACTATGAAAGAGCCACATGTGGCTCATGAGCTGCAGTTTGGCCACCGCTGTACTAGGAGCTAGTCTTCCCCTCTTCTCTATCAGCCTGTCCCATAGCTCAGTGGTTAGGCTGCTCTCATGACAGACTATGCTGTTTAGAGCCTTTCTCTCTCGGGGGTCTTGAACCAGGATCTCCAGTACCTCAGAAAGTGCTCTAGCCACTGGGTTAGAAGTTAGACATGTGGGCACTGCCGCCTTCTCCATGACTGTTTGTTTTGCATGGAGCAAGGCAGGCGCCTACCTCATTCTCACAAGAAACAGCGTAGGTGCCTAAGCCACTGTGTTACCCCTCGGCCTCAGCAAAAGTGAGTTTTGCTGTAGATTAGATGGTGTGTCAGATCCCTGCCACACCTCTCTGTTTTCCTCACCAGCAAACTGCTCAGCACTCTCCCAGCCCAACCCTCGCTAACAACTGGTGAATTCCAGCCCCTGAGTGCCTCCAAGATGGTTCTCTGCAATGCACAGCCCCTATCACTGTACATTCACAGAAGATATTAGCAGGTTTCAGAGATATTAAGTTCACTTCTCTGTTAAAGAGTCAGTATGTTACAGCTTGTTAACTGAACTGGGGTAAAAACACCCCTTCCCTTGAAACACAGCCCTGAGTTGCTTTGTAGTGAAAGTAAAACAAGTGTATTAATCAAAAGTCATAGTTTAAGTGATACCTAGTAGAAGGAATAAAGATAGAAAGGGTTACAAACAAAAAAAGTAAAAATATGCTTCCTAATGGCTAGGAGCTAACTTAACAAGCTCCAATCTTTGTACAAGGTAGTTTCCTCACTAGTCTTCCATTCCCAGCAATGGCTGGCTAGGAGCCCCGCTGTCGGAGTTCAAGGTGCTGGTTTTTCTTGTCTCCTCAGCTGAAGGGTAATTTAGGGGTTTGCTCCCTGTCTCTTTATAATCCAGTAAACTTTAGAAATGTCTTCTTCTGACATGTCTCCCCACCTACAGGCCCTTTTCCCTGCTGGGGGTGGATGATATCCCGTGCTGTCTGCCTCCATGCTCCCTACACTGGCAATTTAGATGGTGCAAATGATCTTTTCCTGCAAGCTCCGATACAAATGAATAGCCCACTGAATTTGGCCACATCTGGTTTCTAGTGTTGTCCTCTTTTCTTTGTCTGGAGAAAACCTTTTGTTTATCAACTCTCCCTGACACGCCTGGTTTAAACACCTTTTAGGTACAGGCTTTAAGGAAGTGAGTATCCATAATTCCACCTACAGCACTGTCACACACAATTCGTAATGATATCAGTGACTGGCATGCTACTCGCTTTTGAATGATAACTCGCAACACAGACGCTGACCTTTTTCCCCCAGCGGGTGCTCCACCCCCACGCTGCCCTGAGGTCCTGCCCTCACTCTGCTTCTTCCCCTCCCCGATCTGCCTCCTTCCCTGAGGCCCATCCCCCACATGCCCTCTGCTCACTTCTCTCCGCCTCCTACCCCAAGTGCCTTCCACTAGCCGCTCACTGCTCGCTGGCCGCTCAGGGCCCGCTGAACAACTGATCAGTGGCCAGCCTGGGCTGGAACCACGGTGGCTGGTGGGTGCTGAGCACCCCCTATTTTTTTTCCGTGGGTGCTTGAGCCCCAGAGCAGCCACGGAGTTGGTGTCTATGGCTCATAAGGCATATTTTGCACAGATATTAGTGCAGTAGTGTGCAGGGTGTGAATACCATGGTGCCTAGGACCACAACAACCCAGGAAAAGACAAGTGATGGGCCATTAAAGTTGATGGGGAAAACACTGAAAACCTGAAACTGAAAAGAAAACCCCAGTCGTGGAAAACTAATAGTAATAATGATAATGAAACTTTCCCTCCCCTAGTGCTTCTTTCCTCCTCTGCCCCTAAATACACAGTAATTCCACTTCTGAGGAAGGTGGGCAATTGTTATTATCTCCACTGTAGAGACGGGAGGAAGGGGAGGGAAGTGACTGCACAGGAGACATTAGCAGAGTTGGTTACCCAGCCCTGGAGACCTGACTGCCACCTTCACCCCAGTCTAACCTCTAGACATCAGCCCCCTCTCCAGGATTCCTGCATCCCAATTCCCACTGCTCTTGCTATTACACCACATTGCCCTCATGAGAACAGTGCAATCCCCAAGGACCCCACCTCTCTGGGGAATCTCCACCATGAATTCCTCAGTCCCCAGCCAGCTCCCTGCATCTGCAGAGCTGGCCAATACACTGAGCATCGCTCTGACATCCTGTCACTTCAGATCGGCAGCTCTTCCTGCTGTATAACTACAGCCATGCAGGGCCCCTTGCTGCTTCCCTGAATATCATTCCCCTGTCCATACCTCAAGGTGCCCTAGAAGCCGCAGAGATGACTCAGACACAAATGACAATGGGGCATTTTTACTTCTTCCCTACACTGGAAAGTGTGTGTGGAACCCACAGAAACATCTCCCCACTGATCCCACCACTTGCTCCCCTCGGACCCTGAAATGACTCATCTCCCCAGTGCCCAGCATTTCCTTCTCCTCCGGGCTCCACCAACCACCCCCCAAACCATCCACCAGCCTGCTGTCCCTACCCAGATCATCCTCAAAGGAAGCACATTTACAGTTTGCTTCAGGAGGGCACAGACCCATTGCCCCGCAGGGAAAGCTCCTGACACCTTCTATCCTGTGTGCAGTTTCTGGTGGGACATCAGAGAGACCTTTGCCTTGAAGCTTTTCCCACAGTCTAGGCATTTATAGGGTGTCTCTCCCATGTGGGTTCTCTGATGTCTAATTAGGGCTGAGCTCTGCGTGAAGCTTTTCCCGCAGTCGGGGCATTTATAGGGTCTCTCTCCAGAGTGGATTCTCTGATGTGTAATAAGGGCTGAGACCTGACTGAAACTTTCTTCACAGATGGGACAATCATAGGGTTTCTCTCCTGTATGGATCCTTTGATGTGTAGTAAGGGCTGATCTCACACTGAAACTTTCTCTGCACATGGGGCACTTATAGGGTCTCTCTCCTGTGTGGATTCTCTGATGCACAGTAAGGTGTGAGCTCTGGCTAAAGGTTTCTCCACAGTCCAAGCACTTATAGGGTCTCTCTCCTGTGTGAATTCTCTGATGTTTAACAAGTTCTGAGCTCTGATTGAAGTTTTTCCCGCACTCAGGGCACTTATAGGGTTTCTCTCCCGTGTGGGTTCTCTGATGTTTAATAAGTTCTGAGCTCTGCTTGAAGCTTTTCCCACAGACGGGACATCGGTAGGGCCTCTCTCCAGTGTGAATTCTTTGATGTCGAAGAAGGTCTGAACTCTGCTTGAAGCTTTTCCTGCAGTCACGGCAGCTATAAGGTCTCTCTCCTGTGTGAACTCTCTGATGTACAATCAGGTTTGATCTCTGGTTGAAGCTTTTCCCACACTCAGCACATTCATGCCGTTTCTCTTTAGTGCTGATTCTCAGCTGCATTGTGGTCCTATTGAGGTCCTCCAAACCTCCCTCCCGGTGACTGGATTTTCCCTGTCTGTCCTCTGGGGGGTTTCCCAGCTGCCCCTCTGGCCTGCACTGAGTCTCACAGGATTCTCTCGGCTCAGAACCTTGAAAAATATCCTCTTCCAGTCTTCCCAGCAATATCCCCTGTGGTTCCACTTGCTTAAGACTTTTCTGCTGAGGAACCTCTTCCTCGTTCTCACTCCCCGTCCCATCACCTGCTGGGACAGAGAGAATCCAGACAGGAGTCACTCCCTGGGCCAGGGGGAAAGGGAACCTGAGAAAGGGGATGAGAATGGGGAAAACAAACCAAATAACTTCTGGAGAGATCAAAAACTCAGGAGTGGAATCTGAACCCCCAAGACCTTTCCACAAACAGAGAGAGAGGAGAGGACCAATTCTGCCTCTTCATCCCATCTGAACACTCAGAGAGACATGAGCTGCTGCCAGATGTTGGTCAGGGTGGATGGAAAGCCATGCGTCACATCTGCCAGGAAGATATGACAGCTCATGGGCGTAATCTTGACTAGGTTGAGATGAGGCAGAAATGGGGGAGTTTATAGGCCTGTGTGAGAATCCCAGATGTTTATGACAAGGCTGGATGATTTCTGTGTCCATTCAAACAATTCCTCACCTGAACTGGCACCTCTCAGGATCTCTCTTTCCTTGAAGCCTTAGTGACCTAGTACTCATGGCTCTTCCCCCCTTTCCAGCCAGGAGATCATGTTGGCTGTGGGAACTGGAAACCCAGCTCAGGGGAAAGAAAACAGCTGAGGCTGAGACTAGGATTTTACAGTTATTCTCAGGCACAGCTGTTTCCAGATGTGTCAGGTAGTGCCTTTGTATAAACCAAATGGCTTGGAAAATGGTCCTGGAGCTCCTTTGCGGGAGGTCAGGTGTTTATAGTGGCATGTGATTCCTGTGGAAGGAGATCCCGGGATCTCCATAAACTGGGAGGTCTTTTGACTCTGGCTCAGGAGTTGGACAATCTCTTACTCCTTTCTAACATTGCTGAGACCAAAGCCCTCTCCAGGCATGGACCCCGTTCTCTGTAGAGAGGGACATGTGAAATCTCTGTGTATCACTGTGTGCCCATGTTTAATAACACAGAGAGGAACATGCAACTCTTCCTCTCCATTGGAAGTTCTGGGGATGGACTAGCACAGGGGCGGGCAAACTTTTTGGCCTGAGGACCACATCGGGTGTCTGAAATTGTATGGAGCGCCAGTTAGGGGAGGTTGTGCCTCCCCAAACAGCCAGGCGTGGCCTGGCCCTGCCCCCTATTCAACCCCCCCTGCTTCTTGCCCCCTGGCGGCCCCCCCGGGACTCCTGCCCCATCCAACCCCTCCTGTTCCCTGACCATCCCCAGAACCCCTGCCCCTGACTGCCCCCTGCCCCCTATCCAACTCCCCCTGCTTCTCACCCCCGATGCCCCCCCCGGGACTCCTGCCCCATCCAACCCCCCATTCACTGTCCCCTGATGGCCCCCCTGGGATCCCTGCCCCATCCACACCTCCCTGTCCCCTGACCATCCCTGGACCCCCCACCCATGACTGCCCCCTGCTGCCCCATCCAACCCTTCCTCTCATTCCTGACTGCCCCCCCAGAACCCCTGTTCCATCCAACCACCCCTTCTCCCTGACCGCCCCCGGAACCCCTGCCCCTGACTGCCCCCCACCACCCCATCCAACCGCCCCTCCTTCCTGACTGCCTCCCCGGGACCCCTGCACCCCTTCAACCCCCCTGTTCCCCACCCTCTGACTGCCCCAACCCATATCCACACCCCCGCCCCCTGAGCACCACCCCGAACTCCCCTGCCCTCTATCCAACTCCCTCCCGCTGCTCCCTGACCATTCTGGATGGAGCACGGGTGGCTGGCGGTGCTACCCAGTGCACCAGGACAGGCAGCCGTGCCGCCTGGCTGAAGCCAGCCAGGCCACCGCACAACACAAAGCACTGGGTCAGGCCGCGGCTCTGCACCTGCACTGCCCAGCAAGAGCTCACAGCCCCGCCACCCAGAGCATTGCACCGGTGGCACAGTGAGCTGAGGCTGCGGGGGAGGGGAAACAGCATGGAGGGGCCACGGGCGAGCCTCCCGGGCCAGGAGCTCATGGGCCAGGCAGGAGGGTCCCGTGGGCTGGATGTAGCCTGCGGGCCATAGTTTGCCCACCTCTGGACTAGCATCTCCACTGCGTCTCTGAATCTCCTCTCCCTTGGAAGAGGGTATGGAGTAGTCACGTGGATTCTGGTGGTGATGGGGGTGATCCCCCAAAATATAATGGAGCAGGGAAGAACCCTGAGCAGAAGCCAACCCGGGTACCTCAGAGACATAACCCCACCCCCCCAGCTTCTAATTCCTAAGGGTACAGGAATCCTTACCCAGCGAGGTCACATTCTCACAGTTCTCCTGCATGATGAGTCTCCTTCTTGAAGGTCACTGGCCCCTGAAATAGCAAGAGATCCTCATTCAGTACCTGCTGCCCCGGCCACAATCCCACCAGCTCACTCCAGGAGAGGGCTGGAAAATCCCCCTTCCCACAGAGAACAGGGAACTTTCCTGGGGAGAGGGGGAAAATTTCCAGATGCTTTAATTGAAAACAAACTGGTTGTGAGGTGAAAACCTGATGCCCAAGAGCCGCCGACTCTACTGAATGCGTCATGAATCTCATGATATTTAGTCTGGAGTTTTAGAAGTTTCCCATGATCTCACAATTCCTGACACAGAACTCACTTGTTTTCCCTTGTTCATCATGGCTGCCATCTCCCATGACCTTCAGAAGTGCTGAAGTCAAACCGCCCTTATTCAAGAGAGACAAGGGTGATATCTTTTATCGGTTCAACTTCTGTTGGGGAGAGAGACAAGCTTTCAAGTTTACACAGAGCTCTTTTCCTTCTGGGAAAGGTACTAAAGTCAGGGTGTCACAGCTAAATGCAAAGTGGAACAGATTGCTTACAAAGCCCCAGTCAAGGTGAAGTGGCCTGTTAACACCACTGTAGTCATAGAACAAAAAGGGGGTTAGAGAGTTACAGATTGTTCTAATAAAACCATAAGCCATAAAACCAGTGTCTCTATTCAGTCCATGATTTTTAGAGTCTAGCAGAGTTATGAATTTAAGTCCCCAGGCTCGTCTTTTGAAGGTGTTGAGCAGGTTTCTTTTGAGGATGAGGACTGAGAGGTCACATACAGAGTGATCATTTTGTGAAAAGTGTTCACCCACAGGCGATAGGGCATTTTTGTCTTTTCGCATTTTTCTGTGTCAGTTCATTTGATAGCATAGTGATTGTCTGGTTTCACCCACGTAGTTGTTACTGGGGCATTTAGTGCACTGGATGAGGTACACCCCATGTCGTGATGGGCATGTGTAGGACCCATGGATCTTGAAAGGTGTGTTGTGGGGGGTGTTGATCATTGTAGCAGTGGAGATATGTCTGCAGGTTTTCCATCTGTTGTTCTGGCAGGGTCTGGTGCTTTGAGTTGGTGCGTTCTGGTCTGTGGAGAGCTTGCTTCTGATGATGAGCCTGGAGAGGTTGAGGAGTTATCTGAAAGCCAGAAGAGGGGGTTCAGGAAAGATTTATTTCAGGATGTGGTCCCCATCAAGTATGTGCTGTAGTTGTTTAATGATATCCGTATGGGTTTCAGTGTGGGGAGGCAGGTGACAACTACGGGTGTGCGGTCGGAGGGGTTTTTTTCTGTATTGAAGCAGGTTCTCTTTGGGTATTTGGGTGGCCTGATCCCTTATGTGATCTACTTCTTACATAAGAATGGCCATACTGGGTCAGCCCAAAGGTCCATCTAGCCCAGTATCCTGTCTTCCGACAGTAGCCAATGCCAGGTGCCCAGAAGGAATGAACAGAACAGGGGATCATCCAGTGATCCATCCCCTGTCGCCCATTCCCAGCTTCTGGCAAACAGAGGCTAGGGACACCATCCCTTCTGTTCCAGACTAATAGTCATTGATGGACCCATCTTCTTTGTTGGAGTGTCCTTGTTTGGTAAAGGTGGTTTTAAGTGTGTTAAGGTATGTATCCTGGACTTTTTCCTCAGAGCATAATCTGTGTCATTTGAGTGCCTGGCTGTAGATAACTGATTTCTTGGTATGTTTGGGGCAATTATTGGATCTTTGAAGTTAAGTGTGGTGATCTGTGGGTTTCTTGTATATTGTTGTCTGTAGAGTTCCATTATTGCACCTGATTGCTGTCCAGAAAGTTGATGCTAGTGTGGAAGTATTCTAGAGAGAGTTTAATGGATGGGTGACGGTTGTTGAAGTTGTGGTGGAAATCTGTGAGGGAGTTGAGGTGATCTGTCCGTAGGATGAAAATATCATTGATATATCTCAGGTACATCATTGGTTTCATGATTCATTTGTCTAGAAATTTTTCTTTGAAGAGGCTGGCATTTTGAGGAGCCATCCTAGTAATACCTATGGCTGTTCACATGCTTTGGACAAAGTGTTTGTTGTTGAATGTAAATTTGTTATATGTAAGGATGAAATGGACAAGTTTGGCGATATGCTTGGGTGGACATCTAAGCATTGTCCATTACCCTGTCCATATTTGAGGCAGGCAGCGATGCTGTCATTGTGAGGGATATTGGTGTACGTGGCGGTGACATCTCCCATGGCAAGGATGGTGTTTGGCGGGATGTTATTAAAGTTGCGATGTTTCTGCAGGAAGTTGGTCCAGGAAGCCAGCCCTTTGTGAGTGGTCTGAAGATGGTTTCTATGAGTCCCGATATTCATTCAGTCAGAATACCGTGGACATTTAGGATGGGTCTGCCTGGGTTCCCTTGTTTGTGTGTTTTCTGAAGCACACAGAAGGTCCATGGGATGGGTTCATGGTGGATGAGGTTGTAGAGTTTCTCTTGGAGTTGTTTGGTGAAGGATTTGATGATATCCTTAAATTTTGGTGTGAATTGTGGTGTGTGTGTGGGGGGGTCTTTTCTGAGTTCTTTATAATAGGGGGTATCAGAGAGTTGTCAATTTGGCTCATTAACGTAGTACAGTTGAGGACTATGATTGTTCATTCAATAATTATTAATTATTATTCCAGATGGCCACCATTTCCCTACAGATCTGGCATGTGGAAGTAAGGCAGCTCCTAGTAATGGTCACCAGCTCCCATTGTTTTCAGTATGGGTGAAGCCATGCTCTCCTCAGGGAATATGGCTGGGGCCCTATGGTTAGGCTGGATATATAAGAACATAAGAATGGTTTATACTGGGTCAGACCAAAGGTCCATGTAGCCCAATATCCTGTCTTCCGACAGTGGCCAGTGCCAGGTGACCCAGAGGGAATGAACAGAACAGGTGATCATCAAGTGATCCATCCCCTGTTGCCCATTCCCAGCTTCTGGCAAACAGGCTATGGACACCATCCCTGCCCATCCTGGCTAACAGCCATTGATGGACCTCCATGAATTTATCCAGTTCTTGTTTGAACCCTGCTATAGTCTTGGCCTTCACAACATCCTCTGGCAAGGAGACACCATGCGTAGAAAAGGAGACATGGGAAGCTAGAGCCAGACTGAGGAGGGTGCAGGGAATTAGTCGGGGGTGGAGAGGGCGAGAGGTGGATTGTGGGGCAGCACACAGGGTTGTCTGTGTCCAGGGGGCAGACTGAGAAGGAACGAGGTGTGGTGAGATCCTGGGAGGGGAGCAAGAGGCAGACGGAAGAGGGTAATGAGTGAGGCACAGCAGGGAGAATGAGAGATGATGCGCACATGGGGGCAAGAGGGAAACAGAGGCCCATAGGAGTATGTGGGGTGGGGTGGGGTAGAGGGAGGCTGAGAGCAGTGCAGAGGGATTTGTTAGGGTCAGACTGAGCCCGAGAATGATTTAGGGCAGGGTAGATAACCTATGACACACGTGCCAAAGGCTAGCTGATTTTCAGTGGCACTCACACTGCCCGGGTCCTGGCCACCGGTCCCGGAGGCTCCGCTGCTGGCCTGGGGTACTGGCCACCGGCCCCCTGCCAGCTGGGGTTCCGTCCGCCAGCCCCATTCAGCCCGCTGCTGGCCCTGGGTCCCGGCCACTGGTCCCAGGGGCTCCGCTGCTGGCCTGGGGTACTGGCCGCCAGCCCCCTGCCAGCTGGGGTTCCGTCCGCCAGCCCCACTCAGCCCGCTGCTGGCCCTGGGTCCCAGCCACCAGTCCCGAGGACTCCGCTGCTGGCCTGGGGTCTGGGCCGCTGGTCCCAGGGCTCTGCAGCCACCCCCAGCTGTGGTCCACTGGGCCCAGCCTGGGGCAGTGAGGGGTGCAGTCAGGGGCAAGAGGGGAGCAGCTCAGCACCCCCCCCTTAAAAATTATTCCAGAGCCACTGTGCTGGAGTATTTTCAAGTCCTGATTTGCTGCTTACATCACTATCACACCACGTGGAACAGCGCACTGCGTTTGACGTTGAGATTAGAATGTACATGTAGGAACCTGAAAAGTTTGACGAAAGCGACTTGGATTTGTCTGTATTTCAGTGGATGGGTGTTGAAGATTTCGAAATGCAGCTCATTCAGTTAAAAACCTCAGAATTGTGGGCATCAAAGTTTGAGGCTCTGCGGAGTGCACTTGAAGCTACCGAGAGAGATCATGGGGCCTCTATTGTGACCTGCTGGACGTCCCTGCCAGTGAAATTTAACTGTTTGAAGAAAATTGCGTTTGCAATGCTTTCAGCATTTGGATCCACATACCTGCATGAACAGGTATTTTCACACATGAAATCTGTCCTCTGTCCCTCTCGGAGCTGGTTAACAATTGATCACTCAGAAGCCTGTGTGCAGCTTAAAGTATCCAAATATGTGCCAGACATTGGAAAACTCAGCAAAGAAAAGCAAGGGCAAGGATCTCACTAAACTGATAAGATCTACATTTTAATTTAATTTTAAATGAAGCTTCTTAAACATTTTAAAAACCTTATTTACTTTACATAAAATGGTTAAGTGATATATTATCGACTTATAGAAAGAGACCTTCTAAAAATGTTAAAATGTATTACTGGCACGCGAAATTTTAAATTAGAGTGAATAAATGAAGACTCGGCCCCCCACTTCTGAAAGGTTGCCGACCTCTGGTTTAGGGGAATGTCATGGATTAGGGAGTGCAGGGTGGGAGGCTGTGGGGGTTTGCAGATAGGGAGCTCAGGAGCATGTGGGGTGGCCAATGTGAGACGTACAGGGAAAGTGTAAAGGGAACGGCAGGTACATAGAGGGGCAGGTGTGGAGAGGAGACTGTGAGGATCAGGGGAGAAGAGACTGGTGACAGGGCAGTGATGCGGGAGGGTGTGGAGTTGGACACAGAATGGCAGCTCCCCCATCCCAGGAGTAGGGGAAGGTCAGTGGGTGGAATCTCCTTGTGAGAAGGGAGGCTGTAATTTTGCATGCACACTGTGGCAGGTGGAGTTTTGCTCTTGTGATGCAATATGCAACACACACACACACATACTCTCTCTCTCTCTCTCACTAAGGGGGCAGGTGGCTTCCCCCCAAAAGCTTAAACATCAGAAGATAAATAAAATCACCCCTCCCCACAAAGTGTATTTTTAAAACTTGTGATATTCAAGCCCAGTTCCTGACTTTCCAGAGTGACTTGTGGCTGCTAAATGCACTGGCTGTGCACCTCTGATGTCTACATGGTCAGGCAATTGTTACATCTCACAGAGGAATTTCCACCCTCTCCTGCTGGGGTTGTCCCTACAACTTATGCCCCACATTAAAGCAGGCTCAGAAGGGATTTCACTTGCTGGGCTCCTACCCCTTTCTGCATTCCCCACCCACACCCAGACCCAGACCAAACCTTCCAGCAGTTCTGTCCCTTCCCTGTCTCCTGGGAGGATTGGGTGAGCTGGAGCCAGTGAAGTGAGCTGTAGCTCACGAAAGCTCATGCTCAAATAAATTGGTTAATCTCTAAGGTGCCACAAGTCCTCCTGTTCTTTTTGCGAATACAGACTAACACGGCTGTTACTCTGAAACCAGATATAGATGTTACTCTGCAGCTTGCCAGGGTGAGAACAGCAGCAGGGTGAGAACAGCAGTTGGAGAGATAGCTCAGTGGTTTGAGCATTGGCCTGCTAAACCCAGGGTTGTAAATTCAATCCTTGAGGGGGCCATTTGGGATCTGAGCAAAAATTGGGTATTGGTCCTGCTTTGAGCAGGGGGTTGGACTAGATGACCTCCTGAGGTCCCTTCCAGCCCTGATATTCTCTGTGACAGTGGGGAAGATGCTTAATCATGTTTTTACCTTGTTGATACAGTATTCCCCTTCCATGTGCACCCACAACTCTTTTGCATGCATCCCTCTCGCCCTCCATCGGAGTGTGCAAATGGCATCCGTGTGCACATGCCCAGCATATGAAAACATTCCAGGTGAGGGCTACATTTTGGATGCCAATTCAGAGACCATAATTAAATATTTTGTCCCTGTTATTTCAGAGTTTTGGCGAGTGTCAGTTTTCTATGGAAAAAAAATCAATGAAATAATAACCATGCCCCAGCCCTACCATTCTCTATCACTTTGCATCTGGGGCTCTCAAAGTTCTTTACCCCCTCAGCCTCAGTCCCTGTGCAGTGGGTCAGGCTCAGTCAAAGACCAGAGCCACAGAGAACCTGCCCTAGGGGAGAGAGAGCAGGGACTAATCACCCTGCCTGATGTAGCTTTTCAACTAGATTTCCCAGCACTTTAGAGGAACCCATCCTCTACGGTCCTGCCCCAGCCCTTCCCCCGGGTCTCTCCCCTCACCTGCAGGCTCCGGCTCAGGGGCTGGTGTTGCCCGGGGCTGCTTCCAGCCACCGCAGAAAGTCCCCCATCAGTTTCTCTGATCTCTCCCTGACACAGAGCAGCAGCTACTTGTTCCAGGTCTCCAAAGCACAATGGAGGCAGCAGCAGCTTCTTCTAGGAGCCTTGATTACTAATCAGTCAAAAGCAGGAGTCACACACTGCATGATGCTCAGTTACGCTATATAGATATACTATATATTTGTATTACAGAAAAGCCTCAGAGCCCTTAACTCTCCCCCTTCCAGCATCTGTTACAAAGGTTCTTAGCTGCTTATCTTCTTGGCTACCAACCTGGGCTGCAGCCCAGTCAGTGGGACCAGTTGTAACTGAGTGTCTATCTACAGGGAAAGAGCCTGGGGGAAATCATAGACTATCAGGGTTGGAAGGGACCTCAGGAGGTCATCTAGTCCAACCCCCTGCTCAAAGCAGGACCAATCCCCAATTTTTGCCCCAACCCCTAAATGGCCCCCTCAAGGATTGAACTCACAACTCTAGGTTAACAGGGCAAGGCTCAAACCACTGAGCTATCCCTCCCCCACAGCAAATCAGGTTGTGACATGGATGAAAGCCCCTGCGGAAGCTTCCCCAGTCGCCCCCTTGCCCTGCCAGGCTGTAGAATAACGGCCAGGTTTTGCTCCAGATCCTCCCAAGGGATGGCAAACATTTGCTAGTGTGCTGTCCCCGAGCAGGCTGGAGCAGTCTGAGCAGGCTCAGTAACATCTGATGAAGCTGCTGCCCTCACCTGCCCTCCGAATCTGGGTGGGTCTGGTGGATTCCCCCCCCCCCCCAGCTATGTAGTTATACCTACATAGGTCTGTAGTGTAGACCTGGCCTCAGTCCTTTCAGACCTGATGGGTGTGGGGTGGAGCAAAGGGGCCCCTGTCCCTGCTGGAATGCTGGGGAGATTTACCCATCGCTGCAGAGATAATAGGAGTAGATTTTTAAATGAAGAATAACCCGCCCCACACACACTCCCCTGAGCCCCCCCACTCTTCTCCTCTCCCTGAGGTGCCCTTCACTGCACAACATGCCGCCTTGCCTGCTGTCTGTACGCCCCTTTCCCCGCGTCTCCTTATCGCTCACCCCTCCCGCCCAGACACAGGTAGGGACCCCGGCTGGGGCCTGATCCTGCCCCCCCCAGGCCTTTCCCTCCATTTCCTCCACCTGAACCACGACCCCCTACCCCACCCCTAACCCCCTGGGGCAGGTCCCGGGGAGATCCCACCCACCCCTCTCGCAGGCGCCTTCACCACAAGGGGGCGCACTCTGAGCTAGGGGCTGAGATCTGAGGCCGCAGGGGAAATTTCTGCGCTAAAGCCAGCCGCTCCGGGGCTGGCAGACACGCAGGGAGCAGCGATGGGAGAGGAGCTGGGGGGACGGACGCGCAGCACTTTCCCCCCAGTTCTCCCTCAAATACCTGCAGTCTCCGGCTCCGCCTGGTGGGCTCCCGGGTCCTAGGAGAGGCAGCAGCAATAATTTGCAGCTCCCTGGCTGTGGGGAGCACAGAGAGCAGCCCTCCCCCCCACCAGTCGCAGCACCCGGAGCCCTCCCCTGGCTACAGTGTGGCCGGGCAGCAGTTCCAACATTGTCTCTGCATTTCCGGAGCTGCCGCCGCCAGGGGGCTCGGCTCGGCTCGGCTCGGGGAAAGGCGGCGGCTGATCGCTGAACGATCCCGCTCAGGATGTCAGGGGTTGAACTTCCTGGTGCATGCGCCGGTCAGACGGTGCCGCCTGCCTGGTGCGTGCGCCGGGAGCCCGGGCGGAGCCGCTGCTGCTCCCCAGCGGGGTGAGCCCTTCCCTAGCGCCCCTCGGGGCCCAGCCGGGGGGACTTTCGGGGGCAGCCCCGGGCTCTGCCGACACCAGCCCCTGAGCCGGAGCCTGCAGGTGAGGGGAGAGACCCAGGGAAGGGCCGGGGCCGGGCAGGAAAGTGACTCTGCACCAACGGCCCCTCCTCGCCCCAGCTCTGCTCCCGGGGGGGCGGGGGTCTGCGAGTCCCGGAGCTGCCGCCCTCCCTGCCCCCCCCCCGGCTCTGCCCCCCTGAGCGCCGGGAGAGCGAACGGGCCCGACCGTTCTCTCAGCCCGAGGGGAGGGGAGGGGGCAGGAGGGAGACAGGGGCAGAGACTGGCAGGGGCAGCAGGAGCAATCAGTGGGGAGGGAGGTTCCCGGCTCCCAGCCCTGCCCAGCCCCATTCCCTGCAGCACCCCGGGCAGATTGACTTCCCTGGGACAAGGGGAGGCGCAGGGAGAGGAAAAGCCAGTTCCTGCCTCTGCCTGGTCCCCGCGGTGCTGGGGGGATGCGCTGCCCTGAGGACACTGTCGGGGGAGCCCCCAGAGCAGCTCCTTTGGTTCTGCTCCTTTCCGTGGTTTTGTTCAGAGACTCTATGCTGGGGGCGGGGGGGGGGGGAGAGATTAAAAACGTCTCATTGGGTTTAGTCCTGGTAGGAGGGGCCAGAATTATATTACAAACTGCAACTGGTCACAGTTTGCTACTTTGATGTTATTACTGCGCAGGCTTCGGCCATCTGAACATGTTCAGTAACATCTGCTGGAGTCACTTCCCTCCCTGGCCATCCGAATCTGCTCCCTGCTGTAAAGGAAGACATGGGGGCTCAAATCATGGTAGCCAACAGGCGCACCATGGGCCAAAACTGGACCGCCAGATGCTTTTGAATGGACCCCACAATTATTTTTTATTCATTATTGTCATTGTTGTTGTTTTATTATTTTCTCTGGAGTCTGGACCTTGGCCATACCTTGACCAAGAAATTTGGATCTTGACAAAAAATATTTGATGATCCCTGCTGAAATGATTACAGTTTCTCTCCTGAAGCAGGCTCTGTTAGTAGTTGTGTTCCAGTGTGACAACACCTCCTATTTCTGGAATATTTGAGCTCACTATAATGCCAACCTCAGATGTCAACAAGGAACTTGAAGGCTACTAATTCCTTATTTTAATTTAAAGATAAAGTTGTTATATATATTTTGATCACTTGTACAGAGAAAAACATTGTATGCAGAAGGGCAACTTGGACTATCGTGGATTGTGACAGTTTAGAATATTGAATGAAGTGAGCTGTAGCTCACGAAAGCTCATGCTCAAATAAATTGGTTAGTCTCTAAGGTGCCACAAGTACTCCTTTTCTTTTTTAGAATATTGGTCATTCTACAGTTCTTTCCCCCTCCCCCTTTTTACTTGTACTAAATTGACCCTGGAGACAGGGGTTGGTCATCTCTTCCTCTGGAGGGTCAAAACTCCATGAAGTTCTGTAGTGTTGGCTACCACACCAATATAATTGTTGTTTAAATTCTGTGGCTGATTGTTGATAATTGTATCCACCGATGTGGTTGCTTTTCTTGATGTACTTCATCTGGCCTCATATGTGCAAATAAGATGATCACTTATCTTGTACTAGGACTAGAAAAATGAACTGACACCTTAATATGAGCAGTGTGGAATCTTTTTTTTTTCCCCCCCATCCTTAGCTGGAAAAATAAAATGGTGTGTGTGTATCCACTATTAATATGACCCTACCAAATTCACAGCCATGAAAAACATGTCACGGACCATGAAATCTGGTCTTTTGTATACTATTACCCTATACTATACAGATTTCACAGGGGAGACCAACGTTTCTCAAACTGGGGGTCCTGACTCAAAAGGGGGTTAAAGGGGTGGGGCGGTTGCAAGGTTATTGTAGGGGGTTGTGGTATTGCCACCCTTACTTCTGTGCTGCCTTGAGAGCTGGGTGGCTGGAAAGTGGTGGCTGCTGGCCAGGCACCCAGCTCTGAAAGCAGCAGCACAGAAGTAAAGGTGGCAATACTATACCATGCCATCCTTACTTCTATGCTGCTGCTGGCCATGGCACTGCCTTCAGAGCTGGGCTCCTGGCCAGCAGATGCCACTGGCCAGCCGCCCAACGTTGAAGGCAGTGGTGCTGCCAACAGCAGCACAGAAGTAAGGATGACAATATCACAACCCCCCTACAATAACCTTGCAATGTCCCCACTACCCTCTTTTGGGTCAGGACTCCTACAGTTACAACATCGTGAAATTTTAGATTTAAATAGCTGAAATGATGAAATTTATTATTTTTAAAATCCTATGACCGTGACATTGACCAAAATGGACCATGAATTTGGTAGGGCTCTAACTATTAACCATAGGAATATAAATGTTGTAATAATTATCTTGCTCATAGTTAAATACTTACCTTCATATTTTTGGAAAATTCTAACTAAGGTACTTACCTGGCCCACATCACCACAGTATTTGAGGATCTTGGCAGTTTTAATGTATCCACCAACTGCCCCTGTGTGATAGGGAAATGCTATTGTCCTCATCTGGGGAGCTGCAGCAGAGAGAGACTGTGACTTTCTCAGAGTCACACGGGGAAGTCTGCGGCAGAGCAAGGTCTCCTGCACCCCAGGTTAGCAACCTAACCACTGGATCATGGTATGACAGTCAGGGTCCAGACACACAAATGGGAGAACAGAAGGTTTAAACCCACATAAGAAAGCAGTTAAACCACTGTGTCATTGCACGATAAAAACATATTCAGCGAGGTCTTTTCTGAAAGCTTGTAATGTTCTGAACCCTGCTGGCTGTTATGAGATACACCAGGGGTTCTCATACTGGGGGTTGGGACCCCTCAGGGGGTCACGAGCTGTCAGCCTCCACCCCAAACCCCACTTTGCATCCAGCATTTATAATGGTATTATAAATTTAAAACATTTTTAATATATTTAGGGGGGGTCACACTCAAGAGGCTTGCTATGTGAAAGGGGTCACCAGTACAAAAGTTTGAGAACTACTGAGATATACATACAGACTGTCCTTATGAATGTATGTATTTGTGTATATAGAAGCCTTTGCTCCTAATCTTTGATGCAGCTTCAGCTCCACCTCACAGCAAAGCAGTGGGCACTCAAGCAGGGAGGGGCGTCTCCCAAACCAGTTTTTGGCCTGAAACTTCAAGTGGCTACCCACTGTCCAGCCTGGGAAGGGACAGTGGTTGGCCATTAGAGCTAGTGGAGAGAGATTGAGGCAACTTGAGATTGGGAAGAGCAACACAGCTCTGGAACACTGGGAAAACTCCTTCCTGTCCTGTTCTGTTTAACCATGAGTTGCCAGGGCCTGGGGGGGAGTAGGGGAGAAAGGCTATTAAAATCAGGCTTGGGACTGAGGGTTTTTTGTCCAGAACTTGAGGGACAGTCTCAAGGCGGGAGGCTGTCTGTGAATGCTGACTTTCTCCTATAGCTAGTGGACATGCTCTTTCAAGGCAATAGGTAACTCCTGTTAGAAAAGGGATTTGATTTAATGTGAAAATGTAAAGCCTGAACTCGCATCTTTTTGTCTGTTTTCTGCGTAACTTGTAGATGTTTGCTTTCCCCTCTTCTTTCATCTTTGAAACTGGGCTTTTCTGTTCCATAAATTTTTCACTTATTTTTATCCCAAACAGGTGTCTGGTGTGTAAATTGTGTGGAGTGTGTGTGCCAAAGCATGCTGGTATCTGTGGAGCCAGTTTCACACCGCCAGAGGTTATGAGCCAGAGGGGAAAAGTCCGAGTGTCTGGTAATTAAGAACACAGCGAGGATGTATTTGGGGGGACTCCAGACTGGAAGGGCTGTTCGTGTCACCCTACAAAGAGTAACTGGGCTGGTGAGAGCTAGGATGGAAAGGAATTTCTTCTATGTGCTGCACTCACTTTTATTTAAATAAGTAACAGAATAAAATTTCATTTAAATGTATCTTTATCTAGGGTGGAATTGCTTAGTATATGCTTCTCGGATGATCATATCAAAAATGCCCAATTGATTTCAGAGCCTAAGTCTCATTAATTTTCAGTCAAGCCCTTTTCTGGCATCTCGGGTTGGGCCTTCTCCATCAGAGGTACCCAAAATGACTAATCACTTTTAAATACCACGACCAGTATCTCTAGTTCTATCTCCCTGTCTGTGTGTTGTCAGCTTATGATATTTGTCTCATGATATTTAGTGGGGGGGGGGAGAGTTAATAAAGCCTCAGTTCAAGGAGTCCTGCAATTACAAGAGTCAGCTTTCATTTAAAAAAATAAACAAAATAAAATTCTAGCCACGATGGTAGCAGAAAAAGTGATCCCAAAAGACTGCCAAACTTGGAAGAAAAGAACCCAAAATATATTATTATTGGTTTGTTATCTTTATTTAAATCACTTTTTTCCTCAGGAAATCTTATGATTTTTGAGATTTGACTCCTGATATTTGGAAACTTGGGGATGGAAATATTGCTTTTCAGGTCAATGACGGAGCTGGGTGTAGATCAGAGGTCTCATGAGGATCTGCCTAGTACCATATCCACTAGGCCTCATTGCCTCACAGCTGGCAGCATGCAGTGAGCCCTGCTAAACCAACAGCACAATGTGGCATCGGTGTAGGTGTGTGACCGGAGGGAGAATTAAAGCTTCATTTCCTTCGTAGAAAAACCACGAGTCTGATTTTAACTCTTCACTTTTCAAGATGACTCAACTGCTAAAAAATCAGTAAAAATCACACATGGATACACATGAGTGAATAAACTCACCCCGTATGCAGGGAGCCCACACTCCGTCTAATCCAGGGCTATTTCTACTATAGATCTCTTTGATGGAGCCAGGGGAGGAGCTGAGCCCCTTGGATGAAGAGGAAGGGGAGATCCTGAGAGGAACCTGTGCAGGTGAGGAATATGTTAAACCAACTTTGGAAACCATGAGTGAGTGAAGAAAACAGCTGAGATTCTCAAAAAGGTCCCCCAGTTCTGCACCTTTTCACCCATGTCAGGGTTTTCCCAGCAGGGGTTGCATCCTCCTGGCAGATGTCAGCTTCCCTCACACCCTGACTGACACATGAATACACCTCTCTCCCCCTCGTCCCCTTTCTTTCTCAGTGCTCAGCTGCCATGCGGAAGCAGAACTGGTCCCTCTGCTTTGGGGGATTTGGCCCCTTATTTCAGATCATATCATTGTTATTTATTTCTGCCATCTCCCCTTTCTGAGGATTCTTTACTTCCCAGCACAAGCAATGACTCAGGTCTCAATTTTCCCTCTTTCTTCCAGCAGAGGATGGGATGGTGAAGATAAAGGAGGAGAATTGCCTGCGGGAAGTGGAAGCAGATGGGAGGCTATTGGGAAGATCTGAAGGGAGCATTTCCCCGAGTCCCGAGATGGTGGCAACCTACGAGAGTCAATGCAGTTCAAAAGATCTGGGGAAAATTCCCATAGAGGAGTCATATGGTAAAGCTAGTGCCACAGGCAGAGCTCTCAGGAAATCTAAAAGTATAAAAGCCCATCAGAGAATCCACATGGGAGAGAAACCCTATAACTGCCTTGAGTGTGGGAAAATCTTCAATCGGAGGTCATTTCTTCTTACGCATCAGAGAATTCACACTGGAGAGAAGCCCTATAAATGCCCCGAATGTGGGAAAAGCTTCACTGTGAGATCAACTCTTATTAAACATAAAAGAATCCACACAGGAGAGAAACCCTATAAGTGCCCTGACTGCGGGAAAAGCTTCCGTCTGAGCTCGACCCTTTGTACCCATCGGAAAATCCATACGGGAGAGAAACCCTATGAGTGCCTCAAATGTGGGAAAAGATTCCGAGTGAGCTCCTACCTTCTTGCACACGAGGCCACCCACATGGTGGACAACCCTTACAAATGCTCCGACTGTGGGAAAAATTTTAGTGTGAATAGAGACCTCCTTGTGCATCAGAGAATCCACACGGGAGAGAGACCCTTTAAGTGCCTTGAGTGTGGGAAAAGCTTCAATCGGAGATCGATCCTGATTGTACATCAGAGAGTCCACACTGGAGAGAAGCCCTATAAATGCCCCAGCTGCGGGAAAAGCTTCAGTGTGAGCTCAGACCTCACAGCACATCAGAGAATCCACACAGGAGAAAAACCCTATAAATGCTTTGATTGCGGGAATAGCTTTCGTCTGAGCTCCCACCTTACCAGACATCAGAGGAGCCACACTGGAGAGAGACCCTATAAATGCCTGGTCTGTGGGGAAAGCTTCAGTGACTGCTCAGGCCTTATTAAACATAAGAGAATGCACACTGGAGAGAAACGAAGGCCAGCGCCTGTTACACATCAGGGAACCCACACAGCAGCAACACCTTATAAATGCCCCGACTGTGGAAAAAACTTTAGTATGAATTCAGCCCTTGTTAAACACCAGAGAATCCACACAGGAGAGAAACCTTATAACTGCCCTGAGTGTGGGAAAAGCTTCAGTCATTGCTCAGCCCTTATGAAACATCAGAGGATCCATACAGGAGAGAAACCCTTTAAATGCCTGGACTGTGGGAAAAGGTACAATGACAGCTCAACCCTCCGGAGACACCGGCGAATCCACTCAGAAGAGAGGCCCTATAAATGCCCCGACTGTGGGGAACGATTCAGTGTGACCTCAGGCCTTATTAGACACCAGAAAATTCACACTGAGGAGAGACCTTTTAAATGTAGTGAGTGCGGGAAAAGCTTCCAGTCGAACTCACTTCTTAAAACGCATCAGAGGATCCATACAGGAGAGAAACCCTATAAATGCCCCGAGTGTGGGAAAAGCTTCCGTCAGAGCTCCCACCTTATAAGGCATCAGAAAATCCACACGGGATAGATGGTCACAGTGGTTTTTTCCATAGTTCTGCTCCACTCACTCATCTGGCGATTGTGAGACCTATAGGTGGATGAGGATGGGGGCTGGGGCATTGAGAGACTTGGGACCCATGAGGCAGTATGGTGGATGCTGGAGCACAGGAGGTGAATGGAGTATTTTGAAATTGGGTCGTTGCTGGATGGGCCCAGCCAATGGGAGAGGGAACTTGGGTGGTGGTGGGTGGGTTACTTGGAGACTGGGATGGGAGGTGGGGGAATAACTGTCCTAGAGTCTAAAAGTTTTCCTTCTCCAACAGCGATTGAAAAGCAACATGCCCCCACGCTGCCATCCAACTCACACTCTGACACAAAACCTCTGCAGTGACCGCACGCTGTCAAAGCAGATTAATTCCCAAATGCAGGGGCTGTGGGAGATAGGATGTGCTGAACTGTTGATACTGCGGGGTACATAAGATTGGCCATACTGGGTCCAAAGGTCCATCTAGCCCAGTATCCTGTCTTCTGACAGTAGCCAATGAGAGAAGCCGTATTAGTACTAGTTCACCAGTTGGGTTTTGTGTTACAGCATGAGTGGGATGAAGTTGGATGCATGTTACTTTTGGGTTCCTGTTAGAGATGGAACTGAAGGCCTCATGAAACATGGGCGCATATGATCCGAGATTCTGTGATCAGTGTAACATGTCTTTTCCCTTCTTCTCGTGTTCTAAGGTTTTGGGTGGCCAGGTGAGTCCTGCTGGAACCTTCACTCTCATTAAATGTCATTTTTGTTTCTGTAAATTTTATTCAGTGACTTTCATGCAAATGTTTTTCCCCCAACAAGTTATTTTTTGTCCTTGTTCCCCAAACCCTCCTGTTTTGAATAAAGATAGCGTGGAGTGATTCTATGATTCTATGAGAGTGGGTTATGTTAAAAAAAATTATATATATAATACTTTATTTTTTTGAGAAAATCAACTCTCAAGGGGCAAACAGCTCTACAACATCTTCTTGTTTCCTTTTTGGTGTCTCTGTCCATCACTGACAATGCAACTGGGATCTGGCTTTCAGCCCCTCCCTCTTCTGTCTTCAAATAGAAAATCTCTGCCATTCTAAAAATGTTCAAGTGAACTCTCCGGGGATGGAAGAGTATTTCCAGAACACATCAAAGAAATTGAACTGATAGTTTTTGAGAGGAAGACTCCTCTGAGGCCAAGGGGGGGGAGGGGGGAGAGGATGAAGAATATTGGGAGCCAGCGGCCTGTCAGCTCTACACAGTGTTGAAACTGAGGTGGGCTGAGAAGTTTTTGTCCCATTGTCCATTTCTGTCATAGTGGCTCCATCTGACCCTGTAGTTTGCCAATGTGGTTGGTGCTCATATCAGGGGTTTGGTTATCAGCATATATTTGAGCTTCCAGAACCTGTGAAACAAGTTCCACCCGTTTTCTGACACCCCGTCAGGGAATCCTGGTCTTGCTCAGAGCATCTCAGTGGGCTCTTCTCCAGTGGAATCATTTCAGCCCCCAGGGTCTGCTTTGGTTCCTGTAGAAATTACATACATTACCCAAGTTCTCCTGCCCCGTCTAGCCTGTGTTTGGACAAAAGCTGGGAATGGGCGACAGGGGATGAATCACTTGATGATTACCTGTTGTGTTCATTCCCTCTGGGGCACCTGGTATTGGCCACTGTCGGAAGACAGGATACTGGGCTAAAGGGACCGTTGGTCTGACCCAGCATGGCTGTTCTTATGTTAAATTTGGGACCTTTTCCCTTGGTTGTCCAAGTTCCCAAACACTTTGAAGCCTGTCTTCTCCAGAGCAATAGTCCCAGCTCCCAAAGATTGAGATGGGGTGGGGGGATGCGGCTTTTTATGTACTTCATTTTCCCCCAACAAAAACACACTACCCCCAGGGCCTTATTCTTCCTTTGTCCAAACGGGGTCCCCACATCCTTTCTTTCAGTCCCATAATAGAAGAAGGCCCGTCACCCCTTAGCACAGTATCTTTAAGAGTCTGGGCCTTCCCCGTTTCCATAGGGTCCTGTGCAGTGGCAGAACTTACCATCATGATGCATCTATTGGCAAATCCAGCTTAAGTGTCTCTGTTGCCCACTGGCCCAATGTACCTCCAGGTCTCTCCCTTTCTGACTTGGGGGTGGCCGATCTCTTCCTGTTGTTGGATCTCCTCGGCACATTGCTGCGGAAGCCTGGGAATTCCCAGCAATTGGAGCTGGAACTCCGGTGGTCGATGCTCCTGCCCTACACTCCAACTTGGTCTCTCTTCCCTCCTCGATGGGAGGAGTCTCTCAGTCCTGCCGTCTACGCCATACAGAAATGGATGTGCCTATTCTCTTTAGCACCCCCTTATGGCCAAATATGGCTCTGCAGTGGACCTTGCTCCCTTTTTTGCCAGTCACCCTATGACAGAGGGGATGGGCTATTCCACCCATCACACCCTTTGGGGGTCCTTAAAGAGCGATTTTATTGGGGGAGGAGCAAAATATAGAGATAGGTGAACTGGAAGACAAGACCTCGAGATTGATTATAACACTGTTGGACCTTCATGTTCCTGATCCTGAAAGGCATCGTGACTAGGCCAGAGAGAGGGAACCGATGATATCACCATCTCCCCTGTCTTCGGCTTGGTTCTGAGCTGCACTTGGGATGGGAAATGAGTTCCTACTGCTGCCCCGTCCCTCCTGTCTCCTTTTCCTTCCCTTTCCTGTCTTTCGCTGTTTGCCTTCTGTTTAAAAAGAGCCTGCCTGAGCCGGACAAGATGACATTTTTGTAGAGCTGCTATGAACTGATGACCAGCACCTTTCAGAAAGCAGCGAGTGACTAAACTGTCATGTCTGGAAATGAGGAATTGCAAGGTAAGGTACATATCATCCCTGCGTAGGGGTGAAGGTGGAGAATTGGAGGCGGTGGCCTGGGTGTGCAAGAGGCCTAGCTGGGGAGGTCTGTCTGGGCTGGGGGTGATGGGTGTGTGAACCAGCTATGTTATAGTTTAGGGTGAGAATCTGGTTAAATGATGACTCCTCTGACTGCTCTCAAGCCCACATGCTCGCACCGAATGTCTTGAAATTGGCTGTTCTTCATGGAATGTGGGGTAATTTCAGCAATGAATTCCTACAATGCAGCCCTTTGACCCTGTCCCCCCAGCCCCAGAATATTTCACAAACTCAACAGAGTATTTTCTTTTTATTTGCGGGCCTGAAACCATGGCTCTGATATCACTAGGGTGACCACATTTCCTGAAGGGAAAATGGGACACCATGTGGGGCTAGCTCAAGGATCCCTCCCCAACTCGCGCTGGGCTGGCCTGAGCAACTCACCTGAGCCCCACTCCGCCAAGGGGCTGGCGTCGCTGCTCTCCCAAGGCCAGCCCGAGGCTGGCATCATTGCTCACCCCCCTGCATGTTCCTGTGCACCCCAGTTTCTTGACAAAACTGGGCATTTGTCCCGTTTGCTCTTGCCAACTGATGGAAGTTGGCAAGAGCAAACGGGACAAATGCCCACTTTTGCCAAAACAGGTGGGAGGGCCATGACAGGGCTTAATAAAGGGATTGTCCCAGCGAAAACGGGACGTATGGTTACCATAGATGTCATGGCAATATTTGATGATTAGAAGGAGCAGGGGCAATGTTGGAAGGGATTAGATCTGCAAGTTAGATAATTACATAGAAGAACTGAATCAGAGGGGATTTATATCCATATGACACACAAAACGCTACATTCTTCTTAGCATATGCACCATGTGACCAGGACTCATCACCAAATTTGGTGGGCTGGTTGGATCATTAGCTTCCCGGACCGGGGCCAGGTACTGATGGGGAGTGCAACATGAATGCTGAAGAAGGTCATTAAGGTTTCTCCGTCAAGCACTCAGAGTTAGGCCAAAATCAAGGTGCCTGGACAGTGTTAATTCTGTCCCATATGGGTGTGTGTTAGGGTGCAGTCTCTAATGACAGAATCCCCTAATGCACTGTTCATTAGCACCAGGCTCTGCCTCACTCACTCCTTTTAGACCTGCTGTGGGTGATGGAGCCACCATGTCCCTGTCAGTGCTGAAATCTGGGGGGAGATTTACACATCACTCCAGTTTGAGGGGACCCCACGGCTTGTCGCAGTCTCCTGCTCAGCCGGGTGGGCTCCTGGGTCACAGGAGAGGCAGCAGCAATAAATCTCTGCTGAGCAGAGAGAGCAGCCCCCTTTTGCAGCACCCGGAGCCCTCCCCTGGCGACAGTGTGTTTTGTTTTGTTTTTATTTGGAGCTGAAGTCTGGCAGTTTCTTGTTGCATCTGGTGAGTCTTCTGTTGCTCCTCAGCAGCAAGCAGTTCCATTTGCCCCCTGTAAGCTTCTTTTTCCAGCTGGGCCAAGGCTTGCTTCTCTCTCATTCGAATTTCTGCCAGTTTTTGCTCATGTTCCAACTGCAGGCTGTCTCTCGGGGCTTGCAGTTTCATTGCTTCTGCTGATGCTTTCTGGCTTGCTGGGCAGCTGTTACCGAGCTGGGGCTGTGTCTCACCAATTCCTGTGGCACCGGGGGGCCCTGCTTGTTGCAAAGGGGGAGGAGGAGGCTGCTTTGCTCTCTTTGCTCAGGATATCAGGGGTTGAGCTTCCTGGGTCAGACGGGTTTCAGAGTAACAGCCGTGTTAGTCTGTATTCGCAAAAAGAAAAGGAGTACTTGTGGCACCTTAGAGACTAACCAATTTATTTGAGCATGAGCTTTCATGAGCTACAGCTCACTTCATCGCTGCTGCTGCTGCTTCCATTGTGATCTGGGAGCGGGTGTAGTGTAGTAAACTACTACAGTAAACCATTAAACCCTAACCCTGCCTCCAGCTGCTAGACCCCCCTGACCAGTCATTTGCCACCCCCTGATCAGACCCTGGCCACCCCCCTGCTCCGATTGCCCCACTTTGCCCCTTTTTAACTCCTGTCAAGAGCAGTCCGCAGAATCTTAGAGCTAAGAAGGGCAGGGTGAAGGGCAGTGGCTTCAGCAGATGTACTGAGCAGTAGCCCATTCCTGGGCAGATCAATTTACTACACTACACACGTAGTTCCTTTCAAAAACTGCTTCCCGACAGAACTGGCTGCTGTGCTGGGACGGATCAGCTGGAGCGATCTGAGCCCGCTTGGTAACATCTGCCCTCTTCAGTCTCTTCTCCCAGCAGTGAAACCAGCTAAAGAGGGCAGAAGGGGCAAATCAGAGGGGAGGGATGGAGAGAAATTGTACAGGGGCCAAAATATGTCCAGCAGAGGGTGAAATAGGAGGGAGGGGCAGATGGACCAAATCAGGCATGGGGTGCAGGAACTGGGTTCAGAAAGAGGGAGATGCACTGGCAGAAAGGGATAGGGAGGAGATACAACATGCCACAAGGGGAGGGGGTGAGTCAGCTGCAGTGGTTGCCAAAATAGGGTGTGGGTGTCAGAGGGGCTTGTGTTCGTTGCTGGATGGTCCATCTCAGTGCCCCCTCCCCAGGGCTGTGCTGTTAAAAGTGCCATGTGGCCCAATGCCAGATACAGAAGCCCATCTCTACCTGTGAGGATGTCTCGAGCTGTCAAAGGAGGCTGGATTCAGTGCAGTATTTGACACCCCCACTGCCCTAACAAGGTTGGTAATGATCACCCTGGCTTTTGGTTTTTAAAAGAATTGTCACTTTCTGTCGGTGGAACATGCTGGCATATGGCCTCGTCCCAGTTCTCAGATGGGTCGTACTTGGCAGTATACTGCTGTCGCTGTATTGAGAGCTCCGGCTTTTCCTTAAGCCAGACCTAGGGGAGCCCACAGCATGGCTTCTGCTGGCCAAGCTCAACGCACAGGCCAAAGTTGCATCCTTCTGTCTGTCTCCCACCCTTGCCCCATCTTCTCTGTGTGCCACCCACCTCTATTTCAGGGACTCTCTGCTAGAGTCCCCTGCTGCCCTCCCCAGGCCAGGGGCTCTGGGTTGCTCCTCCCAATTCTGGGTACCACATTGTCTCCTCATGGCAGGGGCCCTGTGAACCTTCATTATATACTTCCAGCTTCCCCACAGCAATAGGAGCTCTGTGTGCCCCATTCCCCACTCCCCCCATTCCAGCATCCTCCATTCTCTCCCCCCCATGCCAGGGTGGTGTGCACCCCCATTTGTCCCCTTCCTCTCCCCCCTCCATACACCTTTACAATTTGTCTGCATGATAAGTCATTCAGGGGTGTCAGTATGTTACAGTATATTGAGAGGATGGACGGCATGAGGGAGGATTTAGTGGAGCCTTGGACATAGCCCTTGGCATGGTGTGTGTGTGAGAATGGGGGACCATGATATGGGGCACTTGAGGGGCATGTCACATGGAGAATACCAGTGGCAGGAGGAAATAGTAGGCCTGGAGGGAAAGTGAGATTTTTTGGGGGGAGAGGGAATGGGGGTTGTCATAAATATAAAGGGAAGGGTAAACCCCTTTGAAATCCCTCCTGGCCAGGGGAAAGCTCCTCTCACCTGTAAAGGGTTAAGAAGCTAAAGGTAACCTCGCTGGCACCTGACCAAAATGACCAATGAGGAGACAAGATACTTTCAAAAGCTGGGAGGAGGGAGAGAAACAAAGGGTCTGTGTCTGTCTGTATGCTGGTCTTTACCGGGGATAGACCAGGAATGGAGTCTTAGAACTTTTAGTAAGTAATCTAGCTAGGTATGTGTTAGATTATGATTTCTTTAAATGGCTGAGAAAAGAATTGTGCTGAATAGAATAACTATTTCTGTCTGTGTATCTTTTTTGTAACTTAAGGTTTTGCCTAGAGGGGTTCTCTATGTTTTTGAATCTAATTACCCTGTAAGATATCTACCATCCTGATTTTACAGGGGGGATTTCTTTATTTCTATTTACTTCTATTTTTTATTAAAAGTCTTCTTGTAAAAAACTGAATGCTTTTTCATTGTTCTCAGATCCAAGGGTTTGGGTCTGTGGACACCTATGCAAATTGGTGAGGCTTTTTATCCAACATTTCCCAGGAAAGGGGGGTGCAAGTGTTGGGAGGATTGTTCATTGTTCTTAAGATCCAAGGATCTGGGTCTGTAGTCACCTAGGCAAATTGGTGAGGCTTTTTACCAAACCTTGTCCAGGAAGTGGGGTGCAAGGTTTTGGGAAGTATTTTGGGGGGAAGGACGCGTCCAAACAGCTCTTCCCCAGTAACCAGTATTAGTTTGGTGGTGGTAGCGGCCAGTCCAAGGACAACGGGTGTAATATTTTGTACCTTGGGGAAGTTTTGACCTAAGCTGGTAAAGATAAGCTTAGGAGGTTTTTCATGCAGGTCCCCACATCTGTACCCTAGAGTTCAGAGTGGGGGAGGAACCTTGACAGGGGTGCACTCAGAGCTGCTGGAATGAAGGAGGGGTTTGGGACAGTTGCAGGGAGTGATGGAAATAGCAGGGGATGAGAGGGTGACGCACAGGGAGTCTGGGGTGGGGGAGAATGGAGGGGTGCGTGCACTTAGCTTGGCCTACAGAGTTCCTGAGCACTTCAAGAATAAAGGCTTGTCTACAGGATGAAATTGAGTTAATCTGGTTTGAAAATGCTTGCATTCACATGGCTCAGCCCATCAGTATGTACTAACTCCACATTAGCAGGAGCTCTGGAGTCCTCTTGCAAAGTAGCTTGCTTCAAATTGTATTTACTTTGGTCTTTTGTTTCTGTGGATGGGTGCACAATTGCTGTGTGCCGCTTTTTGCATGCTTCCAACAGCTATCCCATAGTGCTTTGCACGTTACCTGTTACTGAGCTGTCCATTTACTTGTGTGTCCTCCCTACTCTGGTGTGAAGTTGCCAGGACATCCCTTCCCCCAGGTTTTGCCCATTTGCTCCTGGATCCCAGTGTATTGTAATTCTGTATTGATGTCTGTATTGACATCCTCCCCCCTAACCCCTCACATGCCTGCCACAGCTGCTTGGAGCCGTGCTGAGACCTTTGATCTCACCGCCGTCTGGTAGGACGCATCGCATTGATTCAGGAAGCTCTTCTGGCCAGCCACAGGAATGGGGACCTTTGTGTGGATGTAGCAAAGCAGATGTCCACAAGGGGTCAGGGCTGCCAACCAGTGCTGGATAAAGGTCAAGCAGCCCATGAGAAAGTACATTGCAATGAGGGATTGAGGGAGACAATCCAATAGGGGACATGGGACTTTTTCATTTGTTGATTAACTGAACAGATTTTCCAATTATAGCATGACCATCCCAGGTGCTGCTGGAATCCTGCTGTCAGACTCTCCCATCCCATCCCACCCCACCAAGGATCCATCAGGGGATGCCCAGGAGGATGCCACAGAAGCTGCCCCCATGAGCCAGGGTCTTTTTGTGACTCAGGACAGCTAGCCCCAGTCCTGCCTTGCTACAATGCTTGCTACAATACTTCCTGCCCTGAGTTCCAGCTGAAAACCCAGGCCTGGCCTGATGAGGGAGATCAAGTGCAGGGAATTTTGGCAGGTAAGTCCCCACCTTTACAATGTATTTTTTATTATTATTGTTGGCAGATGTGAGCTAATCCCACACCACCTAAGGCACCGGCTAGCATGGCGCAGTCACGGTCTGTGCCCTGCTCCCCTCTGCCCCACCTTCCCTGGCTGACTTGAATATCGGAAGCACTGATTTGGGCAAAATCTAACCGTTTATTGAGACTGCGCTTACAGGAAAAGAAACTGGGTTGGTTTTTGTAATTTACATGAGTGCACATTGCCCACCCAGACAAGACACAAGCAATGCTGCTCCCAGCTGAGGTACAAATGCCCTGTAGCTGACAGTCACTGTAGGACCCTATCTTTTTGCCCTCTGCACTTTCTCCATATCTGCAGGCATAGGGTGCTGATTCTGTGAAATCTGTGGGGCTCAAGCATCCATGGGGAGAAAAAAATAGGGGGTGCTCAGCACTCACCAGGCAACAGCTGTTCGGAGGCTGGTGGGAGGCACTCAGGGGAGGGGGCGGAGCGGTAGCAGGAAGAGGCGGAGCAGGGGTGGGAGGAGGCGGAGTGAGGGGCAGAGCGGGAATGGGAAGAGGTGGAGCAAGGGCAGGGCCGAGGGGAAGGGGCAGAGCAAGGGCGGGGCAAGGGTGGGGTCTCGGGGGAAAGGAAGGAGTGGGTGGGGGGTGGGCTCATCTCGGAGCAGGCGTGAAGCACCCACTGGAGAAAGCGCCTGTGTCTGCAGGAGAGATTTGGCAAAACGGCAGACTGAGAAATGGCTCTGTTTTGTTTCACACATTATAGGGAACAGCTGCACACCCCTTATGCCCCCGGAAAGCTTACAACCCCTTCCACGTCTGCAGCACTTCCAGGGGGACGTCCTAGTGAATAACTTCACAGTGTATCTCGATGGTTTGCCCTTTGCCTCTTTGAACTAGACCTTTCTTCCCTGCCTCCTAGTCACCCTCCTCAGCGTAACATCATCGAGAATCAGGATGGCCTACAGGGGATGGAGAGGAGATTACTATCCAGCTCACCCCTGTATGCCCCTCCCAATCTCCCATTTACACCTCAGACGCCATAGGAGGGCCCCCAGCATGCAAAGCTGCAAAAGCAACCCGAAACATAGCTCCCACCGCCGCACCCCTGTAACATGGAAGCAGATACAGTTGGCTGAAATCCAAATGCACTTAGAACCCTGCATCCACTTGCCATCTCTGAGTGTCCTCAAAAAGTCGGGAGAGTCTCAGGGAGATAGTCACAGATACATCCTAAAAAAAAAAGCTGTCATGATGTGTCTGGGAGATAAACAATAACTGACTGGGTTCTTTCCCTCTACTCCCACAGTCGTAGCACCTGCTACAGCCAGAAAACCAAGGACAGGGCTTCTATGTACAGCGAACAGGCTGGCCAAATGAAGGGGGAGAAGAAGGAAGATTCGGGAGTAGATGCTTGCAGAGCTCATGGCGGTGTCGCAGAGGAAAACCAGGCTGGCTGAGAGGGAGACGGCACATGAGACCCCAGAGGAATTAAGGAATGCAGCTCTCCCAGATCATGCAATTGGCCAAGAACGCAGTGTCGATGTACCCTTAGTCTCAGTGGTGAGGGAAAGAATAGCTGTAGCTAAGGAGAGCAGCACCATGGTGAAGGAGAGCGTGGAAAAAGCCAGAGAGATGCACAGGCAACGCACAAACGCGATCCTGAGCCAAAATGCCCTTCTGCAAAACATGCTGCTGCTAGGCTAGCAGGCCCTTCAGTCCTGTAATTTGGGGCCCAGCCGTGTCCTGCAGCCCCTGGACAATGCTGGCTCCTGGGACCACCACCTCCTCACAGCAGTGCACCCAGGGGCCTCTCAGAACCAGCCTCTGAGTGCCCAGAACACTTGCACCTGGGAGTCCAGCATTTTGGAGCCCCACACTCAAACCTCAGAGCCTATGTGGACAAGAAGAGCCAGAGGCAAGGTGTATATGCCCCTGCCACTTTGTGCCCTCTTTCCCCCAAATTGCTGTGCTTGAAATGGTCTCACTTTTGCACTTTGAGTTCTGTTTGCACTGTTGCAGCATTAAAGGATTGTGTATAGTAGGCTATTTTAAGAACATAAGAATGGCCCTCCTGGGTCAAATCAATGGTCCATCTAGCTCAGTATACTGTCTTCCAACAATGGCCAAGGCCAGGTGCCCCAGAGGGACAGAACAGAACAGGTGATCATCATGCGTTCCATTCCCTGTTGCCCATTCCCAGCTTCTGGCAAACTTTTTTTTTGTAGATGGGTTAGTTAAATGTATTTCAAAATACAAAGATACAATTTTTCCATTGGTTTATTTTGTTGTTGTTGTTTCATAATAAAGACCACTCCCAATACATCCATTACGAGCCATCATTGCAGTTAACATGGAAAATCCTTGAAATAATGGTTGGGATTTGCAAAAGCAATTAGGGAACATTGAATTTCAGCCACCCACCCAGAATACCCCAGTGCTCGCAATGTCTGTCTCCCAATACAACACACCTGGGTGCGCAGGTTCGGCCATGGGACTCAACATAGAAACCACAGGCATTCCTGGCTGCATTCCCTCACTATTTGTGTTTTCCGTGGGACACCTTGCTGCCTGCTTGAACCTCCGAGGAAGTCTCCGCACTTCAGCCTCCCACCCATTGTGATGGTCTCACAAATGTCGTGCAAAACACAATGTGCAGTAATAATGGTTGGAACATTTTTTTGTTCTGCTGCTTCTAACCTATTTCATAAACTGTGTCCCCTGCCTTTCAAATGCACACTTCCCTGCCCTTCTGCAGCTACTGCCGTGACCGAACCCTACAATTCTCAGGCTGGGAGGGACCTCGAAAAGTCACCCAGTCTCGCCCCTAGCTCTGCGGCAGGACCAAGTAAACCGAAACCAGCCCTGCCAGGTTTTGTCTAGCCTGTTCTTAAAAACCTTCAGTGATGGGGATTGCACAACCTCTCCAGGCCAGAGCTTGTTTAACAGCAGGTGAACATAAAACAGCCACACTGGGTCAGACTAAAGGTCCGTCTAGCCCAGTATCCTGTCTTCCAACAGTGTCCAATACCAGGGGCCCCAGAGGGAATGAACAGAACAGGTAATCATCAAATGATCCATCACCTGTCGCCCATTCCCTGCTTCTGGCAAATAGAGGTGAGGGAGATAGTTTAAAAGTTCCTTCCTTCTGTCCAGGCAGTCTGTATATGGCTTCATTAGCCAGAGCATCAAGGAATAAGTCAGGTCTCCCAGAATAACCAGACCGACCTCCACATCATTAATGTATAACAATGCTCCTGGAGGCAAACAGTCCTTTCTCCATTAATGTAAATAGTACTGAGTTCTGAAAGATCCTAGCATCATGGGCCTTCCCAAACCATCCCGCATTTATATCTGTAAACCTGCCACAGTTGGTCCACCAGTCTTTGGAGCATCAGGAACAAAGGTGGCTTTCTGTTTATAAATTCTGCACTCTGGTGGGGATGCAGGGTGGAGGTAAATGATTGGCACATGGGGTCCATCAATTGTACCTATATAGTTTGGGAACCGCATGTGTGCAAAGCCATCAATTGTGTCCTGAGCATGACCAGCTCCATGAGCAGGTTAAATAGCACCTTGTCAAAGACATAGCAGACCTGCATGAGAATGGCCCCCAATAGTTGATATTCCCATTCCCCAAATTGGTTGGCTACAGACTGGTAATGTTATGGGGTGGCCAGCTTCAAGATGGCAATGATGACCCATTTCTCCATGGGTGCAGGATGCTGCAAGTTGGCAACGCTGTTGCAGAAGCTGTAGGGCCAGTTCTGCACAGATCTCAAAGAAGGAAGCCTTCTCTATCCTAAAGTTTATCCATGGTACGCCCACTGCATGCAGGTCTGGTTGCCCCATCTCAAAAAAGTATATTGGAATTAGAAAAGGTACAGAAAAGGGCAACAAAAATGATTAAGGGTGTTGAACGGCTTCCGTGTGAGGAGAGATTAATAAGACTGGACTTTTCAGCTTGGAAAAGAGACCACGAAGGTGGGGTATGAATGAGGTCTATAAAATCATGACTGGTGTGGAGAAAGTAAATAAGGAAGTGTTATTTGCTCCTTCTCATAACACAAGAACTAGGGGTCACCAAATGAAATTAATAGGCAGCAGGTTGAAAACAAACAAAAGGAAGTATTTCTTCACACAAGGCACAATCAACCTGTGGAACTCCTTGCCAGAAGATGTTGTGAAGGCCAAGACTATAACAGGGTTAAAAAGAGAACTACATAAGTTCATGGAGGATGGCTATTAGCCAAGATGAGCAGGGAAGATGTCCCTAGCCTCTGTTTGCCAGAAGCTGGGAATGAGCGACAGGGGATGGGTCACTTGATGATTACCTGTTCTGTTCATTCCTTCTGGGGCATCTGGCATTGGCCACTGTCAGAAGACAGGACACTGGGCTAGATGGTCCTTTGATCTGACCCAGTCTAGCTGTTCTTATGTTCTCTCTTCACTGCTGGTCCGCCCAGCTCTACAGAATGATCCTTTCCCACCAATTCATGTTGGTTTCCAGGGTCCAGAAATGGTGCTGAATACTGCATAGGTGATCCAGGATCCAGGCCTTTTTTCCCAACGGCTTGGCGACATCTTCCTGTTCTTCCTCCTGGACCTGCTGCCATCGCTTCGGAGCATCCTCCTGCTGCCAGAGGAGCTGCTGCTGCTGTAGAATAGTTTCCTGCTCCCATGTCATCTGCACGGTAGTGCAACACACAAAGTCCAATGCTGAATTCATCTGGCTTTGAGTGCAGTAAAGCAGCCCAAGCCGCCTGTGCGCGTTTGTGCTCATCACTGCAGCAGTGGAGCATTGTTGCGTCTGGCTGACAGCAATTCAAAAATGGCATCCGCCAGTCCAGAAAAGAAGCAGGGGATGGAGACAGCGGAATCATGGGACTTTTCTTTTTCATTTAAGCCCAGCTGGCACCCCACAATTCAGAGGGAAAACAACCCCAGGATACATGCTGCTCAGAGAGCCAACCAAAGGACCATTGGATACCCCAGAGAACGATATGCCCTCAGTTCATGGCAAACTCCCACCGGGGGATCACACGATGCAAAGTGAAAACAGAACAGGGGTTCTGTGTGCATGTTATTGGACTGCAAATTACATGGAGTAGAACACAAGGCTTTGGATTAAACCTCCCATGTAGACCCACCCTAAATCTAATACCCTCTTTGCTAAGGTAAAGCTCAGTCTTAGGTTATGTGTAGCAAGCAGGAGCTACCTACACTAGGCTTACCCTCTGTTGCTCCTTTTGACCTGAGCAGTCAGCCAAAGTTGGAGGCCCTGTGGGTTGTTTCTGTTAGGAGGAGGAAATGATGGAACCAGGTGTCTTTGATGCAATCCTGATTATTTACGGAGAATGTACAAAAGGCTGTTTCCTTGAACACTGGAAGAATCAAACAAGAGGGGATGGTTTATTTGTTCATAATGCCAACAACAAGCACCAACTTCCTACTTTCCAGGTGGGTGCTCCATACCAGCTTCGCCCCAAGGCCCTGCCCCCACTCCGTCCCTTCCCCCAAGACCCCACCCTCACTCTGCCCCTTGCCACCCCCGCTCTGCCCCCTCCCCTCAGCGCCTCCCACCCACTGCTGAGCAGCTGATTGGCAGGTGGCTGGTGGGTGCTGAACACCCACTAGTTTTTTTCCATGGGTGCTCCAGCCTCGGAGCACCCACAGAGTCAGCACCTATGCTACCAACTGTTTATGACACAGCAGTTCTCCCTCTCTCTCTCTCTCACAGGCACACATACACACATTGGCCCCTACTCTGTGGGTGCTCCGGGGCTGGAGCACCCACGGGAAAAAACACCAGCCACAGCTATTTGACAGGGCCCCTGATCAGTTGTTGGCTGGGGGAGAAGCTAGGGGATGGGCAGAGAGCAGCAAGTGGCGGGTGGGCAGGGGCCTTGGGGAGGGGACAGAGTTCGGTCGGGAAGAGGTGGAGCAAGGATGGGGCCTCAGGGGAAGAGGCAGAGTGGGGGCAGGGCCTCAGGGCAGAGCAGGGTTGGAGCATCCCCAGGAAACAATAAAAGTCAGTTCCTATGCACAGACACACACACATGTCAAAACAATCCCCGGTCAATACCCTTTCTCATATCATTTGAATTCCTTAGCTACCCCTTTCTTTTGGGCAGTGACACATGCCTGTCAGTGGGGTGAAGGCTGCTGCTGTATCATAAATTCGTTCAATTGTTTCTTAAAAGAAGGGTGGTGCTTATATCCACCAGCTTCAATGACATGTCTACCAACAGGCAACAAGCCACACACTGAGACCTGGTCTAAGCTCGGGAATTAGGATGGTGTAACTATGTCGCTCAGAGGAGTGAAAACTCCACACCCTTGAGTGACATGGGTAAAGTGACCTAAGTCCCGTGTAGACAGAGCTACGTCTCTAGCTACCGCCTCTCGGGAGGTGGATTACCTGTGCTGACAGTGCAAGGCATGTTTCCTTTCCTTAGTCTTCTCGAATATACACACACAGCTACAGGTATATTTCTATTAAAAATCAAAAAGACCCACTACCTAATAAAGACACTCTGCACGCTTCTCCCTCTGAAGAGAGGGTTAGAGAACAAACAACACCTGGCAGATGTGTACTGTAGTTGTGTGGCTTAATGCACAGCTGGAAGGCACTCACATACCATGGTGATGAGCACGGTACACAAACCTGCATAGAACAGAAAGAAAAGCAACAGCAGAGTCTCTTAGGGCTTGGCTACACTTGCAAGTTACAGCACAATAAAGGAGCCCCGAGAGCACTAGCTCACTCCCCATCCACACTGGCAAGGCACGTAGAGCGCTCTGACACTGCGGCTACAGCGCTGCTGGTATTTCTCCTCGGCAAGAGGAATAACATTAGATCTGCCCCCCGCTGGAGCGCCATGGCACCAGTGTGGACGAGGTGTTGCATTACTGCGCTCTGATCAGCCTCTGGAAATGTCCCATAATCCCCTTAAGTCAAGTGGCCATTCTTGTCATTGTTTTTGAATCGCTGCAGGAATGTGGATATGCCCTTTGAAAGCTCCGTTTCTGACAGCCGGCTGCTTATCTGCTCTGAGACAAAGCAAGCCATTAGTGTGGAATGCTGTGTGTGAGAGAGAGAGATGGGGGTGGGGGGAGAAAGGGGGTCTGCTGCTGTCTGAACTTACAAGACAGCATGCTGACATGCTCTCAGCCCCCCAAAACCCACTCTCTCTCTCCCCCCACATACACACAACACACTCCCTGTCACACTCCCCCCTTCCACCCCCCATTTGAAAAACATGTTGCAGTCACTTGCATGCTGGGATAGCTGCCCATAAGGCACCATGCCCAATGGCACTGCAAGTGCCACAAATGTGGCCTCGCCAGTGTGCTTGAAGCTGTCGGTGTGGACAGACTGCAGCGCTTTCTCTACTGCACTCTCCGAAGGCTGGTTTAACTCAAAGTGCTCTACATCTGCAAGTGTAGCCATGCCCTTAGTTCCACCTCATATCTGCTTATTATGGTACTGCCAATAATGAACCAATTCCAGTGGCTAATGTTAGCTCCAGAGGGCAGAGTTAAGTCCAGTTTAACTCAAAACTGATATCAGAAGGACTTGGGGCTGGGGAAAGGAGACTCCTCTCTGGCAGATTTTCTACCCCTATGCTTGCAAAGCAGGGGATGCCTTTTTGAAAGGCAAGCAAACCTAAATACACCGTCAGTGTCAGGTTTCTTGTGGTAGCAAATTCTGATGCTTTTGACACTGCATCTGGTCTGTGCCGTATTAAAGAGACGAAGGCTATTCCCAGAAAAGTCTCTCCCTTTGTATGAAGTAAGAAGGGGTAAGAGGTCCCCTTAGAGACAAGGTTGATGTGACCCTGAGATAAATGTAGCTGGATAAAAATCAGTCTGGTGAAAACAGAAGTGGTAGCTTTGGCCCCTAATTTCAGCTCCTATTATTATTTATTTCTGCCATGCTCCCCTTCTGAGGACTCTCTGTTTTCCAGCGCAAGGAATGATTCAGGTCTCAATTTTCCCTCTTTATTCCAGTAGATGATGGGATGGTGAATAAAAAGGAAAAGAACTCTCAGCAGAAAGCAGAGCCACATGGATGGTTATTGGGAAGATCAGGGAAGGTTTCTCAGAGTCTGAGCAGGTGGTGGCCTGGGAGTCTTGATGCAGACCAGACAGTCAGGAAAAAATCCCTGGAGAGGCACCACAGGGTAAAGTCACTTCCACTGGCAGAGCTCTGAGAAAAACTAAAAATATCCAAGCCCAACAGAATCAGCCCTGGAAAGAAACCCTATAGCTTCCCTGAGTGTGGGAAAAGCTTCAGTTTGAGCTCATCCCTTATTGATCATCAGAGGCTGCACGCAGATGAGAGACCCTTTAATGCAGTGAGTGCAGGAAAGGTTCAATCAGAGTTCAACCCTTATTACCCACCAGAGAACTCACACTGGCGAGAAGCCCTATAAATGCCCTGACTGCAGGAAACACTTCAGTGACAGCTCAACACTTATTAAACATCAGAGAACCCACACAGGAGAGAAGTCCTGTAACTATCCTGAATGTGGGAAAAGCTTTAGTGTGAGGTCGACCCTTGTGAAACATAGAATCATAGAATATCAGGGTTGGAAGGGACCTCAAGAGGTCATCTAGTCCAACCCCCTGCTCAAAGCAGGACCGATCCCCAAGTAAATCATCCCAGCCAGGGCTTTGTCAAGCCTGACCTTAAAAACTTCTAAGGAAGGAGATTCCACCACCTCCCTAGGTAACCCATTCCAGTGTTTCACCACCCTCCTAGTGAAAAAGTTTTTCCTAATATCCAACCTAAACCTCCCCCACTGCAACTTGAGACCATTGCTCCTTCTTCTGTCATCTGGTACCACTGAGAACAGTCTAGATCCATCCTCTTTGGAACCCCCTTTCAGGTAGTTGAAAGCAGCTATCAAATCCCCCCTCATTCTTCTCTTCCGCAGACTAAACAATCCCAGTTCCCTCAGCCTCTCCTCATAAATCATGTGTTCCAGTCCCCTAATCATTTTTGTTGCCCTCTGCTGGACGTTTTCCAATTTTTCCACATCCTTCTTGTAGCGTGGGGCCCAAAACTGGACACAGTAGTCCAGATGAGGCCTCACCAATGTCAAATAGAGGGGAACAATCAAGTCCCTCAATAAGAAAATACACATGGCAGAGAAACCCTGTAGCTGCCCTCAGTCTAGACAAAGCTTCGCTGTGAATTCAGCACTTATTGTACATCAGATGATCCACACTGGAGAGAAGCCCTATAAATGCCCTGACTGTGGGAAAAGCTTCCATTTGAGCTCAACTCTTCTTACCCACTGGAAAATCCATACAGCTGGGAAACCCTATGAGTGCCTCAATTGTGGGAAAACATTCCGAGTGAGCTCCTACCTTCTTACGCATGAGAGAACACACACGGTCAATAAACCTTATAAATGCCCTGACCGTGGGAAAAGCTTCCGTCTGAGCTCCGCCCTCATGGAACATCAGACAAGCCAGACAGCAGAGAGACCCTTTAAATCCCTTGAGTGTGGAAACAGCTTAAATCAGAAATCAATCCTTATTACCCAGCAGAGAACCCACACTGGAGAGAGACCCTATAACTGCCCTGAGTGTGGGAAAAGTGTTAGTCACAGCTCAGCCCTTATGAAACACCAAAGAATCCATACAGAAGAGGGACCATTTAAGTGCCCTGAATGTGGCAAAAGGTACAATGATTGCTCAGCCCTTATTAAATTGGAGAATCCACTCAGAAGACAGACCCTATAAGTGCCCCGATTGTGGGGAACGATTCATTGTGACCTCAGGCCCCATTAGACACCTGAGAATCCACACTGTCATGAGACCATTTAAGTGTACTGAGTGTGAGAAAAACTTCCAGGCGAACGTACTCCTTAAAGCACACCAGAGGATCCACACGGTAGAGAAACTCTGTAAATGCCTGGAGTGTGGGAAAAGGTTCAGTGTGTGCTCACACCTTGTTAGGCATCAAAGAACACACACAGGATAGACCAACACGATATTTTGTTTTGTTTTTTCTTGTGGTTCTGTTCCATTCATCCCACTCATCTGGAGATTGTGGAATCTATGGGTTGCTGAGGATGGGCGCTGGGTCATTGAGAGATTGGTGATCCATGAGGCATGATGGTGGGTGCTGGGGAGGGGTAGGGAATATTTGGAAGTTGGGTTCTTGCTGGATGGGCCCAGCCAATGGGAGAGGGACCTGTGCTGCCAGTGGGCGGGTTACTTGCAGACTGGGATGGGAGTTGGGGGTTAACTACACTGGAGTCTAGAAGTTTTCCTTCGCCAACAGAGACTGAAAAGCAACATGCCCCCACACTGCCGTCCAACTCACGCTCTGACACAAAATCTCATCAATGACCTTGGCACTGTTAAAGGAGATTAACTTCCTGAATGCATGGGCTGTGCTGAACCCTTAATACTGCAGCCCATGGGATCACCGCTCAGGTTGTGCATTAGAGTGGGAGTGGGATGAAGTTGGCTGCGTATCGCTTTTTTGGTGTGTTAGGAACTAAAAGCCTTATGGTGCATTGGAGCATGTTATCCAGGGTGTTTGTTGTAGTTGATGTGAAGGTGGCAAGGAATACAGGAGACTTTTCTCCTAACTTCTGATTCCCACATTTGAAGTTTCCAGGTGACTGGGGTGTTTCTTGCAGCCACTCTATATAGGCTCTGGTTTGGGTAATTTTATACAGTGACTTTCATACAAATGTTTTTTTCCAATATTCTGAGCTCAGACATTTTCCGCCTCTGGACCCAAACCCTTGTATTTTGGGTAAAGGCAGCTTGTGGTGGGGGAAGCTAAACTGGAGCATTTAAAAAAAAAACAGTTTGCAAACAGCAAACAGCTTTCCCACATCTTCTGTCTGTTTCCTGTTTGTTGGGTCTGTCCATCATTTACGTTGCAACCAGAGTCTAACATTCAGAGCCTCCCCCTTCTGTCTTCAAAAATAAAAACCCTCCTGTTCTACAAATGTTCACATTAACTCTCTGTGGGCTGGAGGGTGTTTACAGAATACTTCAAAGAAATTGGACATGTGGCTGTTGAGAGGAAGACTCCTCCAAGGCCCAGGAGAGAAGGAAGGGTGGGATGCTAGGAGGGGAAACATGAGGATGGAGGTCTCCCCTCCTGTGTGTGTGCCTATATCTGATGACATCTTAACCATTCTCTCAGTCCCACCCACATGTGGAAGCCAGAATTTGAGGGGCCCTCGTGGGTCCTGGACCCCCCTCTGACACCATCGAGTGAACTGGCATATGGGGAAGCTCAGTGGCAGGGGAGCTGAGAACAGATATGCTCAGAGCTTCATAGCTAAATACAAGGTGGAACAGATTGTTTAGCATAACTAGTTAACACATATTTCAAGGGATCATTCCTGAAATATGTGCTAACTTCTTATGCTAAACAATCCATTCCATCTTGTATTTAGCAGTGAGGTTCTCCATGTGTTTCCCAGACTTGAAGAAGAGCTCTGTGTAGCTCCCAAGCTTGTCTCTCTCCCCAGCTGAAGTTGGTCCAATAAAAGACATCAACTCACCCACCTGTTTCATTGATATCAGTGGGAATATTCGCACCGCATAAAGTTAAGCATTTGTTTAATTATTTTTTCTGGATAGAAGCTTTAGTTTGCAAGCAGATACTGCAACCATGGATTCACTGTTACCTCTATGAAGAATGTTATTATGTTCCTATTGCATTCAATACTGGTCAGGACTTCCAGTAACATAATTTTGGTTTTGTTTTATTTTAATAAGTTTTTCATTTCTTTTGTTATCCTGCAAATCCTAAAGCACAAACTTCTCTTCAATTCTTTAGTCATGTTGATGTTAATTATAAGGTTTATTTGTTTATATCTGACTTTCATAGCCCAGGCTCACTGGTGAATTTGGTTTACATTATCACATTTCCCCAATTTGGAACATTGATTACAGGCATCACTGGAAATAAGGCGTAAATTTGTAATGTTGAGGGTAATTAACTATTGGAACAATTTACCAAGAGTTTGTGGTGGATTCTCCATTGCTGACCATTTTAAAATAAAGATTGGATGTTTTTCTAAAAGCTCTGCTCTAGGAGTTATTTTGGGAAGTTCTCTGGCCTGTGCTACACAGGCAGTCAGACTAGATGATCACAATGGTCCTTTCTGGCCTTTGAATCTATAATATCTGCTCAGTAACTGATAAGTTTTTTTACATCGGTATCAGTCCCACCTAAGCCCTGCAGACCACTGTCACATCTGCCACCAAGCTGTGAACAGCCCCCCTGGCAAGAATACCCCTCCGCACCGCTACTGACACAGCCTACTCAGGGCTGAAATAAGGCATAATTGATCCCTTATGTTACACATTCACCTCTCCTCACATAACAGTGACAGCTCTGCCAATCTGTTCCAGCTAATCCCTCTACCAGTTAGTACAGCTACACCTAACACAGTGAAGGCAGCTAGAGTGTATGCAGATAAGTGCTCAAGGGCACCGTACCCTTTGTAGAAGTAGTGGGGAGGTTGCCAAGACCAAAGCACCCCCTCCCTTTCCACAGCTGGCTTCCCTGTCAGTGAGCCAGCTGCCCTCTCTTCTGGCACCACAGCTGCCCCTAGTGGGCAAAAGGTGTAATTTCAGCGCTTCCACAACAGAATCTATTTTTCTGCAGAGGAAAAAAATATCTGTGGAGGACATGAATTGTGTGTGTAAGCAGAGTCAGAATGGGCTCCACCCTGACATCTGGTGGTGAGCTGGGGAATAGGACTTCAGGGGCTGATCTCGTTTGCATGGGCACACCCACCCTGCCTAGCATGGTGGGACTGTTTGCCCAAATGGTTACTTTGGCTTCTGCGGGATCCCCAGTTTCTTTGTTATTGGGGCAGGAGTAATAAAGTGTTGTTATCCTGGTTATGTGGATCAAGGACAGTAGAACTGTGCTTGGCATTTTGTGACAGAGGGACTCACCCTCAACTAAATAGCACTCGCTAGGTAAGGGACATGGGTTCCAAAACCTAGTGTGTTGAGAGAGGTTGGGGGTAGGTATTTGTGTATGGCTGGGGTAGTAGCTGCTACTTTGACTCTCTTCCTCCTTTCTATGGTGTAATAACAGAGTTAATTTTGATTCCATTTGGGGGTCTTGTTATATACTGCAGAGCTGAAATCACTGATACCTACTTCTAAGTGGAGAGGTATAGCAATCAGATGTTGATGCTAGCACTGGAGCATGTAAAGTGCCCCATACCTTTCTTTCCCCCCCACCTTTTCCACTGGGGCTGGGAGGTAAACTCTGCAAATGAATTTTTGAACTCTGGAGGGTGTGCACTGACCCAGGACAGAAACTGTGAGAGGGGTGACTTTTGGGTTCCTGGATGCAAGAACCAAAGGGAAAAGACACAGCCCAATCTGCTTGGGGGTGGGTCTTCTGGTTCATGGTTTGTGTTTATGAGCCCTAGTTGTGGTGTTTTCCCAATTTAATGCTAGTTATTTATCTCATGTTATTAAAGATTTTTGCTATACCGAGACTCTGTGCTTGCGAGAGGGGAAGTATTGCCTCTTTGAGGCGCCCAGGGGTGTGTGTGTAATTTTCCCAGGTCACTGGGTGGGGGCTCGAGCTGATTTTGCACCATATTGTTGAAAGGGAACTCCTATGTACTGAACCCATGCCCTTGCTGCTGTCAACTCAGCCTGGCAGAAGGGTTACATGTGCTTATGTTTCTTTTGTTTAAAAGTGGGAGGACCTTGGCCCCCCTGGCTTTGGTGCTGGTGTAAGTGCTGGAATTCAGGTCTGTGGGACACAACACAAACAATGGTACAGTCTCTCCAGCCTGGATGCACAAAATACTCATATAAAATCCCCTCAGATTTTCCCCCTATTCCCTCTAATTAGCCAATAACAATTTAAAACCCACTCAGAACTTGCCCATTTTATCCATGAGAGTTTGAAATATTCTCAGGTTTCAGAGTAACAGCCGTGTTAGTCTGTATTGGCAAAAAGAAAAGGAGTACTTGTGGCACCTTAGAGACTAATCAATTTATTTGAGCACGAGCTTTCGTGAGCTACAGCTCACTTCATCAGATGCATCCGATGAAGTGAGCTGTAGCTCACGAAAGCTCATGCTCAAATAAATTGGTTAGTCTCTAAGGTGCCACAAGTACTCCTTTTCTTTTTGAAATATTCTCAATTTCCTTTTTGCTCTCCAAAAACTGCATATTTACAGGGAAAAGTGTAGATTTTTTATTTCCCTCTCTCACCCCATTCTCTCCCTTTCAACAACAAGCACTTCTGGGTTTAGAGGGAAAGCAGCTACCCTGTTTCCTTGGCCCATTTGGGGGAGGCAGACCGGTGAGAGGGTTTAAACTTCCCAATGATCCACTTTCCACTCATGCTGGAGAATCCAGTTGTTTCCATGTTCACGTCAATACAAACAGATGTTTGCTGAGGAGGGTTTATTAAGGATGCCGTGAAAGGTCTAGAGACCTTGACTTCCCCTGCCCTTGGTTTCAGGGCTGGGAACGTGTAAATGGCAGGAGAGGTTCGGAAACTGTCAGCCCTAAGCAACTCTGACCGGCTTTTGTGATTGTGCTTGTCTCATTGCAGAGGGCTTCAGAGTCTCTGGTGTGACAGCAACAAGGAGGGACAGGGACAGATGTAGGAGTCAGGAATCTCAGTATGAAATGGACTAAAGCCCCTTCTGAAACTTCCCCAGTTATACTCTTCACCTTCACAGGCTGCAGAATAGCATCCATGTTTTGATCCAGGTCGTTCCATTGCCCCGGGGATGGGGAAGGGAAATGGTTGTAGTAGAACCAGCTCAGGTAGGATATTTTCAGGGGACTGCTGAGGGGATTTGTCCTGGAGCCAAAAGTCCATCCCAGATTTAACAAGTCTCAGCAGGTTTCAACAGGGCTCGAGGTATTCACCAGACTCTCACTGCCAGAGAGTCTTAAAAGCTAAAGGCTGATAGAACAGATAAATGAGAAACCTCCTGGCAAGGCAAATGGGAGTCACCAAGACCCCGCATACACCCTTGTATCAATTGCCTGTCATGTCTGACTGTCCCATGTGCCAGGCATTTGAGAAGTTCATCTACTTTAACTGTACCGAGGTCACTGTTAAGAGTTTTATTATAAATCATGTTTATTCCAGGAATGCCTATGGCCATTTAAGACTGAGGACCCATTGTGCCAGGTGCTTTACAGAGTAATCAACAGTCCCTACCTCTAAGATCTTACAATCTAAATGGTCAAGACAGACACAGGGTAGGGAAAAGGGGTATAACAGAATCATAGAAGTGTAGGACTGGGAGGGACCTCATGAGACCATCTAGTCCAGCCCCAAGACCAAGTAAACCTGGACCATCCCTGGCAAGTTTTTGTCCAACCTTCCTTTAAAATCCTCCAATGACAGAGATACCACATCCTTCCTGGGTAACCTATTCCACTGCTTAACTGTCCTTATAGTCGGAACACCACTCCTGGCTGCATCGGCCTTCTCAAAGAGCATGAGATGCTGTGATATGCCTCAGGAGGGCCTTTGTCTCTATTATTTTGTCACTATGTAAGTAACAAAAGTAACAGCACCAAGAGAAACCCGTCACGTTTAGCTGTGACACCAAAACCAGTCAGCTGAAGGGGACGTCCGGGAAGGGGTCTGGATCCCCACTTGTCTGCTGAAACATGCTGCAGCTTCTCGCAGGCATCTGGAAACTTGACGCAGCCAGCAGCTGTAGAAAACTGGAGCTCATTAATCCTATCCCTGGGTCTGGGAAGACAGTGTGACGTTCTGGTCAGAGGTAGGCTAACCAAAGCACTTATATATGGAACAATGGATCAGAAAGACAGCCTGGCTGAGTGATTAAAATTTGGGTTTAGAGGATGAGAGGTCTGGAGTAAAATCCTGGTTCCATTTATGTCAGTGGCAGAACTCCCTGCAACTTCAATGGGGCTAGGATTTTACCACTGGCATCTATTCCCAACTGTATCTGACGTGACCTTTTGTAATCTTGCTGTTAACTTATTATTAAGTGGGGAGGTGGTGACTTACCAGGTTGTGGCTCTGGCTTTGACTGGTCGGTAAGTACCTCATACACTGAATGCAGAGTTAAAGGTTTCCAGTGGTGTTTTGTGCCCTTCCGGAATACGGAGCGTAGCAAAACCGAAACAGGACACATCATTTGTCAATACAACCTCAACTCTTCGCTCTTTACCTGATGGCCCAGCATGCCAATGACACCTGGATATGTGTGTTTACATGTGCTCTGGGACCCTTTGGGAACAGAGCACATAATCAGTGCAGAACAAAGTATAACACCTTCTCTTTGTTAGGGCAAAGCCTGGATTTAGGTCAGGAATAGATAACAGGAGCTACTTACACTCAGAGTGCTGCCCCTACGCCACACAAACCATCCCAGACGTGCTAAGGTTACCTTCCTCAGACAGGGTCTGTCAGGCCTTCTCTGCCCCCTGCTGGAGATGACAGCACCCTAACACCTCCTTGCCTGGGGAAATCCCACTCAGGCCTGGGTATGAAAAAAAAACATACTTCTTCAGAGGGCTGAGAAGTGACACTAACAAATCAGGACCCAACAGGCAAGCTACAAAGGCTTGCCTTCTTCATCCCCGGGTGGGGGAGTTCTGGGTGATTCTGGGACAAGAGAGAGGCCCTTCTACCCTACCCCAGAAATCTTGGGTCAGGTCAGGGCCTTTGTTTAAATGCTGCGACCACGCAGTTACTTTCTGTGTTTGTCTACAAGTTTAAAGATGTGGCCAGTCAAACTTTGAGTGTAACTTTCACCAGCACAGATCTGGCTGCATGAGTCCTCTTGCATCTTGCATCACCCGTGCTGAAGAGTCCTGAGACATTGCCTTCACTGACCCCTCACTAAGCCCTAGCGACCACAGTGAGGTCTGCCAGACTGCAGACAGTCCCCACGGCAGGAAGACACCCTGATGCACCTCTGCTGACACAGCCTACAGAACTCAGAGCCGAAACTAAACTTGGCTCGTCCTTCGAAATCCACACACACCTCTCCTCATATCATAGTGACAGCTCTGCCAACCTGCTTCCACTGTGATCCCTCCCCCTTTCAATATGGCTGTACCAAGCACAGTGAAAGCACTGGGAGTGTGCAGGGTTGTGGGGAACACCTAGACCAGTAAGGGGTTCTGTCCCCGCCTGCCCTGTAACCTTGGGGCCTTTGTGCTGTGCTGCTAGGGTTCAATTCCCTGACACCAGCAGCCAGCCACAAGCCTAAGGTCTCACCCTGACTTCCAACAGCCTCATTACCCCTAGCAGGGTGACACCAACAGCCCTTCTAGTCCCAACTCTCCCCAAATCCGTCCTCCCCAAGTTCTTAATTACTAGCAGGGATCCTAGAAATCCCTTTCCTGTAGGAAAAAGTGGGAATTGCATTTTTACAAAGAATCTTTAGTTTTTACATTTTTGTGAAGAAAAAAAAATATATATATATATATATATATATATATATAGATGTAAGCAGTGTCAGGATGAGCTCCACCCTGACATCTGGTGGTGAGGTGTGGCAAGTTGTGGAAAAGAACTTCAGGGGCCGATCTCATTTGCATAGGCACACCCACCATGCCTAGAATGAGACCATAGCTGCCCAAATGGTCACTTTGGCTGCTGTGGGATCCCCAGTGTCTCTGTTATTGGGGCAGGAAGAATAAATTGTTATTACCCTGATTATGGGAACTGTGCTTGGAACTGTACGTGGCCTTTTGTTATGATGGAGGGATTCACCATCAACTAAGTAGCACTCGCTAGGCAAGGGTCATGGGTTCCAAAACTGTGAATTGAGAGAGGCTGGGGATAAGTATTAATGCTTGGTGGTATGGGCCCCTTGGTGAGGGCCTTATATGCTAATTGCACTTCTTCCTCTCTCCACTGTAGAATATCAGAGTTAATTTTGATTTCATTAGAAGTCTAGTTATAGGCTGCTGAGCTCACTTTGGGCTAACAGTGCACCAGCACTGGGGCTCCCCTGCTACAAGCTGAGTTCATCTAAGAGCTGAAATCACTGAGTGTTGTGTTAAGTAGTGGGGGAGCCTGAAGATATATTGTGGAGTAGTTTGTGGGATGGCTGGAGTGCCTTGTGGACAGGCTGGTGAAGCAGTTCGACGTGGAGCAGTTTGTGGATGGCAGGAGCTGCTTGTGGGCTGCGGAGCTGAGCGAAGGAGTTCGTGGGGCGGCTGGCAGAGCGGAGCGGAGCTATGGGGCGGTCAGCTTCAGATCGTGTAAGGTGCCTCTTACCCCTGTCCCATCTCCACCCAGGTTGGGAGGTAAAGCTCCACAGATAAACTTTCAAACTCTGGGGCTGCCCTGACCAGGGACAGAGACTTTTGGGTCATTGGACTTTTGGGACTTTGGGTGATTTGGGGTTGCTGGACTCGAGAACCAAAGGGAAAAGGGCATGCCCCAATTTACTTGGGGTGGGTTTTTTTTGCTCATGGGTTGTGTTATGAATCCTGTTGGTGGTGTTTCCCCAACATAATGCCACATTGTTTCTCTCTGTTATTAAAAGGCTTTTGCTACACTCAGACTATGTGCTTGCGAGAGGGGAAGTATTGCCTCCTGGAGGTGCCCAGCGGGGGTGGTATATATTTGTCCCAGGTCACTGGGTGGGGGCTCGAGCCAGTTTGCATTGTGTTATTGGAATGGAACCCCTATTGAACCCGGCCCCTGTTGCTGCCAACTCTGACGGGCAGAAGGGTTACATATATATACAGAAAAACCCTGTTTAGCTGAGCCTCTATTATTTGGTTCTCCGTATTAACCAAGCCACCAGCTGCCTGGGGCTCAAGCTGACCACCTGAGGCCCAGCTGTCTGGGGCTGACCACTCAAGCCAAACTCACCCGGAGGCTGACTGCCCGAGCCCCAGCTGCTGTCAGTTCTGGGTGACTGGTGTTTCGGTTAATATGGGTAGCTGATAATGGAGGTTCTACTGTATGTCAATAAAACATTGTGTTCAACTGAGACCCACATATATATATTGTGGCTAGGGAAATGGAAGGTCAACATTTCATTTTAATTGCAGAAAAATGTAGTTTTTTTTAATCAAAGAATTTTGGGGGTTTTATCATGGAAAACTAGGATCCCCGATTACCAGACACTGAGACTTTTCCCCTCTGGTTTGTATCCCCAGATACCAGCATATTTTGGCGTACACATTCCACACAGTTTACACATCAGACACCTGCTTAGGATAAAAATAAATTAAAAATTTATGTAATAGAAAAATCACAGATTCAAAGATGAAACAGTCTGGGTAAGCAAATGTATACCAGTTACGCAGAAATTAAACATCAAGATGCAACCTTTATACTTCCATATTCAATAAAGTCCCTTTTCTCAGACAAGTTACTTATTGTCTTTGAATAATTTCCCACTGGACCTAGGGTTACCAACTTTCTAATTGCAGAAAACCAAACACCCTTGCCCCGTCCCCTGTTCCCATTCCCTGAGGCCCTGCTCCTTCCCCACCCCTTCTCTGAGGCCCCGCCCCCACTCACTCCATCCCCCCATCCCTCCATCGCTTGTTCTCCCCCACCCTTGCTCATTCTCTCATTTTCACTGGGCTGGGGCAGGGTGTTGGGGTGCGGGAGGGGGTGAGGACTCCGGGTGGGGGTGCGGCCTTTAGGGTGGGGCTGGGGGTGAGGGGTTTGGGGTGCAGGAGGGGGCTCTGGGCTGGGACAGGGGGTTGGGGCATGAAATAGGGTTCGGGGTGTAGGCTCCAGGCAGCGCTGACCTCAAGCAACTCCTAGGCGGAGGGGCAGCCAGGGGGCTCCTCAGGATGCCCCTGCCTGCATTTGCTGCCCCTGCAGCTCCCGTTTGCCATGGTTCCTGTCCAATGGGAGCTGCGGAGCTGCAGCTTGGGGTGATGCCTGCAGGCAGGGGCAGCACACAGAGCCCCGCCGGCTGCCCCTCCACCTAGGAGCCAGAGGTACATGCCAGCCGATTCCCGGGAGCCATGTGGAGCCAGGCATGGAGCCTGCCTGCCCACTGTGCTACCAACTGGACTTTTAACAGCCCAGTCAGCTCTGCTGACCGGAGCCACCAGAGTCCCTTTTCGACCCTGTGTTACAGTAAAAAACCAGACACCTGGCAACCCTAACTGTACCCCATAGTTATGTGCGGGGAATCCAGCATTCACAGACAACCTCCCACCATGAGACTGCCCTCCAGTTTCTGGATGAAAATCTCAGGCTATGTCTAAGTTTAAAATGCTGCAGCGGCACAGAGGGGTTCTCCCGTCACTGGAGTTAATCCACCTCCCCAAGAGACAGTAGTTAGGTTAATGGAAGAATTCTTCCGTCACCCTAGCGCTGTCTACACCAGGGTTTAGGTCAGCTTAACTAAGACTTTGTCTACACTACAGAGTTTTGCTGACAGAAGTAGCATTGTAGTGTGGACACCTCCACTGTTTTGTTGCCAAAAGCTCAGACCCCATAGCTATGCCAATGTACATTTTTGGTGTAGACCAATGGTTCTCAAACTTTTGTACTGGTGACCCCTTTCACATAGCAAGCCTCTTGAGCGTGACCCTCCCCAATAAATTAAAAACACTTTTTTATATATTTAACACCATTATAAATGCTGGAGGCAAAGTGGAGCTTGGGGTGGAGGCTGACAGCTCATGACCCCCCATGTAATAACCTCGTAACCCACTGAGGGGTCCCGACCCCCAGTTTGAGAACCTCTGGTGTAGACCAGCCCTCAGTTTTTAAAAGCTTTTGCCTTTTCTTTTACCTCCTGGCATGGTGACTCATGGCTATTCAGAGAGGGGAACTTCTAGCCTGTGTCTTCCTATTAACTCTAATGGTCCATCCTTGTCTTTTTCTGGGCTGGATAAGGGATGGGCACTTGGAATTGCTTTTGTGTGAATAACGGGCTTGGGAGGTGCCCCTGACTCCTCCCTGCCCTGGTCTGACGTGGAGCTGAAGTATATGAGCATAAGTTTTCTCTATGCATAAATACATACAGTCATAATCATTGTCGGGAGACAGAGCTCATAATGCCTATCAAGTTCAGAACATTACACGCGCTCATAAAAGACCTTACTCAATCCATGTGTATAATACAATGACATAGTATACAATCAATTAATGTAAGTGTTCAGTTTAACCCTTTTCTTCGCCCCTTGGGGTATCTGGACTCTGATTGTCACAGAGGGCATGTAGATAAATTCTGGAATGCAAGTCTGTGGAGATAATGGAATACAGGTAATGGAACTTCCTTGTGTCTGCTTATTATGACACTGAACTGTTCCCACTATTACCAGCTCCAGAAGGTAGAGTTGTATTGTGGGGATGACTTATACCATGTACAAGTATTCCCATTGATATCATTATCATGTATAGGTAGCTAACTGCAAATGTTTAAATTTAGTAGAAATTACAGGAGAAATTTGCCTTCGGGAGGTACTTCAGATAAGACAGGACAAGGTCCTTAGTCAATATTTGGGAAGTAAGTTCTATCACGAGTGATGATGTGAAAAAGCACTAATGGTTTGTCTACGTGGGAAAGTTTGGTTTAAGCTAATATGTGCAGTGTTGCCAACGCTCATGATTTTGTCATGAGTGTCATAGTAATTATTGTTTTCCTTAAAGTCCCAGCTCCTGGAGTCAAGTGGAAATGCGATGATTTCAGCCTTCATTCTGAAAGAAAAATTAAGTTTCTACCCCTAGTGGCTGTGGAGAAAGCTTCAAAATGTGACCCCAGTGCAACCTAATGGCTCAAAAAGCAGAAGGCAAATAAAAAGAACCCCAAATCTAGTATTTTTACGTGATCTCATGATCTTTAAAGCCAATCTCATGATCTTTGAACATTTGGGGTTGACAATACTGTGTGTGTGTTTAAACCAGTATAGTTATACCAATATAAGTCCCTATGGATGCTCATATTCTGGAATGAGGTCCTTTTTTTTATTTAACTTATGTCCTTTGAGAATGGCATTAAGACAACCAACCAACCAACCAACCAAAAAAACCACTCATTCCAGAATAAGAGTATCCACATGAGGAATTTATCAGTATAGCTGGGACTGATTTCATTTAGTTGGTGTTGGTCCTGCTTTGAGCAGGGGGTTGGACTAGATGACCTCCTGAGGTCCCTTCTAACCCTAATATTCTATGATTCTATGACTGTATAACTGGTAAAACTCTCCAATGTAAACAGTCTCCACACTGGAGAAAGAAGCAAAATAGTGATTGAGAAAGGCAGATGTCATTGGTGGATCAAAGGAAATGGAAGAAATGTTGATGGTAACCCAGGAAATCAGACAGCACTCAAGTTCCGTGACAACAAAAGATAAACTTGTGCTATAGGAAAAATACAAAGAACAAATCTGAAATAAAAGCAGTAAGTTACAAAACCACAGTCAGAACATAGGAAATGTTACAGTAAAAAACACCGTGAGGTGTGATTGCTTAGCTACAAGCATCAATGAATGATCATTTCCCCATCATAACGATACATTAAATAACACAATGAGATCCATCTGCACTATGTTTAACCAGATAAATGATGGAGTGCTAAGGACAATCAGAGTAATACAAATACCATTTTTAAAATAAGTCAGTGGAGTGGAATTCCACTTCCAGTGGATTACAGGAAAGGAAGCACCCATCAGAAACTGATCAATGGCTCCATGTCTAGTTGGAAGCCGGTATCAAGTGGAGTACCCCAAGGGTCAGTCCTCAGGCCGGTTTTGATCAACATCTTCTTTAATGATCTGGAGGATGGTGTAGATTGCACCCTCAGCAAGTTTGCAGATGACACTAAACTGGGAGGAGAGGTAGATATGCTGGAGGATAGGGATAGGATACAGAGGGCCCTAGACAAATTAGAGGATTGGGCCAAAAGAAATCTGATGAGGCTCAACAAGAACAAGTGCAGAGTCCTGCACTTTGGAAAGAAGAATCCCATGCACCGCTACAGACTAGGGACCGAATGGCTCGGCAGCAGTTCTGCAGAAAAGAACCTAGGGGTTACAGTGGACGAGAAGCTGGATATGAGTCAACAGGGTGCCCTTGTTGCCAAGAAGGCCAATGGCATTTTGGGATGTATAAGTAGGGGCATTGCCAGCAGATTGAGGGACATGATCGTTCCCCTCTATTCGACATTGGTGAGGCCTCATCTGGAGTACTGTGTCCAGTTTCGGGCCCCACACTACAAGAAAGATGTGGAAAAATTGGAAAACATCCAGTGGAGGGCAACAAAAATGATTAGGGGACTGGAACACATGACTTATGAGGAGAGGCTGAGGGAACTGGGATTGTTTAGTCTGCGGAAGAGAAGAATGAGGGGGGATTTGATAGCTGCTTTCAACTCCCTGAAAGGGGGTTCCAAAGAGGATGGATCTAGACTGTTCTCAGTGGTACCAGATGACAGAAGAAGGAGCAATGGTCTCAAGTTGCAGTGGGGGAGGTTTAGGTTGGATATTAGGAAAAACTTTTTCACTAGGAGGGTGGTGAAACACTGGAATGGGTTACCTAGGGAGGTGGTGGAATCTCCTTCCTTAGAAGTTTTTAAGGTCAGGCTTGACAAAGCCCTGGCTGGGATGATTTACTTGGGGATTGATCCTGCTTTGAGCAGGGGGTTGGATTAGATGACCTCCTGAGGTCCCTTCCAACCCTGATATTCTATGATCCTATGAAAGTCACAAGAGCAGCTCCAGCCAATTTCTGAGCTGCTATAAGGCCCAGAGCAGGCATGTCACATTCACATAACTTGCCAAAAAAAAAACAAAAAAAACAAATCAAACCCACACCTCTTTTAAACACCAAAAATATACATGAAAATGATGACAAATTTTACCTACACTGTTCCTTTAACACCATAGCCCAGGGTGGCTGAGATGAACCCTCCTGGGAGAAACACAAGCCCCTCTGCCTGCCCCCCACAACCAGTGGTGGATTAGCCACTGGGCCAACGGGGCCTGTGCCCAGGGAACATGGCCAATTGAGGGTCCTGGAAAAATGGGCACCCCCACACCCCAACCTGCTCTGCCTGCCCGGTACTCCTCCTGGGGAGCAAGGTTGGGCTGGAGGGGCTTGCCCAGCTCCACCCACCCAGCACTCCTTCCGGGGAGTCGGGGAAGCCCCTGTGCCCGGATTCCGCTCCCCAGCAGGAGTGCCTGGCAGGTGGGGCAGGGCAAGCCCCTGCACCCCAACCCCATTTCACCCAGCAAGAGCTCCAGGGGTGGGGGTGGGGACAGCAAGCAGAGGGGTGGGGAGGGGACCCCACTTGCTCTGACTCAGGGCCTCACAAAACCGTAATCCGCCTTTGCCCACAATTTATGTCGGCTGCCACTGCAGATGGCACATCCCATGTGTGGCAACTTTCCCCCCCTCTGCCCCTCCTTATCTCAGGGTGGTTTCCTCCTTTACCCCACCTACCCACCCCTCCTCTTAGAGCAGGGAGCAGATTCCCATGGCCAGAGAGGGCAGCAGCCTGAGCAAATGTGACTTTTCCAGATCTCCGAGGGGGAAAGGATCAAATTTCGCCCGGGGGAGGGCTGGGAAGAGCTGAAGTGAAACATGGATGTTAATTTGCAGCCTGCCAGGCCTGAAGGCAGATGGGGGAGGTTCCTAACGGGGCTTTAGTATATTTCACACCCTCAACTTCCTTCATGTGATCTGAGAGGTGTGTGAGGGATGCAGCACCACCATTCGCTTGGTCGAAGGGGAGACCGCCGAGATCCCGATCCGGAGCAGAGTTAAGCGGGGCTGTCCCCTCAGCCCCATCATCTTTAACCTCACCATGGAGCTGTTGCTGCAAGCGATCTCCAATGGCACAGATGGCTTCAATCTCCATGGTGAGAGGGTGAGCGTCCTGGCTTACGCAGGTGACCTGGTCCTAACTGCGGATGACCCCAAGAGTCTCCAAGGTATGCTAAATGCCACCAGTCGAACTGCCAACTGGATGGGGCTCCGCTTCAATGCAAAGAAGTGTGCAACTCTCCACATCGATGGCAGCAAAAGGGACTCGGTGCAGACGATGGGGTTCCAGATCTAGGGCGAGTCTGTCATTCCCCGGGCAGAGGGGCAGCCATACCAGCACCTCCGCACGCCAACGGGTTTCCATGTCCGGCAGACACCCGAGGACACCATCCAGGAGATCTTGCAGGACGCCACCAGATCGACTCCTCCCTGCTGGCACCGTGGCAGAAGATAAATGCCCTGAACACTTTCCTGATCCCCCGCATCTCGTTCGTCCTAAGGGGATCTGCCGTGGGGAAGGTGCCCCTCAACAAGGCAGACAAGATCATCTGGCAGCTGGTGAAGAAGTGGCTGTTCCTTCCCCAGACAGCCAGCAACGAGCTAGTCTACTTTGCCCACAGGCATGACAGTGCCAACGTCTCCCACATGGGCGACCTGTGCGATATTGTGGTGATCACCCATGCCTTCCGCCTGCTGACGTGTCCTGACGCTATGGCGAGGAACATCGCAGCGAATGCCCTCCATGACATGACAAAGAAGCGGATCGGCAGAGCCCCCTCCAACCAAGACATTGCCACCTTCCTGAACAGCTCCCTGGATGGCGAATTCAGACGGGATGGGCGCAACATCGCTTCATTGTGGTCCCACGCTCGCAATGCCATGCGTCACCTGGGGAAGCGCATTGGCTGCTGCTGGGACTGGTGCGAGGAGCGCCAGGAGCTGGGAGTCCTGGTGCCACAGATCAGGTCCGACGACAACACCATCATCACCCCGAGCACCAGGGGCATGCTGGAGAGGACCCTGAAGGCAGCCATCCACTCACTGTACATGGAAACCGTGAAGCGTAAACTGGACCAGGGTAAAGCCTTCAACTGACCAGCAAGTGGGATGCCAGCAACCACTTCCTCACCGGGGGCGGCTTCACCCATTTCACCGACTGGCGGTTCATCCACCGTGCCCGGCTCAACTGTGTCCCGCTCAATGGAGCCGTCTGCCACAGGAACCGAGACAAACGTTGCAGGAAGTGCGGCTACTCCAACGAGACCCTGCCCCACGTCCTGTGCAGCTGCAAGCCCCACTCCAGAGCCTGGCAGCTACACCACAGTGCCATCCAGAACCGCCTCGTGAAAGCCATCGCACTGCATCTGGGGGAGGTCGCCGTGAACTGTGCCATCCCCAGAACCAAAAGCCAGCTGCAATCTGATGTGGTCATCACCAATGAGGCCCAGAAAAAGATCATCCTCGTCAACATCACGGTCTCCTTTGAGAACAGGATCCCGGCCTTCCGCGAAGCCCAAGCTCGTAAGCTGGAAAAATACGCCCCCCTTGCCTACACCCTGAGAACGAACGGCTACAAGGTGCAGATGGATGCCGATTGTCGGAGCCCTGGGTGCCTGGGACCCCTGCAACGAGTGTGTGCTGCAGACCTGTGGGATTGGTCAACGCTACTATGCACAGCTTATGCGGTGCCTCATGGTCTCAGACACCATCCGATGGTCCAGGGACATCTACATCGAACACATCACCGGCCACCAACAGTACCAGGAGGGGTGAGCCGGAGCGACATCGTGCATCAACTATGAGAAAGGGGCCGAGAGACTTTTTCCATATGAACTGAAACCATAAACTCACTGAACATTAATCCTCCCCACATGAGGGTAAATCCACCCTCATCATCGTACCCACTCATTGTACTCCACGCCTGACCACAGCAGTTATATGAACAGCATACCCTCCTATCTCAGTGTCTGTACTTTGACCCGTTAACCTTTTACCCCCAATCGGGGAGACTGCAGATTATATATTCCTTACGCCACCCGATCCTAAATCCTAAACGGAACTTCGCACCCCCTGATAATCGGTATGTTATTCCTTGATAACCAGAAACTTCTATGCTTAAACTCTGTACCATTTTTTAAAATTTTAACATCATCTTAATAAAATTATTAAATCTATTTCACACCCTCGTTTCCCCCCGCCCCCTCTTTCCCTGCCAAGAGATGCTCTAGGCTTTGTTACAGCTGGTCCCGAAGGAAGGCTGCTGCCGCCCGGGTTGGTATCCACGGGCACAGGAAACGGCTGGCTCAGCTGAGAGCGGTTGCATCCGGTGCTGGCAGCAGCCAGAGTTTAGGGCTCCCAGAGGCTGCCACAATCCCAGAGATCGCAGCAGAAGACAAGACAGTGCGCGGCTCCTGGCCGGTCAGTGATCACCGCTGCTGGAAGAAGCTGCGCCTGCTACCTCCATTGTGAGACAGGCTGAGCCGCTGCCGCTGCCCAGCGGGGTCTGTGCGGGGAGAGCCCTTCCCCAGCGCCCCCTGTGCCCAGCCGGGGGGACTTTCTCCGGGGGCTGGAACCAGCCCCTGGGCAGCCCCGGACTCTGCCGACACCAGCCCCTGAGCCGGAGCCTGCAGGTGAGGGGAGAGACCCGGGGAAGGGCTGGGGCCGGGCAGGAAAGTGACTCTGCACCAACGGCCCCTCCTCGCCCCAGCTCTGCTCCCGGGGGGGCGGGGGTCTGCGAGTCCCGGAGCTGCCGCCCTCCCTGACCCCCCCAGGCTCTGCCCCCCTGAGCGCCTGCAGGAGCCGAGCCAGCGCCGGGAGAGCGACCGGGCCGGGCCGGGCCAGGGACCGAGTCTCCCAGCCCGAGGGGGCAGGAGGGAGACAGGGGCAGAGACTGGCAGGGGCAGCAGGAGCAATCAGTGGGGAGGGAGGTTCCCGGCTCCCAGCCCTGCCCAGCCCCATTCCCTGCAGCACCCCGGGCAGATTGACTTCCCTGGGACAAGGGGAGGAGCAGGGAGAGGAAAAGCCAGTTCCTGCCTCTGCCTGGCCTCAGCGCTGCTGGGGGGATCCCCTAGAGCGGCTCCTTTGGTTGGGTTCCTTTCTAGCATTTGGGGAAAGTCTTTATGGGTTTAGAGAGCCAAGGTGGGGGAGGGGATATCTTTTATTGGACCAACTTCTGTTGGGGAGAGAGAAGAGCTGGAGCTGCACAGGGCTCTTCTTCAGGTCTGGGGCCAAGTCTGTACTGTGGGGAAGTCACCAGACATTTTTCCAGCATTGCAGTCAAGTCTCTTCTTTTGTATACAGCTTGGCTAAGAGCGCTCCCCAGAGACGAGCTTGCCAGGACCCTGAGATAACTGTAGCTGGACCAAGCTCAGACGGAGAAAAAGAAAGGTACATGGGACCGTCTGCAAGGGCTCTGGGGGCTGTTCTGAGTGTGGAATGGGTGGGGGATGGCACGGGGGTGCCAGCATGGTAGGAAGAGACAGATTGGACTCACAGGGTGTGTCTACACACACAAAAAATGCCTGCAGCAGTGAGTCTGAGAGCCTGTGACAACCTACTGGGGCTCACACTCCAGGGCTCCCCATGGTGTAGACATTCAGGCTCGGGCTGAGGCCCTCCCCTCTCACCAGGTTTCAGAGCATGGGCTCTAGTCTGAGTTGGAATGTCTACACTGCTATATTTAGCCTCATAGCGCAGTTGACATAGGCTCTGAGACTGGCTGCTGCAGGGGTGTCTTTTGCTTTGTGGACATCCTGGCTGACACAGTATGAGGGTGGATACAGGGAAGTGGCTGGAGAGGGGGTGATGGGACAGGGAGGTGTTACATGGCTTCTATCCCCTATTCCACAACAGGGCCCATCTCTTTCCCCCTTTATACAGCAACATAGCTAGGGGTGGAAGACTTGCATATTTATTGATAAATGTCAGTAAACATCTATTTCACAGACACAAACCAATGAAAAAATATTTCCCTCAATAATACTCAAAATTTACAAATAGCCAAAGTAAGAAAAATGCAGTTTGAAAACTTATTAGAGTGAAAAATCCAGTGACGTAGCCTTTTGAATTAGGCTCGTTACAAACAGACTAGTGAATGTACAGTAAAACAAGGCTTGATTTGTTGATTGAAGGATATTTACTATGTCTGTTCTGACCTGTGATGCTGACAATTTAGCGGTTTTGAAAGCTTTACATTTTGGAATCTGAATATCTGCTGTCTTTAAATAATTGCCTGGCCACCTCCCCCCCACCCCATTTCATACCACTGCAAAAATGTAAATAGATAAAAATCTAAAAATGTGCTTTAAAATAAACATCAGTATTATCCATCAGAATTGTAACAAAATGAAAATTGAATGCGACTAACCCGAAATATAGCAGACCGACAATTCTGCTGTAGTTAAGATAAAGCGTCATTTTCTGTTTAACAGTGGACTATGGTAGAACCTCAGAGTTACAAACACCTCGGGAGCAGAAGTTGTTCGAAACTCTGAACAAAACATTGTGGTTATTCTTTCAAAAGTTTACAACTGAACATTGACTTTAATACAGTTTTGAAACTTTACTATGCAAAAGAAAAATGCTGCTTTCCCTTTATTTTTTTAGTAATTTACATTTAACACAGCACTGTATTGTATTTCCCTTTTTTTTTTGGTCTCTGCTGCTATCTGATTGTGTGCTTCCAGTTCCAGATGAGGTGTGTGGTTGACTGGTCTATTCATAACTTTGCTGTTCATAACTCTGAGGCTCTACTATATTCTGAGAGCGATACAATCAATCTGCAGATTGTCTTGACATTTTCTGAGCCTCATTCGGGCACTGGGGTAGTGATAATGTTCAAATCTGGGATCATTTGAGCAAGGATTTCCTGAGTAACCCCCCTGAAAAAGCAATATTTTACTGAAAACCCCCCCAAGTCTCATTCAGCTACCATGTTTCTTTGCACACCTAGGGCACTAACCCCTCCTCAAATTGATCGCAGTCACCTGGGGTTTATCTCAGCTTGCACATGGCACCTAGTGCCCTTTCAGGAAAGCCATATTGAAAAAGTTATTAACATTAGAGTCTGGAACTTCAGGTCAGCATGTGCCAAAGTGAGGCACTTAGCAGAGTGAAATTCACATGTGCAGCAAGATCTGGGCACGGTTGAAGCCAGAGGCTTTCCAGGCAGTGACAGGGGTATACTGTGGTTATGGACCCTGACCCATGCACTGTGTGTTTGAACCCTGCCTTAGGTAGTTTTCAAGACAGCGTGTCCTGTGCTCCTTGCATTCTACATGGGCTTCTTTTGGAAACTGTTTCCTGAGACCAAACTTTCTGGTTTAAGAGCAATATTAAAGTAGGAGGGAATGGGGCAGATGGGGTGTATGTACTTCGCTGTGTTTTTAAACCAAGGTGCACAGATTTTGCGTGTCCCTCTCTTCCCAGGATTGGGTCCATGCCAGGATAGGGCTTTGGTCTTGGCAGGTTCAGAAAGGTGTAAGAGGTGGCACAACTTCCATGCCAGAGTCAGAACATCCCCCAGTGTGTGGCGCTCCCTAAATTGTCTACAGTGGGACCCGCCCATCTCTCAGGAACCATCTGACCCCACTAAGGGTCTCCAGGAATATTTTCCCACCCACTCGAGACATCTGTAAATGATGCTGTCTCCAACTAACTGGTCTCACCTGTTTCTCTTTCAGTGGAGCAGATTTTTCCAGTTTCCCAAAGGTAATGTGATTTCCTATCTGGAACCAGAGGCAGAGCTGTGAATCTCAAATCTCCAGGGCTTTGAGGAAAGGGAGATCCTTAAAACATGAACACAGGTGAGGAGTTGGTGAAACGGATGCAGAAATTATCTGTCACTGGAGTGAGTGGCTGGGATTCCCATAAAGGCTTTGTACACGCCCCAGTATTCTGCCTCATCTCACCCAAGTCCTCAGCAGGTATCGTATCCTCACAGCAGGTATTGCTTATGGCTTCCCATCCACCCTGAGGCCAGGCAGTCGCTCCCTTGCCATTAAGTGTTCAGATTGGCTGTGGAGGCAAAATTGGTCCCCTCCACTCTTCTGGCGAGGGATTTGGCTCCTGATTTTTCAGTCTCCCCAGCAGTTATTTTGGTTTGTTCCCCCCTTTCCCATTCCCCTTTTTGAGGGTTCCTTTCTCCATGGCAGAGAGAACGTTTCATGTCTGGATTCTCTTTCCCAGCAGGTGATGGGACGGGGGGTGAGAAACAGGAGGAGAATCCACAGCAGGAAGGTCCTGAGCAAGTGGAACCATGTGGGACAGTATCGGGAAAATCCAAAGGGGATGTTTCCTTGAGTCCTGAGCAAGAAGAAGGCGGTGAGACTCAGCGCAGGTCAGAGAGGCAGAAGAGCAACCAGCAAAGGAAGAGAAAGGATGAATCTACTTGCCAAGGGAGAAGTTTGGAGGATCCTAGTGAAATCATGGTCCAACCACGAGTCCACACGAAAGAGAAACTGTATAACTGCCCAGAGTGTGGGAAAAGCTTCGCTCAGATATCAAATCTCCTGGTACATCAGAGAATCCACACGAGAGAGAGACCCTATAAATGCCCTGACTGCGGGGAAAGCTTCACGCTGAACTCAGACATTATTTCCCATCGCTCAGTCCACACAGGAGACAGGCCCTATAGCTGCCTTGAGTGTGGAAAATGCTTTGCTAATTTCTCATCCCTTATTTCACATAGACGAATCCACACAGGGGAGAGACCCTATACGTGCCCCGACTGCGGGAAGAGCTTCAAGCGGAGCTCAGACCTTAGTAAACACCGGAGACTCCACACAGGAGAGACGCCCTATAAATGCCCCGAGTGCGGGAAAAGCTTCACTCAGAGCTCAAACCTGGTTTCGCACCAGAGAATCCACACAGGAGAGACACCCTATAAATGCCCCGACTGTGGGAAAAGCTTTAAACAAAGATTCAGCCTCATCGTACATCAAAGAATCCACATTGGAGAGAGATCCTATAAATGCCCCGACTGCGGGAAAAGGTTTAGTAACAGCTCCCAACTTATTAGACATCGACGAATCCACACAGGAGAGAAGCCCTATAACTGCTCTGAATGTGGGAAAAGCTTCAGTCAGAGCTGGGGAGTCCTTAGACATCAGAGAATCCATTCAGCAGAGACACCCTATAAATGTTCTGTTTGTGGAAAAAGCTACAAGGGGAAGGATTCGCTGAAGTCCCACCAGAAAGTGCACACAGCATAGAAGGTTTTGGGAGCTCTTCCTGTGGGGCAATGGATCTGAGCCCTCTGGAAGCATGTTTCATCTGAGGATGGTCTGGGCAGGGGAAGCAGACTGGTGACTGGTCTGGGTTTCAGTGGAGGGTGGTCGGTGAGGGAAAGGGGAGGAAGAAACACTGGGTACTTGGTAGATGAGTCATTTCAGGGTCTGGGGGGAGCAGGTGTATCAGTGGGGATACATTTCTGTGCGAGGGGCCCTGCAGGACTGTAGTTTATAGAATCATAGGACTGGAAGTGACCTCAAGAAGTCATTTAGTCCAGTCCCCTGCACTCATGGCAGTACCAAGTATTATCTCTAAACCATCCCTGACAGGTGTTTGGAGATCTTTAAGAACAGGTTAGACAGTAATGGAGATTTCACAACCTTCCGAGGCAATTTAGTCCAGTGCTTAACCACCCTGACAGTTAGGAAGTTTTTCCTAATGTCCAACCTAAACCTCCCTTGCTGCAATTTAAGCCCAATTGCTTCGTGTCCCATCCTCAGAGGTTAAGAAGAACAATTTTTCTCCCTCCTCCTTGTAACAACCTTTTAAGCTTGAAACCTGTTCTCATGTCCCTTCTCAGTCTTTTCTTTTCCAAACTAAACAAACCCAATGTTTTCAGTCTTCCCTCATAGGTCATGTTTTCTAGACCTTTAATCATTTTTGTTGCTCTTCTCTGGACTTTCTCGAATTTGTCCACATCTTTCCTGAAATGTGGCGCCCAGTTGGGGCCTAATCAGCATGGAATAGAGGGGAAGAATTACTTCTTGTGTCCTCCTTACAACTGCTTACAATTAGTTATAAAACACCAAGAGCTGCTGATCTGAAGTGACAAGATGTCAGTGATGCTCAATTTATTTGACGTCTCTGCAGCTGCAGGGAGGCAGGGGACAGAGACCGGAGAACTCATAGGAATACATTCCCCCAAAAGGATTTTGCTGTTTCGGTGTGGGCAGTATGGTGTAGTAGAGCAGGGGCTATTGGTTCTCTGGACTCCTGGGATCTAGTCTCAAATCTGAGTGGAGTGAGGGTAGAGAGCCTGGCAGTCAGGGCTCTTGGATTCAATACCCAATTCTGCTAGTGTCCCCTTGTGCGACCTTGGTCCATTCACTTCCTTTCCTCTCTGTGGGTCCGTTCCTCCCATCTCTACAATGGGGATAATAGCAGATGCCCACCTCCGTGTGAAGGCGTTAGGGGTCGCTGATCATGGTGTGGTCAGTGGCTCAGGAGGACAGAGGTGCCAAGAGAGGGAAAATGTCATTATTATTGTTGTTATTATTATTATTATTACTGTATTGTATTATTCTCTGATACTCTCCTGTCCCTTCCCAGCTCTCTCTGTTGGGGGGACGGCTTTCCTGAGTTAGCTTGAGTCCCTTGTCCATGTTTCAGGCAGGGGATTATGCCTGAAATAGCTTCCTGGGAAGGGATTCTCCCCTCCTCTGTGGACAGAGGGTGGGAGAGACGGGGTCTCATGGGTCTGTTTCAAGTTTCAGGGAGTCTTTATGTCTCTTTGATGTTTTTACCTCAGTAGGTTACTTTTTTGCCCAAATAAATGTCTAATAAAACATTCCTGGTCTGTCCTGGTCCCCCAGGAATTTCCTTCATTTTTGGGCTCTAGGGCCAGGGGAGAAGTTCCCCAGACCTGTTCAGTTTCCTTCCTGAGGAGGAATCACTCCCCAGCCCTTCTGCTGACGTCTCTTGTGAGGGCTAAAGGTTTAATTTCAGGAGAGGGCCATGCAGCTGTCAGAGAACTCAGCTAATTTACCTTCTTCTTTGTGTTTCTGGACCATGTTGCAATTTGAAAAAAAACAAGTGAGTGCTGTGTACTTTGCATGGGTTTTATTAGAAAATATAATCAAGCAAATATGTAGATTAAACAAACATATAACTGAGGCTAAAACTATTCTAACTTCACTAAACGTAGACGGAGTTGATCATGGTATTGTTTCCGGGTTTTTTTGGATCATCGATTTCCAATCGAATTAATACCGCAGGTACTCAGATCCCGAGGCTGATGAAAGAAAGAATTGCTTTTAGTTAATCCTGCGGCAGGAGACCAAAGGAGATGCCTTTAGTCTAACACCCTCTGTGACAGATGCAAGACCTTGGAAGTATGGAAACCTAAAAGACTATTGCAATGATATGTGCCATCGGCATTTTGTATCTCTAAATGTTATATGTACCTCTGGGAAGTAGGGATTATATGATTGCCCCATGGGGGAGGATAACTGAGCTTCTCCAAGAACTAAATCCAGTGGTGGTTAATTACTGAAGATCCCAGGGCAGTTAAACAGCCCAAGAGCAGCACCACTTCCTGGGATGAATTGCATAGACTGGCTCAGACCAGGTTCAAGAGGCCCAGGAGTCAAAGAAGGAGCATGTGGTATAAAGGGCCAGCCTGAGCTGATTGAAATACCTCATTATGAGTTAGTAGCCAAGAGGGCAAAACCCTGCTGGAAGGACTGGAAACCTAAGAGGGTCGCCCTGTGGAAGACGGCTGATAAGCTAGCATGCATGCAGACTGGTGGTTGTTTTATGATATGTGTTCTCTGTAATGTTTTTGTCCTAAAATAAATGTACCATGTTCCGTGAAAGCTGGCTGGTCACTGTAACCCTGAAAGCCCCTTCTGAAGTCCCCCAAAACCCGTTCTCACCCCAACAGGTGGCAGCATAACGTTCATGTTTAGCTCCCAACTGTCCCTTCCTCCCAGTGGCTGCAGTGGAGACAACTCAGGTAGGGGATTTTCAGGGGCCTGCTGGGGGGTTCATCCTGGAGCCAAATTTCCAGCCCCAGATTTGCCCAGCCCCAACAGGTAGGAATAGGGTTCAAAGTATTTACCCGACTCTCACTGCCAGAGGCGAATACCACAGATAAATGAAGAACCACCCAGCAAGACCCATGGTTGATGCCCATTCCCCACATACACCCTGGTATCATTTGACTATCATGTGTTCCATGCATTTGGGAAGTTCATCTGCTTTAACAGTGCTGAGGTCCCAGTTAAGGAGCCCAATGTTTCTGGACAAACTATCAAAAGTAACAGCACCAAGAGCAACCAGACATATTTAGCTGTGACACCATAACCAATCAGCTGCAGGGATTTTCTGTGAAGGGGTCTGTGTCATCACTCACCTCCTGAAACATGCCATAGCCTCACATGGATATTTGGAAAATAGATACACCCAGCAGCATCAGCCGTGGCAGTAGAAAACGGGAGATCGGGAATGCTATCCCTGGCTCTGGGAAGACAGTGTGGTGTACTGGTTAGAGGTAGGTTCACAAAAGCACTTATCTGTGGAACACTCAATCTGTGGACAATCTGAAAGGCAGCCTGGCTGAGTTGCTAAAATTTAGCTCTAACAGATTGGTAATCTGGAGTAAAATCCTGGCTCCCTTGAAGCCGGTTTAAAAACTCCCATCAAGTTCAGTGGGGCCAGAATTTTATCAGTGGTGTCTATTGCCATCTCTGTCTGAACAGACCTGGTGTGATCTTTCTGTTAATTTATTTGTAAAGTGAGCAGGTGGCAGCTCATGCGTGTTATTAACTCAGGGGCTTCCTGTCTCTCTGCCTGTCCAGCACAGACAGGCTCTCTCTCCCCAACCCTTCTCACGGAGGGGTGCACTGTGGAGGAGGGCCCTCGGATGAGAAGCTGGGCAGAGGATGCAGGAACAGTGCAGGGACTTACATGGAGTCATGGGGGTTATTGTTAAGAGGGACGAACACAGGGAGTGTGGCTGCGGGCGTCTGGGGAGGCAAGGCTGAAACCAGAAAGTCCAGAGGTGCCGGGGCTGTGAACTGCCCAGCCAAGAGGTGCCAGGGCTGTGAACGGCCCAGCCGAGAGGTGCCGGGGCTCTGAACTGCCCAGCCGAGAGGTGCCGGGGCTCTGAACTGCCCAGCCCAGAGGTGCCGGGGCTCTGAACTGCCCAGCCCAGAGGTGCCGGGGCTCTGAACTGCCCAGCCCAGAGGTGCCGGGGCTCTGAACTGCCCAGCCCAGAGGTGCCGGGACTCTGAACTGCCAAGCCCAGAGGTGACGGGGCTCAGAACTGCCCAGCCCAAAGGTGCTGGGGCTCTGAACTGCCCAGCCCAGAGGTGCCGGATCATAGAATCATAGAATATCAGGGTTGGAAGGGACCTCAGGAGGTCATCTAGTCCAACCCCCTGCTCAAAAGCAGGACCCATACCCAATTTAATCATCCCAGCCAGGGCTTTGTCAAGCCTGACCTTAAAAACTTCTAAGGAAGGAGATTCCACCACCTCCCTAGGCAACGCATTCCAGTGTTTCACCACCCTCCTAGTGAAAAAGTTTTTCCTAATATCCAATCTAAACCTCCCCCACTGCAACTTGAGACCATTACTCCTTGTCCTGTCCTCTTCCACCACTGAGAATAGTCTAGAACCATCCTCTCTGGAACCACCTCTCAGGTAGTTGAAAGCAGCTATCAAATCCCCCCTCATTCTTCTCTTCCGCAGACTAAACAATCCCAGTTCCCTCAGCCTCTCCTCATAAGTCATGTGTTCCAGACCCCTAATCATTTTTGTTGCCCTTCGCTGGACTCTCTCCAATTTATCCACATCCTTCTTGTAGTGTGGGACCCAAAACTGGACACAGTACTCCAGATGAGGCCTCACCAATGTCGAATAGAGGGGGACGATCACGTCCCTCGATCTGCTCGCTATGCCCCTACTTATACATCCCAAAATGCCATTGGCCTTCTTGGTAACAAGGGCACACTGCTGGCTCATATCCAGCTTCTCGTCCACTGTCACCCCTAGGTCCTTTTCCGCAGAACTGCTGCCTAGCCATTCGGTCCCTAGTCTGTAGCTGTGCATTGGGTTCTTCTGTCCTAAGTGCAGGACCCTGCACTTATCCTTATTGAACCTCATCAGGTCTGTGAACTGCCCAGCCCAGAGGTGCCAGGGCTCTGAACTGCCCAGCCCAGAGGTGCCGGGGCTGTGAACTGCCCAGCCCAGAGGTGCCAGGGCTCAGCCCTGGCAAGCCCTGGGACAATTAAGCACTCCACCTATTTCACCTTCTTGCCCCCTGAACAAATTCTGCGCATCTCTCCTCTCCCCCTTTAGCTCCCATGTATAGCAGGGAGCAGATTCGGAGAGCAGGTGAGGGCAGCAGGCTTCAGCAGATGTTACTAAGCATGCTCGGATTCCTGCACAGCTCTCCACCCCCACCCCCTTGGGAGGATCTGATTGTTCTGAAGCCTGTGGGGGTGAGCAGGGGGATGTCGGGGGCTGTAGTTCTTGTCATACACCACTTTCCCCCAGGGAACCCCTAATCTCTGCAGCCAGATGCTCTGGGTATTGCTTCCAGCCTGTCCCACCCAGCCCCAGGGAGGGCTGCAGCCCGGCTTGGTATCAAGGGGCACAGGAAGGGGCTGGATCAGCTGAGAGCTGTGGGTTGTGTCTGGTGTTTGCAGTGGGGAGGCAGAGATATGTGCTCCTAGGTGCTTCTGCTTTGCAAATAATCATAATAATGAATAACTGTAATGACAGGGATGAGAGACCGCGGCTCCTGCATTGCAGCTGCTTCTAATCCGAGCTGTTTGAAGTTGTTGCCGCCTCCATTGTGAGCCTGGAGCCGGGGCTGAGCCGCTGCTGCTCCCTGGCGGGTCTGTGCTGGGAGAGACCTGCACTCATCAGCCACCCCCCCCCCCGCCCCCAAGGGACTTTCTGCGGGGGCTGGAACCAGCCCCGGGGGCAGCCCCCGGCTCTGCTGCCACCAACCCCTGAGCCGGAGCCTGCAGGTAAGAACTGATCCAGCTGCGGGAGAGCAAGCGCCCCTGGAGTGGGACAATGGCGGGGGAGACGGAGGAGACTAATGGGGGGCGGTGTAGTGTAGGTTTCAGGGTAGCAGCCCTGTTAGTCTGTATGCGCAAAAAGAAAAGGAGGACTTGTGGCACCTTAGAGACTAACCAATTTATCTGAGCATCAGGTTTCCTGAGCTACAGCTCACTTCATCGGATGCATCCTATGGTGTAGTGTAGGAGAGCACTCCGCTACCGCCAGCACTTACCGATCCCTGTGGATTGTAAGGAAGGGCTATTGTAGGACACTGCTACCTGACGTAGCAAGTGCCTACAGGTAGCAGCCTCTTGCATCCCAGGGTATGTGAAATTGCTACCTGTAGAAATGTGCTACTTGTAGCAGTTAACGCTGGGTACAGATTGTAAGAAACAGTTTTTGTAAAAAGATGCTACTTTATTGGTACATACTTGGAACCTGTTATCCTTTTTCAATCTGCCCTCATAGGTCATGTTTTCTAGACCTTAAATTTTAACAAACTTTGTAAGTGTACCGTCTATGCCATTATCTCAATCATTAAGATTTTGAATAGAAACATATCCAGAACTGATCCCTGGAGAACCCCACTCATTGTGCCCATCTTATTTATCGTTATGTCCATCTAGGTTTCATTTCCACAGTTTGTTTATGAGAAGGTCATGGGAGACAGTATCAAAAGCCTTACCAAAGGCAAGCTCTACATCTACCGCTTGTAGGCTTGTTACACTGTTAAAGAAAGCTATCAGGTTGGTTTTACATGTGAGACCGCTTGAAATACCATTTTTAGCCAAGTTGGACCTGTTTCTGCTGCAGGTAGCATGGTCCTACAGATAGCATTTTCACACACACACATATGTGTACGAACCTGCAATCTGTAGGGATGTGCTACCTGTAACACCGAGGGCAGATGAAGCTAATTCCTACAGATTGCCATTTCTCACACCCCAGGTATGTGAGACTGCTATCTGTAGCCATTTGAAACCTGCAGCAGAGAGATAGTGAATTCTTACCATTATCGGTAAGAGAGCTGCGAAGGGCTGTACCTGTAGACGCTCAGGTAAACAGTGTCTCGCGGCCAGCTAGCAGCTTTCCCTTACAAGCCCCAAAGCATAGTTTGAAAACCCCTGGCCTAGCACAATAAGCAAACCTACCCTGCTATTTTCATTAGGAGCAAAAGAAACTAACGCTGAATACTGCAGCTGACTATGTGATGTAAAGAAGTATCACACAGATCTCTCTCTTGTTAGAAGAGCTTTCTGCTAAGCTCTGCACATGCCCAGCCCAGTTACACTCCCTAGCTTCATCTGGCTTCTCTCCCTCAGCACAAAATGAAATACACACAAGGTGACATTTGGAAAGATGAGAGTTTCAGTTGATGAAACTGCCAGATAATAGCTGCTGCTGCTGGAAATATAGTGGGGGAATATACCAGAGAGATTACACTGATCAGGCCTTTTGAGAATTTACCAGGGAAATCCAGAAATTTTATAATTTGAGATTCTGAAGAAAAGTACAGGGGAATGGGAGCCAGGATTTCCACTGACTTGCTATGTAACCTTTGGCAAGTTACATCACCTTGTGTGCCTCCAGTTTGTCCTCTCAACTTTCCCCTGCCCTGTTAACTCAAGAGTAAATAGGCCAACTACAATTCTGATTTCAGCAGCAGATCTTTACACCCCTCTGGACCTATCAGGAGGTGTTAGATAGAAGTTGCTGTGCCTCCCACCTCTCTTGTGTGGTGTAGTGGACAAAAGAGATAGAGAAAAGATTTTTGCAAACAAACATTCCATTCCTACATGGAAACTATTGACACGCTTGATAAATGGAAGTGTGTCAACAAATTCTTTAAAAACAACTGTGTGGTAAGCAATACCTTTGAGAAACCATTCTCTGTCTTCATCATCCTCCATAACCATGTCATCAAAATTACCTGGGTGACTGCTTGAAACTCCTGACACTACACACCCCTCCTCTTCCGTGTGTGTGACCTCCACTTGGCTGTCGTGAGGCTTGTGAGATACATTGCCACCCACTTCTCCTACCTCTAAGGTTTTCACAGTCTTATACACAGCAATTTCCTTTTCCATGTTTCTCTGTGATATGTTTTCCTCACCTAATTTTGGAGGCTCTTTAAATACCTTTAGTTGGGAGATACTGTACAATGTTGCTAAACCTTTCCCTAACTTAATGACAGGTTTCAGAGTAGCAGCCATGTTAGTCTGTATTCGCAAAAAGAAAAGGAGGACTTGTGGCACCTTAGAGACTAACAAATTTATTTGAGCATAAGCTTTCGTCAGCTACAGCTCACTTCATCGGATGCATAAAGTGGAAAATACAGTGGGGAGATTTATATACACAGAGAACATGAAACAATGGGTGTTACCATACACACTGTAAGGAGAGTGATCACTTAAGATGAGCTAATACCAGCAGGGGCGGGGAGGAGAAAACCTTTTGTAGTGATAATCAAGGTGGGCCATTTCCAGCATTTGACAAGAACTTCTGAGGAACGGGGGGGGGGGGGGGGGGGGAGGAGAGGGAGGGAATAAACATGGGAAAATAGTTTTACTTTGTGTAATGACCCATCCACTCCCAGTCTCTATTCAATCCTAAATTAATTGCATCCAGTTTGCAAATTAATTCCAATTCAGCAGTCTGTCTTTGGAGTCTGTTTTTGAAGTCCTTTTGTTGTAATATTGCGACTTTTAGGTCTGTAATCGAGTGATCAGAGAGATTGAAGTGTTCTCCTACTGGTTTATGAATGTTATAGTTCTTGACATCTGATTTGTGTCCATTTATTCTTTTACATAGAGACTGTCCGGTTTGGTCAATGTACATTGGCAGAGGGGCATTGCTGGCACATGATGGCATATATCACATTGGTGGATGTGCAGGTGAACGAGCCTCTGATAGTGTGGCTGATGTGATTAGGCCCTATGATGGTGTCCCCTGAATAGATATGTGGACAGAGTTGGCAAGGGGCTTTGTTGCAAGGATAGGGATCCTAGGTTAGTGGTTCTGTTGTGTGGTGTGTGGTTTCTCCTCATTTTTGGAGCAGATGTTTATTCTGGTTGGATCGTCTGACTTTCACTCTGACTGAATTTCTGGCCTAGTGTCAAAACTTTGTTTTGAGTCAATCCACCAATGGAGATTGCATTTTTGCAACTGTTATTTTGCCTCTCAGTCTAGCCCTTAGTGTTTTTCCACATGCCGTTGTGTACATCTTGATTCTCAAATATTCAGTAAAGGCAGTATACAATCTCCTATAATGTCTTTCTCCTAATCACATCAGCCACACTATCAGAGGCTCATTCACCTACACATCTACCAATGTGATATATGCCATCATGTGCCAGCAATGCCACTCTGCCATGTACATTGGACAAACTGGACAGTCTCTATGTAAAAGAATAAATGAACACAAATCAGATGTCAAGAATTATAACATTCATAAACCAGTCGGAGAACACTTCAATCTCTGGTCACTCGATTACAGACCTACAAGTCGCAATATTACAACAAAAGGACTTCAAAAACAGACTCCAACGAGAGACTGCTGAATTGGAATTAATTTGCAAACTGGATACAATTAATTTAGGATTGAATAGAGACTGGGAGTGGATGGGTCATTACACAAAGTAAAACTATTTCCCCATGTTTATTCCCTCCCCCACCCACCCCCTGTTCCTCAGACGTTTTTGTCAACTGCTGGAAATGGCCCACCTTGATTATCACTGCTGTTACGAATTACACCTGGTAGGACACGCACACAAGTGCTGCGAATTATACCTGATAGGACACGCACACCAATGCTGCGAATTATACCTGATAGGACACGCACAGTTCGAATCGAGGCTGAGGCACAGAAATAAAGTCCACAACTGCAGAGTTCCCAAAAGACACTAAATTTATTACGCTTGAGCCAGGAGGAGACCCTGAATGCAGATTATACAAAGGTTATATACCTTTTAGCAAAGCATGTTGCCCTCGTGCATCGGAAACCTTAGCCAATAAACAAACCCTTGTCTTATCTACCACCTATCCCTGCTTGGTGCATTCCTCGTGCTATACCAGTATGTTAATTACACAGCATGGTCCTAAAGCCATGCATCAGTAACTTTTATTATTAGGATGGGAGGCCTCACATCAAGGCCAAGAGACAGGGAGTTAGAGACTGACAAAAACCAGATACTGGGAGTCCAGGCAGGCTGGAGACAAGGAGGAGGATTTTCATAGGGATTCAGTATCTAAGGATTACTCCTCCTGGTGTATGATGTGCTGGCATTTAAACAATGGTAGGCCCCAAACCAAAATGGAGTCACATGTGCTAACCTTTCCTTAACAGTCCTCCCTTTTTTTTTGTACGTCAGTAAGCTATATCAGGGCTGAGTAACCGCGCTGCAGGGTTAGCAACTGCCGACAGCACATACTGCAGCATTGTAGGCATACAAAAAATAGCGCAAAAACAATAACAGTCAAAAAAAGTAAATACAAAATATGCTGTCCCCAAGTCCCCACATCCGGTAGCAATGAGGTGAGCCAGTCCCAGACCTCCTGGAATCCGGCGCTGGTAGTGTGGAGGCTGATGTGGTGGAATAGGGCTGCCTGTTGCTTGAGGATGTGGATGTCAGTTTCCACCCTATGGTGCTGATTTACAAAAACACAACAGCTTGAGTTGACCAGAGCACAAACCCCGCCCTGATTTCCAAGGAGATAATCCAGGGCTAGGCGGTTTTGCAATGTAGTTTGGGATAGCTGGGTGACTTCAATTTGAAGGGCAGATAGAGCATCTGCAGTAGCATTTGCCATTAGTTTCAAAGCAGCTGAAATGTTAACTATAGCTTTTTCCAGCTCGCTTACTCCCAACCATGGCAGAAACCAATGCACAAAGGAGTGAAAGCCTTTGGGCGTTGAGAAAGGGGGTTTAAAGGAATACTTCGTCGGTCCCTCCATACTAGATTGCGGATCTCTCCCCGGGTCAGGTTCTGGTGTACTGTCACGGCGGGTACTATAGCCCCTAAGGTACATGGACCACACCATCTTGCTGGGAGAACCTTATAGGCTGTGTGATTGCATAACCAATACCAGCCAGACCCCTCGGGGACCGGCCACGGGGTTCTGGAGTAGGTAGAGGGGCCTCCCGCACCAGAGCTGATTTGGGTGGTGTCCACAAAATTCCCTACAAAAACTGTATTTTCTATGCCCTTACGTCATGACACACATAAAGCATAATTACCCTGGGCCACCATATCAATAGACCATATTTGGATTGTAACATTCCAGTTAAATGTAGTGTTTGCCCATAGCTTAGCTTGGAGTGTTCAATTAAGGGGGATAGGTACCCCTACCAACGGGACCCCCTGACCTAAATATGTGGTGGTATGAATACAAATCCAACACTGCGTTCGATTCTATGACAGTAAAGCAAGTGGCTGACTGAGGAATCAGTGTTAGAATAGTGCTCAGATCAGGGACAACTGGATGGGGGGCTATAGCATAACCATTTATAGCCCGTAGATCCTGAACAAATTGATAGACTGGACGCCCGTCTGGTCCCAGTTTAGGCTTCCTTACTGGAAGAATGGGAGTATTACATGGCGAACTGCAGGGGACTAAAACCCCCTGAGTCAAATAGCTGTCAATAAGGAGTGAGATGCCTTCTTCCGCCTTCCTCGGCAAGGGGCATTGTTTTACAGACGGAGGCGGTCCGCCCCCTGTTTTCAGACTCACTGGAACTGCTGATTTAAGAAGACCCACATCAGTAGGATTTGTGCTCCACAAAGTGTGGGGAACACTGGACAATTCAGAGGGCACACCAGGAATAGGGGTAACCGATGCCATAAGAGAAGCAACCGCCGAGTCCGGGACGGACATGCGGAGCCCCTCGGGGGTGCAATATATGTGTGCCCCCAATTTGCCCCGCACATCCTGCCGGAGGAGGTTCGCGGGGCCCTCCGGCATTACAACAAACCTATGTGATAGCTTTAAAGAACCAAGCTCGATAGGGACAGGGTAGGATAAAGGAGCCGGGCAGGGATTACCTTCTATACCCTGCACCCAAACCTTGGTATCGGACAGAGAGCCCGGAACAAAAATTAAAGTGGAGAGGGTGGCCCCAGTATCTACTAGAAAAGGCACAAGGTGTTCTCCACCTTTCAAATAAATTTGTGACTGTAATCCCAAGTCCCATTCCAACTCTCCCAAAGTCCCCAAAACCTCCGCCTCTAGTCACTGGGGGTTAACAAGGTTCCGGGGGGTGTTAGGGGAAAAAGAAGGATTAGCCTCTACCTGGCTCTTCCAAGGAGCCCCTCGGGGAAGCAGGGGACACTCCCTCCTCCAGTGCCCTGGTTGTTTACAATAATTACAATTCCCGTCCCTCATTCTATCCCAACCTCCCCCTCCTCCTGTCCCCCGTCCATGCCCCCTTCCCCTCATCTCTCCGTGCCCTTGCCAATGCTGTTTTCCCGAAGGAGCCTGCAAGGCAGCAGCTAACATACTTACCTCCTCCTTCTTCTGTTTACGTTTTTCCCGTGCTTTTTCCTCGTCCCTGCCGTTAAACACAAAGGTGGCCAGGCGGACAACCTCCTGGAGGGGTTTTCCTGGCCAATCGGGCACATGCTTAGAAAAATATTTTTTTATATCTGATGCTGCCTGATCAACATAAAAGGAGACCATCATAGGACGGTTTTCCTCTGCCTCAGGGTTTATACCGCCCCCATATACACGAACTTGCTTGGACAACCGGGCCAAAAAGGCGGAGGGGTGCTCAGTAAGCTCTTGCTGACATTCGCGGATTTTAGACCAGTTAGCCATTTTACTACCAGCTTTACGTACAGCTTCTAAAAGGCCGTTTCTACCTGCCTTTAAAAGTCCCATTTGAGTAGGCACATTAGGATTCCAATTGGGATCAGTCAGGGGCCAAGAAGCCCGGGTACTATCCTCCCCTGCCCAGCGCCTATTCGCATCCAGAATGGAATATTTCTCGTCAGGGGTAAAAAGTGTGTCCAGGATTACCTGGACATCTCCCCATGTAGGATTAAATGCGGTAAATACAGACCGAATGGTTTGCAGAACCTTCTCTGGATCGTCACGCAGGCGAGGCATCTGCTGTTGCCATGTTACTAAATCGCCTGGGCCAAAAGGGCGGTGAACATAGGGAAAAGCAAACCGTTCACTTCCGTCCGTACCATGAGTAACAAGGGGTTGCTGAATGAGGGGAGCTTGCAGAGTAACCGGTGGGTCAATGGTGGGCCCGCACGGGCAGGGGGGTGGCGAGCAAGGAGATGATAGGCATAAGTCAGAAAGCCGAGGGTAAGCCGCGGGAGGGGCAGAAGCACGCCGGGGAGGAGAAGAAACAGGCATAGCACAGAGCGGGGCTGAAGACCCCTGAGATAGATAGGAAAAGGAGGAGGAAAGAGGACGTCCTTTCGCACGCGCATAAGCCCAGTTGTCCCATACATACCAATAATCCATCTGGGCTGGAGCTTTGTCCTCCAGCCCCTTCTAAGCGCTGTTAATGTATCCCCAGCAAAGGACCCATCCGGTGGCCATTCAACAGATGTTTGAGTTGTTAGTGCTGGCCACTCAACCTTACATAAAATAACAGCTTTCTTCCTGCCTAACCCATGGGTGCCAGAAATATTCCCCCAATTCTTGATAATTTCAGACAAAGGGGTCCCCTTACTTACACTCTGCCCAGAACCCATAATGGGCTACCAAAAGAACACAAAATGTGCCACCTTATCGCCTAAGCGACGGCTCACACCCCCCCCTCCTCGGAGTTCTCAAAGGTGAACTCACCCTGTGCCGGCTGGAGCTGTCTGAGAGGAGGAGTGTAGTATCGCTTGTTGGGGCGAGCCTAGAGTCCCTTCGTGGTCGCCAAAACTGTTATGAATTATACCTTGTAGGACACGCACACAAGTGCTACGAATTATACCTTGTAGGACACGCACACAAGTGCTACGAATTATACCTTGTAGGACACGCACAGTTCGAATCTAGGCTCAGGCACAGAAATAAAGTCCACAACTGCAGAGTTCCCAAAAGACACTAAATTTATTACGCTCGAGCGTGGTGCCCCCCTGCTAGCCAGGAGGGGACCTTGAATGCAGATTATACAAAGGTTATATACCTTTTAGCAAAGCATGTTGCCCTCGTGCATCGGAAACCTTAGCCAATAAACAAACCCTTGTCTTATCTACCACCTATCCCTGCTTGGTGCATTCCTCGTGCTATACCAGTATGTTAATTACACAGCATGGTCCTAAAGCCATGCATCAGTAACTTTCATTATCAGGATGGGAGGCCTCACATCAAGGCCAAGAGACAGGGAGTTAGAGACTGACAAAAACCAGATACTGGGAGTCCAGGCAGGCTGGAGACAAGGAGGAGGATTTTCACAGGGATTCAGTATCTAAGAATTACTCCTCCTGGTGTATGATGTGCTGGCATTTAAACAATGGTGGGCCCCAAACCAAAATGGAGCCACATGTGCTAACTTTTCCTTAACACTACAAAAGGTTTTCTTCCCCCGCCCCCGCTCTCCTGCTGGTATTAGCTCATCTTAAGTGATCACTCTCCTTACAGTGTGTATGATAACACCCATTGTTTCATGTTCTCTGTGAATATAAATCTCCCCACTGTATTTTCCACTTTATGCATCCGATGAAGTGAGCTGTAGCTGACGAAAGCTTATGCTCAAATAAATTTGTTAGTCTCTAAGGTGCCACAAGTACTCCTTTTCTTTTTTCCCTAACTTGTTCTCTAATTTAACTCTTTTGCCCTCTACAGCGGCAATTTTGTATGGTCCCACGTAGGTAGGTTGTAGCTGCCCTCCCTTTCTTGTTTTCCTTCTTGCATTCAGTAGCGTGACAGTGTCATAAACCTTGAATGTTATTTCCCCATGTTTACGAGTCTTAGTTTTGGCATACTGTATTTATTGCTTTTCTTGTGCTTTTGAAATATTACTAATAGTTTCAGCATCACGTCTAGCTTCAATTTTCATGATATACTCTTTGTAGTATTCTTCATCGAGTTCCTCGAAATCTGTTGGCTTTGGAAACAAATGGAGAAGGACTTCTGTTTGTAAAATGAACAATCACAGAATAACATATGCACCTGAAAGCTGAACGACACTTACAGTGTAGTTGTCTGAGACCTGGTCTGGAAATCTTGCCTCAAAGCCAATCCAGTAGTCGATACGGTGACAATTTGGTTGTCATGTTTGGTTTTTTTCTCAAAGAAAATACAATGTCATCATAGAATCATAGAATATCAGGGTTGGAAGGGACCCCAGAAGGTCATCTAGTCCAACCCCCTGCTCAAAGCAGGACCAATTCCCAGTTTAATCATCCCAGCCAGGGCTTTGTCAAGCCTGACCTTAAAAACCTCTAAGGAAGGAGATTCTACCACCTCCCTAGGTAACGCATTCCAGTGTTTCACCACCCTCTTAGTGAAAAAGTTTTTCCTAATATCCAATCTAAACCTCCCCCACTGCAACTTGAGACCATTACTCCTCGTTCTGTCATCTGCTACCATTGAGAACAGTCTAGAGCCATCCTCTTTGGAACCCCCTTTCAGGTAGTTGAAAGCAGCTATCAAATCCCCCCTCATTCTTCTCTTCTGCAGGCTAAACAATCCCAGCTCCCTCAGCCTCTCCTCATAAGTCATGTGTTCCAGTCCCCTAATCATTTTTGTTGCCCTTCGCTGGACTCTCTCCAATTTATCCACATCCTTCTTGAAGTGTGGGGCCCAAAACTGGACACAGTACTCCAGATGAGGCCTCACCAATGTCGAATAGAGGGGAACGATCACGTCCTTCGATCTGCTCGCTATGCCCCTACTTATACATCCCAAAATGCCATTGGCCTTCTTGGCAACAAGGGCACACTGCTGACTCATATCCAGCTTCTCGTCCACTGTCACCCCTAGGTCCTTTTCCGCAGAACTGCTGCCTAGCCATTCGGTCCCTAGTCTGTAGCTGTGCATTGGGTTCTTCCGTCCTAAGTGCAGGACCCTGCACTTATCCTTATTGAACCTCATCAGATTTCTTTTGGCCCAATCCTCCAATTTGTCTAGGTCTTTCTGTATCCTATCCCTCCCCTCCAGCGTATCTACCACTCCTCCCAGTTTAGTATCATCCGCAAATTTGCTGAGAGTGCAATCCACACCATCCTCCAGATCATTTATGAAGATATTGAACAAAACCGGCCCCAGGACCGACCCTTGGGGTACTCCACTTGATACCGGCTGCCAACTAGATATGGAGCCATTGATCACTACCCGTTGAGCCCGACAATCTAGCCAGCTTTCTACCCACCTTGTAGTGCATTCATCCAGCCCATACTTCCTTAACTTGCTGACAAGTCACCAAGAAATTCATCCCAATTGGTCGCACTGTCATCAACCAACTTGCACAATGCTCTGTAAAAAATGGTGATGGATTATTTGTGGGGGAAGGGGAAAGGACTGTCTTTATGAGAGAAATTGTATGCAATTGAAAAGGCGTAAAGAGGCCATCCTAGTGCAGTGGGATAATTCCTTTTACTTGAAATAAAAGACAAGTTGAGTTTCAATGTACTAAAAATTTGAAGCAATTTGTAGCTTCTGTCATAGTGCATTCTGCTTTCTATTAATACTGTAATTTCCCCTGCCCTAAAATTACCTTTTGATGGATTTGTTTGTTGTTTTCAGCTAGTCCATTGGTTTGTGGATGGTCTGGGCTACATTGCATTCCCAATTTTTTGCACATCTCTAGGTTAAACTGAAAGTAAAAACTGTATGCAATAAACTTTCCTTGGGACAGGTTTGGTGTCTAACCCTAAACCTAACCCTTTCCCCTATACCTTACAAGGCATGCTTTATATGTAAGATCATGATTATATGAAAATGAGGAATATGGGGTACATTCCCCCAAGGTATAGAGTGTCACACATTCATTTTCTGACATAGCTGTAAAACTACTCTTAAAAGTTTTCTAAATAAATCACTGTTTAAAAATGTATAGTGTGTACCTTCTAGAAATGAAACTTGTATCTAACTCTGAGTTGTGAAGAATATGTATTAAGGCTGTAACAACCAACAAGAATGCACTTTTATCGAGAAAACCATGGTTAAATCGAGTCTTCCTGACTCGTGATTTAAATTATGATTTAAATCAATTTGATTTAAATCAAATCCACCATGGTTTAGGGATAGTGTCACAGGCTTATGTACACGTTTATTACTCAAGAAATCTTAAGTGACACTTTTGCTGAATGACAAGATGCTTAGTCGCCATCCTCAAAATACCCATTAGACAAACACTTAGTACCAAACACATTTTTGGAGTAGAGAGAACCAACCCCACATTCCTATATTTTCAGGACTGTTTAAAAAACATTTTGCAAGTGGAATTTCATGGCTATTGCATTAAAAACCCTAAATGAAAGTCTGAACATTTAAAAAGAAATCTTTATTAGTCCCTTTCCACTGCATAGTAGGTCATACAGTCTATTAACAAAACAACAACAACATTGAATGCACACAAAACATTGAGAGTAGTGAAAAGCATTATAAACAGTATGTGAAATACTTAATTCCTTTGGAAAGCAAGCTCATAGGCAGAAAATCTACCATTGTGCTTTATGGTTATAAAGGTATCTTGGGGTTGTAGATGTGTGTTCATTATATTTTGAAAGGCAAAACTATGAATGGGTTGAACAAAGAATTAGATCAGTCCCTCAGTATAAGTACATTGGCTATTAGCCAAGATAATCAGGGATGAAGCCCCATCCTCTGCATGTCCCTAAACCGTCCTTTGACTGCCAGATGATGGGAGTGGACAATGGGATAGTTCACTGAGTCATTGCCTGGTCTGATCATTCCCTTAGAAGCATCTGGCATTGGCCACTGTCACAAGACAGGATACTAGATTAGGCAGACTATTGGTCTGACTCACGATGGCAGTTCTAATTTTCTGCAAAAATTACAATAGATTTTTTTACAGGGAGAAAGACATTATAGGAGATAGTATACAGCCTTTATTGAATATTTGAGAATCAAGTTGTACACAATGGCATGTGGAAAAACACTAAGGGCTAGACTGAGAGGCAAAATAACAGTTGCAAAAATGCAATCCCCATTGGTGGATTGACTCAAAACAAAGTTTTGACACTAGGCCAGAAATTCAGTCAGAGTGAAAGTCAGATGATCCAACAGAATAAACATCTGCTCTAAAAATGAGAAGAAAAAATTAGAATTAAAAATTCAGGGAATCCCAGCTGCAGATAAGACAACTTGGGAAACTGCTGGATTTTACTAAAACTAGACAAGCCATTTACAACGCACACTTTGCTTCTCTACAAAAGAAAAAAGACACTAAACTTTCTAAACTACTACATGCTACAAGGGGCCACAGCAATGGTTCCCTCACCCCACCTAGCAATATTGTTAACCTATCCAACTATACTCTCAGCCCAGCAGAAGCAGCTGTTCTATCTCGGGGCCTCTCCTTCTGCCCCTCCACCCCCACGAACATGATACAGTTCTGTGGTGACCTAGAATCCTATTTTCGACGTCTCCGTCTCAAGGAATATTTCCAAAATACCTCTGAACAACATACTAATCCACAGAGGTCTCCCTGCCAACACTACAGAAAGAGGGATTCTAGATGGACTCCTCCTGAAGGTCGAAACAGCAGACTGGACTTCTACATAGAGTGCTTCCGCCGACGTGCACGGGCTGAAATTGTGGAAAAGCAGCATCACTTGCCCCATAACCTCAGCCATGCGGAACGCAATGCCATCCACAGCCTCAGAAACAACTCTGACATCATAATCAAAAAGGCTGACAAAGGAGGTGCTGTTGTCATCATGAATAGGTCGGAATATGAACAAGAGGCTGCTCGGCAGCTCTCCAACACGAGTTTCTACAAGCCATTACCCTATGATCCCACTGAGAGTTACCAAAAGCAACTACAGCATTTGCTCAAGAAACTTCCTGAAAAAGCACAAGATCAAATCCGCACAGACACACCCCTGGAACCCCGACCTGGGATATTCTATCTACTACCCAAGATCCATAAACCTGGAAATCCTGGGCGCCCCATCATCTCAGGCATTGGCACCCTGACAGCAGGATTGTCTGGCTATGTAGACTCCCTCCTCAGGCCCTACGCTACCAGCACTCCCAGCTACCTTCGAGACACCACTGACTTCCTGAGGAAACTTCAATCCATCGGTGATCTTCCTGATAACACCATCCTGGCTACTATGGATGTAGAAGCCCTCTACACCAACATTCCACACAAAGATGGACTACAAGCCGTCAAGAACACTATCCCCGATAATGTCACGGCTAACCTGGTGGCTGAACTTTGTGACTTTGTCCTTACCCATAACTATTTCACATTTGGGGACAATGTATACCTTCAGATCAGCGGCACTGCTATGGGTACCCGCATGGCCCCACAGTATGCCAACATTTTTATGGCTGATTTAGAACAACGCTTCCTCAGCTCTCGTCCCCTAAAGCCCCTACTCTACTTGCGCTATATTGATGACATCTTCATCATCTGGACCCATGGAAAAGAAGCCCTTGAGGAATTCCACCATGATTTCAACAATTTCCATCCCACCACCAACCTCAGCCTGGTCCAGTCCACACAAGAGATCCACTTCCTGGACACTACAGTGCTAATAAACAATGGCCACATAAACACCACCCTATACCGTAAACCTACTGACCGCTATTCCTACCTGCATGCCTCCAGCTTTCACCCTGACCACACCACACGATCCATCGTCTACAGCCAAGCTCTGCGATACAACCGCATTTGCTCCAACCCCTCAGACAGAGACAAACACCTACAAGATCTCTGTCAAGCTTTCTTACAACTACAATACCCACCTGCAGAAGTAAAGAAACAGATTGATAGAGCCAGAAGAGTTCCCAGAAGTTACCTACTACAGGACAGGCCTAACAAAGAAAATAACAGAACGCCACTAGCCGTCACCTTCAGCCCCCAACTAAAACCCCTCCAACGCATTATTAAGGATCTACAACCTATCCTAAAGGATGACCCAACACTCTCACAAGTCTTGGGAGACAGGCCAGTCCTTGCCTACAGACAGCCCCGCAACCTGAAGCAAATACTCACCAACAACCACATACCACACAACAGAACCACTAACCCAGGAACTTATCCTTGCAACAAAGCCCGTTGCCAATTGTGCCCACATATCTATTCAGGGGACACCATCACAGGGCCTAATAACATCAGCCACACTATCAGAGGCTCGTTCACCTGCACATCCACCAATGTGATCTATGCCATCATGTGCCAGCAATGCCCCTCTGCCATGTACATTGGTCAAACTGGACAGTCTCTACGTAAAAGAATAAATGGACACAAATCAGATGTCAAGAATTATAACATTCATAAACCAGTCGGAGAACACTTCAATCTCTCTGGTCACGCAATCACAGACATGAAGGTCGCTATCTTAAAACAAAAAAACTTCAAATCCAGACTCCAGCGAGAAACTGCTGAATTGGAATTCATTTGCAAATTGGATACTATTAATTTAGGCTTAAATAGAGACTGGGAGTGGCTAAGTCATTATGCAAGGTAGCCTGTTTCCTCTTGTTTTTTCCTACCCCCCCCCCCAGATGTTCTGGTTTAACTTGGATTTAAACCTGGAGAATGGTCAGTTTAGATGAGCTATTACCAGCAGGAGAGTGAGTTTGTGTGTGTATGGGGGTGGGGGGGATGTGAGAAAACCTTGATCTATGCAGGAAATAGCCCGACTTGATTATGTAAAGAGTTGTCACTTTGGATGGGCTAGCACCAGCAGGAGAGTGAATTTGTGTGGGGGGGTGGAGGGTGAGAAAACCTGGATTTGTGCTGGAAATGGCCCACCTGTTGATCACTTTAGATAAGCTATTACCAGCAGGACAGTGGGGTGGGAGGAGGTATTGTTTCATGATTTCTGTGTGTATATAAAGTCTGCTGCAGTTTCCACGGTAAACATCTGATGAAGTGAGCTGTAGCTCACGAAAGCTCATGCTCAAATAAATTGGTTAGTCTCTAAGGTGCCACAAGTACTCCTTTTCTTTTTGCGAATACAGACTAACACGGCTGTTCCTCTGAAACCTGCTAGGAGACTCTGTGCAATCATATACAGTGACAAGGGATTCTTTGTTTCTGAGGGGGTATATGTAAAATGTTTCACTGAATTAAATCTCAGGGATTATCTACACTGGCAAGTTAAAGCGCTCTAACTTGCTGCCTCAGGGGTGTGAAAAATCACTCCCCCACCCCGAGCACAGCAAGTTTGAGCGCTTTAAAGCGCTAGTGTGGACAGGCTCGGCTTCCAGTGCTCGGAGCTAATCCCCTCGTCGAGGTGCATTACCAGGAGGACTGGCACCCGCGGTAGCGCTTTGAATTTTGTAATGTAGACATAGCCTCAGTAGGTTAGATCAGTCAAAGAGGAGCTGCAGTGACTAGGCATTGGGATGCCTGTGCCTTTAAGAACCGAGCCCTGGGAAGCCCATGCTGAAAGGTGCTGTCTGTGGGAGGGGAAATAAAAAGCCCCTTTGCCCCCCACCATTTTTGCAAGCACTGGTGTCTCAGTCCCACTGGGGTAACTGTTACCCCCTGTGCCCCTGCCTGTGCCAGGTTTTGCCCTCTGACACCCTCTGGCAGCGCCTCACTCCTGGGTTTAACTCCGCCTCCTCCCCCCCATCCCTGATTTTCCCTTTAGCCCTTCTCCTAATGCTGCCTCCAGCTGCTTGACCCCCCTGACCAGTGAATTTCTGCCCCCTGCTCAGACCCTGGCCACCCCCCTCCTCTGTTTTGCCCCCTTTGCCCCTTTTTAGCCCCTGTCAAAAGCAGTCCGCAGAACCTTACAGCAAATAAGGGCAGGGTGAAGGGCAGTGGCTTCAGTGGATGAACTGAGCATGCTCAGTGCCCCATGTGTAGCACATTCCTAGGGAGAGCAGTGTCCTACGCTACAGAATACATGCGGAGCTAGGTTAGGTGTGGGAAGTTAACTGGACTGTGCTGGATTGGGGCTTTTTTGGGCATGGCTGCATCCATGGTAGCACTTATAGCAGCATAAATATATAGGTAAAAAAATCACACACCCCTAGTTGACATTATGATACCAGTGTAACTCCTCTAGTATAGGCCAGAGCTTAATGGCTCTGTGCCTGTTTCCCACATGTAAAATGGGGGAAACAGCAATCTCCTGTCACTCGGGGGTATTGTGAGGATAAATAATTTTTTAAAGCTGCGTGGTGCTCAGGTACGAGGTTTTGGGGGCCAGGTAAGGACCATAGAGAGCGTAGCAGCCCTTGGCAAATATGGCGCGCTAGCTCTGTTTCAGAAACCTCAAGCCCTCCCCCGCCCCAGCTTTTTAGAGGAACTGGGAACTCATGAATCAGTAAGTATCTGCTGCACAGTGTTGGTCTATAGATGCTAGAGCCGGGGTTCTCAAGGTCTCTCTTTCTGAGCCCCCCGCAACATGTTATAAAAACTCCATGGCCCCCCTGTGCCATAACAACTGGTTTTCTGCATGTAAAAGCCAGGGCCAGTGTTAGGGGGTAGCAAGCGGGGCGATTGCCTGGAGCCCCATGCCACAGGAGGCCCTGCAAAGCTACATTGCAAAGGTTTCCCCTTCAGCCCTGCGTGGCAGGGCTCAGGACCCCGGGCTTCACACCTATGCAGTGGGGCTTTGGCTTTCTGTCCTGGGCCCCAGCGAGTCTTAATGCTGGCCCTGCTTGGCGGAGCCTCTGAAACCTGCTCGCGGCCCCACATCGGGCCCCAGACCCTTCATTGAGAACCACCGTGCTATAGAAATAGGAGACACTGCTGCGTCTCGTGTGGGTAGGTGTATAGGAGCTATAGGAACAGAGACACGTAGGGTGATGTGCCTTGCTGCACTCACATGGGAAGAGAGTTCTCTTGCCCTTAGTCTATATGTGTCATAGAGACGTAGGAGATGCCTGTGTATATGAATGTGGCTGCTGCACAGGGGTGCCAGGGGCTGCATGGCTATATGTGCTGTAGAAACGTACCAGATGCCCCAGTGCATCAGTAGGTTCCATAGGCCATGATGTCTGTGCTACCAATATGGGGGCTATGATGTGTGCATATGCAGGAGTTGTTATTGATCATTTCTGTTGCAGAAACGACTAAAGCAGGGGGCATCCCATTGTGCCAGGTGCTGCTCAGACCCTGCCAGCCAAGCTCCGCACAGTTGGCTGAACTACATCGCTCAGGGGGGTGAAAAATCCCAGGCTGCAATGTGTGACACCCCTGGCAGAGAGGAGTGTGTGTATGTGGGTGCCATAGAAATGTACCCTACACACACACACACTGTGCTCCTTTCCTGCATAGACACTGCTTCAATCCAGTCAAATTACATTGGCATGACAGGCTAGGCAAGAATATAAAAAAGAAATAGTCCCCTTGAGTCTGTGTCAAAGCTGGGTATGAGCCATCCAAGATCGGGGCTACATGCTCCACTGTGGGATTGCTCCTCCCATGCCCCCTCTGCCAGCAGTCTCCTTTCCTGTTCAGTACCAAGTTGCCAGATGTGAGCATGTGAAGATGCTGCAGAAGTGCAAGGAGCTGTAAAGGTATAGGGATGTTGGGTCTATATAGAGTCTATGGGAGTGCAGGGGACTGTATGAGTATTTAGCTAGCTATATGCATAGGTGACATGTACTAATGTAGCTCTCAACCTTCCCAGACTACTGTACTGCTTGCAGGAGTCTGATTTGACTTGCATACCCCAGGTTTCCCTTTACTTAAAAACGATGTGCTTACAGAATCAGACATAAAAATATAAAAAGGGTCACAGCCCACTGATACTGAAAAGTTGCTTCCTTTCTCATTTTTACCATATAATTATAAAATAAATCCACTGGAAATATTGTACTTACATTACAGTGTATAGTATATAGAGCAGGGGTAGGCAACCTATGGCAAGCGAGTCGATTTTTAATGGCACTCTGCTGCCTGCCGGGTCCCAGCCGCTGGCCCCGCTCAGCCTGCTGCTGAATCCAGGCTGGGACCCCCGCAGGCAGCAGCGTGCCATTAAAAATCCTACCTGCTCTGGCCCGCTCTTCTCCGCCTCCCCCCCGCGGGGGCAGGGTGAAGAAGTTTGGTCCTGTCGGCTGCTGCTGCAGAGCAGGCAAGCTCCCCCTCCCCCGCCGTGCTGGGTTCCTGCCCCTCCTCTTCTCCCTCCCTGCCCCCGATCAGCAGATGGCCCTTGTGAGGGAGGGGGAGAAGTGGAGCTGCAGCACCCATGCTGCTCTGGGGAGGAGGCGGAGAAGAGGTGGGGATGGGGCCTTGGGGCATATCCCCTCCAGCCCCCTGCCGTGAGCCGCTCAGGGCAGGGGGCTGGGAGCACCCCCATGACCCTAGCCCACACCCACAGCCCCCTGCCCTGACCCCTTCACCCCCACACACACTCCCAACCCTCTGCCCTGACCCTTGCCCCCCCACACCTACCCAGCTCTCTGCCCTGACCCCTGCACCCCCTCACACACACCCAGCCCTCTGCCCTGACCCCTGCACCCCCCGCACACACCCCCAGCCCTGACTCCAGCACCCCCACACATACCCAGCCCCCCCCACACCCAATGCCCTGACTCCTGCACCCTCCTCACATGCTCCCAGCCCCCTGCCCTGACTCCTGCACCCCCCACACATACTCAGCGCCCCCCACACCCTATGCCCTGATTCTTGCACCCCCCACATTCCCACCCCCACCCTGAGCACCAAACGGGAGCTCCTGCACCCTCCACACATCCCACCTGCACACCTTGCACCAAATGGGAGCTGCCCAGGTAAGCACTCTACACCCAAACCTCCTCATAGAATATCAGGGTTGGAAGGGACCCCAGAAGGTCATCTAGTCCAACCCCCTGCTCAAAGCAGGACCAATTCCCAGTTAAATAATCCCAGCCAGGGCTTTGTCAAGCCTGACCTTAAAAACCTCTAAGGAAGGAGATTCTACCACCTCCCTAGGTAACGCATTCCAGTGTTTCACCACCCTCTTAGTGAAAAAGTTTTTCCTAATATCCAATCTAAACCTCCCCCACTGCAACTTGAGACCATTACTCCTCATTCTGTCATCTGCTACCATTGAGAACAGTCTAGAGCCATCCTCTTTGGAACCCCCTTTCAGGTAGTTGAAAGCAGCTATCAAATCCCCCCTCATTCTTCTCTTCTGCAGGCTAAACAATCCCAGCTCCCTCAGCCTCTCCTCATAAGTCATGTGTTCCAGTCCCCTAATCATTTTTGTTGCCCTTCGCTGGACTCTCTCCAATTTATCCACATCCTTCTTGAAGTGTGGGGCCCAAAACTGGACACAGTACTCCAGATGAGGCCTCACCAATGTCGAATAGAGGGGAACGATCACGTCCCTCGATCTGCTCGCTATGCCCCTACTTATACATCCCAAAATGCCATTGGCCTTCTTGGCAACAAGGGCACACTGCTGACTCATATCCAGCTTCTCGTCCACTGTCACCCCTAGGTCCTTTTCTGCAGAACTGCTGCCTAGCCATTCGGTCCCTAGTCTGTAGCTGTGCATTGGGTTCTTCCGTCCTAAGTGCAGGACCCTGCACTTATCCTTATTGAACCTCATCAGATTCCCTTTGGCCCAATCTTCCAATTGGTCTAGGTCCTTCTGTATCCTATCCCTCCCCTCCAGCGTATCTACCACTCCTCCCAGTTTAGTATTATCCACAAATTTGCTGAGAGTGCAATCCACACCATCCTCCAGATCATTTATGAAGATATTGAATAAAACCGGCCCCAGGACCGACCCTTGGGGCACTCCACTTGATACCGGCTGCCAACTAGACATGGAGCCATTGATCACTACCCGTTGAGCCCGACAATCTAGCCAGCCAACCCTGGCTAATCTAGCCAATCCTGCCCCAACCCTGAGCCCCCTCCCTCATTCTAGCTCCTGGCCAGACCCTACACCCCAACCCCCAGCCTGCTTCTTCACCCCCAGCCCTGTGCTCAGTGCACTCCCACCCTCAGCTCAGTGCAGAGAGAGAGGAAGAGAATGAGCTGGAACCAGGGAGAAGGTAGGTACCCACTCTATGTGTGCAGGGCCGGGATCCCAGACCGGCAGCGGGCTGAGCGCGGCCGGCAGCCAGGACTCTGACTGGAAGGAGCTGGTGGACAGAACCCCAGACCGACAGCGGGCTGAGCGGTAGCAGGCTGAGCCGCTTAGCCAACTGCCAGTCTGGGCTCCCGGCCGCTGGCCCCGCTCAGCCTGCTACCGGCCTAGGTGAACGGAACCCCAGGCTGGCAGCGGGCTCAGCGGGCTGGCGGCGTAAGATCAGCATTTTAATTTAATTTTAAATGAAACTTCTTAAACATTTTGAAAATGTTTACTTTACATACGACAATAGTTTAGTTATATAATATATAGACTTAGAGAGAGAGACCTTCTAAAAATGTTAAAATGTATCACTGGCACGCAAAACCTTAAATTAAAGTGAATAAATGAAGACTCGGCCCCCCACTTCTGAAAGGTTGCCGACCCCTGATATAGAGCAATATAAACAAGTCATTGTCAGTATGCAATTTTTTTGTACTGACTTACCTGTTGTAAATCTAGGTAAATATCTAGATGAATTGATGTACCTCCCGGAAGACCGCTGCATACCCCCAGGAGAGGCACATACCCCTGGTTGAGAACCACTGTACTAACTAACTAACTGAGGGTATCTGGGTGAGGATAAAAAGGGAAAAGAACATTCGCAATGTTATGGTGGGGGGTCTATTATAGATCACCAAATCAGGAAGAGAAAGTGGATGAGGCATTTTTCAAACAGGTAACAGGATTAGCTAACACTTGAGTTTGTACTGATGGGGGATTTTAACTTCCCTGATATCTACTGGAAGACTAATACAGCAAAACATAGTGTGTCCCGCAACTTCTTAGCATGTGTACGGGACAGCTTTCTGATTCAGAAAGTTGAGGAATCAGCTAGGGGGTCGTCCCTTTTGGATCTGGTTTTGACCAACAGGGATGAATTAGTTGCAAACCTGAAGGTGGTCAGGAACTTGGGAAGAAGTGATCATGATCTGATAGAATCATAGAATCATAGAATATCAGGGTTGGAAGGGACCCCAGAAGGTCATCTAGTCCAACCCCCTGCCCCTTAGAATTCAAGATCCTAAGGAAAGGAAGACATGAGAACAGCAAACCAAGGATACTGGACTTCAGAAAGGTGGATTTCAACCAACTCAGAGAAATAATAGGCAAGGTCCCATGGAGAGACCAATTGGGAAGAAAAGGAGTAGAAGGGGGCTGGCAGTTCCTAAAAGATGTAATGCTAGATACTCAACATCAGAGGAAAGACAAGAAGAGCCACAGGAGGCCAATGGGGCTGCACAAGAAGCTTTTTAGCTATCTAAAACCCCAAAGGAATACATACAGGGAATGGAAGGAGGGGCATGTCACCAAGGAAGTATACACATGGGAATAGCGTGAGTGTGTAGGGACCAAATCAGGAAAGCCAAGGCAAAGAATGAGTTACAGCTGGCAAGGAACGTTAGAGACAGCAAGAAGGGGTTCTACAAATATGTCAGACGAAAAGAAAGATCATGGACGATGTGGGTCCACTGCTCAGTGGAGAAGATGAGTTGGTAACAGAAGGTGATAGGAAGGCATAGCTGCTCAATGCCTACTTTGCTTCTGTCTTCTCACAAAAAATAACAGGGCGGATGACTAGCAAAGTTACCATAGACAATAAAGGGGAAGGGACGCAGATCAAGATAAGTAGAGAACACATCAGAGATCTTGTGACTAATTTGAATCTATTCAAGTCAACAGGGCCTGATGCTATTAATCGCAGGGTGCTGAAGGAATTAGCTGCAGAAATTTCAATCGCTGGCAATAATATTTGCAAACTCATGGATGGCAGGAGAGGTCCTGGAAGACTGGAGAAGGGCTAACGTAGTGGCCATCATTAAAAAGGAGGAGCCGGGGAACTATAGACCAGTCAGCCTGACTTCAATAGCTGGGAAGCTACTAGAGCAATGTATAAAACATTCAATTTGCAAATACCTGGAGGATGAAGGGGTGATCACTAGCAGCCAGCATGGATTTACCAAGAACAAATGCTGCCAAACCAGCTTTCTTTCCTTTTGACAAGGTAACTGATTTGGTGGATGGGGGGAATGCGGTGGACATAATATACCTGGACTTTAGCAAGGCTTTTGATACAGTCCCACATGACAGTCCGACAGGAAAGCTGGAGAAATGTGGGGTCGGCAGAACTACCATCGAGTGGATACATAATTGGTTAAACACCCGCAAACAAAGAGCAACTATTAATAGAATGATGTCCAATTGCAGGGAGGTCTCAAGTGGGGTTCCACAGGGATCTGTTCTGGGTCCTGTTTATTTAACATCTTTTATTAATGACCTGGTTGTAGAAATAGAGAGTGTATGGATCTAATTTGCAGATGATGCAAAGCTAGGGAGGGTTGCAAATACTTTGGAGGACAGAGCAAAAACTCAGAGGGATCTTTATAAATTGGAGAACTGGGCTACAGACAAAATGAAATTCAACAAAGACAAATGTAAGGTGCTACACAACTGTGAAGCCTTGATCTTGCCTGTTTTCTTTCCTAGGAGCAGGTTTTCCAATTCCCAAGCCCGACATGATCTCCTGGAGGAAATGGAGAAAAGAGCTGTGGGTCCCAGACTCTCAGAACTCTGAGGAAAGTGTGACCCTGAGGAACACCCACACAGGTGAGGAATTGGTTAAAGTGATACAGAAACCATCCATTGTTGATGTAAACAGCTGGAATTCCCACAAAGGCCCCATTCGCTCCTCTGCCTCATCTTACCCAGGTCAGAATTGTCCCCAGCAGGAGTTGTATCCTCCTGGCAGACCTCATGCATGGCTTCCCACCCATCCTGAGTGGCACCTGGCAGTAGCTCCCTTCCCTCTGAATACTCGGATGATATGTGGAGGCAAAATTGGTTCCCTCCTCTCTGTCTTCTGAAGAACGATTTGGGGGCAGGATTCAGCTCCTGATTCTTAATCTCCCCAGCAGTTAATTCAGTTTATTTCCCACCCTCCTGTCTTGTCTACACCAGGGGTGAGGTCACAAAGGGGTGTGGATTTTTCACATCCCTGAGTGACATAGTTAAACCAATGTAAGAATCATAGAATCATAGAAGATTAGGGTTGGAAGAGACCTCAGGAGGTCATCTAGTCCAACCCCCTGCTCAAAGCAGGACCAATCCCCAACTAAATCATCCCAGCCAGGGCTTTGTCAAGATGGGCCTTAAAAACCTCTAAGGATGGAGATTCCACCACCTCCCTAGGTTTCTAGTGTAGACCTGGCCTTACTCAGTACATCGATGGGTTAACAAAGACATTAGCTGGGATTATCAATTTATAATGTCAGGTTAATGCAGCAGCTAATTGAATCCTGAGGTTGACAAAAGGAAAACCTAAATCCTAGTGTAAACAGAGCTAGGTTGATGAAAGAATTCTTCTGTCGACCTTGCTACTACCTCCTGGGGAGGTGGATTACCTATGCTGAGGAGAGAACCCCTCCCATCAGCATAGGTTGCGTCTAAACTGAAGCACGATAGTGGCACCATTTTAAGTGTAGACACACAGTTTAGTGAGTGTAGGCCAGGGGTTTCTTTTTTTACTTTAGAACTTGACCAAGAGAGAGTCCATGAAGGAGTGGTAAATTGAGCTTGTCTTGTCTTAAGGAAGTACAGAGACCAAATTGGTTTCTTTAACCACAGCTTGACTGCTACTACTTCCTTCTTAAATCTCACCAAGATAGCTATTATTCTACTCTTCTTACTACTCAGCCACACACATACAAAGTATGTGAGTTTTACAAATGATATCACAACAGAGGAGATTATCGAGCCAGGCTTACAACTAACAATAGCAGCACCCAGTAGCATGTCTATATCATGGGCAGCACTCACTGATGTAGATGGCAGACTTGGGGTTTAGGGAACTATTAATGGTGCCATTTCCCAGAAACATATAAACTCACTCAGTAAACACCCTCACACCCTAACAAGTATCCCTCTCTTACGACGACAAGAAAAGAGTTCACAGTTCTCCTGCTGCATGGTTCTTTAGGATCTTTCGCTCTCATGACTGCAGTTACTGGAATCAGGCGATGGAGTAGCTTGGTCAGGGTTCTTGATGCCCACAGAGTTCTCTCAGACAGTAGCAGACTGGTCAGGAAGGTATAGCCAATTAATGGAGTCTTCACTTCTTCATACTCAAAGGGAACTAAGAGGGTTCTTTTCATAGATGTTGTTGGTGACCCGAGAGAGCACACGTCTCTTCTCCAGGGTCTTGACCTTCACAGTGGAGGATGATTCCCACTTACACCATCCTACGGTCCACCTTCATAACTCGTTCAGTGGCCTGTGCCTTCCAGATACAGTCAATATGTCCCAGTCCTCTCACATCAGCAAGCATTACGCCTGGGGTCTCTATGGAAAGTCCCATTCGGGGATAACCATTGTCTCGAAAGATCCTCTGTTGCAACTGCAATGTCTGATAGGCCATCTGGTGGCTAATAAGGCTTGAGCTCCAACTGAAGATTTTCCCACACTCCGCACATTTGTATCATTTCTCTTTAGTGAAGATTTGTGGCTGTATCATGGTTGCATTAAGGTCCTCCGAACCTTACTGTTTCCTGGCTGATTCCTCTGCTGGGAGTATGAGAAATTTTCCCTTTGGTCCTTCCCGATACTATTCCATGTGGTTCCATTTACTCAAGGCTGAGTATTCCCCTCCTCATCCTTCCTCACACCTTGCAGTAGCTCCCTTCCCTCAGAGTTTTAACTCAGGACATAGAATCATAGAATATCAGGATTGGAAGGGACCTCAGGAGGTCATCTAGTCCAACCCCCTGCTCAAAGCAGGACCAATCTCCAATTTTTGCTCCAGATCCCTAAATGGTCCCCTCAAGGATAGAATTCACAATCCTGGGTTTAGCAGGCCAAAGCTCAAACCACTGAGCTATCCCTCCCCCCGCCCCCGACATGGCATTGAACTGGTTTCTCCTTGCCTCTGGGGAGAAGTTCTTGGGTTTGTTTGTTTGGGGGGGAGAGGAATTCAGCAATTATTTTGATTTATTTTCCCTGTTTCCTTAAATATATAAAATGATGGGGTCTAAATGAGTTGTTACCACTCAAGAGAGAGATCTTGGAGTCATTGTGGATAGTTCTCTGAAAACATCCACTCAATGTGCAGCGACAGTCAAAAAAGCGAACAGAATGTTGGGAATCCTTAGGAAAGGGATAGGTAATAAGACAGAAAATATCAGTTGCCTCTATATAAATCCATGGTACACCCACATCTTGAATACTGTGTGCAGATGTGGTCGCCCCCATCTCAAAAAAGATATATTGGATTTGGAAAAGGTTCAAAAAAGGGCAACAAAAACTATTAGGAGTATGGAACAGCTTCCATATGAGGCGTGATTAATAAGACTGTGACTTTTCATCTTGGAAAAGAGATGACTAAGGGGGGACATGATCGAGGTCTATAAAATCATGACTGGTGTGGAGAAAGTAGATAAGGAAGTGTTGTTTACTCCCTCTCATAACAAAAGAACTAGGGGTCACCAAATGAAATTGATAGGCAGCAGATTTAAAACAAACAAAAGGAAGTATTTTTTCACAAAATGCACAGTCAACCTGTGGAACTCCTTGCCAGAGGATGTTGTGAAGGCCAAGACTATAACAGGGTTCAAAAAAGAACTAGATAAGTTCATGGAGGGTGGGTCCATCAGTGGCTATTAGCCAGGATGGGCAGGGATGGTGTCCCTAGCCTCTGTTTTCCAGAAGCTGGGAATGAGTGGCAGAGGATGGATCACTTGATGATCACCTGTTCTATTCATTCCCTCTGGGGCACCTCGCATTGGCCACTGTCAGAAGACAGAATACTGGGCTAGATGGACCTTTGGTCTGACCCAATATGGCCGTTCTTATGTTTTTATGTTCCCATTCCCCTTTCTGATGTTCCTTTTCTCCCTGGCACAGGGAATGACTCCTTTCTGGATTCTCTGTCTTTCCCAGCAGGTGATGGGATGATGAGTAAGATTAAGGAGGAGAATCCTCAGCAGGAAGGTCCTGAGGAAGTGGAATCACACGGGACGGTATTGGGAAGATCCAAAGGAAATATTTCCCAGAGACCCAAGCAAGGAGAAGCCTGTGGGAGTCAACACAAGTCAGAAAGGCTGAAAGGAAACCAGCCAAGGAAAAGACGTGCTGAATCCATTCATCCAGGAGATGGTTTGAAGGATGGTAAAGAGACCATGATCCAGCCAAAGATCCACACTAAAAAGAAATCATATAACTGCCCCGAGTGTGGGAAAAGCTTCACTCAGACATCAAATCTTATTATACATGAGAGAATCCACACAGGGCAGAGACCCTATAAATGTCTTGAGTGTGGGAAAAGCTTCAGGCAGAGATCAGACCTCAGTAAACATCAGCGAATCCACACGGGAGAGACTCCTTATAAATGCCCCGACTGCGGGAAAAGCTTTAAGCAAAGATTCAGCCTCATCGTACATCACCGAAGTCACACTGGCGAGACCCCTTATAAATGCAATGACTGCGGGAAAGGCTTCACCCAGAGCACCAACCTGGTTTCGCACCAGAGGATCCACACGGGAGAGACACCCTATAAATGTGCCGACTGCGGGAAGAGCTTCAAGCAAAGATTCAGCCTCATTGTACACCAGAGAAACCACACTGGAGAAAGAGCCTATAAATGTGCTGACTGCGGGAAAAGCTTCAAGCAGAGCTCGGAGCTCATTTCGCACCAGAGAATCCACGTTGGAGAGAGACCCTTCAAATGCACAGAGTGTGGGAAAAACTTCAGTCAGAGCTCAGGCCTGATTAGACATAGGAGAACCCACACGGGAGAGAAACCCTACAAGTGCATCGACTGTGGCAAAGGCTTCAGTCAGAGCTCGGGACTCATTAGGCATCGGAGAACCCACACAGGGCAGAAACCCTATGACTGCCCTGAGTGCGGAAAAAGCTTCACTCAGAGCTCAGCCCTCATCGTACATCAGAGAGTCCACACGGGAGAGGCACCCTATCGATGTTCTGTCTGTGGGAAAAGCTACAAGGTGAAGGACTCCCTCATTTCCCACCAGAAACTCCACACAGGATAGGAGGCAAAGGGAGCTCTCAAAGCAGGGCAATGGGTCTGTGCCCTCCTGAAGCAAAGTATAAACATACTTCCTTTGAGGAAGCTCTTGGGAGGGGAGCAAGGGGGATGAAGCATAGGCACCGAGTCCAAGAGAACTCCAGGGCTGGAGCACCCACAGAAAAAAAATAGTGGGTACTTAGCACCCACTGGCAGCCCTATGGGTCAGTGCCTCCCCCTCCCCCCGAGTGCCTCCAGCCCGTCTGTGGTCCTCCGATCGGTTCCTCCCCCTTCCCCCAGCACCTCCCGCAATCAGCTGTTCTGTGGTGTGCTGCAGGCTTTGGAGGGGGAGGAGCAGGGGCAAGAACAGGTGGGAGGAGGGGGGCAGAAAGAGGTGGTGTGGGGGTGGGGCCTACACAGCAGGGGTTGAGCACCCCCCGGGATCTCTGTAAGTTAGAGACTCTGGGGTGGATGGTTTCAGTTTGGGGAGAAGGGGTTGGTGGGACCTGTGCGTTAGAGTCAGTATAGAGATGCGACACTTCCTGAAGTCTTTTTGGTTTTCCTTTGGCACCTTTCCTGCGAGAGGGAAGAAACAAAGCAGCTCAGGACCTCAGGACAGGACAATTGCAGGCTGCAGCTACACAGAGCAGTCGGCAGTTTGATTACCTCATTGCATGCTGTACATCATGTCCATAATAAAGGATTGATCTTGACACTTCTGCTCATCAGAAAGATACCACATGGTACCAGCAGTGGAAGGCACCCACCATGCTAGAAGACCCAGTGAGAGAAGTCACATTGCAACGGCCGCTACAGAGCCTTTACAAGTAACTTCTCCACCCGCCCTGAGAATCAGAGGAAATCTGGATTTGCCTGAAAAGGATTCAAACTGCAGTTTGAGCTGCTTATGAAAGCCAGCCCCAGGGACAAATAAAGTGGAGGCCAAGCCAAAGATTCCTTTGATCCTTACCGTGGCAGGCACAGAAATCCCAGATGGTGATGGAGAAAGAAAGGAAAGTTGTGCAGAAATATCGAAAATGTTTGAGGCTCATTATGTTCTTAGAAAACAATGTTACTTATGAGAAAGAGAGAGAGATGGGTCCGGATAAGAACACAAAATGAAGGGGAAACAACAGGGGAGTTTTGTCAAAGATTTAAAGCTAAAAAGTCAGTCCTGTGACTAAGGAATCATAAAAGATTCTCTCATTCAAGACCAGAGTAGCCTGGGATGTAACAACAAGAAAGGCTGTGAATGGTTATTAAGGAAGATGGAGCTGTCACTAGAAAGGGCAATATGTAGAGGTGAGCCCCTGTGTTTTCAGTTTAAACTGATTTTTACTGAAAAATTTCCGGGTTTTTTTTATTCCGTTTTTCCTGATTTTCACTCTACTTTTGTATCATTCAAATATATAAAAAATAACATGTTTTATTAGGGAAATACCATACATGGCATGAGATCTATGTATTATGATCATACATTAGTTTGTGTGTGTATGCGAAGCTGCCTGTTGAAGTAAGCCTATGTATTAGTCTAGAAGATACACACAATAAACGGGCGGGCACGCAAGTGCCAAATTGTGTGCGCATCTGAACGTACTAATGAATCTCACCCACCACGTATATATTTCAAGCTGTTAGCAGATAACGGGTTAAAGATTTGACACACTAAAATGGGAAGAAAACAAAAATCTGAATATGTATCCAAATATGTTTCAGAACCAAGGAAGTATTCGAAAGTTTAAAAAAAACAAAAATAGGAGAAAGGGATGAAGTTGAGTGTATGTGCTGCAAATGGTGTGGCCCAATTATTATATGTAAACATTTATAGGCCAATAGTTCTAAGTCTACAACAGTAAACTGTTTATTCAAATTAAAAGCCTTATTTGAGAATTAGAGATACATTGTTTCTTAAACTCAGTGGTGGTGTTGTGTTTTGAGTTCTGTTTTAGTTCTGCAGCAAACCACACTAATAAATGGAATTCAAAGCATTAATCAACTGAATACTTTTCTCCCCAGTCTTTCCGTCCACCAAAATAAACCCCGATATTTACCCAGAAAAGTTATTAATAGTTTTTTGCACTGATTTTCACCTGGTTTTGTTGTGGTAATAACACTGATAAAATCTCGGGAAAAATTAAATTAAACAAAAACTGAAAACGAAGGGCCCTATGTATAGACCAAGCAGCAGAACAAACAAAGGCAAACAAAAAGTCTAGAGAGACGCACAGAGCATATTGCTTTGGCTTCTATAGCTAAATCAACAAGCGAAAAGTTCCCAGAAAATCAATTGGCCAGGGACAGAAAATGGAAAGCAGGAAACAACATCAGTGATGTGGCAACCAGTATGATTATAGAAAATATCCAGCATTTGGGCAAATATGTAGAAACTATAATAAACCCAACCATTATACTAAAATGTGGAGAGAAAGCAGGAAAGTTTATGTATTAAGTGCAGAAAGGGATTCCTCAGGAGAAAAGGAACTGCTGTTCTAAAGCAAATAGAGGAGGGTGAAAACTCAAAAGATTGACAAGATGCAAGATAGACACTGGTGCACAAATAAATGTATTAACACAAACTGAAATAGAGAGATAAAAGGAACATGGAAAAGTGGAAGAGTCAAAAACATCTGTGAAGACTATGATGAAGGAACAATTCCAGTGTTGGGAAAGTGCACGCTGACGCTTCAATGCAAATGATAAAATGATAAAACAAGAGTTTGTGGTGGTACCCAGAGGCCAGCCCAGCCTTGGGCCTACACATGTGTCAGGAGTTTGGTCTCATTAAGAGGATGCATACCTCAGATAGACAGAAAGACAACGCAGAACCAGATATGAAAGTATGAAGAGCAGCATATGAAGTTGTATTCACAAGAAATAGATGCCTCCCAGTAACAGACATAAGGCAGGTGGAAGAAGATGCAGAACCTATGGTACATACTACGTGAAAAGTTTCGCACCCCTTAGGAAAGAGGGTAGAAGAGCTGTGAAATATGACAGTAAATGGTAGGATTTGGAGAATCGAAGAGCCAGCAGTTTGGGTTCCCTCCTTAGTAACTGTAGAGAAAAAAGGATGGAGACTGTGGCAGTGTATGGTTCCTAAGGTGCTGAACAAAACCAGAAAAAGTAAACTTGGCCACAAGAAGTGAACTATTGTCTAAGATGGCAGGAGCCAAACTCCTCACCAAATTAGATGCATTGGCAACGTAGTGGCAGACCCTCTTAGACCAATGGTCCCCAAACTTTTGAAGGTTGCGCCCCCCCTTACCCCTGCCAGCCCTCCACCTCTCCCCCAAGCCAGGCCTGGGGGTGGGTCTGGGGCCAGGAGCATGGCTGTGGCCAAGGCTGGGGGCGGAAGCGGAGTCATAGCCAGCTGGCAGCCAGGTCTGAGGCCAGGTGCGGCTCTGCTCCCAGCCTTGGTCCCAGCCACAGTTGCTGGTCAGGAATGGAGCCGCAGCCAGTGGCCAAGACTGGGGGTTGGCGCAGGGCCCAGAGTGGAGCTACACTGAGCCTGGTGATGGGGCCAGGGCCAGGAACATGGCTGGGAGTGGGACCGGAGCAGAGCTGGGGGCAGGGAAGGGCTTGGTGTCGCTCCCTCCCCGCCCTCCTGTGGGGGATGGCCCAGGTCCTGCCGTGCCCCCCTGGATGTTCCTCCATGCCCCCCTAGGGGACCATGCCCCACACTTTGGGGACCTCTGTCTTAGAGAGTGCTCCAAGATCTACACTTTCAACACACCAATTACCCACTGATTAGCAGATACTGGTTCTGAAGACTAGGCTGCCTTTCTGTAGAGGTTCATTTCCAGCAGTTATTCACTGTCCAATAAGCCAAATGCTGGAAGGTCTGGCAGATGTCATAGTGTACATTGATAATATACTGATTTGGGGCAGCATTGCCTTTGAACATCAGGACCCACAGAGGAGAGTACTGGAAATTGCAGGAGGTAAGGATCTTACACTGAAATGATGTCCATTCCAAACCATGGAAATAGCCTTCTTGGGAAAGAGACTGACAACAATGGGAACCAAAGATTTAGGCAATACTGAACAGGCCAACACCTGATGATAAAAGGGGAATTCAAAGGCTGCTAGGCATGCTGCATTATGTCAGCAAGTTCATACCTAACTATACAGCTCACACAACTCATCTATGACGTCTCTGCCACAAGGTCACCATATGGAAGAGTATTCAGTGATTTAAAGCATATTATGACATCAGCTCCAATACTGCAAACTCCACAAAGTGTAGGACTGGAAAAGAGAAAGCCAGTATTAGGATATACTTTGGGGAAGGGCCAAGGCTGCCTCCTAGTGGACAAAGTCCAGGCTCTCAAAGCATGCCCTATCCCAACCACAAAGAAACAGGGCTGAAGGTTTTGGGGACATGCAGTTTACTACTGCTGATTTGTAGCAGGGTTTTCTATGATAGCAGCCCCCCTTCATTAACCTAATTAAGGACAGTAGCCCCCAGGAAGATTCACTGGCCTGCAAAAGGGCCTTTGAGAAGATGAAAAACCATCTATGCAAAGAGCCTGTCCTGTTCAGTCCCAGCTTCTCAAAATAATTGATTTTGCAGACTGACATAATCCCAGGTAGTTAATGGAGTGGAAGATACTGTACTCTATCTGAGCAACAAACTGTTCCCTTGGGAGTGGGCATATTCAGTAACAGAGAGAAAAAGACTTTGTGACACAGAAGCTCCTTGGCAAAGGATCCCCTGTTCTTTGCCAACAATTCTGATCTCAGACCTGACAAACTCACTGCACCAAACACATCTTGCAGAATATTGATCCATAAGAGTAGCATGTAAGGTATCTACAGAATGCTCATAACTTGTTAAGATTCATAATCATTGTGAGATGTATGTACAGGTAATATTTAAAGAATAATGTATTGAGATTGAAAGTATGCTTCATGGACTTGGAATAAAAGTTAGTCACCATGGAATAATATGTCTTGGTGATGGCCCACTCACCCTGGTTAGTCAGTGATGTAATCCTTGCTCCATCCCAAGACTTTCCATGGAAAACCATCAGTGACAACTGTAAACTGTCTAAACCACTTGGAGATAAAGAAGAAATATTACAACAGACAGAATCACCCTGCCTCTGAACAAAGCCTGGTTCAGTATAATACAGAATGAGGAAAGGTCCTCTGGATTCATTCAGTGAGGAACCATCTTGTGGAATAAGGGTGTTTTTATGAAAGTTTTAGTTCCTGGTTCCTGTGAAGCCAGCCAGCTCTGTAACAGCCTGAACTTTTGGCAGAAAACCTACTTCATTATTAGATAGGAGAGGTAACAAGTAATAAATGTTGACCCAGGTTCATGGTTTATGATTTTGTTGTGTATTGTAACCATTTGTTTCTATCGCTCGCTCTCGTTTCTAGGTAAGTCTCCATTCTTTTAAAATAACCCTACTTTTGTTCCATTACAAGCATCCACAAGCTGTGTGGTTTACAGCAGCAGTGGTTTAAAGTTAAACTGGGGTACACAGCTCCTTTGGGGGCAGAGGAGCTGAGATTTCTGTGAGTAGCCAGTATCGGGTTGGATATCACAGGGGAATGTTTCAAAGGGACTCAAGGACAGGGATGCATCTCTTGTTAACCTGCAAGGCAAAGACAGGGCTGGCCTCACCCAGAGGAGAGGGCCTGAGTGGCTGACAGGCTGATGGTGTTAGGGAGCTAACACCCCCACCCCAGGGCAGGCTCCCTGGGACACATTTAAAGGGGGAGGGTGTGACATGGGATATACAAACCCCAGCCTGGACAACATGACTGTTACCAGCTGTGAGCAGTCGAAGGGTGGTGGGGAGCTTAGGAGCAGCTGCAGCCCCCAGTCCCCAGAAACCAGCAGGAGGAGGAGATGGGAGTGTGATACATAAAGTGGGGGGGAGCAGCTCTCTTTGATGGTCACCTGCAGCCAGGCTAAACAGGCCTCCACACCTAACTCTGTTCCTGAGCCTCCTACAGGAACTCAGCCAGAGCTGGTGGAACGAGACTCCAGACCAGAGTCTATGGCAACAGTTGTAGATCCAGTTCCTGGGACCCAGCCAGAACGAGCCCAAGGATTGGAACTGGTGGAGCAGTCAGCACCAGAGCCCATGCTTGCAACCCCCCCAGAGTCAGGGGAGCCAGCACCAAAGGGTGCCACAGAGCCTGCACCTCCAGCAGCAGCTAAATCAATGCAAGAGGCTCAACCGGAGCCTGAAATACCACCTAGTGCACCAGCAGAGAGTGGTTCACAGTCAACAGAAACCCCATCACCTGCATCGCTTCCAGTGGGACCAAGCCCAAGTCCACAACCCAGAAAGGAACTAATGTCTCCAGCATCAAGGGAGCAGTTCCAGGCAGAGCAGGAAGCGGATGAGAGATTCAAGGGAGCTTGGATGGTGGCACAGAGCAACCCACCACCTCTCAGCTCTTCTAACAGGTCCAGATTTGTTATAGAAGGAGGACTCTTTCTGGTGGGCACAAGGAGGACTGACAATGTCAGAGACAGTTGGTAGTTCCAACTAAGTGTAAGGAAAAGCTCTTGAGCTTAGCCCACGATCACCCCAGTGGCCATGCTGGGGTGAACAAGACCAAGGACCATTTGGGGAAGTCATTCCACTGGGAGGGAATGGGCAAGAATGTTTCTACCTATGTCCGGTCTTGTGAGGTGTGCCAGAGGGTGGGAAAGCCCCAGGACCAGGTCAAGGCCCTTCTTGAGCCACTCCCCATCGTTGAGGTTCCATTTCAGCGGGTAGCTGTGGATATTCTGGGTCCTCTCCCTAAGAAGACACCCAGAGGAAAGCAGTACATACTGACTTTCATAGATTTTGCCACCCGATGGCCGGAAGCAAGAGCTCTAAGCAACACCAGGGCTAAAAGCATGAGCCAGGCATTGACAGACATTTTTGCCAGGGTAGGTTGGGCGTCCAACATCCTTACAGATTTGGGAACTAACTTCCTGGCAGGGACCATGAAGGGTCTTTGGGAAGCTCATGAGATAAACCACTTGGTTGCCACCCCTTACCACCATCAAACAAATGGCCTAATAGAAAAGTTTAATGGGACTTGGGAGGTCATGATACATAAATTCATGAATGAGCACTCCAATGATTGGGACCTAGTGTTGTAGCAGTTGCTCTTTGCCTACAGAGCTGTACCACATCCCAGTTTGGGATTTTCACCTTTTGAACTCGTTTATGGCCATGAAGTTAAGGGGTTATTATAGTTGGTAAAGCAGTAACGGGAGGGGGTTACATCTTCTCCAGGAACTAACATTTTGGACTTTGTAACCAATCTGCAAAACACCCTCAGAAACTCTCTCGCCTTTGCTCAAGAAAACCTACAGGATGCTCAACAAGAGCAAAAGGCCTGGTATGATAAACATGCCAGAAAGCATTCCTTCGGAGTAGGTGACCAAGTCATGGTCCTGAAAGCGCTCCAGGCCAATAAGATGGAAGCATTGTGGGAGGGGCCATTTATGGTCTGAGTGCGCCTGGGAGCTGTTAATTACCTCATAGCGTTCCCAGACCCTACCCTAAAACCTAAAGTACACTATGTTAATTCTCTAAAGCCCTTTTATTCCCAAGAAATCAAGGTTCTCCAGTTTACAGCCCAGGAGAGATGACGCTGAGTGTCTTGAAGAAGTCTACTATGATGGAAAAAGCAACGGTTGCATGGAAGAGGTGTGCCTTTCCATGACCCTTGAGTGTAAGCAGTGACAGCAAATCTACGAGCTGTGCACCAGCTTTGTGCCAATGTTTTCAGCCACCTCAGGATGGACAGAATGGATGTACCACTCCATTGACACAGGCGATACTCGCCCAATTAGAGCCCAACCCTACCGAATGGCTCCTCAACTCAAAACCGCAATAAAAAGGGAGATCAAGGACATGTTACAGATGGGTGTAATCTGCCCCTCTGAGAGGGCATGGGCCTCTCCAGTGCTTCTGGTTCCTAAACCAGATGGGAAAATTCACTTTTGTGCTGACTACCGTAAGCTAAATGCTGTAACTCGCCCAGAAAACTATCCAGTGCCATGCACAGATGAGCTCCTGGAGAAACTGGGATGTGCCCAATTCATCTCCACCTTAGACTTAACTAAGGGGTACTGGCAAGTGCCGCTAGATGACCCAGCCAAGGAAAGGTCAACCTTCATCACCCATGTAGGGCTGTATGAATTTAATGTGCTCCCTTTCGGACTGCGAAATGCACCCACCACCTTCCAGAGAATGGTAGATAACCTTCTGGCTGGATTTGGGGAATTTACAGTCGCCTACTTTGACAATGTGTCTATATTCTCAGATTCATGGGCAGAACACCTCCAAGCTGTCTTCCAGTGCATAAGGGAGGCAGGATTAACTGTTAAGGCCAAAAAGTGTCAAATAGGCCTAAACAGGCTAACATACTTTGGACAACAGGTGGGTCAAGGCACTATCAAGCCCCTACAGGCTAAGGTAAATGCTAGCCAAAATTGGCCTGTCCCTAAATCAAAGAAGCAGGTCTAATCCTTCTTGGGCTTGGCTGGGTATTACCGACGATATGTACCAAACTACAGCCAAATTGCCACCCCACTGACAGACCTGACCAGGAAAAGACAACCAAATGCAGTTCAGTGGACTAAGAAGTGTCAGAAAGCCTTTAACCAACTTAAGGTGGACCTTACGTCTGACCCTGTACTGAGGGCCCCGGACTTCAACCAACTGTTCGTCATAACCACAGATGTGTCCAAGCATGGTGTGGGAGCAGTTTTAATGCAGGAAGGACCAGATCAACAATTCCATCCTGTTGTGTTTCTCAGCAAAAACTTTCTGAGAGTGAAAGCCACTGGTCAGCCTCAGAAAAAGAAAGGAGGATAAAGGAGGATATTGATATAATAGGCATCACAGAACCTGGTGGAGTGAGGACAATCAGTGGGACACAATCATTTCGGGGTACAAAATATATCGGAAGGACAGAACAGGTCGTGCGACGGGGGCAGGGGGAGTGGCACCATATGTGAAAGAAAATGTAGAATCAAATGAAATAAAAATCTTAAATGAATCCACATGTTCCACAGAATCTCTATGGATAGTAATTCCATGCTCTAATAAGAATATAACTGTAGGGATCTATTATTGACCACCTGACCAGGACAGTGATGGTGACAATGAAATGCTAAGGGAGATTAGAGAGGCTATCAAAATAAAGAACTCAATAATAGTCAGGGATTTCAATTATCCCCAAATTGACTGGGTATATGCCACCTCGGGACGAAATGCAGAGACAAAATTTCTCGATACTTTAAATGAGTGCTTCTTGGAGCAGCTGGTTCAGGAACCCACAAGGGGAGAGGCAACTCTTGATCTAGTCCTGAGTGCAGTGCAGGATCTGGTCCAAGAGGTAACTATAACAGGATCGCTTGGAAATAGTGACCATAATATAACAACATTCCTGTGGTGGGAAGAACACCTCAACAGTCCAACACTGTGGCATTTAATTTCAGAAAGGGGAACTATGCAAAAATGAGGAGGTCAGTTAAACAGAAATTAAAAGGTACAGAGACTAGAGTGAAATCCCTGCAAGCTGCATGGACACTTTTCAAAGATACCATAATAGAGGCTCAACTTAAATGTATACCCCAAATTAAAAAACACAGTAAAAGAACTCAAAAAGAGCCACCATGGCTTAACAACCATCTAACAGAAGTAGTGAGAGATAAAAAGGCATCTTTTAAAAAGGGGAAGTCAAATCCTAGTGAGGTAAATAGAAAGGTGCATAAATACTGCCAAATTAAATGTAAAAATGTAATAAGAAAAAACAAAAATGAGTTTGAAGAACTGCTAGCCAAAAACTCAAAAGGTAATAACAAAATGTTTTTTAAGTACATCAGAAGCAGGAAGCCTGCTAAACAACCAGTGGGGCCCCTGGACAATCGAGATACAAAAGGAGCACTTAAAGACGATAAAGTAATTGCAGAGAAACTAAATGAATTCTTTGATTCAGTCTTCACGGCTGAGGATGTTAGGGAGATTCCCAAACCTGAGCTGTCTTTTGTAGGTGACAAATCTGAGGAATTGTCACAGATTGAAGTATCACTAGAGGAGGTTTTGCAATGAATTGAGAAACTTAACAGTAACAAGTCAGTGGGAACAGATGGCATTCACCCAAGAGTTCTGAAAGAACTCAAATGTGAAATTGCAGAACTATTAACTATGGTTGTAACCTGTTCTTTAAATCAGTTTCTGTACCCAATGACTGGAAGATAGCTAATGTAATGCCAATATTTAAAAAGGGCTCTAGAGGTGATCCCGGCAATTACAGACCGGTAAGTCTAACGTCAGTACCGGGCAAATTAGTTGAAACAGTAGTAAAGAATAAAATTGTCAGACACATAGAAGAACATAAATTGTTGGGCAAAAGTCAATATGGTTTCTGTAAAGGGAAATCATGTCTTACTAATCTATTAGAGTACTTTGAAGGGGCCAACAAACATGTGGACAAGGGGGATCCAGTGGACATAGTGTACTTAGATTTCCAGAAAGCCTTTGACAAGGTCCCTCTCCAAAGGCTCTTACGTAAATTAAGTTGTCATGGGATAAGATCCTTTCATGGATTGAGAACTGGTTAAAAGACAGGGAACAAAGGGTAGGAATAAATGGTAAATTTTCAGAATAGAGAGGGGTAACTAGTGGTGTTCCCCAAGGGTCAGTCCTAGGACCAATCCTATTCAACTTATTCATAAATGATCTGGAGAAAGGGGTAAACAGTGAGGTGACAAAGTTTGCAGATGATACTAAACTGCTCAAGATAGTTAAGACCAAAGCAGACTGTGAAGAACTTCAAAAAGATCTCACAAAACTAAGTGACTGGGCAACAAAATGGCAAATGAAATTTAATGTGGATAAATGTAAAGTAATGCACATTGGAAAAAATAACCCCAACTATACATACAATATGATGGGGGCTAATTTAGCTACAACTAATCAGGAGAAAGATCTTGGAGTCATCGTGGAGAGTTCTTTGAAGACGTCCACACAGTGTGCAGTGGCAGTCAAAAAAGCAAATGGGATGTTAGGAATCATTAAAAAAGGGATAGAGAATAAGAAGGAGACTATCTTATTGCCCTTATATAAATCCATGATACGCCCACATCTTGAATACTGAGTACAGATGTGGTCCCCTCATCTCAAAAAAGAGATACTGGCATTAGAAAAGGTTCAGAAAAGGGCAACTAAAATGATGAGGGGTTTGGAACAGGTCCCATATGAGGAGAGATTAAAGAATTTAGGACTTTTCAGCTTGGAAAAGAGGAGACTAAGGGGGGATATGATAGAAGTATATAAAATCATGAGTGGTGTGGAGAAAGTGAATAGTTATTTACTTGTTCCCATAACATAAGAACTAGGGGCCACCAAATGAAATGAATGGGCAGCAGCTTTAAAACAAAGAAAAGTAAGTTCTTCTTCACACAGTGCACAGTCAACCTGTGGAACTCCTTGCCTGAGGAGGTTGTGAAGGCTAGGACTATAACAGGGTTTAAAAGAGAACTCGATAAATTCATGGGGGTTAAGTCCATCAATGGCTATTAGCCAGGATGGGTAAGGAATGGTGTCCCTAGCCTCTGTTCGTCAGAGGGTGGAGATGGATGGCAGGAGAGAGATCAGTTGATCATTGCCTGTTAGGTTCACTCCCTCTGGGGCACCTGGGATTGGCCACTGTCGGTAGACAGGATACTAGGTTGGATGGACCTATGGACCCAGTATGGCCATTCTTATGTTCTTAATGTTACGCCATCGGGTACGCTCTGGAGAAGCTACGCCCAGACATTTGGGGATGGCGGTTTCACCCGCAGACTGACCATGCTGCACTGAAGTGGCTTCACACAGTCAAAGAGAGGAACAAAAAACTTATCCAGTGGAGTTTAGATCTCCAAGACTTTGATTTGAAAATACAACACATTTCAGGCACCTCTAACAAAGAGGCTGATGCACTCTCCTGGGAAGGTTTCCCAGGATCAGCCAGGTAAAAATGTCCCTGTATTCTAAGTCAGTGTAGTCCTTGAAATGTGAAAAGTACTGTTTAGTTCTTCATGTAATTATTACTAAAGTTAGAGGTGCATGTATCTTATTAACTCTGTTTCCTAAACCTCCACAAAGAAATCCCAGCCAGTGTGGACCCGACCTGAACCAGGCTGGCCAGCACCATCTGTGATTTGGGGGGCATGTGATACATGAAGGGGGAGGGAGTAGCTCTCTTTGATGGACACCCAGCCAGCCAGTTAGCTGTAAAATCCCTCTTGGTCTGTTCTCTGCTAGCTTTAACTATGAAGGGTTAACAAGCCCACAGGTAAAAGAAAAGGAGTGGGCACCTGACCAAAAGAGCCAATGGGAAGGTAGAACTTTTTACATTTTTTTTTTTTAAATTGGGAAATAACCTTTCCCTTTGTCCGTTGTTCTCTGGGCTGCAGGGACACAGAGCAGCAATGCTGTAAGCAGCTTAAGCTAGGTATGATTATAAATGATCAAAGGAATTGGCGGCTGTGATTGCAGAGCCATTGGCCATTATCTTTGAAAACTCATGGTGAACGGGGGAAGTCCCGGATGACTGGAAAAAGGCTAATGTAGTGCCAAACTTTAAAAAAGGGAAGAAGGAGGATCCTGGGAACTACAGGCCAGTCAGCCTCACCTCAGTCCCCGGAAAAATCATGGAGCAGGTCCTCAAAGAATCAATCCTGAAGCACTTACATGAGAGGAAAGTGATCAGGAACAGTCAGCATGGATTCACCAAGGGAAGGTCATACCTGACTAATCTAATCGCCTTCTATGATGAGATTACTGGTTCTGTGGATAAAGGGAAAGCAGTGGATGTATTGTTTCTTGACTTTAGCAAAGCTTTTTACACGGTCTCCCACAGTATTCTTGTCAGCAAGTTAAAGAAGTATGGGCTGGACGAATGCACTATAAGGTGGGTAGAAAGTTGGCTAGATTGTCGGGCTCAACAGGTAGTGATCAATGGCTCCATGTCTAGTTGGCAGCCGGTGTCAAGTGGAGTGCCCCAGGGGTCGGTCCTGGGGCCGGTTTTGTTCAATATCTTCATAAATGATCTGGAGGATGGTGTGGATTGCACTCTCAGCAGATTTGCAGATGATACTAAACTAGGAGGAGTGGTAGATATGCTGGAGGGCAGGGATAGGATACAGAGGGACCTAGACAAATTGGAGGATTGGGCCAAAAGAAATCTAATGAGGTTCAATAAGGATAACTGCAGGGTCCTGCACTTAGGACGGAAGAACCCAATGCACAGCTACAGACTAGGGACCGAATGGCTAGGCAGCAGTTCTGCGGAAAAGGACCTAGGGGTGACAGTGGACAAGAAGCTGAATATGAGTCAGCAGTGTGCCCTTGTTGCCAAGAAGGCCAATGGCTTTTTGGAATGTATAAGTAGGGGCATAGCAAGCAGATTGAGGGACGTGATCATCCCCCTCTATTCGACATTGGTGAGGCCTCATCTGGAGTACTGTGTCCAGTTTTGGGCCCCACACTTCAAGAAGGATGTGGATAAATTGGAGAGAGTCCAGCGAAGGGCAACAAAAATGATTAGGGGTCTGGAACACATGACTTATGAGGAGAGGCTGAGGGAACTGGGATTGTTTAGTCTGCAGAAGAGAAGAATGAGGGGAGATTTGATAGCTGCTTTCAACTACCTGAGAGGTGGTTCCAGAGAGGATGGTTCTAGACTATTCTCAGTGGTAGAAGAGGACAGGACAAGGAGTAATGGTCTCAAGATGCAGTGGGGGAGGTTTAGGTTGGATATTAGGAAAAACTTTTTCACTAGGAGGGTGGTGAAACACTGGAATGCGTTACCTAGGAAGGTGGTAGAATCTCCTTCCTTAGAGGTTTTTAAGGTCAGGCTTGACAAAGCCCTGGCTGGGATGATTTAATTGGGGATTGGTCCTGCTTTGAGCAGGGGGTTGGACTAGATGACCTCCTGAGGTCCCTTCCAACCCTGATATTCTATGATTCTATGATTCTATGATCAATTCATACCTCAAACCTACTTATCTGAAGTCTCAGATATGTAAGTAAAATTAGGGAATGTCTAAAAAGACGCGATTAGGGTTATTTCTTTTCTTATTGGCTTTTGGACTCCTCTGTGCTAACCCCAGATGCTTTTGTTTGCTGGTAACCTTTAAGCTGAACCCCCAAGAAAGCTATTTTGGGTGCTTAATTTTTGGAATTGCTCTTTTAAAACCTAGCAATAGCCCAAGTTACAGGTGTATTTTCTTTCTTTTTTTTTTTAATAAAATGTACCATTTTAAAGAACAGGATTGGATTTTTGGTATCCTAAAAGATTTGTGCATATGTTGTTTGATTAGCTGATAGCCACAGCTAATTTCCTTTGTTTTCTTTCTCAGCTCTTCCCCGGAGGGGTGTGTGAAAGGGCTTGAGGGTACCCCACAGGAAGGAATTCCCAAGTGCTCCTTTCTGGATTCAAAGGGTTGGGATTTTTTGCATTTGGATGGTGGCAGCATTTACCAAGCCAAGGTCAGAGAAAAGCTGTAACCTTGGGAGTGTAATACAAGCATGGAGTGGCCAGTTTTAATTTTTTAAATCCTTGCGGGCTCCACTTCTGCACTCGAAGTGCCGGAGTGGGGATTCAGCCTTGACAGGGAGTGTCATGGCCACCTGCACCAGGGCAGCTGCACCTCACTGCCCGGCTCCAGCTTCCAACCTGACCAGTGGGCGGGACCTCGGGGAAGGGGAAAGGAGGAGGTAGGGCCTGCACTTACCTGAGGATGAGCAGTGGGCAGGGCCACAGAAAGGGGCAGGGCCTTGTGGTGAGGGGGGGCACAACCCCCCAATTTTCTGTCTAGCCCACCTCAGTCCCCCCACCGAGAAGAGGCTGGCACCATCCCCCTCTACGTGCTTTTTACGGATTTCATGACAAAGGATAATCAAGCAGATCTTCAGACTGAAAACCATATCACTGAGCCTACTCTAACTTTGCTAAACTAATTAAGAATGAACCAATCCAGTGATCAAACTGAGATCGATTCAATACATCAATGGGTTAACATGGATATTGGCTTATCATCAGACTCATGGTTTGGCCATGTTAAAGCACACCGGTAGTTCACTGTCTATCCATAGGCGCTCTGTCTCAAAACAGGGTGTGCAGGCAGAGTATGTTACAGACATGTCTCCAAAGCCCTGCTCCTTTCAGCAAAATCCTACATGGAGGGTTGAGTGTTACTGGGGAAGTTAACTGTGCATCCCTCAAGGGGTGGGGTTCTGACTCTAGTTCCTGAGTAATTTGCTCATCCGTTCCCTCGGTCAAGGGCATTACCTCTGTTCCCAGCAATTCCTCTAGAAAGAGGGTCACTTCTGCTCCCACGTCTAGGAGCCCTGTACACATGGCAGCAACTAGCATTTCCATTTTGAGGTGCCCTTCGTTGGGGTTTGACTGGCTGAGTCTCTACCACCCCCTGCCCATTCTAGGGTCTACCTTCTGGCTGTTTGCCAGCACTCCCAGACAGCTGCAGGCTAAACACTTCGGGATGGGGAGCGGCCCATCTCGTTCTCCCCAGCCGTACCCTAATGGTCACCAGGAGAAGAGTCACCAGCATGCAGACATCTTCAAGACACTGTTAGAGCAAATGAAGATGAGAGGGCACTGCCAGAGCTAGCCCCAGTGCCAACCCAACACAAAGGAGAGCTGTTGAAATGACCTGAGGACAAATGCTCGGAGGCTGACCTGCCTCCAGAAGGGGGTGGATGGGCAAAGACTGGCCAGTCAGATCCCAGCATCACAGGTGTCAGCTGAAAGGCGGGAGTGAATGTTGGACAGGCTTGCACGAGTTTGGAAAGAGGTCATAGAAACAGGACTGAGGACTTGGGGTCTGAAACAAAGTGGCCAGTCTAAGTGCTGAAGGATATGCTATAAAAACATGTATTATTCACTCACCAGGCCACCAGCAGTATGACGGAGGCAGGGCAAAATGGTCCCCGGTCAGAGGCATCTACCCTAAGCAGCTGACTAGAGCCTAATACCAGATCAGGTGAGGTCCATTCATGGATGAATCCAGACCTCTGCTAGCACCGGATATAAAGTCACAGTAGATTCACTGGTTTATCCTCTTGCCACCTCGATAACCTTCTTCCCGAACTGCTCCCTGTTGGTTCTTCCTTCACCCACCCACCCACTGCATCACCCACCACCACTCAAAATGTCAGCATCAGAGAGGTTAAAAAAATCCAACGCATCGTAGGGCCAGCATTTTTACTGTAACTGCAGATGCCGGAAGAGAAAACAATCAATAGAAAAGGTACATTGGCTCACAGCTTCATTAATGCTCTCAACTTTCACTGAAGTTGAGATTTCATGAGATAAACGGCCAAATCAGGTTTCAGAGACATTTCATAGAATCATAGAATAATAGGGTTGGAAGGGACCCTAGGAGGTCATCTAGTCCAACCCCCTGCTCAAAGCAGGACCAATCTCCAGCTAAATCATCCCAGCCAGGGCTTTGCCAAGCCTGACCTTGGAAACCTCTAACGAAGGAGATTCCACCACCTCCCTAGGTAACCCAATCCAATGCACAGAGATTTCAAAGCACCCTGAGGCATTTGGCAATAGAACTCTTACTGCAGAATGCTATATAATTTTGCAGGGTACTTTAGTGTTGATCTTTGGGTGTCATACAAGAGAACTTAAGGCAAAGACAGTGTTCTATTTTGACAGCAACAGTGCACAAGGAACGGCTGTAGGGGTGCACATCAATGTTCCCTCTAATATTTTACATCCATGTGCGTGAATTTTGTTATGTGCATTTGTAATATGGAGGTGATGTGTGATAGGGGTGGGACCAAGGTGTTTGGGGTGCGGGAGGGGGCTCAGGGCTGGGCAGAAGGTTGGGGTGCAGGGGGTGAGGGCTCCAGCTGGGGGTGCGGGCTCTGAGGTGGGGCTGGGAATGAGGGGTTTGGGGTGCAAGCTGCCCCAGGGCTGCAGTGGTGAGAGAGAACTCCCCACAGCCCTCTCTTGCTGCAGCAGCCCAGGGCCAGGGGAGAGGCGCCTCTTCCCGCCGTGGCAGCTCTGGGGCTGGGGCCAGGGGAGAGGTGCCTCTCCAGTCCAGGCCCCTGTGGCTATGCACCTGTGCGGCCCTTGATAGCCTGCTGAGCAGTCGTGCACTTTAGAGGGAACTTAGGTGCACATGCAATTATTAACCTGCCCCCTACCCATCTGACCCCAGCATACCCTCCCAAACACCCACCCTACAGTACCCCCAGACACACCTGAAAAAACCACAGCCCCCCAAATACGCATTGAAGTACAGCTCAACCCATGAATGGCACAACATCCATCCCCCATACTGTGAACTCCTAACAAACACAAACGTATTTCGTTGGTTATAGAACATTCATTATGCAGAGCTATCCTCTAGTCTCAAAGGAGGAGCACAATGCATCCTTAGCCCTGTTTCCTTGAGCAGTTGGGATACTGGGCAGAGGCACTGTCTCCGAACAGCCATATCATTCATAAGGTCCCTCCAACTCCTGCTCCCACCCGTCCTCCAGGATTTCTCCCTGGCTCTCACAGTTGTGTATGTAAGCAGTGTCAGGATGAGCTCCACCCTGACATCTGGTGGTGAGGTGTGGCAAGTTGTGGAAAAGAACTTCAGGGGCCGATCTCATTTGCATAGGCACACCCACCACGCCTAGAATGAGACCATAGCTGCCCAAATGGTCACTTTGGCTGCTGTGGGATCCCCAGTGTCTCTGTTATTGGGGCAGGAAGAATAAATTGTTATTACCCTGATTATGGGAACTGTGCTTGGAACTGTACTTGGCCTTTTGTTATGATGGAGGGATTCACCATCAACTAAGTAGCACTCGCTAGGCAAGGGCCATGGGTTCCGCAACTGTGTGAATGGAGAGAGGCTGGGGACAAGTATTAATACTTGGTGGCATGGGCCCCTTGGTGAGGGCCTTACATGCTAATTGCACTTTCTTCTCTCTCCACTGTGAAATATCAGAGCTAATTTTGATTTTGTTAGAAGTCTAGTTATAGACTGCTGAGCTCACTTTGGGCTGACAGTGCACCAGCACTGGGGCTCCCCCACTACAAGCTGAATTCACCTAAGCGCTGAAATCACTGAGTGTTGTGTTAAGTAGTGGGGGAGCCTGAAGATATATTGTGGAGCAGTTTGCGGGACGGCTGGTGAAGCAGTTCGGCGCGGAGCAGTTTGTGGATGGCAGGAGCTGCTTGTGGGCCATGGAGCTGAGCGAAGGAGTTCATGGGGCGGCTGGCGGAGCGGAGCGCAGCTGAGCGAAGGAGTTCGTGGGGCGGCTGGCGGAGCGGAGCGCTGCTATGGGGCGGTCAGCTTCAGATCATGTAAGGTGCCTCTTACCCCCGTCCCATTTCCACCCAGGTTGGGAGGTAAAGCTCCGCAGATAAACTTTCGAACTCTGGGGCTGCCCTGACCAGGGACAGAGACTTTTGGGGCATTGGACTTTTGGGACTTTGGGTGATTTGGGGTTGCTGGACTCAAGAACCAAAGGGAAAGGGCATGCCCCAATTTGCCTGGGGTGGGTTTTTTGCTCATGGGTTGTGTTATGAGTCCTGTTGGTGGTGTTTCCCCAACATAATGCCACATTGTTTCTCTCTGTTATTAAAAGGCTTTTTGCTACACTCAGACTATGTGCTTGCGAGAGGGGAAGTATTGCCTCTTGGAGGCGCCCAGCGGGGGTGGTATATATTTGTCCCAGGTCACTGGGTGGGGGCTCGAGCCGGTTTGCATTGTGTTATTGGAATGGATCCCCTAGATATTGAACCCGGCCCTTGTTGCTGCCAACTCTGACGGGCAGAAGGGTTACATGTAAAACACAGGAGGCACTTATCACATGAGGAGCAGAATCATGAGAAATAGACTGACCTCTTCATAAGGCGCCATCACCCACCTTTCATGCTGCATCTAACTGCTCCTTTCTTTCCTTCAAACATCCAGGGAAAGATTTCATATACCAGGGACCCACAGGGCCCCTTGTTGTTCCCCTCGAGGGGCCTTAGGAGCTGCAAAGACAACTCAGGCACAAACTACAATGGGGCATTTTTACCTTTCCCCTACACTGGAAAGTGTGTGTGGAACCCACAGAAACATCTCCCCACTGATCCCACCACTTGCTCCCCTCGGACCCTGAAACGACTCATCTCCCCAGTGCCCAGCATTTCCTTCTCCTCCAGGCTCCACCAACCACCCCCCATAGAAACCACAACCATGCACCTGCCAGCTGTACCTACCCAGACCACCCTCAAAGGAAGCGCATTTATACTTTGCTTCAGGAGGGCACAGACCCATTGCCAAACAGTAAGAGCTCCCAAAACCTATCCTGTATGGAGTTTCTGGGGGACATCAGAGAGACCTTCACCTTGTAGCTTTTCCCACACTCGGGGCAGTTATAGGGTCTCTCTTCTGTGTGGACACTTTGATGTACAATAAGGGTTGATCTCTGCTTGAAGCCTTTCCCGCACTTTACACATTTCTGCGTCTTTTCTTTAGTGCATAATGTTGGCTGGATCACTGTTTCATTATGATTTTTGAAACCTCCCCCTCGGTAAGTGGATATAACCTGTCTCTTCCCTGGGTGGTTTCCTTGCTGTATCTCTGGCCTGTGCTGACTCTCCCGGGCATCTTCCTGCTCAGGATTCTGGGAAATGTTCCCTTCAGATCTTCCCGATACAGTCCCACGCAGTTCCACTTGCTCAGGACCTTCCAGCTGTGGATTCTCGTCCTTGTTCTCACTCACCGTCCCATCACCTGCTGAGATAGAGAGAAAATCCAGAAAGGAGTCAGTCCCTGTGGCGGGGGAAAGGGGAATGGGAAGATGGAGAACAAACCAAAATAGCTGCTGAGGAGATTCAAAATCCAAACTCCTCAAACCCTTTCCCAGAGGAGACACAGAAGGCAATGACTAATTCAGTCTCCACATCCCATCTGAACACTCAGGAGGAAGGGAGCTACTGCCAGGCGTCAGATAGGGTGGGAAGCCATAAGCGATGTGTGCCAGGAGAATATGACACCTACTGGGCACAATCCTGACCTGAAGGAGATGAGGCAGAACTGGGGGGACTCAGAGGGCCTCTATGGGAATTCCAGCTGTTTATGTCAAGGACGGATGGTTTCTGTTTTCGTTTAACCAACTCCTTACCTGTGCGGATGTTTCTCAGAATCTGCCTTTCCTCAGAGCGCTGGTGATCTGGGGTCCACAGCTCTTCACCCTGTTCCATCTGGGAGATCATGTTGGGTTTTAGAATTGGAAATCCTGCTTGGGGGAAAGACAACAGGTGAGACTAGGATTTTACTGTTGTTCTGAGACAGCTGTTTCCAGATGTCCTGAGTGGTTGGATGCCCTTGTATACACCAAAGGATGGGGATGTGTTCCTGGAGGGAAGGGAGGAGGGATAGCTCAGTGGTTTGAGCTTTGGCCTGCTAAACCCAGGGTTGTGAGTTCAATCCTTGAGGGGGCCAGTTAGGGATCTGGGGCAAAAATTGGGGATTGGTCCTGCTTTGAGCAGGGGGTTGGACTAGATGACCTCCTGAGGTCCCTTCCAACCCTGATATTCTGTGATTCTGTGAGCCTTTTGGGGAGGGCAGAAGGGGATTCAGGGATCTCCACACACTGGGGGATTTTATGACTATGCAACCTCTTCCCCTTTCCTAACCCAGCAAAGACCAGAGTCTTTTCCAGGCATGGAGGCAGTCCCGGGAAAAGAGGGACACACAAAATCTCCATGTATCCATGTGTGCCCATGTTTAATAACACAGAGAGGTACATGCAACCTATCTTCTCCCCTGGTGATGGGGTGTGGGGTTGGGAAAATATTAGCATCCCCACTGTCTCCCTGAAACTCTTCCATATGCAGAAGTATGGAGGAGACAGCATCTTTCACACAGATTATGGGGCTGACCCCCTGACATTTAAGGGACCAGGGAAGACCCCTCAAGAGAAGCCGACCCTGGGGAGGGGGAGACATTTCTGAAACTTTCATGAAAAACACGCTGTTTCTGCAGTGAAACTGTGATGCCTGGAGCTGCCGACTCCCATGATTTTATCTTGAGTGTCATGATATTTAGCTGGGATATTTAAACACTTCTTTGTGCTGTCACAGTGAGGCTGCCCTTACCAAGATGGCTGCCAACTCTCTTTGTTTCCAGTGAGGTGGAAGCCAGGCTCTGCTCAGGTTATATGGACAGGAGGCTGGACAGGACACTAAGAATGGAGAAGGAAATGTGGGGATTTCGAGGTGGGCAGAAGAGGATGTGGGAGAGGTGGACTGGGCTGTGTGCCATGCTACATGGAGGTGGAGGGGGCTATAGGGGTCTGTGTAGCAGCAGGAGGAGGATGAGAGGGGTGGGGAGGGATTTGTGGGGGCCAGATCGAGCCTGAGGGCAGGTGTAGGGGGACATGTGGAAGGTGTCAGGCTAAAAGGAGTACTAGGGAGTATGGGTGCAGGAAGGAGGCTGATGGGGGTAGGGGCACTAGGGAGTGCAGTGAGTGTGGGGTGGCAGCCGAGAGAAGTAGGAGACTGTAGAGGGGAAAGAAGTGAATATAGGGGCAGGTGGGCAGAGGAGGCTGTGGGAGAGTGGGCGGCTGGGGCAGAGAGGAGACAGGGAGTGGGATGGGTGAGACACAAGGGCAGCTCCTCCATCCCAGGAGTAGGGGAGGGTCAGTGTGTAGAGTCCCCTTGGGAGCAGGGAGGCTGCAGTCTTGCATGTGCCCTGTTGCAGGGGGAGTTTTGCACCTCTAATAAGATGTTCACGTGCACGCATGCACACAGCCGCACTTGCGTGCACACACACACACTGGGAAGGGCACACACTCTGTGTAGGCTGGTGTAAACACACACTCAGAGGGCAGGAGTACACTCACACACACACACTACGTGGGCCAGCATACACACACACACACACACACACACACACTGTGGGCAGGCACACACACACACACACTCTACATGGGCCCGTGTGTGTACACACACACACACAATACATGGCCTGGCATACACACACACACACACACACTGTGGGCAGGCGTACACACACACACACACTCTACATGGGCCCGTGTGTGTACACACACACACACAATACGTGGCCTGGCATACACACACACACACACACACTGTGGGCAGGCGTACACACACACACACACACACTCTACATGGGCCCGTGTGTGTACACACACACACATTGTGGGCAGGCGTACACACACACACTCTACATGGGCCCGTGTGTGTACACACACACACACAATACATGGCCTGGCATACACACACACACACACACACACTGTGGGCAGGCGTACACACACACACACACTCTACATGGGCCCGTGTGTACACACACACACACACACACACACACACTGTGGGCAGGTGTACACACACACACACACACACACATTGTGGGCAGGCGTACACACACACACACACTCTACATGGGCCCGTGTGTGTACACACACACACACACACACACTGTGGGCAGGCACACACACACACACAGACACTCTACGTGGTCAGGCGTATACTCACACACATTCTATGAAGGCAGGCATACACTCACACACAAACCCTGTGTGGGTGGCTTTTCCCCAACAGACCCAAAACGCATAAGATAAATAAAATCACCCCCAAATGTATTATTGTTTAAACCTTGTAACAGTCAAGCCCACCTCCTGACTTCCAGCCCAGAGTGACTCCTGTGCTTTGGGCTGGCTGTACGCCTCTGAAGCCTGCAAGGGCATGCTCCACGTTAAAGAAAGCCCACTGCGGGGATTACATTTCCCAGTCTCTTCACTTTCTCCATTTCCTGCCCCTCTCCCTCCCACACATCTAGACCAAACCCACAAGAAGCTCGCAGAAAATCTCCTACCTGCACCAGCTTCTCTGCAGCCATTTCCCTTTCCCATCCCCCGGGAGGGTACACATTATTCGGCAGCCTGTCAGGGTGAGAAGGGTGATAGGGGAGATTTCAGAAGGGGTTTAGTCCATTCCATACCCCGATTCCCTCCTAAGGTTCTCTTCCTGCCGACGGACTGTGACAAACTGGAAATGTTCCGTAATATTTTTAGGAAGCCTAGGCGTGCCTCAGTTTCCCTCTGTACAGCAGCGCAGGAGACATGAGGGGTGTGTGTGTGTGAGAGAGAGAGAGAGAGACCTTGCTGGCTGGGTCGAATGACTGAGTCATTAAAGAACTGGTTGAAACCGACGTGTGTGAAGTCAGCTGGAGAAGAAAAGGGAAAAGGTGTCAGGTGGCTGGACTATGGGCTACCTTTTGTCTGCACTAGAAACAAGACAGAGTCACGATTGCAGAGCTGTGGCTGTGCTGGTGCTGTGTTTCTAGTACAGACACTTAGTACAGCGACGGAAGGGATGTAGTGAACCCACCTCTCCAAGAGGCAGGAACTAGGTTGACAGGCTGTTTTTTGGAGCTGCAGCTCTCACCTGGGTGGACAAAGAAATGGGGAGGGAGCCAGAGATGGAATCCATCACAGCTTGGCTGGCTGCTGGCGCTGGCTTAGCCAGGATGGACTATGGCTTAAACTCTGCCTAGTCTCTGGTAACCTAAGGACCTCCAGTTTCTGTAGCCAGGGGACTAATAAATTGGTACCTTGCTCTGCAAAGGCTGCCTGTGTTGTTGCCAATATTCACTGAGCATTGCATCCTAAAGGGGCACTGCACAGGCCTCCTCCAGGAGTTTGGCTGGGCTGGATTCGTTGCAGGGAGCCACAGAGAGAGATAGGGATCGCTGGTGCCTGAAGGCCCAGTCTGGGAGTCTTGGAGGCCATGGCCCTGCCCCCATGTAGCTGTGCGGGTCCTTGGGGCCTGGCCCACTAACAGGGTCACTCCCAAGGGACTGGTGACAGGCTGGGACACAGACCAGACCCTATGGATCTTTGTCACCGACATTCTAAACTCTGTCAAGCTTTCGCACCAGGATCATCCCTTGAATTTGCACCCGCAATTAATTTCCGTGCATTTCTCTCCCCTGTCTTGTGAGTGAGCAAATGGCATCTCTGTGCACAAATGCAGTCATTTGCACATGAAAGTGTTCTGATTGAGTACTGAATTTTGGGTGCTAATTCAGAGGCTGTGTTTGAATAATTAGCCCCTTTTGCTTCCAAGTTTTTGGAGGACATCTGTTTTTGACAGCCCTTGATGGGCGTTCTCTGTTTGGATGTCAGAAAATAACTTTTGAATACAGTATGTGAGCAATTCCAAAATTTCAGGGAATGTTGTAGGCATCAGTGGTCAGAATGTTATTGATTTTGGGGGCAACTGGAAAGCCAGAAGGGGGAAAATGGAGACCCTGCCATCTGTTCAGCCCAGCCATTGCCTCTCGCATTTCTGCAATTGTATTTAGATGAATGATAGCCATTAACACCTTACATCAAAATAATACACCTATTTCATCTCTGCCCCTCTCTGCAGCAGAGCCTGCAAGGGTGTTATTTCACACTAACTTTACATGTTGACACCCCGAATGATTTATCTCCCAGACAAAAAGAAGAGGAAATAATGGCCAGGGTAGGGGGCAATGAGTGGCTGTCACACTTCCTGGGGAGCAGGGAGCACTCTCTACTGGCCACCTAGTAAGGCTATTTTGAAGGGGATCCAAGCTCTGGATCCCCTGAATGCGCTGAGTGTCTACAACCTCAGCGGGCAGCAACACTGCTTCCTCCGTTGGCCCCTCTAGCATATTTCCTGGAAACTGATTCTGAGTCTGTCACTCCTTGTTGGAAATGGGGCTTCTCAACCCACCTGCCCTAGGACCCGGGACCACTGCCGCCCCTCCCCCCCCCCAAGATGAGTGGTCTCTCCCTCATGAACTTGAGAAAAAGCCCCCGAACAGACAGCCTCTGCCCTTTTAAAGAGACTGGGTGGATGAGGTAATATCTTTTATTGGACTAATTTCTGTTGGTGAGAGAGACACAAGCTTTCGACTCTCTCACCAACAGATGTTGGTTCAATAAATGATATCCTGGGACCAACATGGCTATCATAGCTCTGCCCTTTTAAAACCTTCAGCCCCTTGTGTCACGTGATCCCATTGCCAGCTTCCATTCACAAGCACAGATCACTGCCAGCTGATTTCATTGCTCAGCTGACACCCCACACCCCAGCTAGACCAATTCTTGTGGGCAGGGACCAGCACAGACAACTCGTGTCTCCTGATACTCAGGCGGGGGCACAATCTAAAGGGGAGGACACGTGCCCACCCCATGTGTCTCTTCTGCCCAGTGACCCCCTGCCCTGTGCCCCACCTGGGGCTGCTGCACTCTCCCTACCCCACCAGAGTTACCTGAGGCGGGGGGCCTCTGTCCTTCTCCCACTGTGCCTCCCACCTCACGTTTGGCTGCTCTCCCTAACAGCTGGGCCAGGCGGGGAGTGGGAAGGAGCCGCTTCTCACGCTGGCCGCACTGCGTCACTGCTCTGTGCAGCACGGCAGCTGCCTGAGAGAGACCCTGGCTGGGGAAGCAGCAAGCTGCCCCCTCTGCTCCCCACCTGGCTGCTGGGGACAGAGGCCAAGCGAGCCAGAGCCCCCCCTCCCTCAGCATGTTTCTGGCTCAGTCGGCCCCTGTCTCTGGCAGCCGGGCAGGGAGCAGAGGGGGTGGGGTGGGCCACCTCCCCAGCCGGGCTCTCTCTCAGGCACCCAATGCACTGCACAGAGCAGCAGCCAGTGTAAGAAATGGCTGGTCCCGCCCAGGCCAGGGACAGGGGTCGAATGTGCTGGAAGGGGGGCAGGTGCATCGGGAGAAGGGAGACCCTCTCACTACTCCTTGGCAAGCCAAGGAGAAATCTGGCGGGGGAGGGGGGCACTTGACCCTACATGCCCCCCCTATGCATCGCCTATGGGGCCCAGTCTTTTGTCGAAGGTGAATAGATTTCCAATTGGGTACTTAAGATACATGCAATGTTGTTGTAGTGGTGTTGGTCCCAGGATATTAGAGAGACAAGGTGGGTGGAGTAATATCGTCTACTGGACCAGTTCTGGGTATTTAAGAGCCTACCCCCCCTCTGGTGTTCTTTTGCCCAGTGTGGATGGGGGCAAACAGGCTGCAGATGTAAGGGGACTGTTGCCCCCTTACTAACATTCAGTGGGGGTGTTTTAGTTGCTAGCTCCCAGTACTAAAAAGGGGGAAGGGTTGATGGGGAATCAGGACCCTGAGACTGACAGTCCCCAGGAACAATGGGGAGAGGCCAATGCTCCAGGTCAGCCTGAATAACAGGGTGTGCAGGCTAATCAGAGAGTCAGGAGGCCAGGGAGGTCCCGTCCTCTGTGTGAGCTGGAATTGCCTGGGTCAGACAGAGTGGGGCCGAGCTAAGGAGAAAGCAGGGGCCTGAGCTGAGCTGTGCCAGATCCAGTGAGAGCAGACCCTGTCCCGGGAGCAGAGCTGCAGCCCCAAAGCCAGAGGGGCCAGAAAAGCAGCCCAGGAAGCAGGTCAGTGCTGGGAGCAGAGTCACAGAAGCAGCCTGCAGAGCAGACCTGTCCCGGGAGCAGAGCTGCAGCAACCAGAGGCAGAGGGGCCAAAGAAGCAGCCCAGGGAGCTGGAGGCAGAGCAGCAGCAGCAGTGCAGAGACAGAGTGGTGCAGCTGGGGCTGGAGCTGGGTGCGGTGAGCAGCTGGGAAGACTGAGGGGGACCCTGGGCAGCGGGCCCAGCACAGGGAGATGCCTCAGCCAAGGGGCTCTGCAGGCCAGGCTTGGATCATAACCCCGACAGGGCGGGGGCGACACTGGACAGAAGGGTCCTACCACTTAGAGCCTGAGAGCGTGTGGCCACCACCAGAGCAAATGTCCAACCCACAGCATCCCTGCAGCACAGCCAGGGCCTGAGAGGAAGGCCTGGGACTTACAAGGAACAGACTGTGAACTGCCCTAACATTCCAGAGACACTGTTTGTGATGTTCCCTGCCACCGAGCGGGGTGATGTGTTTCCTTTAACCTTTCCCATTTTTCCTTATTCTTGTCTTTTTAAAATTAATTGTTGATTAAATAACTTGCATTTGCTTTAACTTGTATGTAATGGTCACTGGGTCAGAGAAGTGCCTAGTGCAGACAGAGTATTCCAGAGTGGGGACACCCTAGCCCCTGTCCTAGGTGACCACAGCAGGGTTGGGGGTCGAGCCCCCCAGGAATCCTGGGCCCAGCCTTGTTGGGGTTACGAGGACTCTGCCAGACAGGAGAGTGGAAGGGGAGTCCTCAAGGGCAGGGAGGCCACTGGGTAGAGGAAGTGGGAGCAAGGACTCAGATCCTTTCGCTAGCCCACTTCACCGGGGTAGTGCAGAAGCCAGGAAAGTTCCCCACAAGAGCGGGACTATTCCCCTGCTTACACAGAGAAGGCAGAATGAGGCCCGAGTTTGCAGCCTGACACAGACACAGCCGTTCATAAAGGGAACAGACAGATTCCCAGTTCATCCCCAGGGACATGCAGAGCCAAGGCTGCAGTAGGGAATGGGGGGAACCCTGGCATGGGAGGGAGGGAAAGTGAGAAATGGGGGTGCACACAGCCCCTGGCATGGTGGGGGGGGGGAATGGGACACCCTGGCATGGAGGAATAGGGAGCTACACAGAACCCTTGCATTGGGAGTAAGCAGACCCATGGGGCGGGGAAATGGGGACACACAGAGCGCTTGGCATAGGGTATGTGGGAAGGGGGAGCGTTCACATGCCAATGGGGGGAGGGGAAATGGGGACACACAAAGTCTCTGGCATGACGTAGGGGGTGGGGGAGTAGCAGGGAATCTCTGTCATAGAGGGTGATGGGAGGGGGCCCACCAGGAGTTGGGGGTGGAGAATGGAGGGATGCAAGGAGCCCCTGGTATGGGCAAGAAACTTGTTTTGCAGCGGCAATCAACTGAGCAAGTCTATGAAAATCCAATGAAACAAACACACAACTGGGGCTCTACCCCATTCTCCCCCAGCCCTGTGTGCAGTCCCAGACCAGAGCCCTGCCCTAGGGGGAGGGACAGCAGAGACCAGGCACCCTGAGCCCTTAGCCGGAGCTTTTCACCCAGCGTCTGTCCCCGCGCTTTACAAACAGCACCGTCGACTCCTGCCCGGCCCCAGCCCTTTCCCCGGGTCTCTCCCCTCACCTGCAGGCTCGGCTCAGGGGCTGGTGGCGGCAGAGCCCGGGGCTGCCCCAGGGGCTGGTTCCACCCACCGCAGAAAGTCCCCCCCTGCTGGGCACAGAAGGGTTAGTGCAGATCTCTCCCCCCACAGACCCCGCTGTAGAGCAGCAGCGATTCAGCCCAGGCTCCCAGATCACACTAGAGACGGCATCTGATCTAACCCCAAGAAGCTCAACCCCGGCTACCCTTCCTGAGCAGAGGAATCTAACGCCCCCCAGTGACAAAACGCGATGAAACTGCTCTGATGCTCACCCCCATCAACCCAGAGAGGCAGAGCAGCGTAGGTGGGAGTCAGGGGGCTGGAGTCCTTTGCTCAGGTACAGAAATAAGGAACAGAGGCCAAAGAGCAAAACTAAAACCAACCAAAGGAAAACCATGGCCCTGGGCTAATTCTCTCATCCACACTCAGTGTTGTGCACCTCAACAGTTATCAGTCAGGAACAGGGCTTAGCTGTAATGAAAGAGGTGCTGAGGCTCAAGCAATATTTTTTACTTTCATAACTGATGCGGCAAGCCCAGAGGTGCCCGGGCTCTGAACCACCAGGCCCAGAGGTGCCAGGGCTCTGAACCACCAGGCCTAGATGTGCTGGGGTTCAGCCCTGGCACAAATTAAGCACTGGTCATGAGTCAGGTCCCCAAAAATGAGATGGTCTTCAAAATCATGAGTTTTCTGGTTAATAAAAAGGGTCCACTTGGGTTCTTGCTGTTTCTCTGCTGGTTTCTGAGCCTTTAGGGATCGCTCCAGTCATGTTTTCCACCTTTTCTATTCAACTAAGAGAGCTAGAAACTTACTTCTTTTTAATTGAAGGAAAGCGGAGACATACAGCTTTCAGTACAGAAAGCTATGTACCCTCAACATCCTTGCATACATATACAGCACCTTGCACTTCTGCGTCACCTTCACATGCTCACACCTAGCGACCTGGAACACAAGCTGCTGGCAGAGGGGATGCAACAGGAGACATCCTCAAATGCATCAGGTAGCCCCTCATCCTGGGTGGATCACACTCGATTCTGACACAGACTCAAGTCTCTCTGAAACACTTGCCTAGGCCATCATGCCAACAGGATCTGATTGGTTTGAGGCTGTGTCTAGACAGGTGCTGCAGAAAGGAGCACAGTGTGTGTGTACGGTACATTTCTATGGCACTCACACACACACCCCTCATGGCCAGAGGCATCATACATTGCAGCCTCAGAGTCCCAGTGACCTTAGCTCCCCTCCCTCCCTGTAACTGTGTAAAGTTATTCTATTCTATTCTATTCTATTCTATTCTATTCTATTCACATATGAGTGAATTAGCCTGCAGCACTGGCCAGAGCTGGCACCAGGGTAGTCAGTGTCACAGCAGCATTAAATCTGGCCCTTGGAGCTGGCAATAGCCACTGGGAACGGTTCAGTGAGGAGGTGCGATAAGGAGACATGAGAAATTTCTTAGAGAACGTGCCATTGTCTGTGTTGTGCTCCACAGACTTGAATCCCAGCTTTTATCCACATGCCCTCCCACCACCTTACTATGGTGTAGCTACAATAAAAGGGGAAGGGATTAGTTGGAGCAGGTTGGCAGAGCTCTTACTGTGATATGAGGCGAGATGAGTGTACTTCCAAGGATCAGTTATGCTTGATTTCAGACCTGCGTCCCATAGGCTGTGTCAGTAGAGGTACACAAGGATGTCTCCTGGCCATGGGGACCATCAGCACTCTGGTGTTAGTAGAGATAGTTGGGGCATGGTAGGCCTACCCCCACTGTGAGCCTAACTATGGGAAAGTGGATGAAAGGTTGTAAAGTGGCCCAATCACCCATCACAACAAATGTTAATGGCAGAAGGTAACATAGCCTGGTAGATAAAATTGTTTATAAAATCAGCAAAAGTAAAAAATAGTAAAAATAACAAAAAACCCTAAGTTAGTCTAAACAGAAAGGTTTACTGATGTAGCTCAAAGATGGTGTTGAGACCATGCCAGGGAAACAAAAAGAGCATGGGACCAGAAGTTAGTTGACCAAACTTGGCATGTTGAGAGCTAGGCCTAATTGGTGGCAGGGGGGCTGGAACAATTTGTACAGTGGGGGTGCTGAGAGCCATTGAACCAAACTGTGAACCCTGTATATAATGGAAACCACTTCAAGCCAGAGGGTGCGGCAGCACTCTCAGCACCCCTAGTTCCAGCACCTATGATTGATGGACACAGTAATGAGAGGCTGGGCTATTCCAACCATCACCCCTCTTTCTAGGCCCTTCAGAAAAGACTTTGGGAGGACAGGGGCCCGAATGAGGGATTCCTGGAGGAGGGGAATGACTGTCAGGTTTCCACTCTGCTCCAGGGATGTCATGCTTTGCTCATCGATCTCAAAAAATCAATGCATCATTATAAAGCCTAAATCTCAGCCATCACCACCACATCAGTGAAGACTCCACCTCTGTCTCTGTCTCCCCTTCCTTGCGCTTTTCTTTCTGCCTCCCCATTGTTCTTCCTCCTGTCCTGCCACTCTCTCTCTTTCTCTGTCTCGGCTTTCTGTTTAATCCTAAAGTCAATTCATAGATTCTAAGGCTCCAAGGAACCACTGTGATCATCTAGTCTGACTGCCTGTATAACACAGGGCAGAGCTGATCTCCTAGAGCAGATCTTTTAGGGGAAAAAATCCAATTTAGTTAAAAAATGGTCAGTGAAGGAGAAGCCACTCCGACACTTGGTAAATTGTTCCAATGATGATTTACTCTCACTGTTAAAAATTTACACATTATTTACATTTATTATTTATTTAATAAGGGGCTGGAGAGCCTCTTATTAAATATTCATTCCTCATGCAGATACTTATAGACCCTTATCAAGTCACCCCTTAACATTTTCGTAAGCTAAATCGACTGAGTTCTTTGAGTGTACCATTCTAAGGCATGGTTTCTAATCCTTTAATCATTCTCAAGACTCTCCAATAGATCTACATCCTTCTTGAATTGTGGGCACCAGAATGGGACACAATATTCCTGCAGTGGTCATACCAGTGCCAGATACAGAGGTATAATAACCTCTCTGCTCCTACTCGAGACTCCCCTTTTTATGCAGCCCAGGATTGCATCACCTTATGTTCAGCTGATTAGCCACCACAACACCCAAATCTTTCTCAGTCATTGATTCTCCACATACTAAGTACGGCCAAGGTTCTGTGTTCCGAGATGTCTACATTGACATTTCACCGTATTATAACACATATTCCTTGTGCCCAGTTCACCAAGTGATCCAGATTGCTCTGAATCAGTGACTTGCCCTTTCCATTATTTGCCACTCCCCGAATCTTTGGTTTCAGAGTAACAGCCGTGTTAGTCTGTATTCGCAAAAAGAAAAGGAGTACTTGTGGCACCTTAGAGACTAACCAATTTATTTGAGCGTAAGCTTTCGTGAGCTACAGCTCACTTCATCAGATGCATGCAGTTTCCACAGTATGCATCCGATGAAGTGAGCTGTAGCTCACGAAAGCTTATGCTCAAATAAATTGGTCAGTCTCTAAGGTGCCACAAGTACTCCTTTTCTTTCCCCGAATCTTGTATCCTCTGCAAACTTTATCAGTGATGATTTTATGTTTTCTCCCAGCTCATTGATAAAAATGTTAAATAGCAAAGGGCCAAGAACGAATCCCTGCGGGGCCCCCTGGAAACTCAACCACTTAATGCTGAATCCCTAGTTACAGTTACACTTTGAAACCTATCAACTAATCCATTTATTAATCCATTGAACCTGTGCCGTGTTAATTTCCTGGCCTTCTAGTTTTTTCATCAGAATGTTGATTTTAATGCAGATCATTCATTCCAGGCAGGGCCGGGGGCAGGGCTCTGTTTGTTGCTGAGGGAGAGGCGGCTGCTAACGCTGGCTCTGCTCAGCATATCAGGGGTTCGGCGTCCTGGGTCAGACAAACTTGCAGACCTACCAACCAGTGCTGCCTCCATTGTGATCTGGGAGCCCGGGCTGAGCCGCTGCTGCTCCCTAGAGGGGTCTGTGTGGGGACAGACCTGCATTAACCTCCCTCTGTGCACAGCTGGGAGTGGACTTTCTCTGGTAGCTGAACCCAGCCCATGGGGCAGCCCCAGGCTCTGCCGACACCAGCTCCCGAGCAGGAGCCTGCAGGTGAGGGGAGAGACCTGCGGGAAAGGGCCGGGGATGGGCGTAAAGCGCTGGGAGCTCTCTGGGTGACAAAGCTCCGGCTAAGGGCGCAGGGAGATCAGTCTCGGCTGCCTCTGCCCCTAGGGCAGGGCTCTGGGCTGAGCCTGACCCACTGCACAAGGACTGAGGGGTGAATGTGGGTGAAGCTCTTTGAAAGTCCCAAACTGGAAGAGCTAAAGAGAGGCAGGGGAGGGGCAGGAGGGTTGGTTTAGTGGCTTCCCATTGAAAACAGACACCCCCAAAAATTCAGGGACAACAGAGGCAAATTGTGCACCTCTGGCCCCCCAAATGTGGGAATCCCCTGCGAGGCTTTTGTGTGCACATTCAGGTGGTGGGAGGGTGGGGGAGAGGAGAGGAATGCATGGAAAATAGTTGTCAGAGTAAATTCAAATTCAAAGGATGATTTGGGACAACAGGGCAATTGAAATGAATTTTTCCAGCAGGAGAGAGTCTAGAGCAGTAGTTCTCAAACTTTTGTACTGGGGACCCCTTTCACATAGGAAGCCTCTGAGTGCGACCCCCCCCCTTATAAATTTTTTATATATTTAACACAATTATAAATGCTGGAGGCAAAGTGGGGTTTGGGGTGGAGGCTGACAGCTCGTGACCCCCTATGTAATACCCTCATGACCCCCTGAGGGGTCCCAACCCCCTGTTTGAGAACCCCGGTGGGTCTGTGAACCACCCTCCCCACATCCCCAGCACCTTCCTCAGTCTGCTTCCCCCCCCCACACAAAAACATCCCCCTGCACCCTTTTCATTATGCCTCCCGTATCCCCTGTCTCCTGCCGATCCCATCTCACGTCCCCCGGGAACCCTTCCAGCTATCTCCTGACAGTCTCCTCAACACCCAAATCCCTGTGCGCCTTCCTCCATCTGCCTCTCCATCCCCCATGCATCCCCCCATCCAACCCTCATCTGCTCCCATCCCCCCACAAGCACATCCCTCTGTGCCCTCCTTTGTCTGTCTCTCCCACCCCATGCAACTCCTGTCCAGTCTTTGGCATACCTCCCACTTCCACCCCCAAATCTTCCTGCACCCTCCTCGGTATGCCTCCTAGCTGCTGTTGCAGATCCACAAGATTGGTGCTACACACCCAGCTTTTTAACAGTCCCTTGGAGGTTCCCCTTCAGTGGACGAGACCCCCCCACAGGTCCAATTCTTCTGCAAGGGGAGGCCACATGGCCTCACTGCCTCCAAGACCAAGCCTCTGGGCTCCAGCCCTGGTGCTTCACACCGTGAGCTCTGCCCAATGAGTCCAACTGAGCCAGACTCCTGGTCAGAGACCTGCCCACTCTGCAGGGCCCAGCATTCGCAGTGACACCCAGCAGCCTTTTCCAAACAGAGCAGGGTTTATTAGTCAGCTCAGACCCAGCACGGGGAAGCCCTGAGATTAGCAAAGAGAAGGAAGCATTAAGGTTAAGCCAGAGCCCATCCTGGCCAAGCCAACCAAGTTCTTCTCCCCCCAGAATGTTCTAATTCTGGATCACACCTTATTAGACATCAGAGATCTCACACAGGAGAGACCCCCCACCCCATAACTGCCCTGAGTGTGGGAAACAATTCAATGACCACTCCAACCTTATTAGACATCAACAAACCCACACAGGAGAGAAACCCTATAAGTGTGCTGATTGCGGGGACAGCTCAGGCTTTGTTGCATATCACAGGATCCACACAGGAAAGAAATGCCATAAATGCCCAGACTGTGGAGAAACCTTCACTCAGCGCTCGCATGTGACTAGACATCAGAGGATTCACATGAGTGAGAGACCCTAAGGATGCCCCGATTGTGGAGAAAGCTTCTCTTGCACCTCCGACCTTATTGTACATCAGAGAGTCCATACGGGAGAGAAACCCTATAGCTGCCCTGACTGTGGGAAAAGCTTCAGCCAGAGCCCTAACCTTATTGTCCACTGGAGAATCCACACAGGCGAGAGACCCTATAACTGCCCTGACTGCAGGAAAAGCTTCAGTCGTAAATCTAACCTCATTAGACATAAGAGAATGCACATGGGCGAGTGCCCCTATGAATGTTCCGTGTGTGGGAAAAGGTACAAGGCCAAGATCTCTCTGATATTTCACCTGAAACACCACATAGACTAGTGCCAGCCACTTTCCCACCTCTTCCTGTGTCCGTTCCTCCCATCACTACAATGGGGATAACAACAGTTGCCCAACTCCCAAGGGAGTCAAGTGGCACCACTATTTACGTGTGTTCTCAGTGGCTCAGGATGACGGAGGCACCAGGAGAGTGACTTTATTATTACTACTGTATTATATTATTCTCCGACCCTCTCCCATCCCTTCCTGGCTCTCTGTCATGAAGAGGCTTTTACTGAGCTGAAGGGTTTATCTGGATTTCCTGGTCCCTGTTTTCAGGCAGGGGCTCGGTTCACATTGTTGCACACTGGGATTATTCCTTAAATTGCTACCCCAGGAAACGTTTTCTTTCTGTTTCTTCAGGAGTGTGTGTGTGTGTAAGTTTCTGGAAAATCAGGTGTCAATGGAGTCTTTATTATTCATTGAATTATTTTCTCAATATTGCTCAGTTGTTGGGGTTTTCCCCCCACAAATAAGTTATTTACATTTCTGGAAAATCCCATTTTCCTGGGCAGCCTGGGAATGTCATTGGTTCTTGAGCTCTGGGAGGGAGAGAGGCCAAGTGTCCCAGACTGGGTGAGTTGTCTCCCTCTGAAGAAATCACTCATTACCCCATATTCCGTCCTTTCACTAATTTCTCTGCCCATCCAGCTTTGGAAGCTTAAGCATAGGCACATCTATGTCTTTGCTTTTGCAGCTTTGACGGCCTCTGGGCTCTATCCTTGGGTCTTCCCTTCCCCTCTACAAGGGGTTTAATGGGAGCAGGAGAGAAACATCCTCAGAGGCAGAATCCAGGAGCCCTGGCTGGGTGTGATCCCCAGAGGACACCCACAGCTAGAGATGATGGATAGAGGGACATTTCCAGAGGGGGAGCAGCCCATCTCCTTCTCCCCAGCAGCATCTCCAGCATCTGTCCCATCTGCTCTGTGCCCAGCTCAGTGAGGAATCCGGTGACTCCAGGGCAGAATTGTAACATTTCCCGTGGGCATAGAGCAGCTGCAGGGCTCTCAGAGCCCCTGGCCAGACTCCATCCCAGGTGTTTGCTTTCCAGCGGGTGCCTGGATCCTACCCCCACTTCCCTGGGAATGTCTGTGATGCTGTAGCTCCCTGTTGTGGTGCCTGAATCTCTGTCTTGGGGAGAATCCCTGGTTCCCCAACACTCTGCTGTCCTGTTCTCTCTCCTCCCCCTTGGCTCTGTTACACCATGGAGCCATCGACCCTCAACACTAGGGTTCTGATCACAACTCCAGCCCTGGACCTGTCCTAGAGGGCAGTGAACAAATGCAGCCACCAGCCAGAACATCCCATGTGTTTGCTACTATCTGAAACAACCAGCCCTGATGTCTCAGTGCAGGTGTTCATAAAAGCCCTGGGGCATTATCTGTGCTGGAGAGAACCAGACCAGCCCCACCGGGGATGGGGAACAGCTCTGGAAGGCCATGGGGCGTAAGGCCCTGGAGTTGGAAAAGCCAACGGGAGTTGGGGAAGGCCATAGAGGCAAATCATCCCTATGGTCCTGGAGAGGCTGGGACTAACTGTGTGAAAGTGGGAGGATGTGTGAGTGGGAGCAATCGACCCAGGAGTTTGCCAAGTGATTCTCAGGGCTGTGTAGGCAGAGGTGTGTCCATATCATGGAGCAGGGAGGGGAGAGTCACTTTCTGCAGAGTTCTGGAGACACCCCTGTGGGAACCTGGACCCAGCTTACAGCAGTATAAGTTTATTACCCAGTCCGCCCCTCCCTCAATGTGGAGAGGACATGAACCAGCTTTTGTAAACTGAGCGAAGGTTTCCCAAGCACTTCAAGCAAAACACACTGTTTTAGGTAAAGTATAAAACAGATTTATTAGCTACAGATGGATAGATTTAAAGTGATTATAAATGGCAGGCATAAAAGGTCAGAGATACTTACCAAAGAAAATACACAATCCTTATTACACTAGGCAGGCAGCATTTAGATCAAGCAATTTTCTCAGCCCACTGGATGTTACAGTTCACAATACACAGGCTTCCCTCTTAAACCTAGATCAGTCTCCTCAGGTGAAGTTGTCATCTTCTCAGCGTTCCTGTTGCTACCAGCATAAGTGGGGGAAGAGAAAGGCCAAGACATGACGCCGCTGTCCCTCATTTTATACCCTCAGTCCATGTGACTAGAAGACATCTGCCCAGACCTGTCCCAATGAGCTTTGCTGAGTCACAGTGATCCCATGCCTGGTGGACTTTGCTGAGTCACAATGATCGAGTAAACTCCCATTGTGCGAACTCATGCAACTGAGCCATAGAGTTGATTACTGGTTGGTTAACACCCACCTGGCAGTAGAGATTCTCAAACTTACACCATATTTCAGTACCAACCATACAGCAAAATCTCATTACTTCACATACCACGAGAGCACAGACAAGCCAACAGGATATTAGTGTTTGCCAGATCAAGATTTTCAAAATGCCTTGCTCAAGTCTGGGGGAGATGATGAATGCTGGGGTCACCCAAGCAGTAGGAACCTCAGAACTTGTGAGCTCTGATCACACAAGAGAGAGAGAACGAGTCAGTTCACTAATCTCTGAACAGTGAAGATCAGGGCCAGGAGGAGGAGCTGGGAGGTAGAAGTGGGAGAGGTCTAGTTGACATAAGGAAGAGAGAGAATTAGTGGCATAAGGAAGAGATAGCAGTAGAGCTTCTCAAACTTACAACATATTTCAGTAACAACAATATAGAATATCTCATAACTTCGCATACCATGAGAGCACAGATAAGCCAACAACATATTAGTGTTTGCCAGATCAAGACTTTCAAAATGATACCTCACAAAGCATACTGCGCTTCCCGCAGTGAGTCTGCCCAGGTGGGGCTCCTGGGGAAGCCAGAGGGCCCTGTACCCCAACTCCGCAGTCAGACGTGACTCTCAGCCAGCCGATAAAACAAGGTTTATTAGTCGACAGGAACACAGTGTGGAACAGAGCTTGCTATCACAGAAATCAGTGACTTTCAGCCAATTCAATCTTGGGAGTCCTAGGCTAGATGCCATGGATTCCCCCTCTTCCAGTCCCCCACCCAGACTGTCCGCTTCCAGCTACATGACCTCCAACACCCCCCTGTTGCTCCTCCTCTTTCCCTTTGTCTCACTTCCCAGGCAAAAGGTGTCACCTGGTCGCACCCCCGTCCTGGGTCTCAGGTTACATATGTGCAGACAGCTTGGGCAGCCTCACCTGCCCTGAGGGCCTCAGCAAAAATCACACACCCAATTCCCACCACCGAAGTATTGGTGCAGTACACTGGGAAACTGAGGTACACACAATATTGGTATAGGACAGTAAGACTCACATGCAACAAAACAAGATGAATAAAACCCCACTTTGTCACAGATGCACGGCCAGGTTCAAGCCAAGATGGGTGGGAGCCAGGAGTGATGTCGGCCAGGAGGATGCTCCTGGCCTGGGTGAGATGAGGCAGAACTGAGGGAGCTCAATCCCAGCAGGTTACGCCAACGACAAATGGTTTCTGCACCTATTTAACCAATTCCTCACCTGCATGGCTACTTCTCAGGAGCTCCTTTCCCTCGACAACCTCACGATTGGGGATCCGCAGCTCTTCACCCTGTTCCAGCCAGGAGATGATGTCAGGTTTGGGTGTTGCGAAGTCAGTTCCATGGAAAGGAACTAGGCAAGACCATGATTTCAGTTTTTCAGAGACAGAGCTGTTTCCAGCAGCCTTGGGCAGGCGGGTACCCTTGTGGAAACTAAACGGATGGGGAAGTGTCCCTGGAGACCCTTTAGGGGAGACTAGATTGCTCCTGGAAGATGTAAAATTCCCCCTGGAGAAGACTCAGGGATCTCCCCACTGAGGTATGACTCTGTGCAACCTCTGACCCCTTCTAAGCCTACTGAGCCCAGAGCCCTTTGCAGGCACGGAGCAAGTCCTGGGAAGGGAGGGACACGTGAAATCTCTTTGTGTGTCGCTGTATGCCCATGTTTAATAGTACAGGGAGGTACATACAACCCATCCTCTCCTATGGAAGCTCTGGGGAGGAGGATGGACTAGCGTCTCTGTGGTGTTTCCCAATCTCCTTTCCCATGGGAGGGGGTGTGGAGGTCACAGTCTCTCTCACGTGAGTTATGGAGGCCCTGGGCCTGAGGAGAGCAAAAGGCGACCCAGGAGTGCCAGAGAGCCCTCCAACTTCTAACACCTGAGGGGACAGGAATCCTTACCCTGCGAGGTCACAGATTCATAATTCTTCTGCATGACGTCCCTGTGGAGGGCTCTCTGACAGGGGTCCAGCAGAGCCCACTCCTCCTCGGTGAAGTACACAGCCACCTCCTCAAAGGTCACCAGCCCCTGAAACAGCCAGAGTCCCCCTCTCAGAACCTGCTGCCCCCGTCACAGTCCCAACAGCTCAGCCACAGGCAGGGCTGGAAAATCCCCCTCTCCACAGAGAACAGGGAACTTTCCTGGGGAGGGGAAAACATTTCTCAAAGCTTTCATGAAAAACACGGTTTCTGTGGTGAAACCGCAATGACCGGAGCAGCTGACTCCCCTGATTTTATCTTGAGTCTCATGATATTTACCTGGAATATTTAAAATTTCCCCATGACCTCACAATTCCTGGGACTGAACTTTCCCATTTCCCCTTGCTCAACATGGCTGCCCTCTCCCATTACTTTCAGGGGGTCGGACTCAAACTGCCCATATTCAAGATGGCCACCTTTCAGAGTAACAGCCGTGTTAGTCTGTATTCGCAAAAAGAAAAGGAGTACTTGTGGCACCTTAGAGACTAACCAATTTATTTGAGCATGAGCTTTCGTGAGCTACAGCTCACTTCATCAGATGCATGCCGTGGAAACTGCAGCAGACTTTATATATACACAGAGAATATGAAAAAATACCTCCTCCCACCCCATTGTCCAGCTGGTAATAGCTTATCTAAAGTGATCATCAGGTGGGCCATTTCCAGCACAAATCCAGGTTTTCTCACCCTCCACCCCCCCACACAAATTCACTCTCCTGCTGGTGATAGCCCATCCAAAGTGACAACTCTTTACACAATGTGCATGATAATAAAGTTGGGCCATTTCCTGCACAAATCCAGGTTCTCTCACCCCCTCACCCCCCTCCCAAAAACCACACACACAAACTCACTATCCTGCTGGTAATAGCTCATCCAAAGTGACCATTCTCCCTACAATGTGCATAATTAAGGTGGGCCATTTCCAGCACAAATCCAGGTTTTCTCACATCCCCCCCACCCCCATACACACACAAACTCACTCTCCTGCTGGTAATAGCTCATCCAAACTGACCACTCTCCAAGTTTAAATCCAAGTTAAACCAGAACATCTGGGGGGGGGGGGGGAGGAAAAAACAAGAGGAAATAGGCTACCTTGCATAATGACTTAGCCACTCCCAGTCTCTATTTAAGCCTAAATTAATAGTATCCAATTTGCAAATGAATTCCAATTCAACAGTTTCTCGCTGGAGTCTGGATTTGAAGTTTTTTTGTTTTAAGATAGCGACCTTCATGTCTGTGATTGCGTGACCAGAGAGATTGAAGTGTTCTCCGACTGGTTTATGAATGTTATAATTCTTGACATCTGATTTGTGTCCATTTATTCTTTTACATAGAGACTGTCCAGTTTGACCAATGTACATGGCAGAGGGGCATTGCTGGCACATGATGGCATATATCACATTGGTGGATGTGCAGGTATACGAGCCTCTGATAGCGTGGCTGATGTTATTAGGCCCTGTGATGGTGTCCCCTGAATAGATATGTGGGCACAATTGGCAACGGGCTTTGTTGCAAGGATAAGTTATGGGCTGTGGAAGTGAGGCTGCCCTTATTGAAGATGGCTACCAACTCCTCTTCTTTTCACTGAGGCCAGAGGCATGCTCTCTTCCGGTTATACGGCTAAGGCTCTGTGCTGAGGAGACTGGATCAGACAGTTTAACTGGAAAAGGATATGTGGAGAGCTATTGTGCGGATGACAAGGTGCAAAGAGATATGTGGGGGGCCAGAGGAAGGGGGCCAGAGAAAGGCTGAGCAGGGTTCAGGGGGATCTGTGGGTCCCAGAGAGAGCTGAGAGGGTGCAGGAGAATAGGGAGTGTTGGGGCATATTGGGTTGCAGATCTGAGAGGTCGGAGACTATAAACAAAAATACAGAAAAATATAGGGGCAGGTGGGCAGAAGAGACTGTGGGGAACATGGTGGAGGGGGGTAGCTGGGGAGAGGGGAGCCAGGGTAGGATAAAGGAGGAGGGTGGGAGGGACAGAACTGCCAAACCCCTCTCCCTCCATTCCTTCCACTTTACCCATCCCCATAAGTGTGTGCCCTGTGTGTTCCTACAATGGTGACATTCCCCACTCACCAAAGGACACTGTACATTCCTTTCTACTAGCCTGGTCTTTATTCACGGGCAAAACCCCTTAATTAATGCAGCGCTAAGGCTGCTTGGTGATACATCCTGCTCTTCCTGACTGGCCAGCTTAGCAAAACTCAAACGTGAAAACCAGGAAATACAGAATGAAGATCTATATCCACACATCCTTCACTCTGCCCTCTTTGAGCGATGCCCCATTGTGCCCATAATACCTCTGCTCATAAACTCACAGCCCATACTCAGCTCCCACCTACCTGCCTACGATCCACTGGCAAGCAGACCCTGTGCCCCATTACTATCACAGCACTGAAATGAGGCATGCTGGATCTCTTCCTTTGACCACGCATACCGGGTTCAGGGAGAGAGGCTCACACATATTCCTGCCCCAGAGAGGCACAGTCTTCCCAGATCACCTCATATCACAATCACAGCTTTATCAAGCTGCTCCATTTAATCTTCCACCATTTAGTACATATACACCTAGCACAGTGAAATGTAGCTGGAGTGCAAGTAGATAATTCCCAGTGGCTATTACCAGCGCCAGGGGGCAGAATTAAGGTTACATGGGCATGTAACTTAACTGTATTTCCTGGTTTTCAGAAGTTTTTGTTGCTGAACTCAACATTCTGGACCCGAGATACCACCAGGCAACCTGAACCCACCAGGAGCTTTCGGAGAATCTCCTACCTGAGCCGGTTCCATTGCAGATGTTTCTTTTCCCTGTCCCCTGGAGGATGGGACAATCTGGATCAAAACAGTGACATTATTCTGCAGCCTGTCAGGGCAATTGGGGAAGATTCAGAAGGGGTGTTAGTCCATCTCACACCACAATTCCCAACTCCTATGTCCATCCCCGTCTCATTGCTGTCACATCAAATACTCTGAAACCCTCTGCAATGAGACAAGCACAGTGACACTAGCTGGTCACAGTCACTAAAGCCAACAGTTTCCTGACCTCTCCCACCACGTACTCATTCCCAGCCCTGAAAACAAGGACAGGGGAAGTTGAGGCCTCCTAGACCTTACACGGCACAGTTAATAACCCTACCCCCCCTCACCAGCAAACATCTGTTTGCATTGATGTGAAAGGGAAACATCTGGATTCTCATGCATGTGGGGAAAGTGGATCATTTGGAAGTTTTAACCCCTCCCTCCTGTCTGGCTCCCCAAATTGGGCAAAGGAACCAGGGCAGTTGCTTTCCCTTCAAACCCAGCAGTTCCAGCCACTTAAAGGAGGGAGGGTGAGAGTGGGAAGAAAATGTAAGGGTCTTTTTCTATAAATATTCAATAATCGGAGAGATGAAAGGAAATTCAGAATATTTTGAACAATTAGAGGAAAAAATGGGCAAGTTCTGATAGGATTTTATAGAGATATTTGATAAACAGAAGGAAGAAGGGGCAAATCTGAGGAGATTTTATATCAATATTCAATAAAAACTGCTGGTTGTCCTGGCCTTGACATGGGCAGCAGGGAACCCTGGGCAATGCCACGTTAACAGGGGCAGGGAGGGGAGATGGCGCCGGAAGGTCCCATGGCAGTTGGGAGAGGGAAGCAGTGGGGGAAGGACAGGTGATTGGCAGCTGGTGGTTGGGGGGCTGGGTTTGGCTGGGGGTCACTAGCTGGGATAGGGCAAACTGGGGAGTCTCAATGGGGGACATGGCTCTTCCCTCTGTACAGGATTCTGTATGAATATTTAATAACTAGAGGGGAAAGGAGCAAAATCAGAGGCGATTTTATTTCAAAATGCAAGAATTAAGGAGAAAAAAGCAAAATCTGCAGTTGGAGTTCCTCAAAGGTGACTTGAAGAGGAAAGAATGAATGGCTCTGTGTCCTTTGTTTTTTTGTAACAGGCTTTTTTCCTACCCTAAAAAAATGAATTTGTTTCATTTTTGACTTCCAAAAATGTCATCTCCTCTCTGTTATTGCTGTGGGGTGGTTGGCTGGCTCCCAGGTGTTTCGGGAGCTTTGTTCCATTCTCGGTGAAGATGGAAGTGCTGAATCTTGAACCTTCAAGCATAAGAGGTTTAACATGTTACAAAAGCAAACCATTTAAAAAAAAATGCTTAAACTGACTGAATAAAATGATTAAAAATTCACATCCCTTCTTCTTCCTCAGAATTAAAAACAAAAACAAACAAAAAAAACCTCCTAGGCCTTTTTAATTAATCATAAAGGAGCAAAAATTGACGCAAAACTAATTATTTCATCTTCTTCAGGTCACCTTTAAAAATTCTGACAGCACCATCCTCATAATCTCACGTCCTAATTCAAACTACAGCTCAGTTCCTGTTCGGGCTAAAGGCAGCAGGATGTGTTTGATAAAGACCTAATCACACCTTTCTGCCAGTAGGGAACTATATTAATAAATAAAACTTTGATGGGAGGCATGCTCACACAGGCATGTGGAATTCCAGAGTCACAGACTTTAAGATCAGAAGTACCACAATCATCTAGACTGACCCCCTGCGTAACATAGGCCAGAGAGTTTGCCCCCGTAGTTCCTGGCTTAAACACATAGCTTCTCATTGAGCTCAGCTGTGGTTCTCAACCTATCTATCATTGTAGGCTGCATATATGGCCCACAATGTGTTGTGTGGGCTGCATCCAATACTACCTGTATGGCCCTGAGGATGTCACATGGGCCGCAGCCATGTGCTGACTGGGCTGCAAGTGGCCTGTGGGCTGCAGGTTGAGCAAATCTGTTCAAAAGCCTCCACTCCTGGTTTAAACACTTCCAGTGAAGAAGAATACAATCCGCCCCATTTCAGATTAAATTTGGCAGGCCTTTTCTCCCCAGCAAACCAGAATTATTTTAAAGCTTTCCTGGAGCCCCCCCAAAAGTGCTAAATAGAAACTCATGGTTTTTAACAATAAACAGGGTTTCTTGAAACACAAAATAGTCCCCCAGTGCTGACTAATAAGAAGCCAGTCCCTGATTGCAGCTAGAGCTCTTTCTAGTGAGCAGTCATTTTCACAAAGATCAGGAAAATCACCCAGGGCCCCCATCCTTCCAAGGTATCATTTCAGAGGCTGTGCCATGTTTGGCAAAGAAGGAGGTGTGGGTGGAAATGTTCAGACAGATCCACCCAGTCTAACCCCCCTGGGCTCATCCCTGAGGGGATGGGTAAAGTGGGGAGACTTTTAAAACTCTAAATTCCCGCCCCCCCATACACACACTCTCCTCTCCGGTGGGAGGGATAGCTCAGTGGTTTGAGCATTGGCCTGCCAAACCCAGGGTTGTAAGTTCAATCCTTGAGGGGGCCATTTAGGGATCTGGGCCAAAAAATTGGGGATTGGTCCTGCTTTGTGCAGGGGGTTGGACTAGATGACCTCCTGAGGTCCCTTCCAACCTTGATCTTCTATTGTATAAGTAGGGGCATAGCGAGCAGATCGAGGGACGTGATCGTTCCCCTCTATTCGACATTGGTGAGGCCTCATCTGGAGTACTGTGTCCAGTTCTGGGCCCCACACTTCAAGAAGGATGTGGATAAATTGGAGAGAGTCCAGCGAAGGGCAACAAAAATGATTAGGGGACTGGAACACATGAGTTATGAGGAGAGGCTGAGGGAGCTGGGATTGTTTAGCCTGCAGAAGAGAAGAATGAGGGGGGATTTGATAGCTGCTTTCAACTACCTGAAAGGGGGTTCCAAAGAGGATGGCTCTAGACTGTTCTCAATGGTAGCAGATGACAGAACGAGGAGTAATGGTCTCAAGTTGCAGTGGGGGAGGTTTAGATTGGATATTAGGAAAAACTTTTTCACTAAGAGGGTGGTGAAACACTGGAATGCGTTACCTAGGGAGGTGGTAGAATCTCCTTCCTTAGAGGTTTTTAAGGTCAGGCTTGACAAAGCCCTGGCTGGGATGATTTAACTGGGAATTGGTCCTGCTTTGAGCAGGGGGTTGGACTAGATGACCTTCTGGGGTCCCTTCCAACCCTGATATTCTATGATTCTATGATTCTATGATTCCTGTGCCCCCAGCTCTGCTCCTTTACTCCCCGAACTGGGCGAAGCTGGGTAAATCTGCCACTTTTCATGATGTCTCCTACTTCTCTCCCTTTCATCTTACTTTTTGCCCTTAACCGTCCTGACAGCTCCCCCCAGACCGATGAAGGGGAATCTCCACTGAGGTAGATTGAGATTCCCAGGGGGGCTGCGAGATCTGAGCCTCCCTGTGCAGAGTCACTTTCCTGCCCTTTCCCCCGGGTCTCTCCCCTCACCTGCAGGCTCAGTCTCAGGGGCTGGTGTCGGCAGAGCCGGCCCCCGCAGAAAGTCCTTCCCTCCCGGGGCTGGGCACGGAGGGGGCTTGAACGGACCCAGCTGCGGAGCAACAGCGGCTCAGCCCCGGCTCCCAGTTCACAATGGAGGGAGGCAGCAGCAGCAGCGTCTGACCGAGGAAGCTCAACCCCTGATATCCTGAGCAGAGAGAGCAAAGCAGCCTCCTTCCCCTGTGCCCCAGGAGTCAGCGGGACCGGCCCCAGCTTGGTGACAGCTGCCCAGCAACTCTGGAGGGGGCTGGGGACTGCTCTAACTATTCAGCGCAGCAGGGGCTGAATGTGATTTATTGCTGCTGCTTCTCCTGTGCCGAACATAAACCAACCCACAGCAGCTCTTGGAAACAGTCCCATCAGTGAAATATTTAGAATTGTTGAAGAACAATAAGCTAAGAAGGGTAATTTCAGAGCTAAGTCTCCAGACAATGCTGTCGGCTCACTCAGACCGGGATACCCTGGCACTGAAGAGGCCTAACCATTGATGCCCAAGCAGGTCTGGCCATGGTAAATATCTGCCACGTTACTTATTAAATTCTAATTTTCATTGTCACTGGAGGGAAACAAACAACTCTCTCTCCAGCCTTGGCACAGCTGCCTTCTGCCTCAGTGTCTCAAAAAGAACATTGGGGATGCAGCGACACCGCGCCAATGATACGGGTAGTTGCTCTATTTGCCAGATCAAAACAGAGACAAAATAGGAAAAGAACTGGGTGAAATTAATTTTCTTTATGGACTAAATGGATCCACATATTCATTTTTGTAGTTGATTCCCAGTTCTCTACAGACCCACACGAGAGCCCCTAAAGGTCAAGCCAAGACATGCAACTTTCCCCTCCAAGGAGATCTTTGGGCACAGTCCTTTTTCCTTAAGAAATCCCCCCAGAATGAGAGCCATGAAACAGGAATATCAGGACCCCTGCAGTTCAGGGCCCTGGACAGCCAGGCTGGGTCCAGGCTCCCAGGGGGGTGTCCCCAGAGCTCTGCAGAGAGTGACTCTCCCCTCCCTGCTCCACGATGTGGGCATACCTCTGCCTACACAACCCCGAGAATCACACTGGCCTTTGCTGCTGCTTTGTCACATGGCAAACTCCTGGGTTGATCGCTCCCACTCATGGCTTCTTGTCAGTCTCCCTCACTCACTTGTGCGGTCCGTGTTTGCCCTCCCATATGGTCTCTACATGGCAAATTATTCTCACCCCCACCTACCCAGCTTTGCCATCTCTCCAACCCCAACACCCTCCCCCTTTCAAACAGTTAGTCCAGCCTTTCCTGAACCATTGAATCATAGAAATCAGGGTTGGAAGGCACCTCAGAAGGTCATCTAGTCCAACCCCTTGCTCAAAGCAGGACCAATCCCCAACTACTATAGGGATTATCTGCCCTTATGGCCTTCCCCAACCCCTGCTGGCTTTTCCAACTCTGGGGCCTTTCTCCCCAAGGGCTCCCAGAGCCATTCCCCATCACCGGCAGGGCTGGTCTGTTTCCCTCCAGCTCAGACAATGCCCCAGGGCTTTCATGAACACTTGAACTGAGACACCTGGGCTGGTTGTTTCAGTCAGTAACAAACACATGGGATGTTCTGGCTGCTGGCTGCATTTGTTCACTGCCCTCTAGGACAGGTCCAGGGCTTGGGTTGTGATCAGAGCCCTAGGGCAGGAGTTGGATGGCTCCAGGGTGCAATAGAACTGAGGGGGACGAGAGAGAACAGGAAAGCAAAGTGTTGGGGAACCAGGGGTTCTCCCCGAGACAGAGATTCAGGCACCACAACAGGGAGCTACAGCATCACAGACATTCCCAGGGAAGTGGGGGTAGGATCCAGGCACCCTCTGGAAAGCAAACACCTGGGATGGAGTCTGGCCAGGGGCTCTAAGAGCCCTGCAGCTGCTCTATGCCCATGGGAAATGTCATAGAATATCAGGGTTGGAAGAGACCTCAGGAGGTCATCTAGTCCAACCCCCTGCTCAAAAGTAGGACCCATCCCCAATTAAATCATCCCAGCCAGGGCTTTGTCAAGCCTGACCTTAAAAACTTCCAAGGAAGGAGATTCCACCACCTCCCTAGGTAACGCATTCCAGTGTTTCACCACCCTCCTAGTGAAAAAGTTTTTCCTAATATCCAACCTAAACCTCCCCCACTGCAACTTCTGGTCATAATTCTGCCCTGGAGTTACTGGATTCCTCACTGAGCTGGGCACAGAGCAGATGGGACAGATGCTGGAGATGCTGCTGGGGAGAAGGAGACGGGCTGCTCCCCCTCTGGAAATGTCCCTCTATCCATCATCTCTAGCTGTGGGTGTCCTCTGGGGATCACACCCAGCGAGGGCTCCTGGATTCTGCCTCTGAGGATGTTTCTCTCCTGCTCCCATAAAACCACTTGTAGAGGGGAAGGGAAGACCTAAGGCTAGAGCCCAGAGGCCGTCAAAGCTGCAAGAGCAAAGACACAGATGTGCCTACACTCCAGCTTCCAAAACTGGATGGGCAGAGAAATTAGTGAAAGGACGGAATATGGGGTAATGAGTGATTTCTTCAGAGGGAGACAACTCACCCAGTCTGGGACACTTGGCCTCTCTCCCTCCCAGAGCTCAAGAACCAATGAAATTCCCAGGCTGCTCAGGAAAATGAAATTTGCCAGAAAAGTTTTATTTACATCTTATTTGGGGGGAAAAACACATAATTGAGCAATACTGAGAAAATAATTCAATGAACAAACAAACAATCCACTGACATCCAACTTTCCAGAAATATCAGATCTCTGCTCTTCCCCACCATGCAGAAACAGGGAGAAAATGCCTCCCGGGGCAGCAATTTACAGAATAATCCCAGTGTGCAACAATGTGAACTGAGCCCCTGCCTGAAATAGGGATCGGGAAATCCAGGTAAACTCTTTGGCTCAGTAAAAGCCTCCTCATGACAGAGGGAGCTGGGATGGGATGGGAGAGTGTCAGAATAATGCAATACAGTAATAATAATAATAATGTCACTCTCCTTGTGCCTCCATCCTCCTGAGACACACAGCACACATGTAAATAGTGGTGCCACTTGACTCCCTAGGGCACTGGGAGTTTATTATCCTCTTGGTTCTTCCTATCTCTACAGATGCAGAGAGAGGAGGGGAAGTGGCTGGCACTATTCTGTGTGGTGTTTCATGTGACATGTTAGAGAGTTCCTGGTTTTGTACCTTTCCCCACAGACGGAACATTGATAGGGGCACTCTCCCGTGTGCCTTCTCCAATGGACTTTGAAACCAGATTTACTTTTGAAGCTTTCCCCACAGCCAGGGCAGGTATAGGGTCTCTCTCCTGTGTGGATTCCCCGATGGTCAGTAAGGTGATGGCTGTGACTGAAGCTTTTCCCGCACTCGGGGCAGTTGTAGGGTTTCTCTCCTGTGTGGATTCTCTGATGTATAATAAGGTCAGAGGTGGAAGCGAACTTTTTTCCACACTCTGGGCATCCATAGGGTCTCTCGCCCGTGTGAGTCCTCCGATGTCTAGTGACATGCCCTCTCTGAGTGAAGGTTTGTCCACAGTCAGGACATTTATGGCATTTCTCTCCTGTGTGGACTGTCTGATGTGTAATAAGGCCTGACCTCTGACTGAAGCATTTTTTGCAGTTGGGGCACTTATAGGGTCTCTCTCCTGTATGGGTTCTCTGATGTCTAATAAGGATTGATTGGTCATTGAATTGTTTCCCACACTCAGGGCAGTGATAGGGGGTCTCTCCTGTGTGGACTCTCAAATGTCTAACAAGGTGTTCTTTACAACTAAAACGTTTCCTGCACTCAGCACATTCAAATCGCTTCTCCTTAGTGCAGGTTCTCGGCTGGATCATGGCCTCATTAGGTTCTTCCAAAACTCCCCCTTGGCAAGTGGATTCACCCAGTGTCTTCCCTAGGGGGCTTCCCTGCTGCTTCTCTGGTCTGCACTGTGTTTCTTGGGCTTGTCCTTGCCCAGGAATCTGAGAATCATCCCCTTCACACCTTCCCAGTAACATCCCCTTTGGTTCCATTTGCTCAGGACCTGCCGGACAAGGATTCTCTTCACTGCTCTCACTCACCATCTCATCACCTGTTGAGACAGAAAGAGAATCCACACAGGAGTCAGTCCCTGTGCCAGGAGAAAGGGAAGGTGAGAAAAGGGGAACGGGAAAGTGGGGAAACAATCCAAAATAACTACTGGGAAGACAGACAAATCAGGCGTTGAATCCCACACAAACCCTTCCCTGGAAGAAAGAGAGAAGGGAAAAATCAGCTACCAACCTTTACTGTATTTGCTGTTTTTCAAGATGTTGCGCATGTCTATTTCACTTCACGTCTATTCCGCTTTAGGGGTGTGCATGACACTGTATTCAGAGAGTTTACGGTAGTGGCATATGCGCCATGCATGTCTTCATACATCCAGCTGAGGGAATGAAGGGCAGATATGCCCAGGGCATCATCTCAGTTCATTTGCACCAGCATCCTAACATAATGGACTCTGAAGCAGAAGGGAGGAGGGCGGGTGGTGGAAAAGACATGTGCAACACGTCCTGGAAAACAACCAGTACCGGTTGTGACGCTATATGGATTATGGGTGACCACTTATAATATTATCGATACCAGTATTACAAAATTGCAACGAATCATTTATCAGATACGCCATATAAGGTCCATGTAAGTTATCAGTGGAAAAGTTATGATTTGCTAAATATGATAAGCTTGTTTCCATGTATGTCTCATCTTTGCATCATGAGTTATAAATACATGTGGTATAGTGATAGCTCAACTTGTGCTGTGTATCTGGGTGACACCCCCAGACAGACTGGTATCAGCACTATCCAGCCTGCTTACTGGCCTATCAAGGGCAATCAGCTGTACTATGGACCCATTGAGAGAAGGCAGGGGCTACACCTATGAGTCAGCAGGACATGTAGGGACATGCCTATGGACAGGGGACTCCAAGTACCTTTCCATGCCCATGTGCTTTGAGTTTGTGTTTGGGACAAAAGATATACAAGCCACATGGCAGAGAATAGAAAAAGGCAGCTGCATCACCTCCATTTTGTCTTCAGTCCTGCTCCTCACCTCTGGAGTAACTTCTCTACAAAATAAAGTTTTGACTGATAGACTCATTCAGGTTTTAGATGTGTTCCAGAGGAACTTTTGAGCCAGTAAACGCACCAGTGTTGCTAGGACCCTAACATGTGGCATCAGAAGTCATATAGTATCTCTTTGTATTGACCATTTAACAACTCTCTTATTGTTCTTTTCTTTTCTAATAAATCTTTAGTTTTAGATACTAAAGGATTGGCTGGCAGCGTGGTATTTTGGGTAAGATCCAAAGTAGTATTGATCTGGTAACATGGCTGGCCCTTAGGGAATCAGAAGAACATTTTTTATAGTGAATAGAGTTTTAAGTAACTTCTCACTTTACAGGACTTTGCTGACTGGGAGCCAGAGACTGGAGTGGCTGAAAAGGGGCTGTGTGATGGCTGCTTTTTTCTTTTTAATCTTCTTGATAACTAGTGTGGGGGATCAGGAGCACAGTTTGTGACTGGTTGGTGAATCTACCTACAGTATGTTAACCACTAGTTAGAATCTGCTCTCTTCTTTGCAGCCTGCCCTGACTTTGGCATTTTCAGTGTGGGCTGCCCTAGGCACCCTGGGTCACATGGGTATCTAATTTTTTTTTTATCTTTCAGTGATTCCATGTGTCTATTCCACTTCAGGTGACCTCCAAGCAGTGTTCTGTGGAGGAGGGTTCAGAGTCTATCTGCAAAGCCACTGCAGACCAGCCTTTCCAAAGCTAGCACAGTCTCCGGAAGTGGCTGAAGTGGCACAGTGCTTGGGAACAGTGTGAATTGAAGACCAGGTCACTACCCTGCAGATATCTGGGATCGAAATATGCTTTAAAAAAGCTGCCGAACATTCAGTCAGTTGGAAGGTAGTTTTAACTTTGCAACATCATAACTTGTAGTGATATGAGAGGTGATCCATCAAGAAATGCACCATAAGAGAACCTCCTGCCCTTTCATTCTCTTCACGCAGGAAACAAAGAATTGAGGCAAAGACTGAAACTGTTTTGTCCTGTCCAGATAAAAGGCAAGGGCATAGCAGACATCCAGCAAATGCTGTTTTTCCTCAAGCTTACATGAATGTGACTTGGGGGAAAAGGGAGGTAAAAAGATGGTTTGGTTGAGATAGAAATCGGTAACCACCTTCGATAAAGAATGTTTGATGAGGCCTTAAAGCAACTTTATCCTCATAAAAATAGTGGAAAGAGAGGTGGGGGAAGGGGTATGAAATTCATGCTTGTGGTTTCCAAACCCTTCTAGTGGAAGCAACTGCCACTGGAAAGGCGACCGTAACTGATAAATTAGGCAGGCCACTCGTCTGGTATTAAACCAAACAGTCCTGTTTTTCTCGGGTGTGTTCTCATCCAGTACTCAGCCAAAACTGGTTTTGTCCAGTACCAGATGGGGGATGCCATTCTGAAGAGAGTGTTGTTCTGCCCCTGACAGCATGACCTTAGACATAAGGTCATGCTGGTGGGGGCGGGGCGGCGGGCTCTTAAAAATTCCACCCCCCATGTGGCGTGAGCTCACACACACCATGCATGAAAAGACACTCTGGTAGGCATGGGGTCATGTCAGCAGGGACAGGCTCATGATGTTTTGGGACGTACCGGAACGTCCCATATTCTGGAAGCATGCGAGTGGCCACCCTAAGATAAGTACTGAAGAGGACAAAAAGTCATCGGCTCAAAGGGAGAATCCCTGGAAGAGACCATACTAAATTCTACTCTTAGGGTGTGTTGGCATCACAACTTGAGAAAAGACTTGTGAAAGAAATAACTAATCTTATCTACAGAGCATGTCTTCACAGCACAGCTAGTTTGAGGTATAATGTGAGTCTTACCCTGAACTCAACTCCCACCCACACAGAACTTCTTTGAAAACAGTCTGGAGAAGCCAGCCTAGAGACTGGAGGGATGCTGCATGGGTTCCAGTCCAGCTATTGCATGTACCCGTATGATACGGGGTTCATCTGCAAGATCATGGAGATCTATGTCTAGATCTACCATTGTGGTATCATCTCCATCGAATGCTCTATTTTGTCACTGAAGAATGTAATGGAGAGAATCTAGATCTCCCTCTAAAGTAAGAAGTATAAAGTTCTTCTTCTGAATCCAGTGATTAATATGGGCAGTCAGTTGCCACCAGTGGTGATACTAGGAGGAATCACCGGAGTACAGCCTCTGGAGCTGTGCCTGTCGGCAGAAGGTTTAAATGTCAATACTGATGACTTGAGTCCTATCAGAACCATCTGTGTACAAGAAACCAATACTGGAGGCTTCAAAGGTACAGAGGACCCCATGGCTGATGGTATCGGTCCTACAGACATTCTAGCCAGTGCTGAGGGCAGCTCTGGCTGTAATAAAGGCTGTAGCCTATGAGTAGTCAGAGTTGGGTCTTGTAGCAGCCAAGGGGAATCCGGGACCAACAGAGCAAATCTCATGACATCTCAATAATATTTTGGCAGAAGTTCATGATTCTAATAAATTGTCAGAGCCATTCTCAAGGATACCTGCACTGGTCCTGGAGTCAATGGCTGTATTTCCTGCCCTGATTTCACTGTTGGTACTGGGGAGCACCTAGTCTCTACTTGTGCTGTAACCTGACAGTTCCCATGAGGACTCTGCTGAGGCTTTTCAGTTCCCAGAGTCTGATTCTGAAGAAGAAAAGCTCGTTGATTTATAAGTCTTACCCTGAGACTAACTTACAGCTCTTACAAGACATGGTGGGAGAAGGGGAAAAATTCCTCTTCTCTTGTGTCTGTCTGACTTCAAGCCATGAGGTGAGTGAGAAAGATCCACAGGAGAACTCCTGTCCTAGGACAAAGCACTGGACTCCAGACAACTGAGGTCTGAGAAGGGATGCACAGCACGCTCCATATGGTAATATTTTACTCTTATGTCCCTAGATTTTTGTGTTCTCCTCTTGAAAGATCTACAAATAGAGCACGTGTCTCTCATTTGCCCCTCAGTGAGGCAAAATAAGCAATGAGTGTGAGGGTCGTTCAGTGGATCAGACACCCTGCAAGTGAGACAGTGCTGAACTCCAGGAGACTTTGGCATAACCAAGCTCTCTGGTACCAAGTAAAAGAGCCCCAGAGAAAAACAAGAACAAAAGCTTCATAAAATAAGAAACAAACAAATATCTGGTGGGAAAAACATGGCTAAAGAAGAAGCTACTAGAACTATTTATATGGAGAAAAGGTTTACTCAGAAGAAAAAAAGGGAATCCATGAACAACAGCTAATGGAGAGCTCCGACCACCAGACACTGGTGGTGAGAAGGAGCTGTGAGGCTGCTGGGGTGGATGCATGAGGACATGCATGGCAAACTGACAGGTACCACCAGGGAAAGCTCTCTGGCTACAGATCACTAAGCATTCACACACCTGGAAGGAGAACACCCAATTCTTCCTCCACATCCCATCTGAACACTCAGGGGGCAGGGAGCTACTGCCAGGTGTCAGTCAGGATGCGTGGAAAGCCATGAACTACATCTGCCAGGAGGACACGACACCTGCTAGGCACAATCCTGACCTGGGGGCAATAAGTTAGAACTAGAGGAGCTCAAGGGGCCTGCGTGGGAATCTCAGCACTTTAAGTCAATGAGGAATGGTTTCCACATGCGTTTAACCAATCTCTCACCTCTGGGAATGTTTCTCTGGATCTCTCTAGCCTGGGACCCCTGGAGATCAAGGACCCACAGCTCTTCCCCTCGGTCCAGCTGGGAGATCACGCTGGGCTTGGGAATTGGAAAACCTGCTCCGGGAAAAGAAATTAAATGAGATTAGAGTTTTACTGTTGTTCTGAGACAGCTGTTTCCAGATGTGCTGTGTAGGTGGATGCCTTGTATATAGCAAAGGGATGGGAAAGTGTTCCTCGAGACCCTTTGGGGAGGGCAGAAGGGGATTCAAGGATCTCCACACACTGGGGGATTTTATGACTCTGGCACAGCATCACTGTGCAACCTGTTTACACTTTCCTAACCCTGCTGAGCCTGGGACTAAGGAGCTGATCCCTCTGAAACCTGAGCAGAAGGCAACCTGGGCACTTCAAAGATGCCCAGTTTCTAACACCAAAGGCACAGGAATCCTTACCCAGCGAGGTCATATTCCTGTAATTCTCCTGCATGATGTCCCCATACAGAGCTCTCTGACCCGGGTCCAACAGTGCCCATTCCCTCTCAGAGAAATACACAGCCACCTCCTCGAAGGTCACGGGCATCTGTATCAACAACAAGAGTCCCCCACTCAGAACCTGCTGCCCCAGCCACTGCCCCCCAGGTTCAGTTGCAGAAAGAGCTGGGAACATCCCCCTCGGCCACAGAGAGCAGGAACATTCCTCGGGGGGGGGGATTTTGGAAAGATTAGATGAAAAGCATGCTGTTACTGTGGTGCAACAGCAATGACCAGAGCTACTGATTTTATCATGGATCTCACAGTGTTTATCTAGGATTTGAAAAATTTCTCACCATCGCACCATTCCTGGCAGTGAAATCGCACATTTTCCCTTTTTCAAAATGGCCACCTTCTCCCGTTGGGAGGAGGGCCGGAAGCTAAAATGCCCTTACTCAAGATGGTCACCACTGCCCTACCCTTTGGCATGTGGAAGGCAGGCTGCCCCTAGTGAAGGTGGCCACCAGCTCCCATTGTTTTCATAGCATCATAGAATCATAGCACTAGAGGGGACCTCACAAGGTCATCTAGTCCATTCCCCTGCATCCAAATTAAATATCCATAGAATCATAGAATATTAGTGTTGGAAGAGACCTCAGGAGGTCATCTAGTCCAACCACCTGCTCAAAGCAGGACTAACACCAACTAAATCTCTTAAAAACCAGGCCTTAAAAATCTCTAAGGATGGAGATTCCACCCCCACCCCCCAGGTAACCCATTCCAGTGCTTCTACTAGTGAAACAGTGTTTCCTAATATCATAGAATCATAGAGTATCAGGGTTGGAAGGAACCTCAGGTGGTCATCTAGTCCAACCCCCTGCTCAAAGCAGGACCAATCCCCAACTAAATCATCCCAGCCAGGGTTTTGTCAAGACTGACCTTAAAAACCTCCAACCTAGACCACCCCCACTGCAACTTGAGACCATTGCTTCTTGTTCTGTCATCTGCCACCACTGAGAACAGCCTAGCTCCATCCTCTTTGGAACCCCCTTCAGGTAGTTGAAAGCTGCTATCAAATCCCCCCTCACTCTTCTCTTCTCCAGACTAAATAACCCCAGTTCCCTCAGCCTCTACTCATAAGTCACGTGCCCCAGCCCCCTAATCATTTTCATTGCCCTCCACTGGACTCTCTCCAATTTGTTCACATCCCTTCTGTAGTGGGGGGACTAAAACTGGACACAATACTCCAGGTGTGGCCTCACCAGTGCCGAATAGAGGGGAATAATCACTTCCCTCAATCTGCTGGCAATGCTCCTACTAATACAGCCCAATATGCCATTGGCCTTCTTGGCAACAAGGGCACAGTACTGACTCATATCCAGCTTCTTATCCACTGTAATCCCCAGGTCTTTTTCTGCAGAACTGCTGCTTAGCCAGTCTGTCCCCAACCTGTAGCGGTGCATGGCATTCTTCCTTCCTAAGTGCAGAACTCTGCACTTGTCCTTGTTGAACCTCATCAGATTTCTTTTGGCCCAATCCTCCAATTTGTCTAGGTCACTCTGGACCCTATCATAGAATATCAGGTTTGGAAGGGACCTCAGGAGGTCCCCTAGTCCAACCTCCTGCTCAAAGCAGGACCAGACCAAGAACCGTCCCTTATTTTTGCCCCAGATCCGTAAATGGCCCCCTCAAGGATTGAACTCACAATCCTGGCTGCACCTAGTGAAGGTGGCCACCCGCTCCCATTGTTTTCAGGGAGGCTGAAGCCAGGCTTTCTTGGGGAGACGTGATTGGGGCTCTGCGGTTGGCAGACTGTGTACATAGCTATGAGAAACAATGGGAATGTGTGGTGCTAGAGGTGGGGACAGGAAGAAGCAGGTGGATGGAGTGTGTGTGGGAGTGAGCTGGGCAGACTGGGAAGGTCACAGGGGGCATGTGTGGAGGGGCAGGATGCAGAGGAGGATCCTTAGTAATGCATGTTGGGGCTGGTAAACTGAGGAGGGATGCGGGGGACAACAGGGAGTCAGTCTGAGGGGGGAAAAAGGAAGATATGTGGGATAGAATGAAAAGGGTGCTGGTGGATGTGTATGTGGGGAGAGGAGCTTAACCAAGGACTGTGCAGGGTCATGGTGGGGGGCGGGGGGCAGGCTGAGGAGGACACAGAGGGATGCGCATTGGGGGAGGTATGATTAACTGGGAATTTTCTGTAATATTTTCATGACTCCCCTGTGCATGCCTCAGTTTCCCTCTCTGCTTTACATTGCTATCCAGTGGGTGCAGGAGGGTTAACGCTGTTCCTGGAGCAGCAGAGAAGACATGCGGGGCCAGAGAGGGGGTTCAACCTCGCTGTCTAGGGTGGAATGACTGATCACTAAAGGGCTGGCTGGAAACCAACCCCCAGATCAACGGAGAATCCAAAAAGACAGTGGGAGCCCCCGGGGCTGGGACACTCACCCCTGGCAACCAACGACCCAGAGGAAGGGGATTTCCCCCCATGGCTGGGATGGGAAGCTGAGCCGAGGCCCCAGAAAGAGAACAAAGGGGAAAGGTGTCAGGTGGCCGTGTTAGGTGCTGCCTTCTGGAGAGACAGAGCTCTCGCCTTGGACTGACAGAGAGTATGTCTACACAGCAAACAGAAACCCACTACTTGCCTGTGCCAGTCGATTTAAGCTCACGGGGCTTTGGCTAAGGGTCTGTTTCATTGCTGTGTAGATTTCTAGGATCGGGCTGGAGCCCCAGCTCTGGGACTCTCCCACCTCACAGAGTCCTAGAGCCCAGGCTCAAGCCCAGATGTCTACACAGCAATGAAACTGCTCAACAGCCCAAGGCCCATGAGCCCGAGTCAGCTGGCATGGGCTGGCATGGCATGGGCTGGCATGGCATGGGCATCAGCTGCGGGTGTCTAGTTGCTGCATAGACACATCCAAAGAAAAAGAGCCAGTAATGGAATGCATCACAGCTTGGCTGGCTGACTGCACTGACTTGGCCAAGATGGGCTATGGCTTAACCTTTGCTTCTCTTTGCTAACCTTGTGGGCTTCCCTATGCTGGGTCCCAGCGGGCTAATACACCCTGCTCTGTTTGGAAAAGGCTGCCGGGTGTCACTGCAAATCCTGGCTGAGGTGCCTTGGGCCCTGCAGAGTGGGCAGGTTTCTGCCCAGGAGTCTGGCTCCTTTGGACTCACTGGGCAGAGCTCATGGCTGGAGCCCAGACACTTGTTCTTGGAGGCACTGAGGCCATTACAAAAGGGTGGGACCCCTTGGTGGTCTGGGCTACTGAGCGGGGGCAGGAGGCAGACAAAGGAGGGGTCACAGGGGAATGTGTTTGTGAAGGGGTGGGGGCAGACCAAGGATTGGACAGGAGGATGCATGGGGGATGAGTGGGAGGTGAAGAGGCAGACTGTGCCTTGATGGTGCACAGGGATGTGTGTGTTGTGGGGGTCTGGCAGGAGGTAACTGGAAGAGGCCTCAGGGAGAGGTGTGTGTGCGGGGGTGGGATAATCAGCAGGAGACAGGGAGGAGTGGTAAATATGCTGGAGGGTAGGGACAGGATACAGAGGGATACAAAGGAACCTAGACAAATTAGAGGATTGGGCCAAAAGAAATCTGATGAGGTTCAACAAGGACAAGTGCAGAGGCCTGCACTTAGGAAGGAAGAATCCCATTCATTGCTACAGACTAGGGACTGAGTGGCTAGGCAGCAGTACTGCAGAAAAGGACCTAGTGGTTACAGCGGACAAGAAGCTGGATATGAGTCAACAGTGTGCCTTTGTTGCCAAGAAGGCCAATGGCATTTTGGGATGTATAAGTAGGGACATTGCCAGCAGATCAAGGAACGTGATCATTCCCCTCTATTCAGCATTGGTGAGGCCTCATCTGGAGTACTGCGTCCAGTTTTGGGCCCCACACTACAAGAAGGATGCGGAAATATTGGAAAGAGTCCAGGGGAGGGCAACAAAAATGGTTAGAGGGCTGGAGCACGTGACTTATGAGGAGAGGCCCAGGGAATGGGGATTATTTAGTCTGCAGAAGAGAAGAATGAGGGGGGATTTGATAGCTGCTTTCAACTACCTGAAAGGGGGTTCCAAAGAGGGTGGATCTAGATTATTCTCAGTGGTACCAGATGACAGAAAAAGGAGCAATGGTCTCAAGTGGCAGTGGGGGAGGTTTAGGTAGGATAGTAGGAAAAACTTTTTCACTAGGAGGGTGGTGAAGCACTGGAATGGGTTACCTAGGGAGGTGGTGGAATCTCCTTCCTTAGAGGTTTTTAAGGTCAGGCTTGACAAAGCCCTGGCTGGGATGATTTATTTGGGGATTGGTCCTGCTTTGAGCAGGGGGTTGGACTAGATGACCTTCTGAGGTCCCTTCCAACCCTGATATTCTATGATATGGGAGGCAAAATGAAGAGGATGCAGGGGAATTTACTTGTGGGGGTAGGTGGGTAGCAAGCTGAGGAAGGTGCTGCGGGCATAGAGGTTCAGAGACACACTGGGGAAGAGAGGGAACAGGCAGCAGGTGGAATTGCTCAGTGGTTTGAGCATTGGCCTGCTAAACCCAGGGTTGTGAGCTCAATCCTTGAGGGGGTCATTTGGGATCTGGGCCAAAAATTGGGGATTGGTCCTGCTTTGAGCAGGGGGTTGGACTAGATGACCTCCTGAGGCCCTTCCAACCCTGGTATTCTATATCCCAAAATAGGTTGTGTGTGCCCCTAGGTAAATGACCGGCCTATTGGTCCCTTAATTTGTCCTCCCCAAGGTATACATTTCCAGGGTTGTTAAGGAAAACGCTAAAGGACACAGATATAACCTTCAGAAAAAGTAACTGACCCGGGCCATATGCTTTCCCAAACAACAACGTATCTTTTTATTAAACTAATAATCCCTACTACAATCTAATCTAGAAATAGAAAATAAACACAAATCCCTTACTACACACTATGAAGCATTGAAACTGTAATAGCATACAATTTAAATTATTCTAAGCAAAACACTTTGCTACAAATGGCCAGCGTGTAACAAATTGCTGACAGCAGTTCTTAAATTGCTTCAAAGTTTACATAGTTAAATTGCAGTCAGTAACACAATTTTATACTTATACTCTACTATAATTAAAAAAATAGCAGGCTTACTTTATAAATCCGTTAGTAACCCTTTAAATCACTAAAAGAAAAGGCGTACTTGTGGCACCTTAGAGACTAACCAATTTATTTGAGCATAAGCTTTCCTACACCTCACTGTAGCTCACGAAAGCTTATGCTCAAATAAATTGGTTAGTCTCTAAGGTGCCACAAGTACTCTTTTTCTTTTCGCGAATACAGACTAACACGGCTGTTACTCTGAAACCTTTAAATCACTGTTATTGCTTTATAAACCCTTTGGTATTTTTCTTTAATCGCTATTGCTGTTCAACCCCTGGTCAGTCAGTTTTGCTCCGTTCCGGTTTTCTTTCTCTCTCTGCAGCACCTTTTCTAATATGTTTCCAGTAGCTCCTCTTTCGCTTCCTCGGCTGGCCCCTAATTTGTCCCACTTTTCCTGACTGTCTGTCTCTTTCTTTCTAATCCAAATCCTCCTGCATGCTGGCTCTCTTCTAGTATAACTTTCTAGTCTTAGAAGCAATTACCTCATTCGCAGATGCTCAGTATTAACCACTATTTCAGAGCTGTGATTGACAGCTCTGATGTTTAGGACAAATTTTAACTGATATGAGTGAGCTGTAACCAGCCAGCTGATCAGCTAATAAACCTGCTTCCTCACCCCATACTCAGTAGCTACTAATTTTGCACATGCTCACTACGACTCTTTACCTCAGAGGTGTGATTCTGTCCATACACACACACTCATATCCAGCTCTTTGCCAGGGGACCATCTTAGAAATTATGGACTTTTTGCCAATTAGCTGAATTTTTCACCCTATCTCAGTACTGAGCATGCTTAAAGTCGGCAGCATAGGGTGGAGCAGCTCTTGTCCCTTAGGGAACGGATGGGTAGGATCCCTGGGGGACTAAAATGAAGGGGAAAGGAGTCCAGGAGAGCTGGCTGTATTTCAAGGAATCCCTGTTGAGGTTACAGGGACAAACCATCCCGATGAGTTGAAAGAATAGTAAATATGGCAGGCGACCAGCTTGGCTTAACGGTGAAATCCTAGCGGATCTTAAACATAAAAAAGAAGCTTACAAGAAGTGGAAGGTTGGACATATGACCAGGGAAGAGTATAAAGATATTGCTCGGGCATGTAGGAATGAAATCAGGAGGGCCAAATCGCACCTGGAGCTGCAGCTAGCAAGAGATGTCAAGAGTAACAAGAAGGGTTTCTTCAGGTATGTTGGCAACAAGAAGAAAGCCAAGGAAAGTGTGGGCCCCTTAATGAATGAGGGAGGCAACCTAGTGACAGAGGATGTGAAAAAAGCTAATGTACTCAATGCTTTTTTTGCCTCTGTCTTCACTAACAAGGTCAGCTCCCAGACTGCTGCACTGGGCATCACAGCATGGGGAGTAGATGGCCAGCCCTCTGTGGAGAAAGAGGTGGTTCGGGACTATTTAGAAAAGTTGGACGAGCACAAGTCCATGGAGCCGGACGAGTTGCATCTGAGAGCGCTAAAAGAATTGGCGGCTGTGATTGCAGAGCCATTGGCCATTATCTTTGAAAACTCGTGGCGAACGGGGGAAGTCCCAGATGACTGGAAAAAGGCTAATGTAGTGCCAATCTTTAAAAAAGGGAAGAAGGAGGATCCTGGGAACTACAGGCCAGTCAGCCTCACCTCAATCCCCGGAAAAATCATGGAGCAGGTCCTCAAAGAATCAATCCTGAAGCACTTACATAAGAGGAAAGTGATCAGGAACAGTCAGCATGGATTCACCAAAGGAAGGTCATGCCTGACTAATCTAATCGCCTTCTACGATGAGATTACTGGTTCTGTGGATGAAGGGAAAGCAGTGGATGTGTTGTTTCTTGACTTTAGCAAAGCTTTTGACACGGTCTCCCACAGTATTCTTGTCAGCAAGTTAAGGAAGTATGGGCTGGATGAATGCACTATAAGGTGGGTAGAAAGTTGGCTAGATTGTCGGGCTCAACGGGTAGTGATCAATGGCTCCATGTCTAGTTGGCAGCTGGTGTCAAGTGGAGTGCCCCAGGGGTCGGTCCTGGGGCCGGTTTTGTTCAATATCTTCATAAATGATCTGGAGGACGGTGTGGATTGCACTCTCAGCAAATTTGTGGATGATACTAAACTAGGAGGAGTGGTAGATACGCTGGAGGGCAGGGATAGGATTCAGAGGGACCTAGACAAATTGGAGGATTGGGCCAAAAGAAATCTGATGAGGTTCAATAAGGATAAGTGCAGGGTCCTGCACTTAGGACGGAAGAACCCAATGCACCGCTACAGACTAGGGACCGAATGGCTAGGCAGCAGTTCTGCGGAAAAGGACCTAGGGGTGACAGTGGACGAGAAGCTGGATATGAGACAGCAGTGTGCCATTGTTGCCAAGAAGGCCAATGGCATTTTGGGATGTATAAGTAGGGGCATAGCGAGCAGATCGAGGGACGTGATCGTTCCCTTCTATTCGACATTGGTGAGGCCTCATCTGGAGTACTGTGTCCAGTTTTGGGCCCCACGCTACAAGGATGTGGATAAATTGGAGAGAGTCCAGCGAAGGGCAACAAAAATGATTAGGGGTCTGGAACACATGAGTTATGAGGAGAGGCTGAGAGAACTGGGATTGTTTAGTCTGCAGAAGAGAAGAATGAGGGGGGATTTGATAGCTGCTTTCAACTACATGAGAGGTGGTTCCAGAGAGGATGGTTCTAGACTATTCTCAGTGGTAGAAGAGGATAGGACAAGGAGTAATGGTCTCAAGTTGCAGTGGGGGAGGTTTAGGTTGGATATTAGGAAAAACTTTTTCACTAGGAGGGTGGTGAAACACTGGAATGCGTTACCTAGGGAGGTGGTAGAATCTCCTTTCTTAGAAGTTTTTAAGGTCAGGCTTGACAAAGCCCTGGCTGGGATGATTTAATTGGGGATTGGTCTTGCTTTGAGCAGGGGGTTGGATTAGATGACCTCCTGAGGTCCCTTGCAACCCTGATATTCTATGATTCTATGATTATCTGTTCTGAAATAGAGGTGAGGCAGATAAAATGGAGGCTGGAGAATTTCTCTAGTAGCAGACTGAGGAGAGTGCTGGGGACATGTAATTTGAGAGGCTGTGACAGGGTCCCTAGAGTACATGCTGGACTGTGCGACTGATGAGCCCTCTGTTCCACCAACCTGGACCGCCTCTCACTCTGTGATACTGATGTCAAGCTACAAACATCTGACAGGCACTGCACTTACACCGACATCCACAGGCAGGGACATACTCAACTGTGTTGCCTGAACAATCTCCCAGCCACTCATGAACCATCAATAGAGAGACTCCAGCCAATTCCCCCCAGCTCCGCAGTCTTGCATCCCCGACTGTGTAGATAAATCTCTGCATTGAGCATCTTCACATAACTTTCATATGACTTTGTATTATGCCTTTGTTTTCATAAAACTTTGTATCAGATCCTGTCAGGGTTCCCTCCCCACTCTGAAGTTTAGGGTACAGATGTGGGGACCCGCATGAAAGACCCCCTAAGCTTATGTCTATCAGCTTTGGTTAAAACTTCCCCAAGGGACAAATTCTCCCTTGTACCTTGGATTAGGTAAATGCTGCCACCATCAAGTGTTTTAACAAAGAATCAGGGAAAGGACCACTTGGAGTCCTATTCCTCCAAAATATCCTCCCAAGCCTTACACCCTCCTTTCCTGGGGAGGCTTGAGAATAAACAAGATGAGCACAGACCAGCTTTGGTTTTTTTAGGACACTAAAGATCGGATTCTTAAAAAAAAAAGAAAAAAAAAAGAGCTTTATTACAAAGAAAAAAGGTAAAAGAAGCACCCCTGTGAAATTAGAATGGGGGCATTTCATGCGGGTCCCCACATCTGTACCCTAAACTTCAGAGTGGGGAAGGAACCCTGACAGATCCTTATATAGAAAACTTTGTATTGAGCCTTGGTATAATGTTAAAAAAATGTCTTTTTACTAGGCATAGAACAAGATTCCCCCCCACACACCCCTTTTAATCAATTGCCCTGTTGTATGAATGAGGTGTGAATGAGTAAAGGCGTGGAAGGCAAGTACCTCCAGACAACTGCAACAGTTGGAGAGGGGATGGAAGCCAGACCCAAGAACAATAAAACTTGTCAAGTGGGCTCACTAAAGAAGAGCAGACATATTGGTGGCTTTGGGGGTTAGAAGCAAGCAACTTCTTTTGAAAACACCCTCTTTGAACAGCATTGGGACAACATCCAGAAGGAAGCAGCACAAAGGACTAACGGACACAGATACAGATTTTGAATCTGGTATAGATTTACATGAGAGGGAAGCTGCTATAAACGTGAGGTGTCTTGCAGAGGACCTTGGGTTTTGTCTTGTCAACATCTGAGCATCGATCCAGATCGACAGAAGCCTGGCTCAACCCCTCCCCCATCTAACTCATCTGGCCAGTGAAGTTAAGGGGAGCAACTAGTTGGTAACAACAAGACGGAGCGTTTGTGTGTGTATGTGAGATGCATACGATATATATTACACTCATGCAATGATACAGTGTTGATTGATACATGTATTACCAATAAATGTGGTGTTTTGCCTTATTCTTTCTGAAAAGATCCTGTGCAGTACTTTAAGTACAACAACTGTACTGTCTTGCACTGGTCAGAAGCCTGGTCAGCGTAAGTTCATTACCTAGTTCGCCACTTTATCAAAGGAAAGTGGAAATGCACCAGCTTTTGTAATCTGAGATTTCCCAAGAATTTTAGACACACACACTGGTAAGGATAAAACATTAAAATAAGTCTATTAACTACAGAAAGGTTGTAAGTGATTATAAGTAGTAGGCATAAAGGTCAGATATAGTTAACTTAAGAAAATAAAAAGTAAACATGCATTCTAAATCCTAAACTTTTAGTCTAAGCAAGAGTTGTATCAAACAGCTTTTCTCATTCTGGCAGATGGTAAAAGCAGGTTACAGGTCCTCAGTACATTGGCTGAGACTAGCCTTCCAGCCTGGGGCCAAACTTCCTCAGTTCAAAGCCTTTGTCTTTCAGCCATGCTTCCAGGTGTTGAGATGGGGATGGGGGGAAGGAGTCAAGTGATGATGTCACTGCCTCTCTTTTATACTTTCTTCCAGCTTGCTGGAAATATATTTGCTGTAATGTGGATTAGTTTTCCACTATGGTGTACGTGCCTTCTCTGGGCTATGGAATCATGTGTTGAAGACTGATTAACCTCCTGGGTATTGATGGCTACTCCTTTGTTGTAACTGAAAGGCCTATTATGGGTGATCCCAACCTCACAACATATTTCAGTAACACATATGGCAATCCCTCACATACAATGCTAGCACATACACTCCAACAGGGTATTAATGTTCAACAGATTAAGGCTTTTAAAATGATATCTTACAAGGCATACTTTGTACAAAACATATCCTACTCATATCACAGCGGTGAATATGGGGGTGCCAGGGTGCTACCTTGAGGTAAAGAGTGCCTCAGAGGCACACTGGTGAAGGCACAGGCAGCACACTGAGAAGGATGCTGGATATGTGGGGGGGGAGGGGGGAAGGAGAGCGGGGAGGTGCATGCCAGGGAGGGGAGTGGGGACAGGCGACTGAAGTGTGTGTGGGGTATTTTATTGCTTAAAAGCTGGTGATATTCAGGCCCATCTCCTGACATTAAAGGCTTCCAGCAGGAATTTCATTTACTGGTCTCCCCTCTGTATGTCCTGCTCCCTCCCCTTCCCTTACCACCACACATTCAGGCAAAGCTCCCCTACCACCCACACAACCCCCTGATAATCCACTACCTGAGCCGAGTCCACTGCAGCCATTTCCCTTCCCTGGCCTCTGGGTTGATGTGACAATCTGGAGCAAAAGGTGATTGTTACTCTGCAGCCTGTCAGAGGGCAAAGGGCTGGGGAGAGGTTTCAGAAGGGGCTTTAGTTCATTTCACACCCTGATTCCCCCCAGGCCATGCACAGACACGCTGGACTCTGCCCTGCTGGGAAAACCCTCAGCCATTTCAATTGCCCTGTTGTCCTGGATCACCCTTGAAATTTGCTCCCACTGTTATTTCCATGCACCCCCATCCCCCAGCTGAATGTGCAAATGGCATCTCTGTGCACAAGAAAGCCTCGCAGGGGATTCCCACATTTGGGGGCGGGGGGTGCACATTTTGCCTCCGAATTTTTGGGAGTGCCTGTTTTCCACGGGTAGCCACTAACCCAGCCCTCCCCCGCCTTTCCTTAGCTCTTCTCACTGGGGACTTTCAAAGGGCTTCACCCCCTCGGCCCCTGTGCGGTGGGTCAGGCTCAGCCCAGAGCCCTGCGGCAGAGGCAGCCGAGATTGATCCCCTGCGCCCTTAGCCGGAGCTCCGTCACCCGGAGAGTTCGCAGCGCTTTGCGCCCATCCCCGGCCCTTTCCCCGGGTCTCCCCCCTCACCTGCAGGCCGGCCCCGAGGGGCGCTAGGGAAGGGCTCTCCCCGCACAGACCCCGCTGGGGCGCAGCAGCGGCTCAGGGCTCCCGGCTCACAAAGCAGGAGGCGATGGCAGGGCGGGTCTGAGCCAGGACGGGCACCGCGCAGGAGCCGGGTCGGAAATAGCTCCCGGCTCTGTGCGCGAGGGCGCCCCGCCCAGCCTCCCGGGAGAGCCTCTCCCCGGCGGGGGCAGAAGGTCCGTGCGGGGGAGGTCTGGCCAAGCCTGACAAGGGGAGCGCCGAGCTGTTCACCCGCCCGCACTGCAACGGGCGGCGATTCGCGCCGGACGGGATCGATCTCTCTGGCTGCCGCTTGCAGGCTGAGCGCTCAGCCCCTTGGCTCAGCGCGCGCCTGCTGCGGGGCCGGGTGGTGGCGCCTGCGGCCGTGAAGGACGTGGCCTCGCTCTGCTCTCACCCCCACGCCGGCCGGGACCTGCCCCAGGGGCTTGTGGCGGGGAGAGGCTGTGGTGCAGGAAATGCAGCGACAGGGCTTGGAGGGGAGCAGGATCGGGCCCCAGCGAGGGGTTCTCCCTCTGCGCGTGGGCAGAAGGGGAGGGGTGAGCAATAAGGAGATGGAGGGGGATAGTGGGCAATGCAGGGGCACCCTTTCAGAGTTGTAGCCTAGGGTGCAACTTTAACCATGATCCCTTTTTCTTTCCCCCATCACAGTGACCTTATGTCTACATCGTGGGGGTCAGGCTACAGAGCTGTTTAATTGTGGAGCAGACTTTTGGGCTTGGGCTGGAGCCCTGGCGCTGGGACCCTCCCACGTCCTGGGGTCCTGCCAGCCTGAGCCCGAACATCTACACAGTAATTAAAGGTTTCAGAGTAGCAGCCGTGTTAGTCTGTATTCGCAAAAAGAAAAGGAGTACTTGTGGCACCTTTGTTAGTCTCTAAGGTGCCACAAGTACTCCTTTTTACAGTAATTAAAGAGTCGCATAGCACAAGTCCAAGGCAGCTGATACAGGCTAGCCATGTGTGTTTAAGTGCAGTGTAGACATACCCACAGAAACTTTTGTTCTCTCCTATGAAGTGCAGGTTTACTGAGTTATTTCGCAAAAACAGGAAGGAGTGGGGTGGGGCCTGGGGCTGAGCAGAGGGGTTGGGGGGGGGTCTCTGAAATTTTTTTAATCACAATGGGGGTCCTCGGGTTGCTAAAGTTTGAGAATCACTGGTTTAGGGAATCAATACTGGCTCATTTCCCAGTGTGGACCTTTAAAGATGTACACAGTCATAGGTGCATACAAACACGCACACTCACAGCGGAAGTTAAGACAACGGAAACATCTTTCCATAAATAAAAGAAAAGTCAGGTACCTAAGATTAGAAAAAGGTTTGACTGTTTTCTGCTTCATTGGTCTTGGGATCTTTGTGTCACGCTTTGCAGGGCTGTGACTGCAGTGTCTGGAAGCAGCTTATGGAGAACCTGGTTACGCTTGACTCCCATAGTGGGATCTTGGATAATAGCAGACTGGTCAGACTGGCATAGCCAAAGACCAGAAACTTCACCACCTACGAGGCCTGCCGAGGGAAATCAGAGGGTTGCATCCTTCTGATATAGCTGGTGGACCAAGAAAGCACACGGGCCTCCCGCCTTGTCTTAGGGGTCTAGGAGGTGACTCTCACTTACTCCACCTTATGGCACCACCTTCAGGACCAATCAAGTCCATATACCCCCTGCATGCAGTCACCATGGTCCAGTCCTCATCGAGGTGGGCACCTGAGGTCACTATGCTCAGGGGTGACCGTTCCCTGGAAAATCTGCCTTTGCAACCACATGCCATGTTGTCTCAAAAGATAAAAATAGGAGAAGACAGGGACTTCTGGTCTCCCATTTGCATCAGCATCCATTATAGGCCTAAGTAGTTTCTTAAAAACAGCTAGCGGCCTACCCAGCAGCTCTGCTTTCACCCATACACATATCGTCTGAACACTCTGGCAATTATCCCGTGATAGGCTGTCACATCCTTGCCTCAAGCAAGAAAATTAGGGAGGCACCCAATGTGTTAAAGCTCATGTTTTGTCTTCGTTTCTTTTCACCTAGGAACACAGGACTGGAAGGGACCTTCTGGGTGATGGAGTCCGGTCCATGCTATCGCATTTGCGGGCAACCCCATATGTTATCTTGTTCACGAATTTTTCACAATTCATCCTCAAATAGGTTGTTTGCCCCCATGATTCCTGTTGGGAGGCTGATCCAGAACCTCACTCTGCTGATGGTTAGTGTAGCCAATGATTTTAGTTTATTTTTCATTTATTGTGTGATGTTATCATTAATCAATGTGTTATATTACATATATTCATTGTATATTAATTATAGTTAATTTGTAGGATTATAAAAGTATAAGATTGATTAGTATTTAAAAGAATTATGTATTAGACATAAGTAAGACAAGCTGAAATGCAAGAACCTGTAGGCTGAGGCCTGCAAGATTTCAGCTTAGCTATTTTGGGCCTTGAAGACAAGAAATGATGACATAAGCCAATGACCGAGAAATAACCCAATGCCCTAAGGTTATGGGAAAAGAGGTACCAAGTGGTAATATTGCGAAAAATTACCCAGAAGATTAATATTAGATCATAACAATACTGTAAAGGCGCATCTGTCTCTGATGTGTCTTAACCACAGGATACAGGTTGTGTGTCAATGCTAATGAGAACAAAGGGAACTTACACAGCCTATAGAAAATAGGGGTCCCTTAAATTTCAAGGGGACAGCAGACCAATAAGAGAAAAGAGGCTTGACACTTTTATGGACATGCGCAGAGTGAGATATAGTCAGAATCAAATTATAGAGCAGGTGCCTAGATTAGAAAAATGGAGTTCCCTATGGTAAACCCCAGCAGGAACCATCCCTCTACTAATGATCAAGTCATGAGAGACAACAGACCCTAACACTATCTAGGAGGATGTGAGTATAACTGTATTTGTAACTTGTGCATGGGTCTGTATAGAATTTCTGTATGCTTGGGTAATCATAACTTTAATAAAACTTGTAAAACAGACGAGACCTTGTCCTTGTGAATGTCTGTGTGGTCACTGCCCTTGATTTTTATGTGTTCCTAAAGACTCTAACTCTAAAGCAAGTAGCAGAGATGACTTTCACACCGTTAAGCTTGAAACTGTAGCCGCCAGAGCCAAACCCATGGTGCTGTACAAAATTCATGTTAAATAGAATAAAAGGCTACATTAGAAAGCTCCTTCTAATTTCCAGCCTCAGTGTATTCATCACCAGTTTATACCCTATACACCTAGAAGGAGAGAGCTGCACTGACATCTATATTAATTCCCTCTAACACAAAACAATTAACACATACGCTAAACCAGAATTCTCATTTCTCTCACAGTACAGGGAAGAATTGGACCACCTCAGACACAGGGTGTATTTCTTTTCAATTGGAGGTAAAGGTAGAGCAGGATAGGAAAGATGAGGAAGAGTCAGATTCACAGCAGATCACTTGTCTAGCCCTGATCACGAGGCTGGAACTCTGGAGGCATCATGGCAGAGGTGACAGTTAAGGAGGGACCTGGGGGAGGAGAAGGTAGCAGCTGCTTGGGTTTTATTAGGGAGCATTTCCCATGCACAAGGGGCAGCGTGGCAGGCAGTGCAGAGGTATTTAAGGGAGATGCTGCCTCATGGGCTAAAATCCAGACGCATCACGGTGTTCATGCTTCAATCTCTGGGTGAGACAAAATGTGGTCCAATGTCCATTGATGTCCTTAGAAATGGCAGCAGCCTCTAGACTGTGCCCTCAGTTATTGGAGGGTTGTGGGGGACACAGTCTAAGGGAGGTCCCTACAGTTCAGACCCAGAAGAATGGGTAGATTTTCCCTGTAAAGAGGGCAGTGAAGGCATGGAGGGGGGCCATGGTGTCAGCATCATAGAAGCACACAACCCCTCCTTCATAGTCCAGATACACTCTGATCTTGCCAGGGCTCTGCGGCAGGTCCAGCAGGCTCCATTCTGCAGTGACTTCCCGGTACTGGCCCTGGAGAGCTGGATGGCCCACGTGCCTTGCTTGGGGCTGAAATTGAACCATCCCTTCCTGCTGACAGACTCTCTGGTGACACCCAGAGCCCAGCCCCCTGTGCCGGCCACCTCCACGTCCCCGTAATGCGTCCCCAACTCATAGCCATCGGAGCCCAGCAGGCACAAGTAAATGTCGAATCTCCCTGGGTTGTTGGCCAGAGCCAGTTTTGTCTTTGTGGCTGTCACGCTTCTCCGGTCCTTGGAAAGGGCCAGACTGGGATGAGCTGTATCTGCATCCAGAGTGACATCCTCTGTGGAGAGAGACAACCCAGCAGGCGAGAGCCTGAGCTTATAGCTAGGAGCAGAAAATGCTATTGTAGTTGCTCAGGCAAGAGCTCCTCCGTTCTGCTTTCTCAAGCTATGGGAAATACTAAAGGGCAGAGGGCCCTGGCAGAGATTCTCAATCAAAAATTTAAAATGTACAGTCAGAGACTTGGGAAAGGACTGGTATCCCCAGATCTCAGAGTGTGAGAGGTAGGCGGGGGCAGCTACAGTGTATAAAGGGAACAGGGCAGCAGAGGGTGGGGCTTGGGAAGGGGCAGCTAAACTGCATAATGGGCACTAGGGGCAGCAGAGGGGGAGAGGTGGGGAAGGGGCAGCTATACTGTATAATGGGCACTGGGGGCAGCAGAGGGGGAGGGGAGGGGAGACTATACTGTATAATGGGCACTAGCGGAAGCAGAGGGTGGGGTGGGGAAGGAGTGGATATACTGCGTAATGGGCACCAGGGGCAGCAGAGGGGGAGGGGTGGGGAAGGGGCTGCTATACTGTATAATAGGCACTGGGTGCAGCAGAAGGTGGGGATGTGGAAGGGGCGGCTATACTGTATATATATACTGTGTAATGGGCACTGGGGGCAGCAGAGGGTGAGGGGTGGGGAAGGGGCAGCTATACTGTATAATGGGCACTGGGGGTAGCAGTGGGTGAGGGATGGGAAAGGGCGTCTATACTGCGTAATGGGCACTGGGGGCAGCAGTGGGTGACGGATGGGAAAGGGCGTCTATACTGCATAATGGGCACCAGGGCAGCAGAGGGTGAGGGGCGGGGAAGGGGCAGCTACACTGTATAATGGGCACTGGGCGCAGCAGAAGGTGGGGGTGTGGAAGGGGCGGCTATACTGTATATATATACTGTATAATGGGCACTGGGGGCAGCAGTGGGTGAGGGATGGGAAAGGGCATCTAGACTGTGTGTAAGCAGTGTCAGGATGAGCTCCACCCTGACATCTGGTGGTGAGGTGTGGCAAGTTGTGGAAAAGAACTTCAGTGGCTGATCTCATTTGCATAGGCACATCCACCCCGCCTAGAATGAGGCCATAGCTGCCCAAATGGTCACTTTGGCTGCTGTGGGATCCCCAGTGTCTCTGTTAATGGGGCAGGAAGAATAAATTGTTATTACCCTGATTATGGGAACTGTGCTTGGAACTGTATGTGGCCTTTTGTTATGATGGAGGGATTCACCATCAACTAAGTAGCACTCGCTAGGCAAGGGTCATGGGTTCCAAAACTGTGTGAATAGAGAGAGGCTGGGGACAAGTATTAATACTTGGTGGCATGGGTCCCTTGGTGAGGGCCTTACATGCTAATTGCACTTCTTGCTCTCTCCACTGTGGAATATCAGAGCTAATTTTGATTTCATTAGAAGTCTAGTTATAGGCTGCTGAGCTCATTTTGGGCTGACAGTGCACCAGCACTGGGGCTCCCCCTACTACAAGCTGAATTTACCTAAGAGCTGAAATTACTGAGTGTTGTGTTAAGTAGTGGGGGAGCCTGAAGCTATATTGTAGAGCGGTTGGTGGGCCGGCTGGTGGAGCAGTTTGTGGATGGCAGGAGCTACTTGTGGGCCGTGGAGCTGAGTGAAGGAGTTCGTGGGGTGGCTGGCGGAGCGGAGCACAGCTGAGCGAAGGAGTTCGTGGGGCGGCTGGCGGAGCGGAGCGCTGCTATGGAGCTATGGGGCGGTCAGCTTCAGATCATGTAAGGTGCCTCTTACCCCCGTCCCATTTCCACCCAGGTTGGGAGGTAAAGCTCCGCAGATAAACTTTCGAACTCTGGGGCTGCCCTGACCAGGGACAGAGACTTTTGGGGCATTGGACTTTTGGGACTTTGGGTGATTTGGGGTTGCTGGACTCAAGAACCAAAGGGAAAAGGGCATGCCCCAATTTGCTTGGGGTGGGTTTTTTTTTGCTCATGGGTTGTGTTATGAATCCTGTTGGTGGTGTTTCCCCAACATAATGCCACATTGTTTCTCTCTGTTATTAAAAGGCTTTTGCTACACTCAGACTATGTGCTTGCGAGAGGGGAAGTATTGCCTCTTGGAGGCGTCCAGCGGGGGTGGTATATATTTGTCCCAGGTCACTGGGTGGGGGCTCGAGCCGGTTTGCATTGTGTTATTGGAATGGATCCCCTAGATATTGAACCCGGCCCTTGTTGCTGCCAACTCTGACGGGCAGAAGGGTTACATTTTTGGGCACCAGGGCAGCAGAGGGTGAGGGGTGGGGAAGGGGCAGCTATACTGTATAATGGGCACTAAAGGATAGCAAAGGCCAGTGGGAACCTTCCATTTCCCAGGCGTGGATGGGAGGATGGGGTACCTCAAAGTGTGGCTAACTGGTGTGTAGCGTCCCATGAAGGTAAGCTGGCACCCACAGGGGTCTGGTTCTTTGATGCCCTGGGAACCACGCAGGAGCAGTTACCTTTTTCTCTGTAGACCTTCATCTTGGGATAACCCAGCAAGGAGTCGGAGCCCATGAGGATGGCAAGGATGTGAGCAGCCAAAGGAGAATATGGGATCTGCCATGATCAACCAGGGGGAAAGCTGTTGTCCAGAGTGGATCCTTCTAGGACGGGCTGGGCAAACTACAGCCCGCAGGCCGGATCCAGCCCATCAGGGCTTTGGATGCGGCCCGTGGGATTGCCACCCCTGTGGTGCTGCGGGCCCCACGCCTGCGGCTCCTGGAGGAGCAGGGGCAGAGGGGTCTGTGCACTGCCCTCACCTGCAGGCACTGTCCCCCGCAGCTCCCATTGGCCAGGAACGGGAACCACAGCCAATGGGAGCTTTGGGGGAGGTACCCGCAGGCAAGGACAGTGCGCAGAGCCCTGTGCCCCTACTCCCTCAGGGGCCATAGGGATGTGGTGCTGGCAGCTTCTGGGAGCAGCATGGCATGGGGACAGGGCAGACAGGGAGTCTGTCTTAGCCCTGCTGCGTGCCACTGCCACCCCGGAGCTGCTCCAGGTAAGCGGTGCTGGGCCGGAGCCCGCACCCCAAACCCCTCCTGTACCCTGCACCCCAACCCCCTGCCACACCCCTCCTGCACCCCAACCACCTGCCCTGAGCCCCCTCCCACACTCTGCACCCCTCCTATGCCCCAACCCTTTGCTCTGAGCCCCTTTCTGCACACCGCACCCCCTCCCATACCCTGCACTCCCTCCTGCACTCCAACCCCCTGCCCAGCCCTACATTCATGGCCCCGCATACAATTTCCCCACCCAGATGCCCTCCGGCCAAAAAGTTTGCCCACCCTTGTTCTAGGAGAATCTCTGCTCTGGAAAAAGAGTCTGCCAGAGATAACTTCCAATCTCTGTCCCTCCACTGCAAATGGGATTGTCCTTTCTACTGTACTTATAGGCATGTCTCTGAGCCACTCCACCCCCATTGCTGGACTATCTGAGCCCCCTTAGCCAACTTTAAATAATTCCCACAACCCTCCTACAAGAAGAGGGACCACTAACCCCATTTTATGGAGGAGAAACTGAGGCATAGACAGACTAGCTATGATAACACAGGAGACCTGATTCCCAGCCCCTCTGTTCTAACCTGCTGGCCCCACTCCCTTTCCCAAACCAGGGATGAACTCAGGCGTCCTGGTTCCCAGCTCCCCTGCTCTAACCACTTGGCCACACTCCCCTCCCCAAACTAGGGATGGACTCCAGGAGTCCTGCTTCCCAGTCTAGTACCCTATCCACTGACCCACAAGGTTCCCCCCTACAAATCGCTGATAACCCCGATTGATATTGGCTGGCATTGTGCCTGCTTGTTACATCTGAAAGGCCCCAGCACTTGCCTCCTTCCTTCCTACCTGTTCAGGCCCAGCTGCCATCTGCCTCTCCTGGCCCATACTGATTCTCTGAGGGCTGTTTATCAAATCCCCATCATGTTCCCAGCCCTTGAAGCGTCTGCCAAGATGAGGCTGGATGCCTGGCCGAGCCCTCAGCAGTGCTGGGCAGTTGGAATATGGTTTGGGGCTGCGGACCAGGCAATTTCCCACCTTGCTAGGTTCAGTTCTCTTCCCCCCAAGGGGACTCCTGGTTGCCTGGAAAATAACTCAAAGGGCAACAGAACAAGGAGGGTGGACTTTCTTCCCAGTCACAGGTCACCTCTAATCGGCTCGCTCGGGACATGGCAACCCTGCCAGGAGAGAGCTAATCCACTGTGTTGAGATAACGAGCCAGGTGAGCAGAATGCAGCCCCAGAAAGGCACGCAAGCTGGGGCTTGTGCCTCTGCATGTAGAGGCACCAGACTAGGAGCCAGGACTCCTGGGTTCTATCCCTGGCTGAGCTCTGGGAGGGGAGTAGGGGTCTAGTGGGTTAGAGCGTGCGGGGCTGGGAGCCAGGACTCCTGGGTTCTACCCCTGGCTCTAGGAGGGAGTGGGATCTAGTTGGTTAGAGCAGGGGGTGGGGCAGGGGCTGGGAATCAGGGCTCCTGGGTTTTGGTCACAGATGGATGGGTTTTGGTCACAGTGCTTCTCTGGTTCCCATTACTGTGGTATCTGAACATCTCACATGCATTGGTGAGTTCACCCTCACCACCCCCTCTGAGGCAGGGAGCGATAGTTACCCCCAAGGTACAGAGGGCACAGAGACTTCAGGGACTTTGCTTCAGGTGACATGGGCAGTTTTGGACAGAGAGTCACTATGCTGGAAAATAGTTACGTGGGGCCAGCGGAAGCTACGCTGTATAAACGGAAGGGAACCAGCCCCAGTGACTCCAATGGGGTTACTCCTGATTTACACAGGGGTGAACAAGCTAAGAATCAGGTCGGTATGTTTATTACTGTATTACCTTGAACCATTCAGTTACTTTGTCCTTGGCAACAAATAATACATTTTTACAGAGCAGAAATTACTGGGCCAGATCATCAATTGATGTAAACTGGCATTAATTCCAGTGGAGCAACACTGATTTACACCTGCTGAGGATCTGGCCTAATCGACAGAAACGGAGCTCTGGTAAACTTACATCAGCTTGGGAGTCTGGCACCATGACTCCAGCCCATTGACTCCAACTCGGGATCTGGCCCATTGACTCCAATAGACACCAGCTGGGGAAATAGACACTGACTCCATGGGCACCCACAGAAAAAAATTAGTGGGTGCTGAGCACTCACTGGCAGCCAGCTCCCACCTCGCCCCCAGCACCCCCCACCCACCAGCAGCCCTGCTGATCAACTCCTCCCCTTCCCTCCCAGCACCTCCAGCCCACTGCGATCAGCTGTTTCATGGCATGCAGGAGGCTCTGGGAGGAAGTGGGAGGAGTGGGGATGGGGTGCACTCGGGGGGGGTGGAACTGGGTGAGTAGAGGCGGGAAAGAGGCAGGGTGGGAAGAGGCAGGACGAGGGTAGGGGTTTGGGGGAAGGGGAAGGGTGGGGGCGGGACCCGGGGCGAAGCGGGGGGTTGAGCAACCCCCATGCCTGGAGAAAGCCAGCATCTATGGCTAGGGATCTGGCCCCATTGACTCCAATGGAGCTACATCCCATTGACACCAGCAGGGGATCTGGCCCCATTGATGCCAGCTGGGGATCTTGCCCAATGTCCGTAATCGCTAGCCCTGCCTGGAGGAGCTAGGCGGGAAATGTCAAATTGGGCCTATTGGAAAAGACTCCGTAAACAGAGACGCAAAGAACGTGAGCAGCAGAGGGCTCTGGGGCAGTGACGCCCGTCACCACTACTGTCAGGGTCTAACAGAGCCCCAGTGCCAGACTGAGGGGCCAGCTGGAGTGAGGAGATCACTGGCCTGGTGGAAAGGGCACTTGGCTGGGACCCTGGAGATGTGGGTCCGTTCCTGGCTCTGCCAGAGACATCTGGGTGACACACTGTATCACTCTTACCTCCTCCACCCTTGTAAGAACATAAGAACAGCCACACTGGGTCAGACCAAAGGTCCATCTAGCCCCAGTATCCTGTTTTCCAACCGTGGCCAATGCCAGGTGCCCCAGAGGGAATGAACACAACAGGTAATCCGCAAGTGATCCATCTCCTGTCGCTCATTCCCAGCTTCTGGCAAAGAGAGGCTATGGACACCAGCCCTGCCCATCCATGAATTTATCTAGTTCTTTTCTGAACCCTGTTATAGTCTTGGCCTTCACAACATCCTCTGGCAAAGAGTTCCACAGGTTAACTGTGTGTTGTGTGAAGAAATACTTCCTTGTGTTTGTTTTAAACCAACTGCCAATTGACCTGTGAAGTGGGGTAACTACTTTTTCTTTCCACCCTCATTCAATGTGATCTATGATGCTGCTGGCCTGAGCTGAGTGAGGTCCCGCAGATAGGATAGGCGGAAAGGGGGGTAGGAATAAACAGGCTGTTTGATGCAGGTCTGTGTGTAACTCAGCCCTAGATGTTCTGCCCATGAGTTACACCAGCAGGGCCTGACAGTTGCTGGGTTTACTGTGGGAGGGTAATGCAGGCATGGGGCTAGCCCAAGGGCTGGTTTCTAGCTGCGGACTCATGCCTATAAGATCAGGGAAATCCCTCCCACCGTGAACATACCCGCACATGTTCATGTCTGTGAGCTATTAGTGTGGAACCACATCAGGGCTTCCGTCACTACACAAAGCTCTTCTCTCTGCTAGTTGCTCAGGCCTGTGTGGCCTCACCCCGTGGCTGGGCTCTCAGCTGCTGACACAATGCAGATAATAGAAAACAGCACCACAAGTCTTGCTGCTGGGAATTGTCCAACCAAACCCTTTTCCCACCAGAAAACGGGAGTTCATCCAAACCATCATTTGGGGAGGCAGGGAAGTGTTTTTTTCAGCTAGGTTCCTCAGTGGGGAATTTCAATCCAATGCATTTTTCATTTTGTCTTGAACTGAAATTTTCATTTAGGTTTCTGGACTATTTGGAAATTTCAGAGTTTGGTTTTTTTTCTTCCCTATTGTTCCCTCTCTTGCCACTAAATGCAAGGAACAAATGGCATCCATGGAGCTTTCTTTGTTTCTATTTAGATTGTTAGCTCTGTGGGACAGGAACTGTCTTTTTGTTCTGTGTTTGGCCAGCACCTTGTACAGTGGAGTCCTAGCCCATGGTTGGGGTTCCCAGGCACTACCCCAAAGACATAAATAATAACATAATATCTAGAAAATTGGTTTTTTTTCATTTTTCCATTCTGTAACTTTTCAAAACTTCTCCAGCTTTGGAAAAATGACAGGGAAAAAAAAAGAGAAAGAAAAACTGGTAGTCTGACCAGTCTCTGGGGATCTCACCCCCTGGGAACCAGGCATCTGTACCTCACATAGCTTGGTGTCTGACCCTTGCTGATGATCTGGATTGGGGGGGATGGTACAGCAGCACTCAATAGAACTTGTTTCCAAAGTTCTATTTCATTAAAAGCAGGTTTATTTCCATTCCTGCAGTATGAAAACAGCCTTCCCGTGAGGTTTCGTAGTAAGTAAACACAGCCATCTGCCCATTTATGGCATGACATGCATTGAAACAGGGCTGTCCTGCAATCCGGATAGTTGCGTCTGATCCTATGATGCATCAGCAGGTTTGCATGTGCAGAGATCTGGCTGGGAGAGGCTCAGGGACACAGCCTAAGGGAGGTCCCTACAGACCAGACCCAGAGGAACTGACAGCTCTTCCCTGTAAGGGAGGCAGTGAATGCATGAATGGGAACCATGAGGTTCAGTGTCATAGAAGCACATGGTCCCCACTTCATAGTCCAGTTACACTCTGATCTTGCCAGGTCTCTGGGGCGTGTCTAGCTGGCTCCACTACACGTTGATTGCCCTCTACTGGCCCATGGAGAACTGGATGGCCCAAGTGCCTTGCCTGGAACTGAAACTGGACCAGCCCTTCCTGCTGGCAGACTCCCTGGTAACTTCCAGAGCCAGCCCCTTGCACCTGCCACCTCCACCTCACACTAACGTCTCCCTGACAGGTAGCTGTCCAAGCCCAGTACGCAGGAGTAAATGTCCAATCTCCCCGAGCGGTTGGGCTGGGGTGAGCTGTGTCTGGCTCCAGGGTCACGTCCTCTAGAGACAGCTGGACAGAGGGACAAATGAAAGGAGATCACAGGCCTGAGGGAGGCAGTTTGTTAATTTCAAAGGCAAAAATTGTTCTGTCTGGAGAATTACCCAGTGAATCTCCCTTGATTTAAAGGGTGGGGGAATGTGAATGCCAATAACAGGTCCTGAAGCACCTGATGTGTTTGACAGATGCCTCTTAGCGCATGCAGAGGAGGCTGATTATCAGACTGGGTTACAGAAGTTTGAGGTGGGTGGCACTCCCCAAAAAAATGAACCAGAGGAGAGAGAATCTTTTAATCTAAGCATTCAAAAAGAAGGTGAAACTATAGAAGAGCTTGTGGCTGATCTGAGGCTGACCAGGCAATCTTGTAATTTTGAGGGGGGCTACATGAGCAGCGCGTGAACCGGAGTGCTGGGTGGGTGGGCCCAACCTTGGAGCACTGGACTGCCCCAGTGCTGGGGGTCCAGAGCACCAGAGCCAGCCGCCCTGAGTCCCAGGCTGCTGGCCAGGCTGTCCTAGCCCCATCCCCAGCCCCAGCCTCTGCCTCTCCCCACTTTGGGGAAGAGGCGCTTGGGAAGAGAGGGAAGCAGGAGGGGGCTTCGGGGTGGAGCGTGGGTGGGGCCATGCCTGGTCATTTGGGGAGGCTCAGCCTCCCCTGACCTGCAATACCCACTGCCCATGGGGGGCTAACAGAGTTCCTGATCAGAGAACCAGATCATGACTGGGATCTAAGACAAAAAACTCAGAGCGACAGTACGGGAACACCCAGCATAAATCCGTCTCAAGGCCATTACGATTTGTCAAACAACAGAAAGGAGGCAGAGCAGAATGAAGCTTATGGAGGGTGGAGTGTGCTCTGACACTGTGGATGCGACAGAGAATCCAAAACACTACAGGAAAAGAGACCATAAGCAGAGAGAGACATGTGGAGCTCAAAGTCAGAGTCCAGAAGACCAGCACGTGGAGCTGCACGTGCTGTGACAACCAGAACAAGCCAAGACACTGCCCAGCCTATGGGAAATGAGGCAAGAACGGCAATAGATTACATCGGTTTACAAAACGTTGCAAGCAGCAGTAGCATGTGCACAGCGTGGCTAGAGAGGACGGCCGCGGTACCACTAGTGCAGAGGAATTCTTCAGAGGAGCAGTGAACCGCGTTGCAGCAGAAGATGACGGGACTGTCACCCTGAAAACAAATGGGACATTTGTTCATTGTAAGTTCAGTGCAGGTGCACGAGCCACTATGGTCCCAGGAACAGTGATATGCACTGACAGAAAAGGCCCCGGGCAGTAGAAGAAAAACGAGAACAACTCAGGGTTTACCGAGCTGAGCTTACCCCCACTAAGAGAGCATGCAAACTGGATGTATGCATAAGTGCCGACTCCGTGGGTGCTCTGGGGATGGAGCACCTACAGGAAAAAAATAGTGAGTGCGCAGCACCCACCAGCCACAGCTGATTGGAGATGTTGCCAAACAGCTGTTTGGCAGCTCGGGGAAAGACTTGTGGAAGGACGGAAAGCAATGAGTGGCAGGCAGGCAGGGGCCTCATAGGAGGGGGCGGAGCGGGGCTGGGAAGAGGCAGGGTGAGGGTGGGGCCTCGGGGCAGGGGGTGGAATGGGGGCGGGGACTTGGGGGAAGAATGGAATGGGGGCAGGGCCTCAGGGCAGAGCAGGCACGGAGCACCCCTGGGAAAAAGTAAAACTCAGCTCCTATGGCTGTATGGGTAAAAAACAAACTGTAAAGGATCCAATTAGTAACAGTGCTGGGGAAAAGAGTGTGCGCTCTTAAGTTAGAACAGTGATTCTCACCCTATTTACCATTGTGGGCCGCATCCAGTACTACTCGTATGGCCCTGAGGATATTACATGGGCCGTAGCTCTGTGATGATTGGGCCGCAAGTGGCCCGTGGGCTGGCATTGAGAACCATTGGGTTAGGAGCATGGCAAGCCCTGAGGGTTCTCACTGGAGGGGCAGGGGACTAAAACAACTGAGGAAGAGTTTGAGGACATCTTCCAGGGGATATGGTACACAATAAAGCTGAAAGAGCCCAACCACCCTCCAAGTCACATTCCTGGAAAAATTCCCGTCACCCTAAGGCAAAGGCTAAGCTTGTTGCTCTGGGAAACATAGATCAAATAGAAGAACCAGGAGTGTGTACACATAGAATCATAGACTCATAGGATTGGAAGGAACCTCGAGAGGTCATCTAGTCCAGTTCCTGGCACTCATGGCAGGACTAATCACATACTGGTGACTGTAGGCAAGACAGAACCCTTGGCTTATGCAGGATTAAATCAATTAAATCAATACTAAAAAGGGAACTTTTCCTACTATCTACAAAGCGGAGACGTCTTTGTGGAGGTGAATGATGCCAGATATTTTTATACACCAGATGTGACAGCAGGGTTCTGCCAGGTGGAAAACAGACCTGATGTCTGTGCACATCCGGCACTCTTTCTGGGAGACAGACTGCACAGATTGGGCTGTGCTCAGCACCCACAACGTTTCACTGGAAAATGCAACACATTTTGGATGGTGTAGAGGGTACCAAGGTTTACATAGATGACATTTTGAGCCGTAGAAGAACATGACCAGAAGTTCCAAACCAATGGTGGATTAATGGGGCCCATGCCCAGGGGCCCTGGCCAATTTGAGGGCCTCCACAGGAATGCTGGAACCTGGGTAGAAGTAGGGGGCAGCCACGCTGGAACTGTAGCCTTGCTCCTTGTTCCTCCTCTTTCCCTCGGCCAGAGAAGGAGGCTTTGCTTGTAGCCTGTAGGTGTAAAAAGTTCCAGGTCCTTATTTATTGGAGGCCTGTGATATCTGAAAGTGACCACAACCCACTTACTGCCTGTGATGGCACAGAGAGAAGCCCCACACCAGCAAAGAAGGGGTTAAAGGGAGTCTCTGAGCCCAGCTAGCCCCTTCCCGCTGCACCGGTAGCCAATGCCAAGCCTGGAGGGAGAATAAAAGGTGAGAATGTGGCTCAGTTCAGGGCTGAGCTTTGCTAAATCTATAGAGATGGATCCAAAGATGACATCACGGGTCGAGTGGGAACAGCCGTCTGCGTACTTAGCCTTGGAATCCAGAAATCTAAACCGAATCCTGTGACCGTTCCAACGGCTGATCTAATCAGGATATTGTTGGCACTAAGCTGGGTAAGAGATGTGCAACTAGCCGGCATGGGTGACTGGTGAAGCTTCCCCTGGGGGAGGCTAGCTCTCTGTCCCACCTCTTCTGCTCGCAGCCAAGTTCACATCCACCTCCACCCTGTTCCTGCTCCACCCCAGGCCCTGCCCCTCCTCGGCCCTCTCCCCACTCAGCCCCTCTCCGCCGCCGCTCACCGCGTTCCTCCTCTCCTCCCCCCTCCCCCGCGAGGCCCCCCCCACCTGCTGGGACAAACGAGCAGCGGGTGGGGGCGTGTCTCGCGGGTGCAGGGGGCTGGAGGACAGGAGGGACTTGGCCAGCGGTGGGAGATGGGGGCCTTGGCGAAGGGGCGGAGTGGGGAGGGGAAGAGGCAGAACGCAGGTGGGGCCACCATGGCCCAGGTCTCCAGCGGCAGGTCTGCAGCAGCTGTGCCAGGGAAGGCTTAGCATCCTCTGGACTATTATACCTGCTGCCTATGCTGACCAGTGCTGTAATTTTATCTGATTCCTTGTCAGGCAAAATGACAATTGGAACAGGGACTTCGGAAAGCAGAAATAACATCATAAATGAAATAACCTTCCTCACTCCGGAAACAATGCAGGCAGCTGTCTGTATAACAAACAACATGGATTCCGCCATGTATTGGAATACCCAGAAATGAGATGACTGACAAAGCGATAAAACATGCTCTAAAAATGAGGAGGTGGAGATTAAAATACCCTTAAATAGGCTGGAATTTGAAAGTCATGAAGGAGCTTGCGAAGGAGTGACAAGAACTACGGACTAAGGAACCAAAAGGACGAAGGTTCTATGACGTATGCTCCAAAATCCAAGATAATACTACACTCTGCAGTCAGGAAAGGAAAAGTGAAGTACTCATTTTAAGCGTTAACAGGTCATTGTACCTTAAATGATAAGTTACAGTTATTAAAAAAGATATAAAGGCGGGCTGGGTAAAGTGTGCAAAACCAAAGACATTATTGATCATGGTCTGTGGCAGAGTGGGCAATATTCTATGGAAATAAAGTTTCTTTATGAAAAATGGAGTCTGCTTTGGATCAGAGATTTGTCCCCAAAGGGTCTGGTGAGAATCAGGTTAACATACATGCGGGTTTTCCTGTACAAAGCCTCTTTTTTGAGCCTCCTTCCTCTGTCCAGGTGGATTTTTCAAATAACAGGCAACCTCCAGGGGTTTTGCAGAACAGACAAGCCAGCTGCTCAGAAATTGGTCTGCTTCCTGATTGGTCCCTCCCCTACATCTGCAGCTGATTGGTCCATTCCCCTGCAAGCAACAGCTGCCAGATCCCACCCACCTAGGCTTAGGTTCCCAGCCCTGGGGAGGGAGTCTCTCTGGGAGGTGCTGATTGACGACTGGCATTTCATCCTGAGCTTGCACCAGCTGCCCTGCCACTGTGACAGGGAGTGACACTGCCCCCACCTCCAGTGAGTACCCCTGCCACAGATACCCCCTCCAGCTCACACACAGACACACACACCCCAGCAGTGTCCTCTTTTTTGGGAACCTGAACTATGGTAACCCTATGTGAGAATGCCAAGGAAATGGAATTGTGCAAAGAAAGCCTGGCTGAGTTTTCTTAAGGCTACTAGACTGTGCAAAAGGAGATAGATTAAAAAGCACATCTAGCAGACAATGAAGGAAGTAGCGGCCATAGACAAAAGGTGACATAGTTCAGGGCTGGCTGGCAAGGAAGGGAGACAGAGCTCTGCCTCTCTGCAGGAAGCATGGAGAAACAGGCCTGATGTAGTAGGGCAGCCGCTGGGGGAGAAGCCCTCAGCCCTCAGGAGACGGCGTTGCTCCTCTAAGAAACTGTTAGGAAACTGGGGACAACCCAGTAGTCAGTTAACTTTAGTTTTTTGCTTGGGAACAGTTAGGCGCTAAGCCCCTTCAGTGCCCTAAAAGGAATGGATGCAGGGGTGTCATAAATATAAAGGGAAGGGTAAACCCCTTTGAAATCCCTCCTGGCCAGGGGAAAGCTCCTCTCACCTGTAAAGGGTTAAGAAGCTAAAGGTAACCTCACTGGCACCTGACCAAAATGACCAATGAGGAGACAAGATACTTTCAAAAGCTGGGAGGAGGGAGAGAAACAAAGGGTCTGTGTCTGTCTGTAGTCGTCTTGGCCGGGGATAGACCAGGAATGGAGTCTTAGAACTTTTAGTAAGTAATCTAGCTAGGTATGTGTTAGATTATGATTTCTTTAAATGGCTGAGAAAAGAATTGTGCTGAATAGAATAACTACTTCTGTCTGTGTATCTTTTTTGTAACTTAAGGTTTTGCCTAGAGGGGTTCTCTATGTTTTTGAATCTAATTACCCTGTAAGATATCTACCATCCTGATTTTACAGGGGGGATTTCTTTATTTCTATTTACTTCTATTTTTTATTAAAAGTCTTCTTGTAAAACACTGAATGCTTTTTCATTGTTCTCAGATCCAAGGGTTTGGGTCTGTGGTCACCTATGCAAATTGGTGAGGCTTTTTATCCAACATTTCCCAGGAAAGGGGGGGTGCAAGTGTTGGGAGGATTGTTCATTATTCTTAAGATCCAAGGGTCTGGGTCTGTAGTCACCTAGGCAAATTGGTGAGGCTTTTTACCAAACCTTGTCCAGGAAGTGGGGTGCAAGGTTTTGGGAAGTATTTTGGGGGGAAGGACGCGTCCAAACAGCTCTTCCCCAGTAACCAGTATTAGTTTGGTGGTGGTAGCGGCCAGTCCAAGGTGTAATATTTTGTACCTTGGGGAAGTTTTGACCTAAGCTGGTAAAGATAAGCTTAGGAGGTTTTTCATGCAGGTCCCCACATCTGTACCCTAGAGTTCAGAGTGGGGGAGGAACCGTGACAAGGGGACAGAGGCTTCCTCCTCCCCACACCCCATGGAGATACAGTAGAATCTCAGAGTTATGAACCCCAGAGTTACGAACTGACTGGTCAACCACACACACCTCAATTGCAACCAGAGCCACACAATCAGGCAGCAGCAGAAACCAAAACATAAAAAAGCAAATACAGAACAGTACTGTGTTAAATGTAAACTACTACAAAAATAAAGGGAAAGCAGCATTTTTCTTCTGTGGAAAGTTTCAAAGCTGTATTAAGCCAATGTTCAGTTGTAAACTTTTGAAAGAACCATAACGTTTTGTTCAGAGTTATGAACAACCTCCATTTCCAAGGTGTTCCAAATTCCGAGGTTCTACTGTAACCGCAGCAGGGTCAGGATGCTGGGAAAGTCCATAAGGGGGCACTATGCCATGACCCTGCGCTTGCCAAAGGGGCCTATATCTGAGGGCAGGTCTACACTACGGCAGGGATTGACGCTCGAGATCGATCCATCGGCGGTCGATTTAATGGGTCTAGTAAAGACTCTCCAGTCGAACCCTATATTCTACCCCCAACAATAAGTCGAGGGGAGAAACTCTCCTGTTGACCCCCCATGGTGTAGACTCCGTGGTAACTTGACTTAAGGTACATCGACTCCAGGATTGTTATTCACATAGTTGGAGTTGCGTAGCGTAGGTCGACTTACTGCGGTAGTGTAGACATAGCTTCAGTTCCCACATGTCTGTGCTAATTTCGATGGAAGAAATGGGGCCAGAGAGTCCAAGGTGTTAGCGTGACCCTGTCACTGTCCAACACGAAACAGTTCAACACGGGCTGGGACTCCGAGGGCAGAGACCTCGGCCTGCTTAGTCCCATGGCAACAACCACTCTTAAAAATCAGTGCAACCTTTTGTTAAAGAGACAGAAAAAGAAGGGGAAATGGTCCAGCCTTTGAAATGTAAACTATTAAGGGAGATTTTTGTTGTAACAACATCCCTTTCCCTTTCGCTGAAGAGAGTTCTGGCCGTTTGACAATCCTTCAGCTGGTATTACAGAGGGTATTAAATTGTCCATTTGCAGGAATAGACAAAAGCTGAGCTGAGATGGGCTGAGATGGGCTGAAGCTGTTGTTGCTAGAATCTGCTCCTGCTTTCTTTAAGACAAAACAAGACAAACACATTCAAGACATGAAAGGAAAGAACAGCCAAGAGAGAAAATGCAGCTTCTGTCTCAAGCGTTAACTCGCACTCACAAACTCACTGTTGGAGAAACACAGGCCCAGCACATGATGCCATCAGCCACTCCGAGACCTTGTAACAGCATTGGGCTGGTTTAGGGCATTGCTTTTAGATGCTTTTCTGGTCATGGGCTCACAGCAGTATTGCAAAATATTCAGTCTTGGGCAGCTAAGCCAGACTCTCATTAAACAGAAGGCAAAAGAAGAGGAAGAGGACAGAGAAATAATAAGGGGGGAAGGAAAAGGACACACGGTGGGCTAGGGGACAGCAAAGACCCAAGTCTCATGTCCCAGCTGCTCTTCAGGATTTAGTCAAAGCCAGTGGAGGTGGTAGTGTTGTCTGAGTCAGTCTGGCTGGGACCACACTCAGGATCAGGACGGTGCAGGCCCCACGGTGTAATGGTAGATCCCGGGCTCCCAGGAGACAGTGGGGGTGGCAGACATGTTGGTAGGCCTGACTCTTTCCAGTCAACTCAGCTTCTGCCATTGTGAATCCCCACCAAAGACTCTTTTTCAGGAGTCCAAAAGAGAATGATGGGGGAACAGCCCCTCCCCTCATTATTTTGTCCACCAATTAAGCCAAATTTCCAACAAGCCAGTTTTGCTCCATTCCTTTCTGATTCCATTCTCCTCTTGTTTACCAGTCATGCTCTCAGCACACTCCTTGGGTGGTACTGGTTGGCCAGTGTGTTTGGACTAATTCAGTCTGCCTTTAATTTTCCCTGCCTTTCATAAATAATTGTATGTAGTTGGCTGCGTTGGACATACAGGACCATTGGACTGCCCAGGACCGTTGGACACCCAAGGGTCGGTCCTGGGGCCGGTTTTGTTCAATATCTTCATAAATGATCTGGAGGATGGTGTGGATTGCACTCTCAGCAAATTTGCGGATGATACTAAACTGGGAGGAGTGGTAGATACACTGGAGGGGAGGGATAGGATACAGAAGGACCTAGACAAATTGGAGGATTGGGCCAAAAGAAATCTGATGAGGTTCAATAAGGATAAGTGCAGGGTCCTGCACTTAGGACGGAAGAAGCCAATGCACAGCTACAGACTAGGGACCGAATGGCTAGGCAGCAGTTCTGCAGAAAAGGACCTAGGGGTGACAGTGGACGAGAAGCTGGATATGAGTCAGCAGTGTGCCCTTGTTGCCAAGAAGGCCAATGGCATTTTGGGATGTATAAGTAGGGGCATAGCGAGCAGATCGAGGGACGTGATCGTTCCCCTCTATTCGACATTGGTGAGGCCTCATCTGGAGTACTGTGTCCAGATTTGGGCCCCACACTACAAGAAGGATGTGGATAAATTGGAGAGAGTCCAGTGAAGGGCAACAAAAATGATTAGGGGTCTGGAACACATGACTTATGAGGAGAGGCTGAGGGAGCTGGGATTGTTTAGTCTGCAGAAGAGAAGAATGAGGGGGGGATTTGATAGCTGCTTTCAACTACCTGAAAGGGGGTTCCAAAGAGGATGGCTCTAGACTGTTCTCAATGGTAGCAGATGACAGAACGAGGAGTAATGGTCTCAAGTTGCAGTGGGGGAGGTTTAGGTTGGATATTAGGAAAAACTTTTTCACTAGGAGGGTGGTGAAACACTGGAATGCGTTACCTAGGGAGGTGGTAGAATCTCCTTCCTTAGAGGTTTTTAAGGTCAGGCTTGACAAAGCCCTGGCTGGGATGATTTAACTGGGAATTGGTCCTGCTTCGAGCAGGGGGTTGGACTAGATGACCTTCTGGGGTCCCTTCCAACCCTGATATTCTATGATTCTATGACATCTGTTACCTTGGACAACTTAACACCGTGTGTGCAGTGCCCAGCCTGACGGGGCTCTGATCTCAGTTACTGTGTATGTGCAGTGCCTGGCACAATGGGACCCTGATCTCCGTCACTGTGTGTCTGTGCAGCGCCCAGGGGGACGGGGCTCTGATCTCCGTCACTGTGTGTCTGTGCAGTGCCTGGTGTGACGGGACTCTGATCTCCGTCACTGTGTGTCTGTGCAGCGCCCAGGGTGATGAGACTCTGATCTCCGTCATTGTGTGTCTGTGGAGCGCTTGGTGCAACGGGACTCTGATCTCAGTGTAAGCAGTGTCAGGATGAGCTCCACCCTGACATCTGGTGGTGAGGTGTAGCAAGTTGTGGGGAAGAACTTCAGGGGCCGATCTCATTTGCATAGGCACACCCACCCCGCCTAGAATGAGGCCATAGCTGCCCAAATGGTCACTTTGGCTGCTGTGGGATCCCCAGTGTCTCTGTTAAAATGGGGCAGGAAGAATAAATTGTTATTACCCTGATTATGGGAACTGTGCTTGGAACTGTACTTGGCCTTTTGTTATGATGGAGGGATTCACCATCAACTAAGTAGCACTCGCTAGGCAAGTGTTATGGGTTCCAAAACTGTGTGACTTGAGAGAGGTTGGGGACAAGTATTAATACTTGGTGGCATGGGTCCCTTGGTAAGGGCCTTACATGCTAATTGCACTTCTTCCTCTCTCCACTGTGGAATATCAGAGCTAATTTTGATTTCATTAGAAGTCTAGTTACAGGCTGCTGAGCTCACTTTGGGCTAATAGTGCACCAGCACTGAGGCTCCCCATATTACAAGCTGAATTCACCAAAGAGCTGAAATCACTGAGTGTTGTGTTAAGTCGTGGGGGAGCCTAAAGATATATTGTGGAGCAGTTTGCGGGATGGCTGGAGTGGCTTGTGGACAGGCTGGTGGAGCAGTTCATAGGACGGTGGGAGCTGCTGGTGGGATGTGGAGCAGTTCGTGGGACGGCGGGAGCTGTATGTGGGCCGCAGAGCGGAGCTGAGCGAAGCAGTTTGTGGGGTGCATGGCGGAGCGGAGCGATGGGAGCTGTGGGGCAGCCAGCTTCAGATCACGTAAGGTGCCTCTTACCTCCGCCATCTCCACCCAGGTTGGGAGGTAAAGCTCTGTAGATAAACTTCTGAACTCTGGCTGCCCTGACCAGGGACAGAGACTTTTGGGTCATTGGACTTTTGGGACTTTGGGTGATTTGGGGTTGCTGGACTCAAGAACCAAAGGGAAAGGGGCATGCCCCAATTTGCCTGGGGTGGGTTTTTTTTGCTCATGGGTTGTGTTATGAATCCTGTTGGTGGTGTTTCCCCAACATAATGCCACATTATTTCTCTCTGTTATTAAAAGGCTTTTGCTACACTCAGACTATGTGCTTGCGAGAGGGGAAGTATTGCCTCCTGGAGGTGCCCGGTGGGGGTGGTATATATTTGTCCCAGGTCACTGGGTGGGGGCTCGAGACGGTTTGCATTGTGTTATTGGAATGGATTCCCTAGATATTGAACCCGGCCCTTGTTGCTGCCAACTCTGACGGGCAGAAGGGTTACATCAGTCTCTGTGTGTCTGTGCAGTATCTGACATTACAGGGCCCTGATGTTGGTTGGGCCATGTAAGGGTATCTGTAATACACATAATGAAAATAATGCTAGCTGGGGGAGCAGAGCAGGTGTTTTGCTTTATAACAATTAATACCCACGTAGGGCTGTAATTTCCTTCCCCTGTATTGAAGGATCCATCACTTCTTTGTGGTTAAACTGGAGGATTTCCTTTTTGCTCTTTGAACCCTCCATAAGTAGCAGGCAGGCAAGAAGAGGAGGCAAACACAAACTGACAGGAACAAGAAGAGGCCAACCTTCCAAGAGGAGACTGGGGGGAAAATTCATCTGCAAAAGGAAGAAAGAAGAGATGTCATCTTAGGCTTCTGCAACATGTAAAGGCAAATGAACAAACAAAATAATTGGACATGGGCCCTGTTTTGGCTCCTTCATGATGCATGAAAAGGCCCTCAGTGGGCTATTTTCTTAATGTTGTTTATTTTCTCCCATTTTGTTTTTAAACCCTAGAAATATTGAATTCTGGTTTTCCCCACTGGAGCTCTCTTTGGAGAACCCAGGGATGTGGGTTGAGAGTTTTGGCAATTCTTGAAGAATAGGGTGCTTACCAAAAAAGGGGTTTTGCTTGGGCATTTGAGTCCTAGAACTAAATAATGATGACATTTTCAATATGGTCTAGTGAATATAATTGTATTTCATTTTTTCATTTCAGTGGCGCCTAAAGGCCCCAAGTGAGATCGGGGCCCCGTCATGCCGGGTGCTGCACAGACACACGCAGTGACCAAGACCAGAGCCCCATAGCTCTGGGCGCTGCACAGACACACACAGTGACTGAGATCGGGGCCCCATAGCTCTGGGCAATGCACAGACACACACGGTGACTGAGATCGGGGCCCCGTAGCTCTGGGCAATGCACAGACACACACGGTGACTGAGATCGGGGCCCCGTAGCTCTGGGCAATGCACAGACACACGGTGACTGAGATCGGGGCCCCATAGCTCTGGGCAATGCACAGACACACACGGTGACTGAGATCGGGGCCCCATAGCTCTGGGCAATGCACAGACACACACGGTGACTGAGATCGGGGCCCCATAGCTCTGGGCAATGCACAGACACACGCGGTGACTGAGATCGGGGCCCCATAGCTCTGGGCAATGCACAGACACACACGGTGACTGAGATCGGGGCCCCATAGCTCTGGGCGCTGCACAGACACACACGGTGACTGAGATCGGGGCCCCATAGCTCTGGGCGCTGCACAGACACACACGGTGACTGAGATCGGGGCCCCATAGCTCTGGGCGCTGCACAGACACACACGGTGACTGAGATCGGGGCCCCATAGCTCTGGGCGCTGCACAGACACACGGTGACTGAGATCGGGGCCCCATAGCTCTGGGCAATGCACAGACACACGCGGTGACTGAGATTGGGGCCCCATAGTTCTGGGCAATGCACAGACACATGGTGACTGAGATCGGGGCCCCATAGCTCTGGGCAATGCACAGACACACACGGTGACTGAGATCGGGGCCCCATAGCTCTGGGCGCTGCACAGACACACGCGGTGACTGAGATCGGGGCCCCATAGCTCTGGGCGCTGCACAGACACACGGTGACTGAGATCAGGACCCCCTCGGACTGCACAGACACACGGTGACCGAGATCAGGGCCCCGTCATGCCGGGTACTGCACAAACATGCAATACGAGACAATCACTGCCCCAACAGTCTATCAGTGCCAATCTGGACCCACGTCTGTGTCCTGGTTCCATTAGCAGGTCACTGGAGATAAGAATGGCTGAGACTTTCTCTGGGCCGGGTGAGCCGGGTCTGATGGCGCAGATCAGTGTTGGGTCTGAGTGCTCAGTCACTACCACGTAGCTGGAGACATCAAAGAGGCCCCGGTTTCTCGAGATTTTTTCCTCATTAGATGGGGTCAGTCTCTCCCTGTGGCCATTTCTCCAGAGCACCTTCGGCTTTGGGTACCACCCCACAGAGAGACACATCACGTTCATCTGCTTGCCGTCATATCCACCCACGTGGAGGAGGGGATCCAAGCCGGCACCTGGGGGAATGAAATTGATGTGAATTCTCCCTTGATTTTATGCTATCCTCATTCCCAATCCCCTTATGAACTGCGCCGTGGAGTGGGGTTCTGAGAGCTGGGGCTCTTTACTCCAGCAGACACAGGGAGAAGGCGAGCCGATGGCTGGGCACTGGAGCTGAGACATCCACACTGGAAATAGGGGGCACATATCTGCCATTGCAGGGCGTCCTCTATGGAAGGAGGCTCTGTCGGGCTGCTGTGGAGCCCACATCCCTCGGGGTCCTTATATGCAGCCTGGACATCTTTGTCCCACAGGCTCTGGTCTAGCTCAGCCAGGAGAGCTGGGCTGGACGGAGGAGTCATTGGGGGAGGTTTTCTGGCCTGTGACTGCAGCAGGCTGCATGGGATGGTGTCCCCTGGGCCATCCCCCCCTCCCCAGAGCCGCGTAGGCTGAATCTGGTCTCTCCCCACCCCGGGATCACTCACTCGTCACACGGAGCTCCAGTGTGGCATTGCCAACGGTGCTGTTGGACTGGAAGTCACAGAGGTAGCGCCCTTTGTCCCGCAGGGCGAGGTTCCGGATCCGAAGGACCAGGCTGCCACTCTGGATCCCGTCCTGCAGGAACTCCGTCCTGCCCCGGTACCTCTCACCCTGCACCTCACTCCCGTCCGGCAGGTACACGTGGACATCCTGGCCTAGCTGGGGCTGGCTCCATTCCACCTGCATGGCCTGGGCGCTGAGCGCTGGGGAGAGGTGGCAGGTAAGCAGCACCATGCCCCCCAGTGGGGCGGAGAGGGGGCTGGTAGGAACAAGCACCTGGAACCTCACTGGGGAAAGGGCCAGAGAGACAACTTACAAGCCTGGGGTCAGAGGGGAGCAGCGGGGAAGTGGCTTCACCTCTCACACAGCCCAGTCCCCAGCCCCACCACCCAGCTCGGAGACCCCAGCAGATCCCAGAGATAGGGGCTCCGGGAGAGCTGTGAGCGAGGGAGGTGGAGGGAAGGGTGGAGGGAGGGAAAGGTGTGTATGGGGATGGATGGATGAATGGGGGAGATGGATGGAAGAGGTGTACATTGATGGATTGGGGAAAGGACAGATGTATGGAGGAGGAGTGTATATGGAGAAGGATGGAGGGGTGTGGGGATAGATGATGGATGCATGGAGGGGAGTATGTATGGGGATGCCTGGATGTAATGAATGGATGGAGGGGTGTGTATTGGGATGGAAGAAAGGATGTGGGGGGCTGGATGGAAGAAAGGATGGGACGGATGGAGGGGTGTATATGGGAATGGACAGATGGATGTGGGGGATGGATGGATAAAGGAGTGTGTCACGCGTTACTGTGCGTATGAGTGAGCGCTAGATCCTGCGCTCTGACCCCCGAGCCTGGTGCATTACCAGGGCAGTCACCCCAGACTGTCCCCGCCATACGTGAGAGCCAGCTGGGGCCCTGTGACCACCCAGCACTGTTAAGGACAGAGCCTCCTTACTGATCGCTGCAGCCTGAATGTACAGGAGCAGGACAGCTGAGAGCAGGGCAGCACTGCAGTGTGGGCGACAGGCTCCCAGCATCTGGCAGGGTGGCTCTCCCTGGCCTCAGGGCTGGACAGGAGCTGATGAACTATGGAGAAGCCAAGGAGACAAGGGATAAGAAGGGAAATAGCTGCTCGTCCAATGACTCCCTCCCTTCAACCATGGGTGGAGTAGGGGCACCTGTGGACTGAGCCCTTGTGGAGAAAGACCCAGGAGGTGCAGATGCTGGGTTTGTAAGTCTTCTGGTGGGGCCCATGGGTGAGGGGCAGAGCCCCCAGTGGGGTGGACGGGGCAGAGCCCCTATACTTGGATGTTTGGGTGGGTGAAGCCCCCCAGATTTCATAAAAAATTGAAAATAATCTCATTGAAAGCATTATTTTTAACCACCAACATGTAATATTGTCAGTAAACCCACTATCCAAAGTGGACAGCTCATGCCAAGGTGGGCAGCTGTTTATAATTTTCTACCAACAGGGAAATTCCACCTGAGACTTTTTTAACCAAAACATTTTCTTCAAAATATTATTTTTTCCTCCTGCAAAAACATGCGTTTCTGAAATCAAATCTGGTCCAATCCTTCTCTCGACACCATCCCATTAAGAACAAGGCAACACATCAATGTTTGGCAAAGACACACACCTCTTGGAAGAACTCTCGTAGCAGATCAGAGATCAGCAGCTTTTACTGGAGCAAATGCAGGACTCTTGGTTCCCTTTTGTTGACATGTGATTTCAGCTGGGAATGCCGGCTCCCCAAGCCCCCCCCCAGGAGTGTCACAGTGCCTGTGATTTCAGCTGGGAATGCCGGCTCCCCAAGGCCCCCCCCCCCCCCAGCAGTGTGACCGCGCCCGTGATTTCAGCTGGGAATGCCGGCTCCCCAAGCTCCCCCCAGCAGTGTAGAAATGCTGAAATTCTGGAAGAGAGTCAAGAAAAAAGTTTGCTGGGGATGTTTCTCCACGTCTCGACGCTGAGATGATTTTCCCCTTCGTGGTCAGGCGTTTGGGTCATTTGTTTAGTTTTTTTAAGTTACTTCTATTAACTCCCCTGCTACCTGCTGTTTGCGGTGCTGCTGGAGCAGTGTCGGCCCCAGGGTGTCAGAGAGGCAGGGTGGGTGAGTTAATATATTTTATTGGACTAACCTCTGCTGGGGAAAGAGAGAACAGATACAAGGGTTGCTCGTCTCTTTCACCAACAGAAGTTGGTCCAATAAAATATATTATCTCATCTGCCCTGCCTGTTTGCTGTCCACTGACAGTCTGGGAATATTTCCTCCAAATCAACAGACTTTTTTCCTCCCTGCTTGTGTTGGAAAAGTGGCAGGGCATGAAGCGAAATGGCATGCCAGCTCAGAAGCATTTAACAGCCTGCACTTGGCCTGCCAGCAGCAGGTGTACGGCTGCCGGCTGGCTGCGCTAAGGGGATGCCTCCCTGATGTTTCTAAACCATCGAATTCTCAAGGCAAGACCCGAAACAGAACCCTGGACTCCACAGTCGCTCAGTCCCCTAAGCAAGGAGGATGCAGTGGAAATTATCTTCTCTTTTAGCAAGTGAAAATTAAATCGTCTGGGCTTGGACGAACACCACGTTATTTCTATTTGTACAAGCACAGCCTTCCCCTTACAAACGCATGCTAAGCAGCGGTGTTTTCTTTAAAGCCGACAGATTCCATTACCAACAGCTGGAGACAGGGCCGGCCTCAGGGAAAATGGCACCCGGGGCAAACTTGCATTTTGATGTCCCTGGCCCCCATGGGCATGATGTCCCCCCATTGCCCCGGTCCCCCATGGGCTCCCCAGGCTCCCCACCCTCCCTTCCCCAACCCCTGTACTGTGCAACCTTCACCACTAATCCCTGCACTTCCCTCCTGAGCCCCTAACTCCTGCACTGTGCATTCCCCCTCACCCCGACCCCTGCACTCCCCTCCTGTGCCCCTAATCCCTGCACCCCCTTCACTCCTACCCCCTGCACCTTCCTCCTGTGCCCCTAACCCCTGCACTGTGCCCCCTTCACCCCAAACCCTGCACCTCTATCTTGTGCCCCTAACTCCTTCGCTGCGCCCCCTTCACTCTTACTCCCTGCACTCCCCTCCTGAGGCCCTAACCCCTGCATCCACCTCCTGCACCCACATGGGGAAACTGTCCTACCTGGATGCACAAAGCAGCTGGCATTGCTGCTCGCTCTCCCACTGGACTGCTGCTCCTCTGCCCCATGCACCCCCTGGGCTGTGTAAGGAGAGGGCAGGAGAGCAGCAGCTGCTGATGTAGTAGTAGAATTTTATGTTTGTATTTTATATCATTTAGAATGAAGGATAAAGAATAATAATATAGTATGTATTAGTGTATGATTTGATCATATTCTGCCAGCCACCCTTTCTGAATAGCAGAAAGAAATGGTGTAATGGGCCATCAGCCAGAATCTGTGTCTGGACTGATTTCAAGGCAGTGACAGATCCTTTGAGGGTCACCAATTTGTTGTAGGTTTAGCATTTTAAAATAAGGAAAGGAATGTCATGATCGTTCCTTTTTTTTTTTTTTTTTTGCACTGCAATTTGATGTTCCTGTTCAAAATGTTCTGTGTAAATTAATTTTGTGTGTGTGAATGAGGAATGTGTGGGTTAAGAGATAAGTGTGAAGGCCATCGCTGAACCAGATGGTCTAGGGAGGAGCCGGAGACAGATGCAAGGGTGCCAGGAGGGTGCAACACGCCCCTATTGAAGCATTGGAGGGCAGATTGACAACTCTAAAGATGAGACAGGCACCTATCAATGGGGACAAGATAGCTGTGATCAAAACCAGCATGGGATAACTCCCTAAGGAACATGATGTAAAGAATGTGAAGGACAATTTAAGAAAACAAGCACTCGTCAAACAACAATTGATTACAGCATGATGGTGCAAAACTCATTGGCCCCAGTGAAGGAAAATCACTATATAAACAGGGTGCCTTGCCATGAAACTTTGGGTTCATCCTGCCAAGACTTCCCCTGAGCACCGTGTCGTGACCAACGGAACCGGGCTCCTCCCCACTTCTGATCAACCTAGCTGGCCACTAGGTTGATCCGGACTCTGGACTGGTAACTATAACATCGACTGGTGGGACAGTGTGTGTGTGTGTGTGTGTGTGGTGTGACTGAATGCATATGCTAATTATTGTATCTTCAATAAAGGCAGCGTATTGCCTTTTGCCCGAAAAAAGATCCCATGTGCTTCTTATCAGCATAACATTTTTGGTGGAGAATTTCAAAAGGGGGAAGACATGCACTGTGATTGTTGAAAATACTGCCAAATATTGCTAAAAGGTATACCGTACACATAAAGTGATCAGTCATTCAGGTGTGCACACCCCTGGTCATAGAAGTGCTGGGCAATAGGGGGAGGATTAGAATCCTCACTCTGACCCATCTGTCGGGGATAACTATACGGATAAGATATATACAAACTGTCCAGGTATATACACCCCCGGTTGTAGAGGCGCTGGACCATAAGGGGGAGGATTAGAGTCCTCGCTCCTACCCATATATCAGGGAAAAATTGCATAGGTGAATATACTTTCAGCCGTAGCAGGATCGAGCCCAAAAGGTAGGGCTCACTGTCACCCCTAGGTCTTTTTCCGCAGAACTGCTGCCTAGCCATTCGGTCCCTAGTCTGTAGCTGTGCATTGGATTCTTCCATCCTAAGTGCAGGAACCTGCACTTATCCTTATTGAACCTCATCAGATTTCTTTTGGCCCAATCCTCCAATTTGTCTAGGTCCTTCTGTATCCTATCCCTCCCTTCCAGCGTATCTACCACTCCTCCCAGTTTAGTATCATCCGCAAATTTGCTGAGAGTGCAATCCACACCATCCTCCAGATCATTTATGAAGATATTGAACAAAACCGGCCCCAGGACCGACCCTTGGGGCACTCCACTTGATACCGGCTGCCAACTAGACATGGAGCCATTGATCACTACCCGTTGAGCCCGACAATCTAGCCAGCTTTCTACCCACCTTATAGTGCATTCATCCAGCCCATACTTCCTTAACTTGCTGACAAGAATACTGTGGGAGACCGTGTCAAAAGCTTTGCTAAAGTCAAGAAACCATACATCCTTCCCCTGCTCCCTTCTCTTCCCCGACCCCCACCCCCGCCCCCCGGCTCAAAACTCAAAAGATGAAAAAGCAAACCCCACCACAAATTTATTATTTTTAAATATTTCATGATTTTTAAGGCAACCTGCTGAGATTTGAAGGCTGTGGGTTGGCAAAACTCTGCAAGATACAATAAAGTGGCATTCCAAGAGGACAGAGTTAAGGTTATATGGGGGAACTGGCACCTATAACTGAGCTCCTCCTGGTTAGCAGAGCTCTGTGGTTCGTTTTCCGCTGTAGTGCTAAGATTCTTTCCTAGTGTTACATGGGGAAGATCTCAGCTGAGCATTTCCTGGTTTTCTAACAGCTGAATTTGGGGCAGTGACACCCCGGAAGGGCCTGGGGAGCGGAACTGCCTGTTGGTCAGCAAAAACAGGGTGGATTTGATTTTAAATCAAATTGATTTAAATCACTAGTCAGGAAGACTCGATTTAATCATGGATTTCTACATAAAAGTGTATTCTTGTTGGTTGTTATAACCTTAATACATGTTCTTCACAACTCAGAGATAGATGTAGGTTTCATTTTTAGAAGGTACACACTATACATTTTTAAAGGGTTGTTGGGAACACTGGGGCATGGCCACTAGGTAACTCGAGGGGATGGAAGACCACAAGTGTCGATGAAGCCCCCTCGCACTAGGCCCCTGTGTCCTTGGCCCCCCCCTCCTGCCTGGAGGCACTCGCAGCAGCTCTGCGTGCTAGGCCCAAGTGTCCTTGGCCCCCCCCGCCTGGAGGCACACACAGCAGTTATGCTGAGAATCTGCAACAGTATGTTGCAGAGTCAGACTGCCTGAAACTAAGCAAGGCCAAACAGGGAAGATATGGAAGAACAATGCTGAATAAAGCAGCTTTATGTATAGTTTAACAAATGATACAGAGAATCAGGGAACTAGCTGGGAACTGGATTGGCTGGCTATATGGATACTTGGAGCAGCTTGCTATTGGATAAGTATGCTGGGAAAAAGGATGTATAAAAGCCTGTGTAACTTCCTGCTCTGTTGTGCAGGATTTGAGATTTTATTCTCCCTGTACCTTTTTGCAGCTGCAAATAAACTTTTCTGCTTCTCCACCCCGTTGTGATTATTGGGTGCAGCACACCGGGTAACGAACCAACTCAAGCTGTTGTTCAGCCTCTCGGCACTGGGTGCCGGCAACAGCTTTTGGCGTCCCTGGGTGGGCTCGAGGCTGCAATTTAGCCTTGCCCGGACCCCTCCTGGAGGTCGAGGATTGCGGCGAGAACCGACGCCCAGCGCGCACCGGTGAGTTCATCGGGGGCCTCGGAGGAGACGCGATTTGATCGACCCCAGAGGGCACAACGGTGCAATGCACTCATATAGTGGAGAAGCTGTTGTGGACCACGGTGAAGAACCAGTCCCTTAGACGTGGGGGAGGAGCAGCTGCAGGGCCACGGTGAAGAACCGGTCCCTTGGATCAGGTAGGATCCTTTTAAAATCCGGATTATATGCTCTGTTGGAACCTGGGGACGCCCAGAGTTACCCTGTAGGTATGGGACAGGGACAGAGCTCAGAGGTTAGGGCACGGTGTATGCCCCTAGAGTGCATTCTAGCAAACTGGAAGGTATTTGGTGCGGATCCGATGACTAAGAGCCAATTAAAACGATTCTGTACAGTTGACTGGCCTCAATATCAACTAGAGGACCAGGAGTGGTGGCCACCAGGAGGGTCAATTAATTACAACACGATCCTCCAATTAGTTTTGTTTTGTCAGTGAATGGGTAAATGGAATGAACATATGTATGCGCATTTGTTTCTGACTTTATGTACTCGACCAGATATTTTACAGCGCTGTAATCTGACTCCAACTGGTTTGGTAGCAGCTAATGTTAGTCCCCAGACCCCAACCCCCACTGTAATGGCAGAGCCGGTGTCCCCTTCGGCCCCCACACCCCCACCGTATAAGGGTAGGATGCGTCGGGTTACAGAGATTGCCCCCTCGGTGGGACTCTATCCTTTGCTTACCGAGACGGTTGTGGCTTGCCCAGGGGCAGACGGACGTCAGGCTACCACTATGCAAGTTTACACCCATGTGCCATTCAATCCAATAGACTTAGCAGCTTTTAAAACACAGGCTGGGGAATTCTCAATGAACGCAAGCAGGTTTATTTCAGTCTTTAAGGGGTGCCTCAGTAGTCACAAGCCGATTGAGACGACTGTAATATCCTCCTGAGAACCCTGTGGTCTGAGGTGGAGAGGGATCAGGTTACAGCTAAGGCAAGGGGAGCGTCAGCGTTCAAGCGAAAAAAAAGAAAGGAATCTATCTGTCAAGTTCCTCTCCAAATAATTGTGAGCGGCTCAAGGCATTTCTGGGTATGGCAGACTTTTGCAGGATATGGATCCCAGAGTTTGGACTGTGGGCTAAACCCCTGTACGACTGTGTAAAAGGAGCAGATCATGACCCCTTCTATTGGACCCCAGAGGCTGATAGGGCATTTAAAATCCTGAAAAGAAAATTAATGGAAGCCCCAGCTCTGGGCCTGCCAGATCTCTCTAAGCCGTTTCAGTTGTATGTACATGAACGAAGGGAGGTGGCCCTAGGAGTGCTTACACAGCTGTTAGGAGCATGGAAGCGTCCTGTGGCTTATTTTTCTAAGCAATTGGATCAGGTAGCAAAGGGTTGGCCGGCATGTTTACGGGCAGTCGCAGCTACTGCCCTATTGCTTGAGGAAGCTGAGAAGCTAACATTGGGAGGGGTTATGCAAATCTATACTCCCCATATGGTCCGAGCCTTATTGGATGCAAAGGGAGGGCTTTGGCTCACCCAGGCTCGGATTGCTCGGTACCAGGCTAAGCTGTTAGAGAACTCTGAAGTCACCCTACAGCCTTGCCCCTCCCTTAACCCAGCCACTCTCTTGCCAGAAACAGAGGAACAGAAACATAACTGTTTAGAGATCATAGATGTCCAGTACTCCAGCCGTCCGGATTTAAAGGATGTACCCCTCCCAAATGCAGATTGAGTCGTACACTGATGGTAGCAGTACTGTAATAGATGGGCAAAGGAGGGCGGGTTATGCTGTTGTGACCCTCCATGACACTGTGGAAGCAAAGGGGAATGCTGACAGCCCAAGGCTCCCCAGTCAAGTACGGGCCCCAAATCCTCCGGCTCCTAGAAGCCATACAACTCCCCCCTTTGGCGAGTGTAATTTGAACGGCACAATTAGAAATGCCCCCACTTGTACCCAATCAGGAGAATGGGATGCCCCCCTAGGGGCATATGAATTGTTTAAAAAAGCAGCCAAAGCAGCCTTAAATATCCCAGGAATCCCCTTAAGAAACAGTCCTTACTGGGCCCTACAGAGTCACTATTTTGTATGTGGCCAAAAGGCTTACAAGGTGCTGCCAGCCAACTGGACAGGTAGCTGTTATATAGCTCATGGAGTTCCTCATCTTTCCATAACTGCCACACTGCCCAAAGGAAAGATTAGAAATGCCCGAGACACCTCTGTTGAGTCACGAGAAAAGACCCTGCGGCGACTGACTACGGCATTAGAGGGCAATATGAAGAATCCCCTCACAACCGAGAAGCTGGTAGGGTGCTCTGTACTGGGAATAGCGCCACTGTTTACTGGGCCAGCTATGGCATGCATAGGCTGCTATACTGTAAGGCTGCAGATGGTACTTGAGAAAGTGGCCTTAGAGTTAGAGGACTCGGTTAGTGATTTAGGGTCAGCAGTAAAAACATTAAATAAAGAGGTACAGCAGCTCAGGACGTTTTCCCTCCAAAACAGGCTGGCTTTGGACTATCTCTTGGCATCCCAAGGAGGGGTTTGTGCCCTTATCGGGCCCCGATGGTGTGTATATGTAAATGATAGCAGTTATGAAATCTATAAAAAGGTGGTACAGGCTGAAGCCCATGCCCGAGCCGGAGCACAGGTTGCCTATACTGCCCCAGAGAACGATTGGTTGCAAACCTTGTTTTCAGGCTGGGGTTTGTCGTCTTGGCTTGGTGGTTTATTTAGCCTGCTATTGAAATTTCTCTTTCCTGTACTGCTTGTATTACTGGTATTATGCTGTGCGGTATCATGTGTCAGGGCCCTTTTGCAAAAGTTAATAAGTCATTCTCTTCAGGGCTATCACAAAGTGCTTATGCAAAGTCATATTGTAAAGAAATATGTAGCCCAAGTGAGAAAACTCAGAGCCAAGGCTGTTGAGTGTTCTCAAAGGGGGGAGTTGTTGGGAACACTGGGGCATGGCCACTAGGTAACTCGAGGGGATGGAAGACCACAAGTGTCGATGAAGCCCCCTCGCACTAGGCCCCTGTGTCCTTGGCCCCCGCTCCTGCCTGGAGGCACTCGCAGCAGCTCTGCGTGCTAGGCCCAAGTGTCCTTGCCCCCCCCCCCCCCCCCTGGAGGCACACACAGCAGTTATGCTGAGAATCTGCAACAGTATGTTGCAGAGTCAGACTGCCTGAAACTAAGCAAGGCCAAACAGGGAAGATATGGAAGAACAATGCTGAATAAAGCAGCTTTATGTATAGTTTAACAAATGATACAGAGAATCAGGGAACTAGCTGGGAACTGGATTGGCTGGCTATATGGATACTTGGAGCAGCTTGCTATTGGATAAGTATGCTGGGAAAAAGGATGTATAAAAGCCTGTGTAACTTCCTGCTCTGTTGTGCAGGATTTGAGATTTTATTCTCCCTGTACCTTTTTGCAGCTGCAAATAAACTTTTCTGCTTCTCCACCCCGTTGTGATTATTGGGTGCAGCACACCGGGTAACGAACCAACTCAAGCTGTTGTTCAGCCTCTCGGCACTGGGTGCCGGCAACAGGGTGATTTATTCTGAAAACTTTTCAGATGAGTTTTACAGCTATCTCAGAAAATGAATGATTGTTTGGTTATTTCATTTACCCAAGGTTATTGAAGCAGATAGTTCCCCTCCCAATGACTTCATAAATATCTCCAATTCAACAGGTTAATCGTTAATATTTGGAGGATTTTCTTGCCAGGCTGTATATCACCTCTCCATATTTATTTATTTATTTATTTGAAAACATTTTTGCTGTTAACAAGCATGTTACCTCTGGAGACACAAATCCACAGTTTGAGAACTGCAAAACCAAGCATCTCTGATGGTATCTTCTAGACTGAGCACTGAATCCCATTGGGTAGATAGAAAGATTAACCTACACAATCTATACAGAAGCCTGTGGAACCCCATAAGATTGGGTCCTTCATCCATGAAGTATTGGAACTCATTTACAAAACTTTTCTTAAACATTACATGAATATATTGTCTCATACTATAGAATTAGAATTTATCATCCCTATTCCATGATGAGAGATCTTGGAGCTAGAATGTATCTTAATTAAAACTATCTTTAGATAGCTTTTTGAGGGGCAAAAACCATTTTATCAAAAAAATCCAATTTTTTTGATTTTTTTTTTTTAATCATTGATTTTTATCCACCCTGTTTGCAAGTGAATAGCAAAGGTGGCCCCAGCAGGGAGCCAGAGTGTCCAAATTCTTAGTTGGTGGGAGAGCCTGTCTGTAAGCATCTGTAAAGCATCTCACTTCAACAGTGACTGGTTGAACGATTTATTGTAAGGGACGCCCTTTCTCAGACCCTTTCCCTTTATTGTCTCCCAACCCCTCACGTCAGTCCCTGACCCAGGATTGCCAAGCCAAACTCAAATACAACTTGTTTGGTTTCAGAGTAACAGCCGTGTTAGTCTGTATTCGCAAAAAGAAAAGGAGGACTTGTGGCACCTTAGAGACTAACCAATTTATTAGAGCATAAGCTTTCGTGAGCTACAGCTCACTTCTTCAGATGCATATCGTGGAAACTGCAGCAGGCTTTATATATACACAGAGAATATGAAACAATACCTATTCCCACCCCACTGTCCTGCTGGTAATAGCTTATCTAAAGTGATTTCCAGCACAAATCCAGGTTTTCTCACCCTCCACCCCCCCACACAAATTCACTCTCCTGCTGGTGATAGCCCATCCAAAGTGATAACTCTTTACACAATGTGCATGACAATTAAGCTGGGCTATTTCCTGCATAAATCCAGGTTCTCACATCCCCCCCACCCCCATACACACACAAACTCACTCTCCTGCTGGTAATAGCTCATCCAAACTGACCACTCTTCAAGTTAAAATCCAAGTTAAACCAGAACATCTGGGGGGGGGGGGTAGGAAAAAACAAGAGGAAACAGGCTACCTTGCATAATGACTTAGCCACTCCAAGTCTCTATTTAAGCCTAAATTAATAGTATCCAATTTGCAAATGAATTCCAATTCAGCAGTTTCTCGCTGGAGTCTGGATTTGAAGTTTTTTTGTTTTAAGATAGCGACCTTCATGTCTGTGATCGCGTGACCAGAGAGATTGAAGTGTTCTCCGACTGGTTTATGAATGTTATAATTCTTGACATCTGATTTGTGTCCATTTATTCTTTTACGTAGAGACTGTCCAGTTTGACCAATGTACATGGCAGAGGGGCATTGCTGGCACATGATGGCATATATCACATTGGTGGATGTGCAGGTGAACGAGCCTCTGATAGTGTGGCTGATGTTATTAGGCCCTGTGATGGTGTCCCCTGAATAGATATGTGGGCACAGTTGGCAACGGGCTTTGTTGCAAGGATAAGTTCCTGGGTTAGTGGTTCTGTTGTGTGGTATGTGGTTGTTGGTGAGTATTTGCTTCAGGTTGCGGGGCTGTCTGTAGGCAAGGACTGGCCTGTCTCCCAAGATTTGTGAGAGTGTTGGGTCATCCTTTAGGATAGGTTGTAGATCCTTAATAATGCGTTGGAGGGGTTTTAGTTGGGGGCTGAAGGTGACGGCTAGTGGCGTTCTGTTATTTTCTTTGTTAGGCCTGTCCTGTAGTAGGTAACTTCTGGGAACTCTTCTGGCTCTATCAATCTGTTTCTTTACTTCTGCAGGTGGGTATTGTAGTTGTAAGAAAGCTTGACAGAGATCTTGTAGGTGTTTGTCTCTGTCTGAGGGGTTGGAGCAAATGCGGTTGTATCGCAGAGCTTGGCTGTAGACGATGGATCGTGTGGTGTGGTCAGGGTGAAAGCTGGAGGCATGCAGGTAGGAATAGCGGTCAGTAGGTTTCCGGTATAGGGTGGTGTTTATGTGACCATTGTTTATTAGCACTGTAGTGTCCAGGAAGTGGATCTCTTGTGTGGACTGGACCAGGCTGAGGTTGGTGGTGGGATGGAAATTGTTGAAATCATGGTGGAATTCCTCAAGGGCTTCTTTTCCATGGGTCCAGATGATGAAGATGTCATCAATATAGCGCAAGTAGAGTAGGGGCTTTAGGGGACGAGAGCTGAGGAAGCGTTGTTTCTAAATCAGCCATAAAAATGTTGGCATACTGTGGGGCCATGCGGGTACCCATAGCAGTGCCGCTGATCTGAAGGTATACATTGTCCCCAAATGTGAAGTAGTTATGGGTAAGGACAAAGTCACAAAGTTCAGCCACCAGGTTAGCCGTGACATTATCGGGGATAGTGTTCTTGACGGCTTGTAGTCCATCTTTGTGTGGAATGTTGGTGTAGAGGGCTTCTACATCCATAGTGGCCAGGATGGTGTTATCAGGAAGATCACCGATGGATTGTAGTTTCCTCAGGAAGTCAGTGGTGTCTCGAAGGTAGCTGGGAGTGCTGGTAGCGTAGGGCCTGAGGAGGGAGTCTACATAGCCAGACAATCCTGCTGTCAGGGTGCCAATGCCTGAGATGATGGGGCGCCCAGGATTTCCAGGTTTATGGATCTTGGGTAGTAGATAGAATATCCCAGGTCGGGGTTCCAGGGGTGTGTCTGTGCGGATTTGATCTTGTGCTTTTTCAGGAAGTTTCTTGAGCAAATGCTGTAGTTGCTTTTGGTAACTCTCAGTGGGATCAGAGGGTAATGGCTTGTAGAAACTCGTGTTGGAGAGCTGCCGAGCAGCCTCTTGTTCATATTCCGACCTATTCATGACGACAACAGCACCTCCTTTGTCAGCCTTTTTGATTATGATGTCAGAGTTGTTTCTGAGGCTGTGGATGGCATTGCGTTCCGCATGGCTGAGGTTATGGGGCAAGTGATGCTGCTTTTCCACAATTTCAGCCCGTGCACGTCGGCGGAAGCACTCTATGTAGAAGTCCAGTCTGCTGTTTCGACCTTCAGGAGGAGTCCACCTAGAATCCCTCTTTCTGTAGTGTTGGTTGGGAGACCTCTGTGGATTAGTATGCTGTTCAGAGGTATTTTGGAAATATTCCTTGAGTCGGAGACGTCGAAAATAGGATTCTAGGTCACCACAGAACTGTATCATGTTCGTGGGGGTGGAGGGGCAGATTACCTAATTGTTCAGGTGGCTGAGCCCGTTTTCCACAGGGTCAGTCTGAGTTCAAGTCAATGCCGCAGGGCATTTCAGGCTGCTGTCCTGTCTGGTCCAGCCCAGGGGACAATATCTGATGCTTCCAGGAAAAGCAAGAACCCGCTGTAACATACATGGCTAGTTTTACCATGCTGTAAATGCAGGTGGGGAATTAATTACTGACCTCGGTGGCGTTCAGACTATGTCCTGAAGCATGGGATTGGGCCAGAGGGACAGCTAGCGCTGGACACAGTGTGTAGGGTCTCGGAGTGGGAAGTTCCTTGGAGAATTCCACTGGGTGGGAGACTCAGCTGTGAAGGGAGGGGGCGGGCAGGAGCATCTCATAAACCCAAGATTGGAATAACTGAAGTATAGTTCCTTTTACATGGAGCCTCAGCTCTCTGGAACCTCTGCAAACACTTTAACCACATGTTTAACTCCATCTGTAGGAGTAGCCTTGGATCGCAGTGGGAGGGCTCAGGTGCGTAAGAGTTTGCAGGGTGGGCGCTCAGGGCAGTCCCTGACACCAGGGCAAAGCGGATGTGACGTGCCACTGTCTGGATTTGGGAGCCTGCCTGCACACCAAATTCATTAGGTGCTGGGTGGATGACTGCAAGGCGCTGGGCTGGGGAAAATCAGCCCCGGGTGGTTATTTTGAGTAGAAAACCAGAGCCACTTCTGGGGTCTTTCAGCTTCTAATGCCCTTTCTCTTCTGCAGCTGGATGTAAGCCTATGATAAAATCCTTCTCAATGCCAAGTCAGTGCCATAAATAACTGGGCTGGGTGCAGGAATCAGTAGGGGACGTTCTCTGGCCTGGGTTATGCCAGGGCTCAGACTAAATTATTCTTCCCAAAACTTTTAAAAGCTGAGCCCCCTCCTCAAGGCAAAGAAACCAATCGTGCCCCTCACCCATCAGCAATGTGTTAGTGACCCCAGCCCCCATTTTCCTGTATACATCTTCAAACCCCACCCTTCCCACCATGGCTAGCCCTTCCCCACGCTTCATGAGACGCTGGAGGAGATGATCCTAACCATCCCCTCAAACCTTAAGAACTGGAGGGACCCCATCTTGGAGCATCTTAAAAATCCCAGTTCCCAGAGTCTGGAACAGGGGCTGCTTTGCCGGGCTCACCTTTCTCCCTCCGTCAGGTTGGCCGATGGGGATAATGAGCCTGGAGATCTCATTCCCGCTGCTCTGAGTGCTGCCCATGTGCACTCGACCCAACTCAGCTCTTACTGTACCCCAGGAACGTCTTCATCTTCTGGGATCCTCATGGCAGCAGTGGGATGATTTAACGGAGTCCCTTAGTCATGGGGCCTTTCTCTCTCTTTTGTTTCAGAGCCAGCGTCCTGGAATCGTCTCATGGTGCGTGGAGTGGTGGGGGTGGTGGGGGTGCTAGTCTTACTATACCAATGTGGGTTTTGGAAAGGTAGAGGGAAAGTGTTTGCCTATTCGCAACTCGTCTTCAGGAAGCTGCTGACTCATCCCTCCCAGTAGCCTGGAAGTCCGCAGGATTCCCAGGAATCTGAGCTCCCCGCAGTGTGTGACAGGGACGGGGACCAGGCCCAGGGAACCAGAAACAGGAATCGAGACCCAGCCCTGGAGAATGGGGAAGGAGACCTGTTTGCGAATTCGTATCCAGTCTGCTGAATTGTTCACGTCCAGACCCTCCCCCCCAGTTCTTAAAAAGTCGAAGCATTTCATTTAGACACTTTCCAAACAAACCATTTTGATTTTTTAGTTTGAAACAATTTTTTATTTAAAAATGTCCTTCACTTTTATTTTAAAAATTCAAAAAGTTATAACCCTGGAAATGTTCCTGGGTCTTTTTTTTTTTTAAAAGCTTTTTGGTTCATCAAAAATTTGGAAAAATGTTAGTTTTGTTCAATCTGAAACCGTTTTTTTTCCATCTCTTTTTTGGAATTGCCAGTGACCAAAAAATTCTGTTTGCCCAGCTCGAGGGGCGGGTGAGGATTTTGGCGGTTATATTGTGGGTCTCTAAGGCCCCTTGTTGCTCAAAGTTTTCTTACTGCAACAAATTAATTTGGGATGAGGGCAGGATTAGCAAAAGCTTCCTAAAAGTGTGCGGGGGGGGGCTGCTGGCACAAAAACTGTGGCCCACCCCCTGTGCCACCCCTTCTCCTCGAGGTCCTGCCCCCTCAAACTGCCCTTTTCCCTGAGGCCCCCCCTCATACCGCCTTTCTCCCTGAGCTCCCACTTCATGCCGCCCCTTGCCCCCAAAACACTGCCCTCCCCACTCCCTTCTCTCCCCCATCATCCAGTCGCTCACACTTATGGCCAGTAAAAAGTGGTGGGCCCTGGTCTCCCCTGTTCCAGCACCCCTGGATGAGAGTGGGAGAGGATGAAGAACTCCTTTCAAATATAACTCCCCCCCACCCTCAGAAAAGCACACTTTGCCAGCAACAGCAAAACATGCACCTAACCAACACTGGCCAGTCACGCTGTGTTGTGTGTGACATTCCCGTCCTGGGGCGGTTTATGTCTTGGAGAATGTGAACCCTGCCGGCCTGGGTGTTTCTCTGCGTAATGTGACCTCAGTGTTCCTGATGAGAGCCATTGTTTGTAAATGTTTCAGTAGCAGACATATTTATCATTCATGTATAGACAGACATTTATTCACAATTAGAACTGGTCAAAAATAGGGAGGGTGGAGAGGGTCATGAAAATTGAAGAAGAAACCACTCCCCCCCATATTCTTCAAACTTATTTGGAAATGTTTTTAATTATCAAATTTTTGTTTCATTTTGGTGGGAAAAACTCCATGTTCTCTCTCAAGTGGGCAGAGAAATCCAAGATGTTTTTTTTAAAGAGGTAACTTTTTTCAAATGATCAATGTAATCCAAAGTGGCATTTTTAGTTCAAAGGTTGCATTGTCAGTGTAAAACCCTTTTGAACCAGCTCTGTTACTGTATAACAAGATGAGTTTATTTTTCATGATGCATTGTTTGGGCCAGGTTCCAAGTGGCATTTCAGTTTTTGCACAGCTCTTCTCTTCTTGCATCTGCACCTCTCATAAGCTGTGGCCTTAATCTTGGGCCTGGAAACACTTATGTGCATGTTTAACTTTAATTACTGCTGTGAATAATTCCATTTCAATGGGACAACTCTGAGATCGGCTTTACACTACGGCCCTATATCGGTGTAACTATGTCGTTTATTCAATTTTCTTTCTTTTATATGTGAAAGTTCTTGAGAGGTTAAAGCAGGTAAAATACATGAACAGGTTCGGACAGTCCGAGTTTGTCCGTGCAAAGTGACAGCAGAGATGTGGGATCTGCTAGTTTTCCATAAGTCTCTCAGGGTTACCCAGGATAAATTTGGGGATCTCTGTCTTGCATCGGGAATGTTCCCTGAAAGTGTCCAAACAGCTCAGAGCTACAGAACCATTCCCTGGATCCATTCTTCGAGCTGTCTTCCCAAGAAAGCAGTCTGGCAAGTGTTCCTGTCAGCTCATTGCTAAGTTATCTGTCAAAACACTAGAGTTTTCAGGTGCCTAAGTAGCCCCTGGAATCATGGTGAAATTATCCTCCCCGCCACCACCAAAATTGGAAATCGTGCCCCGGAGTGCACGGTACCCTACCGTGCTTCCCCCATAGGAACTGCATGAACAGGCAACTCTGCAAGTTCTCTGCATGCCTCTGCAAGTGACCCCCATGCCTCTCCATTTCCTTGGCCACATGGATCCTGTCCCCATGCCGGCGAATCCAGAAAAAGAGGGAAAAGCTCACCACTGCGACCACCTGAGGGTGGTGTTGGGTTGAGATCAGCTGGTCAAAGCAGGCAACAGGGACAGAATCTGAGACTTGAAGCTCCTCGAGCGACCTCTGACCTTTCTAGACCTGCCCTTCAATCAGACACAGCGATTGTAAAGTTGAATGTGATAGTAACTAGACCCATTTTAAACCCTTCACCACACAAGACAAAGTCCGTAGGATTCATCATGAACTATTTATTTCTCCTCCCCTGGCTCCATGCAGCCACCAGCCACCTTGAAGCTTTCTCTCGTCTCTCCCAGGCTGTGCTCACTTGATTGCAGGAACTCAGTGGAGGGTCCAGCTTTGCTCTTTCGCTTCCATTCTTTACCTCTTTGGGTGGCTGCATTTGCAAGTGAGCAGCCTGATGGAAGCACTGAGTCCTCTGTCTCGGCAGACAGGCCCAGCCGTGAAAGCCAAAGACTCCCTGAGAACAGGGGGAGGTTCGCCTGAACTCTCAGGAGAGGAGACTTGGCCCATAGGTTAGGGTTACCATATTTGAACTTTCAAAAAAGAGGACACTCCGAGGGTTGGGGGGGGTAGCCCTGCCACCTATCTACTCCCTCCCGCTTCCTGCCCCCTGACTGCCCCCCCACAGAACCGCCATCCCATCCAACACCCCCTGCTCCTTGTCCCCTGATCACCCCCTCCCAGGACCCTGCCCGCTATTTAAGTCTTCCTTCTCCCTGTCTCCAACTGTCCCCTCCTTAGACCCCTCCACCCTAACTGCCCCCCTTGAACTCCACCCCCTACCTGTCCCCTGACTGTCCCGCCCCCTATCCGCCACCCTGTCCCCTGACAGACCCCTGGTTCTCCCACCCCCATCCAACCACTCCCTGTCCCCTGACTGCCCCCGCAGAATCCCCAACCCATCTAATCCCCCCTGCTCCCTGCCCCTGACTCCCCCCCGAACCTCCTCACCGTCCAACCCCTCCCGCTCCCTGTCCCTTGACTCCCCCGACCCCTCTTCATATGCCCACCCCCTGACAGGCTCCCCCCAGAACCCCTCATCCATCCAACCCCTCCTGCTCCCTGTCTCCTGACTGTCCCTTGGGACCCCATGCCCCTTCTCCAGCCCCCCCGGCCCCCGTACCCTGCTGCTCAGAGCAGTGTGTCTGGGGTGCGGAGCCAGACACAGTGCCGTGCTCCCCCACAGAGTGCGCAGCTCCCCCTCCGCCCCCAGAGTGCTGCATTGGGAGGGAAATCCTGGCCCTTTGGAGAGTTTTACCAATTCATCCCAGAGGGCAATTTAAAACCCAAAAAGCCGGACATGTCCGGGAAACTCCGGACGCATGGTAACCCGACCACAGGGACTCCAGGATCTGCAGCTGCTACCACCTGTATGGTGAATCCTCCGACTCATCACCAACCAGCTCTTCCCCATTCTGCAGCCTGGCCCCATGGTCTGACCGTGCAGGAGAACAGAAACCCTTTGGGACAGCAGGAGAGTCTCCCCAATGCCGCACTCTTCGCATGGCTTCCCGCGGTCATCGTGAAACACGACTACCCTGCCCCCAGGAGTCTCTCAAGGAGCTGCCGGCACAGTCACTGGGCACCCACTCGTAATGCTCTCGGGCAGTGGCATTGCAGAGAGAGCTGAGCAGACCATCCCTCTGTGACTTCCTGAATTGCTGCCAGGACGGATTCTCCTCTGCGCTAGGGAGAGTCCCCGAGGACAAGCAGCTGTGGTGGGGGAGGGGGCAAGACAAACACTCCCCATGAGCCCTTGACTAGCAGGCAAGCAGGACTCTGGGAGCCAAGGGATCGGTGTGTCTTGCTGGGAGAACAGAGCTGGAGAGCAGAAAAGGGCATTGGAGGAATTGTAGAAAAGTCAGTGTCATGGCCGGGTCATGGGCAGCCAGACCTAGTGGTCAGAGGCAGAGTCCACACTCACGAGACAGGAGTTGAGAGTCAGCTGGGTCAGGACACTGGAAGGGCAGAAGCAAAAGACCACATTGTGTTCAGCACCTCAAGTCAGATGAGTCACCCCGAGTCAGGATGCCAGGAAATCAAGCCTGGGGAGTGGGAGCAGGAACAGCCAACACACGGTCCAGAGCCGGGGAGGAGCTCGGCTGTTCAGACAGCTTCTTGTTCCTGCTGCTGGTTTAAGGAGGTCCTGGGGGCCAATTAGCTGCTCTGGGACTCTGCCAATAGGAGCCTCAAACTGGGTCTGGACTTCGTCAGTCCTAGGTAAGCAGTTTTTCGTAGGCTTCCAGGTGGCGTGCTGGAGGGTGGCTGCTCCCAGGAACCCTGCAGACCCGGGTTAATGACCCAGGGGTCAGGACAATGAGTGATCTCTTCCCGCTCAAACCTCCTGCACAAAACAGTCTCCAGGGTCCCGGGCGCATCCTCTGAGAAGAAAGAAACACAGTCATGAGGACAAATAGGCTATGGAACAGGAGCCCCCTCTTTGTTACAACAGCCCCAAGTGCCCAGAAGAGTGGACAGTTCTTACCTCCAGGAAATGCCTGGGATCTTCCATCTAAGCCTCAATGGGACCCCTATTGCTTGGTCTGACAGGAGGAGATCATGTGTCCCCACTGCTCCCTGCACTGGGCTGGCTGCAGCACACATCTGTGTAAGAGGCTGGGCCAGAGAGGTGTTACAATCAGGGTCCAGGCAGCCCAGAAGGAGAACAGAGGGTCTGAAACCAGAAGACGAAGCAATCAAATCAGCAGATTCGACAGAGAAGTTTTCTACCCTACAGGGACATCAAAGAAGGTCTGTTAGGAAAGCTGAGATGTTAGTCTGGAAACTGCTTACGCAAAGATTGTGACTTGTTAAGATTCAGTTTTAGTCACTACAAAGTGTGTTGTGTTTTGTTTCTCTCTTTGAAATGTGTCTCTTTCTCTTGCTTAGTATCACTTAAATCTCTTCTTTGTTACTATGCTTCCCAAACCACCTCAGTGTTGTGTGTTCGAGTGAAGTGTGATTCTCCAGCCTACCCAACAGGCTGAGCTGTGCCCTGTCTCTCTGAAGGTAGCGAATAATTTCTGAGCGGTGCTGGGCCCAGAGTCCAAGGGCAGTTCACCAGACATCTTGTGGGAAGCCCAGAGACCAAAGGAGCAGGAGAGATTCTGGCCCCACTGACCCATGGGAACTTCCCACAGAAGAGCCTACACAGGGCTCTAGACACGGCCACTTTGGGTGTGTACCAGAGTTCACTCACCGCTAGATGCTGGCCAGGACTCGTGTCACTGCTTTCTCTCTGGGCTAGCAACCCCGCTGATACTCACTCTTGCAGTTTGTTGGCTGGGAACTCAGCCCTCCAACCAGGTGACTGTCCTTTACTCCACTCCTTCCTGGGTTGTGCTCCTTGCAAACAAAGTCCCAAAATGTCTTGAACAGAAACAAGGCCTTCCACCCTCATGGAGAGTTCTGCCTCAGCCTGATTTCGGTTCGGGTTGCCCTTCTTGGGTTTCTCTGGTCTTCTATGTCCCCTTCCTTAGGGACCGTGAGAGAAGCCATCCTACCCTGGACTCCAGGGTTTGGCCCAAGGCCGTCTACTGAACAGCTCACTCTGCTTCTGGACTTTTGATGCTGTTTTCCCTTGTTTCCTCTCAGGTGGGGTTCACTTGATCATCAATTTGGCCTAGCCCCAGGCTAGGCAGCCATAGGCCAGGCCACCCTGTTAGATACCTCCTCCTTCAAATCTAGTCCAGCCCGGCTGACAGGTTTGCTGAGGGGATGGGGAAACCCCATTGCTGATCAGAAGGAGGTCAGAGTCTGTTCTCTAGGAGCTGAAGGTCCGTTTGTCCTGCTGCGGGAAGTGGAGCTGGAGGGCAGAGATGTTAGGTGAAAGAGACTACATGGTGGAGTTGGAGACTGAGGGACGGGAGCCTCCTCCCAGAAACCCTGCCAGGAGAACAGGTTTGAGGAGGAGTTCTCTGGGGAGCCTCTTGCTTGGAAAAAAACAAGGGTGGCACATTGATGGAGATGTCTCTGTCCCAGGGATGGGGGAAGCTCCCAGCCAGGCTATGCAGCAGGGATCCCATTTCTCCCCCAAGAAACCCAGATGCCCAAAGAAGTCAATGGCTCTTACCTCCAAGAGGGAGCGGGGTCTTCCTTCTCAGCCTCTTTGAGAACTACCACTGCTTGGCTTCCTAGGACAAGGGACCTGTCCCCACTGCTCCCTAAGTTGGTTCAGCTTCTGACTGCACCCATCTGGGAGGCTGTCACACACCGCAGGGCCTAGAAGACACGGGGGCAGGAGGCTCCTCTTTATCTTAGACTCGGAGAGCCCAGAGAAGGGCCAAAGGAAGAATAAAGGGCAGGAGATGAAGCTAGCCCTGAGCCTCTGTCCCATCCTCACCTCTTCAAATATGGAGCTTCCTGAGCTTCAGTTGGGCACGCAGTCTGTAGCCCTGATCCAAAGGTCCTTCTGCGCCATATGGGGCAGGAAGATCTCTGCCTGGGAGCACGGGGAATGGGATGGGGGTGAGATCAAGGAAAGAGGGGAGGGATATGGGTGTGAGGGAAAGAGCTCCTGCCCCAGATGAAGGAATTTGGGGGGCCAAGGGAAGGACACAGCTCCACAGAGAGGGGAGAGAGTTTCTGCGAATGCCAGGGCCTCCATTTCCGCTTCCACTAGCCTGGCATTTACAGTGAGACAGAGCAGTACCTGCAGCAGGGAGCGGGACTTGCTGAACAGGGAGGGGAACCTTGAAGAGCGTCAGATGAGCCACAGCCCTTGCAGCGCCTCGGGCATCTGGTGCAAGTGCCGGATGATGTGAAGCTGGCACATGACCTTGGCTGTGACATCCTCGTGCTGCAGGGGAACGAGAACATGTCAGAGACTGAGACACTCCCCAGGAATCAGGGAGGATGAAGGGCACCTGGAACCAGCACCATCATTTCCACCCAGCAGCTGCTCATGTCTGAGTGGTAGATTCACCCTCCTGACCCCCAGGATGGAGGCTTGCTGTCCTCTCTAGTGACCTCCAGTTCCAACCCCCCTCCTTGTCGGGTGAGCTCCTGCCACCTCCCCATCAGTGCCCGTGACAGCTGTTCCACCTCCAACCCACCTGGGGACACCGCTCAAGTTCGGAGAACCCTCTCTTCCACCCCTACCTCCATCCCTACCCAGGTAGGGCATGGAGGGGGCTCTAGAAGGGTGGTGGGGGGCGGGAGGAATTCTGGCAGCAGTGAAGTGGGATGGGGGGAGCTTGAGACCTTTCCCCAACACACCCCAGTGACAAAAGCTGAAACCACAGGATGGCAGCCCTGTTGAACGGGGCAGGTCAGCAGCCCCTGCCAACTGAATCCTCCCAATCTCTTGAGAGTGGGTCCAGCCTTACCAGCAGCAAGACCAGCTTCCCACGCCCATGTGCCTCAGTCAGTCACCATCACCACTCAGTCCTTGGCCTCCCAGGCTGCCAGGGATGGGAGCAACTCTCGATGGTGGCTGGGGTGACATGGACACTAGATCATGGGGAAATGGGTGCAGCTCTGTGGGGCAGGAAAGGTTCCCAGAGGGCACTTAGGGGACTCTCCTGTCCTTCCCAGGAGTGATAGCAGAGCACCACATCCTAAGAACAGAAGTCCATGAAGTCCAGAAGTCCCCACTAGGCTCCTTGCTACCAGGCCAGCGCATGGCAAGAGGATGGGAAGGAGGCCCTGGGCCCCACGCCAAGCTTCTGAGTCGATTGCAGCTGCTTACCGTGTCCCCCATCAGTTGCTGGGCTTCCCCCAGGAGGGAGTAGACGAGCACCAGCCCAGCCTGGCTGACACGCAGCAGGGGGTCATAGATGGCCAGCAAAGCTGTCTGCACGAAGGATCTTCTCTGCCCGACGGAGAAGAATTTTCCAAAGACCTAAAACCAAGAGGACATGAGGCTCGAGCAGATTGCCCAGAGCCAGCCTCCAAGTCCTGGAGGTACAATGGCGTCTCATGCCCCAAAGAGTGGGGAAGAGAGCTGCTGTGGCCAAGGCAGTTCATTCCCCAGGAGGCTTTCAGGGTCCCAGGGCTCAGGGAAGCCCCTTTATTAAAAGGTCGCAGATGCTGAGGGACCAAAGCCTCCAGTGGCTCTTTCGGGAAGGCAATTTATGGCAGGGTCCAGGATGGGCTGGAAATGGATCTCTAATGTGTGTGAGCAGGCCCAATCTGCTGTGCAGGGCACAGAGATGACAGGGGACCCTGTCTTGCTTCCAGCAGAGAGATCTCCTGCACCTCAGCGGCTAGAAGAGTGTGCGTGTGGAGGGGGTTGGAGCTGACAGACCAAAGGTCTCTTCCCCGAGCTAAGTGATTTCTCTAGTTGCTGGCTATGGCCTCTGCAACTCCTTGGTTTCTTCAAGGGGAATCCAACCTGCAGCCTGACAAGAACAAGGAGACTCATGGCCCAGTCTCAGTGTGGGACCTTTGGCACCAGCGTGTCCCACTGGTTGCTGGATGAGGAACTCTGAACTGGACATAACGAGCGGGCTCTTTTCCTGTCTCCAGGAGGCCTCCACTGCAGGGAACCCAGCCAGCTACACTCCCTGAGCTGTGTCATGCCCTGGCACAGTGCCCTTACCTCCCCCACTCTGGCTGTATTCTTGTAGCCCAACAGCCTGCTGTCCTGGTGCCAGTCGTAGCACCAGAGATCTTCCGCCTCATGTATGGTCAGGCCTGGAAGAAAGAGAGAGAGAGAGACTTTTCTTCTCATTCTGGTTGCAGTTTCTGTGTCCTTCCAATCCCATTGGTGGCTGCACCGTGGAGTGGAGAAGAACAGAGGCAGAGAGAGACTTGTCCTCCAGCTGGGGTCAGTCTGAGAGAAATGGTCTGGGGTCCCATTATCAACCTGTGGTCACTCTCAGTCCCCTATTGAGTTCCGTGTCCCAGCTGGGTTCCTTACCCCTCTGTTGGAGCAGCAGTTGGTAGAGCCGGTAAGTCCCCTCCCTGGCCTGCCGGCTGATGTCCTTGTCTGGATCGCTGACAAATAGAGCCAGCTGGGCCACATGGTGCCCCATCTGAGGGAACTCGGCTGAGATCTAATGGAAGGGAGAGCAGAGGGGACTCCATCAGCATTTTCCTCTCAGCTCCCTGTCCGCCCTGGTCCAGAGGGCTCCTTCCCCTTAGCCCCTCTGCAGGAGATGCCGGGGGAGAGGAGCTTGAGATCGAGCCTTCATTTGCTCTGCTGCCAAGGGAGCCCGGGATGCCAAGCAGGGGCTGGAGCATGGTCCCCTTAAAGGCCCAGGGACAACACTGAACCAGGACAAGAAGAACTTGACTCAAGCCTCGCTCAATCCTACTCTGACTCTGCCTCCCCATGAAGAACCCTCCTAAGCCACAGCCCCGGCAGCAGCAGCAGATCCTGCAGCCCGCTGGAGCCAGCCCACCTCCGCCTGGAGCCAGCAAGCTGGGCTCACTTACGTCAAACTCAGGGAGGGTGACTGTGTATCTCAGCAGGGCTGTGCTGCTCCTGATGGCCCTGGCTCGCTCCTGCGACACCCTGGACACGACCCAGAGGTTGACATGCTGTGGGGAAAGGAGGCAGGTCAGACTCAGTGGCCAGCTGCTCCTGCTTTACAAATGAGCCCCCCACGCCTCCAGCCCCAGGTGCCTGAGACATTCTGCGCAGGGGGGAATATCTGAGTCCTTGATGGCAGAGCTTTAGAAGGGGATTCTTTCCCCCAGGATGCAGCTTGTACCCTTCCGGTCACAACTTCTCCGCGTCTCTCTAGATTGGGACAATGTTCGGGGTCGGGGCTGGTCCCATCCTCCCAGAATTCCTGATTCCTGAACAGTTCACCAGAAAGAAGACTGAACCCTTGGACCTTCCCTGCTACGCAAATCCTTGGGGGGATGTAGGGAGTGACTGAGAGCACAATCCCCCCAGGAATTTCAGAGCAGATCAGAGGGAAGGGCTGATTCCCTGGGGCCCTCCTGTTTCTCTAGGAAGGAGCATGTGCCTCTTCTCTGAGAACTAGCTCCCTAATCTCATGGGCTCTGTGTGTTGGAGGGGAGGGGGAAGGGTGGATTTTCAGACTCTCACTCCCCAAGACAGCCAGGAGCCCTGTGCTTAGTGCTCAGCAGAACCAGGCAGAGCTCTGGCTTGGAGTCCCAGCTCCTTCCTCTGTTCCTCAAGAAGGAAGGACCTGACACTACATTGCACTGACCAAGGACGGCCCACTGGGGACCCAGCTAGGAGGACAGAGTAGAAAATGGATCTTCCAGTCTCTCCTTACCAGTCCCCCAGAGTTACGGTGAAATGGGGCTCACCTCCAAGATGAAGTGGAGCCTGTCTGTGTCTGGGGACTCTGCCAGCAGGTTCCCCAGCATGGCATCCAGGACCTCTGGGATGACTTTGTGCAGAGTCTGCAAAGCAAGGGTCAGACTTAGGGAACCTGGGCCTACACCTGCCACAGGATGGGAAGAGGGGTCTCTGGGAAGCACTGGGGAGACTCCCAAACACATCTCCCAGCCTCTCTCCTTCACATCCCACTGCAGGCAATTCGCAAGAATTGATGACCCCTGGACCTTTAATCCATGAGCTTAGCAGGTCTCTGCAGAGGGCCTTGTAGGCAGAAGAGTAGGAAACAGCCAAGTTGCTATGGATGGAAGCTGGGCTTCTGGGCAAAACACGGCTTATGAAAGAAAGAAAGAAAGAAAGAAAGAAAGAAAGAAAGAAAGAAAGAAAGAAAACAATCCCCCAGGGAGGCGTAATCTCTTCCCTGCTGGAGGGAAGGATCCAAGCCTGCAGCTTGTTCCATCTCCACTACCCCACCCCTAAAGTTGGAGCTCCAGTGAATCAAGAGAGCAGGGACCAAGGACTACTCTGGAAGAGGAGGAGGATGGAGGAGGAGGAGGTACCTGGATGCCGGTGGTGTCCTTCTCCGTGCCCAGGGTGAAGACAGAGTGAAGGAGAGCTCGCAAGAGGTGGGTCTCTAGGGCTGGCTCCAGGACAGGTTTCATGGTGCTGGCAAGAGAGAGGAGCTGCTATTAGACTGTGCAGTATGGGGGTGGGACTGTCGCCAACACAGACACCAAGCCACAAGGATAGAGGCACAGGCTGGCAAGAATGGAAACTGAGGCACTTAGCTAGGGAATGACAAGGCCAAGGCGTCCCAGACAGACAGTGGCAGGACAGGAATAGCTGCTGTTCCCTGGAGCCTTCTGCCCCTCCTGTATCTGATCCCCGGAGTGAGCCCCTCCCCAAGGCCCCTGTCATGTTATGGGAGTGAAAAGAAGAGCCCCGCCAGGAGAGAGTGACCCTTCCCACCCGACAATCTCTGCCAGAGGCGCCACTCTTGGGAGGTGAACTGGGAGGGACAGTGACGGTGACTCCCAGCCTTGGGCCTGAGCAGCAGTGGGGTGAGGGGAGCCGGCAGGGTGGGGGGGTGGGGCTGTCTCAGTACCAGAGGTAGCCCACTGCAGCCAGGGAGTGGGCGAGGACGGCGCTGCGTGACGAGTCATCGGGAAGCTCCTCGATGAGCTCCTGTGAGACGCAAAAGAGACAAAGGAGCGTGTGAGATTCAGGCCCGACTGACGCCTCCCAGTGAGGAGATGACACAGCCAGTGCCCCACATGGCCAGCAGGATCCCCCACCACCTCCCGCTCCTCCAATTCCTTCCTGCCCATCAAACTTGTCCTCCTTCCCAGATTCCTGCAAAGCTCACTCCCAATCCCCTTCTCTCCTCCTCCCTGTCAAAACTGCCCCCATTCAGCCCCATCCTGATGACCGAGCTGGGACCATGTGATTCCTTGGCCCCCACTCTCAGCTGTCCTCCAGCCCCACAATTCCCCCCCTGCCCACTACTGACCAATCTCACAATTTCTCCCTTCTCTTCTCCCAAGTCTTCAGCCCGAGGAATCCTTGTCCTCTGCTGCCCCCTCCAACACCACCCAGTCCCCACCCATGAGCCTGGCCATACCCCTGCCAAACTCATGTCTCTCTCCTCCCTCCTGCTGCCGTATGGCATGTCTCACTCACCACAATCCTCTTCACCACAGCCGTCTTGCAGCAGCGCGGCTCCAGCGTGTCCTCCCCTCTCTCCCGTGCAGCCAGACATGCGGGGTAGATGGCCTGAAGGAACAGGAGCTGCTGCCCCTCATCCTGTACCCACCGGGAGTGGGGTATAGCGAGAGACAACCTGTTAGTGAGGGACCTTCCTACCCCACCCAAACCAGCTCCAGGGCTCAGGCCTCAATGGGGGATTGTGGGGACCCGCCTATTGTCCAAATCCCCCACCACTCCTACACAAGCAGGATCAGGAAGTGGGACAGTGCCTGAGGGGGGAAACGACCTCGGCTGTTGTGGGACAAACACCCCCATCTTGGGGGTCCCACATCATGGGTGTAAAAGGGCCCCATTAGGGGTGGTGGATCATGAGGGACAAGACCCTCGGCAGGGGGTGGGGATGCTGGGAAGGGACAGGGCAATCTTGGTTCAAGCCCAGGTGGGGAACATTTGTACCTTATCTCTGCACTGGAGCTGCTCTCGGATGACCTTGAGAGCAGCTTCATCTTTGGCCATGTGCACCCCTTCCTCCTGCTCCGAATCCCGGGGGGTCCCTGCACCAGGGAGGGAAGGACAGGGGCGTGGTGGGCAGAGCAGGATCCAAGACCCCCCTTCCTACCTCAGGCACCCAGGGCAGATCGGGCCCCAAACCTCCCTCTCAGGGATGCCTTCAGCCCCCAACAGCTTCAGAAGCCCAGAGCAGAGCCCCCCTCCCCTGCCCAGGACTCCAGGGCAGGTGCCTGTTCCCCCCACCCAGAGCAGCAAGGACCAAAGTGGCAGCAGCTCTTCACGCCCCCACCCCCAGGTCCCCGTGCGGAAGGGGCAGCTGTGTGATGGCTGCTGCTGTCCGTGGGGTTCGCGGGGCTCAGGCCAGACACCTGGGCTGGGACCCCCCCCCCGTATCCCTGGGAGAGCATCTGGGCCCAGGGTGTTCACATCCCGTCCTCACCCCTCCCTCAGCCCAGCCTGGCTCCTCACCTGGAACAAAGCAGTGGCCTCCATCGGCCTGGCTGCTGCCAGAGGCCCAGGTGCTGCCACTGTCCCATGCTGAGCTGCCGGTGCTGGGACAGGGACCTTCCCCCTCCTGGCCGGCGGGGGCTGGAAGGTCCTCAGAGACCGGGCAGGGCGATGCCTCCTGATGGGAAGGAGGGCTGGGCTCCTGGGGCCGCTGCTGCCCACACAACAAGCCCCAGAGCCACCCTGCCCGGCGCCCCTCCTGGGCTGGGTCCTGTCTGCAAAACCGCAGCCTGGGCCAGCTCCATTGGGGCCTAGTCGGGGCCTCTCCCAGCTCGGCGCCTGCGCCGGGAGCCGGGGTCCTTTTCCAGAAGGCCGGGCACTTCCGCCGTCTGGCCTGGACAGGAGCTGCTTCCCCGCCAGCAGGGATGCAGGGGTTGCTCTGCCCCTTGGGAAGACGGCAGCTGCTTCCCTCAGGCTCTGGGGCCACCTGCAGAGCCTTCCTCCGCAACATCCGCAGGAGCCTGGCCATCCTGGAACCAAGCGGGGAGCAGGGGTGAGACTGGGCTCAAGGCAGCCTTTCACTCCTGGGCCTTTTCCGTCCCTCCTCCTCCCTCCTCCAACCACAGCAGCCCCTTCTGCCCCCACAGGAGTGCAGGGAGTGCCATCTACACACACGGGCAGGAGTTCATTGCATGATCCGCTCCCAACGTTCCCCCTCGTAATCCCTGCTGCTGCAATAGCCAGGAAGTCTCATTCTTTTCCAGCAATGGGGTCAGTCCCAAAGACCATCGGTTCCTCTGGACAAGCAGTCCCCTCCTGTCGTCCCAGGCCACTCTCCCACCCAGGCTAGAGAAGGAACAGAAGCCAGGAGTCCGGATAGTCTCTCCCCATTTCTGCCTCTCCCTAGACAGACAGGGGAAGCCTCCGGGGAACCCGAATGCCACTCACTTGCTCTCAGTGATGGGATGATGGATGGCGGATGTTCAGGGTCAGCAGACGTCCCACGCCCTCCTCCTCACTCTCCAAGCCCAAGGCAGGCTGGAGAGGGTGGTGACCTCAGGAGTTACCCTGCCCAGCCAGCAGGCAGGGTGATGACACTAGGGCGATCGACTAGCTGTGAAAACAAGAGTCTGTCTTATTGCCAAGGGACGGAGAAACTCAGCCAGCAGCAGGGGGGTGCAGAACACTGCCCTAGGGCGGAGGTGACAGCGCCTCCAGGATCCTGACATCCCAGCACTTTACACACCTTCCTGGAGCCTCCCAAACCCACTGAGCTGTAGCCATGGGACCCTAACTCGACTGATGCCAAACGGGCCTCAGCTAGGAGCACAGGCTCACACTGAGTGTCAGAGCCATGGATCGACCCCTTCACTAACCACTGCCGCACACTCCCTCCACAGCTGGCAATTGCAACCAGGCCCTAATGGCTGGTCCCCCTGCCTTTGAGAGGGAGGGTCACTCCTGCTTCCATTGCTGCCTCTTGATCTGTGGGACTTTGGGCAAGTTGCTCCCCCTCTCCATGGCTCTCTGGGACTCACATCCCTGAATGGGCTTTAAAAAAACAATGGTTAAAGTTTGGCCCCAACTAGTTCTTGTTTCTCGAGACTAGCCATTTCAGCAAAGTTTAGAATTCTTGACATTCAACACCTGGAAACATCCCTTTCTCCTTCGCAGACGGCCTTAACATCCCTTATCTCACCCAGGCTCCCTGCTGCCTGGAGTTAGAGAATTGACCCTATTCCCACTGGACCTACCCAAGGTGTCACACAGCAAAGCGGTGACAGAGCCAGAAAGAGAAGACAACAATCCCGACTCCTGTTCTAACTAACAGACAACAACCCCCCCCGCCCCCCCACCAGAGACTTATTTGCTTGGTCATAAAAGAGAACAACAAAGACTAGAGTTTCCTCCCTGTCAATAGCTCCCTCCTCAGCCAATCAAGGTTGAGACTTTGAGGGGTGGGAGGCTAAGGGTTCTTATCAAATTGCCCAAAGAATGGCCCTGGTCACCACCGAGGCGATCATTCTCGGAGCCCTATTCCAGTCTCACCTCTCTGTGAGGGCCTCCCACAACCTCCCCGGCCCCCGCTCCACACACAGAGCTCCTGGTGGTGGGAGGAGAGCAGAGGAAAATGAAAAAGGAAGCAAGAAGAGAAAGGTAGGAGGGACAGAGGAAAAGGGAAAACAAAAAGGTGAAAAACCAACGTCCCCAGTGATTCTAAGGGACAAAGTCCTAGGTCGGAAATAAAATACTTCCCCCACAATCTAATATTTTCCTTTCCTAAAAATCAGCCGGCACCTGATGGATCAGACTGAAGAGGTTCCAAACCTCTCCGAGGCTCTTACCTTACTTTCTATACAGGGATGTCTGTTTTCGATCAAAACCACTACAAGAAAAGGAGAAAACTCCGAAGAGGGTCCTCCTTGCGCTCACGAATGTGAAAGTGAATGCTCTCTCAGTCCTCCAGGAGAGACCTCGAGAAGGAGACGTGCTGAAGCAAAGCCACAGGGATCTCCGAGCTTGCCCCTGTTCTGCACCCCTGTCCTGCCTGGCTGATGTCAAGATCTCTCTGTGAGGTCATCGCCTCCCCGCCACCTTTGTCCAATAGGCTGAGGTCCTGCCAAAGGCCCTTGTGATGTCACTGCCACACCCACCCCTCCCCTGCAGTGCTGATGTCCTGCCCCTGTCCAGCCACATTGGATGTTTCAGCCGCTTCCCCTGGATCACCCCACTCAATGACTCTTCCTTGTGGGGATGACACCCACTACACAGTATAACACAGAGCTTCTTCCCCAGGCCGCAATTAGGTTTTCACAAGTTAGTTGACTTTATGGCCAGAAGCAACCGTTAGAGCATTTAATCTCATCCCCTGCATATCCTAAGGCCTCCTGTATATCAGAAGAGCTGGGCTTTTCTTCTACTCAAATGTTTTCCAGAAAGGCATCTAGTCTTTATTCGAAGAGATCAAGAGATGGAGAATCCATCATTTCTCTTGGTAGTTTGTGCCAATGACGAATCACCCTCTTACAAATCTGGGCCTTATTGTCATTATACTTTTTCTGATTTCTGCTTCCATCCATGGGGTCTTGTCATGCCTTTCTCTGCTACATAAAAGAGCCCTTTTATACTCAACATTTTCTCTCCATGAAGTCAAGCAACTCACCTCTCATTTGTCTTTTGTGTATACTAAACAGATTGAGCTTTTTCAATGTCTCATTAGAAGGCATCATCCCCATCACTCAATTATGAATCTTTTCTGTACCCTCTCCAATAGTTTTAACATAATATTCAAAATGTGGACACAAGAACTGGATTCAACATTCCAGCATCAGTCTCACCAATGCTCTTTCACTTCCCTTTCCATTCTCACTACTCTATCCAGCCAAGAATGGTTTTAACCTTTTTTAACACAGTTTCACATTGACAGACCGTGCTGAGCAGCTCGTTGTCTATGGCCCCAAAATCCTTTTCAGGGTCGCTGCTTTCCAGCGGATTGTCCCCCATTCTGTAGGGTGCCACCTGACTCCTTTGTTACTGAAGCTATGGGGTTGCATTTGGCTTTATTTAAACCTAATTATTTTGTAAGTATTTTAGAAGAACTAGCCCATTAGAGAGAGAATCGTGAATTACTCCAAGACAATGAATGGAGAAAAGCGGCAAGAGCAATCAAAGACATGTTTGGTTATGGCCTATTTCCTTGGTCTTAAAAGAGAGTAAGGAGGATCTGAGTCTCCTCCCTCACAATAGCCCCAAGCTCCCCCAATCAGCATTGAGACTCTGAGAAGCAGAAAGCTGAGAGTCCTCACCAGATGTCCCGGGTCACCACCGGAGGGAGTCACTCTTCGAGCACCATTCCAGCCACACGTCTTTGGGAGCAACCCCCCATCCCCAACTCCACATGCACAGACAGGTCCTGGTAGTGAAAGGAAAGCAGGGGAAAAGGACAAAGATGCAAGAGAAGATGAGAAAGGAGGGAGAGACAGGAAAAGGGAAAACAAAAAGGAGAAACCCCATTGTCCCCAGTAATTCTAAGGGACAAAGTCCTAGGTCTGAATTAAAATGCTGCCCCCACAATCTAGTGTTTTCCTTTCCTAAAAATCAGCTGGCACCTGATTGATCAGACTGGTCAGGTTCCAAACCTCTCCGAGGCTCTTACCTTCTATACAGGAACGTCTGTTTTTGAGCAAAACCACTACAAGAAAAGGAGAAAACTCCGAAGAGGGTCCTCCTTGCTCTCACGAATGTGAAAGTGAATGCTCTCTCAGTCCTCCAGGAGAGACCTCGAGAAGGAGACGTGCTGAAGCAAAGCCACAGGGATCTCCGAGCTTGCCCCTGTCCTGCACCCCTGTCCTGCCTGGCTGATGTGAAGATCTCTCTGTGAGATCATCGCCTCCCCGCCACCTTTGTCCAATAGGCTGAGGTCCTGCCAAAGGCCCTTGTGATGTCACTGCCACACCCACCCCTCCCTTGCAGTGCTGATGTCCTGCCCCTGTCCAGCTACATTGGATGGTTGAGCTGCTTCCCCTGGATCACCCCTCTCAATGAGCGTTGATTGTGGGCTCAAGCTGAACACAGTAAAACATCAGAGACTTCTCCCCATGCTATGCTCAGTTTTTCATAAATTAGCAGACTTTATGGACAGAAGAGACAATTAGAGCATGTCATCTGACCCCCTGCATATCACATGCTTTTTGTAGAGCATAGGAGCTAGTTTTTGACTACACACGTTCCAGAAAGGCATCTAGTCTTCATTAGAAGACATCAGAAGGTGGGGAATCCCCACCACTTCCCCTTCTGGTTTGTTCCTTTGGTGATTCATCCTCACGGTTGAATATGTGTGCCTTCTTTCTAATATGAATTGGTCTCTTTTGAGTTTCCAGCCACTGGGTCTTGTTATTCTTTTCTCTGCTAGATTAATGAGCCCTTTCATACCCAATATTTTCTCTCCATGAAGTCACTTCAACACCAATTCTTTCATGTTCTTTATGTATATAAAATCTCCACACTGTATTTTCCATTGCATGCATCCGATGAAGTGAGCTGTAGCTCATGAAAGCTTACGCTCAAATGTCTTTGTTAGTCTCTAAGGTGCCACAAGTCCTCCTTTTCTTTTTGTGGATACAGACTAACATGGCTGCTACTCTGAAACAGTGTTAGTCTTGCAGATGCAGACTAACACGGCTGCTACTCTGCCATGCCTCCACCCACTTTAGCCCTAAACAAACTCAGGTTTTGGGTCAAAGGGGGTAGAGGCATGGAAGAGAGTATATAGTGAACAAAAGATTGATTTTAAAAGTGTCAGAACAATGTTGTGAAAACAGGAAATTCCTAGTCTTGACAATCTTTCACGAAAAACCCTTGCATTCCAAAAATAGTCACTTTTCTACAGACAATCCTTCCTTTGGAAAAGATTTTCAACCGTGTCTAGAAATCGCTCCCAGGTCAGTGTCTCTCTGAGCGTGGAGTGCACTCATTTGCCCTCCCCTTCTCCGGGGATGTGTATGAAGCACTAGTTAGAGGGGTACAGAGAAGGCATAAATAAAGATGATTAGGTCTTGACGAATACACATGTGGAGGATGTGGGGGGAGAGAGACATGACTGATTGTATTGTCCTGAAGCAGTGCACAGCTTCCAAAGATTTGGTGAATGCTTCTCTGGGGGTCTGATTCTGCAAACCAACTTCCAGGAGCATCAGATGTGCATGTGACAAGGCCCTGCTCCCTCCTCATGTCCAGGCCGCTTGGCCAGTAGCTTGGCATGAGTAACTCTAATGCTGGACTGCCATTTTCCTACCCCTGCCTCTATGTGCATTGTGAGCAGCTGCACTGCTGCACATCCAAGTGGCTAAAGAACCATCAACAGGCTTCACTCTTCTTCACTCTCTGGTCATGCAATTACAGACATGAAAGTTGCGATATTACAACAGAAAAACTTCAGAAACAGACTCCAACCAGAGACTGCTGAATTGCAATTCATTTGCAAATTGGATACAATTAACTTAGGCCTGGGAGTGGTTGAGTCATTATGCAAGGTAACCTATTTCCCCTTGTTTATTGCTTCCCCCTCCCCCCCACTGTTCCTCAGACATTCTTGTTAAACCCTGGATTTGTGCTGGAAATGGCCCACCTTGATTATCATACACATTGTAAGGAGAGTGATCACTTTAGGTAAGCTATTACCAGCAGGAGAGTGGAGTGGGGGGAGAGAAAATTTTTTGAAGTGATAAACACCCATCTTTTCATGGTCTGTGTGTAAAAAACATCGTCACTGTATTTTCCACTTTATGCATCTGATGAAGTGAGCTGTAGCTCACGAAAGCTTATGCTCAAATAAATTGGTTAGTCTCTAAGGTGCCACAAGTCCTCCTTTTCTTTTTGCGAATACAGACGAACACGGCTGCTACTCTGAAACCTGACTACACAGAGTGCTGTCATTTGCACAAAGATAAAATGGAGAAATGTTGTGTGTGTTTAACCTCTTTCAAACAGCGGGCTCTTAAATGTTGCAAATAATTTCTAGCTCAACCAGAAGTTAGGGGCTTGAGGAAGGAGTCTCCCAGGCATTGTCTTCACTGCAAAAGTGTGTTTACATGGAGATAGCTAACTTGATGTAAAATCTGAGTGGAGACATAGAATAGAAACATAGAATATCAGGATTGGAAGGGACCTCAGGTGGTCATCTAGTCCAACCCCCTGCTCAAAGCAGGACCAATCCCCAATTAAATCATCCCAGCCAGGGCTTTGTCAAGCCTGACCTTAAAAACTTCTAAGGAAGGAGATTCTACCACCTCCCTAGGTAACGCATTCCAGTGTTTCACCACTCTCCTAGTGAAAAAGTTTTTCCTAATATCCAACCTAAACCTCCCCCACTGCAACTTGAGACCATTACTCCTTGTTCTGTCCTCTTCTACCACTGAGAATAGTCGAGAACCATCCTCTCTGGAACCACCTCTCAGGTAGTTGAAAGCAGGTAATATCAAATCCCCCCTCATTCTTCTCTTCTGCAGACTAAACAATCCCAGTTCCCTCAGCCTCTCCTCATAAGTCATGTGTTCCAGACCCCTAATCATTTTTGTTGCTCTTCACTGGACTCTCTCCAATTTATCCACATCCTTCTTGTAGTGTGGGGCCCAAAACTGGACACAGTAGTCCAGATGAGGCCTCACCAATGTCGAATAGAGGGGAACGATCACGTCCCTCGATCTGCTCGCTATGCCCCTACTTATACATCCCAAAATGCCATTGACCTTCTTGGCAACAAGGGCACACTGCTGACTCATATCCAGCTTCTCGTCCACTGTCACCCCTAGGTCCTTTTCCGCAGAACTGCTGCCTAGCCATTCGGTCCCTAGTCTGTAGCTGTGCATTGGGTTCTTCCGTCCTAAGTGCAGGACCCTGCACTTATCCTTATTGAACCTCATCAGATTTCTTTTGGCCCAATCCTCCAATTTGTCTAGGTCCCTCTGTATCCTATCCCTGCCCTCCAGCGTATCTACCACTCCTCCCAGTTTAGTATCATCCGCAAATTTGCTGAGAGTGCAAGCCACACTATCCTCCAGATCATTTATGAAGATATTGAACAAAACCGGCCCAAGGACCGACCCCTGGGGCACTCCACTTGACACCGGCTGCCAACTAGATATGGAGCCATTGATCACTACCCGTTGAGCCCGACAATCTAACCAACTTTCTACCCACCTTAGAGTGCATTCATCCAGCCCATACGTCTTTAAATTGCTGACAAGAATACTGTGGGAGACCGTGTCAAAAGCTTTGCTAAAGTCAAGCAACAATACATCCACTGCTTTCCCTTCATCCACAGAACCAGTAATCTCATCATAGAAGGCGATTAGATTAGTCAGGCATGACCTTCCCTTGGTGAATCCATGCTGACTGTTCCTGATCACTTTCCTCTCATGTAAATGCTTCAGGATAAGTGCTTCAGACAAGGCACAGGTGGCTTTAACCTCTGTGTCACTTGTCCAGGTCAATACCAGGCTGAGCGTATAGCATTCCTGGACTAGCTACATCAAGGTAAAAGACAACTCTCCCTCACCTCTACTAGTACTTTACATTGAGTTCGCCAGCTGAGTGTAAACAAATACGTTTTGAGCTGGGAGGTTGACTTTTTTTGTTTGTTTTGCTGCTTTTTGGTGGTGGTGGTGCGGGGGGGAGGGCACTGAAGCCATAATAGTGACATTCTCTAGCCGTGATATTTGTATTACTGTAGCACATAGGAGCCCCAGTCATGGATAAGGACCCGATTGTGCTAGGTGCTGTACAAAATAGTACAAAAGACAGTCCCTGCCCCAAAGAGTTGACAATCTAAGTATAAGACAAGAGACAGATGGAGACAGACAGACAGGGGAGTGCAAGGAAATAATGAGAGTGTATCGGTCGGTATGATAGGCAGTGGTCTCAGCACCCCAGGAGACAGGCTGTTGAATTTTTGGTAGACACCAGGGCAAAGAAGAGCATTGATTTGGGAATTGGAGGTGGATAATGAGGTAGTTTTGCGAATGTTTAAGGGGCTCTCCTCCCGAGCATGTAGGGCATGTGGCAGAAAGCATGAACGTGGTTGTCTGAAAATTTAACAAGTGGGTGTTGCTGGCAGCATGGACCGATTGGAGGTGGGAGTCAACACCTTGGTACGGTGAATGAAAGATGTCCAGTTGGGAGAGGACAGTACGTGAAGGGCCTTGAAAGAGAAGACAAGCAGCTTCTGTTTGATGCAATAGAGAAGGGGGAGCCAGTGGAGGGATGCAAAGAGGGGTGACATGGTGAAAGCAGTGGGCTAGGAGAATGATCTTTGCAGCTTGCAGCAATATTCTGAATGGATATGAGCTAGGGAAGAGGGAAAAGAGAAGCATGTGGCGGTAACTGAGATGTGATGTGATCAGAGCCTCGATGGGAATTTTAGCTGTGTGGATGGAGAGGAAAGGCTGTATCTTAGAGATGTTATGCAGGAAAACACCACAAGACTTAAGCACAGCCCTGGATGTGAGGACTTAGAGCAGAGGTGGGCAAAGTACGGCCCACGGGCCACATCCAGCCTGCGGGACTGTCCTGCCGGCCCCTGAGCTCCCAGCAGGGGAGGCTAGCCCCAGGTCCCTCCCCGCTGTCCCCTCGCCCCTGCGGCCTCACCTCACTGTGCGGCTGGTGCTCTGGCCTGCTGCTCCTACCGGGCAGCGTGGCTGCAAGCTCCTGCTGCTCTGAGCAGCGTGGTAAGCGGGTGGGGGCGTTGGATAAGGGGCAGTCAGGGGACAGGGGGCAGTTTGATGGGGTGGAGGTTCTGGGGGGGGGCGGTCAGGGGATGGGGAACAGGGGGGGTTGGATAGGTGTGGGAATCCCGGGGGGGGGGCTGTCAGGGAGCAGGGGTGTGGACAGGGGTTGGGGCACTCAGGGACAGGGGTTGGTTAGGGGATGGTGTCCCAGAGGGGGCGGTTAGGGATGGGGGTCAGTCAGGGGGCGGGAAGTTAGAGGAGGTGAATAGGGGGTGGGGGCCATGCTACTTGGGGAGTCACAGCCTTCCCTACCTGGCCCTCCATGCCATTTTGCAATCCCGATGTGGCCCTTGGGCCAAAAAGTTTGCCCACCCCTGACCTAGAGAGAGGTGTGAGTGGAAGATGACAGGTTATGGGCCTGAGGATGCTGGCGTTGTCCACAGCGATGGAGAAAGGAGGTAATAGAGAGGGCTTGGACAGGAGGGGAGAGACAGAGAGCTCTGCTTTAGCCATGTTGGGCTTGAGCTGACAAGTAGGTAGGCACAAGGAGATGTCCCAGAGACAGGCTGAGGTGTGCATTTGGCCAGCAGGATATGGGGCTGGTGCAGAGAGGCAAATGGGTGAGTTGTCAGCATGGAGAGGGGAGTTGAATTTGTGTTTACAGAGGAGACAACCCAGAGACGAGGGGCAGAGGGAGAAGAGAACAGAAGAGGGAGGCTGGCCATAAACCATGTCACATTTACTGGTTTGTTTGTTTATTTTTCTCAAGACCTCCCCCCTCCTTGTCACACACTGTTACACCGAAACAAACCAGTAAGGACCCTCCCCGCTCCATGTGTTTATATACTATTTGGTCAGCCCCAGGGGACCAAGGACAGAGCCTATGGAAGGGCCCCGGGGAGCTGGCAGGAGGGGGAAGCAGCGATCAGAGGGGTCGGGGGTGGGGGGAGCAGGGGAGGGCAGAGGGAGGACAAGGTTTCAGGAGGAGGGCGGGCAGGGCGGGCAGGTCAGGGAGGGCGAGGACTGAGCCCCGATCGGAGCTTTGCCCGGGGCCGGGCGGGACGCCGCTCGGGCACCCGGCCAGCCCGGGAGAGAGGGGGAAGGTTTGTGGGGAGCAGAGCGGCCGGGAGTCGAGGGGTTAAATGGAGGGGGGGCTGAGGGCGGGGATCGGCCGCTGTTGCTGTGACCCCCGGGCAGGGACGTTTCCGCTGTTCAGACCCACGTGGGAATGAAGCTGGCGCGGGGGTCACAGGGAAGCCGGTCGCTCTGTGGCTGCGAACTCACCGGGTGGGATCCGCTGTGAGCCCGCCTGGCTGCTGGGACCTCAGCTCGTCCCCGGGCTGCGGCGCCGGGCGCTCTTCCCGCGGGTGAGACTCCGGGTCCCAGGGGTCCCTGCCCGGGCCGAGGATGGGTGGGTGGGTGGGTGCTGCTGGCTGCTCGGTGGCTCGCTCGCTCGCTGCGCGGCGGGGTTTGCGGGCCGGTTCCAGCCACCACCGGACTGGGGCGAAGGGGGGACCGCGGGCCCGAATGGGGAGGGGGAGGGGCCCGGGCCCTGGCCTGAATGGGTGGCGGGGCTCGGGCTCAGGGACCAAATGGGGAGGGGGAGGGACCGGGGAGGGGGTTGGCTAGGGGCCGGGGACCAATGGGGAGGGGGAGGGACCGGAGCCCGAATGGGTGGCGGGGCTCGGGCTCGGGGCTGGGGACCGCATGGGGGGCAGGGCTCCGAAGGGGGAGCGGGGCTTGGGCGGTGCCTGGGGACCGTGTGGGGAGGGCAGCGCAGTGGCAGGGGCCGGTCCTTGGCCGAAGGGCTGGGACTCTGGGCTAACGGGGGGTGATTCGGGGGGCAGGCCCCGGGCCGAAGAGCAGGGGGGGGTTCGGAAGAGCCCCGCCCCGAAAGGGAAAGGAGGGGCTGGGCAGAGGAGCGCTGGACACTGGTTCAAGTCCCGCCCTTCAAGGAGGGGGCTGGGCCAGGGACAGGGCTGTTTCGAGCCCCAGCCCCTCCCCTTCTGATATCCGACTCACACTTACTTCTAGGAGGATTGTGTGTGTGAGGAGGGTCTTCTCCCCCACCCCCCAGCTGGGTGCCTGTCACGGGTGGGAGGGGCCCGTAGGAGATCAGGTCTCTGCGGCCCTGGGGGCGGAGGGGCCGATAGGAGTTAAGGGGTTTTAATCATCATGGCACCGAATCTGGCAGGGGGTTGGGCTGCTGGGCAGGGAACAAGAAACCACAAATGGCCTCCCCCACCCCTGACCTGTCCTGCTTGGTCTGTCTCGGGTTCAGATCAGTTGGAGAGTCTGGAGCAGGGACGGGGAGCCAGGGCCAGGACCTCTGCCTCGGCTTTGCTGCTGCCAAATCGGACCCACTCAGACCGAGAGGAGCTGACCCCAGCCCAGCACCTGCAGCAGCGTCTGTGGCCTGAGTGTCGCTGAGAGGGACAATGGGGCCAGCAGCTGGGTTGCTGAGAGCGAAGAGCCGCTGTAGGAGTTGTGTGTTAATGGCAATGGACACCTGGAGACTGGAGGGAACCCAGGTAATGGGGCATCTCTGCCTGGGGGCAGGCAGGAGAGAGACACTGAAACTGCCTGGGGTGCTGGAAGTGGGCGTGGCCCTCCCACTTTTTGTCACTGGCCCCGCCCCTCCTCCTCCTCTTCCCCCTGAGGTCCCCCCACCCCACCTCTGGCTGGCAGCTGGAGTCCAGGCAGTTGCAGGGAGCTGTGGATGACCCTCCACTTGCCAGGGGTGGGGGGCTGAGAGCAGCCCAGGTCTGTATCCCTTCCCCCAGGCTCCCTGCCCAGAGCAGGGGGAGGGTCTGTAGTTCCCCACAGCTGCGTCTTACCATGGCCCGGCTGCTGCTCTGAGGCCCTGCTACCCAGCCAGAGCCGGATCTTGGTAACAGCCCCGGGGTAGCTCTAGGGAGCCATGGACCCTCCATCTGCCCTTGGTGGGGGGGTCTGCCTGACCCTCTTGGCTCCCCTCCCAGAGTGTCTGACGGAAGGAGCAATCGACAGAACGGTGCATGTTCCAGGGCTGTATCCCCCCGTCGTCTGGGGCAGGGCGTGCTGGAGGCTGTCGGGGATGGGATTTCTCTACTGCCCTGGGATCTGATCACTGGGCCCCAGGAGGGTTTAGCAGCTGGCAGAGGGGATTGAATCCAGGTCTGTCTGCATTAGGAATCCTCTGTGCTGATGTCATGACATCTGTGCAGTTGAATTGGTGCAAACCGCTAAAGGAGACGCACTGCACTGGTGCACAAAGGAGCTTGCCTGGGTGCAGTTCGCTGCAGGAAGTTACCAGAGTGAGCCGCACTGCTCCAGCGCATCTCCAGGAGGTGTTTGCCCTGATGTCACTGCGTCACTGTGATTATACTGGTGCAGATTGCTCGGATACAGATGGGCCCTGAATCCCAGCTCCCTGCTGTAATGGCAGGCTATTGCAATGGGCAGCATTGGCTCTCACTGTGTAAGGTGGGAATCTGTGAGCTTAGGGTTGGTTACACACCTGCAGGTGCAGAACATGTGGCATCTGACCTGGAGATGGATGATGGAGACAGCCTGTGCCATCAACTGTTAGTCACTGACTTCTCTGCTCAGTTCAGGAGGGCAGGGGTGTGGGCTACCGTGCACTGGACAGTTAAATCGACAGGGTCAGACATGCCTTGTGCGTGAGGTGAACACATGCTCGTTTTCTGATCACCGCTGCCACGTTTCCTAACTCTTCCAGACTTAGAGTGTCTGTTCCTCGCTGAGCGCCAGCCACATGAGAAGGCTTGAAAACCAGTTACCGGGTTACTGTGGTGCAAACAAAAGTGACGTGCTCGAAAACATCTGGAGGGGTTTGAGTCTGACTCCTCTCAACTAGACAGGTCTTTCAAATTCTCTTTGGTGTCACTTATGGGTGACCCCACTGCTGCTCTTTCATGGCTCTGAAAGGTTTACACTGCCGTGAGGGCTTCCAGAAAGTGCCTTTCTTGCTGCTGTGTTTGGGGAGAGAAAAGACTGCAGGTAGGAGGTGAATTAAGTTCCATCATTCCTGGCCCACAGTGCAACAGGTCACTTCCGGTTGCTGTGGTTTCTGGCGCCTCCTTGTGGCGTTCATGTCCCTGCGTGAAAGTTCCCAAGTTCTTCTCAGTTGTTCACCTGCTGTTTGTTGCGAGGTTGAACGTCCAGCTGTTGATCTTGTGCCTGGGGTGAAATGCTCTGAGCTGTGTCAGTCCCTCGCAGACTGGGAGTGTCCCTGGAATCCTTCTTGCCAGGCAAATTTACAGTGACAAACGTCTCTGTCCCCCTGCGTCTGATTGCCATGGTCCAGCCCCAGCTGGGGGTCCCAATGGGCTTGGCAAGCCGGTCAACTGACTGCCTGTTTGGCCACAGTCAAATACTCCAGCGAGAGCCCTGGGGGTAGGAGGCAGCCTGCCTTTCGGATTGCATCTTGGAGCCTCACTTGTGTTTTCCGGAACCTGGTTTCATTGTTTTGCCTTTTTTTTCTGAGTTAAAATAACTCAGTGAAGTACATTTTTTAAAAAAAATTAGGTAGATCCGTATCTATCAAAAGCTAAACCTACTGGAGAGAATGACGTCTTGCTCTTTTTTGTTCCTGGCGGGAGGTAACCAATTCTGATAAATTGGTATTTTAAAATATCTGACCACTCTTTGACAGATTTGACTGGTCAGTTGACCAATTTTTGTACCAGTCAAATGCCCAATTCTAGGTGTAACTCTTACCCTCCATGTGACTGTCTCATTCTCAGTGCTGACATCTCAGCTTTCATCAGCTGATCTGTGCCCCCCTGCTGGCCCCTCGTGCCCGGACGGCTGGATGGGATACCGAGGGAAATGCTACTATTTCTCAGAGATGGAAGGGAGCTGGACCGACAGCCGGAGCCGCTGCTGTGCACCGGGTGCCTCCCTGGCTGGAATCGACAGTGAGCAGGAAATGGTGAGAGACTCTTGAATTGCCATACACTGATCTTGGCACAGTGGTGGCTGCTGCAGTGGGACTTGGGCTCTGCCCCATGGGGTGAGGAGCAGCTCTGAGCCCTCCCGTACTGGGAGGCCAGAGTGAATGAACTTCCAGCTGCTGAACGCCAGCCCTGGCTGGGCCCAGGGCCCTACTGTCTGTGTGTGATCACAGGGATTGCCCATTCTCAGCTGCCCCCCTCCCCAAATAGGGAGACAGCTTCTGTCTAGGGCAGGGCTGGCTCAGGCATCTCCTGGCCTGCTGGCTGCTGGAGTGGGACTGAGAACCCAGCCAGTGCTCCTGTTGTGGGGATGGGAAAGGAGCAGCCAGCTGAGGAGGAGGGGAAGAGGGGATCCTCTCACATTGACCGCTCCCACTTCAGCTTGACTCGCTCCCTCCTCCTGCCTTGCTGTGGTGAGCGGGGGCTGATCTGTGAGAAGAGAGGTCTCTGCAGAGAGCTCAGACCCAGCAGCTGCCCCCAGCCCAGGGGGACTTGGGGTGCGGGTGACTGGGAGCACAGGGGTGGGGCTGCTCTGTGCAGGGGGAGGGTTAATACTGCCTGGGTGATCTTGTACTTTGCAAAAGGCAGGGGAACATCCCCCCCCTCCAAAAAAAATAAACTGAGCACTCTTCAATATGGGGGGAGGGATAGCTCAGTGGTTTGAGCATTGGCCTGCTTAACCCAGGGTTGTGAGTTCAATTCTTGAGGGGGCCATTTAGGGGTATGGGGCAAAAATCTATTGGATGATTTAATTGGATCGGCCTCTGGAGGGAACAGGGTCAGCCCTGGAAATGGACCAACAGCACCAAATTCAAGGACCTGTGAGTCTCTCTCACCCCTCTGGACTAATTCCCTGGGCTTGGGATTCTGGTGTCTGAGCGGTTTGAGCTCAGGTAGATCCACCATTCAGTGCTAGTGAAACCACCAAACACGGCCCTGGTCCGTTCGCGTCCTGCGTGTATCGGAGACCGATGGGAGCCGGCGTGTCCCTGAACTCTCGGCTCCTCCCCGCAGCACGGTGCTGGGCCGGAGACAGAGCCCGCCATAGCCAGAGATGCCCTCGCAGCGCGCTGGGATTTCAGCTGGGACACTCGCTGTTCTCCCCCAGCCCTCTTCAGAAAGGTCCCTGGGGTGTCTGACCCCCGCTGGGGAAAGGAGGCAGCAGGGAGCTCAGGTTAACAGTGGCCGCTAGAGAGGGCAGCATCCCGAGCGCTGCATGGCAGGTGCAGGTCCCGCTGGGGATTGCAGCCGGCAGGTTTGAGTGACTTGGCTGGTGAGGCCTCTGAATCCGCAACAAGGCACCGATGTTAAAGAAGCCTGCGGTTCACAGGTGCTGGACGCCTGGGGCTCCCACGGGAACGGGGTACAGTAGTGATGGCTGCCCAGCCAACACCCCGCTATGGGTTTCAGTGGGCTCCAAGTGTGATCACAAAACCAGCGCTGCTTGAACCCTGGGACTTCAGCAGTAGAAGCATGAGCCTCTGCCATAGGAGCGAAAGAATCCACTTCTTTAACTGAAACCCCCGCCATTGATAAAGCTCTTATGCAGGCCAGCCATTAGAGGGGGATGGAGACCCCCCCACTTCTCTGGTCTGGGTTACTTCAGTACTTTGAAAAATCAGGCTCTTTTGGCGCTGGGTCAGGGCTCCCCAATGGACAGTTCCCATTCTGCTGTATTGGACCCAACCTTTGGATCCCACCTGCTTCCAGCCTCACTGGGTCTGAAGAGCTACCAGACACTGTCCTGAGTTCGGGCCTCTGTGGCCCTCTCCTGGGGTACAGACTCCCTGTCTGGTATGCTCCTTAGGATGTAGGACCCTGCAGATCAGCTGCTGTAGGATCCAAAACCAGTGCTGAACCCTCCCAAATCTCCCGAGAGGCATGTTGTCCCTAGAGCTCCACCCTCCACACCAGATGAACTCTGGGAGAGTCACGTGAGGGTTACAAACAAGGAACACATGCTTTCACAAAGGAACTTCTTCAACACTCTCTTTTTCCCCCATCCCCAATGGAAAGCTCAAGAGTTATAGATCAACGGAAAAGGAAACCCCTGAATGCAATTTCTTCTTTCAGTGTCATCTTGGTTCTGCTCCATGTGTTTCAAGGAGGCGAGATCCCTCCTGTCCCCTGCTTTTCCTGCTCAGTCGTCTGGTTCTGGTGATGGTCTGCCCCTCTTGTTAGAGGGCCGGTCCCTTTTGACAATCAGTCTAACAAATTCTCTCTGTCCTGCTGGGGACTGTCCATTCTCCAGCACCCCTGTGGGCTGCTCAGCATAGAGGGTCAGGAACAGTCAGCGGTTCTGCAAAGCCCCCGCTGTCCTGAGCTCTGCTCCTGAGGGGCTGGGAGAGTAGCTGCTCCGCACTCAGGCCTGCACTGTGGAGAATGGCTCCCCTGGCTGGGACTGGTGTGAAATGCCTGGCCTCTGCCTGACTGCAGCTCCCTGGCTTCTGTGTTGCAGGTTTCACTTAAGAGGAGGAGGTGACTGCGCGTATCTGAATGACGAGAAAGGGGTCAGCAGCTCACGGTGCTACATGGGAAGACAGTGGATCTGTAGCAAACCTGAGGTGTATGTGATGGTGTCATAAATATAAAGGGAAGGGTACACACCTTTAAAATCCCTCCTGGCCAGAGGAAAAATCCTTTCACCTGTAAAGGGTTAAGAAGCTAGGATAACCTCGCTGGCACCTGACCAAAATGACCAATGAGGAGACAAGATACTTTCAAAAGCTGGAAAGAGGGAGAACATCAAAGGGGTCTGTGTCTGTCTGGGTGAGGCTTTTGCCAGGGACAGAACAGGAATGGAGTCTTAGAACTTAGTAAGTAATCTAGCTAGATATGCGTTAGCTCATGATTTCTTTAAACGGCTGATAAAATAAGTTGTGCTGAATAGAATGAATATTCCTGTCTGTGTGTCTTTTTGTAACCTAAGGTTTTGCCTAGAGGGGTTCTCTATGTTTTGAATCTAATTACCCTGTAAGGCATTTACCGTCCTGATCTTACAGAGGTGATCCTTTTCTTTTTACTGTTTCTTCTTTTAAAATGTTTCTTTTCAAGAACTGAATGCTTTTGTCATTGTTCTAAGATCCAAGGGCTTGGGTCTGTGGTCACCTATGCAAATTGGTGAGGATTTTTACCAAACGTTCCCCAGGAAGTGGGGTGCAAGGTTTTGGGGAGGATTTTGGGGGGAAAGACGTTTCCAAACAACATTTTCCCAGAAACCCGGTTAAACGTTTGGTGGTGGCAGTGGAAGTCCAAGGGTCAAATAGTTTGTACCTTGGGGAAGTTTTAACCTAAGCTGGTAAAGTAAGCTTAGGGGGTTTTCATGCAGGTCCCCACATTTGTACCCTAGAGTTCAAAGTGGGGAAGGAACCTTGACAGATGGGAAAAGAGACTGCACTCGAAAGGGGCTCAAAATGAGACTCCTAGAAGTGACAGTTATACAACTCACACCTACTTGAACGAGCCAAGATCTCAAAATCAGGCAGTGGGGCCCTCAAGCAATAAGTGTGTCTCGTTTAAACTCCGTATGTGCCTTCTGCTTTTGAACCTTTTAAACTCAGGGTCACGTTGTCAAGCTTTTCTCTGCAGCTGAGAGGGAGTGATCTCATGAGAAGGAGTCTTACCTCATTTCCCCAGCATGTGGCTAAGGGAAGGCCTTGTTCGTTTAGACTCCAGAACAGCATTTCTCAAATGCAGCCACCAGCTGATTGTTTGCAGCCACAAGAGCCTCCAAAGTGCCCCAACAATCGCTCAGATGTTAAGTATTAAAGGTGTCTTCTAAATGCCATAAATCCTCATGCGTGCTCCCTTTTAAATAGTACCATGCCGGCAGAGCTGAGCTACATAGGTGTGGTTTTCTTTCAAGTCACAAAGTGTATTCTTTGGCTAAGAACATAAGAACGGCCATACTGGGTAAGAGCAAAGGTCCATCCAGCCCAGTATCCTGTCTGCTGACAGCGGCCAACGCCAGGTGCCCCAGAGGGAGTGAACCTAACAGGCAATGATCAAGTGATCTGTCTCCCGCCATCCATCTCCACCCTCTGACAAACAGAGGCTAGGGACACCATTCCTTACCCATCCTAGCTAATAGCCATTCATGGACTTAACTTCCATGAATTTATCCAGTTCTCTTTTAAACCCTGTTATAGTCGTAGCCATCACAACCTCCTCAGGCAAGGAGTTCCACAGGTTGACTGTGCGCTGTGTGAGGAAGAACTTCCTTTTATTTGTTTTAAACCTGGTGCCCATTAATTTCATTTGGTGGCCCCTAATTCTTGTGTTATGGAAACAAGTAAATAGCTTTTCCTTAGTCACTTTCTCTGCACCACTCATGATTTTATAGACCTCTAACCACTGTGTTTACATCTCATGTTATTGTAGCTCTGTAAGTGGCTATGGGCCATCTCACTGCGTGGTGTTTGGGTAGGTTGCGATTGTTCATGGGGGTGGGGAGGGAGGTGAAAAAGTTAAAATGTGACTGGGTATCAGAAAGTATTTCAGATAATCTAGTGCCAGAAAATGACCTTGAATGTGACAGCAGGTGGCTCCTCTGGGACCTTCTGCTAAGAAAAGCAAAACATAGAAAGAAAAAGAAACACTTCAGCACCAGGGGGAAAGGCAGTTTCCTGTGTTTCCGAAGCCATCTGACTCCATTTCTGAACAAGTTGCAGTGTGAGAGAGAAATTCATCAAATTGAAATGTATGTCGTGCAACGTCCCTACAGCACTTGTGCAAGGGAAGTTGAACCAAATTACTACGGTGAGCTTCAGAGGCGCAAGCTGTTAAATGATGCAAAAACCAAGCTGAAAAGACAACAGCAACGGCTCAGATTTTAGAGTAACAGCCGTGTTAGTCTGTATTTGCAAAAAGAAAAGGAGTACTTGTGGCACCTTAGAGACTAACCAATTTATTTGAGCATGAGCTTTCGTGAGCTACAGCTCACTTCATCGGATGCATACCGTGGAAACTGCAGCAGACTTTATATACACACAGAGAATATGAAACAATACCTCCTCCCACCCCACTGTCCTCCTGGTAATAGCTTATCTAAAATGATCATTAGGTGGGGCCATTTCCTGCACAAATCCAGGTTCTCTCACCCCCTCACCCCCCTCCCAAAAACCACACACACAAACTCACTATCCTGCTGGTAATAGCTCATCCAAAGTGACCACTCTCCCTACAATGTGCATGATAATCAAGGTGGGCCATTTCCAGCACAAATCCAGGTTTTCTCACACCCCCCACACCCCCATACACACACAAACTCACTCTCCTGCTGGTAATAGCTCATCCAAACTGACCACTCTCCAAGTTTAAATCCAAGTTAAACCAGAACATCGGGGGGGGGGGTAGGAAAAAACAAGGGGAAATAGGCTACCTTGCATAATGACTTAGCCACTCCCAGTCTCTATTTAAGCCTAAATTAATAGTATCCAATTTGCAAATGAATTCCAATTCAGCAGTTTCTCGCTTGAGTCTGGATTTGAAGTTTTTTTGTTTTAAGATAGCGACCTTCATGTCTGTGATTGCGTGACCAGAGAGATTGAAGTGTTCTCCGACTGGTTTATGAATGTTATAATTCTTGACATCTGATTTGTGTCCATTTATTCTTTTACGTAGAGACTGTCCAGTTTGACCAATCTACATGGCAGAGGGGCATTGCTGGCACATGATGGCATATATCACATTGGTGGATGTGCAGGTGAACGAGCCTCTGATAGCGTGGCTGATGTTATTAGGCCCTGTGATGGTGTCCCCTGAATAGATATGTGGGCACAATTGGCAACGGGCTTTGTTGCAAGGATAAGTTCCTGGGTTAGTGGTTCTGTTGTGTGGTATGTGGTTGTTGGTGAGTATTTGCTTCAGGTTGCGGGGCTGTCTGTAGGCAAGGACTGGCCTGTCTCCCAAGATTTGTGAGAGTGTTGGGTCATCCTTTAGGATAGGTTGTAGATCCTTAATAATGCGTTGGAGGGGTTTTAGTTGGGGGCTGAAGGTGACGGCTAGTGGCGTTCTGTTATTTTCTTTGTTGTTACTGTTATCATTATTATTACTGGGCTATGTTGATTGGGTTTTTTTGTCTGTGAAAGAAACTTTGGACATATTGGCAGATACATTCTTTCATTATTAGTCATTATCCTTTCTATTATGTAAAGCATTTTTAAATTTAGTTCAGAATTGTTGTACAGCCGTCCACCTTTGACCAAAAAAGCAAAAGAACAACAAAAAAGACAAGACTGTGCAAAGCACTGGTTTGTTCTGTGTTTAGGTCCAGTAAAGATAAGACACAACTGTACCTTATATTTATTATTGAGTCTGCAAAAAATCCCTATGTAAATATGCACATGTAATTTATTTATTTGTTTTTCCTACAGTTAGTTAAGTATTGTCAGAGCCTCATTCTGAGGCTGCCAAAAATTTGTGAGAACCCCGGCTCTAGAAAGTGTTAGAAAACAAAATCCTATGTAACCATTACTTTCCAGTATTTGCGAAAAGAAAAGGAGGACTTGTGGCACCTTAGAGACTAACCAATTTATCTGAGCATAAGCTTTCGTGAGCTACAGCTCACTTCATCGGATGCATTCAGTGGAAAATACAATAGGGAGATTTATATACACACAGAACATGAAACAATGGGTGTTACCAGTATTTATTCACTCTCGCTTGCATCTCTGTTCTTTGATAATAAACTCATTCCTGTTTTCTGTATATCTAATTGCTGTGTTCTCAATAGAGTGGTTGGCCTGAATTGAATCTTACAAGCTGCTGTGGACCGCGCCTGTGGGATTAGAGTCACAGTTCTGCATGTGCTCTGGGGAACGGGCTGAGCACTCCCGAGGGACGCTCAGAGGCTTTGGGAGTGTCTATCGCTAACCTGTACACAGAGAGCGAGGCCTGCAGGGGGCTGGAAGGTCAGGCTTGCGCTGCCAGGGGTGGTGGTTTGAGAGAGCTGACCCATGCATGGCAGGCCTGGACAAGGCTCCCCCAAAAGTGCCTCGTATGCCTGCTATGAATCGCTCAAACGGGCAGACGTCCCCGGCTCATTCCACCCCTGCACCCCCCAGGTATAATCCGCACAAGGCATTCAACCAGGGTGAGGAGAACACCTGCAATGCCCTGTCACCTGACGTGCTGAATTTGCCTCTGAGCCCATTTTCCCTTCCAACTTGGGACTCCAGAACCCTGCCTTGTTGAGCCAGACATGCTTGCCAGCTGCAAACACAGACCCAGGTCTGGGCCACACCCCCAACGCTGCAGACTTGAACCCAAAACTGCTCAACAGGTCACCTGTCTCCAGCACCCAGCTCCCAATGGGATCCAAACCCCAAATAAATCCGTTTTACTCTGTATAAAGTTTATACAGGGTAAACTCAAATTGTCCACCCTCTATAACACTGATAGGGAGAGATGCCCAGCTGTTTGCTCCCCCAGGTATTAATCACTTACTCTGGGTTAATTAATAAACAAAAGTGATTTCATTAAATATAAAAAGTAGGATTTAAATGGTTTCAAGTAATAACAGACAGAACAAGTAAGATACCAGGAAAAATAAAACAAAACACGCAAGTCTAAGCCTAATACATTAAGAAACGGAATACAGATAAATCTCACCCTGAGAGATGTTCCAAAAAGCTTCTTTCCCAGACTGGACTCCCTCCAGTCTGGGCCCAATCCTTTCCCCTGGTACAGCCTTGTTCCAGCTCAGGTGGTAACTCGGGGATTTCTTATGACTGGCAGCCCCCTTTGTTCTGTTCCACCCCCTTTGATATCTTTGGCACAAGGCGGGAATCCTCTGACGGTCTCTCTGGGTTTCCACTCCTCCTTCTAAATGGAAAAGCACCAGGTTAAAGATGGATTCAAGTATCATGTGACATGTTCACATGTCCTGTGAGCCCCCCTCCATTCTTTCAGGACTGGCCCGCACGTATGTGGTGAAGGCTTGCAGATGAACAGAGCCATCTACAGTCAGTTGTCCTAGCTAATGGGAGCCATCAAGATTGTAAGCCACCATTAATGGCCCACACTTTGCATAACTACAGTAGGACCTCAGAGTGATATCTCATATTCCTAATTTCAGATACAAGAATGACACATTCATCCAAATAGGATGAACACACTCAGTAGATTTGTAAGGTCTCATTACAAAACTTATAGAGACCTTTTGCATAAAGCATATTCCAGTTATATCATATTCACACTTAAACATTTTTATAAAGCTTATGAAGTGCAATGTCACAGGGTCAATACCCTCAGAGGATACCTGCAGATAGAGGCTTCCCTGGCTGGTGGAAAGGCCTCAACTGCCCTGCTTCCCATGGCCAGAAGGCATTGTAGTACAGCTATTCTCAGCTTACCCGGGCCTATGTGGAGCGGAATGTACATTAGAGCAGCCCCAAGGCTGCTCTGACTTAGACCTGGTCAGCACAAAGCCTGACGATCATTTGTCTACTCTCCGATCAGCACGGGCTGCCAGTGAGTTGGCCACCCAGGAAGCCTAGCCCCTGGCCCTTCCCCTTGTGCCTGAGGTCCCGCCATTCCCCTTCTGCCCCCCTCCCTCCCCTTCTACCTACCTCTCCCCCGCAGGAGCCCAAAGCACCCTCACCACAGCCCACAGCCCCAGCACTGGACGGCAGAGGTCGGGGGACGAGACCCCAGCCCCGGGGCACTGCAACCTCAGTGCCCACAGCCCCATGATACCTGCTGCCCATGCTGATCACGCTGTCTGGATTGAAGAGATTTGATGCACGTTACCCTACTGTTCTCGTATCGTGTCCGAATCCCAGAGCTGTTGGCATGAAGACACCACTGGAAACGGAACATTCATTCATTCCTAAATCTGCTCAAAGTGTGTAAGTGCAAAGAAGAAAGGAATAATAAAATATATATAAGAGAACCCCTGAGATGCCTAGCTCTGTAAACAGTGAGAGGTGAGGAAGCCCCTCTCGTGTGGGTGCATCGTATGGTGCCATGTGCACACCCAGCACTTCTCAAATCCCAGATGTTCTAATCCACATCCATCTCCTCGCCCTCCCATTCTCCCATCTCCTCCACCTCCATCTCCTCCATGTCGCTGCTGTCAGGGTCGTCTTGGGGCTCCGTCGGAGCCCTGGGTTTTGGGCTATCTGCTGCTCCATAGAAATCCCTGGCAGCATCTCCCATTGGCAGCTGAAATGTGATATTCACAGCAAAGTACGAAGCATGGTTGAAATCTACAAGCACAGAGCCCCGCGGCTGGGTTAGAGGCCAAGTGCACAGAGGTTTGTGCTGCTCATGCAGGTGGAGGGATGAAGGCAAAAACATCAAACTAGGAACCGAATTGGACAACCATTTCACTGTAGACAAAGATCTCATGCCTCTCAATCCCGACCAGCAGCTCCCTGCTCACCCAGTTTTGTCAATACTCCTCAGTCCCACCCCAGAGCCCCCTGCGGTTCTGGCCTTAGGTCACCCCAGACAGCTCTCTTGATTCTCTTCACTCCTTCTGTGGCAGATACAGGATACACAGCGGGGCGGTGTGCGGGTTTCCTTGGCACTCACTTCGAGTGAGCTCCATAACTCAAGGCTTCACCGTTCATTAGTAACACGCCAATTGCAACCCCACACCAGCCAAACCCATTCGCAGCTCCAGCAGGGCTTCCTTTCTGTTCCTTACCCGCCTTACACACACTCCGCCCAACCCAGAATACACTGGCGAGGAAAATCTCTTCCTGACCCCTGCATGTGACCAGCTGAAGCAAGAGACTTGGGACCATAAGACATATACCAGACAAGACCCTCAGGGTTGCCCAGTCCACCCCCATCCCACAAGCAACCCTCTCATACAGTCACACTCAAATTTGTCCAATGCTCTCTTAAAACTAATAAAGTTTGCCCCTATTGGGAGGCTGTTCCAGAACCTCCCTCCTCAAATGGTTAGAAACTTTCTAATCTCCAGCCTGAACTTGTTCTTGGCCAGTTGATTCGCCTTTGTTCTTGGGCCTACATTGTCCTTTAGCTAAAACAGCTCTCCACCCTCCCTGGTGTTTACCCCGATGTATTTATGGAGAGCCATCAGATCCCCTCTCAGCCTTTGTTTTGCTAGACTAAACCAGCCCAGCTCTCCCAGCCTTCTCTCGTAAGACAGGCCCTCCATTCCCTGATCATCCTGAGAACTCTTCTCTGTACCTGTTTCACTCTGAATTCATCTTTCTCGAATGATCAGAATCATACACAGGATTCTAGAGGAGGGCTCTCCAGGGCCATGTACTTTCGTACTTCTCTGTCTCGACTGGAAGTGCCTCAGCTGATGCAACCTAGCATCACATTTGCCTTTTTCATGGCCACATCACATGGGTGGCTCAGTCACCGTATAATCGACCAACACATCAAGGTCTCACCCCCCCTCTGTCGCCTCCAACTGATGAGCCCCCAGCATCAAGAAGAAATTCTTCTTATTAGACCCTAAGGGCAGGATTTTGCACCTGGTACCATTAAATGTCATCCTTCTTCTGGTACTCCAGTCTTCAAGGTCATCCAGATCTTCCTGTATAATATTCTACCCCCTCTGGACAGACCATGTTTCCCAGCTTTTTAATCATCAGTAAGTTTTGTTCTCACTCTCCTACTTTTTGGGTTAACACCATTAATAAAGAGATTAATGAAGATGGATCCCAAAACAGATCCTTGAAGAACTCTATTAGGAACCTCCCTCCGATCCCATAGTTCAGCTTCCAGACTTCTCCCCTTTAATTGGTTCCTTACCCGCCTTACAATTCTTGTACTGATCCCCATCTTCTCTAATTTAGCTAAGAATTTCCCACGTGATACCGTATCAAATGCTTTACTGAAGTCCAAGTATATTAGATCTGCTGCATTTCCCTTCTCTAAACAACCAGTTCTCAGCTCAAAGAAAGAGCTCAGGTTAGTCTGGCCCCATCTACCTTTGGTTACATCCCCTTTTCTATTTACCTCTGTTGGAGACCCCAGGGCATGGCCACTAGTTAAGTTGAGGAGATGGAAGGCCATAAGGGTCGAGGAGGTCTCCCTGCTAAAGGCCTAAGGGCTTCTTCTCAACCCCCCTGTAGCCAGACAGCCAGCCCCCCCCCCCTCAGACCAGCATTGCTGGAAACACAGGAGGAAGCCGGAACAGGGCACTTAACATATATTCCAGCGCAGCCTTTGAAGCTGTGAAAGCACAGGTGTGCTGCTACAATGTGCCTCTGGGAACAGATACAAGGATTAAGCTCACAGCAGGCAGAGGCCCTGTGACAGACATGGCTCTTAGCCCCCACTAAATAGCGTGATGCACACACACCAACATCCTAGGTGGGAAAATATTTACCCTGATAAAAGAAATGTCCAGTAGTCGAAACTTATTGTTTCTCTCCCTTGCAAGTGTAAACTACTCTTGCGAAAGCTGGCGTCACCCCGACAGACCAGCCCCAATTTGGCATAAGAAAGGAGAAAGAGAATAAAGGAGTACAGAGGTATAAGTAGGGGACCTACAGCACCATGATTTTTGAGTGCTTTTCACTATCTATCTGCTGGTCAGATAAGTGACAGCCTCCCAAGGCTTCTGCAGCTAAGAGGGTCCCTAAGCCTTGTCCCTTATTCGTCTTTCCACGGAATTGAGTGACCGATCCTGGCTTGGCACCGCTGGAATCGAGAGATGCAAGGAGGGTAAGAAGCACCCACACCTGATCTCCTATCTTTAGTGTACACATATTTTGAAATAGAGCTCTATACTTTGTTTTCTTTCTTTGGGATTGTGGCTTCAGTTTTGTAACTTGTTTGTGTGTGTAACATCTCTACATTTAAATAAGTAGGCACTAGCAATTTTGTAACCACATGATTAGAATCTAGCTTAATAAATTTTGGTAACCATTTGTGCATAAGCCTGACTTGTTTTCTCTGGTTTACTGTAAAGCAGCCAACACAATTAAAGAACCTCAGCCGTTTTGGCTCTAAAGCCTGGCCATTAGGTGAGAGCACTAAGAGCCTAACGTTGAATTGTGCCGCCTCCACGGGGCAAACTCTTGGGGCGCCTGTCAGTCAATCCTGACTGCCCGCTGCGAAGGAGCTCTGAGCTCTAGCAGTTAAAGTCATGGGTGTGGAGAGGCTCTTAGTGCTGCCATTGGGGCACCTGTCAGTCAGTATTGACTGCCCGCTGCGAAGGAGCTCTGAGCTCTAGCAGTTAAAGTCACGGGTGGTTAGGACCTTGGGGCATCTGTCAGCCTAGCCCGGGCTGCCCGCCGCGAAGGGACAGTGCGTCCTAGCGGTTAAAGTCACGGATGGTATAAACGGGCATAGCTGGCACCTCACCAAACATCCTTGGCCGTCGACTAACAGAAATTGGCGTCACGAACAGGATTGTGATATAGGCTGCACTACAGTAACACAATGAAACCAGTCATGATAAACACCACAGAATTCCCTGAGCTAGAGAAAAGTTTGACCCAAGAGGGATGGGAAAATCCTCTGTGGAGCAAAGAACTGCTGGAGAAATATTGGGGAAAACCAGCAGAGATCTGGCAGCATTTCTGTAACTGGAGAACTGCCTGCAAGATGAAGAAAGGGAAAGGAAAAGGTGCTTGTATATGGCTGCTTACTAACATTTGGCAAGCTGCCTGTAAGGATTATCATAGTCTGGCAATAGAATTTAATAGGCTACAACAGGAAAGGGACACACTGCGCCAGGAATGCCAGAATTTAGATACCAGAGTAAGAACACTGAATAGGGATATGGAACATCTTCAGAAAAGATTACTTCCCTTAATTGAGAAAGAAGGGATAGAACGAAGGGAAAAGCTGGAGACTAAAACACGCAGTATCAACCGGGCAAAAGTTGAGACTGCTCTCTGGCTAGACCCTGAGGAATGGGATGGAGACATTTGGGATTCAGCAGATGAGTCCCCCTCCTCTGAGGAGGAAGGTCCCTCTGTAAAATTAAGACCAGCTATCACACATCACAAATCAGAAGAACATGAGGAAAATTTGAGTGGGGCAGAGCTGGATGAAGAAGGGGATGACAATTATCCATCCACCTCTTCAAAAACAAAGAAGGGAGGTAAAAAGGGAAAAGGGAGTAAAGCTCCAACACACTTTACCAAAATTAGCACCCGCCAATATACTCCCATGGAGTTAAAAACAATCCAGAAAGATTTTGCTAAAAAGCCTGAGGAAGGTATAATAGAGTGGCTGGTCCGCCTCTGAGACACTGGGGGTGGATATATACGCCTGACAGCCCAAGAAACTGAGCGCCTTAACTTAGGTGCAGGAATATTCCTGGAACACTCAGAGGGGAACACCCCTAAAACACTTTGGTCTCTGGCTTGTCGATGGGCAAGAGGTATTTACCCAGCAGACCGAGATGAATCCACAGTAATGCACTGGACCAACAGAGATGAGGTAAAAACAGCTCTATTAACTGTGGCTGTCATTAGCATGCTTGGCCAAAACCCTCAAGAGTTAGCCTATGAAAGCCCATGGGAGGGTCAGGTAGATGTAGATGATCTCAGACCCCTGCTTAAGGGAGTTCCGAGTAACCACAGGGCTATGGCACTGTCCCTTAGATCAGAAGCTGCAGCACATAACAGTACCTTTCGGGCACTGCTAAACCTTCTGGCGTCATACTTTAGAGAATTTGGAGACATCAGGGAAACAAGGGGGCACCATCTAAAGGACATAAAAACAAGTGAGAGCCAACCCAGGAGGAAAAGGAGCTTAGAGCCAAGTTGTGGAGACAATGTCTGGCTTTAGGTTATCCCAGAGATGTGATAAATGGACTGCCCACAGAGCGGCTAAAATTATTAACCACCTTTAAAAGAGCTGACTGGGAGACAACTAATGCTACTCCCAGTGCACCTCTGCAGCTCTCTCCTCTTTCCCCACCTGCAGACACCCTGTATACTCCATTGCTGCAGCAACTGCAAGAGTTACCAGAGCAGGGAAACTAGCTTGCAGGGGTCAATCTCCTCTTCTAATAAACCAGCTTAAATCCAAAGAGGAGAAAACAACAGCAAAAGACCCCCGGATACATGTAACTGTAAATGACAAACACATTATTCCTTTCTTAATGGACACAGGGGCTCAAATGTCCATGATTAAGGGAGAAAGTTTTCAGGGCTCGCCACCTACTGGCGGAAAGCAGGTACTTGTTACAGGAGTAAATGGCAGTACCATAACTTACCCATTAGTTAAGATAAAACTGGATATCCCCTTGCAACCCCACCATCAGCCCCGAAAATATGAGGTGATTTTGGGCAATGCCAACATACTGGGCATGGACGTTTTAAGAGGAAAGAAGGGAAGGATTAGTGGGGAAAGATGGGCTTTTGGAGTCAGTTCTGTTCCTCATGCCACCCACCTGGAAGAGGAAAGCCCTCCCCACTATTCTGTAAACTTACTTAGCAGCGCGCCTGCTCTCCCACCCTCAACAGTAACAAATACAAAGCAGTATAATGTCCCAGCGAGGCCATAAGCCCTGTTACTGACCTGATCAAAGATTTGGAACAGCGAGGAATGTTAATTCGTACCCACTCTCGCTTTAATTCTCCTGTGTGGCCCATCAAGAAACCAAATGGCAAATGGAGACTCACTATAGACTATAGGAAGCTAAACAGTAACACTGGACCATTAACTGCAGCAGTCCCTAGCATAACAGATATTGTAAACACCATACAAACCTGGGATAAACCCTGGCTAGCAGTATTAGATGTAAAGGACATGTTCTTCATGGTCCCTTTGCAACCAGCTGACCAGGAAAGATTTGCTTTTACTTGGAAAGGTGTACAATACACTTTTACCCGAATGCCACAAGGGTTTAAACACTCACCCACTATTTGCCATGGGGCACTGGCAAAGGTCCTAGATGACCTTATACTGCCACCCAATGTACAAACTGTGCAATACATTGATGACATCTTAATAGGTGGGAAAACCTCAGAAGAGGTACAGGAGGCTATGAATCAAATCAAAGGAGCACTAGAAGCCCTTAATTTAGAGTTACCAGCTGAGAAATGCCAAGGTCCCTCCCAAGAGATAAAATTCTTAGGTACTGTATGGATGGGAGGTAGGAGGTCTGTGCCTAATGACACTGTGCAAGAGCTAAATCAGCCACCCTCCCCTGAAAGTAAAGATCAATTGAGACAGATTTTGGGAACCCTGGGGTTTTGGAGAATGGCTTGATGGCTTGGCTTAATGGTGAAATCCTAGCGGATCTTAAACATAAAAAAGAAGCTTACAAAAAGTGGAAGGTTGGACATATGACCAGGGAAGAGTATAAAAATATTGCTCGGGCATGTAGGAATGTTATCAGGAGGGCCAAATCGCACCTGGAGCTGCAGCTAGCCAGAGATGTCAAGAGTAACAAGAAGGGTTTCTTCAGGTATGTTGGCAACAAGAAGAAAGCCAAGGAATGTGTGGGCCCCTTACTGAATGAGGGAGGCAACCTAGTGACAGAGGATGTGGAAAAAGCTAATGTACTAAATGCTTTTTTTGCCTCTGTTTTCACTAACAAGGTCAGCTCCCAGACTGCTGCGCTGGGCATCACAAAATGGGGAAGAGATGGCCAGCCCTCTGTGGAGATAGAGGTGGTTAGGGACTATTTAGAAAAGCTGGACGTGCACAAGTCCATGGGGCCGGACGAGTTGCATCCGAGAGTGCTGAAGGAATTGGCGGCTGTGATTGCAGAGCCATTGGCCATTATCTTTGAAAACTCGTGGCGAACCGGGGAAGTCCCGGATGACTGGAAAAAGGCTAATGTAGTGCCAATCTTTAAAAAAGGGAAGAAGGAGGATCCTGGGAACTACAGGCCAGTCAGCCTCACTTCAGTCCCTGGAAAAATCATGGAGCAGGTCCTCAAAGAATCAATCCTGAAGCACTTGCATGAGAGGAAAGTGATCAGGAACAGCCAGCATGGATTCACCAAGGGAAGGTCATGCCTGACTAATCTAATCGCCTTTTATGATGAGATTACTGGTTCTGTGGATGAAGGGAAAGCAGTGGATGTATTGTTTCTTGACTTTAGCAAAGCTTTTGACACGGTCTCCCACAGTATTCTTGTCAGCAAGTTTAGGAAGTATGGGCTGGATGAATGCACTCTAAGGTGGGTAGAAAGCTGGCTAGATTGTCGGGCTCAACGGGTAGTGATCAATGGCTCCATATCTAGTGGGCAGCCGGTATCAAGTGGAGTACCCCAAGGGTCGGTCCTGGGGCCGGTTTTGTTCAATATCTTCATAAATGATCTGGAGGATGGTGTGGATTGCACTCTCAGCAAATTTGCGGATGATACTAAACTGGGAGGAGTGGCAGATACGCTGGAGGGGAGGGATAGGATACAGAAGGACCTAGACAAATTGGAGGATTGGGCCAAAAGAAATCTGATGAGGTTCAATAAGGATAAGTGCAGGGTCCTGCACTTAGGACGGAAGAACCCAATGCACAGCTACAGACTAGGGACCGAATGGCTAGGCAGCAGTTCTGCGGAAAAGGACCTAGGGGTGACAGTGGACGAGAAGCTGGATATGAGTCAGCAGTGTGCCATTGTTGCCAAGAAGGCCAATGGCATTTTGGGATGTATAAGTAGGGGCATAGCGAGCAGATCGAGGGACGTGATCGTTCCCCTCTATTCGACATTGGTGAGGCCTCATCTGGAGTACTGTGTCCAGTTTTGGGCCCCACACTTCAAGAAGGATGTGGATAATTGGAGAGAGTCCAGCGAAGGGCAACAAAAATGATTAGGGGACTGGAACACATGAGTTATGAGGAGAGGCTGAGGGAGCTGGGATTGTTTAGCCTGCAGAAGAGAAGAATGAGGGGGGATTTGATAGCTGCTTTCAACTACCTGAAAGGGGGTTCCAAAGAGGATGGCTCTAGACTGTTCTCAATGGTAGCAGATGACAGAACGAGGAGTAATGGTCTCAAGTTGCAGTGGGGGAGGTTTAGATTGGATATTAGGAAAAACTTTTTCACTAAGAGGGTGGTGAAACACTGGAATGCGTTACCTAGGGAGGTGGTAGAATCTCCTTCCTTAGAGGTTTTTAAGGTCAGGCTTGACAAAGTCCTGGCTGGGATGATTTAACTGGGAATTGGTCCTGCTTTGAGCAGGGGGTTGGACTAGATGACCTTCTGGGGTCCCTTCCAACCCTGATATTCTATGATTCTATGATTCTAAAACATGTACCTGGCTTTGCCATTATCGCCAGACCATTGTACAATTTGTTAAAGAAAAGTGCTGCCTGGGAATGGGCTCCTGCCCATTAGGAAGCCCTCAGACAACTGATAGGGGAGATACACACCCATCAGGCTCTGGGTCCCATACATCCTGAAGCCCCATTCCATTTGTACCTAACTGTGGGAGCCACTGGAATGTCTTATGCTCTCTGGCAAGAAAGTGACACTGCTCCCAGATGACCAATTCAGTTTGGTTCCAAGTCACGGCAAGAGTCACAGGCTAACTACACGCCTTATGAGAAGGTGCTTCTGGCAGCTTACACAGCCTTGAGAGAAACTGAGGAATTAACTCAGGATAAGGACATCACAATTCACACTCCTCTTCCAATCATTAAACCTATATTGGAAGGGAAAGAGTTACCACCTGGTGTAGCACAAAAGATGACTATCCAAAGATGGGCACTTTACATACACCACAGGGTAGGTAGTGCAGACACTGCACAAAACCCCACTATGATTCAGGAATCCCTATGGAAAGTAGGAATGCCTGATGAATACCGCCTACCTCCACAGCAGTCTCCCATTAAGGATGCTGCCCCATTTGATCCTTCTAAGCCTGAGGGAGTATGGTTCACTGATGGCAGTGCCAGGCTGGTCAAAGGAAAATGGAAGGAAGCTGCAGCAGCGCCTGCAGACACCTCTGCAGCACCCCTAACTGCTGAAATTGATGGGTCAGCACAACTTGCAGAATTGGCTGCAATTAAACTGGCCTGTGAAGCAGGAGCCACCGCAGTATATACGGACTCCTATGCGGTATGGGCAGGTGCCACTCAGTGGATCACTAACTGGAAAAATAACCACTGGGAAATAGGAGGTAAACCAGTCTGGGGACTGGAATACTGGAAGTGGTTATATCAGCATGCCCTGCAACAACCCCTGTCTATAGGACATGTCTCAGCTCATCAGAGGAATAATACCCCAGCTGCACAGTTAAACAATTTAGCCGATGCAGCTGCCCAGCTCTTTACCACACAAGTAGAATGGGAATGCTTATATTCATGGTTACATGATAATTTAGGACACACAGGAAGTGATGAGTTAGTGCGGCAAGCACATATCAGGGGGTGGCCTATCACCCACAGACAGGCTAGAGACCTGGTGCAAGCCTGCACTATTTGTGCTGAGACTAGAAAACATATAGCAGAAGGACAAAGGTTTGCCAGGCTAAGAGATGGAAAAACACTATGGGCAACCTGGCAGGTCGACTATGTCAGACCACTGCCCACTACAAGGCAGAGGTGGAAATACATCTTGACTGGGGTAGAAATTGTTTCAGGGATTGGTTTTGCATATCCAACCCGATTGGCAACAGGGTTGTCCACAGTTATGGGACTAAACCGCTTAACAGCAATTGTCCCAATGCCTCAAGAAATCCAATCAGATAATGATTCGCATTTTAAGAATAAACTTGTAAGGGAATGGACCCTTAACCATGGAGTCCAATGGACCTTCCACCTTCCATATCGACCTCAATCTAATGGCATGGTCGAGCGCTGGAATGGGTTGCTAAAGAATCACTTGAAGCCTACTGATGGCACATGGGGAGACAGACTGGACGAAGTGGTGCAGAGATTAAACAACAGACAGACTCCTACAGGAAGTCCAATCAGCAGGGGATTCTTCCCTACAGGGAAAGCTATCTCCCCTGCCAGAACACCACTGCACAGTTCCAAGTATGCCCCCGGAGATACTGTTGTGATTAAACACCCAGCCCTGGGAACCTTTACCTGCGTTTTGCACGTCTATAAAGAGAAAGGTGTATGGAGTGCCTTAAATGCTGATAAAAGGCTAATAACCATTACAGAGGCTTGGATCGCATCCAAGACCGGCTGACCATGTGATTTATTGCAGGAATGGTCCCATGGTTCCGAGCAACCTGCCAGCTAACCTGTCAGCAAAATGGACCATGCAGCAGACCTGTTTGATCACTAGAGACTACTATGGACTGTTGATATATTTGCCATTACTTATAATAGCAGGTGTAATTTTTGCTTTTGGTTTTAAAATAAGTTTTTTAGCTAGAACACGACCCACCAGAGATATGTTCCTGCAAGCCCTCATGATCCTTCTGTTGGCTCCAGTCACCTTGGCAATACCAGAACATCCTCTTCGGGGAGCAATCCAAACCATCGCCTCAGCTGCTGGTGCTACAAATTGCTGGATGTGCACCTTGCTGGATTCAACCAATGGACTGGGAATTGAATTGGTACCACTACATGCAGTGGCTGAGAATGGACAAACCTCATGGATGCAATGGTTAGCTCAACACTTGGGATTCTCCCTCTCCCCGTTTTTACATTCGGTTGTGAATACTGTTTTAACCATTTTAATTATTGTAATTGTTTTTTTGTGTAACTTTATGTATTATGAAGCGTTTGATTCAAACTGCTCTTTCCTCCATGCAAATCAGATACCTAGAGCTAAAAAGGGATCCTAACCAATTCCGCGAACCCTCATCCTCTAATTTGGTTGTTGGGTATTTATAGATTTCCCCAAGGAGGGCAAGAGGTGCTGGCATCACCGCCATCTTGCAATCTGGGATGTAGTGTGGTGCATCAGGGGGTGGAATGTAGCCAGACAGCCAGCCCCCGCCCCCCGCCCCCCCTCAGACCAGCATTACTGGAAACACAGGAGGAAGCCGGAACAGGGCACTTAACATATATTCCAGCACAGCCTTTGAAGCTGTGAAAGCACAGGTGTGCTGCTACAATGTGCCTCTGGGAACAGATACAAGGATTAAGCTCACAGCAGGCAGAGGCCCTGTGACAGACATGGCTCTTAGCCCCTACTAAATAGCGTGATGCACACACACCAACATCCTAGGTGGGAAAATATTTACCCTGATAAAAGAAATGTCCAGTAGTCGAAACTTATTGTTTCTCTCCCTTGCAAGTGTAAACTACTCTTGCGAAAGCTGGCGTCACCCCGACAGACCAGCCCCAATTTGGCATAAGAAAGGAGAAAGAGAATAAAGGAGTACAGAGGTATAAGTAGGGGACCTACAGCACCATGATTTTTGAGTGCTTTTCACTATCTATCTGCTGGTCAGATAAGTGACAGCCTCCCAAGGCTTCTGCAGCTAAGAGGGTCCCTAAGCCTTGTCCCTTATTCGTCTTTCCGCGGAATTGAGTGACCGATCCTGGCTTGGCACCGCTGGAATCGAGAGATGCAAGGAGGGTAAGAAGCACCCACACCTGATCTCCTATCTTTAGTGTACACATATTTTAAAATAGAGCTCTATACTTTGTTTTCTTTCTTTGGGATTGTGGCTTCAGTTTTGTAACTTGTTTGTGTGTGTAACATCTCTACATTTAAATAAGTAGGCACTAGCAATTTTGTAACCACATGATTAGAATCTAGCTTAATAAATTTTGGTAACCATTTATGCATAAGCCTGACTTGTTTTCTCTGGTTTACTGTAAAGCAGCCAACACAATTAAAGAACCTCAGCCGTTTTGGCTCTAAAGCCTGGCCATTAGGTGAGAGCACTAAGAGCCTAGCGTTGAGTTGTGCCGCCTCCACGGGGCAAACTCTTGGGGCGCCTGTCAGTCAATCCTGACTGCCCGCTGCGAAGGAGCTCTGAGCTCTAGCAGTTAAAGTCACGGGTGTGGAGAGGCTCTTAGTGCTGCCATTGGGGCACCTGTCAGTCAGTATTGACTGCCCGCTGCGAAGGAGCTCTGAGCTCTAGCAGTTAAAGTCACGGGTGGTTAGGACCTTGGGGCATCCGTCAGCCTAGCCCGGGCTGCCCGCCGCGAAGGGACAGTGCGTCCTAGCGGTTAAAGTCACGGATGGTATAAACGGGCATAGCTGGCACCTCACCAAACATCCTTGGCCGTCGGCTAACACCCCTTTAATAGAATTCAGGCCTGGCTGGTTTGAGTAAGCTCTTTTGCTCTTAAAACAATGTTGCAGCCGCAGACAATGCCCCATAGTGTAAGGTTTGCTGATGCCAAGTTAAAGATAATAGGAGAGAGAGCTACAAGGCCAGACAGGATGTGCTGGTTCTTTAAGTTGCTAGGAATGCTTGTGAGAGGTTGCAGGAAATAAACATTGTTCTAACCCATATAAGAAAGGTAGAGTATTTGTGGAAAGTTTTGATTGGCTGATGTGTAGTGCAGTAGCATTAAGGAATATAAAAGTGTGTGTAATGACCTGCTCTGATGTGCAGGATTTGAGATTCTATTCTCCCTGTACCTTGTTTGCAGCTGCAAATAAACTTTTCTGCTTCTCCACCCCATTGTGATTATTGAGTGACGCACACCGGGTAACGAACCCCCCCTGCTGTTGTTCGCCTCTGGCACTGGGTGCCGGCAACAGCTTTTGGAGTCCCAACGTGGGGTGACGAGGCTGCAATTTAGCCTTGCCCAGATCCCTTCTGGAGGTCGAGGATTGCAGCGACAACCGACGCCCAGTGCACACCGGTGAGTTCATTGGGGGCCTCAGAGGAGACGCAGTTTTATCGACCCCGGAGGGCACGACGGTGCAACACACTCACATAGTGGAGAAGCAGCTGTGGGAGACAGTGAGGAACCGGTTCCTTGAATATAGGGGAGGAGCAGCTGCGGGCGACGTTGGGGAATCGGTCCCTTGGATAAGGTCGGAACCTTTTGAAATCCGGATTATATGCTCTGTTGGAACCTGGGGACGCCCAGAGTTACCCTGTAGTTATGGGACAGGAACAGAGCACGGGAGGTACGGTATGATGCACGCCCCTAGAGTGTATTTTAGTAAATTGGAAGATATTTGGATCAGATCCAATGACTAAGGGTAAATTGAAGCGATTTTGTACGGTTGACTGGCCTCAGTACCAATTAGAGGACCAAGAACAGTGGCCTCCCGGAGGATCACTAAATCATAATTCAATCCTCCAGTTACTCCTGTTCTGTCAGCGAACGGCGAAGTAGAATAAGCATTCGTATGCTTACTTGTTTATAACCTTATAGTCTTGTACTGATATTTTACAATGCTGTAATTTAACCCCGATTGGCCCTGTAGCAATTAATGTCAGTCCCCGGATCCCCACCCCAAATGTAATGGCAGATCCGGTGTCTCCTTCAGCCCCTACACCCACACAGAGCGAGGCTCCTTCGGCCCCTACACCCACACAGAGTGAGGCTCAAAGTAAGATTCCTAGTGAAGCTCATAGTGAGGTTCAGGCTCCATCTGCTGGATTATACCCCTTACTTACCAAGACTAAAATCGCCCCTAATGCAATAGAAAGGACAAGCTCTTACCATGCAGGTCTATAGTCATGCACCTTTTAATCCTATGGACCTGGCCGCTTTCAAAGCACAGGATGAAGAATTTTCTATCAACCCAAGCAAGTTGGTATCGGTCTTTGAGGGATGTCTTAGCAGCTACAAGCCAGGCTGGGATGATTGTAATGTCCTTCTGCAAACATTATTGACTGAGGTTAAACAAGAACAGGTCATAGCTAAAGCAAGGAAAAAAGCGAAAAGGCGATATGACCAAGACCGTAACAATGTCCCGATCCCAGATAATCAAGTTCCTATAAAAAATCCTAGGTGGGACCCAAATGACAATCAGGCTATGACCCACCTCACCTTCTATAAGGAGCTGCTACTGTATAGACTCCGTCATGCAGCTGTCAGACAGAATAATTAAACTAAACCATAGAAGGTAGTGCAGGATCCAAAGGAAAGCCCTGGAGCTTTTTTGCAGCACATTCGAAACATGATCCAACAGTATACCAATGCAGATCCTAATAATCCACAAACTGAGGCAATTATTAAAAAAGTATTTACAAGCAGGGCAGCCCCGACATTAAGAGAAAGCTACAGAAAAAGGAGGATTTGATAAGTATGACCATGGCACAGATTTTAGAAGCAGCAAATCAACTGCATAGTTTAAAAAAGTAAAAAAAAAAAAAAAAGCAAGTAAAATTAATGGTAGCGGCAATGCAGGCAGGCACGAAGGAAAATAAACAAAAAAAAGGGGGCTGTGGACATGGACGTCCAGGCCTGCGAAAAAGACGACTGGGGCGCAATCAGTGTGCCCTGTGTCGGCAAGAGGGACACTAAAAAAATAAGTGCCCAAACAAAAAGAAAAGGGGAAGTACCTCTATGATGGCGATAAAAAAACAAAAATAAGGGTGTCAGGGGAAACAGATCATCCTACCCCTGGAACCCCGAGTAAAAATGCGGGTGGGAAATGAAGAAATAGATTTTTTAGTGGACTCTGGAGCGGCGCGAACTGCTGTAAATCAACCGCTTCAGTTGCCAGTAGCAGACTCCCTCACTGTGACAGGAGCCACAGGCAAAGATACCAAGTGCCTAGTGTATGCCCCAGCAGAACGTGCTTTGGGAAACAAAACCATATCCCATAAGCTGGTATAGCTCCCTGAATGCCCAACACCGTTGCTGGGATGGGACCTGCTGTGTCGCCTAGGTGCCACCCTGCATTTTACTCCAGATAAATAACCCTTACCTTACCCCCTGAAAATGCATAGATTATGACCCTTGCAGTTGAACCCTCAGCTATGCAAGCCCCAAAATGGGACCAGTGGGAAGTCCAAGTGTATCCCCTTGTGTGGGCATCAGGGATCCCAGGAAAAGCTACTCACCAAACCCACATTCATGTCCAGCTCATACCCGGGAAAGGCCCGGTGCGGGTAAAGCAATAGCCTATCAAGAAGGAAGCCAAAAAGGGGTTACAGAAAACCATACATCGATTTCTAACGTACGGTATTCTCCGGGAATGTCAGTCAGCCTGGAACACTCCCATTTTACCCATACAGAAACCTGATGGCACATACCGGCTGCTACAAGACCTAAGGGCAGTTAATGAACGGGTTAAGACTCTGCACCCTCTTGTCCCTAACCCCTATACCCTATTGGCTTCTATAGGGGAACAGTATACCCATTTTCCAGTTCTTGATTTAAAAGATGCTTTTTTTGCCATCCCAGTTGACACCTCAGTTTCTCCTTCGAATGGGAGGACCGGAACAGAGTTAAAAAGCAACTTTGCTGGACAGTGTTAGCCCAGGGGTTTAAAAATTCCCCCACCCTCTTTGGCCAGGCTCTGGCCAGGGACCTAGAGGAGTGGGATAATAAAGAAGCCCTCCTTTTGCAATACATAGATGATCTGTTAATTGCCACTGTAGGCTTAACTCCCTGCCTTAAAGCCACCGTGAGTCTCCTGAATTTTGTGGGACTCCAAGGATATCGGGTAGCACAAAGTCAGGCTCAGATTGCTCTCCCACAGATACAGTACCTCGGGTTCTACATACAGCAGGGGGAACGCCAGCTTTCAAATAAAAAAATAAAAGCCATATGCCAAGTTCCTATCCCGAGTAATCGCAAGCGGCTCAGAGCATTTCTGGGGATGGCAGGCTTCTGTAGAATATAAATCCCAGAGTCTGAACTATAGGCTAGACCCCAGTATGACTGTGTAAAAGGAAAAAGAAAAGGAGGACTTGTGGCACCTTAGAGACTAACCAATTTATTAGAGCATAAGCTTTCGTGAGCTACAGCTCACTTCTTCAGATGCATATCGTGGAAACTGCAGCAGGCTTTATATATACACAGAGAATATGAAACAATACCTATTCCCACCCCACTGTCCTGCTGGTAATAGCTTATCTAAAGTGATTTCCAGCACAAATCCAGGTTTTCTCACCCTCCACCCCCCCACACAAATTCACTCTCCTGCTGGTGATAGCCCATCCAAAGTGATAACTCTTTACACAATGTGCATGACAATTAAGCTGGGCTATTTCCTGCATAAATCCAGGTTCTCACATCCCCCCCACCCCCATACACACACAAACTCACTCTCCTGCTGGTAATAGCTCATCCAAACTGACCACTCTTCAAGTTAAAATCCAAGTTAAACCAGAACATCTGGGGGGGGGGTGGGTAGGAAAAAACAAGAGGAAACAGGCTACCTTGCATAATGACTTAGCCACTCCAAGTCTCTATTTAAGCCTAAATTAATAGTATCCAATTTGCAAATGAATTCCAATTCAGCAGTTTCTCGCTGGAGTCTGGATTTGAAGTTTTTTTGTTTTAAGATAGCGACCTTCATGTCTGTGATCGCGTGACCAGAGAGATTGAAGTGTTCTCCGACTGGTTTATGAATGTTATAATTCTTGACATCTGATTTGTGTCCATTTATTCTTTTACGTAGAGACTGTCCAGTTTGACCAATGTACATGGCAGAGGGGCATTGCTGGCACATGATGGCATATATCACATTGGTGGATGTGCAGGTGAACGAGCCTCTGATACAACTGTGCCCACATATCTATTCAGGGGACACCATCACAGGGCCTAATAACATCAGCCACACTATCAGAGGCTCGTTCACCTGCACATCCACCAATGTGATATATGCCATCATGTGCCAGCAATGCCCCTCTGCCATGTACATTGGTCAAACTGGACAGTCTCTACGTAAAAGAATAAATGGACACAAATCAGATGTCAAGAATTATAACATTCATAAACCAGTCGGAGAACACTTCAATCTCTCTGGTCACACGATCACAGACATGAAGGTCGCTATCTTAAAACAAAAAAACTTCAAATCCAGACTCCAGCGAGAAACTGCTGAATTGGAATTCATTTGCAAATTGGATACTATTAATTTAGGCTTAAATAGAGACTTGGAGTGACTAAGTCATTATGCAAGGTAGCCTGTTTCCTCTTGTTTTTTCCTACCCACCCCCCCACAGATGTTCTGGTTTAACTTGGATTTTAACTTGAAGAGTGGTCAGTTTGGATGAGCTATTACCAGCAGGAGAGTGAGTTTGTGTGTGTATGGGGGTGGGGGGGATGTGAGAACCTGGATTTATGCAGGAAATAGCCCAGCTTAATTGTCATGCACATTGTGTAAAGAGTTATCACTTTGGATGGGCTATCACCAGCAGGAGAGTGAATTTGTGTGGGGGGTGGAGGGTGAGAAAACCTGGATTTGTGCTGGAAATCACTTTAGATAAGCTATTACCAGCAGGACAGTGGGGTGGGAGTAGGTATTGTTTCATATTCTCTGTGTATATATAAAGCCTGCTGCAGTTTCCACGATATGCATCTGAAGAAGTGAGCTGTAGCTCACGAAAGCTTATGCTCTAATAAATTGGTTAGTCTCTAAGGTGCCACAAGTCCTCCTTTTCTTTTTGCGAATACAGACTAACACGGCTGTTACTCTGAAACCTGTGTAAAAGGAGCAGACCATGACCCCTTTCATTGGACCCCAGAGGCTGACAGGGCATTTAAAATCCTAAAAAAAAAGCTAATGGAAGCCCCGGCTCTAGGTCTGCCAGATCTCTCCAAGCCATTTCAGTTGTATGTACATGAACGAAAGGAGGTGGCCCTGGAAGTACTCACACAGCTGCTAGGAGCATGAAAACGTCCGGTGGCATATTTTTTGAAATAATTGGACCAAGTAGCTAAGGGCTGGCCAGCGTGCCTGCGGGCAGTGGCAGCCACCGCCCTGACCCTGGCAGAAGCAGAGAAACTGACACTAGGGGGAACAATACAGGTTTTTACACCACACATGGTACGCGCTTTACTGGATGTTAAGGGCGGCCTCTGGCTCACACAAGCGCGTATGGCAAGATACCAAGCAAAGCTCTTAGAGAACCCTGAGGTCACGCTGCAGCCTTGTCCATCCCTTAACCCTGCCACCCTCTTACCAAAAACTGAGAAACAGAAACATGACTGTTTAACAATCATAGATGCCCAATATTCTAGCTGCCCGGACTTGAAGGATGTGCCCCTCCCAAATGCAGATTATGAGTGGCACACTGATAGTAGCAGCATGGTAATAAATGAGCAAAAAACGGCAGGTTATGCTATTGTAACCCTTAGTGACACCGTGGAAGCTGAAAGTTTGCCCGCTGGGACCTCTGCCCACTTGGCTGAGCTAGTGGCCCTGACCAGTGCACTCGAACTGTCCAAAAAAAACCAGGTCAATATTTTCACTGATTCCAAATATGCTTTTGGGGTGCTGCATGCTCCTGCTGGTCTGTGGAAGCAGAGGGGAATGCTGACAGCCCAAGGCTCCCCAGTCAAGTACGGGCCCCAAATCCTCCGGCTTCTAGAGGCAGTGCAACTCCCTTTGGAAGTGGCAGTGGGACACTATAAGGCCCATCAGAGGGAGGATCAAGATGTGACCAGGGGTAATGCCAGGGCAGATAAAGAGGCAAAGCATGCTGCCACCCTGATGTTCCTTCAGACTAAAAACACCTATATGCATGCCCTTATCCCATCAGTGGGGAAGCTCCCGACCCCTCAGTATTCTGGGGAGGAGAAACAGCTAGCTGACAAACTTGGTCTCCAGGAAAAGGAGGGATGGCTTCATTCCCCGGAAGGGAAAGTCCTCTTACCAAAGGGCCTAATTCTGCCAGTATTACAAAAATTACATCAAACCACTCATGCTGGCAGGGAGGCACTTATCCAACTAATAAAAAAGTACTTCATAACCTCCAGACTCAGAGCCCTAGCTGCCCAATTACAAACAAAATGCCTAGTCTGTCAAAAGAATAACCCCCAATCAGGACACCCAGTACCACCAGCGGCCCTGGAACCCACTCCAGGCCCTGGACGGGTGTGGCAAATAGACTTTGCTAAGTTTCCCCGGACCCAAAAGTTCAAGTATCTCCTTGTCATAGTAAATGGATTCAGCAGATGGTCAGAAGCCTTTCCATGTCGCAATTGCACTGCCAGGACAGTGGCTCTCAAGTTTGTTAAAAAGATTATTCCTCCCTTTGGACTTCCCCAGTGAATAAAGTCTGACAATAAAACACACTTCACGTCAAAAATCGTCCAAAGCATCTCAGACACCGTACAGATTCCCTGAAAACTCCATACACCCTGGAGACCTCAAGCCAGTGGGGTAGTGAAGTGGATCAATCAGACCCTTAAGCAACATGTCTCGAAAGTATGCCAGGAGGCCTCCCTACGGTGGCCTGATGCCCTGCCCCTAGTTCTGCTCCGCAGCCGTGCTCTCCCGAAGGGTAAATTAAAGCTCAGTCCCTTTAAAATTATGTTTAAAAAAACATGGCCTATAAATAGTACACCGCTTATGTAAAAAAAAAGAAAAGTAAAAATTAAAAAACAAGTTTCTCTCTCAGTATATGTGTTCCCTGTCTGCTGTTCTTTTGTCTCTTCACAGGTATACTAAGGATTCCCAGCCTCTACCCTTGGACTCACCCATCCACTCCCTGCAGCCTGGTGATTCAGTGCTTGTACGTACCTGGAAAGAAGAGCCCCTCCAGAAAAAGTGGAAGGGACCCTATACCGTCCTGCTGGTCTCCCACACGGCAGCAAAGGCCGAGGGACACAAGAATTAGATTCATTATACCCAGCTGAAAGACGTGTCAACCCCCCCCCACTCCCGCCCCCCGGCTGAAAGGTAGACCGTGCATTCAGGCCCCCCCCAGTGAAGATCTTAGACTAAAATTACTATTTAAACAGCAGCCCACCAAAAAAGCAAAAAAATAAATAAAAAAGTATATTTTATTCCCCCTCTTAGCCATGTGCCTAACCGGTACTGCTGTTTCAAGCATTGTACCCGTAGATACCCGGCTGGCACTGGCCCAGAGTGCAGTGAACGCAACGTCGTTCTCAGAGAACCTTATTCTCAGAGACTAAGGCAGCAGCTCTGGCCTTTTCTTTCGTTAGTATCCCTGGGCTTGTGGTGCATAATTACCACGCAGTAGAGCACCTTGCCTGCACAGTGGCAAAGGCCATTAATTTAACCTCAGCCGTCCTGGCCCAACTCTCACATGAGTTAGGGGAAGTACGTCAGGGCATGCTACAGAACAGGCTGGCTGTAGACTATTTACTTCTATGCCATGGTCACCTATGCCAGGAGTTTGCAAGCATGTGTTGCTTTAATATAACAGATGCAGAGCCATCCGTAAAAGCTGATTTCCAACGCCCAAAGCAGCTAGCAAAGAGCATTCATCAGCAAACCAGAGAAAATTAGCTAAGCTAATTTTCCAGTTGAAGCCTTTCCCTGTAGCTAAATAAGTTATTTAGCCTATTATTTAAGTTTTTTTTCCTGTATGAATCGTGTTATATTTACTATGTTATATATAGTCCTGGTAAAAATGCTTATTTTGCATAGTTTTAAAAATTTTAATTTTATGCATAGCCCGCTAGTAAGTAAATAAAAATAAAAAACCTCAAGCAATAAAAATAAATATTCTCAAAAAAAAATTGTTAAAAACCCCAGGGCATGGCCACTAGTTAAATTAAAAAAATAAAAGGCCATAAAGGTCAAAAAAGTCTCCCTGCTAAAGCCCTAAGAGCTTCTTCTCAACCCCCCTTAATAAAATTCAGGCCTGGCTGGTTTGAGTAAGCTCTTTTGCTCTTAAAACAATGTTGCAGCCGCATATAATGCCTCATAGTGTAAAGTTTGCTAACGCCAAGTTAAAAATAATAAAAAAAACAGCTACAAGGCCAAACAAGATGTGCTGGTCATTTAAGTTGCTAAAAATGCTTGTTAAAAGTTGCAAAAAATAAACATTGTTGTAACCCATATAAAAAAAGCAAAATATTTGTGCAAAGTTTTAATTAGCTAATGTGTAGTGCAGTCGCATTAAAGAATATAAAAGTGTGTGTAATGACCTGCTCTAATGTGCAAAATTTAAAATTCTATTCCCCCTGTACCTTGTTTGCAGCTGCAAATAAACTTTTCTGCTTTTCTACCCCGTTGTGATTATTAAGTGACGCACACCGGGTAACAACCCCCCCCTGCTGTTGTTCGCCTCTGGCACTGGGTGCCGGCAACACCTCCATGAATTTAATTCTCCTCCCCTCACAGTGTCTTCTACAGCGCCTTGCCTACTGCTGAGCTCACTGACAGAAAAGCAAGAGGGAGCGAAAAGCTGGGATGTGGCCACTAGATGGGGACAAAGAGCTGCATCCGCTGGCCAAGAGCAGCTGGGGGAAGCCTGGGAGCAACAGGTATCAGAATAAGCAAGTCAATCTCAGACCGTGGCCTAGTTTCCAGACATCTCTGGGCCGATTCTTGGAGGACGCAGCTCCTGGCAAAGCCACCCCCCAGAGTCAGGCCCTCAATGGTTCTCCCAGCGCAGTGGGCACTGGGTGCAGCAATGGTGCAGAGATCGGTGTGAAATAGGAAACCCTGCGAGATGCTGGCTCTCCCTGCGGTCCCTGACCCCTCCAGGGGCTCCAGTGCAGCTCCCCCATACGCAGGCAGAGCTCAGAGCAGAGTCCGCAGCAGCCCCACCCCAGCGAGAGCTCCCAGCGAAGGCAGAGGCCTGGCAGAGAGAGGAGAGGGGCACAGGCAGGTCAGCGGAGAGCTGGAAGGTGGCTTCCACCCCAGGAGGATTAACAGAGAAAGAAGAGCGGAGCTGGGAGAGCGCAAAACAGAGACACCCCCCAGTAAATCCCCCCCGCCCAGGGTGTTAGGGCAAGGGGCTGACAAAGGAGGAACTAGAGAGTGCCTGAATCCTGTACAATCCTCTAGTAAAGCTCAAATCTTGACCGCCTCAGGAAGCAAAGCATGGCTCGGAAAACTCTCCTCCCATTGCAAAGCCATTCCGGAGTTGTTAAATGAATCTCTAACCGGCTCTGTTGATCGTCTGGTGGAACTGCCCATGCCCCGTTTACACCACCAGCTTACTGCGCTTTCGTAGAGTCAGGTGACGGGGGGCTGGCCTTAGCTTTTGGTGAAGTTGCCGCCGATCTCGCCCGTTCCTTTTGCGCCTCTGCCATGCCGTGGGTCGGGGTGTTTCTGGGGCTCTTCCTTCCAGCCCGCCCCTCTGGGTTTTTGGATGGCACTTCAGGGAAGAGATTCCATCTCCCGTCTGGCCCGTTCAGTGGGGCTGGAGTCCGAAGCAGAAAAGGGGAGGGGGAGGTGTGTTGTCTGGGGGTTAGAGAAGGTAGAGCTGGGGCGGGCGGGGGGGGGGGCATGGCGGGGGGGCAGCTGCAGGGCCCATGTGTTCCCAACACCTCCGCATGCCCCTTTCTTCAGGCCCTGTCCCGCCCAGGGGCGCTGGAACCATTTGTACAGTGAGGGGGCAGAGAGCCACTGAGCCAAACTGTAAACCCTGGATAAGATGGAAACCGCTTCAAGCCGGGGGGGGGGGGGGGGCGGGGGCGGCCCCGCTAGGTCCAGCACTGGTGGTCCTGCCCATGTCGATTTTACAGAAAATATTTGGGGGCTTTTTTGTCCAGTTTTTTTATTTTTATTTATTTATTTGCAAATCCCCAGCTGCTGGCTGAGCAGGCGAGACTGAGAGGCGCAGAGAATAGGGACGGAGGGAAGAGCGCGTGGAAAGAACACACAGAGGAGCGGGGAGGGATTATTTTCTAAACTTTCTTTGAATGCAGTTTAGCAGCTGGAGACAGAGAGGATTGGCCAGCGCCTTGCATCCAGCCAGCCCCACTTGATCACAAGCAGAGAATCCCCTGGCAAGCCCCAGGTTAGGGAACTGGGGGTGCGGGGTGGGGCAGGGTTGAAGCGTGTGTCTTCTCGAGCAGGGGGAGTCGACCTTGGGTTTTAAGGTCTTGGGGCTGGGGGGAGCATGTCCTCACTGCAGAGTTAACTGGAGTTATGGACACTGGGGGTTATAATCTGCTTGCAGAGATGTGCTGTGTAAATGCATGAGATGAAATCAGATCTGGTGCCGGCGTGAGAGGTGTGCATGGCGTGATGGGGGGTGTGTGTGTGAGTGTGAGAAGCAGCCCTTGTTAATTGCACGCTGCCCACTCATGGCAGGGAAACCCCAGCACTCACCTCTAGATCTTTCTGTGATCTACCTACAGGAAGGAGCAGGTGGATGTGACACCCCTTCGTTCCCTGTCTCAGGATCTTCCCAGGCCTTCCTCACCTCTGACTCCGCTCTCCCGGTTGATTGTTAGGGCTGAGCTCTGGCTCTTTGTCCGGACAAGCCCCAGCAGAAAATGCACAAGCCCCATGCCTGTAGAACGAATTGTAAGAAGCTTGGGGTCACATTCTTTTAGATCAAAACCCCCTTTGTTCTGCCACAGCAAATATCTCAAACTTTTTGGTAGCAAGTTGTTCGTTTAAAATCATTTTGTTTAAGAAGAGTCCTACCTCTCTTCGAGCCAGCATTGTTGATGTTCCTGGAGATGTTTTGCTCAGTCATGGAAAGTCGGGGTTTTTAAAAACGCCATAGTTTGCTAAGAAAAAACTCTAAAAGTCTTGAGCAGGTTTTGCAAAATAATGCCCAGATATATCGGCTCCTAAATCCAGGTGTAAATGGGCAGCGCCCTGCAAATCTGCAGAGATCCGCTTCGTAGCCGTGGATCGTGTGCAGAAACAAATGTTGTACTCGCACAGGGCTCTATAAACGTGGCCTGATGCACAAGAGTGTGAGACCCTCTCACTCTCACTGCAGCTGCTGAAGGCCTGGCACTTCAGTGTCCTTACAGGACCAAGAATGGACGGAAAGACATGAGAATGATTGCATTGCACGCTTCCCGTTGTGCTGCCCTGCAGCAGAATGGCATGAAGTGCAATGGGTGGGGAGTGGAGGGTTGTCAAGGGGAGAGGTACCTTCAGGCACAAGACCACTGATGTTCCCGGGGTACCCATGGCCTCTACCTCCACAGGGGGAAGAGCTAAAGAGCCTAACGATGCATTAATTAGAGGATTCCCTACAATTAGTTCCCTGTGACTTAGGCAAATATTCCTCATTCCCACCGTTGGCAACTCCCCTGATCTTTGTCATGCATCTCACGGTATTTGGTGTTTGATTTTCTAAAAGCCCCAGAGCCTGGAGTCCTGTGATAAGCACATCCATTTGTTTAAACCAAAATATGGGGTTTATGTAGGACGACTTGAAAAAAGTGACTTCCCCTGCTCCCTTCTCTTTCCCGACCCCCACCCTCCCCGGCTCAAAACTCAAAAGATGAAAAAGCAGACCCCACCACAAATTTATTATTTTTATATATTTCATGATTTTTAAGGCAACCTGCTGAGATTTGAAGGCTGTGGGTTGGCAAAACTCTGCAAGATACAATAAAGTGGCATTCCAAGAGGACAGAGTTAAGGTTATATGGGGGAACCGGCACCTATAACTGAGCTCCTCCTGGTTAGCAGAGCTCTGTGGTTCGTTTTCCGCTGTAGTGCTAGGATTCTTTCCTAGTGTTACATGGGGAAGATCTTAGCTGAGCATTTCCTGGTTTTCTAACAGCTGAGTTTGGGGCAGTGACTCCCCGGAAGGGCCTGGGGAGCAGAACTGCCTGTTGGTCAGCAAAAACAGGGTGGATTTGATTTTAAATCAAATTGATTTAAATCACTAGTCAGGAAGACTCGATTTAATCATGGATTTCTACATAAAAGTGTATTCTTGTTGGTTGTTATAACCTTAATACATGTTCTTCACAACTCAGAGATAAATGTAGGTTTCATTTTTAGAAGGTACACACTATACATTTTTAAAGGGTGATTTATTCTGAAAACTTTTCAGATGAGTTTTACAGCTATCTCAGAAAATGAATGATTGTTTGGTTATTTCATTTACCCAAGGTTATTGAAGCAGATAGTTCCCCTCCCAATGACTTCATAAATATCTCCAATTCAACAGGTTAATCGTTAATATTTGGAGGATTTTCTTGCCAGGCTGTATATCACCTCTCCATATTTATTTATTTATTTCTTTGAAAACATTTTTGCTGTTAACAAGCATGTTACCTCTGGAGACACAAATCCACAGTTTGAGAACTGCAAAACCAAGCATCTCTGATGGTATCTTCTAGACTGAGCACTGAATCCCATTGGGTAGATAGAAAGATTAACCTACACAATCTATACAGAAGCCTGTGGAACCCCATAAGATTGGGTCTTTCATCCATGAAGTATTGGAACTCATTTACAAAACTTTTCTTAAACATTACATGAATATATTGTCTCATACTATAGAATTAGAATTTATCATCCCTATTCCATGATGAGAGATCTTGGAGCTAGAATGTATCTTAATTAAAACTATCTTTAGATAGCTTTTTGAGGGGCAAAAACCATTTCATCAAAAAAATCCAATTTTTTTGATTTTTTTTTTAAATCATTGATTTTTATCCACCCTGTTTGCAAGTGAATAGCAAAGCTGGTCCCAGCAGGGAGCCAGAGTGTCCAAATTCTTAGCTGGTGGGAGAGCCTGTCTGTGAGCATCTGTAAAGCATCTCACTTCAACAGTGACTGGTTGAACGATTTATTGTAAGGGACGCCCTTTCTCAGACCCTTTCCCTTTATTGTCTCCCAACCCCTCACGTCAGTCCCTGACCCAGGATTGCCAAGCCAAACTCAAATACTACTTGTTTGAAATCTCACAGCTCGCCAAGATTACCTAATTGTCCAGGTGGCTGAGCCCGTTTTCCACAGGGTCAGTCTGAGTTCAAGTCAATGCCGCAGGGCATTTCAGGCTGCTGTCCTGTCTGGTCCAGCCCAGGGGACAATATCTGATGCCTCCAGGAAAAGCAAGAACCCGCTGTAACATACATGGCTAGTTTTACCATGCTGTAAATGCAGGTGGGGAATTAATTACTGACCTCGGTGGCGTTCAGACTATGTCCTGAAGCATGGGATTGGGCCAGAGGGACAGCTAGCGCTGGACACAGTGTGTAGGGTCTCGGAGTGGGAAGTTCCTTGGAGAATTCCACTGGGTGGGAGACTCAGCTGTGAAGGGAGGGGACGGGCAGGAGCATCTCATAAACCCAAGATTGGAATAACTGAAGTATAGTTCCTTTTACATGGAGCCTCAGCTCTCTGGAACCTCTGCAAACACTTTAACCACATGTTTAACTCCATCTGTAGGAGTAGCCTTGGATCGCAGTGGGAGGGCTCAGGTGCGTAAGTGTTTGCAGGGTGGGCGCTCAGGGCAGTCCCTGACACGAGGGCAAAGCGGATGTGATGTGCCACTGTCTGGATTTGGGAGCCTGCCTGCACACCAAATTCACTAGGTGCTGGGTGCATGACTGCAAGGCGCTGGGCTGGGGAAAATCAGCCCCGGGTGGTTATTTTGAGTAGAAAACCAGAGCCACTTCTGGGGTCTTTCAGCTTCTAATGCCCTTTCTCTTCTGCAGCTGGATGTAAGCCTATGATAAAATCCTTCTCAATGCCAAGTCAGTGCCATAAATCACTGGACTGGGTGCAGGAATCAGTAGGCGACGTTCTCTGGCCTGGGTTATGCCAGGGCTCAGACTAAATTATTCTTCCCAAAACTTTTAAAAGCTGAGACCCTCCTCAAGGCAAAGAAACCAATCGTGCCCCTCACCCATCAGCAATGTGTTAGTGACCCCACCCCCCATTTTCCTGTATACATCTTCAAACCCCACCCTTCCCACCATGGCTAGCCCTTCCCCACGCTTCAGGAGACGCTGGAGGAGATGATCCTAACCGTCACCTCTAACCCTCGAACCTGAGGGACCCCATCTTGGAGCATCTTAAAAATCTTAAAAATCCCAGTTCCCAGACTCTGGAACAGGGGCTGCTTTGCCGGGCTCACCTTTCTCCCTCCGTCAGGTTGGCCGATGGGGATAATGAGCCTGGAGATCTCATTCCCGCTGCTCTGAGTGCTGCCCATGTGCACTCGACCCAACTCAGCTCTTACTGTACCCCAGGAACATCTTCATCTTCTGGGATCCTCATGGCAGCAGTGGGATGATTTAACGGAGTCCCTTAGTCATGGGGCCTTTCTCTCTCTTTTGTTTCAGAGCCAGCGTCCTGGAATCGTCTCATGGTGCGTGGAGTGGTGGCAGCGGTGGGGGTGCTGGTCTCACTATACCTATGTGGGTTTTGGAAAGGTAGAGGGAAAGTGTTTGCCTACTCGCAACTTGTCCTCAGGAAGCTGCTGACTCATCCCTCCCAGTAGCCTGGAAGTCCGCAGGATTCCCAGGAATCTGAGCTCCCCGCAGTGTGTGACAGGGACGGGGACCAGGCCCAGGGAACCAGAAACAGGAATCGAGACCCAGCCCTGGAGAATAGGGAAGGAGACCTGTTTGCTATTTCGTATCCAGTCTGCTGAATTGTTCACGTCCAGACCCTCCCCCCAGTTCTTAAAAAGTCGAAGCATTTCATTCAGACACTTTCCAAACAAACCATTTTGATTTTTCAGTTTGAAACAATTTTTTATTTAAAAATGTCCTTCACTTTTATTTTAAAAATTCAAAAAGTTATAACCCTGGAAATGTTCCTGGGTCTTTTTTTTTTTTTTAAAGCTTTTTGGTTCATCAAAAATTTGGAAAAATGTTAGTTTTGTTCAACCTGAAACTGTTTTTTTTCCATCTCTTTTTTGGAATTGCCAGTGACCAAAAAATTCTGTTTGCCCAGCTCGAGGGGCGGGTGAGGATTTTGGCGGTTATATTGTGGGTCTCTAAGTCCCCTTGTTGCTCAAAGTTTTCTTACTGCAACAAATTAATTTGGGATGAGGGCAGGATGGGCAAAAGCTTCCTAAAAGTGTGCGGGGGGGCTGCTGGCACAAAAACTGTGGCCCACCCCCTGTGCCACCCCTTCTCCTCAAGGTCCTGCCCCCTCAAGCTGCCCTTTTCCCTGAGGCCCCCCCTCACACTGCCTTTCTCCCTTAGCTCCCACTTCATGCCGCCCCTTGCCCCGAAAACACTGCCCTCCCGACTCCCTTCTCTCCCCCATCATCCAGTCGCTCACACTTATGGCCAGTAAAAAGTGGTGGGCCCTGGTCTCCCCTGTTCCAGCACCCCTGGATGAGAGTGGGAGAGGATGAAGAACTCCTTTCAAATATAACTCCCCCCCACCCCCAGAAAAGCACACTTTGCCAGCAACAGCAAAACATGCACCTAACCAACCCGGGCCAGTCATGCTGTGTTGTGTGTGACATTCCCGTCCTGGGGCGGTTTATGTCTTGGAGAATGTGAACCCTGCCGGCCTGGGTGTTTCTCTGCGTAATGTGACCTCAGTGCTCCTGATGAGAGCCATTGTTTGTAAATGTTTCAGTAGCAGACATATTTATCATTCATGTACAGACAGACATTTATTCACAATTAGAACTGGTCAAAAATAGGGAGGGTGGAGAGGGTCATGAAAATTGAAGAAGAAACCACTCCCCCCCCATATTCTTCCAACTTATTTGGAAATGTTTTTAATGATCAAATTTTTGTTTCGTTTTGGTGGGAAAAACTCCATGTTCTCTCTCAAGTGGGCAGAGAAATCCCAAATGTTTTTTTTAAAGAGGTAACTTTTTTCAAATGATCAATGTAATCCAAAGTGGCATTTTTAGTTCAAAGGTTGCATTGTCAGTGTAAAACCCTTTTGAACCAGCTCTGTTACTGTACAACAAGATGAGTTTATTTTTCATGATGCATTGTTTGGGCCAGGTTCCAAGTGGCATTTCAGTTTTTGCACAGCTCTTCTCTTCTTGCATCTGTACCTCTCATAAGCTGTGGCCTTAATCTTGGGCCTGGAAACACTTACGTGCATGTTTAACTTTAATTACTGCTGTGAATAATTCCATTTCAATGGGACAACTCTGAGATTGGCTTTACACTACGGCCCTATATCGGTGTACCTATGTCATTTATTTAATTTTCTTTCTTTTATATGTGAAAGTTCTTGAGAGGTTAAAGCAGGTAAAATACATGAACAGGTTCGGACAGTCCAAGTTTGTCCGTGCAAAGTGACAGCAGAGATGTGGGATCTGCTAGTTTTCCATAAGTCTCTCAGGGTTACCCAGGATAACTTTGGGGATCTCTGTCTTGCATCGGGAATGTTCCCTGAAAGTGTCCAAACAGCTCAGAGCTACAGAACCATTCCCTGGATCCATTCTTCTAGCTGTCTTCCCCAGAAAGCAGTCTGGCAAGTGTTCCTGTCAGCTCATTGCTAAGTTATCTGTCAAAACACTAGAGTTTTCAGGTGCCTAAGTAGCCCCTGGAATCATGGTGAAATTATCCTCCCCGCCACCACCAAAATTGGAAATGGTGCCCCGGAGTGCACGGTACCCTACCGTGCTTCCCCCATAGGAACTGCATGAACAGGCAACTCTGCAAGTTCTCTGCATGCCTCTGCAAGTGACCCCCATGCCTCTCCATTTCCTTGGCCACATGGATCCTGTCCCCATGCCGGCGGTGAATCCAGAAAAAGAGGGAAAAGCTCACCACTGCGACCACCTGAGGGCGGTGTTGGGTTGAGATCAGCTGGTCAAAGCAGGCAATAGGGACAGAATCTGAGACTTGAAGCTCCTCGAGCGACCTCTGACCTTTCTAGACCTGCCCTTCAATCAGACACAGTGATTGTAAAGTTGAATGTTATAGTAACTAGACCCATTTTAAACCCTTCACCACACAAGACAAAGCCCATAGGATTCATCATGAACTATTTATTTCTCCTCCCCTGGCTCCATGCAGCCACCAGCCACCTTGAAGCTTTCTCTCGTCTCTCCCAGGCTGTGCTCACTTGATTGCAGGAGCTCAGTGGAGGGTCCAGCTTTGCTCTTTCGCTTCCATTCTTTACCTCTTTGGGTGGCTGCATTTGCAAGTGAGCAGCCTGATGGAAACACTGAGTCCTCTGTCTCGGCAGGCAGGCCCAGCCACGAAAACCAAAGACTCACTGAGAACAGGGGGAGGTTTGCCTGAACTCTCAGGAGTGGAGGCTTGGTCCGTAGGTTACGGTTACCATATTTGAACTTTCAAAAAAGAGGACACTCCGAGGGTGGGGGGGGGGTAGCCCTGCCACCTATCTACTCCCTCCCACTTCCTGCCCCCTGACTGCCCCCCACAGAACCGCCATCCCATCCAACCCCCCCTGCTCCTTGTCTCTTGATCACCCCCTCCCAGGACCCTGCCCTCTATTTAAGTCTTCCTTCTTCCTGTCTCTAACTGCCCCCTCCTTAGACCCCTCCACCCTAACTGCCCCCCTTGAACTCCACCTCCTACCTGTCCCCTGACTGCCCCGCCCCCTATCCGCACCCCCGCCGCCTGACAGACCCCTGGCTCTCCCACACCCATCCAACCACTCCCTGTCCCCTGACTGCCCCCGCAGAATCCCCAACCCATCTAATCCCCCCTGCTCCCTGCCTCTGACTCCCCCCCGAACCTCCGCCCCGTCCAACCCCTCCCGCTCCCTGTCCCTTGACTCCCCCGACCCCTCTTCATATGCCCACCCCCTGACAGGCTCCCCCCAGAACCCCTCATCCATCCAACCCCTCCTGCTCCCTGTCTCCTGACTGTCCCTTGGGACCCCATGCCCCTTCTCCAGCCCCCCCGGCCCCCGTACCCTGCTGCTCAGAGCAGTGTGTCTGGGGTGTGGAGCCAGACACAGTGCCGTGCTCCCCCACAGAGTGCGCAGCTCCCCCTCCGCCCCCAGAGTGCTGCATTGGGAGGGAAATCCCGGCCCTTTGGAGAGTTTTACCAATTCCTCCCTGAGGGCGATTTAAAACCCAAAAAGCCAGACATGTCCGGGAAATTCCAGACGCATGGTAACCCGACCACAGGGACTCCAGGATCTGCAGCTGCTACCACCTGTATGGTGAATCCTCCGACTCATCACCAAACAGCTCTTCCCCATTCTGCAACCTGGCCCCATGGTCTGACCGTGCAGGAGAACAGAAACCCTTTGGGACAGCAGGAGAGTCTCCTCAATGCCGCACTCTTCGCATGGCTTCCCGCGGTCATCGTGAAACACGACTACCCTGCCCCCAGGAGTCTCTCAAGGAGCTGCCGGCACAGTCACTGGGCACCCACTCGTAATGCTCTCAGGCAGTGGCATTGCAGAGGGAGCTGAGCAGACCATCCCTCTGTGACTTCCTGAATTGCTGCCAGGACGGATTCTCCTCTGCGCTAGGGAGAGTCCCCGAGGACAAGCAGCTGTGGTGGGGGAGGGAGCAAGACAAACACTCCCCATGAGCCCTTGACTAGCAGGCAAGCAGGACTCTGGGAGCCAAGGGATCGGTGTGTCTTGCTGGGAGAACAGAGCTGGAGAGCAGAAAAGGGCATTGGAGGAATTGTAGAAAAGTCAGTGTCATGGCCGGGTCATGGGCAGCCAGACCTAGTGGTCAGAGGCAGAGTCCACACTCACGAGACAGGAGTCGAGAGTCAGCTGGGTCAGGACACTGGAAGAGCAGAAGCAAAAGACCACATTGTGTTCAGCACCTCAAGTCAGATGAGTCACCCCGAGTCAGGATGCCAGGAAATCAAGCCTGGGGAGTGGGAGCAGGAACAGCCAACACACGGTCCAGAGCCGGGGAGGAGCTCAGCTGTTCAGACAGCTTCTTGTTCCTGCTGCTGGTTTAAGGAGGTTCTGGGGGCCAATTAGCTGCTCTGGGACTCTGCCAATAGGAGCCTCAAACTGGGTCTGGACTTCGTCAGTCCTAGGTAAGCAGTTTTTCGTAGGCTTCCAGGTGGCGTACTGGAGGGTGGCTGCTCCCAGGAACCCTGCAGACCCGGGTTAATGACCCAGGGGTCAGGACAGTGAGTGATCTCTCCCCGCTCAAACCTCCTGCACAAAACAGTCTCCAGGGTCCCGGGCGCATCCTCTGAGAAGAAAGAAACACAGTCATGAGGACAAATAGGCTATGGAACAGGAGCCCCCTCTTTGTTGCAACAGCCCCAAGTGCCCAGAAGAGTGGACAGTTCTTACCACCAGGGGATGCCTGGGATCTTCCATCTAAGCCTCAATGGGACCCCTGTTGCTTAATCTGACAGAAGGAGATCATCTGTCCCCACTGCTGCCTGCACTGGACTGGCTGCAGCACACATCTGTGTAAGAGGTTGGGCCAGAGAGATGTTACAATCAGGGTTCAGGCAGCCCAGAAGGAGAACAGAGGGTCTGAAACCAGAAGATGAAGCAATCAAATCAGCAGATTCGACAGAGAAGTTTTCTACCCTACACAGACATCAAAGAAGGTCTGTTAGGAAAGCTGAGATGTTAGTCTGGAAACTGCTAAGGCAAAGATTGTGACTTGTTAAGATTCAGTTTTAGTCACCACAAAGTGTGTTGTGTTTTGTTTCTCTCTTTGAAATGTGTCTCTTTCTCTTGCTTAGTATCACTTAAATCTCTTCTTTGTTACTATGCTTCCCAAACCACCTCAGTGTTGTGTGTTTGAGTGAAGTGTGTTTCTCCAGCCTACCCAACAGGCTGAGCTGTGCCCTGTCTCTCTGAAGGTAGCGAATAATTTCTGAGCGGTACTGGGCCCAGGGTCCAAGGGCAGTTCACCAGACATATCATGTGAAGCCCAAAGAGACCAAAGGAGCAGGAGAGATTCTGGCTCCACTGACCCACGGGAACTTCCCACAGAAGAGCCTACACAGGGCTCTAGACACGGCCACTTTGGGTGTGTACCAGAGTTCACTCACCGCTACATGCTGGCCAGGCCTCGTGTCACCGCTTTCTCTCTGGGCTAGCAACCCCGCTGATACTCACTCTTGCAGTTTGTTGGCTGGGAACTCAGCCCTCCAACCAGGTGATTGTCCTTTACTCCACTCCTTCCTGGGTTGTGCTCCTTGCAAACAAAGTCCCAAAATGTCTTGAACAGAAACAAGGCCTTCCACCCTCATGGGGAGTTCTGCCTCAGCCTGATTTCGGTTCGGGTTGCCCTTCTTGGGTTTCTCTGGTCTTCTATGTCCCCTTCCTTAGGGACGGTGAGAGAAGCCAGTCCTACCCTGGACTCCAGGGTTTGGTCCAAGGCCGTCTACTGAACAGCTCACTCTGCTTCTGGACTTTTGATGCTGTTTTCCCTTGTTTTCCTCTCAGGTGGGGCTCACTTGATCATCAATTTGGCCAAGCCCCAGGCTAGGCAGCCATAGGCCAGGCCACCCTGTTAGACACCTCCTCTTTCAAATCCGGTCCAGCCCGGCTGACAGGTTTGCTGAGGGGAGGGGGAAACCCCATTGCTGATCAGAAGGAGGTCAGAGTCTGTTCTCTAGGAGCTGAAGGTCCGTTTGTCCTGCTGCGGGAAGTGGAGCTGGAGGGCGGAGATGTTAGGTGAAAGAGACTGCATGATGGAGTTGGAGACTGAGGGACGGGAGCCTCCTCCCAGAAACCCTGCCAGGAGAACAGGTTTGAGGAGGAGTTCTCTGGGGAGCCTCTTGCTTGGAAAAAAACAAGGGTGGCACATTGATGGAGATGTCTCTGTCCCAGGGATGGGGGAAGCTCCCAGCCAGGCTATGCAGCAGGGATCCCATTTCTCCCCCAAGAAACCCAGATGCCCAAAGAAGTCAATGGCTCTTACCTCCAAGAGGGAGCAGGGTCTTCCCTCTCAGCCTCTTTGAGAACTACCACTGCTTGGCTTCCTCGGACAAGGGACCTGTCCCCACTGCTCCCTAAGTTGGTTCAGCTTCTGACTGCACCCATCTGGGAGGCTGTCACACACCCCAGGGCCTAGAAGACACGGGGGGAGGAGGCAACTCTTCATCTCAGACTCGGAGAGCCCAGAGAAGGGCCAAAGGAAGAATAAAGGGCAGGAGATGAAGCTAGCCCTCAGCCTCTGTCCCATCCTCACCTCATCCTCACCTCTTCCTGAGCTTCAGTTGGGCACGCAGTCTGTAGCCCTGACCCAAAGGTCCTTCTGCGCCATATGGGGCAGGAAGATCTCTGCCTGGGAGCACGGGGAATGGGATGGGGGTGAGATCAAGGAAAGAGGGGAGGGATATGGGTGTGAGGGAAAGAGCTCCTGCCCCAGATGAAGGAATTTGGGGGGGGCTGAGGGAAAGACACAGCTCCACAGAGAGGGGAGAGAATTTCTGTGAATGCCAGGGGCTTCCGTTTCTGCTTCAACTAGCCTGGCATTTACAGTGAGACAGAGCAGTACCTGCAGCAGGGAGCGGGACTTGCTGAACAGGGAGGGGAACCTTGAAGAGCGTCAGATGAGCCACAGCCCTTGCAGTGCCTCGGGCATCTGGTGCAAGTGCCGGATGATGTGAAGCTGGCACATGACCTTGGCTGTGACATCCTCGTGCTGCAGGGGAACGAGAACATGGCAGAGACTGAGACACTCCCCAGGAATCAGGGAGGATGAAGGGCACCTGGAACCAGCACCATCATTTCCACCCAGCAGCTGCTCATGTCTGAGTGGTAGATTCACCCTCCTGACCCCCAGGATGGAGGCTTGCTGTCCTCTCTAGTGACCTTCAGTGCCAACCCCCCTTCTTGTCGGGTGAGCTCCTGCCACCTCCCCATCAGTGCCCATGACAGCTGTTCCACCTCCAACCCACCTGGGGACACCGCTCAAGTTCGGAGAACCCTCTCTTCCACCCCTACCTCCATCCCCACCCAGGTAGGGCAGGGAGGGGGCTCTAGAAAGGTGGCGGGGGGCGGGAGGGATTCTGGCAGCAGTGAAATGGGATGGGGAGAGCTTGAGACCTTTCCCCAACACACCCCAGTGACAAAAGCTGAAACCATAGGATGGCAGACCTGTTGAACGGGGCAGGACAGCAGCCCCTGCCAACTGAATCCTCCCAATCTCTCGAGAGCGGGTCCAGCCCTACCAGCAGCAAGACCAGCTTCCCACGCCCATGTGCCTCAATCAGTCACCATCACCACTCAGTCCTTGGCCTCCCAGGCTGCCAGGGTTGGGAGCAACTCTTGATGGTGGCTGGGGTGACATGGACACTAGGCCATGGGGAAATGGGTGCAGCTCTGTGGGGCAGGAAAGGTTCCCAGAGGGCACTTAGGGGACTCTTCTGTATTCCCAGGAGTGATAGCAGAGCACCACATCCTAAGAACAGAAGTCCATGAAGTCCAGAAGTCCCCACTAGGCTCCTTTGTACCAGGCCAGCGCATGGCGAGAGGATGGGAAGGAGGCCCTGGGCCCCACCCCAAGCTTCTGAGTTGATTGCAGCTGCTTACCCTGTCCCCCATCAGTTGCTGGGCTTCCCCCAGGAGGGAGTAGACGAGCACCAGCCCAGCCTGGCTGACACGCAACAGGGGGTCGTGGATGGCCAGCAAAGCTGTCTGCACAAAGGATCTTCTCTGCCCGACGGAGAAGAATTTTCCAAAGACCTAAAACCAAGAGGACATGAGGCTCGAGCAGATTGCCCAGAGCCAGCCTCCAAGTCCTGGCGGTACAATGGCGTCTCATGCCCCAAAGGGCGGGGAAGAGAGCTGCTGTGGCCAAGGCAGTTCATTCCCCAGGAGGCTTTCAGGCTCCCAGGGCTCAGGGAAGCCCCTTTATTAAAAGGTCACAGATGCTGAGGGACCAAAGCCTCCAGTGGCTCTTTCGGGAAGGCAATCTATGGCAGGGGCCAGGATGGGCTGGAAATGGATCTCTAATGTGTGTGAGCAGGCCCAATCTGCTGTGCAGGGCACAGAGATGACAGGGGACCCTGTCTTGCTTCCAGCAGAGAGATCTCCTGCACCTTAGCGGCTAGAGGAGTGTGCGTGTGTTGTTACGGGGAGAGGGGGTTGGAGCTGACAGACCAAAGGTCTCTTCCCCGAGCTAAGTGATTTCTCTAGTTGCTGGCTATGGCCTCTGCAACTCCTTGGTTTCTTCAAGGGGAATCCAACCTGCAGCCTGACAAGAACAAGGAGACTCATGGCCCAGTCCCAGTGTGGGACTTTTAGCACCAGCGTGTCCCACTGGTTGCTGGATGAGGAACTCTGAACTGGAAATAAGGAGCGGGCTCTTTTCCTGTCTCCAGGAGGCATCCACTGCAGGGAACCCAGTCAGCTACACTCCCTGAGCTGTTTCATGCCCAGGCACAGTGCCCTTACCTCCCCCACTCTGGCTGTATTCTTGTAGCCCAACAGCCTGCTGTCCTGGTGCCAGTCATAGCACCAGAGATCTTCCGCCTCATGTATGGTCAGGCCTGGAAGAAAGAGAGAGAGAGAGAGACTTTTCTCCTCATTCTGGTTGCAGTTTCTGTGTCCTTCCAATCCCATTGGTGGCTGCACAGTGGAGTGGAGAAGAACAGAGGCAGAGAGAGACTTGTCCTCCAGCTGGGGTCAGTCTGAGAGAAATGGTCTGGGGTCCCATTATCAACCTGTGGTCACTCTCAGTCCCCTATTGGGTTCCGTGTCCCAGCTGGGTTCCTTACCCCTCTGTTGGAGCAGCAGTTGGTAGAGCCGGTAAGTCCCCTCCCTGGCCTGCCGGCTGATGTCCTTGTCTGGATCGCTGACAAATAGAGCCAGCTGGGCCACATGGTGCCCCATCCGAGGGAAATCGGCTGAGATCTAATGGAAGGGAGAGCAGAGGGGACTCCATCAGCATTTTCCTCTCAGCTCCCTGTCCGCCCTGGGCCAGAGGGCTCCTTCCCCTTAGCCCCTCTGCAGGAGATGCTGGGGGAGAGGAGCTTGAGATCGAGCCTTCATTTGCTCTGCTGCCAAGGGAGCCCGGGATCCCAAGCAGGGGCTGGAGCATGGTCCCCTTAAAGGCCCAGGGACAACACTGAACCAGGACAAGAAGAACTTGACTCAAGCTAGCTCAATCCTGCTCTGACTCTGCCTCCCCATGAAGAACCCTCCTAAGCCACAGCCCCGGCAGCAGCAGCAGATCCTGCAGCCCGCTGGAGCCAGCCCGCCTCCACCTGGAGCCAGCAAACTGGGCTCGGAGCTCACTTACGTCAAACTCAGGGAGAGTGACTGTGTATCTCAGCAGGGCTGTGCTGCTCCTGATGGCCCTGGCTCGCTCCTGCGACACCCTGGACACGACCCAGAGGTTGACATGCTGTGGGGAAAGGAGGCAGGTCAGACTCAGTGGCCAGCTGCTCCTGCTTTGCAAATGAGCCCCCCACACACCCAGCCCCAGGGGCCTGAGACATTCTGCGCAGGGGGGAATATCTGAGTCCTTGATGGCAGAGCTTTAGAAGGGGATTCTTTCCCCCAGGGTGCAGCTTGTACCCTTCAGGTCACAACTTCTCCGCGTCTCTCTAGATTGGGACAATGTTCTGGGTCGAGGCTGGTCCCATCCTCCCAGAATTCCTGATTCCTGAACAGTTCACCAGAAAGAAGACTGAACCCTTGGACCTTCCCTGCTACGCAAATCCTTGGGGGGATGTAGGGAGTGACTGAGAGCACAATCCCCCCAGGAATTTCAGAGCAGATCAGAGGGAAGGGCTGATTCCCTGGGGCCCTCCTGTTTCTCTAGGAAGGAGCATGTGCCTCTTCTCTGAGAACTAGCTCCCTAATCTCATGGGCTCTGTGTGTTGGAGGGGAGGGGGAAGGGTGGATTTTCAGACTCTCACTCCCCAAGACAGCCAGGAGCCCTGTGCTTAGTGCTCAGCAGAACCAGGCAGAGCTCTGGCTTGGAGTCCCGGCTCCTTCCTCTGTTCCTCAAGAAGGAAGGACCTGACACTACATTGCACTGACCCACCAACCAAGGACGGCCCACTGGGGACCCAGCTAGGAGGACAGAGTAGAAAATGGATCTTCCAGTCTCTCCTTACCAGTCCCCCAAAGAGTTACGGTGAAATGGGGCTCACCTCCAAGATGAAGTGGAGCCTGTCTGTGTCTGGGGACTCTGCCAGCAGGTTCCCCAGCATGGCATCCAGGACCTCTGGGATGACTTTGTGCAGAGTCTGCAAAGCAAGGGTCAGACTTAGGGAACCTGGGCCTACACCTGCCACAGGATGGGAAGAGGGGTCTCTGGGAAGCACTGGGGAGACTCCCAAACACATCTCCCAGCCTCTCTCCTTCACATCCCACTGCAGGCAATTCGCAAGAATTGATGACCCCTGGACCTTTAATCCATGAGCTTAGCAGGTCTCTGCAGAGGGCCTTCTAGGCAGAAGAGTAGGAAACAGCCAAGTTGCTATGGATGGAAGCTGGGCTTCTGGGGAAAACACGGCTTATGAAAGAAAGAAAGAAAGAAAGAAAGAAAGAAAGAAAGAAAGAAAGAAAGAAAGAAAGAAAGAAAGAAAGAAAGAAAGAAAGCAATCCCCCAGGGAGGCGTAATCTCTTCCCTGATGGAGGGAAGGATCCAAGCCTGCAGCTTGTTCCACCTCCACGACCCCACCCCTAAAGATGGAGCTCCAGTGAATCAAGAGAGCAGGGACCAAGGACTACTCTGGAAGAGGAGGAGGATGGAGGAGGAGGATTTACCTGGATGCCGGTGGTGTCCTTCTCCGTGCCCAGGGTGAAGACGGAGTGAAGGGCAGCTCGCAAGAGGTGGGTCTCTAGGGCTGGCTCCAGGGCAGGTTTCATGGTGCTGGCAAGAGAGAGGAGCTGCTATTAGACTGTGCAGTATGGGGGTGGGACTGTCGCCAACACAGACACCAAGCCACAGGGATAGAGGCACAGGCTGGCGAGAATGGAAACTGAGGCACTTAGCTAGGGAATGACAAGGCCAAGGCGTCCCAGACAGACAGTGGCAGGACAGGAATAGCTGCTGTTCCCTGGAGCCTGCTGCCCCTCCTGTATCTGATCCCTGGAGTGAGCCCCTCCCCAAGGCCCCTGTCATGTTATGGGAGTGAAAAGAACAGCCCTGCCAGGAGAGAGTGACCCTCCCCACCCCACCATCTCTGCCAGAGGCGCCACTCTTGGGAGGTGACCTGGGAGGGACAGTGACGGTGACTCCCAGCCTTGGGCCTGAGCAGCACTGGGGTGAGGGGAGCCGGCGGGGTCGGGGGATGGGGCTGTCTCGGTACCAGAGGTTCCCCACTGCAGCCAGGGAGTGGGTGAGGACGGCGCTGGGTGACGAGTCATCGGGAAGCTCCTCGATGAGCTCCTGTGAGACGCGAAGGAGACAAAGGAGCGTATGAGATTCAGGCCCGACTGACACCTCCCAATGACGAGATGACACAGCCAGTGCCCCACATGGCCAGCAGGATCCCCCACCACCTCCCGCTCCTCCAATTCCTTCCTGCCCATCAAACTTCTCCTCCTTCCCAGATTCCTGCAAAGCTCACTCCCAATCCCCTTCTCTCCTCCTCCCTGTCAAAACTGCCCCCATTCAGCCCCATCCTTATGACTGAGCTGGGACCATGTGATTCCTTGGCCCCCACTCTCAGCTGTCCTCCAGCCCCACAATTCCCCCCCTGCCCACTACTGACCAATCTCAGAATTTCTCCCTTCTCTTCTCCCAAGTCTTCAGCCCGAGGAATCCTTGTCCTCTGCTGCCCCCTCCAACACCATCCAGCTCCCACCCATTAGCCCGGCCATACCCCTGCCAATCCCATATCTCTCTCCTCCCTGCAGCTGCCGTATGGCGTCTCACTCACCACGATCCTCTTCACCACAGCCGCCTTGCAGCAGCGCGGCTCCAGCGTATCCTTCCCTCTCTCCCGTGCAGCCAGACATGCGGGGTAGATGGCCTGAAGGAACAGGAGCTGCTGCCCCTCATCCTGTACCCACCGGGAGTCGGGTATAGCAAGAGAGAACCTGTTAGCTAGGGACCTTCCTACCCCACCCAAACCGGCTCCAGGGCTCAGGCCTCAATGGGGGATTGTGGGGACCCGCCTATTGTCCAAATCCCCCACTACTCCTACACAAGCAGGATCAGGAAGTGGGACAGTGCCTGAGGGGGGAAACGACCTCGGCTGTTGTGGGACAAACACCCCCATCTTGGGGGTCCCACATCATGGGTGTAAAAGGGCCCCATTAGGGGTGGTGGATCATGAGGGACAAGACCCTCGGCAGGGGGTGGGGATGCTGGGAAGGGACAGGGCAATCTTGGTTCAAGCCCAGGTGGGGAACATTTGTACCTTATCTCTGCACTGGAGCTGCTCTCGGATGACCTTGAGAGCTGCTTCATCTTTGGCCATGTGCACCCCTTCCTCGTGCTCCGAATCCCGGGGGGTCCCTGCACCAGGGAGGGAAGGACAGGGGCGTGGTGGGCAGAGCAGGATTCAAGACCCCCCTTCCCACCTCAGGCACCCAGGGCAGATCAGGCCCCAAACCTCCCTCTCAGGGATGCCTTCAGGCCCCAACAGCTTCAGAAGCCCAGAGCAGAGCCCCCCTCCCCTGCCCAGGACTCCAGGGCAGGTGCCTGTTCTCCCAGCCCCGGAGCAGCAAGGACCAAAGTGGCAGCAGCTCTTCACGCCCCCACCCCCAGGTCCCCGTGCGGAAGGGGCAGCTGTGTGATGGCTGCTGCTGTCCGTGGGGTTCCCGTGGCTCAGGCCAGACACCTGGGATGGGGACCCCCCCTCATATCCCTGGGAGAGCGTCTGGGCCCAGGGTGTTCACATCCCCGTCCTCATCCCTCCCTCAGCCCAGCCTGGCTCCTCTCCTGGAACAAAGCAGTGGCCTCCATCGGCCTGGCTGCTGCCAGAGGCCCAGGTGCTGCCGCTGTCCCATGCTGAGCTGCCCGTGCTGGGACAGGGACCTTCCCCCTCCTGGCCGGCGGGGGCTGGAAGGGCCTCAGAGACCGGGCAGGGCGATGCCTCCTGATGGGAAGGAGGGCTGGGCTCCTGGGGCCGCTGCTGCTCACACAACAAGCCCCAGAGCCACCCTGCCCGGCGCCCCTCCTGGGCTGGGTCCTGTCTGTGAAACCGCAGCCTGGGCCAGCTCCATTGGGGCCTGGTCGGGGCCTCTCCCAGCTCGGCGCCTGCACCGGGAGCCGGGGTCCTTTTCCAGAAGGCCGGGCACTTCCGCCGTCTGGCCTGGACGGGAGCTGCTTCCCCACCAGCGGGGACACAGGGCTTGCTCTGCCCCTTGGGAAGGTGGCAGCTGCTTCCCTCAGGCTCTGGGGCCACCTGCAGAGCCTTCCTCCGCAACATCCGCAGGAGCCTGGCCATCCTGGAACCGAGCGGGGAGCAGGGGTGAGACTGGGCTCAAGGCAGCCTTTCACTCCTGGGCCTTTTCCGTCCCTCCTCCTCCCTCCTCCAACCACAGCAGCCCCTTCTGCCCCCACAGGAGTGCAGGGAGTGCCATCTACACACACGGGCAGGAGTTCATTGCATGATCTGCTCCCAACGTTCCCCCTTGTAATCCCTGCTGCTGCAATAGCCAGGAAGTCTCATCCTTTTCCAGCAATGGGGTCAGTCCCAAAGACCATCGGTTCCTCTGGACAAGCAGTCCCCTCCTGTCGTCCCAGGCCACTCTCCCACCCAGGCTAGAGAAGGAACAGAAGCCAGGAGTCCGGACTTCTCCTGGGAAACCATTCCCCACGTCAAAGTCACAAAGAGCCTAGGCACAGGAAGACCAGGGCCCGCCTCGTTCCCCCTTGATTTCCAGACTCAGCAGCTCACAGGGTCTGGCCCAGCTCCGAGACTCTCAGCCTGGGAACGGTGTCCCACAAGGGAAGGGCTGGGAGCCCCATTTCTGGAACCTTTCCAAACACGCTGGAGACGGCTCTGGAGAAACCCCTGCCTGGCCTAAGAGTGAGGGGCTCTTGGGGGCTGTTTGCAAAGGAAATCCCCCTTTGGAGATAGTCTCTCCCCATTTCTGCCTCTCCCTAGACAGACAGGGGAAGCCACCGGGGAACCTGAATGCCACTCACTTGCTCTCAGTGATGGGATGATGGATGGCGGATGTTCAGGGTCAGCAGACGTCCCACGCCCTCCTCCTCACTCTCCAAGCTCAAGGCAGGCTGGAGAGGGTGGTGACCTCAGGAGTTACCCTGCCCAGCCAGCAGGCAGGGTGATGACACTAGGGCGATCGACTGGCTGTGAAAACAAGAGTCTGTCTTATTGCCAAGGGACGGAGAAACTCAGTCAGCAGCAGGGGGGTGCAGAACACGGCCCTAGGGCGGAGGTGACAGCGCCTCCAGGATCCTGACATCCCAGCACTTTACACACCTTCCTGGAGCCTCCCAACCCCGCTGGGCTGTAGCCATGGGACCCTAACCCGACTGACGGCAAACGGGCCTCAGCTACCAGCTCAGGGTCACACTGAGTGTCAGAGCCATGGATGGACCCCTTCACTAACCACTGCCGCACACTCCCTCCACAGCTGGCAATTGCAACCAGGCCCTAATGGCTGGTCCCCCTGCCTTTGAGAGGGAGGGTCACTCCTGCTTCCATTGCTGCCTCTTGATCTGTGGGACTTTGGGCAAGTTGCTCCCCCTCTCCATGGCTCTCTGGGACTCACATCCCTGAATGGGCTTTAAAAAAAACAATGGTTAAAGTTTGGCCCCAACTAGTTCTTGTTTCTCGAGACTAGCCATTTCAGCAAAGTTTAGAATTCTTGACATTCAACACCTGGAAACATCCCTTTCTCCTTCGCAGATGGCCTTAACATCCCTTATCTCACCCAGGCTCCCTGCTGCCTGGAATTAGAGAATTGACCCTATTCCCACTGGACCTACCCAAGGTGTCACACAGCAAAGCGTGACGGAGCCAGAAAGAGAAGACAACAATCCTGACTCCTGTTCTAACTAAGAGACAACAACCCCCCCGGAGGCAGGGATAAAGCCCGGGAAATAAGGTGTGAACATTTTCATGGAAACCGTTTTCTGTTTGAAAATCCATTCAGATAAAACCACTTTGTTTCTTGAAATCATAAGAAGTAGGATGAAAATTCTTTGCAAAAATATTTGTTTGCAAAACAAGAGCATCTCCTGTTTGTCACAGTGCATTCAACTGTCTCGTCGTACACAAAGGGGAGACACTATGATCTAGCAAAAAGAAAAAGGAGTACTTGTGGCACCTTAGAGACTAACGAATTTATTTGAGCATAAGCTTTCGTGAGCTCCAGCTCACTTCATCGGATGCATCTGTAGCTCACGACAGCTGTAGCTCACGAAAGCATATGCTCAAATAAATTGGTTAGTCTCTAAGGTGCCAAAAGTCCTCCTGTTCTTTTTTGCAAATACAGACTAACACGACTGATACTCTGAAACCAACTATGATCTAGAAAATTAGATGAGATGCTTCAGTCTGAGCTAAGTAGTTGCTGCTCTTCACAATTTCAAAAGAATAAAATACAAATAAAAGAGAATATTAGGTCATAATCTGATATGGCTCAGTGTGATCGGACACCTCCTAGTCTGTACTGCTCCAAGTGACACTCTTCAGTGGATCCCCAGCATCCACCCATGGCGAGGTAGGTGGGAGAGGATTGTTATTCGTACTTGACAGAAGGAGAAACGAAGGCTGAGAAAGGAGCAGGGACTTGTATTAGCTGATGCTGCCAGTCCGTAGCAGAATTGCTCTCAAATGAGCTACAGACCAGCAATTGTTCATAGTAATTATGCAGCAAGTATTTGAGAAGAATTGGATTGTTCGAGAGGATATTGAACTGCTCCAAGACAATGAATGGAGAGCAGCATCCACATTGGTCAGACATATAACTGGTTGTGACTTATTTGCTTGGTCATAAAAGAGAACAACAAAGACCAGAGTTTCCTCCCTGTCAATAGCTCCCTCCTCAGCCAATCAAGGTTGAGACTTTGAGGGGTGGGAGGCTAAGGGTTCTCATCAAATAGCCCAAAGAATGGCCCTGGTCACCACCGAGGCGATCATTCTCGGAGCCCTATTCCAGTCTCACCTCTCTGTGAGGGCCTCCCACAACCCCCCCGGCCCCCGCTCCACACACAGAGCTCCTGGTGGTGGGAGGAGAGCAGAGGAAAATGACAAAGGAAGCAAGAAGAGAAAGGTAGGAGGGACAGAGGAAAAGGGAAAACAAAAAGGAGAAAAAACAACATCCCCAGTGATTCTAAGTCCTAGGTCGGAAATAAAATACTTCCCCCACAATCTAATGATTTCCTAAAAATCAACCGGCACCTGATGGATCAGACTGAAGAGGTTCCAAACCTCTCCGAGGCTCTTACCTTACCTTCTATACAGGGATGTCTGTTTTCGATCAAAACCACTACAAGAAAAGGAGAAAACTCCGAAGAGGGTCCTCCTTGCTCTCACGAATGTGAAAGTGAATGCTCTCTCAGTCCTCCAGGAGAGACCTCGAGAAGGAGACGTGCTGAAGCAAAGCCACAGGGATCTCCGAGCTTGCCCCTGTCCTGCACCCCTGTCCTGCCTGGCTGATGTCAAGATCTCTCTGTGAGATCATCGCCTCCCCGCCACCTTTGTCCAATAGGCTGAGGTCCTGCCAAAGGCCCTTGTGATGTCACTGCCACACCCACCCCTCCCTTGCAGTGCTGATGTCCTGCCCCTGTCCAGCTACATTGGATGTTTCAGCTGCTTCCCCTGGATCACCCCTCTCAATGATCGTTCATTGTGGGCTCAAGCCGAACACAGTAAAACATCAGAGGCTTCTCCCCATGCTATGCTCAGTTTTTCATAAATTAGCAGACTTTATGGACAGAAGAGACAATTAGAGCATGTCATCCGACCCCCTGCATATCACATGCTTTCTGTAGAGCATAGGAGCTAGTTTTTGACTACACACGTTCCAGAAAGGCATCTAGTCTTCATTAGAAGACATCAGGAGGTGGGGAATTCCCACCACTTCCCCTTCTGGTTTGTTCCTTTGGTGATTCATCCTTACGGTTGAATATGTGTGCCCTCTTTCTAATATGAATTGGTCTCTTTTGAGTTTCCAGCCACTGGGTCTTGTTATTCTTTTCTCTGCTAGATTAATGAGCCCTTTCATACCCGATATTTTCTCTCCATGAAGTCACTTCAACACTTCAATGACGTCACCTCCCGATCTTTTTTATCATCTAAACAGGCTGAGCTCTTTCAATTGCTTATTCACAGGCATTTTTCTCCAGCCCTCAAAATGTTTCATTGCTTTTTGCTGCCCTATCTCCAATATTTCCAAATCTTTTTTCAAAGGTGGATGCCAAAACTGCATGCAGGATTCCATGATCAGTCTTCCTCATGGTTTCAGAATAACAGCCATGTTAGTCTGTATTCGCAAAAAGAAAAGGAGTACTTGTGGCACCTTAGAGACTAACCAATTTATTTGAGCATAAGCTTTCGTGAGCTACAGCTCACTTCATCGGATGCATACTGTGGAAAGTGTAGAAGATCTTTTTATATAGATACAAAGCATGAAAAAATACCTCCTCCCACCCCACTCTCCTGCTACTAATAGCTTATCTAAAGTGATCACTCTCCTTACAATGTGTATGATAATCAAGTTGGGCCATTTCCAGCACAAATCCAGGTTTTCTCACACACACCCCCACCGCACACACACAAACCCACTCTCCTGCTGGGAATAGCTTATCTGAAGTGACCACTCTCCTTACAATGTGTATGATAATCAAGGTGGGCCATTTCCAGCACAAATCCAAATTTTTTCATGCTTTGTGTGTATATAAAAAGATCTTCTACACTTTCCACAGTATGCATCCGATGAAGTGAGCTGTAGCTCACAAAAGCTTATGCTCAAATAAATTGTTTAGTCTCTAACGTGCCACAAGTACTCCTTTTCTTCCTCATGGTGTGTCACCTCCCTATGCTCCTCACTGCTCTTTTCATACATCTAATGATGGCTTTAGCCCTGTTCACCACAGCATCACCCTGGTTGCTCATGTTGAATGGCTTGCCTAGCATGGCCCCGAAATCCTCTTCACAGTCAGTGCTTTCCTGGATACACTTCCCCACTCTGTAGGTGTGGCCTGCATGCTTTGTCGCTCGCTATAGGACCCTTCCTTTGGTTCTTTTCCAACTTGTTTTCTTTGAATGGCTCCACTTTATCAAGGGATCTGATTGCTCTGTGTCACTGCCCTCTCCTCGTCATTAATTACCACTCTGCTACTATTTTATCACTCACCAACGTTAGCAGCAGTGATATTTTATTTGGGTTGCAGTTCATTGATATTTATTTTCAAGAATTAGTCCTTGAGAACCTCTTCATACCCCTCGTGCCCATAACCTGCTCCACACAGCACAGTGAGAAAAGGCCGCCCAGCCCAGCTGTGCCCTAGGGGCTAAGCACAGAACAAATGTAGGAGCTTGTGTCATCCATAGCTTCTGAACAACATGTGGGGGTCATCAGCTTACAAAGACACTCTAGACCGGTAGCATAGACAGGCCCCAAATGTATCTAAGTGTCCCGCCTTGAAAAACAGAAGACAAAAAAACACAACCTTGAGTAGCTTTATTTTATAGTCGTGGAAACTGAGGCACACAGAAGCAAAGAGATTCGCTCATGGTCAAAAAGTCAGGAATAGAAAATGGCCAATCTGCTGATAGTCAGTCCTGGGCCCTAGTCGTGTTTGTCCTGGCCTCTCTGCTTCAGCTCCAGTAACAACCCGAGTGGAGGTTTTCTCCTCTCCGTGTCCTTTAACTTCACGTCACTGGAGAAGAAAGATTGTTTCTGACCAGCTGGCTCTAATGCTTAAAAACCTTCATTTTTTTCTTTCGCTAGGAGGATAACGCTGGACGTTTTCTCTCATTCACTTTCCTTTGGAATAATTTCAATCCAGTCCAAAGGATTTCCTTTTCCATTGTGTCTTCAGCACCTTTCCTAGCAAACAGTTCCTATTCGAGCACAGGTTTCCAGTTTCAGGCTGTCCCAGGGTGAGATGGCCATGAAAGGGGTAGTAGCTCAACTGAACCTATCCCCAGGTGAAGGGAATAAGTGCAGGGGTCACATGGGAAGGAGCAGCATGTAACTAGGATCCAGGCCTGTTGGGCGATATAAGAACAGCCTGTGCTCAGCCAGGAGAGAGACCCGCAATGGGAGCAGGCCTGGGAGGGGCTTGGATAGTCCTTTCAAGTCAGTTTTGGCACACAGTAGGGGATGGAACAGCCAAGCTGCTAGGGTTGGGAGCTGAGCCTCCTGGCAGTGTCCAGGAACGAAAGCACAGCGCCTGCCAGGAAGGGAGTCCCCACAGAGGGACACCGTAATCTCCCAGGGAGGGAAAAGGCTCTCACTGCCATTTCTTAACCTCATGGGGTGTTCTCCTGCTCTGCCAACCCCACCCCTATTTCAGCATCTCCAGGTGCCTGAGGAAGCAGGCACCAGAGGCCATCCTGCAGCTGGGACAGAGATGGAGGTTGATGACCTACCTGCCCGTGGTGACTATGGTGCAGGACAGCCCTCAGGACATGCGAATGCAGCTCCAGATCTGCAGAATGCACCTTCCCTTTGCTGGCACGAGACCTTGCAGGTTGCGGGAGGTGAGACAGGCACTAACTTTTGGTAACCCTCAGTGGGATCAGAGGGTAATGGTTTGTAGAAAGTGGTGTTGGAGAGCTTTACAAAAACTAGGCAAGCCATTTACAACACACACTTTGTTTCTCTACAAAAGAAAAAGGACACTAAACTATCTAAACTACTACATGCCACAAGGGGCCACAACAGTGGTTCCCTTAACCCACCCAGCAATATTGTTAATGTATCCAACTATACTCTTAGCCCAGCAGAAGAATCTGTCCTATCTCGGGGCCTCTCCTTCTGCCCCTCCACCCCCACGAATATGATACCGTTCTGTGGTGACCTAGAATCCTATTTTCGATGTCTCCGACTCAAGGAATATTTCTCACACCTCTGAACAACATACTAACCCACAGAGAGCTTCCTACCAAGACGACAAAAAGAAGGATTCTGGGTGAAGTCCTCCTAAAGGTCGAAACAACAGACTGGACTTCTACAGAGAGTGCTTCCGCCGACGTGCACGGGCTGAAATTGTGGAAAAGCAAGATCACTTGCCCCATAACCTCAGCCGTGCAGAACACAGCGCCATCCACAGCCTCAGAAACAGCTCAGACATCATAATCAAAAAGGCTGACAAAGGAGGTGCTGTTGTCATCATGAATAGGTCAGAATATAAACAAGAGGCTGCTAGGCAGGTCTCCAACACCACTTTCTACAAGCCATTACCCTCTGATCCCACTGCGGGTTACCAAAAGAAACTACACCATCTGCTCAAGAAACTCCCTGAAAAAGCACAAGAACAAATCCGCACAGACACACCCCTAGAACCCCGACCTGGGATATTCTATCTGCTACCCAAGATCCATAAACCTGGAAATCCTGGACGCCCCATCATCTCAGGCATTGGCACCCTGACAGCAGGATTGTCTGGCTATGTAGACTCCCTTCTCAGGCCCTATGCTACCAGCACTCCCAGCTATCTTCCAGACACCACTGACTTCCTGAGGAAACTACAATCCATCGGTGATCTTCCTGAAAACACCATCCTGGCCACTATGGATGTAGAAGCCCTCTACACCAACATTCCACACAAAGATGGACTAAAAGCCGTCAAGAACAGTATCCCCGATAATGTCATGGCAAACCTGGTGGCTGAACTTTGTGACTTTGTCCTCACCCATAACTCTTTCACATTTGGGGACAATGTATACCTTCAAGTCAGCGGGATTGCTATGGGTACCCGCATGGCCCCACAGTCTGCCCGCATTTTTGTGGCTGACTTAGAATAACACTTCCTCAGCTCTCGTCCCCTAATGCCCCTACTCTACTTGGGCTACATTGAGGACACCTTCATCATCTGGACCCATGGAAAAGAAGCCCTTGAGGAATTCCACCATGATTTCAACAATTTGCGTCCCACCATCATCCTCAGCCTGGACCAGTCCACACAAGAGATCCACTTCCTGGACACTACGGTGCTAATAAGCGATGGTCACATAAACACCACCCTATACTGGAAACCTATTGACCGCTATACTTACCTACATGCCTCCAGCTTCCAACCAGGACACACCACACGATTCATTGTCTACAGCCAAACTCTACAATACAACCGCATTTGCTCCAACCCCTCAGGCAGAGACAAATATCTACAAGATCTCTGTCAAGCATTCTTACAACTACAATACACACCTGCTGAAGTGAAGAAACAGATTGACAGAGCCAGAAGAGTACCCAGAAGTTACCTACTACAGGACAGGCCCAACAAAGAAAATAACAGAACGCCACTAGCCATCACCTTCAGCCCCCAACTAAAACCTCTCCAATGCATCATCAAGGATCTACAACCTATCCTGAAGGACGCCCCATTACTCTCACAGATCTTTGGAGAGAGGCCAGTCCTTGCGTACAGACAGCCCCCCAACCTGAAGCAAATACTCACCAGCAACCGCACACCACACAACAGAACCACTAACCCAGGATCCTATCCTTGCAACAAAGCCCGTTGCCAACTCTGTCCACATATCTATTCAGGGGACACCATCATAGGGCCTAATCACATCAGCCACACTATCAGAGGCTCGTTCACCTGCACATCTACCAATGTGATATATGCCATCATGTGCCAGCAATGCCCCTCTGCCATGTACATTGGCCAAACTGGACAGTCTCTACATAAAAGAATAAATGGACACAAATCAGACGTCAAGTATTATAACATTCAAAAACCAGTCGGAGAACACTTCAATCTCTCTGGTCACTCAAACTCAGACCTAAAAGGGGCAATTCTTCAACAACAAAAAACTTCAAAAACAGACTCCAAGGAGAGACTGCTGAATTGGAATTAATTTGCAAACTGGATACAATTAATTTAGGCTTGAATAAAAACTGGGAGTGGATGTGTCATTACACAAAGTAAAACTATTTCCCCATGTTTATTCCCCCCCCTACTGTTCTTGTCAACTGCTGGAAATGGCCCACCTTGATTATCACTACAAAAGGTTTTCTTCACCCTCCGCCCCCTCCCCCGCCCACCTCTGCTCTCCTGCTGGTAATAGCTCACCTTTCCTGATCACTCTTGTTACAGTCTGTATGGTAACACCAATTCTTTCATGTTCTTTATGTATATAAAATCTCCACACTGTATTTTCCATTGCATGCATCCGATGAAGTGAGCTGTAGCTCATGAAAGCTTACGCTCAAATGTCTTTGTTAGTCTCTAAGGTGCCACAAGTCCTCCTTTTCTTTTTGCGGATACAGACTAACATGGCTGCTACTCTGAAACAGTGTTAGTCTTGCAGATTAACACGGCTGCTACTCTGCCATGCCTCCACCCACTTTAACCCAAAACAAACTCAGGTTTTGGGTCAAAGGGGGTAGAGGCATGGAAGAGAGTATATAGTGAACAAAAGATTGATTTTAAAAGTGTCAGAACAAGACTGTGAAAACAGGAAAGTCCTAGTCTTGACAATCTTTCACGAAAAACCCTTGCATTCCAAAAGTAGTCACTTTTCTACAGACAATCCTTCCTTTGGAAAAGATTTTCAACCGTGTCTAGAAATTGCTCCCAGGTCAGTGTCTCTCTGAGCGTGGGGTGCACTCATTTGCCCTCCCCTTCCCCTGGGGATGTGTATGAAGCACTAGTTAGAGGGGTACAGAGGAGGTATAAATAAAGATGATTAGGTCTTGACGAATACACATGTGGAGGGTGTGGGGGGAGAGAGACATGACTGATTGTATTGCCCTGAAGCAGTGCACAGCTTCCAAAGATTTGGTGAATGCTTCTCTGGGGGTCTGATTCTGCAAACCAACTTCCAGGAGCATCAGATGTGCATCTGACAAGGCCCTGCTCCCTCCTCATGTCCAGGCCACTTGGCCAGTGGCTTGGCATGAGTAACTCTGATGCTGGACTGCCATTTTCCTACTGCTGCCTCTATGTGCATTGTGAGCAGCTGCACTGCTGCACATCCAAGTGGCTAAAGAACCATCAACAGGCTTCACTCTTCTTCACTCTCTGGTCACGCAATTACAGACATGAAAGTTGCGATATTACAACAGAAAAACTTCAGAAACAGACTCCAACCAGAGACTGCTGAATTGCAATTCATTTGCAAATTGGATACAATTAACTTAGGCTTGAATAGAGACTGGGAGTGGTTGACTCATTATGCAAGGTAACCTATTTCTCCTTGTTTATTCCTTCCCCCTCCCCCCCACTGTTCCTCAGACATTCTTGTTAAACCCTGGATTTGTGCTGGAAATGGCCCACCTTGATTATCGTACACATTGTAAGGAGAGTGATCACTTTAGGTAAGCTATTACCAGCAGGAGAGTGGGGTGGGGGAGAGAAAATCTTTTGAAGTGATAAACACCCATTTTTTCATGGTCTGTGTGTATAAAAACATCCTCACTGTATTTTCCACTTTATGCATCTGATGAAGTGAGCTGTAGCTCACGAAAGCTTATGCTCAAATAAATTGGTTAGTCTCTAAGGTGCCACAAGTCCTCCTTTTCTTTTTGCGAATACAGACGAACACGGCTGCTACTCTGAAACCTGACTACACAGAGTGCTGTCATTTGCACAAAGATAAAATGGAGAAATGTTGTGTGTGTTTAACCTCTTTCAAACAGTGGGCTCTTAAAAGTTGCAAATAATTTCTAGCTCAACCAGAAGTTCGGGGCTTGAGGTAGGAGTCTCCCAGGCATTGTCTTCACTGCAAAAGTGTGTTTACACGGAGATAGCTAACTTGATGTAAAATCCGCGTGGAGACATAGAATAGGAACATAGAATATCAGGGTTGGAAGGGACCTCAGGTGGTCATCTAGTCCAACCCCCTGCTCAAAGCAGGACCAATCCCCAATTAAATCATCCCAGCCAGGGCTTTGTCAAGCCTGACCTTAAAAACTTCTAAGGAAGGAGATTCTACCACCTCCCTAGGTAACGCATTCCAGTGTTTCACCACCCTCCTAGTGAAAACATTTTTCCTAATATCCAAACTAAACCTCCCCCACTGCAACTTGAGACCATTACTCCTTGTCCTGTCCTCTTCCACCACTAAGAATAGTCTAGAACCGTCCTCTCTGGAACCACCTCTCAGGTAGTTGAAAGCAGCTATCTAATCCCCCCTCATTCTTCTCTTCTGCAGACTAAACAATCCCAGTTCCCTCAGCCTCTCCTCATAAGTCATGTGTTCCAGACCCCTAATCATTTTTGTTGCCCTTCGCTGGACTCTTTCCAATTTATCCACATCCTTCTTGTAGTGTGGGGCTCAAAACTGGACACAGTACTCCAGATGAGGCCTCACCAATGTCGAATAGAGGGGGACAATCACGTCCCTCGATCTGCTCGCTATGCCCCCATTTATACATCCCAAAATGCCATTGGCCTTCTTGGCAACAAGGGCACACTGCTGACTCATATCCAGCTTCTCGTCCACTGTCACCCCTAGGTCCTTTTCCGCAGAACTGCTGCCTAGCCATTCGGTCCCTAGTCTGTAGCTGTGCATTGGGTTCTTCCGTCCTAAGTGCAGGACCCTGCACTTATCCTTATTGAACCTCATCAAATTTCTTTTGGCCCAATCCTCCAATTTGTCTAGGTCCCTCTGTATCCTATCCCTGCCCTCCAGCGTATCTACCACTCCTCCCAGTTTCGTATCATCCACAAATTTGCTGAGAGTGCAATCCACACCATCCTCCAGATCATTTATGAAGATATTGAACAAAACCGGCCCCTATCCCTTCACCCACTTCTAGACTATACAGAGCAAAGGACAGCTCTACGTCAGATAACTGAGCAGTATCAACTCAAAAAGATCACTTACCAAAGCTCTCCTCTCCTGTATCATGCATGCCAGAGCCAGACTGCTGGGACTTGCTAGACCCCTCCTGAGTGGAAAAGAGGTCCTGACTTGCTGCACCACAGGACGACCCTGCTGTGTGCTCCACATTGTCTTCCAATTCAAACTTCTCATCCACAACTTTGTCCTTGGGGTTGAGTCTACTGTCCGCTGCCTGCAGCCCCGCTAAAGTATCCACGAGGCTCTTGGCGGTGGAGATGGGTTCACTGCTAAAGATGGTGGCCAGCTCCTTATAGAAGCAGCAGGTCTTTGGCATAGCACCAGAGCAACGGTTTGCCTCCCTTGCCTTCTGGTACGCCTGCCTCAGCTCCTTTATCTTCACTCAGCACTGTCCTGTTCATACCCCTTTTCCAGTAAACCATGAGAAATCTGCCCACAGGTATCGAAGTTCCTACAGCTGGAGTGCAGCTGGGACTGCACAGCCTCCTCTCACCATAGTACCAGCAGATCCAACAACTGCGGGGTACTCTGAGTGGGAGAATGTTTGCTGCGTGGAGCCACCATGGTCAGCTGGGGAGATGATATGTGAGCTCTCCATGCCGAGGAAACAGGAAGTGGAATTTCAAAAATTCCCTGGCCTTTAAAGGGTGTGTACCTGGGTCAGGATGGGCATTTTGGGACACCTCCTAGAGGCCATTTCTAGCAACATAACCAAGCGCGGCGTATACATTAACACTTTCTTGATATAACTTTGTTGCAAATAGCTCTATGCCTTTTGTCGAGGTGGTTTTATTTTGTCGGCAAAGTAGGAGAGTTTTGTTGGCAGAAGGAACACTGCAGTGTGTACACCTCCACTGTTTTGTCAATGAAACCTGACTTTTGCCGACAAAATTATGCCGACAAAATTATGTAGTGTAGACAAGGCTTTACACTAAAAATCACAATATATTCAGGTTGCTTCTAGTCCCAAGAGATCAGTCACTTCCCCCAGATCAGCTGGTACCCTTGATCTTACACCAAAGACCATTCCTGTAGCCAATCCTATAATAAACTATCTAAAGGTTTATTAACTACAAAAATGAAATACGAGAGTTATTTACAGGGTAAAGCAAGCAAATATACACACAAATGAATTACCAGCTAAGATTCCTAAAGATGACAGAGATGTAATAATCTGTCAATTCAAAATGTCTTTTAGGGCAAATGCAGGGGTAGCCCCTGGCGATCCCTGCCTTCATTTAATGTCTCTGGCCTGTGAGAGTCCAAAGAGCAAAGAGATGACAAATCTTCTTGTGACCCTGTTTTTTCTTTTACATTTGGCTTACCAGTCCATGAGAAGAGCTTCCTTGCATGGGGCATTTCCAAGGTGTGATAGGGCCATTCACCAATCCTTTGTATTGTGATGTTTCTTAATGTCAAATTTAATCTTGCTAGGTCTCCTTAAAGGGGCGGGGGGGGGGGAGGGGGAGGGGAGGAGGGAAGTTCCCATGCTTGGGTTTACAGGTTCAGAGCAAACATTTTCAAAGTTATAAAGCAAAACTGACATATTTCCTTATAGCATGGAACACAAGTATTACAAGGGAGATTAATGCATGCTGCAATTTATAAGCATTTCATAGAGTCTAAGTATTAAATACATTCATATAAGACTAATATGTATTTTGAACAAAACTAATGTACATGTGAGCTGGTTTGTTTCCAGCTATGAGTTTGTCAGTGCTTAGCTAATGCCTACAGCATTGGTCAGAGCTGGCACTTGGTCTGCCAATGTCATAAAAGGTGGATGACCTGGTTAAAGATGTGTCTTTCATACTCTGCACCCTTGCAAAGCTGGATAGGGGTGTAAACCAGGGACCTCTTGGTGCCAACAGGCAGAGGGCACAGGGGATGCAGAGGGTTTTGCAGAGATCCTCTGGGTCAGATATAGGAATTGTAGTTAACCGAAGGGTGGCATGTGAGGTCTCTACCAAGAGCACATTGGTTGCCATAATCATTGCAAAATATATGTCCAGATACTGTTTAAGTAGTTATATGTCTCTTCTGAAAATTGTGTTCTTAAGGATTTGGGATTAGGGTGGGTCACTAGGAGGTGATTTAGCTCAAGAATATTCCTTTCAAACAAGAGGTTACAGATACTTATTTCTCTGTCTGGTCATGGGTGCTTTGGGTATTGTATGTTTTGGGTATTGTATGTTTGGGTATTGTATGTAGCTACAGACTAGGGACCGAATGGCTAGGCAGCAGTTCTGCGGAAAAGGACCTAGGGGTGACAGTGGACGAGAAGCTGGATATGAGTCAGCAGTGTGCCATTGTTGCCAAGAAGGCCAATGGCATTTTGGGATGTATAAGTAGGGGCATAGCGAGCAGATCGAGGGACGTGATCGTTCCCCTCTATTCGACATTGGTGAGGCCTCATCTGGAGTACTGTGTCCAGTTTTGGGCCCCACACTTCAAGAAGGATGTGGATAATTGGAGAGAGTCCAGCGAAGGGCAACAAAAATGATTAGGGGACTGGAACACATGAGTTATGAGGAGAGGCTGAGGGAGCTGGGATTGTTTAGCCTGCAGAAGAGAAGAATGAGGGGGGATTTGATAGCTGCTTTCAACTACCTGAAAGGGGGTTCCAAAGAGGATGGCTCTAGACTGTTCTCAATGGTAGCAGATGACAGAACGAGGAGTAATGGTCTCAAGTTGCAGTGGGGGAGGTTTAGATTGGATATTAGGAAAAACTTTTTCACTAAGAGGGTGGTGAAACACTGGAATGCGTTACCTAGGGAGGTGGTGGAATCTCCTTCTTTAGAGGTTTTTAAGGTCAGGCTTGACAAAGCCCTGGCTGGGATGATTTAACTGGGAATTGGTCCTGCTTCGAGCAGGGGGTTGGACTAGATGACCTTCTGGGGTCCCTTCCAACCCTGATATTCTATGATTCTATGATTCTATGATTTCACAATGGAGCCTGTTTGCCTACTCTGCCAAATGCTCATCAAAAGAAATCTTCAAGAGCAAAATTTTACAGAAAGGAATAAAGAGCAGGCAGGGGTCCTGTTTACAAGTAAAGACAATGAATTTTTGGGATATATCTGGGCGTGACCTACATTGGAAATGTTCCTTCCACTGGGGGAGTAATAGATACACATCTCTATCCAGATATTTGGGTATTCTATATTGTGTTCTCACACTATAGGCCTATTTGCATAGTGAGCCAGATGCTGTTTAAGAGATTTTGAAATCTACAAGAAAGGAAAATACAGGAAAAAACAACCAGTAGGAGGGTGTCTTCTTTAGGAATAAGGACAATGGATTGTCCTGATATATCTGTGTGGAAGCAGACTGGCAGCATGTTTGCCTCAGGAACGAAGGATCACAGTCAACCTGGCTGTAAATTGCTGCAAGGATTTTTGGGTGAGCAATACTTAATTAGATAGGAGAGTACCTTGTTAATTGAGACTGGGCTCTAGAGTACGTATTATGATTTTGTTTTAAATTAGGGCTCTCAATTGTAGTTAACTCAAGCAATTAATGCAAAACAAATTAACTAAATTAAAAAAATTAGTCACAATTAATGGCAGTTTTAATTGCACTGTTAAACAATAATAGAATACCAATTTAAATTTATCATAAATTGGATGTTTTCTATGTTTTAAAATATATTGATTTAAATTACAACACAGAATTCAAAGTGTACAGTGCTCACTTTATATTATTTTTATTACAAATATTTGCACTGTAACAAAGATAAACAAAAGAAATAGTAGTTTTCAATTCCTTTCAAGTACTGGAGTGCAATCTCTTTATTGTCAAAATGCAACTTATAAATGTAGAATATTTTGTTACATAACTGCACTTAAAAACAAAACAATGTAAAACTTTAGAGCCTACAAGTCCACTAAGTCCTACTTCTTGTTCAGCCAATTGCTGAATGCTGACCACTTCTTATTTACAATGTCACCTGAAAGTGAGAACAGGCATTTTCATGGCACTGTTGTAGCGGGCATTGCAAGGTATTTTTGTGCCAGATAGGTTAAATATTTGTATGCCCCTTCATGCTTCGACTTGTAGATTGCAAATTGTACAGTGCAAATATTGGTAATAAAAATAATAATTAGGCTGCCAATTAATAACAGTTAATGCATGTGATTAACTCAAAAGAACTCAATACTTTTTTTAATGTGCATTAATTGCATACTAGGGTGCCGTGCTCAGGGGGTGCTGCTGCATGCCTCCAGGGCGGGGGTGCTCCTCCCCGCATCACCCTTCTCCACTGCTGCTCCTCCCTCCCACCCATGGAGCCACCCCAGACCAAGCTACTCCAGACTAGGAACCTGGCTTCACTCTTCTTCACAGAGTGGAAGGGGTGGGGTGGGGGCTGATGTTGGGGTTCCCCCTGCCCCCACCCATGTACCTGGTTACTGCTGAGCTGGGGTCAGGGAACAGGGGGAGCCTGTCTGCTGCTGCTGCCAGCTCAGGAATGAGTGCGGTCGACAGGAGCTGCTGTTGGCTGAAAAAGTGCTCAGGCTTCTGAGTGCTCTGCTTAAAGAGACAACGCTTCCCCAGCGCGCACGCACGCACACACACACACACACACACTCTTCCCCCAAAGAGCAAAACTATTTAAATAAATGGTATTCTGTTATTGTTTAACAGTGCAATTAAAACTGCGATTAATCACAACTTTTTAAAATCTCGTGATTAATCACGATTAATGCTTTTTAGTCATTTGACAGCCCTATTTTAAATGTAACTATTTGTTTCCAATACTACTTGCTATGACTTGAATCTTGATTCTTTGTTAAATAAAAGTATACGGTGCTTGTTTTCAATACAAAAATAGCTAATTGCCTTGTGTCAAGCAGCACAGTGACCTGAAGTGTAACGGCTAAACTGGTGTGCACTGTTTCTTTAGAAGCAGCGAATCCGTGAACACTACGAGTGTCCGGTGAACCAGGGGACGGACGCTCCAGGGAGATGCTTGCAGGGTTTGAGGGTTGGAATGAGCCAATCAGTAACGTGAAGTGAGACTGCAGGGCCTGCGGGGCCAAGAGGGCAGTGCTTGTGTTGCCTATGGCCAATGGAGTTGGGAGCTGGCCCAAGGCAGGCGCAGATATGGCTTCTCATGGTAAGGCACATGGCAGTGAAGTGCTCACAACCCTGGGTACACCTGGGAAATATCACAGGAGGCCAGTGGCACAAGGGTGCAACTGTGCCAGGACCTCAGGACTTCTCTATCATGTGCCAGGCCTGTACTGGCCTCTGTAACCGTTGAATAGGGGCATTGCCAGCAGATCAAGGGACGTAATTGTTCCCCTCTATTTGACATTGGTGAGGCCTCATCTGGAGTACTGTGTCCAGTTTTGGGCCCCACACTACAAGAAGGATGTGGAAAAATTGGAAAACATCCAGCGGAGGGCAAGAAAAATTATTAGGGGACTGGAACACATGAGTTATGAGGAGAGGCTGAGGGAACTGGGATTGTTTAGTTTGCGGAAGAGAAGAATGAGGGGGGATTTGATAGCAGCCTACAACTACCTGAGAGGTGGATCCAAAGAGGATGGCTCTAGACTGTTCTCAGTGGTAGCAGATGACAGAACGAGGAGTAATGGTCTCAAGTTGCAGTGGGGGAGGTTTATGTTGGATATTAGGAAAAACTTTTTCACTAGGAGGGTGGTGAAACACTGGAATGCGTTACCTAGGGAGGTGGTAGAATCTCCTTCCTTTGAAGTTTTTAAGGTCAGGCTTGACAGAGCCCTGGCTGGGATGATTTAGTTGGGGATTGGTCCTGCTCTGGGCAGAGGGTTGGACTAGATGACCTCCTGAGGTCCCTTCCAACCCTGATATTCTATGATTCGCTGATACTATGAAGAGGGAGATCAAAAACTGTCCCCTTCTATCCCTTTGCCAGTGCAGGCATGAATCTGGCCCATTGAGCCAAACCTCTTCCAGCCTTAATTTCCAAATCTATACAATGTTTTTGTTGTTGTTTGTATTTCAGTCAATGGACAACAAGGACCACATTGTTCTGAGCTCTGTACAGATGCTGAGCAAACAGACCCAAAGAGCTTACAGCTCAGGGCCCTGATCCTGCAAACCCTTAACATTCTATTAATGGCAAAGGGCCCAAAGTAGATAAAATTATAGTCACGCTAAAGTCCTTACAGGATCTGGGTCTAGGTTATGACAAAATGCAATAGGAGAATGAGACAAATCAACCAAGGGTTGGAGAGGGAGGATGAGAGAACAGTAAACAACTCTTAGAGATTGTACCTCCTAGGATGGTTGAGAGACTTAATGGATATTGATTCCATTGCTGTGAGATGCCTGAATGAAAGAGAAAATGGAAGGTTTCAGACTCGTTTGTATTAAAGACCTGTGTGTGTCTCTGTCCCTCTCTGTCTGTTTCTCTGCCACAATTAAAACACAGTCATGTGAAGAGTGGGGATGTTGTTATAAATATCACAACATAAAATCTCACTGATTTTATCTTTTCTCCCTGTAGACAAGGTGGAGATTATTTTTCAGTTACGAGAAAATTCCCATGAAAATGTTTTCTTGAACTTGTAGCTAAGCCAATGCTGACCATGACACAACCAGTCCTAAAAATAAAAACATTACTAAGACGTGCCCAAGTTGAAGTCGGACAAACAATCCAACCCCAACCTTAACGCTGAGTTCATGCCCATAGCAATGAACGGAAACATTCTCACTATCATCCAAACACCCTTAACTCTGACCCTGGGATTTTCATAGATATTCATACACATTATATATATTAAATTCATAGGAATGAGTGGACAGGCCACTCACCTCAGGGCTGATCTCTGGCTCTAATACTCTGCTTCCCTCTCTCCTCAGTGAATGTGACTCTGGATCCAGACACGGCTCATCCCCAACTCCTCCTCTCTGAGGGTCAGAAAAGTGTCAGACGGGGAGACAAATGGCACAGACTGCCCAACAATCCCAAGAGATTTGATACCCTGGAGTGCGTGCTGGGCTGTGAGGGATTCACATCTGGGAGATACTACTGGGAGGTGGAGGTGGGAGGTGAAATAATCTGGGCTGTGGGGGTTGCCAGAGAGTCTGTGAGGAGGAAGGGATTGTTCTGCTTTAACCCTGAGTGGGGGATCGGGCTATGGAGCAGTGGTGGGGTGAGTTCCAGGCTCTCACCTCCCCTAAAATTCCTCTGCCCCTGAGCTGGGTCCCCAGGAGGATCCGGGTTTGTCTGGACTATGAACAGGGGCTGGTGACATTTCTGAATGCTGATAATGATGCCCCAATCTTCACTTTCCCACCGGCTTCCTTCAGGGGGGAGAGAATCCACCCCTGGCTTTGGGTTCAGAGTGAACAATCACAGCTCAGACTGTGTCCCTGACACTTGGGGAAAACATCCCTTCTAAAGACCCTGAAATCAACTTCTCTAGCCTCAGACACCCTAATTTCTATGAACCTGGAGAACGCTTGTCTTCCTGAAAGCCTTCTACCATACAATCAGTTTGTATGACCATAAGGCTTGATGGGGCCTCTGAATTGTTAAAGTATAAAGACCAAGATGCTACTGAAATGGAGAAACCAACCGCATTGCTCCAAGAATTGTGCAACCTGTTTGTCACTGGCCTGTGTGATCCTTGAGGAGTGTAGCTGACTGTAGGGGTCAGAGACTGTCAGATAGGAGCTCAGAGAGTGGGAGAATGAAAGTGAAAGAAAGTGACAAGGAGAGACATGAGCCAGGGTGACAGAGGGACTGGGAGATGCTACTGAACGTGATGGTGTCATTCATTATGTAATCCATCTATTTAATTCACTGGTTCATGAAAAGTGGAGCCATTTTAATGCCTTGGAAAAGTGATTTCTGCAAATGTTGCACTTTTTCTCTGTTCTGACCTTACATAATCACTCCCTAAGTGATTGAAGCCCTCATTTTTTTGTTAACTGAACCTTTTTAATAAATATAAAGCTTTATTCTGCTTGGTGTTTTCCACTCTTTTGAGGGAGCGAGGAGGTGCAGAGGAATTGATTCGCCACTGACCAAAAGACAAGTTAAGAGTAAGGTGGGCTACACTCTATGGGGGGGCAAGTTGACTGGTTTAATCAAGGGGCTGTAGAGCTGCCACCCTCCGTAAAATGACCTGCTTATGAACTTGGAAGTGCATTGAAACCCATGTGGATATATATCTTCCTTCTAAACATGGTACTCTTTAAAAGAGTCTGAAATAGAGCTTGTGAGGCTATTTTGGAGTTATTTGGTCAAGGGGTTCCCAAAACATACCCCCAAATACTCTGCTTTTATCATTTTCAGATTTTTATAACACTTTGTTTTAGAATTAGGAATAGCAGATTTAAATTAAAGCTCAGGAAAAACTTGCTAACTGTAAGAACAGTAGGACAATGGAACAGTGTCTAGGAAAGTTGTGGAAGCTCCTTCACTGGAGGTTTTCAAAAGGAGGCTGGATAGCCGTCTGTCTTGGATGGTTTAGACACAACAGCTCCTGAATCTTGGCAGGGAGTTAGCGTGGATGACCCTTTTAGTCCCTCCTAACCCTGTGATTACCTGAAACAAATCTAGATTTCTGACCGTCCAAAAATGTATCCCATTGGACTGCCCCTGAGATCAGCTTTTCAATGGCATGAAAGACCAGTTTAGGAATATCTCAGAACGTAGTGAGCTGCCAAAGTTTTAGTATCTATGTGAGCAAATGTTTCCTCAGAAACTCCTTTGTCAAGAACACCCATGGCACCATGTACTGATTTGAGGGAATAGGCAGTGTTCTTTGAGCTCAGGGACAAGGAGTTCATTCCTCTGCTCAGGTGATTTGCATGCTGTGCATATTGGCACTCTCAGCTTGCCTTTCTGCTTGGTGTGCGGGTGGCACAGATGACAGTGAGCCACCCCATAGGACAGCTGGGAGGGGAATCTGCTGCTCTGGCTCGTGGGGTATTTCACGGTTACAGAGCCTGAACAGAGTCCAGCCTGTACTCTAATCTCCTAGCACACTCTTGGGGTGAAGACCTATTGTCTAATACCTCCTCTTGAGAATGGGGACCCAGTGTCTGACTGCCTAGACTCTCTGGGTGCAGTGCTGACACCTCAGCCTGCCTCATGCTTAAACGCGCCCTTTCCCAGACCCCACCCAAAAGGTTTGAGGCTCCTGGGTTACAGTTTAACTCTCAGGGGCACACCGTAGTGGTGTTCCTGCAACAGATCAGGATTCCTGTGTCACCCAGTGGTGCCCTGCTCTCACTCTGGGCTGTGCAGTGCATACAGAGAAAGGCCAACAAATACTTTATTTATTTAATGGTTATGGGTAGACAGCTTAGAAAGATGAAGTCCGACAGAGGAGCAAGAAGGTCAGAGGTGCTGGGATCTTACAGAGAAATCGACAACAGCTAGGAAATGTTACACTGGACAATGCTTTCCTACCACATTACTCTGGGCAGCCTCCTCTATGGGAACTGTAGTGTGAGCTCTGTGCTGCTTGGATCTGTCACATATCTCACAGTTGGGATCTGATTCTTCTCACAGAGCAGTTTGAAATCTCGCCCTTGACTCACACACTCTCCCTTCTGGCTCTTCTTGCTTTTGTAAACATGAGTTCTTCCCTCAGGGCTCCTATTTCTCCAGGCCCCGCCTGTAGCTGGTAGCAGGGGCATGGTCAGATAAAGGGCATGGCTCAGATGCCACACTGTGCCAGCTCCTGGTGCTGGTTTGGCCAGAAGTTCCTTTGCCCAGCAGTGTCATTGCAATGAGGATGGGAGAAGTCTCGTTCTGATTCCTCTCCCCAGGACTTGGTGATTCAGGCTCAGCTCAAATGGTGCTCACAGTCTGTAGACACCAGATCCTTGGAAGCAGCTTCCACTTGGAGATTTTTGGCTGTGCTTAGAAATACCCTGGGATCTCTCTGCAGAGTGGAATGAATTTCACTCTCCAGAGCCAGTAATGGAGCAGCAATTAGGCAGGTCCCCTCCTGCCACAGGCTTGTTGTTACTCAGCTGGAATCCCCAGACAGCTGTCCTGAGAACCTGGTCCCTCTGGCATTGTGCAGGAGCAGATTTAAAGAGACATACCTTGGGAGCCAATGATCCAGGATGGTGCAGCCTGGACTTTGTGCAGTAACAGGATGGGAGTATATAAAAACTGTAAAGTTTCTAACCTGAAGGTTTCTGCCTTTTCTTTTCTCCTTCCAGCTATTCCTTTTCTTTCCTCTCACTTGATTTCACCTTCACCCTTTGCCTTGCTTCTTTCTTTCTACTGTATCCCCTTCCCTTATTATTTCAAATCTTCCATTCTCCTGCTCTTTCCTCTCCCCAGCTGCCCCACCTATCTTCCTCTTCTTGGAGTACAAGAAAAAAAGACTGCCTCCAGCTATAAGGAAACAAAGGACACCTCATCAACCAGCAGTGAGGAAAAACTGTCTCTGACCCTAAGAAAATGGAATGAGATGGCATTGCAGTACAGAGCTGAGCAATCAGCCAGTAGGTCAGGAACTGACAATAGTGACAAAGGAACACAAAGGATCAAATGCTAAACCCCTCTCAGTGGCTGAAAGTTCATCTGGTGGCAGGTCACAGGCCACTGTGGAAGGTGCTGGAATCTCAGCCTGGTCCCTAGTGGGGCAGGTGTCACCATCATACACAGATATAACTAGCAGGACCTGCACTGACTGGTTCCCTTTGTCATCGGTCTCAGCAGCAGAGGCCAACGACTCAATGGCTAGTGGAATCAGAACTTTCATCTCAGCTTTAGAGAGAGATTTTCCCCAGGTCAGGGTTGAAGTCCAATGGCTGTGGGCAGCGTGCATGAGGGGAGCTGGTTAGAAGGCTCCTGCACTGCACAGTGTGTGGGATAAACAGATACGTCCAATCCACTAGGCTCTCAGGACACTTGTCTGTTCCAGCTGCAAGATGGTGATCTGGGAACAGACTGAGGAGACCTGATAGTGTCTGGGGAGCAACCACCTGGGACCAGGAGTGGAAACTCAACTGTGGTGGGAAAGGAGCAATGACTAGACATGCTACTGCAGATATATTTAGTTCAACTGGGTACAATGCTGTTGACTGAAGTCATGCCAACAATCAAAAACCAGTATAATTACATCACTTGTGCATGTTCACAGAATGCTTCTTCCGTCGGCAGAGCGCGTCCACACTTAGTGCTCAACAGTAAGAGCAGTGCACTGTGCGTGGCTATCCCACTGTGCTACTCAGCACCTTCTGCAGCTAGGAGTTGTGGGAACACAGAGTGGATCGCAGTGTGTCATGAGTGCAGGCTCAACGTCCCATGATGCAGTTTTTCCCACCCTATCATTCCATGGGCTTCCAACTGTGTTTCATGGCATTTTTCAATGGTCCCTGTTTACTGTGTGCCCGCCATCTCTCTCTGAAAGGATGGATCCTGCACTGCTCTCTACCGTTGTGGTCACTGTTATAAACACATCATGGATGGTCATGTAGCATATCATGGACTCCCAATCTGGACAGGAATCAGAGTTCCCTGACCTGCTATGTGCCATGGAAAGGAACAACACAAGATTACTTTTAGCATTCATGGAGCAGCTGCATATGGTGGATCGTCGCTTCTGGGCTCGGGAAACAAGCACTGAGTGGTGGGATCATATTATGTAGGTTTGGGATGATAGGCAGTGGCTGCACAACTTTTGGATGTGGAAATATGGCCAGTTGGTGAAGCTTCCCCTAGGGGAATCTATCCCCCTGTCCCGCCCCTTCCTCTGGTGGCCCTGCCCAAGCTCTGCCCTGCCCCACCCCCACTCTGCCCCACACCCTGCCCCTCTCCACACCTTGCCCATGCTCCACCCCATGGCTTGCTACCACTTGGCCCCCTTGCCTGCCCCTCACCGTCACTCCTCTTGTCTGCTGAGGAGGAGAGGAGCAAGCAGAGGGCAGAGGAGGCCTAGGGGGAATGGGTGGAGCTGTTCAGCCACCTCCCCACTGAAACCCTTTTCCCACTGCTTGCTGTCACCATTCACTCCTCTCCTCCTACTCAGTGAGCAGTATGTGGTGGGGACCTCAGGGGAATGGGCAGAGCAGAGCCAGGAAGGGGTGGAGTGAGGGCAGGCCTCAGAGGGAAGAGTGGGACCTCAGGGCGGAGTGCAGGCGTGGCCATGGCCCAGGTGTCGCTGTTCACGTGTGGTGGATCAGCAGTTTTGGGAGGCTTAGCCTCTCCTGGCCTATGATCCCTGCCGCCCTTGTGTGGAAAGTCATCTTCATGGAACTGTGTGCAGAGCTTGCCCCAGCACTGAAGCACAAGGACACCAAAATGAAAGTTGCCCTCTGGGTGGAGAAGCACATGGTGATCACTCTGTGGAAGATGGAGACTCCAGACTGTTACTGGTTGGGCATGAATTAGTTGGGAGCTGGGAAGTCCACCACTGGGGCCACATGAATGCAAGTTTGCAGGGCCATTAATCGCATCCTGCTATGAAGGACTCTGACTCTTGGCAATGCGCATGAAATAGTGGATGGCTTTGTGGCATTGGGGTTCCCTAACAGCAGCAGGGCGATAGATGGCACACTGTAATGGTCCCTCGCTCTCCCATGGTGAGGGAGGCCACTCAGTCCAGTCCCGTCTGGCCAGGACCAGAGTCCGCAGGACAGTCAAGAGCCCACAATAGGGCTGAGCGACCAACAGTCACAGGCCAGCTTTAGCCTGGGCTTAGGAGGCTCAAGCTGCCAGCCCTTAAACAGGGTCTATAACTGAACTGGGCCCCGGGCTTGAGGAGGCTCAGGCAGCCAGCAACAAACAATCTCAGGGCTGGCTTTAGCCTGGGTGGGGCTCAGGCAGCCAGCAAACAAACAGTCTGCAGGTGGGCTGGGGCCTGGGTTTGAGGAGTCTCAGGCGGCCAGCGAACAAACAGTCTGCAAAGGTGACTGGTAAAGGAAGCTCCTTCTCCAGAGCAGGAGCTTCTCAGAAAAGTGTAGGGAGTTAGCCACCCAGGGTGGGGTGGCAGGGGGACGCGGCCCCACCCTACTCCACCATGTCCCACCCCAGGGCCCTGGCAGGGGCAGGATCGGCTGCCCCTGCGTCGGTGGGGATCCAGCCGCAACACGCCGACTGAGCCACAGCCCCTGGGGCTGCCCCTGGGCTACTTCCTGCCTCCCCGGGGGTTGGTACCTGTGGCCTTCAGGCCTCTTCCGGCTCCTCGGGGTACACAGCAGCAGGCTTTCTGGGCCAGTTGGTGTAACAATCAGTGAACCCAAGTTCCCGGGTTCCCTGAAGACGTTCAATGAGTGCTACTTTTTCCACCATCACTCCCAGGATCTATTTTCCATCCAACTCCACACTCACCCCCACTCTCCCACTGTGGGCCTGTATACAAAATCAAACTGCCTGCCCAGGTATCCGGTTACTGAACAGAACCGCCCCAGCACAGCTAACACCGTGGCATGGTTTGCAGTAGAATAAAGTTCTGATAAACGTTCCCCTTCCCCCCAAGTCTTGCAGGGTCCCACAGATGCCCTGTGAGGCAGTGCAGCTAAGGGCACAGATGGGACCTTGATCAGTTCTGTCTGTACTGAGGATTCTGAGAGCCACATGTGCTTAGTGGCTCCCCCAAAAACAGAGAGTGCAGGGGGCACCCACACCCAGGGATCGGCACCACCATGTTATGCGATGGACTCTTTGCAAAATTACTGAACTTAGTGATGGACACTGGGGGAGGGGGGGTTATGTCATTCAGTCATTCAACGTTTTTTTGAAAAATTATCACGGACCTCAAAATTTTTACCATGGACACTTGGGTCTGTGAATGGACACATTGCCTACCCCTGTTCACACCTCTCCCAACACCATTCCTCCCTTCCCTGACTTCAGCTTTCTCTGTTCCTGGATCCCTCCCTTCTGCCCACTCAACCCTTCCCTGGGATCTCCCCATCCACTTCTCAGAGCTCCACCTCCATATACTGGGGTCTCTTCTCTTTCATTTCTGCAAGGGGCTCTTCCTACTTGTGGCCTTCCCCCCCTCCATTATATACCCCTCCCCCAAGTCTTCCTCTTGTGATCTGGGCTCTTCACTTCCTACTGCTGCAGCCTCCCATCCCACTCCACCCTAGTGTAAGCGGGGGAATGGTCCCGCTATTGTGGGGAACTTTCCTGGCTTATACACTACCCCAATGGAATTGACTTGAGAAAGGATCTGAGTCCTCACTCCTAGTCCCTTTACACAGAAGCCTGCCTAACCTCAAGGGCTCCCCTTCCACTCTCCTGTGTGGCAGAGTCCTCATAACCCCCAACATCACTGGGTCAAGGATTCCTGGGGGGCTTGACCCACAATCTTGTCATTGTCACTTAGGCAAAGGCTAGAGTGTCCCCACTCTGAGGTATTCTCTCCACTCTGGACACTTCCCTGACCCACTGATCATTATATACATTTCATAGCAAATACAATTTACTGAACAGCAACAAATTAAAAAATATAAGGTGTAAAGATGCTGCCTTTGGTGTGACACTTCTGAGATTATCAATTCAGGACAAATTGCTTCAAGCAGGGGAATTACAGCCCAAGGTTGGGGTTTCTCCACTTCTAAGGCACACCAAACCAGCCAGACAAAGAGGACTTTGGTTTCACCCCACTGGCTAACCATAAGTCATACAAGCAATTCCCTTAGACACTCCAGTTTCCCAGTATCACCACCAGTGCCACTCATTATGGGGACGAATGGTTATGAAAACCAATACCCCAATAAAAGAAAAAAGGTTCTCTTGATCCCAAAGGGCCAAGCCCCAGACCCAGGTCAATATACAAGTTAGATCTTACCCACAAATCATGCTGTTGCCAATCCTTTAGAATCTAAAATCTAAAGGTTTATTCATAAAAGAAAGAAATATATATGAGAGCTAAGATTGGTTAAATGGAATCAGTTACATACAGTAATGGCAAAGCTCCTGGTTCAGGCTTGTAGCAGTGATGGAATAAACTGCAGGTTTAAATTAAGTCTCTGAGTACATCCACATCTGGGATGGGTCATACAGTTCTTTGTTCAGAACTTCAGTGTAGCAAAGTTCCTCCAGAGGTCAGAAGCAGGACTGAAGATAAAATGGAAGGGTTTTCAGGGCCTTTTATATTCTCTGCCTGTGGAAGGACCCCTTTTGTTCTTACTGCGGAAAATGACAGCAGCAAGAGGGAGTCTGGAGTCACATGGGCAAGTCACATGTCCACCATGCATGACTCAGTTTGCAGGCCAACGCCATTGTTTACGTGTTAGTTTGAACGTTCCCAGGAAAGCTCAGATGTGGACTGGCATCTCCCAGAGTCATTGTCAGTTACCTGTTTCTTGATTGGGCACTTACTGAGAACAGTCCTTTCTCAAGAAGCTGACCAAAAGTTTCACTAAGGCGACTTAGAATCAAAACACACTGAGATACAAGTACATAGCCAATATTCATAACTTCAACTACAAAAATGCTACACACATACAGACAGCATAACCATAACCAGAAAATCATAACCTTTTCATAGACATCTCACACAACAACCTTTGTACAATATTTGCTGCAAATATATAATAGTGGTTGCAACAATGATCTATGTGGTCATAGTTTATGTCAATAATGTCACATAAGGAAAAAATGGAAAAGCTTAAAGGAAACAAGTAACCCCACTCTGTGGCACGGGGACGTCACAACCAGCATCTCTGGAATTTAAGGGCAGTTCACAGTCTGTTCCTCACACGTCCCAGGCCTCCTGCCCAGGCCCTGGCTGTGCTGCAGGGATGCTGCGGGTCGGACACTTGCTCTGGCGGTGACCGGTGCTGGGGAGAAGGTGGCAGGACCCATCTCCCCAGCATCGGCCCCCACATCAGGGTTATGGTTTGCTGCCAACTCTGGCCTGCAATGCCTTTTGGCTGGTGGGGTCTTACTGCACTGGGCCCGCTGCCCAGGGTCCTCCTCGCTCTCCCCAGCTGCTCTCCGGACTGCTCCAGCCCCAGTCCCAGCCCCAGCCCCAGCTTCACTCTGCCCCAGCCCCAGCCCCAGCCCCAGCTTCGCTCTGCCTCAGCCCCAGCCCCAGCTTCACTCTGCCTCAGCGCAGCTGCTGTTCTGCCCCTGGCGCAGCTCTCTGGGCTGCTCCTCTGGCTCTGGCTGCCGTGGCTCTGCTCCCAGCACAGCGCTGAACCCTGGCCTGCTTCTCTCGCTCTGGCTGTTGTGGCTCTAGCTCGGCCCCTATGGGCAGACAGAGGATGGGACCCCGCTCTCCTTACTCCCTCATTGGCCTGCCTGCTTTGTCAATCAGGCTGATCTGGAGCATTTGCCTCTCCCCATTGGTCCTGGGGACTGTCAGTCCAAGGTCTTGGTTTCTCATCTGCAATTCCCCTTTCCTTTGTTACTGGGAGGGCCAACCAAAAATCCTCATTGAGTTTCAGTAAGGGGACAACAGTCCCCCTTACATCAGCAACAGCAGCCACCCCTGACATTGTGTCTACACACATCTCTGCCTCTGCATGCCCACAACCCAGCAGCCTACATCCCCCCTCTGCCCCTCTCCTCTCCCCTAGCTCACAGGCTTGGTGCTGGGAACTGAGGGGGAGGCAGTGGCAGGCAGATGATTCCCCAGGCCATCCTTATAGGAACACACCTGGGGGCTGGTCAGCGCTGGGAGGGGACAGGCTCCTCCATGGGTGTCACTGTCAGGAACAGAGATTCCCTCCAGCCTGAGCTGGGACTGGGCAGATTATCAAGGGAGATGTGTTTCTAAATCCCTCTTTGTAACCAGTATAAAAATAAGGGTGGAGCGTTCCGGAGAAAGTGTCAGTGAAAGTGAAGAGATGGGACTTGTCAGTCACATTGTAAAATGAGACCTCTCCTGCCTCATAGTCCAGGAAAATCCCTACACGGCTGGGCCTGACGCTCATGGACAGTGGCGTTAAATGGGAGGTGAGGGCCTTGTATTCCTTATATCTCAGACACACTGTCCAGAATCCATTCTCAGGTGATAGGTAAATCTTCCCCTTCCTTGTCACAGATTCTGTACAAACCCCCAGAGTCCAGTTTGTTTTGTCTCCCACCTCCACCTCCCAGTAATGCCTCCCTCCTGTCAATTTGTTAAAGCCCAGGACAATGGGATAAGTATCAAATCTCTTAATATTGTCAGGCAGATCCTGTTGTTTGTCTTCGTATGTCACAGTTTTCTGATCCTCAGACAGGATGAGGCTGGGATGAGCCGTGTCTGGATCCAGAGTCACATCCACTGGGGAGAGAGTCACAGAGTCAGTGCTGGAGGCAGGGGCTGGTCACTGGGATCAAAGGGAAATTAACCTGTGTCCCCATTAATTGCTGTGACACAAGGTTGCTGGCCATTTAAGGAGAGTCAGGGCCCCATCTAAGGCCAAGGGGGCAGGGGAAGGAGAGGAGATGGAAAGAGGGGCAGGTGCTTGTGAGGGACATAGGAGAGGGGAGGAACAAGCACCAGGGAAGGGGAGCAGATGGGAAGGGAAGGGGGAGATCTCCATGGAGTAGTGGGAGGGACGGGTCAGGCATCAAGGAATCAGAAAGGATAGGAGGGGAGTAGTGGGGGTTGCAGAGAAGAGAGGGATAAAGGCTGGCAGAGGAAGGGGACAGATGTCAGGGAGGCAGGGGGGGAAGGGCAGGCTGCAGGAACAAGGGTGGTGGTGGTGAGGGAAGAGGAAAGACAGGTGCCAGGGGGCAGAGGGAAGGTGCTCAGGGATGGGGCAGGAGGTAGGAATTTGGGGCAGTAGCAAGGGACCTGGAGGGGCAGGTGCTGTGGGAGTTGCAGAGAGGGGTGGGTGCCAGGGGGACATGGAGGACATTGCAGTGGGGTCTAGAGGCCACTCAGGCTAGTTCCCTGTTGTGCCAGGCACTACACAGACAGAGGTGGATCTTTGCTTATGTCTGAGTGACTGAGGAGCACAGATCCCAGTGACTGCACAAAAAGAGCTTAGGCCTAAGTCCCTGGTTTCAGCTCCACTATGATGTGATCTTTGAAAAGTCATGGAAGACAGAAGAGATTCCAGAAGACTGGAAAAGGGCAAATATAGTGTCAATCTATGAAAAGGGGAATAAGGACAACCTGGGGAATTACAGACCATTTAGCTTTCAGAGTAGCAGCCGTGTTAGTCTGTATCCGCAAAAAGAAAAGGAGTACTTGTGGCATCTTAGAGACTAACACATTTATTTGAGCATAAGGTTTCGTGAGCTACAGTTCACTTCATGGGATGCATGATGGAGTAAATAATTAAACAATCAATTTGCAAACATCTAGAAGATAATTAGGTGATAAGTAACAGTCAGCATGGATTTGTCAAGAACAAATCGTGTTAAACCAACCGGATAGCTTTCTTTGACACAGTAACATGCCTTTGGATGGGGGGAAGCGGTAGATGTGGTATATCTTGACTTTAGTTAGGGTTCTGAAACTGTTTCGCACGACCTTCTCATAAACAAACTAGGGAAATACAACCTAGATGGAGTTACTATAAGTTGGGTGTGTAACTGGTTGAAAAACAATTCCCAAAAAGTAGTTATTGTTGGTTCACAGTCATGCTGGAAGGGCATAATGAGTGGGGTCCCGCAGGGATCAGTTCTGGGTCTGGTTCTGTTCAATATCTTCATCAATGATTTAGATAACGGCATAGAGAGCACACTTATAAAGTTTGCGGATGATACAAAGATGGGAGGGGTTGCAAGTGCTTTGGAGAATAGGATTATAATTCAAAATGATCTGGACAAACTGGAGAAATGGTCTGAAGTAAACAGGATGAAATTCAATAAGGAAAAATACAAACTACTCCACTTAGGAAGGAACAATCAGTTGCATACATACAAAATGGGAAATGACTGCCTAGGAAGGAGTACTGCAGAAAGGGATCTGGGGGTCATAGTAGATCACAAACTAAATATGAGTACCAGAAAAAGAAAAGGAGTATTAGTGGCACCTTAGAGACTAACCAATTTATTTGAGCATAAACTTTCGTGAGCTACAGCTCACTTCATCGGAATACATCCGATGAAGTGAGCTGTAGCTCACGAAAGCTTATGCTCAAATAAATTGGTTAGACTCTAAGGTGCCACTAGTACTCCTTTTCTTTTTGCGTGTAAGCAGTGTCAGGATGAGCTCCACCCTGACATCTGGTGGTGAGGTGTGGCAAGTTGTGGAAAAGAACTTCAGGGGCCGATCTCATTTGCATAGGCACACCCACCCCGCCTAGAATGAGACTGTAGCTGCCCAAATGGTCACTTTGGCTGCTGTGGGATCCCCAGTGTCTACTACAAGCTGAATTCACCTAAGAGCTGAAATCACTGAGTGTTGTGTTAAGTAGTGGGGGAGCCTGAAGATATATTGTGGAGCAGTTTGTGGGACGGCTGGAGTGCCTTGTGGACAGGCTGGTGAAGCAGTTCGACGCGGAGCAGTTCGTGGATGGCAGGAGCTGCTTGTGGGCTGTGGAGCGGAGCTGAGCGAAGGAGTTCGTGGGGCGGCTGGCGGAGCGGAGCGCAGCTATGGAGCTGTGGGGCGGTCAGCTTCAGATCATGTAAGGTGCCTCTTACCCCCGTCCCATCTCCACCCAGGTTGGGAGGTAAAGTTCCGCAGATAAACTTTCGAACTCTGGGGCTGCCCTGACCAGGGACAGAGACTTTTGGGTCATTGGACTTTTGGGACTTTGGGTGATTTGGGGTTGCTGGACTCGAGAACCAAAGGGAAAAGGGCATGCCCCAATTTGCTTGGGGTGGGTTTTTTTTGCTCATGGGTTGTGTTATGAATCCTGTTGGTGGTGTTTCCCCAACATAATGCCACATTGTTTCTCTCTGTTATTAAAAGGCTTTTGCTACACTCAGACTATGTGCTTGCGAGAGGGGAAGTATTGCCTCCTGGAGGCGCCCAGCGGGGGTGGTATATATTTATCCCAGGTCACTGGGTGGGGGCTCGAGCCGGTTTGCATTGTGTTATTGGAATGGATCCCCTAGATATTGAACCCGGCCCTTGTTGCTGCCAACTCTGACGGGCAGAAGGGTTACATGCGAATACAGACTAACATGGCTGCTAGTCTGAAACATGAGATAACAGAATAACACTGTTGCAGAAAAAGGAAACATCATTCTGGAATACATTATCATGAGTGTTGTAAGCAAGACTTAAGAAGAAATTCTTCTGCTCTACTCCATGCTGATTAGGCCTCAACTGGTGTATTGTATCCAGTTCTGCACACCACACTTCAGGAAAGATGTGGACAAATTGGAAAAAGTCCAGAGAAAAGCAACAAAAACGATTAAAGGTCTAGAAAACATGACCTATGAGGGAAGATTGAAAAAACTGGGTTTGTTTAGTCTGGAAAAGAGAAGACTGACAAGGGAGATGATAACAGTTTTCATGTACTGTACATAAAAGGTTGTTACAAGGAAGCGGGAGAAAATTGTTGTTCTTAACCTTTGAGGATAGGACAAGAAGCAATGGGTTTAAATTGCAACAAGGTCGGTTTAGGTTAGACATTAGGAAAAACTTCCTGACTCTCAGGGTGGTTCAGCACTGGAATCACTTGCCTAGGGAGGTTGTAGCATCTCCATCACTGGAGATTAAGAGCAGGTTGGACAAACACCTGTCAGGGATGTTCCAGATAATACTGAGTCCTGCCATGAGTGCAGGGGACTGGGCTGGATGACCTCTCGAAGTCCCTTCCAGCCCTATGATTCTATTAGTCTATTCTATTATTCTAAAACTCCTGCTGACCCTGTTGGCACTGAAACTCACCCAGAGCCTAAGTTTGTGCAGTAAAAGTTCCCTCAGTGCCTGTGTTTCTCCCATCTCACCATGCACACAGCTAGCTCCTTCTAGGCATGTGGACGCCTATCCCCTGCCTGAGCCCCACCATGATCAACGGACTGGAGAAGACACATTTTCAGCTACCTCACTCATGTGCCGGGCCCAGTTTGGTAGGTGTGCTCAGGGGCTGTCTATCAGATCGGGTCCCTCAGGCGAGGTCACAGAGAACAGCCGGTGGGGAAGGGCTTGCCTCATAAATTTTAGCCTAGTGGTTAGGATGTGGGGGACTCTTGGTTTAACTCCACCTCTGCCAGAGGGTGAGAAGGGATTTGCATAGGGCTCAGGACAGTGCTCTACTCACTGGGCTATGCTGATGAGGGGCGTGCCTCAGTCTCTCCTGTTCACAATGTTCCAAGGTGGATAAATAATTAAAGAGTCATTGGAGCAGGGGCACTAGCTCCTTGCTTTCCTACCTCATGGATGGGTGCCCAAACCACCAAGCTGTAGACTCATTCTCAAATTCACTCTCTGGTCCAATGACCTTTAATTATTTAATCCACAGTGCAACAGCTTCAACAAGGGAGAGTGAGGAAGGCCCAAAACAGCCTCTCTCATACCCAGAGGGTTAAGGTAACTCACCTGAGAGGTAGGGGATCCCTGTTCAAATCCTTATCTCCCCCCAAGCAGATGGGGGAACTGAACCAGGATCACCCACATCCCAGGTAAGTGCTTTAAGCACAGGGCTAAAAGTTATAAGGGAGGCAGCACCAATTGAAGCTCTTCTGGCTGTTTTGTGCGGTGTGAAGAAGGCATCCAATTCATTCCCACAAGAAGTGGTGTAGGTGCCTAAGCCGCCTGACTCCAGTCGAGGTGTTCCCTTTTGTGGCTGACTAAGCAGAGGTAGATACCCGTCTCTGTGAGAGTGACAGGTCTTAGCAGACCCCCTTGTCATCAGTATCTCCCATTGGTTAGCTAATGTAATAACTAGCCTAGTGTACTGGCATTTGTGAATCAGCCTGAGACGCCAGTCTCTTACCATTCGTTCTACAGGGAGCCTGGGCACCTAACTAAGGCTTTGTGAGATGCAGTGTTGTTCCTGTGATTAAAAATTAGGCACTGGAAGTGCTCAGCATCACAACACCTGTGTCTCTTTGGGGATCCGGGCCTTTGGGTTTAAAATACAAGACATTTCACAAAGCCAAACACTCTATTTTCTCCCTGTGCCCGGCCAGATTGGCCTGCAATGTCCAAAGTTTTCTTCCCAGGCTGGAGCGCACTAAGGAAAAATTGCAGGTGGGAAGCAGTTTAATTTCACAGTCAGAGGGGGTCAAGATCAGAGTTAATAGGGGAAGCATCTCCATAGCTCTGAAGTCACAACCACAATCAAAAAACCCTTGCTCCTCCCTTGGGATCTAGACTCCCCGGCTTTACCAGCAGAGTGTGTGAGTCCTCTCCATGGAGATCTCTGGGTTGTGGCACTGACATGCTGCCCGGTGAGTCTGCATGGCTCGTGTACTCCTCAAACAGCTGCTCCAGGATGGGGCTGCCCAGACACTCCCCACAGAGTTTACAGGCTCCGCAGGCCCCGACGGGAAGAGGTTTCTCTGAGACCCTGAGCTCTGACAGCATTTGTGCTCCTGGCCCAGCTCACTGTGCCCCTGTGGTGCTGACAGGCTGCACACACTGGGAGAGCTGGGTCTGCCCCTCACAGCACATGCAGGGTTATTGTCTGTGTCCACGTCCCCTTCCCCCCATTTCTGGGATGAAGAACAGCAGCCCCAGAGTCCCTCCCTTCACTCCCCAGGACAGGGGAGTGAGAGCCCTCGGCCTCCTGGTCAGTGGGGTCTCCCAGCACTGATTGCTGAGCCAGTGTGAAAGTGTCTCCACCCAGAGAGGTCTGCGCACCTGGCAAATACACAGATGTTCCCTGGGGATCAGGGGCCAGGGCTGGTACTCACCCCCCTCCCACTCTGGGAGGAGAGGGGACCTGTGACCCACCCATGCTGCTCTCCAGCCTGGATGCAGCCAGCTCAACAGGTGACAGAGCTAGTGCCCTGAGCTGTCAGAGCCATCAATGATGGGGCAGGAGCACTGGGGGCTGTGTGCACTGCTGGGACTGTTATGTCTGTGATCTCGGTGCAGGACATCACAGTGGTCAGTCTTGCTCCAGTCCAGTCTGACCCACATCGTGGCTGTGACGTCTCTGCACTGCTGGAAGCATGTATATGTGGGCCTGAGGGATGGGACAGGCCAGATTTCCATGCTGCAGACAAGCAGGCTTATGAGGTCTCGGTCCCCACAGAGCCTGCTCCACTCATGGGGCCCCAGGGCTTGGCCACAGGAGGAAGCATCACAGGGTTAATTGAAATCACTTTGAACACTGCTGTAGTGATCCCGGAGCAAACCCCTGTGTGACTGTCTCAGTGTCATGCGGACGTGACTCATTGGGTTTAACTTTGTGGCGGAGTGCTCTCCATAGACTCCGGTACTCCACTTCTCGGAGAAGAGTAAGGGAAGTCGACGGGATGCCACAGTGCAGTGAAGACACCGTGGTAAGTCGACCTAAGCTATGTCGACTCCAGTTATGTTATTCACTTAACTGCAGCAGTGTAACTTGGGTCGACTTATTGGGATAGTGTAGACAAGGCCCTAGATGTGACACCCATGGCAGCAGCAGGGCAGAAGCCTCGGTGACTGCACCTGGCTGGAGAAAGCAACTGTAGGTGAGAGCTGTAGAGAACAAAGGTACAGTCTGACCCGACCCCAGATCCAGGAAGGAGGGCTGAGGACTCCTGACTCAAGGAGAGGGAGGAGTTAGAGTAAGAGCCGGGGCTGAAACCGAGCAAAGAGTAAGAGTTGGGGCTGAAACCGAGCAAAGAAATTATCTTATTTTGACGTTTATTTGGACTCAAAGTAGATGCCAGCAGGGGATTTTTGTCTCAGACCTTTTGGATTGTAATTCAAGGAGCACTGAAGAGGGGAAGCTGAGGGAAGGCACTTGTTGCAGGGTCACCAGGAGCCAGCTTGGGGGGCGTGGTTCATGGTCCTACCCCATAACGAGTGCAAAAGTGGCACCTGTTTAACTGAACTGTTACCACTTCCCCATGCAGACAGAGCCTCACTCTCTGCAGTCTGTCTGTGTGGGCCCCTCACTACAGTGTCTGACCCCAGCGGAGCCTGTGTCACTGAGTGAGGACCTGGAGTGAACAGTGAGCACAGGGTGCTGTGCCTCCCGCCTGGTTCCCAGAGTCCCTGTTCCAGCTCTCAGGCTGCTCCTGCTCCCCAGCAGCCTCCAGCTCCCCAGATCTCAGGCTGCATCTGCCCTGCACCATGCCCTGGGGGTACAGAGTCCCCTGCTGGCTGGATGCTGAACTGAGGGTGATGCAGGGCCCAGTATGGAGCCAACACGGTCACTACAGTACTCTCTGTCAGACCCAGAAAGGCAAAGGACAGGCCCAGGGACTGGGCGGCCCCACACTGGGACCCTCACACCAACTCCCCCTAGGATTTGCTGCTCCCCATGATGAGCCTTGTCTGCATTCAGACTAGGAGCCCATCCAGGGCCGGCAGCTCCTTGTTCTGTCTCTGCAGTACCTGGCTCACTCTTGGGCACTATATCAATAATGACTCTTACTGCCCAGCCCCTAAGGGCTGCATGACAGCGAGGGGCCTTACCCATTGCAGATGGGGACCCTGGGGCATGGGGAGTGTGAGGTGCTCGGGAGAGGAGCAAGTAGGGGGCACTCGGGAGAGGGATGAGCAGGGGGCGCTCGGGAGAGGGGGCAGAGAGGGGCAAACAGGGAGGCTCAGAAGAGGGGGTGGGTGGTGGAGCCTCGGTGGGGTAGGGCCGCAGTCTGGGCACTGTTGCCCCCACTTCTAGGAAGCTTCTAGTGCTTGTGTGTAAGCCACCCCAAATAGAAGACTCACACATTGCCTGTGTCAATTCTCCTCCCCACCCACATGTAAAGGAAATCCAGAACAGTAACTTTCACTGACCAGTGAATCTCTCCAGCATTTCCTTCATGTCAAGGCAGATTTTATACACATTCTTCAGGGCAGGAGAAACAGCTTCTGGATCCTGGAGTGTCACATTCTCACTCCTGTGAAGAAAACGTCTCATCATCACTTGGCTGCTCTGCGCACACATTGCTCACAGGAATAGAAGGAGAAATGGAAATGGGAACACACCTGATCAATGTGCTTTTCACATCCTGAAAGGAGACAGAGAGTCAGAGAGCTGGGTTAACACCACATGCAAAAATCCTGAGTGACTTTCCACACTTGATCAGAATTAATTCACAACATTTAACACATCAGGGCCAGACTCTTTTGTGTAGGATATTCAGCAGTGATCGCTGATTTCAGGTGCCCAGTCTACCCTGGTTCTGATTCTCAAAGGAGCTGGGTGTCATGTGACAATGGCGAAGAATGTGATGTTTTGTGAACACTGAACAAGCAGCTTTGTTGGAACAAAAGCAGCAACATCCCTAACGTGCCTCTGTCTGTCCCTCCACTTCCCTGTAGAGCTTCCACCCAAACTGTCTCCAGTCTCCCTCCTGTCTAGCTTCCTGCTGCAAATCTAAGGAGACAGTGCACAGATCCTCACCCTGAGCAGCTGCAGCTCTCATTGCTTCAGCTGGCATGTGAGTGCTCAGCTCTTCCCAGTATCAGGCCCCAGGTGTCTCAGGCTGGCACCCATTGATGGAATCTCGATCCTTTCATTTCATTAATTTGAGAGCTCACTCTGGGTTGTGGCTCCCCCTTCTGCCCCACCCCCCCCAGCCTCCCTCCCCACATGGCTCAGAATCTCTGCTCATCAGCCACATTGGGTCAAGATCCAGCAGTCACAGAAGGAACCACATCAGCCCCCTGCTCCTTCCGTTCCATCCCTTTGACCGGCAAAGCCCCCGTTGCATCTCCCTTTCCCTCTAACACAGACTGTGCGTGTCAGCGCTGACAGGGCCTCATGCCTGGGCCTCTGTTTGTGTTGGGAAACTGTCAGACCAGGCACTGGAAATAGGATTTGTCACTAATTCCTGGGATCTAGTCACTGACTGGAGAGTTTAATGCTGCAGGGGTGGATGGGGAGAATATTAACAGTCCCACCTTCAGCAGCTCAGCAGCCGGTTGCTGGCATTTCTCTTCTACTTCTGTGATCAGCTGCTGCAAAGCGGCACTCTGCTCTGAGAGCTTTGTTATATTGTCCTGTAGTCTCTGCAGAGTCTCCATCTCCTCCTCCGCCAGTTGCTGCAGTAGCAGCTGCTCTTCCTCACTCAGAAACTGGTGCAGTTTCTTAAATTCACACATGATCAACTGTCTCCGATTCTCTACTTTTTCCTTTAGTAAAAAATGGAAAAGGAACAAAGTCCAAGAGTCAGAACTGGGCACATGGCGTGCCGAGTCTGCCTCACAAATTAGGGAGCAGGGCTGCTAGAGTCATGAGCTGCAGGGATCACGCACATGGGAAGGTTTTCAGTGTAATGGAATTGCAAAATCTCCTTCTTACAAAAAGTTACTTGGTCCCACCCCAACCATTGCTCCTGTATCCCCTTCCCACCTTCAGCCTCTCCTGCTCTGTGGGACGGGGGGTCTGAGCAGCAGGGCGGGAAGACTGTGTCCTTTGTCCTGAAGATCCCAGTGCTCTCACTGGAGTAGGGCAGGCAGTGACCCCTTGAACACTGATGCTTGAGTTGGAGCATCTGGCAACTCCCTAAAACCACTGTCCTGCCCCAGAAGACTCCGGGGAATCTGGGGGTTCAGTAGGGGGTCAGATCTGGGGAGAATAGGGGCCAGTACCTGAAGACAGTGATACATGAAGGGTAGCGGTCAGTGCCTGGAGGCCGTGGTGCGGGGCAAAGGGGGGGGAAATGGACCAGCACACAGAGGCAATTGTATGGGGGGGGAGACAGGGGGCAGCAAATGGGGCAGCCCTTTATGTACCTAGGAAGAGGGAGCTCTACCTGCTACACAGGCTGAGAGCCCAGGCCCTCCAGCAGCACACGTCACAGCTCTGATTGGCTGCTGCCCATCACTATCAGCCAATCAGAAGGGCTTTCCCAGCAGACTGGGGTGTTCCCTTTAGAGCTGGCAGGTGTCTCAGCATAAGGACTGTGACTCTGTGGTGTGTGTGTGTGTGTGTGTACAAAACAGTTGTTGGGGGGGTGTAGTGACAATGGGTGTGGAATGAGTGTGGGTTGGGTGTATGGAACGAATACCAGAAGTGGGGGTGAGTGAACAAATAGAATATATATATTCTACACAAATGCCAACCTTCTACAACTACAGTATCTGCTTTGTGAATATTGGCAGGCCGGCTGGCTGCCCACAGCCATGTAGTTATAATTGTAGGAGGCAGCAGCTGAGGATTAATGAGTCAAGTGGCCCTATGATGGCTGCAGAGGATGGCAGAGAAGAAGGGCTGTCTCTGTCTGCTCAGCTGAGTGAGTCCCAGGGCTGCCCTGAGCTCTGCTCCCTTAGGGCCAAACTCCTAAAGGCCAGGGCAACATCTGCCCACACTGAGCCCGGTGCCCTGGGTGTGGATGTGCAGAGAGCACCTCTGAGGATCTGGCACTCCTGAGGGCTGTCTGCGTCTGCAGTTACTCAGCGTGGTTTGTGGGTATGATGGGGCAATGGACTCACATGCAAACACTGCACACCCATTGTAAGAGTATGTCATCTCCTTCTTGCCCCCAGAGAGCCCGGGGGTGAATCTGTGCCATGGACCATGGGACAGGAACTGTCCCCTGGTATGCTTCACTGTGATCCCCACCAGAAACATTTCCCGCTCCTGGTACCATGGCACCATCTCGGAGCAAACAGCCAGAGGAGATTGTAATATCAGCCTATAGCTTTTTGGCCCCTCACCCTGGGAACACTGCAGGGGGAAGGGCTCGGGGAAGGATAAACCCAGACACCCACCTGCCACTCTGTGGTTTTCTCCTCCTCTTCAGATGTCAGCTCCAGGGCCTCCTCCAGCTCCAGCCTCAGAGGGCCCAGGGCTTCCTGGAGTTTCACCTGCAGGGGCACCATGTGTGATAGCCATTAATCTGCACATCTGATGGGTGGAATTTGCAGGAGGCAGGGCCAGATGAAACAGGGGCACTACAAACCCATGTCTAGGCCCCAGCTACTGGAGTTATGTGATAAAATCAGGCTTTTGGCTTTCATTAAAAAGAGAATGTTTCAAACCTTCTGGGTTGCAAAGAAAATATTCAAAACATGCCCCAAATGTGACAGACACAGCGATTCCTGCCTGAGTCTGTAGAGAGCCTGAGCCCAGTGCCATGAGAGGGGACGGCTCCATTTATGTGTATGGAACATTGACACCAAGCCTCACTGCTCTGGGGGACAGCCAACCCCTCCGCAAAAAGAGGGGCTTTGTGTGGCAGCAGGGGGTAGGTCATATGACTCAGCTCCCCCATCCAATCATAGACACCTTGGCTAATAGATGGGGGGGGGCTCCCTGAGCCTTTTCGAGTATCTCTCTCTCTCAATGGGAGGGAGAGGATTCTTGCTGTTGATCCTGTGGGGAAAAAGGACCCCTAGCCCCTGGGATTCCCAAGGGGAGGGAGCCCCCAGCCTCTCCTCCTGCTTGTCTAAATAGGTTCACAGGCTCCACCCGCAGCAGACAGCCCTTGTGTGGGTGGCCCCTTCCACAACTACTGCTAATGGGGCCAGGGCCGCGACAGGGCCCCTTGTCAGCATGTTGCGGCTGGGGTGCCTCAGTCCAGCCCTGTAAGAAATGCACATTTCAATAGCAAAGCCAGGAGAATAACCTGGGCAGAGGCAGCAGCGTCAGAGCGGCACGTTCTGAGGCATTGTCTGGCTGAGACACTGATCCTGGGGGAGACTCTTCCCCACTTGTCTGCTCTGCTCCAAGATTTCTCAGAAACGGAGGCGTTTAGCTGAAGTTTGAGGACACTGAGCCAAGCTGCAGCCTTTCAGAACCGAGTGCTCACCTGGGCAGGGGAGGCCTCAGAAGGGAGATGAATGTATGTTTATGGGCATTACCAATCAGTCACCATTGGGCCAAGGATCTGGCCCCTTCTTGTGGTGTGCTGTCCCTTTAAATGTTTGAGCACTCCCCCCTCCCCAGTGCAAAGCCTCACTTGCACAGTTTCAGTTTTTCAGCTGACAATAAAACCACCAGGGCAGAAGCTGTTTTTCCATCAGCTCGCTTTGTCCCCTTACTAAAACTCAATGGGGGTGTTTTAGTTGTTAGCTCCCAGTACCAAAAGAAAGGGGAAGGGTCGATGGGAAATCAGGACCCTGAGACTGACAGTCCCCTGAGACTGACAGTCCCCAGGAACAATGGGGAGAGGCCAATGCTCCAGGTCAGCCTGATTGACAGGGTGGGCAGGCTAATCAGGGAGTCAGGAGGCCAGGGGGGTTCTGCCCTCCATGTGAGCTGGAATTGCCTGGGTCAGGCAGAGTGGGGCTGTGCTAAAGAGAAAGCAGGGGCCTGAGCTGAGCTGGGGAGCAGAGCTGGGCCAGATCCAGAGGAGCCAGAAAAGCAGCGCAGGAAGCAGGTTGCTGCTGGGAGCAGAGTCACAGAAGCAGCCCCCAGAGCAGACTTGTCCTGGGGGGAGAGCTGCAGCAACCAGAGCCAGGGGGTCCAGAGAAGCAGCCCAGGGAACTGGAGGCAGAGCAGCAGCAGCAGCCGCCATGCTGAGGCAGAGTGGTGGAGCTGGAGCTGGGGCTGGAGGAGTCCGGAGCTGGGTGTGGTGAGCAGCTGGGGAGAGCAAGGGGGACCCTGGGCAGCGGGCCCAGTGCAGGGAGATGCCCCCAGCCAAGAGGCCTTGCAGGCCAGACTTGGAGGGGGGATCGTAACCCCGACGGGGCAGATGACACTGGGGAGATGGGTCCTGCCACCTAGAACGTGTGGCCACCTCCAGAGCAAGTTCCTGCAGCATCCCTGCAGCACAGCCAGAGCCTGGGCAGGAGGCCTGGGATGTGTGAGGAACAGACTGTGAACAGCCCTGATATTCCAGAGACGCTGGTTGTGACGTCCCCATGCCACCGAGCGGGGTGACATGTCTTTTCCTTTAGCCTTTCCCATTGTTTCCTTATTTTTTAAAATCGATTGCTGTTTAATAAATTCTATTTGCTTTGAACTGTATGTAATGATCAGTGGGTCAGGGAAGCATCCAGTGTGGAGAGAGCACCCCGGAGTGGGGACACCCTAGTCCCTGACCTGAGTGACCATGACAAGGTTGTGGGTTGAGCCCCCCAGCCTTGTTGGGGTTTCAAGGACTCTGCCACACAGGAGAGTGGAAGGGGAGCCTTCACTTGCTATGAGGGTCGATTGCTAGCAGAGAGAGCACAAGCGCAGCCAGCCAAAGGCAGAATTCTGCAGTTTGCAGTGTGGACACACAACCAGCGGGGGGGCGTGTCGAGCACAGACAGTGCAGTAACAATGGAAGAATTTCTCTGTGGCAGAAAAGGTTATCCAGGAGGCTTGAAGAGCAGGAGAGCAGAGAAATGGCACCTTTTGTGGGCAATGATGATGAATTTGTTGAAAACTAAAATCCCAGGTGGTGTGCCTCAAATTTTTTGAGCAATTTTGCAGGGTAATTTGTAGTTTCCCAACAGACAACGAATTTCAATCTTGCTGACAGTGACTGGTCTGAAGCCATATGGACTGCCACATGATTTATTGTCTCCAACTGTGCCAAGAACTGCCAAGTATGCCACAATTACTGCCACAATGTGGGAACACTTTTCTCCTACATCATCAGTGATAGCAGAACAATTTCAGTTCCATCAGCAAGATCAGGGAACTGGAAAATCAGTAGCACAGTTTGTTGCTTCTCTAAGGATGTTGTCAGAGCACTGTCAGTTCAGACAAACATTAAGTGATGCCTTGTATGACCAATTTATCTCTCAATTATGCAATGACCAGGTTCAGAAGACGTTACTGACTATGTCACCATTCACATTCAAGAAGGCTGTTGAGGTGACTGTTGCCATGGAAACTGCAAAGAACATTTCTGGACATTAGTATGAACTGAGGAGTTCATATTCTGAATTAGTGAGACAGAGGACCATGGGAACATGAAGAATTTCCATGGGGCTATAGTGCACAAACTACACGTGCGGAGAAGGATTACTGGGCATGCCAGGCCATTTGTTAGAACTGCCAGAAGAGAGGACACATCGCTGTGACCTGTCACACAGTTCAGAGACCAGCAACACATAGTAACTGTACATCCAAGAAGACACCTATGAAGATTGAACCTAAGAAATGATGGAAGTTGGGAATTCATAATGTGGAAAAAGACAAGAGCTGTAGGGACACTGATCAAGATTTCAGAGTGGTAGCCGTGTTAGTCTGTATCAACAACAAAAAAAACCAAGGAGTACTTGTGGCACCTTAGAGACTAACAAATTTATTTGGGCATAAGCTTTCGTGCATGCATCCGATGCAGTGGGTTTTAGCCCACGAAAGCTTATGCCCAAATAAATTTGTTAGTCTCTAAGGTGCCACAAGTAATCCTGGGTTTTTTAAATCAAGATTTAGCACTTCATGTTTTATCAGAAGCTGGAGTCAAGGATGGCATCTGACTGAAGCAGTTCCTACAAGAATGGAGCTTGATACTGTTTCATTGATTTCTGTATCTGCCTATCACTAGATATTGCCACAAGTTCCTCTGGAAGAAACGTCCACTTTAAAGACTTATAGTGGGGAAAAATTAGTCCAAAAAAGGGATATGCCAGGTAAAAATTCAACTAGATGGCCAATCAGTTGTTTTACCTTTTTATGTGATTGAAGGAAAGTATCCACCATTATTTGGAAGATCTTGACTTGAGAAGCTCAAGATGAATTGGCTCAAGATCAAAGTGATCACAGAAGTACCTCAAAATCTTCAGGAAATACTGGACAGACATTCTAAAGTTTTTGAAAGAACTTAGACAGATAAACGTCTCAGGGAAGCTCACTGACAGCCAGCCAAAATATTGCAAGCCCAGAGCTGTGCCTTATACTCTGAAGCATCTGGTGGAAGCTGATCTGGACCGTTCAGTGAACATTGGTATCCTGTCACCAGTTTCACACAGTGAGTGGTCTACACCCATTGTACCAGTGATCAGGAAAGACTCAGTCTTAATATGTGGAGATTTCAAAGTGATGCTTAATCCAGTTTTATGTGCAGATTAGTAACCACTACCTCACACTGAAGATTTATTAAATACTTTTAGTGGTAGACAGTGTTTCAGTAAATTGGATTTGCTCAGTGCATACCTACAAATGGAGATTGTGAGATATTTGCAAGATGCTGGCTCAATCAACACACAAAAAGTCTTACTTTGTTATAAAAGGTTGCCTTTTAGTATCACATCAGCACCTGCCCTGTTCTAGAAAGCCGTGGATGAGATTCTGAAGGGACTGAATGGAGTTCAGTGTTACTTGGAGGACATCTTTGTTACACGAAAGGATCAAGAGAATTATCTGTGAAATTTGGGTTCTGCTTTGACACATTTGGAAGACCATGGACTAAGGATTTTTCAAGACCATTGTGAGTTTTTCAAATCTTCAGCTGAATACCTTGGATATGTAATTGATGCCCTGGGCTTAAGGAAATTGCCAGAGAAGAGGAGATGGTTCTTGAAGCACCACTGACAGAGAACATGTCACAGTTATGTTCATTCTTAGGACTGCTTAACTGCTGCAGTAAATTTCTTCCTAATCTGGTGACAGTTTTGTCATCTTTAAGAGTGTGTGCATGCATTTAATGAAGAAAAGAAACTGTTGACGTCAGTTTACGTTCTAATGCACGTTGATGTTTTGATTCCATTGCAAGTGGTTTGTGATGCTTCACCATATGGAGTGGGCACAGTTCTCGCCAACATTTTTCCTAATGGTATAGAGAAACCAATCACCTTTGCACCACAAACACTCATCACTTCTGAGAAGAGCTATGTGCAAATAGAGCTAAGAGCTCTCAGCATTATCTTTGGTATTTGGCTGTTCCATACCTACCTATATGGTAGTCTGTAGTGGGTTAGCAGGGGTCCCTCTCCCTCTGGGTCAGTGGGAGGCCACTCCGCCTCACTACATAACTGAGCGTCACCCACAATCAGGGAATTAGCAGAGCACTACACAGACTAGATGGCTCTGGCCTGCACTCTGGGCAGATCCACAAATGAGTCTCGGGGTCCCAGACCCCCAAGTAGGGCGGGTCAAGAAACTGTCTATGCCTCTGGCCTGCAGTCAGGGCAGAGCAGCAAACAGTTATGAGCCCAAGCCCTCGGTCAGGGTGGGGCAGCAAGGAGCCTGTGGCTCTGTGTAGAACGGCAAGAGGGTTGGGTATCCGAGCTCCAGCAGATGGCCAACAAATGCAGGCCTCTTGGCCTAGCAAGGGGAGACTACCACCTCAGGGGTGAAGTGGCAGCGGGGCCCAGGCCCACCCGACTCCATCAGGCCCCCACCCAGGGCCCTAACAGTGGTGGAGTATTCCACCACTGGGTCAGCAGGGAATCCAGCTGCAACTCGCTGAGCAGGTCTCCGGCAGCAATACAGCCAGACTGGGGTCGGCTGCCTCTGGGCCACTTCCTACACTCCCCATGGGGTGTACTTGGATCCGCGGGTGGTCCTCCAGTTTGTTGGGGTAGAAGTCCAGTGCCAGTCCCAGCGACTCTTCAATGCCTTGGTCAGTGCATGGCTCCAGAAGCTCTGGTCACTCCTCAGCTCAGCAGCGGTCCGCTGAAGTCTCCCAGCTCAGGAGAGGTCAAGAGGCATCTGTCTCCTTCAGCAGCTGCAGCCCAACTGAGCTCCAGGACCAGCCCTATATATTTCTTGTCCCACCCCCTGACTTCCAGTCGGAGGGGTGAGCATGGTCTGGCTCTGTCCACCTGAGTTTGGAGAGTGGTCCCTCTGCCTCTGGCTCAGTGAGAGGCCACTTCGCCTCACTACACACACACACCCCTTAAGTCCATCTGGTCTTCATGGCTGCCATCCTGACTCCCCCCAGGTCAGACAGAAAATCTGTGTTAGTGTTATCCTTACCTGCTGAGCGTCAGACAGTAAAGGCAAATTGCTGGAGGATGCGATACCATCTCATCAATCTGGCATTGGTACTTTTCGTGGTATTTAGCCATTTTAAGGCTTTGTGGTCGGTGATCAGTATGAAAGGGAAGATAGCCCATTTAACAGCCAGGGCCTCCTTCTGTATAACTGAATAGTTACATTCTCGGGGCGGGGAGAGCTTCCCACAGATATAGAGGGTGGGATGCTCTTCTCTATCCAACTCCTGGGAGAGGGCTGCCCTGAGCCCCACCTCTGAAGCATCGATTTGGACCAGGAACTCACAGTTGAAATCGCGGCTGAAGAGCATGGGTTCCCTACACAGGCTTTCCTTTAGGGCTCAGAACATATCTTCACATTCTGCTCACCAGCGTACTGACATGGGCGGTCCTTGGTTAAGAATGCCATGAGGGGTGCTGTGATGGATTCAAACTGGGACACAAAGTGTCAGTAATACCCAGCTAAGCCCAGAAACTGTCATACATGTCACAACAAGGTACACACCTGATGGATCAGCCGGGAAGTGAAGTTGGTCCCTTGATCCATGAGAATCTCAGGGGGAAGGCCCACACAAGAGAATACCTTCACCAGTTCAGCTGCGATGGAAGTGTTCCATAATGGGATGGCCTCAGGGAAGTGAGTGGCATAATCCATCAGTATGAGGCTATCCTGGAACCCCGCATTACTCTTAGGAGAGGACCCACCAGGTCCATCGCAATTTGCTCAAAGGGATCCCTGACCATGGGTAAGGGGACCAAGGGTGCTTTCGCCACCCCGACAGAGACAGCTAGTTGGCACTCAGGGCATAAGGTGAACTAGACCTTTACCTCCTGATGGACTCCAGGGCAGAAGAAGCATGACAGAACTCAGGCCAGGTTTTTCTCTTGTTCCAGGTGGCCAGCCATGGAAATGTCGTGGGCAAGCTTCAAGGTGGCCTTCTTAGGATTGTGGGGGACAACCAACTGGGTCCAGACTTCCTGAGTTTGGGAGTTCTGATTAACATGGTAGAAGTGATTGCCTGTCAGCTTGAATTGGGTCCATTGTGCAGCCCTCAGGAGATCAGTCATGGCTCGGTTGACCTGGCCTACCTGTTTGTAGGCCCAGCTCAGTGTGGGCTCATCCCTCTGGTTGCAACAAAAATCTGTAAAGGGGGGTCATCATGGGACTCTCCACAGGGAGGCCCAGCATTGTCATTGGGACTGGGGGCTCATCAGGGTGTTCCCCTTGGGGTTCTTCAGCCTCCTCCTCGTCTTCCGAAGAAGGCTGTCAAACCCCAGCCAGTCTCATCCCAGGATGACCGGATAGGTGAGGTGGAAGCCAACCCCAGTGTCAACACCCACATCAGTCTGTTAATGGTCAGAGAGATCTAGGTACTGGGATACGATTTTACATCCCTGTGGATGCATTGGAGGTGTATCTCTCAACATGCTTGTGTGGGGCCAGGGGCAAATTCCTGGTGGATGAGGTTTTGCCTACAGCCTGAGTCTATGAGGGCTGTGACTCGTTTTCACCCAAACTTCACAGTGGTTGTTTGCTGACCTGAGACTCTGCGGTACAGACTTGGCCGAAGATGCAGTCCATCTCGGGACACTTCCATTGTAAGTGCCTAAGCCGGCTGCAGGAGAAGCAGGGTCCAGGCTCTAGTTACCCTGGCCAGGGGATCACCTCTGAGGGATTTGGGTTGTGGTCTTGTCAGCAACGTTGGAGCATCTCTGCCACATGGGCCCAGTGGTTGTTTGCTGCCCTATCGTCATGGGTTTGGATTCGGCCATGGGCTCCTTCGGCCTGGGCTTCCTTGCTGGGCCAAGGAGCATCAAATCGAGCGTTGAGGCCAGGGCTCAGGCTCCTGGCCCAATAGGATTCTCAGTGGCCAAGAAGTCCTCCATTAAGGTGACAGCCGCACTAAATGTTGTGGGTCAGTGCCGGAGTACCCAAGCCCTCCCCTGGGGCAGGAGGACATGAACAAACTGCTCTAGGGTGATCTGCTCAGCGACCTCACCTGCTGACCACTGCTCAGGATGCAGCCATTGCCAGCAGAGGTCTTTTATCTTCTGGGCGATGACCTGTGGCCAGGCCCCCAGCGGGTGTAGGTGTTAGCCCAATTTTGCTGGTGCAAGGTCTCCAGCATGATGTCCAAGGCATCTAAAATGGGCAACTTCATGCATCCATAATCTTGTGCCTCATCGATTGGGAGGCCCCGATAGGCGATCTGGGTTGCCTCAGTCAGGTAGGGGGCCAAGAGGGCAATGGGAAACGTAGGGGGATTCATTGTAGCCCTGGGAGGTGGCCCACTGGGTCCAGGTAGCAGGGTTGCAAGCTGTTGGAGACACTGTTGCTGCTCCTCACGGTGTTGGGCCCCCAAATCCCAGAACAGTTGCTGTTTGGCCCCCAGCACCTGTACTAGTTGCCGTTGTTGCTGGAGTTATGACACCTACTGCTGCTGTTTGCTCTTGGCCAGATACTTAATGAGTTTGTCAAGCTCCATCTCTCCCATTAGGGATATCTAAGGCATGGCATATGCAGAACCTCTTACTGCAGGGGTCAGGTTGCTGCCCACATTCTCCACCAAGCAGGACCCTCCTGCTCTGGGTCAGTGGGAGGCCACTCTGCCTCACTACATAGACATATTACTTTGCAGATGGATCATTGCCCTTACTTTCAATATTTGGACTGAAACATGGAATTCCGTCATTAGCTACTGCTTGCATGCAATGATGGGCATTGCTACTTTTGGCTCATTCCTGTACTATCCAGTTCCATAAAGGGACTCAGCATGGCAATGCTGATAGGCCATCACGCAAGCCATACCCAACCTCTCATTTACCCAAAGAAACTTCGGATGAAATGTTCTCTCTCAGCTTGATGAATAGGTTACCTATTACTAGCACAGGCATCAACAAAGAAACTGCTGCAGATGATGTGCTTTCTCTTGTGAAGGGAATGGTACCACAAGGTACAGGGTTCAATTGTAAGAATCCCCAGTTTACACAATTCATGTCATGTCAACGTGAATTATCTGTGAATTACGGTTGCATCTTATGGGAAATGTGAATGCTCATTCCAAAATCAGTTCAATCTCAGGTTTGGAAGCTCTTCACAAAGCCCATCTTAGAATCGTACAGATGAAGGCCATAGCCTGGAGTCACATCTGTTAGACGGGATTGACAAATTATAGCACTTCATCTTCTTCCAATACCTATGTGCCAGCAAATTCAATATGATCCTGGCCAGATTGTTCAAACACCTTGGTTGTGAACTCAGACACACTGGACACTTAATCACATGGACTTTGCCAGATTTTTAGAAGGTTACATGTTTTTGGTCTTAGTCAACGCCATTTGAAATGACCAGTAGTTTTCAGCATGACTTTTGCTACTACTGCTAAGATCATTGGACATCTTCGCACCTTGTTCAGATAATTTGGTTTACTGTTACAGTTAGTGAGTGACAATGGACCTCAATTCTGTTCTGCAGAATTTCAGAGGTTCCTAGCTTCAAACGGAATTCAGCACATATGCTCATACTATCGGGCTTCAAACTTACTAGCAGAACTCTTTTTGTACAGACACTTAAGCAACCCTTAAAAGCAACAAATCTATTTTGAGTCAGAGACTGGAAAATTCCTTACACATCTACAGGCACACACCCCATACTACTACCCAGGAGCCAACGGAAACTCTTTGCTTGAAGCAATCTTTGCGTCCCTGTTGGGACCTGCTACATCCTGATATTGCCGCACTTGTAGCCAAATCCCAATCTATGCAAACTGATTATGTGAGATGCATCATCATTCTTTTCAAGTTCAAGACTTAATGTGGACTCGCAACTACAGTTGTTGAGAGAATGGGTGCCGGGAGAATGTGTAAAATGCACAGGACTTGTATTGTTTTTGGTAAAACTAGCCAATGGTATTTTATGGAGATCACATATGGACCAGTTGCAGCCTCAACAAGTACCGAAGTCCGGGGATGTCCCAATAGGACTTTCTGTTGCTCGATTGAATCTTCTTCCATTACAACTCCTAGTCTTAATGACTTGTTAAGAGAAACTTTGGTACCAGATCCAGGTGATTGCATACCAGATCCAGCTGATTCCTGAACACTGACTGTTCCAGTAGTTCAGGACACGGCCACACCACCGTCACAAGAGAATACAATAACGAGCTGTGTACTTGAACTTATAAATTGTTTAGTTAGAGTGTTGCTATTCAACGGAAGCATGATCCCTTGAGATTTAAAAGTATGCAGTAGTCCACCTGCAATTGTTACTTAGGTTATACAGTGTTTCATGTTAGCCATGTAATTGATAGTGTATATGTGTCTGGAAAGTTTTTTACAGCAGGGTGGACGAATGTGATGTACCGTTCCTTTCAATGTTTGAGCACTCCACCCTTTCCAGTGCAAAGCTTCGCTTTCATGTTAGTTTCAGATTTGCAGCTGAACAATAAAGCCACCAAAGCAGAAGCTATTTGTCAGCTCCCTATGTCTGTCTATTGCCTTCTCTGCTAGTTCAAACATAACATTTCTCTATGTCCCTTCTCCCATTGCCTCAGCTCTCAGGTGATCCGTGTTTGGGGGAAGTCACTAATCTCAGGGCCAAAGTTACCTATTTCCCACACTGACTGGCTCCCCTTCCTTTGTCTGTTCCCCACAGGCTCCACTTCTGCTCCATTTAGCCTCTAATCAAACAACTTCATGGATCTCCACAAGCCACATACACATCCTGCCTAGGCTGGGGAAAGCTGAACTGGGACATGCGTGAGCCTCCCTGGGAGACATCCATGTAATGCAGAATCCATGGTGCCACCTTCCTGATGTTGCAAATGTGCCAACAAGCCCTAAACCCACTGTTTGAGCCAACCCATCAGGCCTCACCCACACACTGAAGAGGGAAGGGCACAAGCCCTGGTTTTCCCCACTCAGGTTCTCTAAGGTGGCTGTGGTCACCTGGCACTGGAGACACAGCCTGGCAGAGAGATGGACATGGCTGGCTCCACTCTTCACTACCTGTCTGGGGGTTGGGGGAGGCAGCCGGACCCCCCACTGTCCAGCCTGGCAGTGCCTGGCTCCACCTCTCTTAAGCCATGTGAGTCCCCACTCAGCCCCCAGCAGCTGGTTCTGGAGAGAAACACAATGGGGTCTTTAAGGGATTCCTTCGCCAAGAGCAGCAGTGATTCTCACCTTGTAATCCTGGGCAGCCTCCTGTATGGAGATCACAGCATGAGTGTGATGAGTCTGGGACTGCCTGCAAACCACACAGATAGCTTCTCTGTCCTCCTCACAGAAGAGTAGGAGCTTCTCCTCATGTCTCTCACAAAGATTCTCCTTTTGCACATTTCCTGACTTTAACCCCAATAGTTTGATGTTCTTTACAATATTGGCGAGCTGCCTGTTGGGCTGGAGTTTCCATTTCTGGAATGGCGCTCGGCACTGGGGACAGGGGATCTTCGTGCCTGATTGAAGCTCCCCATGCTCACTGTACTGGATGATGCAGTCTCGGCAGAAGTTGTGCCCACAGTCTATGGTCACCGGCTTTGTCAGGTACTCCAGGCAGATGGAGCAAGTGGCTTCTTCTAACACTTTCTCTATGGAAGGTTCTGAGGCCATGGCTGTCTGTGTCTTGTTGATGTCTGGTCCCCTCACTGCTTGGATCAGCTCTTCACATGCACAGAATGAGGTGAGGGAAGGGTGGGGGGAAGTGTCACAGAGTAGGTGGGAAAGTGAAATGGGGTGAGATGTAGAGAACAGATGAGAAAAGTTTATTGACCTTCTCCAGGTTATTGATCCTTATATGGATTTTAGAGCACTTATCATAGAATCATAGAATATCAGGGTTGGAAGGGACCTCAGGAGGTCATCTAGTCCAACCCCCTGCTCAAAGCAGGACCAATCCCCAATTAAATAATCCCAGCCAGGGCTTTGTCAAGCCTGACCTTAAAAACTTCTAAGGAAGGAGATTCTACCACCTCTCTAGGTAACGCATTCCAGTGTTTCACCACCCTCCTAGTAAAAAAGTTTTTCCTAATATCCAACCTAAACCTCCCCCACTGCAACTTGAGACCATTACTCCTTGTTCTGTCCTCTTCTACCACTGAGAATAGTCTAGAACCATCCTCTCTGGAACCACCTCTCAGGTAGTTGAAAGCAGCTATCAAATCCCCCCTCATTCTTCTCTTCTGCAGACTAAACAATCACAGTTTCCTCAGCCTCTCCTCATAAGTCTCATCAGCAAGTTAAAGAAGTATGGGCTGGATGAATGCACTATAAGGTGGGTAGGAAGTTGGCTAGATTGTCGGGCTCAACGGGTAGTGATCAATGGCTCCATGTCTAGTTGGCAGCCGGTGTCAAGTGGAGTGCCCCAGGGGTCGGTCCTGGGGCCGGTTTTGTTCAATATCTTCATAAATAATCTGGAGGATGGGGTGGATTGCACTCTCAGCAAATTCGCAGATGATACTAAACTAGGAGGAGTGGTAGATACAGTGGCAGGTAGGGATAGGATACAGAGGGACCTAGACAAATTGGAGGATTGGGCCAAAAGAAATCTGATGAGGTTCAACAAGGATAGGATGAGGTTGCTCTCCTCATGTGTTCCAGACCCCTAATCATTTTTGTTGCCCTTTGCTGGACTGTCTCCAATTTTTCCACATCCTTCTTGTAGTGTGGGGCCCAAAACTGGACAAAGTACTCCAGATGAGGACTCACCAATGTCAAATAGAGGGGAACGATCACGTCCCTCGATCTGCTCGCTATGCCCCTACTTATACATCCCAAAATGCCATTGGCCTTCTTGGCAACAAGGGCACACTGCCGACTCATATCCAGCTTCTCGTCCACTGTCACCCCTAGGTCCTTTTCCGCAGAACTGCTGCCTAGCCATTCGGTCCCTAGTCTGTAGCGGTGCATTGGATTCTTCCGTCCTAAGTGCAGGACCCTGCACTTATCCTTGTTGAACCTCATCAGATTTCTTTTGGCCCAATCCTCCAATTTGTCTAGGTCCCTCTGTATCCTATCCCTACCTGCCACTGTATCTACCACTCCTCCTAGTTTAGTATCATCTGCAAATTTGCTGAGAGTGCAATCCACCCCATCCTCCAGATCATTTATGAAGATATTGAACAAAACCGGCCCCAGGACTGACCCCTGGGGAACTCCACTTGACACCGGCTGCCAACTAGACATGGAGCCATTGATCACTACCCGTTGAGCCCGACAATCTAGCCAACTTCCTACCCACCTTATAGTGCATTCATCCAGCCCATACTTCTTTAACTTGCTGACAAGAATACTGTGGGAGACCGTGTCAAAAGCTTTGCTAAAGTCAAGCAACAATACATCCACTGCTTTCCCTTCATCCACAGAACCAGTAATCTCATCATAGAAGGCGATTAGATTAGTCAGGCATGACCTTCCCTTGGTGAATCCATGCTGACTGTTCCTGATCACTTTCCTCTCATGTAAGTGCTTCAGGATTGATTCCTTGAGGACCTGCTCCATGATTTTTCCGGGGACTTTGTGACAATAAGCTCTTTATTGCTGGGGGAAGAGCTATATCTGAGCAATGCCCTCACCAAATGATCACAACTTGCACCCCTAACTCTACCCCTGGCCCTAATATGACACAGCAGTATTTAAAGGATGCATGTGGATTTTAGAGAACTTTGAAATATCGGCTCTGAAAGAAAAAGCTCTGCCCTTCAGACAGTTTCCAACAGAAGCCCACTTCCTGAGGCACAGCAGACAGGCAGCCTCAGTACTTTGCTAAGGAAAGGACTCCAAGTTAAAGTCTCTGGGTAATTGCTCTTCTCTGATTCCTGCAGCATGTTGCCTTGAGCTACCCAGTGACCAACACCAGCTGTGCTTCTACACACTTTCCTGTGACACAGAGCAGCAGCCCTGCAGCACATGTCTCTGCAGTACCCAGGCTTGAGACAGTTACTAGCTGGAGCTAACTTTAACAATTATTAACTTTTACAGTATTGCTTCCCCAAAGGGGCGGTGGTGCCAGGCATTAGCTGAGATCAGTCCTCAGCAGCTGGTATCAGTTTGGGTAGAATCAGAGCAATAGGCTGAGCCCCAAGTTTGTGCAAAAATATTTAAACCAGAAAATGTTACTGTCACTTTTTTGAGGGGGTGGGGCCCTGCCTCCTGGAAAGCCCTTACTCAGATCACTTTAAATTTGAACAATGAACTCTAGCCCAGACCTGCAAAAGGCACAGCAGTTTTCAAGACAACCCACAGCAGCATTTAGATCAGGGGTCGGCAACCTTTCAGAAGTGGTGTGAAAATCTTCATTTATTCACTCTAATTTAAGGTTTCGCGTACCAGTAATACATTTTAGAAGGTCTAAAGTAATACAGTTTTTAGAAGGTCTTTTTCTATAAGTCTATAATATATAACTAAACTATTGTTATATGTAAAGTAAATAAGGTTATTAAAATGTTTAAGAAGCTTCATTTAAAATTAAATTAAAATTCAGAGCCCCCCCGGATGTGTGGCCAGGACCTGGCCTTTGGCACATGTGCCATAGGTTGCCTACCCCTGATTTAAATTATATAGCACTTAAAAGACCAGCTGTTAAATATAAGCTTGTCTCAACCTTATCTGTAGAGTGCTGTTACCCAGTGGAGGAAACCAGAAACAGAAGATTAGATATTGGATGGAATCAGCAAGATTGTCAGCACCAAGGGAGGGATTCTTAAACTGAAGCCACACCACTGACCCCAGTCCCTGCCCTCCTCTGGGAGCCAGTGGCAGCTTCCTTCCATACTGGCTTTCACTGGGCATGGATCCAAGCACAGATTTTGGAGCAGAGGCCCCCAGCACCTCCTAACAGGGATGGTTCATTGCATGATTTTTGAGAGAAGCTGAGACAGGGGAGCCGGACAGGGGGGAGAGGAGCAAGCAGGGGCGGGGTCTTGGGGGAAGGGGCAGCGTGGGGGCAGGGCCTCAGGAGAAGGGGCATACAAGCACAGGGCCTTGGGGGGAATGGGCAGCATGAGGATGGGGGCTCGCAGAGAAGAGATGAGGCAGGGGCAGGGCCTTGGGGGAAATGGGCAGTGTGGGGTGGGGCCACATTTGGGTACTGAGGGTCCCCCCACTTTTAGGGAGCTTCCATCTCCCCGGGACATGAACCTGCAGTTCACATTGGTTTCAGTGGGAACTGGGGCCACTCAGCACATCTCAGGTGCTGGGACAGAAAAGGGGGTTGTGAACTCCTGCCCCACATCTGAAGGGGTCAGACTGGTCTCAGCAAATTTGCGGATGATACTAAACTGGGAGGAGTGGTAGGTACGCTGGAGGGCAGGGATAGGATACAGAGGGACCTAGACAAATTGGAGGATTGGGCCAAAAGAAATCTGATGAGGTTCAATAAGGATAAGTGCAGGGTCCTGCACTTAGGACAGAAGAACCCAATGCACAGCTACAGACTAGGGACCGAATGGCTCGGCAGCAGTTCTGCGGAAAAGGACCTAGGGGTGACAGTGGACGAGAAGCTGGATATGAGTCGGCAGTGTGCCCTTGTTGCCAAGAAGGCTAATGGCATTTTGGGATGTATAAGTAGGGGCATAGCGAGCAGATCGAGGGATGTGATCGTCCCCCTCTATTCGACATTGGTGAGGCCTCATCTGGAGTACTGTGTCCAGTTTTGGGCCCCACACTACAAGAAGGATATGGATAAATTGGAGAGAGTCCAGCGAAGGGCAACAAAAATGATTAGGGGTCTGGAACACATGGCTTATGAGGAGAGGCTGAGAGAACTGGGATTGTTTAGTCTGCAGAAGAGAAGAATGAGGGGGGATTTGATAGCTGCTTTCAACTACCTGAGAGGTGGTTCCAGAGAGGATGGTTCTAGACTATTCTCAGTGGTAGAAGAGGACAGGACAAGGAGTAATGGTCTCAAGTTGCAGTGGGGGAGGTTTAGGTTGGATATTAGGAAAAACTTTTTCACTAGGAGGGTGGTGAAATACTGGAATGCGTTACCTAGGGAGGTGGTAGATAGAATCTCCTTCCTTAGAAGTTTTTAAGGTCAGGCTTGACAAAGCCCTGGCTGGGATGATTTAATTGGGGATTGGTCCTGCTTTGAGCAGGGGGTTGGACTAGATGACCTCCTGAGGTCCCTTCCAACCCTGATATTCTATGATTCTATGATTCTATGGTCAGTCTGAATCCCCTGAGCTTTACTCACAATGAGCCAGTCCCAGGAAAAACAACTTCCACAAAAATTCATAGCTCTTATGGGTATCACTTATCCCTAGCCTGACCCCAAACAGGGTTCCACTGAACCCAGTGCCGCGTGAGAGCATCTGTCTCTCCTTGGGCTGGCACTAACCTCGGCCCTACTCTTAGAGTGCATGGGGCTGCATCCCCCATCACTGGCTCCTTGGAAGGAGAGAGAGAATCTGCACTGCCACCTCTGCAATGTGGGGAATCAGGCCCAGTGACTTCAGTGAGTAACTCCTGATTTACATGAGGCCTCTGTGTTTTCCTGTCCCTGCCCCTGACGTGTGTCTGTCACTCTCTATTTGTCATGTGTGGTGTAGGGTTTGCTGTTCCTGCTCCTGGTGTTTCAGGCACAGGCAGATCCCTGGATCCCTGAATGACTTCCTGAGCCGGAGCCCCCAGGAAAGTGACCCTCCACAAACGGCCCCTCCTCACCCCATCTCTGCTCCCGGGCGGGGGTCTGCGAGTCCCAGAGCTGCTGCCCTCCCTGACCCGACCAGGCTCTTCCCCCTTGAGCACCTGCAGGAGCCGAGCCAGCTCCGGGAGAGCGACCGCCCCGGGACTGGGCCAGGGACAGAGTCTCCCAACCCGATGGGAGAGGAGAGGGGGAAGGAGAGATGGAGACTTAAAAGGGCAACAGGGGACTGAAGTGGGGAGGGAGGTTCCCAGATCTGCCTGGATCCATGGGCGATGTGATGGGGAATGCGGGGGAGGTATCCAGTCCCTCTGTACAGATGCCCCAGGGCCCGAATGAAAAGATGGTGGGGGTAGGGCCAGTCAGTCCTTACCATCAGTCTCTGGCCCCAGCTCTGTCTGTCCCTGGGAGCTGCCAGCCCCCCTGTGCTTTCCTCAAGCTCGGTGCCGCTCTGGAGTGAGCAGCCCTGTGCCCTCTCCACCCACAGACACCACTTACCATTGGGCCTGGGGAGAGAACCGCCCACAACCACAACAGCCCGGCCCTGTCGGGGTGTGTCCTCCCCCCACCCTGCTCTGCACGGAGCAGCTGCTGTGCAGACTTGTCAGATGACACAGGCCAGTTGGCAGCTTCCTCACCTTCACTTGGCCTGATTTTCCTGCTTGCCCCTGTGTGAACCAGGAGTGACAGGTTTAATTTCACTTCCTTGTTCCCCTAAAAGTGCTGCCCTAACAGCAACTGGGCATTTCCCTTCTGCCAACTGCCTCCTGCTGCGGGGTGAGTTGAGAATAGTCATTGCAACACGGAGCCATGGGCTACCCTCATGTCAACCAGTTCCTGCAGCTTGGCCTCTCCTCAGCTCCAGCCAGTCGCTCCATCTGCTCTCAGTGAGGACGCTGTACAGGGAGCATCACATCTCTCACTCTCACTTATACACACACACCTGGCTATCCCTGAACACACCTCCTGTGTGTATGTAGCTACAGACTCTGGTGTCCATCACCACAGTATCTCGACTGCAAAGTTACAAAGCAACCACCCAGTCTGAGGATCAGGATTCTCCCCTTGTCCCATCATGTGCTGAGAAGTGTGAACACTAATCTCCCCCTCCCTCTGCCTCCCCTCTAAGGCCATTGTTGGGTGGGATTCTCCCTCTTGGCCCAGCCCACTCGGACACTGTACAGGGGTCATGTGTGACAGAAACAACCCAGTAAGGTCCTAAATATTGGCTAACTACTTAGGCCAAAGAGGGAGCAGTCACTTATGGTGTGATTGCCTTAGTGCCCCTTGCAGGGGTTCTCCCATTCTGAGCCTTCATTCTCTTCCTGTGGCCCCTGCTTCCCCAAGCCCTTCTGCCCCAAACAGAGCTCCCCACAGCCCCAGTCCCTCAGCTGTCCCTTCTGCACCCCCAAGAACCCCCAATCCTTTCCCATCCCACCGCCCCATCCGTGATGTTATTGACATAATCTGGGACCGTATAGATCATTGCTGCAACCAAGGTCCTGTAGTGGTACCAAATCTTGTATAAAGGGGGTCAAATGAGGTGTCTAAGACAAGGTTATGATTTGCTGGTTATGATTATGCTATCTGTTTGCATGTATCATTTTTTTATTTAAAGATATAAGTATTGGCTCTATACTGTCTGTATTTCAAACTTATGCTATGCTTCTGGGTGACACCCCAGACAAGTTGGTGTCAGCTCTGCCTAGCCTGCTTGTTAGGACCATCAGCTTTACATTTGACCCATTGAGAGAAGGCAGACACGCCTTGTGACTCAGCAAGTTATGCAGGGACATGCCTATGGAGAGAACTCTGCGGTTTTTCCATGCCATGTGATGGACAGCTTGTCTTTGGAACAAAGAAAGAAAGACCACATGACAAGAGAATATAAAAAGCTGCTGCAGCTCCTCCATCTTGTCTTCAATCCTGCTTCTTATCTCTGGAGGGACTTTGCTACACTGAAGCATTGAACGAAGGACTGATGACCCATCCCAGCTGTGGCTGTTCTCCAGAGACTTGATTTGAACCTGCAGTCTATTCTATCACTGCTGCAAGCCTGCCATCAAGAACTTTGCCATCACTGTATGTAATTGATTCTACCAGTTCTAACCAGTTCTAGCTCTCATCTATATCTTTTTCCTTTTATGAATAAACCTTCTCTCCCACATCTCTCCCACAGCACCTGCAACAACCCCATACTCCTCCTACCACCCAATAGCCCCTTAGCTGCCCAGCCCCTCTGTACCCCCAGCTCTGCTGCTCCCCTAAGATCACCCAGAGCCATTCCTCTCCTATCTGGGGGGCTGGGCTCAAAACATCTGACTCTGCAGTAGTGATGGTACAGGAGTTTCTCCAAACAATCCATCCCAGCAAGGGCAGGGTTATTAATTAACTCTGCATTTACAGGGGGAGGATTCAATCTGAGGCAGAGCTGCAATGGCCTTGTTAAACCAGTGATAAGTGTATTGAACACACAGTTTGCACTGGGAAAAGCAGCTGATAGACCTGCTCTTATCTAAACAAGAGTAAGCCCTGGAAAGATGGGCTGGGATGACACAAGCTCTAAGATCAAAGTCTGAGTGTATTCAAGGGTCCCATCTTGCAGTCCTGGTGCTTTCTACATTTTCACTGAGCTCAGTAGATGATGTGACTCACATGCAAGGACTGCAGGAGTAGGGCTTGATCCTCCACCCCCTGGAGTTAAAGGCAAAGATTCCATTGATTTCAGGGGTGCAGGATCCAGCCATTCATACCAGCAAAATTTCTGCATTTGAGCAGCATCTGCTGGTGTTTCCAAGGCCACAGGTCAGGGGTTTTCCCCCTCCTGCCAGCTTAGGAGTGAGTGGATGTTAAGTGAAGAATGTGAAGGGCCTTTAACTAGAAAGGTTTCATGAGTACCTGGATCCCGCATTGCTGGGCATTTCAGAAATACAGATGGACAGAGAATTCCCCTGACAGAAGCAGGAATAGAACAAAGATGGTGATCCAGGGGTTGAGGACATGGGCCGGGGGCTGCTTGGGACCCCCATGCTGCTGGCATATATGTTGTATTATATGTTGTATTAATTTGTATGGTGTAGGTGTAACACTGAGGTTTTTTTCAGGAGTTAAAGTCCATTTACAGACTATGAAGAGTCAATAACTGTCCAATCCTGTCCACTGATGGCACCACCCTCCTGACTGAGCCCAATATGATACTAGAAAGATGGAAAGAACATTTTGTGACTCTCCTCAATCATGAGTCAAGTGCAAATGATCAAATAGTAGACTCAATTGAACAAAGACAGTTTTATTTGAACTCAAACATCCGCCAACTTCAGAGGAGACTAAGAACGCACTTATGGAAATGACAAATGGAAAGGCAGCTGGAGCTCACAAATCCCAGCTGAAGTGCGAAAACATGGTAGTCCTATACTTCACAAAGCTTTGCTTGACCCAGTTACTTTCTGCTGGGAAAATAAGGTTTTACCCCAGGATTTCAAAGTTACCAAAATCGTAATAATCTGCAAGAGCAAAGGGGACAGACATAACTGCAGCAATTATCGTGGCATTTTGCTCTTCTCCATCACTGGTAGACTCCTTGGTAAGCTGTTGCTGAAAAGGTTTCAGGTTATTGCAGATGATGTACTCCCTAAATTCCAGTGTGGTTTCCATTCATCACACAGCATGGCCGACATGATATTTTCCCTATGCCAGTTACAGGAGCAAGCTGCTGAACAAGAAATGTCCTCGTATGTTGCCTTTGTTGACCTTAGTAAGGCATTCGACTATGTCAAATGCTCCACTGTCTTCTTGCAAAGTTTAGCTGCCCAAACAAACTAATCAACCTTATTTGCTGCTTCCATGCCAACATGCAGGCCCATGTATCAGTGGGTGCCGACTCATCTGATCCCTTTCCTGTAGCCCATGAGGTTAAAAAAGGCTGTGTGCTTCCCTTACATTATTTACTTTCAGAGTAGCAGCCGTGTTAGTCTGTATTCGCAAAAAGAAAAGGAGGACTTGTGGCACCTTCGAGACTAACCAATTTATTTGAGCATAAGCTTTCGTGAGCTACGGCTCACTTCATCGGATGGATGAAGTTTGTTCCTGGCTGGAATGACATGTACAACCATTACAGATGTCACTCTAACAACACGATTCGATGGCAGATTTCTAAACCTCTGCCCATTCAAGGCCAAAAGCAAATCCCAGAAAAGTGAAGTAAAGGATCTACTGTAAGCCGATGACTCAGCGTTTGTCACCCTTTCCGAGAACAACCTGCAGCATTTGCTGAATTCCTTTGCCCGTGTTGTATCCCTGTTTGGCCTCTGTATTAATGTAAAGAAAACAGAAATCCTGTACCAACCATCTCCTGGCAGAAACCCATCACTTCCACCACCACCAGAAATAAAATTGAACAGCTGCCAATTAAACAACATCAAGTCCTTCTGCTGCACAGGTAGCAGTTACCAATGACACTAACATTGACAAAGAACTTTCAGCACCCTTAAAGTCAGCTGTCTCAGCTTTTGGTTGTCTACACAAAGGACTATGGACAAGACGGGGTGGGGGGTCAAAGTGTCCCCAAAATACCAACTTTACAGAGCTGTTGTGCTCCCTTGTCTTCTATACTCGTTAGAGACCTCCCCCCTTTATCGTTGCCACATCCAAAAACTTAACTGTCTGCAACAATGCTACCTACGCAGCATACTGGGAATCAAATGGTCTGACAAAATCGCCAACAACAAGGTACTACGGCAGGCAGCCATGCCAAGCCTGGAAGCCATGCTAGCACAGAGGCAAATGGCCTGGGTCGGCCACGTCATATGTATGGAAAACAATTGACTGCCTAAGAGAGTTCTGTGCAGTGGACTTGAAAAAGGCAGTAGGAAGGCTGGCCATCCCAGATGCTGTTACAAGGACTGCATCAAGCAGCACATACAGTCTGCTGGTCTGCACTTAATGACCTGGGAAGATACGGCCAAGGACAGGTGAGCTTGACACTCTGCTACGAAGGAAGCAGAACGAGCAACAGAATATCGTTGTGCCACCTTGGCCAACAGTAGGAGGGAATATAGACACCAAAGTGCCCTGGCACATCTCCCGAACCCTACATGTGGAAACTGATTTCCAGTCATAGTCGAATACAAGCAACAGATGGAATAAATGAGCACAAAGAGTCAAAGGTGTTAACATGACCCTGTCACTGTCTAACATTAAACAGTGTTAAACAAGGTTTGGGGGTTGGTTTTCAGAGACCTCAGCCAGCGTTGTCTCATGGCAAACACACCATTGAAAAATCCCTTTAACCTTTTATTAAAAATACAAAAAAGAAGATTAACAATTGAAATATTTGCAAAAGGAGAGGGATAGGACAGAATAAAAATAAGGTAGGGAAGGAGAACTGAGAGGGGGGAGGAGTGACTGTCGAGGTCCCAAGTGGGGAGGAGGGGGGAAGGAAAGGAGGGACACCCGCACTGAGCTGGGAAGGGATGGGCAGGGCCACGGGCATAAGAAGCGGGATGGGGGGCTAGCCTCCTCGAGTGGAAGCTTCACCCTCCGCCCATGGTTAACTTTTCAGCCACAAGTCTTGCATGTGTTTGGAGGGTGGGGAATGGGAATGAAGAATATTTCAGGGCACTAGAATAAATTAACATGGCCACAGAGTCTAGTGGCTGCTGAAGCAGACTTTGGTCCAGTTCTTTACACAGGGTGGAGATAATTACAGTGACTCCTAGAGCACAAGGAAAAAAGTCTGCAGAACTGATTGTGTCACCAGTCAAAAGAGCTGGTTTGCTGGCACCACAGCTGTCTTCTCACTAGCACTGTGGGTGTGTCCGAGGAATTTGAACTTTGTGCCATAACCATGCTGTGAGAAGGATCCAGTTACAGTGACGTTCCAGGCGCTATTGTAGTTGCAGTTTTGAAGCTGATGGATGTTCGAAGAGAGGACGGTGCTTCCATTTAATATAAAATGTATTAACTTAATGAAAACCTTAGGAGCTGGCTGGAGTTAAACCCTGTGGCTCCCTGACCCCTCCAGCAGGATGGATGTTACAGCCTGGGAAAGGGAAGCAGTCACTGGAAGCAGGAGCTCTCTCTAGAGAGAATGGCTCTGGGTGCTAGCAAAGCAGGGAACCCCCTGGAGAGATTGGAATGGCTCAGGAATAACTGCACAGGATTCTGCAGATAGGGGGTTCACTCACTGCAACTCCCACTAAATTGCTCCCCTGAATATTTCCTGGCTTATTATGCTGATTAGTCAGAGGAGCTGCTGCTATCAACAGGCCTCGCTCCTGGGATTTGGGGGATAAAGTGTCACTTCACTACCAGGAAATCAGTTGTGAGTGTAGAAAGGCCCACACAGATTCAGAGACCTGTTCAGTCACTTCTCCACTGCCAGGTTCACATTTATTTGCTGTTCTGCTTTATTTACTGACAGATGTAGGAAACGATCACCATTTCTAATTTTCCCTTGGGGCGTTGTTGGGAGTGTGCAGGTATTTTTATCATCAACTCACTACTGTCATGCTCCAGAGTGAGAGGCTGAAAGATGGAAGGGAAACACCTGGGGCCAGATTGGGTGCAACTGATGGAGGGAGAGGGAGATTTTCTAAAGCTCCTAAGGGATTTAGGAGCACAAGCCCCATTGATCCTAACTCCCCTGTGTTTGTGAAAATCTCCCCCTCTGAGTGTAAATGGCACCTGTATGTGTCCATGAGGCCTCTTGTATACCAGATGGGCTCACTCCATCAGCATAATGTGGTGTGAGCCCCGAGTGAAGTCAGCCCTTGTTGGAAGCCCACTGCCCTTTAAAACAACATAGCCTCTTGCAGGTGCCAGGGGCCGTAGAGCCATAGGACCATGTTTCCAAAGGAGCTCAGCTCTGAACTGCTACATGTTGGCACCTGTGTGACATGGGCAGGTTTCCAGGAGCTCTGAGCAGCTCCTGTTGTTCTCAATGGGAGGGGAAGGGGAACAGTCTCCATTGGTTTCAGCTGGAGCTGCTGTACGGAGCACTGTGACATTGTTCCCATTGTGAGCGATGACCAAATCCATCCCTGACATCGCCTTGACCCTGGGACACTGAGGCTGGGCCACAGACACAGAAAGGGAGTCCCAGGCCAGGTGTGAGCTGTTGTGGGGGGAAAACCATAAAGAACCCTCCCCTGGAATAAGCAGAACTGGGGCATGGGTCACTGTCCCCCACCAATACCTTGGTAGTTATTAGGGACAGGGCTGGAAGGGGAGGGGCTATGTCATGCCCACTCTGAGGTCTGGCCTACACCGGCCTTTCCCCTTGAACATTTCCAAAGTTGCTGCCAGAGCAACACCTAAACAAATACTTTACCATCGTTTTTAATAAGGGTACTGAGGTGCTATGGGGTAGTAGCAGGGAATGGGAATTAGGACATGGAAATTACCACATCCAAGCTGGAAGCCAAACTCAAGCAGCTTAATGGGACTAAACTGGGGGCCCCGGATAATCTCCATCCAAGAATATTAAAGCAAGCCCAATAGCTAGGATTTGTAATGAATTTGTAAATTAGGGGATTGTATCCTATGACTGGAGAATGATTAATATAGTTTCTATTTTTAAGAAAAGAGAAAAAGTGATCCAGGCAACTAGAGGCCTGTTAGTTTGACTTCAATTGTATGCAAGGTCTTGGACCAAATCTTGGAAGAAAAAGTAGTTCAGGACAAGAAGTAAACAGTAACTGGGATAAAATATAACATGGTTTTTAAAAAGGTATATTGTGCTAAACCAACTGGATCTCCTTTTTTGCGAAGATAATTGTTTCTTTAGACAAAGGAAAAGCATTAGATCTAATCTACCTGGATGTCAGTAAGGCATTTGATACAGTTCCACCTGGGAAACTATTAGTTAAATTAGAGAAGATGGGGATTAATATGAAAATTGAAAGGTGCATAATGAACTGCTAAAGGGTCATACTGAGGGCTTGTCTACACTAGAAATGCTACAGTGGTACAGCTGCACTGATGCAGCTGCGCTGCTGTAGTGCATCTGGTGAAGAAACTATGCCAGCAGAAGAGAGCTCTTCCGTTGTCATAATACCTCCACCTCTGCAAGAGGTGGTAGCTATGTTGGCAGGAGAAGCTTTCCCACTGACATAGCGCTGTCCACACCAGCGCTTAGGTTGGTGTAATTTCTGTCACTCAGGGGTGTGAATTATTCACACCCCTGAGTGATGTAAATTATACCAAAGTAAGCTCTAGTGTAGACCAAGCCTGAAAGGTGAATTGTCAGGCTGGAGGGAGGTTACTAGTGGAGTTCATGTATAAGATCTAATGCTTTTCCTTTGTCTATACGTGACATGTATAAAGCTGATACAATGGTCTGTGTATATCCCATGATACAATGGCTCTGTTCACAGGCTGGCAGTCCTGGTTATTCATTCACACTTACCTGACTTTGCCCCATCACTGCATTGCCTGTTCTGTTTCTATAAAGACATTAACCCCTGCACACCTGGCCATTAACAATAGAAGATGAGAGGAGATACCAAGTGAGCTGTAGCTCACGAAAGCTTATGCTCAAATAAATTGGTTAGTCTCTAAGGTGCCACAAGTCCTCCTTTTCTTTTTGCGAATACAGACTAACACGGCTGTTACTCTGAAACCTGTCATAAAAATAAACCAGAACTTTCCCAGCTCTCTACAGATGCTGTAATGAGACTTTTGGCACATCTGGGTACTGTAGAATTAACACCTGTTTATTCCATTTTCCTCTAGGTGTGGGCTCTGATCCTGACATCCCTGTGGAAGGTCACCAGGATGGAGGGATCCGGGTTGTGTGTCGATCATTTGGGTGGTACCCAGAGCCTGAGGCTCAATGGAGAGATCTCCAGGGGCAGGTCTTACCATCAGCCTCTCACAACATATTGCAAGAGGCCACCGGTCTGTTTCAAACAGAGATTGCTATTGTTATAACAGAAGAATCCAACCAGAAAGTGTCCTGTTCTGTCAGGAACCCCTGCCTGAACCAGGAGAGAGTGTCAACCATTTCCATAGCAGGTCAGTGCCCATCCACGCTGTATGTGGAATAGACTGAGCTTCTGCAGTTGTTAGTGTGGAACAATTCTTATTGGGTCTCCTATTTACTGGCCTGAATCTTCAGCATTATGAGCAATTCAGCTACATTCACAAAAACACTTAGGTGTGCTGATGCTCAGCACCACAAACACTAATTATATAGTAACCAGCGGTGAAAGTAACTTAAGGGACTTACCGAGATGCAGGGAGGCCGGGGTCCTGAGCAAGGTTGGTGGAGGGAGGTGGCTCTGGGCCCCCGGAAGGGGTGGGCCTTGGGCAAAAGGGGCGGGACTGGGGCCAGACTCCCACAGCCAGCCTTTCAGCGCTGCCCAGCCCATGCCACCTGGAGCTCCAGCAGCAAATTAAAGGGTCCGGGGCTCCCGTCTGCTACCTTTTGCCACCACCCCCCCTCCGCCCATTAGCGTCCCTGCCGGTATGGTTGGCTGTGTATCGGATCTTACTGGTATGCTGTACCATACTGGCTTACTTTCACCTCTGGGTGTAACCTGGAGTCAGTGAAGTTACTCCAGATTTACACTGGTGTAACAGATCTTAAGGAGAGTCAGTATTTGATACTTTGAGGTACCTAGAAAATCACTGGGAACAACAAAGCCTGAGTTAGGTGCCCAGGCTCCCTGTACAACAGGGGCTAGACTGCAATTCACAGAAACCAGCCTGCTAAGTGCCACCTCCTCTTAGCTAGCCAATGGGAGATGACAAGGAGAGGGGTGTGTGTTAAGTCCCCTTTGTCTCAGAGATAGGTGCCTAAACTGGAGTATTGTGTCCAGTTCTGGGTGCCACATTTCAGGAAAGATGTGGACAAATTGGAGAATGTCCCGAAAGAGCAACAAAAATGATTAAAGGTCTAGAAAACATGACCTCTGAGGGAAGACTGAAAAAATTGGGTTTGTTTATTCTGGAGAAGAGAAGACTGAATGGGGACATGATAACAGTTTTCATGTACATAAAAGGTTGTTACAAGGAGGAGGGAGAAAAATTATTCTCCTTAACTTCTGTGGATAGGACAAGAAGCAATGGGCTTAAATTGCAGCAAGGGCGGTTTAGGTTGGACATTAGGAAAATCTTCCCAACTGTCAGAGTGGTTAAGCACTGGAATAAATTTCCTAGGGTTGGTGGTGGAATCTCCATCACTGGGGATTTTTAAGAGCAGGTTGGACAAACACCTGTGAGGGATGGTCTAGATAATACTTAGTCCTACCTTGAGTGCAGGGGACTAGACTAGATGACATCTCGAGGTCCCTTCCAGTCCTATGATTCTCTAATGGAGCTGCGCCAAGCCCCATCCCTGATATTCCCCTTTTCAGTAATTAACCATGTTCAGTAACCAGATTATTGCTTGGACTTTCAATGGCTTAATAATAAAGCACAGAGGAGCCACATCTCACCATGTATTTCCCTGTGAGATTCTTTTAACTGGTCACAGTGTCACCATTGTTGCAGTGTCCTTCTTTTGACACATGTTTGTTCCTAAGTCAATGACACTTTCTCTTGCAGATCTCTTTTTCACATTTCACATCTGGGTGGTGGCTCTGGGTGTGATCCTGGGTGTTATCTTCTGTGTTCTCATTGCCCTGGCCAGTTACTGCTCCTGGAGTCAATGCAGAGCAAAAGGTAAAGTAACAAGAAGGGTGTCAGGGTTCCCTTCCCACTCTGAACTCTGGGGTACAGATGTGAGGACCTCCATGAAAGATCCCCTAAGTTTATATTCTACCACCTTAGGTTAAAACTTCCCCAAGGTACAATTCCTTTCCTTGTCCTTGGGTAGTATTGCTGCCACCACCAAGTGATTTACACAAAAATTTGGGAAAAGGGTCACTTGGAGTCCCTATCCCCCCAAAATATTCCCCCAAGCCCCTTCACCCCCTTTCCTGGGGAGGCTTGAGAATAATGTGAGTACCGACCAGACTCTTTGTCTCTAGGACACTGAAAATCAATCAGGTTCTTAAAGAAAGAACTTTATTTAAAGAAAAAGTAAAAGAATCATACCTGCAAAATCAGGATGGAAGGTAACTTTACAGGGTAAAAACACAGAGGATTCCCCTCTAGGCTCAGCTTCAAAGTTACAAAAAACAGGAATAAAACTCCCTCTTAGCATAGGGGAAATTAACAAGCTAAAACAAAAGATAATCTAATGCATTTCCTTGCCCTTACTTACAATGTTTGTAATCTTAGATGAAACATTTCAGGTATGTTTTCAGGAGATGTTTTACTTTCCTGGCCTCTCTCTCCATCCAGAGAGAGAACAAACAAAGAGAAACAAACACTTCCCCCCGACCCCCAGATTTGAAAGTATCTTCTTTTCTTATTGATCCTTCTGGTCAGGTGCCAACTAGGTTATTTGAGTTTCTTAACCCCTTACAGGTAAAGTGTTCTCTGTTCATCTGGCCAGGAGGGATTTTATGCTATTGCATACATAAAGGTTGTTACCCTTCCCTATATATTTATGACAAAGGGAGAATGCAATTTGACCAGTCAGAGATTTAAAAACAAAAATGGAGATGCCAGGATTGAGGTGCTTTGATTAAATGTTTGGAAGAGTTTGGGGCAATGGAGATAGGTTGAGGGCGAAGGGTGCTCTGAATACATTATGATTTCACGTCTGAACTCACAAGTGTCAAGTGGGTTCATCCTGTCAGATCTCACTAACAGGTCCCAATGGAATGTGATTCTGAAATATTCCATGGGGATCAGCATTGCTCAGTTTGAAACACCCATGTGAGGCTTAGTAAGCTATGCTTGCAGCTGTGACATATCTAACTTGTTTGCTTGCAGACAAAACAATGCAAAGTAGGAGAGAAGTAAGTTTCTTAGGGCCCAATTCTGTGCACATGCACATCCCTTCTGTTGAAAAATTGTATAGTCAATCGTTTAACCACACTCTGTTTCATTATGAAATATATTCAAGAGACCAAATAACCAGTATCAGTCAGGTTTATTGCTAAAGCTCAATAATAGTATAGTAGAGGAAGAAAGGTTCATTACGATACCTGTGTCCAGGAAGCCGTCTTGTGCAGCCTTGTTAAATTCACCTTACACAGAAGGTGTGCACTCAAAGTTACTCTCCCAAAGTTATCCTTTTTATATCCTGCCTGTTCCTAAGTAAAAGGTACTGTGTCCTCTGAAACTAGATTTATTCAATCAGTTTTTCTGTACCAAAGTGTACTCCGTATCTTGTTGTTCTCAGCATGTGCATTCCAGGTACCAAGGGGCATGAAGGCACCTCCTAGGTTTGTACTAGGGTAGAACAATCATATGTCTTGTCCTTTTCCCTTGGGACCTTCCAGTGGTGGCCTTTGAGTGTGTGGAACAGTTACATTAGCCATGGGTTTGCTGTTATAAACACAACAGCATGAAATATCACCTCTTGCCTTTTTCTCCCTCTAGAGACTCTGCAATCTGCGATGGAGAGGCAGAAATGTCAGTGTCTGGGACCAATGGGATGGGTTGAAGATTTCATGTCATGATAGTCGAGTTAGCTCAGTGAAGCCAACTTAACTCGATTGAAAGACACATTTGATGCAGAGTAGTCACAGTTTACCACCTTTAGCTCAGTTTTAGCTGATGGAGTTACAGCCTGTTTTAATGAGTGATGGGGAACGTCTCCATATTGGCACCAGGGCCCAAGCTGTGAGCTCAGGGGCTGCTCATGCTCACACAAATGGGCTCTGAAGGCGAATAATAAAGCCCATGGGAATTATAGAAATGGTTCTCTGAATCCAGGGCCCTGAATAACACTTGCCATCCTGGGCCGGTGTCATTGCTGGAGACTGGGTACGTCTATACTGCAAAAAACCCACCCACGGCAGCAAATCTCAGAGCCTGGGGCTTGCACTGCATGGCTAAATATTAATATTGTAGACATTCCGGCTTGGGCTGGAACCCAGGCTCTGAGGCCCTCCCCCTCACTGGGTTTCGGAACACAGGTGCTAGCCCAAGCAGGAATGTCTGTACTGCTATTTTTAGCCCTGTAGCATGGGCTCCCCAAGCCTGAGTCAGTTGGCCTAGTCTCTGGGCCCCACTGTTGTGTTTTGTTTTGGGGTTTTTTTTGCAATGTAGATGAACCCTGAGAGACTTGTCCAATATTTAACAGGATCCCTCACTCAGGATCCCCCTGTGTTGTGGCTCTTCCATACACATGTAATGAGGGAGAGGGCAGGATTTCACCTGCAGTGAGCATGTACACCCACAACCTCAGCTCCACTCTACAGCGACTCTATGCATTAACCATACAGGTCTGATCAGTGCAGAACAGTGTCTGTGGTTCTACATTAAATGAAACTGATTTTATAGGAACACAATGTTTTAAGGGTTTTTTTCCAATTTCCCCCCTCATGATGTTACTACAGGGCAGAGTTAAGGTTGTTTAGGTGCCTTAGCTGCATTTCGAGACCATGGAATGTTTGGATTTCTTTTAAATATAACCATAATTCTGTATTGTCTGGGTATATAACATTTGGTTTGGGGATAATTACAAGATTCTTGTAATGACTTTTACCCTTAAGTTACAAGTACATGTCCTCTCAGTTTTAACTCCATATTAAGGGGAATTGCATTGTGCATTATGGCACAGATCTGCAAAGAGACTTAGGCACCTAAACCCAGAGACAGGCATCTCAATCCTAGTTTTAGGCACCGTGATCCACAAGACCCCTCTTGGCTGATGCATAACTGTGTGGGTGCCTAAACTCACTCGGGACAGAAATCTCTGCTGTAAAAATTCTCTCAGTGTCTAAGTTTCTGCCTCTGGGCATATACATGGCTGCCTTGCTCTAGACGTTTAGGCACCTATCTCCCACCTGAGCCCCAAAGTGACCCACAAACTGGAGGAAGGAGCACCTGTCTCACCTATGAAGACTGATCCTGTAGACATGCTCAGAGGTCACCCAATGACACAAAGAACAGAGGTGGGAGACTGGGAGGAGGCAAAACTCTCTTATAACCTTTAGCCTAGGGGTTAGGGTACCCACCCGAAATGTGGGAGACTCTGGTTGAAGTCCCCTCTCTCTGCTGATGAGGAGAAAGGATTTGAACAGGGGTCTCCCAACTCTCAGGACAGTGCTCTAACTACTGGGCTATGGGATATTCTGGTATGAGGCTCACTCTGTCTGTTTTGTTTAAGGTGTTAAACTTTAATCAAATATTAATTGAGAATCACTCTATAACCACCTCCCCCCGCTCCCCAGCACAACAGACATCATTTCCCCTGAGCCGGGATCTTCTGCATGGGCCTAGCCCCTCCCTGCAAGATTGCACCCCACCAGCTGTCTGCCTGAGAATCATACAGGAACTGGGCTCTTTTCCCTGCCTCAGGGTCTCCTCCTGGAGTCTTCCTGCTCCCTGAAGCTCTCCCTTAGCTGAAGAACTTGCTGGCCAGGCTTTTATTAGGACCAGGAGATCTTCAAGCCATCACTTGATCCCTGGCCTCAGCATCAGCTGATTAATCTCAGTGTGGAACTGGGCCCCAACTCTCCTTAAAAGACCAGCCACCTTGTGACACTTAGTCTCTCCCATCCTAAAACTTTCCATCCCTGATCCTAATTGCCTCTCTACCTACTGTCCCTTCTCCCTTCTCCCGCTAAGCTCAATGAATGCTCTGTCTACAATCACAGTCTGGAGTTTCTCTCCTCCTGTTCCATCCTAGACAGGGGTGCTGGAATAGGGGGCACCAAGGGGCCATGGAGCTCCACTTTTTACCTGCCATAAGAACAAGTAATGGGGTGAGGGGGCACAAAGGAGCAAGGGGGGAGCGGGGTCTTGGGAGGAAGAGGCAGCGCAGGGGCTCAGGAAGAAGGGGCGGTGCGAAGGCGGGGCCATGGGAGAATGGGCGCTGTGAGGGAGGGGTCTTGGGGGAATGAGAGCTGTGAGGGGGAGGGTCCATGGTTGGGGTGATGGTGGGCCCCGCACTTTTAGGAATCTTCTGCCGCTCCTGTCCTAGACCTAGACCCTCTCCAATTGAGCTTCTTCCCCATTCACTCCCCTGAAACCACTCTCACCAAAATCTCTAATGACCTCTGTGATGTTCCCAGCTCAGCCTCTTCTATGGCCTCCCAGACACACCCACTGTCTCCCTTCAGTCCACACAAACTCCATATAACAAAGAGATACCTGCCCCAGGGAGCTCACCCTCTACATGACAGACAGGCTATAACAGAGGGATGAAAAACACAAGGGACGTGAGGGGTTGGGAGGGCAAGCAGCGAGGTAATGATAAAAAGAAACCAAAGTCCAGCTCATCACTTGCCCAGCCAGTTTACTGGGGCCACAGCATATATGTGTTTGGAGGAGGGATTTAAGAGAGAATAAGGGAGCAGCTTTACAAATATTGATGGGGCATTTTCTCCATGCACGGAAGGGGAGAAAACACTGAGGTGCTTGAGGGAGAAGCAGACAGGTGGGTGACCCAGCCTGCCAGGAGCAGCCCTTACCATTTTGCCCAAGAGGGCAAAAAATGTTTTCTATGCAATGGGAAGACAGTGTTGACAGCTCAGTAAAGCTGGTGGATTTGACAGACAGGGAAGGGCTGAATGGTGAAGGGACTAATGGCAAAGACTATTAGCTTGTGCTGGTGTGGTGCTGGGTGGGGCAGAGGGTCTTAGTGAAGGGACAATAAGACGGTGGGGGATGTGGTAGCAGAAACAACCCGGAAGGGAAGATGGGGCAGTAGTTGGAGAGGTGTGGGGAAGAGAAGCAGGTTTGTGAGTAAAATTATACCTGGGCTTTTGCATGGTCAGGACCCTAGATTGTAAACTCTTTGGAGCAGGGACTGTGTCTTTTTATAGTCTGGAGTGTGTGTGTGTGTACAGAACCAAGTGCAGTGGGGGCCCAGCCCTGAGTGTATGTGTACAGGACCTAGTATGGTGGGCCCCAGCCCTGAGCGTGTGTGTACAGGACCTAGCGCAGTGGGGCCCAGCCCTGAGTGCGACCTCTAGATGCTACTGGAATGTAAATAATAATGTGCAGTGGGAGCAGCAGACCAGCATGGGATGTGGAGATATGGCCTGGGGTGGGGCTTAAAGGCATGTGTGTCTGTGCAGAGGATGGGGGATGAAGAGTGGCAGGTGGGGAGGAGGTTGCAGGGATCAGTGTGGGAGGGACGTGGAACGGTGACTTGGAGCCAGCAAGCCCTGCTCTCTGGTCCAGGTTTATGTGTGCAGTATCTGAGGTGTATAAGATAGTACATGTAACAGCTGGGACAGGACAGCTTGGGTCCCTGTCCCCATAAGAAGCTCTGCTCTGCGCTCTTCTCTGCTTAGCGTCCTATTGACAGATCTTTCAGAACATTCGTATCATCAGTGTGGGAGACGTCACTCTTAGTTCGACTATTGCCCATTAATTTTGGTGACTCAACATTAACTGAAGGTGTCTTTTACCTTCCAGCGGAATATGAGGCAGTGAAAGGTACGTGCATTTTTACTAGTTTTGATTAAGCTCAAACTTGGAAAGTGAACACTCAGAGCTGTGTGTGCAAAAGAAATGTTAGTGTAAAAAACTGAAGCATGTTACTGTAACAGTTAATTTACAAGACAAGGGAAAATCCAGAGGAAGGAGTGATAAGAAACAAATATACAGATATTACCCAGAAATAATAAATAGAAAATCTGTGGCATTGAAATATGCATATTATCAGTTTTATTTTTCATATTAACCCTTGAAAATACTTGTAAAAACAAACTTCACTTACTGACCAGAGAGACAGTGTAACAAGAACAAGAATTGTTTTATACAAATAGGGCCCAGCCCTGTGAGCTCTCCGCAGATGTTGGTTTCCTTGGAGGAGGATTGGGCCTGCTGAGTCCTGTGTGGCTTCCACATACCACAGCTGTAGAATCAGGCATATGGGTCTGACCCACTGAAGCCGGCAGGAGTTGCAGGCACTCAGCACCCCTTGGAGTCAGGCCAGCATCATCCAGATTATGGAGACACTTATACAGGAAGAGTTCTTTGAACTGGAGGCCCAGATTCTCTGCGGTGCCAAGATCTGCTCAGGGAGGGGGATGAGGACAGTGAGGGAACTGGTGTTGGCTCCCTGATTATCAAGCTGTCCTAGGGGCTGCTCTAATGTACTCCAGTTGGCTGTGGTCCCTGAGAATTGATTATGTGCTCTGCTCTGGTCCAACACACATCCTCCCACAGGATTAAAAGAATCTCACAGGGAAATACATGGTGAGATGTGGCTCCTCTGTGCTTTATTATTAAGCCATTGAAAGTCCAAGCAATAATCTGGTGGCTGAACATGGTTAATTACTGAAAAGGGGAATATCAGGGATGGGGCATGGCGCAGCTCCATTAGAGAATCATAGAATCATAGGACTGGAAGGGACCTCGAGAGGTCATCTAGTCCAGTCCCCTGCACTCATGACAGGACCAAGTATTATCTAGACCATCCCTGACAGGTGTTTGTCTAACCTGTTCTTAAAAATCTCCAGTGATGGAGATTCCACAACATCCCTAGGCAATCTATTCCAGTGCTTAACCACTCTGACAGTTAGAAAGTTTTTCCTAATGTCCAATCTAAACCTCCCTTGCTGCAATTTAAGCCCATTGCTTCTTATCCTATCCTCAGAGGTTGAGAAAAACAATTTTCTCCCTCTTCCTTGTAACAACCTTTTACGTACATGAAAACTGTTATCATGTCCCCTCTCAGTCTTCTCTTTTCCAGACTAAACAAACCCAGTTTTTTCAGTCTTCCCTCATAGGTCATGTTTTCTAGATGTTTAATCATTTTTGCTGCTCTTCTCTGGACTCTCTCCAATTTGTCCAAAACTTTCCTGAAATGTCGCACCCAGAACTGGACACAATAACCCAGTTGAGGCCTAATCAGTACTGAGTAGAGAGAAAGAATTACTTCTCATGTCTTGCTTACAATACTCCTGCTATACATCCCAGAATGATTGGTTTTTTTTGGCAACAGTTTTACACTGTTGACTCATATTTAGCTTATGGTCTACTATGACCTCCAGATCCCTTTCCACAGTACTCCTTCCTGGGCAGTCATTTCCCATTTTGTATGTGTGCAACTGATTGTTTCTTCCTAAATGGAGTACTCTGCATTTGCCCTTATTGAATTTCATCCTATTTAGTTCAGAGCATTGCTCCAGTTTGTCCAGATCATTTTGAATTTTTATCCTATCCTCCAAAGCACTTGCTTGCTATCATCTGCAAACCTTATAAGTGTACTCTCAATGTCATTGTATAAATCATTGATAAAGATATTGAACAGAACTGGACCGAGAACTGATTCCTGCAGGACTCCACTTGATATGCCCCTCCAGCTTGACTGTGAACCACTGATAACTACTCTCTGGGAACGGTTTTCCAACCAGTTTTGCACCCACCTTAAAATAGCTCCATCTAGGTTGCATTTCCCCACTTTATTTATGAGCAGCTCAGGTGAGACAGTATCAAGAGCTTTATTACTAAAGTCAAGATATACCACATTCTACCGCTTCCCCCCATCCACAAGGCTTGTTATCCTGTCAAAGAAAGCTATCAGGTTAGTTTGACATGATTTGTTCTTGACAAATCCATGCTGACTGTTACTTATCACCTTATTATCTTCTAGATGTTTGCAAATTGATTGCTTAATTATTTGCTCCATTATCTTTCCGGGTACAGAAGTTAAGCTGTCTAATTTTTAATTCCATGGTTTGTCCTTATTTCCTTTTTATAGGTTGGCACTCTATTTGCCCTTTTCCAGTCTTCTGGAATCTCTCCCATCTCTCATGACTTTTCAAAGATAATCACTTATGGCTCAGATATCTCCTCAGTCAGCTCCTTGAGTATTCTAGGATGCATTTCATCAGGCTCTGGTGACTTGAAGACATCTAACTTGCCTGGGACAAATGGCCTGGCCGAGTGGGCAGGGATCTGCTCAGAGACACACGCCCTGTGCTGCACTCGGAGGGCAGAGACCAGCCAGGGCTGGGCAGCAACGTGCCACCACACTGGGATTAACCCTTTCCTTCCACCCCACCATCCCCTGATTGGTTAATGGCACTGTGCACTGTCTGAAAGATCTCAGTAAAAGTCCCCTATTTTGAGTCCAAGTAAACCATCAAAAATAAAATCTCATTCACTCTGCTCCAGCCCCTGGCTCTCCCTCAAACTCCTCACACTCCTTGAGTCAGGAACCTGCAGCCCTTCTTCCTGGAGCTGGCTTCAGTTCAGACTGCACATATTTCCCTACAATCCTCACCTGCAGGGTTCTGTCCTGCTACAGCTGCTGCTGCTGTAATAGTCATCTCTGGGAGCTCCTCTCTCTAGGCTCTCTGCTCTAGTGAGCTCTCCTGGGAGCCCCTCTCCTCAGCAACTTCCTCTTTCTGGGGTCCCTTCAGCTGAGCTCTGGTAACCCATCTAAGGATTTAGTTACTTCCATTTGGGTCTGGGATGGCTGGTTTTCCTTTTTGTGAGCATGTCACAGGTAGCCTGGGCACTGATTCCCCTTAAAGGGCTAGTCCCCATGACATATCCCCCCTGTACCCAAAGGTAGACTTGACCATGGGTAATGTCGGTTATATTCTACAGGGGATACTTCCTGCCCTGCTGCCACAAGGAAATCTGCAAGGCCCTTGGCCATATTTTTATTCCAAAGTATGAAGAGACCAGGAGTTGTGTCCCCAACATTCTATGTAGCTCATGTGATGGGTAAAATCCCCCATAGTCTTCAGCATGGAGTAGCTCACAACAACTTGTACTCCTTGTAAGGGCATGTCTACACTACAATTAATTACTGTACTCTTTGTCAGTCAAGCCTACTGGCCCAATCAGCATAAGGCTGCCTCATGGTCTCTGGGACAGCAGCATCCCCCAGTAGACTCACATGCACCCTTTGGAGTCAAGGTAATCTTTTACTCAGACTATCTTCTTGTTAATGTTTCTAATTATTAAACACTGAATCTTTTTTTCCTGAAGCCTTCAATAAAGGAGCTAGGGGAGTCCATTTCAGATCCTCGTCAGCCCACATGACCATGTGCAATGTTATCAGCTGGAAAAGTACCTTTCTGCTCCTCCCCTGGGGTGGACAGCCTTTCCTTTAGGATGGACTTCTTTTTAGACCTGCTCTGGTTCAGGCTTTGTGTTGCTCTTTCAGGCCTCTGGGGGAGAGGTCCCCTGTCTTGTCCCTTATTATTTCAGATTCCTCTTGAACGTGTGTTTTAAAGTAATTAACATGGTGGCTTTTCCTTTCAGCATGTGGAATCCCCTCCTCAGACAGCCCATCTTCCACTCAATGGTCCTGTACCTCTAAACCCACCTCAGTGCTGTTCTTTTCTCCAGCCGGCTGGTATACCTCACTGCCCAACTGATCAGTTTTCTGGAGAAGCCATGCTTTCTCTCTCTGGCATAATTTCAGCTCTTGCCACAAGGCCATCACCTCAGCCTCTGGGATCTCCAACATCGGATGTGTCTCAGAGTTGGGCTTCATTCCACCCTCAATCTTAAGCTGGTTCTGGAGCTTTGTCATCTCTTTTTGCAACAACAAAGATTGCTGTTCCCTGGTCACTTTCTCAGTGCTAAGACAGGCCAGCTCCTGCTCCTGCTGGATGGCTTGGGCTGAGATCCAGTCCCTTGAGCTTTGCATCTCCTCTCGCGCCTGCCAGACCTCAGCCTTTGGGCCTGGAGGGTGTTTAGTTGTGCAAGGCCTTCTGCCCTACTCCCTTCAGCTGCAGCAACCTTTTCTTCTAGCTGTCTCCAGTTCATTAGTGGATGGCTTTGCTGGGTAGCTATAGAGGACATGGCCACTAGTGCAGCTTCCCTTGTAGCCCCCACCTCTGTCTTTGTGTCCATCGACATCCAGTCCTTCTGTGGGTGATCAACTTGTTCCCCTAAAAAGTCCTCTAGGACACCCACAGCATCACTCCTCTCCCCTGTGTACATGCAGCCTCCTGGTAATTTATTGTTGGACTTTCTGTGTTATCGCACATACCAGAGCCCTCTTCATGCATCTTTGCCATCTCCTGAGCCATTGGCTTTAGCCTTTCTAGTTCTTTAACTTGTTCTAGGAGCTGTTCCTTCTTTTGTCTCAGGATACATCTACATTTGAGCTGGGAGGTGATTCCCAGCTCACGTAGATGTACCCAGGCTAGCACCTAAAGATAGCCATGTGGCCAGGGTAGTACAGGTGGCAGATTGACCTAGCCACCTAAGTACAAACTCACCTGGACCTCTTTGGTATGTATTCAAATGGGTGGCCCAATGTGCCTGTACTTCCCCAGCTAGCACACTAAATTGAGCAGAGCTAGGGAGGGTATGTCTACAGAAGCTGGGAATCACACCTCCTATCTCAAATGCAGACATATCCTCAGTTTCAAGGTCTCCTGGTTACTACCATCTAACCAGCGTAGCAGGCTCATATATCCCAGCAAACACTCTTCTAGCTTTCCAGCCACACTACTCCTGTTCTGTAGCCCTTTCTGGAGCATCTCATTCACAAGGCCTAGGGCTTGTTCAAGCTCTTTCAGTTTTGGCTCCTGAGTAGCTTTCCCCTTGCATGGCTCATTTTCTACCTTGGCAGCCTGCAGTTTGGCTGTCTTGAGACTCTTGTTCGCCGTCTCCCTGTTGCTTTGCTCCTCTCTTGGCTGAACTATTCAGGGCTCCAGGTGTTTCTTCTTGTTTAGGACCAGGGATCCTTGACAAGGGGTATTGACAATTGCATTTGCCACTTCATCCCTGTGGTGTGGTGCCTGGCACTTGGTACATTCAGCAGCTGTGAGTTTCTCCTACATTTGAATAATCTCCCCGGTACTTGGCTCACACGGGTGTTGGAGCTTTATCTTCAACTGCTGGGCTTCTGGAAGCTAGAGCAGAATTTCTTCTGCTGAATGCCATGTTCCTTCTTCAGAGCCTTGACTCATTTACTCTCCTTACTCACAACCAGATGGCTTCTCTCCTGCTCTGTGAGTAGCTCCTTCTGCCTGTCCACTGGTTACTGGGTTTGCTCCCATTGCTTGGCCAGTTTCTATGAGAAAGTCCACACGTGGGCCTGCTAATTACATACCTGTTAAATATCCCTCTCAGAGTTCTTATAACACCCATCTCTCGAGACCACCAAAACTTTTGAATCACATTTAGCCTTCTCCCCAGCTGCCCTGGCCCAGAGAGCCTGCTGTTCTCTAGAGCTTCTTGTTGCACCTTTTTCTACTGGAGTCCTTTCAGACTTCTGGAGGGAGCTACTCAGTCTCCCCAAACTCCCAAACTTTGAATCTGGGAGTGAACTTAAGATACCCCTGGTAAGCGGAGCGAAGTCTGAAACCCTTGGCTGGCCTCTTCCCCTGAAGCTTATACCCCAGGACCTACTTTCTTAGCTATTCATTTTGCCCAGTATTAGAAATTCTTACTGCCCCATAGCAACACCCCTTCTTTCCAAAATCCAAAGTTCTTGTAGGAAAGCAGTATTTTACATGTCCCTTTCCCTACATTTGAAACAAACCCATGAAGGGGTCACTCTTCCTGGAGCAAAAAGGGATTCCTACAGTCGTCTGTTTTGACATGACAGTAGCTAGGCCTGACTTCCCCATGGCAGGATGGCATGACTTCCCCATGGCAGGACGTATTTAATAACCTGGAACTCCCCTCTTCTCTGACTCTTCTGGGAAACCAGGCCAGTCTCAGCATCCTGGTTTCTGGGGGCCAACCCCATCTTATTTGCCCATCTTGCCCACAGTCGGTACCTAATATTGGACCAGTCCTGTGCTTTCTTCTCTTGTGGTTGTCTGTGGTGGCTGACTCTTTCAAATCACTGACCTTCTTTGAGGCACCACTGTGGTTGCTTAGTTCCTTCGAAATATGGGAGCTGGAACTCCCATAGTTGTTGCTGCCCTCCTGACACTACCTTGAGAGAGTGAATGTCCCACCGTCATGGAAGTGCTTGTGCCATGCTGCTTGGTCATCCGTTCTTGGTGGAATGGGATCTCAGATTCCACTTCTGATACCATATAGTCAGGGGAAGCACATTTAAGTACTCCACTCAGCTGCCTCAGGGTGGCCCTGCAAGTACCTTGCCTCAGTTTACCCTCTTCGGCACTACTTAAATAACTCCATGTAATCTGAAAAATCTGAAACAAAAGTCCCTTGCTGGGATCTACTTTACTCATAAACTCAAAGGTCAGAAGGGACCATCATGATCATCTAGTCAGACTTCCTGCACATTGCAGACCACAGAGCCTCACCCACCCACTCCAGAAATAGACCTCTAACCTCTGGAAGAGTTACTAAAGTCCTCAAATCATGATTTAAAGATTTCAAGTTTACAGAGAATCCACCATTTACACTAGTTTAAACCTGCAAGTGACCTATGCCCCATGTTGCAGAGGAAGGTGAAAATCCCTCAGATCTCTGCCAGTCTGACCCAGGGGAAAATTCCTTCCTGACCCCAAGTATGGGGATCAGTTAGACCTTGAGTATGTGGGCAAGACCCACCAGCCAGATACCTGGGAAAGAATTCTCTGTAGTAACTCAAAGTCCTCCCCATCTAGTGTCCCATCATCAGAGATATTGGCTGCTAGCAGTTGCAGATCAGCTACATCCTCTCGCTGCCCTCTGCCTCAGTGGTTCCCACCCCTTCCCTTGTCCCCGCTCAGGCCCCACTGGGCCTGCCCCTCTCTTTCTCCTTATCTGCCCACTTGGTGCCCACCCTTCTCCTTTGCCCCCCTCTAACCCTGGGTGCCCACCTCTTTCCTCACCACTCCTTTATCCTCTGGTGCCCAGGGCTTCCCTTGCCCCCATTTTCTCCCCAGGTGACTGTCCCACTCCTCTCTTCTCTGCCTCTATTCCCATGTGGCCTGTCCCTTCCCTCTTCCCCCCTCTTACTACTGATACCTGCCTTTTCCACCTTTTGATGCCTGTTCTTCCGCTTGCCCCACCACACCCTCTGATACCTGCATCTTCCCTCACCCCCAACATCTGGCTCTCTGCTCACCCCCTCTGCCTCACTGATGCAAGCCCCTTCCCTCTGCCGTCTTGATACCTGGCTCTTCCTTCAACCACTTTCTTCCCCATGAAGGCCCCTCCCCTCAACATTCTCTGTCCCTCTGGTGCCTCCCCATTACCTCACCTCCTCTTCCTCAGGCACCTTCCCTCTCCTGCTCTTTGCCCCGCAGTGACTACATCTCCCCTTGTCCCCTATAGCCCCCCTGACACCCGCACCACCCCTCAATCCTCTCTGTCCCTTTGGTGCTTGTCCCTCCTTCCTGTGGGTGGAAACCCTTTCCCTTGCCCAACCATCTCCCAGCCTTTGATCCCAACCCCCTCACACTTGCTCCTCCCCACAACTCTCTGATTCCCCTCCCACCCCTGGGGCATATCCTTCCTCCTGGCATTGCATGGGGGCCCCATGACACAGTGATTAATGGGAATGAAGGTTAATTTCCCTTTCATCCTAGTGACCAGCCCCTGACCCTGGCACTGATTCTGTGACTCTCTCCCCAGTGAACATGACTCTGGATCCAGACACATCAAATCCCTGGCTCATCCTGGTCTGAGGATCTTAAACATGTGAGAGATGGACATACCCCACAGGATCTTCCCGATAATCCTAAGAGATTTGATACTTTCCCCATTGTCCTGGGTGCTGAGGGATTTATGGACGGGAGGTGTTACTGGGAGGTGGAGGTGGGAGACAAGACAGGCTGGACTCTGGGGGTTTGTAGAGAATCTGTGAGCAGGAAGGGGCCAGTCAGACTCACACCTGGGAATGGATACTGGACAATGTGTCTGAAGGATGGGGAATACAAGGTCCTCACCTCCCTCTCAAGCTCCCTCCCCGTGAGCATCAGGCCCAGCCGAGTGGGTCTGGAATCCCATGCCTGTAGGAGATCATAGAATCATAGAATCATAGAATATCAGGGTTGGAAGGGACCCCAGACGGTCATCTAGTCCAACCCCCTGCTCAAAGCAGGACCAATTCCCAGTTAAATCATCCCAGCCAGGGCTTTGTCAAGCCTGACCTTAAAAACCTCTAAGGAAGGAGATTCTACCACCTCCCTAGGTAACGCATTCCAGTGTTTCACCACCCTCTTAGTGAAAAAGTTTTTCCTAATATCCAATCTAAACCTCCCCCACTGCAACTTGAGACCATTACTCCTCGTTCTGTCATCTGCTACCATTGAGAACAGTCTAGAGCCATCCTCTTTGGAACCCCCTTTCAGGTAGTTGAAAGCAGCTATCAAATCCCCCCTCATTCTTCTCTTCTGCAGGCTAAACAATCCCAGCTCCCTCAGCCTCTCCTCATAACTCATGTGTTCCAGTCCCCTAATCATTTTTGTTGCCCTTCGCTGGACTCTCTCCAATTTATCCACATCCTTCTTGAAGTGTGGGGCCCAAAACTGGACACAGTACTCCAGATGAGGCCTCACCAATGTCGAATAGAGGGGAACGATCACGTCCCTCGATCTGCTCGCTATGCCCCTACTTATACATCCCAAAATGCCATTGGCCTTCTTGGCAACAAGGGCACACTGCTGACTCATATCCAGCTTCTCGTCCACTGTCACCCCTAGGTCCTTTTCTGCAGAACTGCTGCCTAGCCATTCGGTCCCTAGTCTGTAGCTGTGCATTGGGTTCTTCCGTCCTAAGTGCAGGACCCTGCACTTATCCTTATTGAACCTCATCAGATTCCTTTTGGCCCAATCTTCCAATTGGTCTAGGTCCTTCTGTATCCTATCCCTCCCCTCCAGCGTATCTACCACTCCTCCCAGTTTAGTATCATCCGCAAATTTGCTGAGAGTGCAATCCACACCATCTTCCAGATCATTTATGAAGATATTGAATAAAACCGGCCCCAGGACCGACCCTTGGGGCACTCCACTTGATACCGGCTGCCAACTAGACATGGAGCCATTGATCACTACCCGTTGAGCCCGACAATTTAGCCAGCTTTCTACCCACCTTATAGTGCATTCATCCAGCCCATACTTCCTTAACTTGCTGACAAGAATACAATGGGAGACCGTGTCAAAAGCTTTGCTAAAGTCAAGAAACAATACATCCACTGCTTTCCCTTCATCCACAGAACCAGTAATCTCATCATAAAAGGCGATTAGATTAGTCAGGCATGACCTTCCCTTGGTGAATCCATGCTGGCTGTTCCTGATCACTTTCCTCTCATGCAAGTACTTCAGGGATGCACCCTTGCATCCTTGCTTACCCTCAGGAGTGAGATATTGGCTTCTATGACCCCCACCTGTGGAAAATGGTGGCTGAATTAGCAATATTGTCCCTAGACACCTGCAGTGATCCCTTTAAAAAAACACCTAGACCCTTTGCCCTATCTTGAGCACCCAACCTCTCCCCCTCCCCTGGAGGGCACTCACCATGTTTAAGATGCTTGCTGAGATGTGTGCTTGCCAAGGGTCACTGAGAAAGTGATTTGTATGTAAAAAGAGGTATATTTTTACACTATAATGTTTCAGTGCTGTGCGTGAACTAAAAATCATGCTTCTGTGAATTGTTTCTTGTGTTTCTATAGATTTGGCCTTCAGGGGATCTTCCTACACACTGGGGGAACACCTCCACCAAATAAGGAAGTGACCAAGGTGCAGCAAGGAGGACATGTTCTGAGAGGTGCTCCAATCCTCTGAGGCTGAAAAAAGAGGATACAGGGAGTGGACAAAGACTTTAAAGGAAAAATAATTCAAACTCACAGGGAGGCCAGAAAGGAGAGCAAGGAACACATTGTAAAGGGCCAGGAGTGGATGATAAAAATGATGGAGGAGCAAACAGCAATGTTGAGGTCCCTAATCATGCTCCAGGCAGAACACATGAGTGCTCCCTCACCAGCCATTACAGAACTGCTTTCCATGCCTTCCCCAAACTCCTCCCACGCATTCCTTGCAACATCCCAGAACATCTCTGTATGCCGTTCCATCCATCCCTTTGGACAGTTTCCAAAACGATAGCTGGATTTACACACAGTTATGAGAGCGTACTGCCATACGCTTTTTTCTCCCTTCCCACCAATCCTTTTGTGTGTGTTGTTAATTGTTATTTAATAAAAACAAACTCTGAAAGATACCAATCTTTATTTGTCGCCGACACATGGTGGTCGCTGCTAATAGTTATACACTTGCTGACTGCAAATCCTGGTCAGGAATCATCAAAATTTTAATGCAAAGCAGCAAGTTAACAAAGCATGGCAGAGTGCTTTGTAGAAATACACATTACTGGTGTTCATTATCAAAATGTTGTCTCAAAGCCTCCCTGATTCCAATAGCTTCCCATTATGTTCCTCTAGCAGTCCTGGTATCTGGCTGCTTAAAATAAGCCACCAGGTGATCCGCTTCCGTGCTCCACACTGTGGGAAACATTTATCATAGAATCATAGAATATCAGGGTTGGAAGGGACCCCAGAAGGTCATCTAGTCCAACCCCCTGCTCGAAGCAGGACCAATTCCCAGTTAAATCATCCCAGCCAGGGCTTTGTCAAGCCTGACCTTAAAAACCTCTAAGGAAGGAGATTCTACCACCTCCCTAGGTAACGCATTCCAGTGTTTCACCACCCTCTTAGTGAAAAAGTTTTTCCTAATATCCAATCTAAACCTCCCCCACTCCCCCATTTCACCCTTAGCCTCACAGCTATTATAGAGCATGCCCCCAGCTGCTATCACCATGGGAATAGTTTCCTCATTTAGGTCTAGCATTCCATAAAGGCAGCACCAGCATGCTTTTAATCTGCCAAAGGCACATTGTACAGTCATTCTGCACCTGCTCAACCTATTGTTGAAGCACTCCTTGCTGCTGTGCAGATTTCCCATCTAAGGTTTCATGAGCCATTGGAATAAAGGGTACACTGGGTCTCCCAGGATTGCTATTGGCATTTCACCATCCCCCACTGGAATCTTCTGCTCTGGAAAGAAAGTCCCTGCTTGCAGATTTCTGTACAGGCCAGTGTTCCTAAAGATGCATGCATCATGCACCTTCCTTGACCATCCCAGTTTGATGTTGATGAAATGCCCATGGATATCCACATGTATAGTATGTATATATACACAGGTTTGGGCTTCAACCCTCTCATCTCTATTGAGCATCACCAGGGTGGAGGGATCCGGGTGGTTTGTCAGTCATCTGGGTGGTACCCAGAGCCCAAGGTGCTAGGGAGCGATCTCAGTGGGCAACATTTACCATCAATCTATGAAGCAAAATCCCTGGGGCATAACGGCCTGTTTGAAACAGAAAATTCTTTTATTATGAGAGAACATTCAAACTGTTGGATCAGTAATACCTTTCTCAATCAAGAAAAGGAATCAACAATTTACGTAGCAGGTCAATTACCAGTCAAACCCCACACTGAAATTACCACCACCAGAAACAAAACAAAATACAGGAAACAAAGAACTGAAGAATCCGTGGTGCACATTTTACAATCTACATACAAGCAAAGAAAATGGCAGAGTGGTATCTTAACAGGGTCACAGTTCAGGCAGTCTGATTACCTGAATTTTGAATATTCAGTGTACCAGAGTTTTGAGTTTCATGTAAATTTAATCTAACTCTGAATGTCCTGAAACTCTTACTCCCCCACCCAAAAAGCAAACAAACAAAAATCCTCTCCCATAATTTTGAGAATAAATATTCACCCAAATCACAGAACCATAAAACCAGTGCTTAATGTGTGCCAGGGCTTGGCAGGGCTGAGCCCCGGCACCTCTAGGCTTGACGGTTCATAGTCCTCTGGCCTCGCTGCATCAGTTATGAAAGTAAAAAAATTGCTTGAGCCCCGGCAGCTCTTTCATTACAGATTAAGCACTGCATAGAAACAGCTTATTCCTGCACACCTATCTTCCTCTCAATGATTTCTAGAATGTAGTAATTCTGATGCTGTGGTTTGTTTGCTATCTTTTCACTGTATGAAATGTCATGCAAATTGTGTGGTGCTCTTTCTGTTGACATTCCATGGAACTTGGGCTCATCGCTCACTTTGCTTTTGTCTACTCACAAAAGTTGCACTGACTATCTATTTAGTTACTGATAATACCTCTTGTCTGAACACTCTTATTTCAGTTTCAGAGTGGCCTATATATTTAGTTTAAGTCAGTTCTTGATGGATTTATGCTAATGAATATAGGTCACTATTAAGCTGACTTACACAAGTTTCACAAAACCAGAGCACAAGCCACATATGGAGAATGCTGTAGGCATGTCTGAAATGCCCACCCTGCCTCGGCGACCTAAACATTGAAAACACAAGAACAGCAAGTGAAGACTGATTAATTTGCTTCACTTAATGTTTGGATTAATTGTGATAATGATTCATCCAAATATTGTGGGGAACTAGTGAGTTGCAAAAATATTCTAATTAATTTGGCAATTCCTGAATGTCGCTGAACACTGCAGGCCAAAATATTTGCAGACATAACTCCACTGAAGTCAATGTGGTCTTATGAGCAGAGAATTTGCCCCTGAGCTCTATGAACCTCTGAATGCCAATGAATCAAACTAGTCCTGTTCATTCACAGATAAATCAGTGCTAAAGCTGTGTTGCCTAGAGTCATTTTTAAAATCAGTATCTGGACTTTTATGTAGTGTAGATGAGGCCATGCTTCCACTCTTATTGCACACATACAATAGAAAAAAATTAGTTTTGTCCCTGCTTCCAAACTAATGCAAGTCCTGGGAGTTTTATTTCTCAGGTTCCTTTTTCCAAGATAAAATTCCACCAACAAGGGGTGAAGGCGGCCCAGAGGTAGACCCCCTATTCCATGGGTTCATCAAGGCTGTTCCGATGTTGGACTCTCAGGCTGTCAAGCCTTTCCGGTTGTGCAGGAACGGACCAAATGGCGAACGATCGCTATGGCCTACTGTCTGGGTAAGCATTGAAGAAGGTTCCTTTTCCCTGGGGTGAATCCCTGGATGATGGCTTTGAGTGTGATCCTGGTGGTTTTGTTTGTTTCTATTGGCCTTGCTTCTTTGTCTACTTAAAATAAAAGGTAAAAGTCAGTGGCAAATGTAATGTATTTAGCATGAAATTGTCTTCTAATAAATGAAAAAGGTGAAGAATGAAATTCTACCCTGGGCCAAGCCCCCGTCCCCAGCAGCACAGGGAAAGAAATGTTACAAATGTTCCCCTTTGCTTCAGGGGGCAGTGATCTGCATAAGCCCTTTACCAGGCAGAGAGAACGTCTCCCCAGTACTGCCTCAAGCTGACTGGAGCACTTGGGAAAGGGTGTGTGTGAGATCAAACCACTGTCCACTCCTCACTCTTTCAGTCCACTTCCCCCCGACCTGTGCAGTTATTCTCCCCTCAGTCCTGATGGACTTTAGGAATTTCATTTATTGCTAAAAAGAAATTGGGATGACACTAAGCTTGATAAATTTCACCCCAACAATTAGTATGAAAAAAATATACACAGTAGAAAATAGGGGTCTGAATAAACATGGGCTCTCAGCCTTAACCTCAGTTCTGACAATAGTGAGAAACAACAGGTAAGAGATGGAGGAAGGAAAACCTTTTTCTCTTGGTGTTGTGAAAGTGAAATCCATCAAAGACTCATGAATTATATAATCAGTGTTCATCTTTCACAAAACGAAACCTTATGTTTCTAATAATAATTTATATTTATTTTTGTTTCTTTTTTAGGGAAACATGATACAGAAATTGGTAAGTGTTATGCTTTTTCCTCCAACAAATAAAAGTTGTGTACAAATTTGTCTCCTGATAAGGGTGTTTGATTATTTATTTATGTACTTTTTTGAGTGAAGTTTTTTAACCAGAAGAAGATTAAAGCCCTGATACTGCACTAACATCAGTTAGCTATTGACTTCAGTGAGTCTAGGATCAAGCACCGAATGCACAAGTCATATCACTAAAACAATACGGTAACTCTTCACTTAATGTTGTTCTGTTAACATTGTTTCGTTGCTGATCTATTAGGGAACAAGCTCGTTTAAAGTTGGAAAATGCTCCCTTATAAGTTGTTTGGCAGCTGCCTGCTTTGTCCACTGCTTGCAGGATTCTCCAGAAGAGCAGCCCCTCCTTGTGGGGATTAGAACCAAGGGGGGCTCACAGCCCCCCCCCCCATCAGCTCCCCTAAATTCTCTGTAAGGTATGTGGCTCAGCAGCTGCCCAGCAGCATTTCAGGTGGCCCTCCCCACACTGCCCTGCTGCTCCTGCCCTGCCTTCTGCCTTGGAGCTGCTCTCAGGAGTTTCCTGCTTGATGGGGAAGTGGGGGAGAGGGGTGCTGATATCAGGATGTCCCCCTGCTCCTGCCCCCCCTCGCTCCATACCCCCTCTCCACAAAGCAGAGGAGGGAGACTGGGCTCAGGGACAGAAAGGAGGGAGCTTCCTGGAAGCTGTTGCTTCCTGTCTGAACTGGGGGACCTGCTTAAAAGGGCAACATACCTGAACTGGGCTCAGCATACTTAAAGGGGCAATGCACGTCTCTCTCACTCATGCATGCACCCCCCAGCACTTTGGAAAGTCAGCACCTGTGCAGCTGTGCATGTGCTGTCAGGAGGAGGGAGTGGTGCACTCCAGCTGGATAGCGTGGGCTCAACATCATGTTCAGTTTTTGCAGGGAAGTGTTTGCAGCTACTGCCCTGCATCTATTGTGTTTCCTCCCTTCTGCCTCAGTCCATGCTGCCTTGTAGAGTGTAAGGCTACATTAACAACAGCCTATTAACCCTTGAGGGCTCAGCTGAGTGCTAGTTCATCATTTAGCAGCAAGGCATTCCCTGGGAAATATTCCACCCTCCTATTCCACCACCTCAACCAAGCTTCACAATCATTTATTGCTGTGTACAATATTAAACTGTTCATTTAAAATTGTTTAAAATTTATACTGTATATGTATATAATGTCTTTTGTCTGGTGAAAAAAATTTCCCTGAAACCTAACTCCCCCTATTTACATTAATTCTTATGGGGAAATTGGATTTGCTTAATATCATTTTGCATAAATTCACATTTTTCAGGAACATAATTACAGTGTTAGGTGACGAGTTACTGTAATGCTGATAATTTGAGGTCCAGCAATTCCACTTTTTGCACCACCAGAACTCCCAACAAAGCCAAAGAGAATATGTGAGATACGAGGAAGCAGAACTGGGCTCTAATGGCTAGATTTTTAAAGATGCCCCTCTTTCCTTTGATAGCGTATATGGAGTGTGGGTGTGTGTGTGCAGACTCAGATTTCATATCACAATCAGAGCTCTGAGACACTTCTCAAACTAACCCCCCCACTCTCCTCATATCAGACTCAGAGATCTCCCAAGGTGCTCCACCTAATTCATCCACCACTCAACACAGGTGTACCTAACACAGTGAAGGCCGTTGGAGTGTATGCAGAAAATTCATCGTAAGTATTGCCAGCTCCAGTGGAGCATTAACTCTGCATTAACTCTGCATTAACTCTGTATGTCCTGGTTTTCAGAAGTCTGAGTTTTGATGAACTTAGAGACACCTGGTGGGTAAGGTAATATCTTTTATTGGACCAACTTCTGTTGGTGAAAGAGACACATTTTCAAGCTACACAGAGCTCTTCTTCAGGTCTTTATGGCTCAAAAACTTGTCTTTATTACCAATAGAACTTGGTCCAATAGAGAGATTACCTCATCCACTTTGTCTGTCTAATATCCTGTGACCAACATGGCTACAACAACATTGCAAACGACTTTTGATGCACTTGATGTTCTGGAAGGGTATGAGCTTCTTTGGGAAACCTTAACTCTATGATAACAAAGGTGGGTTTTTTCCCCCCATTCCATTTATTGTAGTTCACAAAAAAGCAGGAAGAGTCTCTTTGAAATCATTAATGGATTCAGGTAACTTGGGCCACCTGGATGCTTGACTCTGCCTGTGCATTTGCTTCCAGCTCAGCAGGACTGTGGAGTTGTTTCTTTAATCTAGCTAATCGCCTCTTGTGACAGGATGTGAAATTACTGCAACTTTCCAGTTACCGTTTTACTTTCTCTTTCAAACTCTGCAAATGCTGCGAGAGGAGGAAAGCACATTTATTGGTCTGGAACACAAACACATTTATTTACACAAGTGTAAGGAAAAGCAATGAGAAAACTCTGTAGCTATTTTATTACTAGAATTAGCTGTAAAATTTGATAAACTGGACTACTGACTCAAAACGCAATTATCTCAACAAAACCAGTGACGTCTGACCACGTCCTGAAGATTGCTCCTTCTGAGAAGTTTTACAATCAGGTAGGTTAATTTTGCTTCAGAATGACTCTTTGTAACCAACTCCTAATATACACTGCTTGTTGCTTGGACAATTTGAAGATTAAATAATCCTCTGATAATTTGTTTCACTCTTTATTAACACTACAATACATGTACATTCAAATTGATTAACATTCAAATGCATTGCTCATTTTCGTAGCAGTGTACCATGAGATTTGTACAGCAGGTTGAATTAATAATTTGTTTATTTTGCTATTTTGTTTTATTGAAGAACCCTGGGCCTCATTCTGTTCTCAGTGATGTCAGGGAAAAGATTTGTAAAAAAATAACTTCCAGTATTTAGAATACAGGAAGAAAGTTACTGCGCCAAATCCAGTGGTTATCAGTCTATTTTTCTGCCTGTTGTCATTTCAGTTTTCTAGAGCTGACTGTGGGGCTGAATCCTTTTGCTTCTGATACTTTCAAGGGAAAAAAGGAAAATTATTTCCAGAATCAATCAAAATAGAAAATTGCATCCTTTTCTCCTGATTAAATCATGGGAATTAAGCATGTGTCTAAGTTTGATCCTGTGTTTGAGAGTGTTGCTGAATAGGGGATTTCATAATATAATAAAAAAGAGGCAAATTTATATATTGTGTGACAGATAAGCTCCTTTTGTGTGAAAATCCATTGGAGGTGAGATTTCATAAAGAAATCCATAGAAGTAAAGCTAGTTGGGAAAAATGGAATTATTATTGTGAAAATGTATTTTAAAATTATTTCTATTTTATTTGAAATATTTTATGGATTTTTCAATTTTTAATCAAATATTATTAAAACAAAATTTTGTTTTTAGTTTTTCTTTTTCTTCAACTATCATTTCCCCCTCTGTGTTTCTTTTTAGAAAGGATAGGAGAACTGGTTAATAAAATCTTTTATTCCATTTAATTACAATGTCTCATTTTGAATCAATGTGAAATATTTTTTTCATTTAGCATAATTTCATTGAAATGATCAGAAAAATCATTTTGAATATTTTCCTAAAAATCATGTGAAAAATCATTTTTGTTGAACTTTTTTTGTCCAGCTACAGTATTGTCAGCTCACATAATATTCTTGTGAGTTTGGGGATTTTATTTTGTCTCACAATATTTGGTGATTTTTCTGAAGCCTGGCATCTCTAGTTTTGAGATTGTGCAAATTTCAGATTTCATTTAAAGTAGAATTACATTTCTAGCACTCGTGGTTCCAGAGAAAAGACTATGGCCTGAGTGCTCCCTGAGGGATCAAAATGTATCAAATGAAAATTAAATTGAAAATTATGACAACATATGTTATGGCCTAAACTCAATCTCTAATCTACTAAAAGCATTTAAATTAGATATACATAAAATAATATTCAAGCAGTACACATGTCCCGGAGAAGTTTTAAAGAAAGGCAAACCACTGAACTGGTGGAAGTCACAGGCTAGGAACCTGGAACCAGAGTTTGTTGAAATGCTAAACCGGCTTTAGAGAGCAGTGTTCTCTTATGCAGGTGAAGAGAGAATATTTTCTTCTTTAGAGTTTATTCAACTAGTTTAGTTCAATGACTAGTTCATTGAAAGTTGAGAAACTGATTGAGAATTGAAAAAGCAGGAAAGCTGGTAACATTACAGCCCTGGAGGCTTTTGTGAAAACAATACCATTAGGATTCTGATCCTGCAGTCAGCCCCCTGTGCTGGTGTGGAGAGTCACGGGGGCTTCATATGGGCATTAGCATCTGCCTGTGATGATGAGCTTGCAGGAGCTGGGGCTATATGTCTAAGGAGTGAAGTGAAATTCACATGCTAAAAACAGGTTTCGGAGTAGCAGCCGTGTTTGTATCCGTAAAAAGAAAAGGAGGACTTGTGGCACCTTAGAGACTAACAAATTTATTAGAGCATAAGCTTTCGTGAGCTACATCCGATGAAATGAGCTATAGCTCACGAAAGCTTATGCTCTAATAAATTTGTTAGTCTCTAAGGTCCCACAAGTCCTCCTTTTCTTTTTACATGCTAAAAACTTACTTAAACTGGAATCAGTGTTTTAAAAGTCTGATGCTCATTGACACTAAGGCTGCTTTGGAAATGACCGTTGTTCCCAGAATGTCATAAGTCCTGAGCTGTCTCCCTGTTTCCATTCCTCATTTATTTTAAGAAATTCAATAATATTTTTAGAATATTTCTTTCAGGAGCAGCCAAGAAACCTAGCTTGGCTCTGAACAAATTACAGCTCCCCCGTCCCCCTATCTCTGTGGGGATTTCATTTCCCCTACTTGACTAATTGTCCTTAATGCTATGTTTATGTCATGGAGGTCACAGAAGTCAAGGAATCCTCTGTGACCTTTTCTGCTTCAGGCCCTGGGGCCAAGGGACTAGAGCTGGCAGCCAGCAGGGCCCTGGCAAGGTTCCAGCGATGCACATGCATGACAGCCTTGCACACGGGGAGGGGCAGGGGGAACCCCCGCAGCTCCCAGCCACCATGGTGGCAGGAGAAACCATGAAGCTGCGGCAGCAAAAGTCACAGACAGGTCACGGCTTCCATGAATTTTAGTTTGTTATACCAATAAAATAAAAACCAGCAGGATCTTATTAAAGGGAAAAAGGCAAAATACCACATTTATTGTGAATACAGAAAGAATCATAGTAAGCAGTTAGTTATAGCTATAACATTCCATTCAGTCTCATATTTATTCACACATTCATTCATACAAACACACACACACAGGTTCTGCAAGGTTGTTATCATAGTTACCAGCCTTAGAGTTGCTCATGCCAAGCCACTGGCCAGGTGGCCTGGACATGAGGAGGGAGCAGGGCCTTGTCAGATGCTCATCTGATGCTCCTGGAAGTTGGTTTGCAGAATCAGACCCCAAAGTTCTCACTTTTTAGAGTCTATTTTTATAGGAATTTCTTCCTATGCCAGTCTATGGGAATTGCTTCATCATGCTGTTGCTGAATCAATCAGCAGATAGCACATTCCTGACGGCTCCAAGATGTTATCTTGTTCTTTGGTTCTCCCATTCTTGAGGCTGTTGGGTGGATTCCAGTCTGCCCTCCGGGGGGTCCTCTGGTTATTTCCACTTGACGCCTTCTTCAGCCGATGGACACTGGATTCTTAGGCTGGCACCTCCCTGATCATTCAGTTATTATCCACACCAAGCATCCATCCACATACATCCTCTATTTCTATTTTAATGACAATTGTTAATACAACAAAAGGGCGGGGAGTCTCTGGGTGCTGTTTCTGTTGTTAGAGTGTTGTTTTGAGTCTCTCTCTCTGTGAATTGCTTTGAGAACAGACTCTGTCTTAGAATGTACTAACACAGTTAGCAGCTTGCAAGTTTCACACATAGAGGGAGAGAAACAGTACCAAAAACCAAGAGACCTCTTAATTAGTAATACCCTGGAATTTGAACTATGGGGAATCAAACTCATTTGTGATTTTAATACAGAACTTCTTTAATATGATCCAACAAGTTTATTACACATCTTAGCCTTAATTATTCTACCTCCTTTTTGTTAAGTCATCTTTGGGGCTGTTACATATAACTGTACTAACCCCACCGTGAATTTACATTGAACGAGAATTAGTACTCTCTCTCCCCTTTTCATGCATTGTAGGCATAGGCACCGACTCCACCGGTGCTCCGGGGCTGGAGCACCCACAGGGAAAAATTAGTGAGCACTCTGCACCCACTGGCAGCCAAGCTCCCCTCACCCCCCATCCCACCTCAACTCCTTCCCCCCCACAAACAAGCCATGTCTCCACTCCTCTGCCTACCTCCCAGTGCTGTTTGGCGGCACTTAGGACTTTCCAGGAGGGAGCAGGGAGGAGCGGGGACACAGTGGGCTCAGGGGAGGAGGCAGAGAAGAGGGGGGCAGGGGCTGGGTCTTCTGGGAAGGGGGTGGAATGGAACGGGGATTTTGGGAAAGGGATGGGATGGAGGTGGGGTGAGGGCTGTGCAGAGGCAGGGCCAGGGGCGGGGGTGGGGTCAACCACCCACCGGGAACAGTGAAAGTCTGCGCCTATGATTGTAGGTTCAAATTATTATAGATTTATTGGCTCATGAGCTCCTACAAGAGTTGCTGCAGAACAAGCCTGGTCAAATGTAGTTAGAAAGTTCTGCTTCCATTCTTCCTTCCATGTAGAAGCGGTTCTATGGTGTAATCCTGTATTTAAAATCAATGGCAAAACTTTGATGTGGAGGGATTGGATGGAGAGAGGAATTATGACTGTGTCTTGGCTAATTGACAGTAATCAGTTTAAACCATTTGTAGACCTACAGTAACAATTTGCCTTGCCCTGTTCTGGAACATTTAAATAACAGTTAAAACATTGGTTTACCAATGTATTTGGACTGGATGTATTGGGAGCTCCAGAACCTCCAGAACGTTTATTATTTTGTAGGAAACTTCCTGGATTTATTCAGCCAGCGGTTTTATCCTTTTACGGTTTTCTGGCCTAAAAAGCTCAGTCAAAGACTGATAACTCAAGAGCTGCTTGGAATAGAGATTTGGATACACAGATATCTCCGACGCAATGGAATACAATTGTATCTACTGTTAAAGAAAGCAACTGCAGACCACCTTTCAAATAAACTGGTCCCCACATAGGCTAATGGTAGAGGGCTTCCTAAATGTTGATCACTATTAGAAATTTAACTGTCTTGGTGCTACAATAGCTCATATGCTTTGGGAAATTCTGGGATGAGGTGGGTAAAAGGACCAAATTGATATTGGATGCTAAGTTGGAGCCCTCCCTCTTATGTTTTATTCTTGGACATAACCTCCATGTATCAGGAATATTTGGTAAGAAGGGGGTGTGGTTCCAGTGTGCAGCTTTGGTTACTGGAAAATTAGTCCTGCAAAAATGGACAACTCAGTCCACACCAAACATTTATGCCCAGCTCAGTGATATGGCTGAGCTCACACCTAATGAATGACCAGCATTCTGTACAGGGGGAAGGCCTGAAAAATTCAAAGACATTTGGGCTCACTTTTTAGAGGTCTATATTAATGTAGACCCTTAACGTAGGTAAGTTGCTTCTCCTCCCCTCCCTTTAGTCTAACCCTCTTTACTTACTTTGTGTGTTATGATAAATCTGGTATTTTGATATATTTGCACTATTTGGAAAGAAAGAAAGAAAGAAAGAAAGAAAGAAAGAAAGAAAGAAAGAAAGAAAGAAAGAAAGAAAGAAAGAAAGAAAGACATAAACTGATCAATGCCAATGCAATTTTGCAAGCACCAAGTGTTCAAAAATCATGAGATTAACTAAAGGAAACATGAGATTTATTTTCTAAAAAAATACATTTTGGACTTTTTGGTTTTCTGAGCACTGAGATTTTCTTCTAGTCGTGTTCTCAAGTTTTTCTACTTCACCACAAGAGCAAGAAACTGACTGTTGTTAGAATGAGAGCTGAGATTCTCCTCTCACCATAGGATTGCAAGAGCTGGGGCATTAAGAGAAATGCCAGCTATTGAAAGAGTCAGGGTGAAATCAGGAAAGTTGGAGACAACCCAATGTGATTTGTTAGTGCTTTGATGTGGGAAGGAAATGCCTCCACTTCTAGCTACTGCAGGTGCTTCTCCGGCTCTCATCCCTGCACTATCTGAGCACCTCCCAAGCTTTGATACGTTCAGTCTCACAACACCTCTGGAAGGTGGGGAAGGGTTTTTATTCCTACTTTAGAAGAGGAAAAGTCAGGCACAGGCAGAAGAAATGACTTGTCTGAGTTCACACAGAGCAGGAATTAAGCCTGGGTCTCTCAGGTTAACCAACACCTGAACTACTGGACTATCATTTTCTCTGCAGCAGGAGCCGCGTAAAAGAGGATGCATGCACAGATGCACACGCACACACACACACTAAGTCAGTAAAGTCTTTCTAAGATCATCTCACTGACCCTAGCCCTGCTCACTAGGCCAGTCCTGTGCAGAGTCAGGAGATAATGGTGGACAGGAATTGAGTATATGTCATAGGGGTGAAAATGTGTCATTTTTCAGGCCTGCTCGAAAAGGTTCAGGCTGCCTCTGAATGCACGCTTTCTGTGCTCAGCTTTTTAACCCAGCTGCCCACAGCCCCTCCTTTCTCCAGGTCTGTTTGCATTTCTTAGATAAGCTTCTCCACCTGCATTTCTTAGATAAGCTTCTTCCCCTGCAGGAATTCACTTGCTGGCTGTTGGCTGCTGGCACTTCCCTTCCATCTCACTGATCAGCTTGTTAAGATGGGAAATTTCTTTGGAAAATTTGGTGGCATTTTCACCTCATTTCTTCACAGTCTCCCTTTCCAGTTTCCCCAGTCCAGCTAGCAGAAATTAGAATCATAGAATCATAGAAATCCTAGAACTGGAAGGGACCTTGAGAGGTCATCTAGTCCAGTCCCCTGCACTCAAGGCAAGACTAAGTATTATCTAGACCATCCCTGACAGATGTTTGTCCAACCTGTTCTTAAAAATCCCCAATGATGGAGATTCCACCACCTCCCTAGGCAATTTATTCCAGTGCTTAACCACTGTCATAAATATAAAGGGAAGGGTAACCACCTGTCTGTATACAGTGCTATGAAATCCCTCCTGGCCAGAGGCAAAACCCTTTCACCTGTAAAGGGTTGAGAAGCTAAGGTACCCTCACTGGCACCTGACCCAAAATGACCAATGAGGGGACAAGATACTTTCAAATCTGGAGGGGGGGACAAAGGGATTGGTCTGTCTGTGTGACGCTTTTGCTGGGAACAGACCAGGAATGCAAGCCTTACAACTCCTGTAAAGTTAGTAAGTAATCTAGCTAGAAAATGCGTTAGATTTTCTTTTGTTTAATGGCCTGTAAAATAAGCTGTGATGGCGGGAATGTGTATTCCTGTTTTTGTATCTTTTTGTAACTTAAGGTTTTGCCTAGAGGGATTCTCTATGTTTTGAATCTGATTGCCCTGTAAGTTATTTACCATCCTGATTTTACACAGGTGATTCTTTTACCTTTTCTTTAATCAAAATTCTTCTTTTAAGAACCTGATTGATTTTTCATTGTTCTTAAGATCCAAGGGTTTGGGTCTGTGTTCACCTGTACCAGTTGGTGAGGATTCTTATCATGCCTTTCCCAGGAAACAGGGTGTAGAGCTTGGGGGGGGGGTATTCTGGGGGAAGATGACTCCAAGAGGTCTCTTTCCCTGTTCTTTGTTTAAAACGCTTGGTGGTGGCAGCATACTGTTCAAGGACAAGGCAAACCTTGTACCTTGGGGAAGTTTTTAACCTAAGCTGGTAAGAATAAGCTTAGGGGTCTTTCATGCAGGTCTCCACATCTGTACCCTAGAGTTCAGAGTGGGGGAGGAACCTTGACAACCACTCTGACAGTTAGGAAGTTTTTCCTAATGTCCAACCTAAACCGCCCTTGCTGCAATTTAAGCCCATTGCTTCTTGTCTTATCCTCAGAGGTTAAGGAGAACAATTTTTCTCCCTCCTCCTCGTAACAACCTTATATCTTGAAGGCTGTTATCATGCCCCCCCCTCAGTCTTCTCTTCTCCAGACTAAACAAACCCAATTTTTTTCAATCCTCCCTCATAGGTCACCTTTTCTAGCCCTTTAATCATTTTTGTTGCTCTTCTCTGGACTTTCTCCAATTTGTCCACATCTTTCCGGAAATGTGGCGCTCAAAACTGGACACAATACTCCAGCTGAGGCCTAATCAGCACAGAGTAGAGCGGAAGAATTACTTCTCATGTCTGCACATCTACCAATGTGATAGCAATTCCCCTCTGCCATGTACATTGGCCAAACTGGACAGTCTCTATGTAAAAGAATAAATGGACACAAATCAGACGTCAAGAATTACAACATTCAAAAACCAGTCGGAGAACACTTCAATCTCTTTGGTCACTCGATTACAAACCTAAAAGTGGCAATTCTTCAACAAAAAAACTTCAAAAACAGACTCCAAGAAGAGACTGCTGAATTGGAATTAATTTGCAAACTGGATACAATTAACTTAGGCTTGAATAAAGACTGGGAGTGGATGGGTCATTACACAAAGTAAAACTATTTCCCCATGTTCCCCCCTCCCCCCCGTTCCTCAGATGTTCTTGTAAACTGCTGAAAATGGCTCACCTTGATTATCACTACAAAAGTCCCCCCCCACTCTCCTGTTGGTAATAGCTCACCTTACCTGATCACTCTCGTTACAGAGCGTATGGTAACACCCATTGTTTCATGTTCTCTGTATATATCTCCCCACTATATTTTCCACTGAATGCATCCAATGAAGTAAGCTATAGCTCACGAAAGCTTATGCTCAAATAAATTGGTTAGTTTCTAAGGTGCCACAAGTCCTCCTTTTTTTTTTTGCATGTCTTGCTTACAACATTCCTGCTAATACATCCCAGAATGATGTTTGGTTTTTTTGCAACAGCGTTACAGTGTTGACTCATATTTAGCTTGCAATCCACTATGACCCCCAATCCCTTTCCACAATACTCCTTCCTAGGCAGTCATTTCCCATTTTGTATGCGTGCAATGATTGTTCCTTCCTAAGTGTAGTATTTTGCATTTGTCCTTATTGAATTTCATCTGATTTACTTCAGACCTTTCTCCAGTTTGTCCAAATCATTTTGAATTTTAATCCTATTCTCCAAAGCACTTGCAATCCTTCTTCTTCCTCTGAAACTGATCCAGTCACTCATGTTGAAAAACAATCTCATGCCTGTCAGCTTCTGTCTTTTCATCATTGGACCTCAAGTATTTTACAATGGACATAAATTTCACTATCCCCATTTTACAGATAGAGAAACTGAGGCACAGAGAGGTGAAAACCCAGATCACTAAGGGACTTAGGTGCCTAAAGCCCAGATTTAGGTGCCTAACTCCCAGAATTAGGTGCCAGTGAAATCCAGACAACCCCTGCTTAGCTGCCACCTACCCCTCTAGGCAGATGAAACTCACTCAATGCCAACATGGCATCTAAGTTTCTGCTTCTGGGCATGAGCACTGCTGCCTCACTCTAGGCATCCAGTCACCTAACTCATGTCTAAGCACCAGTGGGATCCTTAAACCAGAAGACAGGCAGTGGGACACCTGTGGGGCCTGATCCGTTATATGTGTTCTGAGCATACTGGAATGGGACTCATGCAAAATCCAGAGGCAGATCCTTTATAACTTTTAGACTAGTGGGAGTGGGAGATTTAGGTTCAATTACACTCTGCTTGGTGGGGAGAAAGGGTCTCCTACTGAGTGCAAGTGACTCCTTAGGTCAGGGGTGGGCAAACTTTTTGGCCCAAGGGCCACATCAGGGTTGTGAAACTGTACGGAGGGCCTCCCCAAACAGCCTGGGCCCTGCCCCCTATCCGCCCCCTCCCACTTCCCGCCCCCTGACTGCCCCCCTCAGAATTCCTCTCAGAATCCCCGACCCATCCAACCCCCCCCTGCTCCTTGTCCCCTGACCGCCCCCTGGGACCCCTGCCCCTATCCAACCCCCCCCGCCCGCCCCCGCTCCCTGCCCCCTTACCATGCTGCTCAGAGCGGCAGGACTGGCAGCTGTGCCGCCACCGTGGCCGGAGTGCCTGCGGGGGAGGGGGGGCAGCAGGGGAAGGGTCGGGGGCTAGCCTCCCTGCCCGGGAGCTCAAGGGCCGGGCAGGACGGTCCCTTGAGGACGGGCAGGCCGGATGTGGCCCGCGGGTCATAGTTTGTTCACATCTGCCTTAGATGAAAGCCCCAAGCACTGAGCTATAGAATGTTCTGATGAGAGGTTCCCTTAGTCTCTCCTGGTGAAGCTGTTCCACTGTGAATAAATAATGAAAAGTCACTGAGCCAGAGCAAGAAAGTGAAGAAAGCAACAATGACTCTGTACCCTGGTGGTCAGGGCACTGGCAGATAGAAGATGCAGGGTGCAGAACTCTGTTCCAGTGACTATAGGTCTCAGAGTGGCAGCTGTGTTAGTCTGTATCAGCAAAAAGAACGAGGAGTCCTTGTGGCACCTTAGTGACTAACAAATTTATTTGGGCATAAGCTTCCGTGGGCTAAAACCCACTTCATGGGATGCATGCAGTGGAAAATACAGTAGGAAGATATATCTATACACAGAGAACATGAAACAATGGGTGTTGCGATGAAGTGGGTTTTAGCCCATGGAAGCTTATGCTCAAATAAATTTGTTAGTCTCTAAGGTGCCACAAGGACTCCTCATTCTTTTTATTTGATTATAGTTCTTTTCCTGCAGAAGTGAGCATTCATTGCTCCCCATATGAATTCATCACTTGACCTTCCCTGGGAACACGCCCTGGGCTCAGGGGATGGACAACCCAGGAACTCAGTCAGCATTGAAGCCATAGGATCATAAAGAATAAACTTGCACTATAGGATGGTGTGGGTGTAAAATCTGTCACTGAATGAGACCTCCCTTAGAAGCTGACTGCATCATTCCAGACAGAGAAGGGCAGCCTTGTCTAGACATGGGGCTCAACCCTGCCTTTGGGAACTCTGGGGGAAGGGTGGGAGTGCTGAGATGGAGTGCCCCAAGAGTCGGTCCTGGGGCTGGTTTTGTTCAATATCTTCATTAATGATCTGGAGGATGGTGTGGATTGCACCCTCAGCAAGTTTGCAGACAACACTAAACTGGGAGGAGTGGTAGATATGCTGGAGGGTAGGGATAGGATACAGAGGGACCTAGGCAAATTAGAGGATTGGACCGCTTGCAGAGGCAATAAAGTCGTTGTTTCAAGATTATGCATTCTTTATTAATTCATCACACAAATAGGGGGATAACTTCCAAGGTAGCCCAGGAGGGGTGGGGCAGAAGGGAAGGACAAGGCCACACTGCACTTCAAAACTTATTGAATGCCAGCCTTCTGTTGCTTGGGCAGTCCTCTGGGGTGGAGTGGTTGGGTGCCCGGAGCCATCCCCCGCGTTCTTGGGCGTCTGGGTGAGGAGGCGATGGAACTTGGGGAGAAGGGCGAGCAGTTACACAGGGGCTGCAGCGGCCATCTGTGCTCCTGCTGCCTTTCCTGCAGCTCCATCAGACACCGGAGCATATCAGTTTGATCCCCCAGTAGCCTCTGCATTGCATCCTGCCTTCTCTCATCACGCTGCTGCCACCTCTCATTTTGCTCATCCCTCCTGTCCTTGCGTTCATTTTCTGCTTTCCTGGACTCAGCCATTGTTTGCCTCCATGCATTCTGCTGAGCTCTTTCAGTGCGGGAGGACTGCATGAGCTCAGAGAACATTTCATCGCGAGTGCGTTTTTTCACCTTCTTATCTGCGCTAGCCTCTGAGATGGAGATGATAGGGGGAGCATTGAAACATTTGCAGCTGTGGGAGGAAAAAAAGGGAGATTAGTATTTAAAAAGACACATTTTAGAGAACAATGGATAGACTCTTTCACGGTGAACCAAGCTGTTAACATTACATAGCACATGTGCTTTCGGTACAAGGTTGCATTTTGCCTCTTATATTGAGGGTCTGCCGGGTTGGTGTGAGAGATCACACACGCTGGGCCGGGCAACAGAATTCGGCTTGCAGGCGGCCATGGTAAGCCACAGTCTTTCAGCTTCTTCAACCTTCATAACATGTGGGAATGGTTTCACACAGCAGCTCCCTCCTTTCCCATACCAAGCACCCGTTGGGCTGGCCATTTAAAAGGAGGGGCTGCAGTTTTCGGGTTGACATGCAGAACAAACCCAACTAAACCCCCGCCCTCCAATTCTCTGGGATGATTGCTTCACCCCTCCTCCCACCATGTGACTAGTATCAGGGAAGATCCCTGCCAGCCAAACGCGAACAGCTCAGCGTGAACGGGTCCCCCCACCACGTAACTAAAAGCGGGGATGATTTCTTTTCAGCACAGGCAAACAGCCCAGCAGGAACAGCCACCTCTGAATGTCCCCTTAATAATGTCCCTGGAGGATTTCTGCTCCATCCCCAGACACGTTAACAGACTTTTCCCGTAGCTGTACTGGCCGCAAATGCATCCTAAGTCTTCATGGCAAATTAATCATTAGACATGCTTGCTTTTAAACCATGTATTATATTTACAAAGGTACACTCACCAGAGGTGCCTTCTCCGGCTTCATGGTCTGGGAGCCCACCTTGGGAGGGTTGGCTCCAGGGTGATAAACAATTCCTGGCTGTCGGGAGAAGGGATTCTCCGCTTGCCTGCTGTGCGCTATCCTCCTCCTCATCATCATCTTCCTCATCCCCAAAATCCTCATCCCTTTTGCTTGAGACTCCCCTCTTGCTGGAGTCCCCAGACAGGGGTGGGGTAGTGGTAGGGGTACCCCCTAGAATTGCATGCAGCTCATCATAGAAGCGGCATGTCTGGGGCTCTGACCCGGAGTGGCCGTTTAGCTCTTTGGTAGGCTTGCCTGAGCACCTTAATTTTCACACAGTACTGCTGTGTGTCCCTGTTGTAGCCTCTGTCCATCATGCCCTTGGAGATTTTTTCAAATATTTTGACATTTTGTCTTTTGGAACGGAGTTCTGATAGCACGGATTTGTCTCCCCATATAGGGATCGGATCCAGTACCTCCCATTTGGTCCATGCTGGAGCTCCTTTGTGATTCTGGGACTGCATGGTCACCTCTGCTGATGAGCTCGCCACGCTGGCCAAACAGGAAATGAAATTCAAAAGTTCGCGGGGCTTTTCCTGTGTACCTGGCCAGAGCATCCGAGTTGAGAGTGCTGTCCAGAGTGGTCACAATGGAGCACTGTGGGATAGCTCCCGGAGGCCAATACTGTCAAATTGCATCCACACTACCCCAAATTCGACTTGGCAATGTCTATATCAGCGCTAATCCCCTCATCAGGGAGGAGTACAGAAATCAATTTTAAAAGCCCTTTAAGTCGACAAAAATGGCTTTGTCATGTGGAAGGGTGCAGGATTAAATTGATCTAACGCTACTAAATTCGACCTAAACTCGTAGTGTAGACCAGGGCTCAGCAGCAGTTCTGCAGAAAAAGACCTAGGTGGACGAGAAGCTGGATATGAGTCAACAGTGTGACCTTGTTGCCCAGAAGGCTAACAGCATTTTGGGCTGTATAAGTGGGAACATTGCCAGCAGATTGAGGAACATGATCATTCCCCCTCTATTTGGCATTGGTGAGGCTTCATCTGGAGTACTGTGTCCAGTTTTGGGCCCCACACTACAAGAAGGATGTGGAAAAATTGGAGAGAGTCCAGCGGAGGGTAACAAAAATGATTAGGGGGCTGGAGCACATGATTTATGAGGAGAGGCTGAGAGAACTGGAATTATTTAGTCTGCAGAAAAGAAGAGTGAGGGGGAGGATTTGATAGCAGCCTGCTGCCTTCAACTACCTGAAGGGGGGTTCCAAAGAGGATGGAGCTAGACTGTTCTCAGTGGTGGCAGATGACAGAACAAGGAGTAATGGTCTCAAGTTGCAGTGGGGGAGGTCTAGGTTGGATATTAGGAAAAACTATTTCACTAGGAGGGTTGTGAAGCACTGGAATGGGTTACCTAGGGAGGTAGTGGAATCTCCATCCTTAGAGGTTTTTAAGGCCTGGCTTAACAAAGCCCTGACTAGAATGATTTATTTGGGGATTGGTCCTGCTTCGAGCAGGGGGTTGGACTAGATGACCTCCTGAGTGTTAGGGGGCTTATTCCTTCACCCACTTACTTCCCTGGTCCTTCTCGCATGAACAGAGAGCAACAATATCCGAAGTCCAAAGGTGCAAACAATTCGATGTTTATTGGGATGAACTTCCAGCAAGCATGATTCCAGTTTCCTTCCTTAGTGTCCCCCTTCCCAGCTCTGACACCACAGAGCCTGACACCTGTGTCCTTGTTCCCATTCCTGCCCTTAGCCAAACATGATTCCAATTTCCCCACCCCCATTCCCTGTTCCCATTTCTCCCATTAGCAAAACATGATTCCAGTTTCCCCACCCCCATTCCCTGTTTCCATTTCTACCCCACACACCCACTTCCTGATTGACTGCAGACTATATAGTAAAACTTGAGTTCCGCTTAGCTATACCTTAACCAATCATTTTCCTGAAATTTAACTAACCAATCCTAACATATTGTAACATGATTATGTAATGAATTATATCCCACCACCTTAATTAGTTTACACCCAGCAAAATTAATTATGTCGCAGACAGAAACAATCACAGAACCAGACAGAGATTATACAAACAATGGGGAAATGGGGACTACAGTGATAGAACAAATACAGAAATGAGGATTTCACATCCCAGCTATTGATAAGTGAGTTCTTGCCAGACAGGATGCTATCAAACTAAGTTTCCTTTTACATCTTCTAGGCATTGCCCTTTCTCTGGAGGCGATAGGCATTATCAGGACAGGATTTTATTCCTAACAGCGCAATAGCACCTTCTTTCAATGTGACTAGTTTGGAATGTGAGGATGTGACCGTTCGCTTCCCAGTTTATGGCTGCCTCTTCTGCTTAGCCAAAGGCCTTAGCCTAAGAACAGGGCCTCAGACTGTCACAGTAAGAGAAGGACCTTACACCAGCAGACAGTGATTTTGATTCTTTCTTTTATTCCTCTATAACTAGCCAAGTGATAAGAATACACTTAAATTCTTAGAGTATAGGCCTTTACAGACAAGCCTGAATATCTATATCCTCACACTGAGGTCCCTTCCAACCCTTATATTCTATGATGGTCAGTTCTGGAAACATGTTCCATTTGTGACAACTTTTATCCCCCCTGCCCCTGTCTGGCATTGCATCCCTGCAATTCTTAACCCAGGCTCCTACCCCTGACTTTGCCCCTTTGACTCTCTCCTTCCCTTGCTTCCACCTGTCTGACCCATTTCTGGAAACAGTTTGGCCCCTGAACACATTCTGTCATCTCTCCCCTCCCATTTGGGCTCCCTCTGTCTACCCTTCCCCCCACCCCCTTTGTAGCAGAGTCTGAGGGTGACTGAAGGCAGTGGCTGCAGCAGATATCACAGAGCAGGTCCAGATGCTGAAGCAGGCTCAGGAACTGCCAAGCAGCCAGCAGAAGGGAGTGGTTGGTAACCCTGCTCCTTGATAGTTGCCCTGCAGTAAGTCACTCTCCCCAGTGGACAAACCTCAGAAATCCTGAGTTAGGTCTGCCAAAACTCCCCAGCGTGGAAGTGAGGGTTCACGCTACAGCACAAGGAGACTCTGGAATGCAAAACGCTGCAGAAGTAAAGTCACCCCAAAACTTAGCCTCAAAACCTGTTGTTCCACCCAGCCTTTCCCTACCCTTGATTGGTCCTCTGAGCTAGCCTGGGGCAATTAGTCAGAAAATCAGTGAAACTCCTCTTTTGGCTAAGCTCAAACCAGATTTGAATGGAGGCTGACGATTTCAAATAGTACTCCTGAGGGAATTCTGCACCAAAATTTAAAAATTCTGTACCAAAAAAATAAAAATTGTGCAAACCAAATCACCAAATACATTGAAATAAATTACCAAAATAATTGAAAATGGTGTGATTATATTGTTATTGTGTTACTGTGTCATTTTGAAAAATAAAATATGCTTAACTTCTCAGAATTTTAAAATATTTACTTTTTCGGTACAGAATTCCTCAAGAGGACCAGGGTTCTGTGTGGTGCAATCTGGGTGCGGGCAGCTGAGTGGGGGTGGGGGGCAGGTATGTGTGAGAATCTGGATATACAGGGGCTTGGTGCGGGGTTCTGGGTGCAGGGGGACTGGGACTCTACAGGGGAGTCCAGGTGAAGGTGGTTAGGGCTCAGTGTGTGTGTGCGGGGGGGAGGGGTTGGGGGAGTGGGACTTGGTGGGTCAGGCTGCCGCTGTTTGGGGTTCAGTGGGTTAGAGATCGGGGGGGGCTCCCTATGCATGGTATGAGGCTCAATGGGCAGGGTTTGGGGGGCTTGGTGGGGGGATTCTGGGTGCGAGGGGCTCCTGATGCACGGGGTGAGGCTTGGGGGTGGGGGTTTGGGTTCAGGTTGCTTGATGAGGGGTTCTGGGTGTATAGGGCTCCCAACGCAGAGGGGCTCAGTGTGGGGTGCAGGTGGGAGAAGGGGTCAATGTATGGGGAGCTGCTCCCCCTGTCTGCCCAACCCCCATCTATCTAGAACCCCCACACGCAGCCCCCCCACTGACCTTCATCCCCTCTCACCTGGAACCCCCCCACCGAGACCCCTTCACAGTGCAGAGCTTCCTGCAGGCAGGGGAAGTTCCTGGGGGTTGATCTGACCCAGCCCTGGTGGCACCTTAAAGACTAACAGATTTATCTGGGCATAAGCTTTCGTGGGTAAAAAAACCACGTCTGCATCTGAACTGCTTGTTGTTTTTGTGGATACAGACTAACACGGCTACCCCCTGATACTTGAATTCATAGTTTAGAATCTTCTTCGTTAATTGTATCTTTAAGGCAGGGGGAGATGGGAACCTACAAGGATGAAGTGACCTGTAGCTCACGAAAGCTTATGCTCAAATAAATTTGTTAGTCTCTAAGGCGCCACAAGTCCTCCTTTTCTTTTTACAAAGATCCTGGAACTGCTGAGATGTTTCTTACAGACACTTGAGACAGGGTAGGTGTTTGTTTTCTCCTTTGATTTGTGTTTCAGTTGTGAGTCTTCTCTGGGTATGCTGTTATGGTGGGCAGCCTGTTTCAGTGGCCTGAGGCACATGGCCACAGACCTGGGATCTCCGGAGTACTTGTTCCTACTGTGGGTGATGTCCAGCATCACATGGGAACCAGCACTAAGTCTTCCACAAAACTCAGGCTCCGATGTGGGGAAGCAGTTCTGCAGCAGGGAATTTGCTTCCCAGTCCCAAGCATTGTGGAACAGGTTTCTAGTAGTGCCAAGCCGTGCAGAAGAACTGCAGCCACTGCAGTAGCCCAAAGTCTGGTGAGGTTCAACAAGGACAACAAGGACAAGTGCAGAGTCCTGCACTTAGGACGGAAGAATCCCAGGCACCGCTACAGACTAGGGGACCGAATGGCTAGGCAGCAGTTCTGCAGAAAAGGACCTAGGGGTTACAGTGGACGAGAAGCTGGATATGAGTCAACAGTGTGCCGTTGTTGCCAAGAAGGCCAATGGCATTTTGGGATGTATAAGTAGGGGCATTTGCCAGCAGATCGAGGGACGGGATCGTTCCCCTCTATTTGACATTGGTGAGGCCTCATCTGGAGTACTGTGTCCAGTTTTGGGCCCCACGCTACAAGAAGGATGTGGAAAAATTGGAGAGAGTCCAGCGGAGGGCAACAAAAATGATTAGGGGACTGGAACACATGACTTATGAGGAGAGGCTGAGGGGGGAGGGATAACTCAGTGGTTTGAGCATTGGCCTGCTAAACCCAGGGTTGTGAGTTCAATCCTTGAGGGGGCCATTTAGGGATCTGGGGCAAACACTGGGGACTGGTCCTGCTTTGAGCAGGGGGTTGGACTAGATGACCTCCTGAGGTCCCTTCCAACTCTGTGATTCTGTGAACTGGGATTGTTTAGCCTACGGAAGAGAAGAATGAGGAGGGATTTGATAGCTACTTTCAACTACCTGAAAGGGGGTTCCAAAGAGGATGGATCTAGACTGTTCTCAGTGGTAGCAGATGACAGAACAAGGAGTAATGGTCTCAAGTTGCAGTGGGGGAGGTTTAGGTTGGATATTAGGAAAAACTTTTTCACTAGGAGGGTGGTGAAACACTGGAATGCATTACCAGTGGTGGAATCTCCTTCCTTAGAAGTTTTTAAGGTCAGGCTTGACAAAGCCCTGCTGGGATGATTTAGTTGGGGATTGGTCCTGCTCTGGGCAGGGGGTTGGACTGCATGACCTCCTGAGGTCCCTTCCAACCCTGATATTCTATGATTCTATGATGTGCTGGCTGGTGCCTCTGGAGCAGGGGTGTCCTGTCCCTCCTTCCCCCGCTGCTCTTCGGCCATCTGCGGCCGGCCATCTGTCCCCACCCACCTCCCTGCTTGGAACCGCCCCGGCCAAGCTGCTCCTGGGAGCCTCCTGTCTGCTGTGTGGGGGGGCGGGTGTTAGGATATAGATATTCAGGCCTCTCTGCAAAGGCCTGTACTCTAAGAATTTAGGTGTATTCTTATCACTTGGCTAGTGATAGAGGTATAAAAGAAAGAATCAAAATCACTGTCTGCTGGTGTAAGGGCCTTCTCTTACTGTGACAGTCTGAGGCCCTGTTCTTAGGCTAAGGCCTTTGGCTAAGCAGCAGAGGCAGCCATAAGCTGGGAAGCGAACGGTCACATCCTCACATTCCAAACTAGTCACATTGAAATAAGGTGCTATTGGGCTGTCAGGCACTATCAGGACAGGATTGTATTCCTATCATCTCCAGAGAAAGGGAAGTGCCTAGAAAATGTAAAAGGAAACTTAGTTTGATAGCATCCTGTCTGGCAAGAACTCACTTATCAATAGCTGGGATGTGAAAACCCTCACTTCTGTATTGTTTTGTCATTATAGTTCCCACTTTGCTGTTGTTTGTCTGTATAATCTCTGTCTGGTTCTGTGATTGTTCCTGTCTGCTGTATAATTAATTTTGCTGGGTGTAAACTAATTGAGGTGGTGGGATATAATTGGTTACATAATCATGTTACAATATGTTAGGATTGGTTAGTTAAATTTCAGGAAAATGATTGGTTAAGGTATAGCTAAGCAGAACTCAAGTTTTACTATATAATCTGTAGTCAATGAGGAAGTGACGGGGTGGGGGTGGGCATGTGGGGGTGTGAGATGGGAACAGGGAATGGGGGTAAGAAAATTGGAATCATGTTTTGCTAAAGGGGGAGATGGGAACAGGGAATGGGGGTAAGAAAATTGGAATCATGTTTTGCTAAAGGGGGAAATGGGAACAGGGAATGGGAGTAAGGAAGTTGGAATCATGTTTGGCTAAGGGCAGGAATGGGAACAGGGACACAGGTGTAAGGCTTTGTGGTGTCAGAGCTGGGAAGGAGGATACTAAGGAAGGAAACTGGAATCATGCTTGCTGGAAGTTCACCCTAATAAACATCGAATTGTTTGCACCTTTGGACTTCGGGTATTGTTGCTCTCTGTTCATGCGAGAAGGACCAGGGAAGTAAGTGGGTGAAGGAATAAGCCCCCTAACATCTTGGTGCCGTGACTCGGATGCATCGCATTGGATAGGTGAGTGGCAGCCTGTAAGTCCCCCTCCCCAACAGTCCGCGCAGCTGCTTGGAGGGGGTATCGCGAACTCTCGTGATGGTAGTTGCGGGTTCTGGCAAGCCAGGGTAAAGGATTTTTTGGATAAATGGATAAGGGAGGACCAGGGCCCATACCAGGTACAGGGGTCAACCTGGGATAAGATTAAAAAGGAAATGGAGGAAGTGTTAGGGGACCCAGAGGTATGGGGGCCACCCTCCTTGGTATATGGGTAGGGGAAGAAGGTCCCTGCCCATCGGGACTGAATGCCTCCCAGGGAAAAGAGGCACTTCAGTCTGCTTGAGAGGTTTGAAGTAAGGGCAGCATTATGGAAAGCTGCCAGAAATCTTTCAAGTTTGGTGCTGCTTCAGCAAGGGCTGCTGAAGGGTTGTAAATTAGTTAGGGGTAGTGAAAGATGATTTGGCACAAAAGGGTTTAAGGTCAAAAGCAGAGTTAACAGACCACCTTTAGAGACTGGATCTGAGACTTGGTCCTGGGGGAGTGGAGGAAAAAAAAATAAAATAAAAGTTTCAAAGTGCAACCTGCCTTTCCACACTCTTTTGTTTTTCTGAAGTTTTAATGGAGGGTACTTTGGATACTTATGTGAGATGTCAAGAAGGAAGTTTTTGTTTAATGATAAAACCCAGTTATATACATGTAACTGTATGTGCAACTCTGTGCAGTCACATTGGATGGAAGCTTGGTAATTAAATTATCCAAGGGGGTCAGGTAGAGTGGCTACTGTCACCACTATGCTTCTGTCCACAGAAGCCTTTAAAGCTATTCTGAGGGAAAATGGGCCCTTTTCCCACAGAAATGGTCTATAAGGGACTGCTGCAGGCAGCAGGTAGAGAGAGAATCTGAGCAAAATTATTTGACTATTGGGTAATATAATCAAAATCACTAAAGGATGGAAGAGGTTTCTTTTGGAACTTAACTTGGCTGCCCCTGGTTGTGTGTAGTTGTACAAGATGGAAGTGTAATCGGGGTACAGTTATGTAAAAAGAGTAATTACAGTGCAAGGGATGTTAGGCAAAACAGAATTTTGTGTGTATGTGTGCACAGGTAAAAGAAAAGGAAAAGGGGAGGAATGATGGGAACACTGAACCTTGGGATGGCTCTGGGGGATCAGATTGTTGCTTTGGTGGGTTCTGCATGAAAACTCTGTAGGCATGGGGGAGGCAGTTATACCTTGTGTAAAATTAATTTGGCTAATATGATGTTATGGAGGTTAAACTATATGGAAGGAATTTGCATTTTCCCAGGACATGTGCAGTGTATATTGGAAAAGGAGTAAAAGAAATGCAAATAAAACATGGTACTTCATTAAAATCCTAATAGGGCTCCAAAAGGAGCCACAATAGGTTGTGCTTTCTTTTTCAGATCGCTGTGTTTTGGAGCAGGAGATGAAAGTGGAAAGTAATCAGAACTCTGGTGGAAGTAAAATGCTTCCCTTTTAAGACAGTGTCTGAGCTGCTAACAGCTTTGGATCCAAAAGCAAGCTAGTAAGCCTCTGTGTGTAAATGCAAATTACCTAGCTGATGGGCACAAAGGAGCTGCAAATAATGAATACATCCAGTCAGCAAACAAGCTACTAGAAGACTCAGATTATGGCCCTTCAGGAAAGGGAGGTGAAAAAAACAAGTCAAGCCTGAAAATAAGGGGGACAGGTTAACCTTAAGGGGTGTGTGTGTGTGTGTGTGTGTGTACAGTGCTAAAATCTGAAGCTGTGTCTCAGCTATTACCTGAGAATAAACTTAAAGCTTGGTACAGCAGAGAAACTATTGCAAACTTGGTCTGTTGTACAAGAGGGGAAACTGAGGTACACCATCTCATAAATTTCATAAATGACCAGTGAGTGAGGTAATTCACTAGCCTGACTATAGAACAAAATAAGGACAGTCTGGAGGTAATTCTTCTGTTTTTCCTGCAAGTAGCAAGGACATTTGTAAAAGAAAGTGGTATTATTATTAAGCAATAATCTGTCCCCACCATGGGGAAGGAAATTGTTTCTTTTGTTTTTCAGACACTCTACAAGCAAGCTGGCGCCAGCGGAAAAATAACCCAGAATACCATGGATCTATGTTTTGTGTTGTTTGTCTGTGGTGTTTGTCTTGTTGCTGGCATTGTTGTGTTTTAATGAACAGAAAACCTCATGATGTGGGTGGGGGATGGCTTCCAAAGGCTGGCCTTGGGGGGGAAGATGTGTATGGGAATGCAAATTCTCAACTAGGAGGCCAGCACCTGTGTAATAGCTACCGTGGTGCCTGGAAATGGAATGGCAACTAAGGTGGCCCCCACAAGCCCTATGGAAATAATGAAAAGGGGAGGAGCTAACTGGGAATTAATGGAGGTGTGTGTAAAATAGTGTAAATCAATAGAAGATGTTTGGATGTGCCCCTCTCCTATGACTATAGAGGAGCGGGATCAATGGCCTATGCAAGGGGTGGACAATTGGGTGTACTGTGTATAAGGTGTTTTGCTGGGAATGTACATATTACTGGGGGCACAATTACACCAGCCCATAACCAAACTACACCCATCTACATGCTGCTATATGGACTTTGGTGCACAAATGGATCTGTGAATCTTATTGCTGTGAATAAGCCAGGGCTTACTGCCTGATTCCATACCAAGTGGTCAAGCTGGTTTGGACAATATCCCATTTCTCTGTGAACATTCAATGGACTTGTGATATGGACAAAAGCATACAAAACTTGAAGGAGCAGCTTGTTGCAACTGCCAGCAACTGGACACAAGATCGTGACCCCATCGAAGGAGGAGAGGCAGTATTTTGGGGGTGTCTCGGATGTTGGACCATACTGCAGTGGTCAGGACTCGGTGTTGCTGTGGATTTTGTATTGTTAACTGTACTTGTGTTACGTTGCATAGGGAGATAACGTATAAGTAATGTAATAAGCCCTCCAAACCCTGCAGTGTACTAGACAACCCGGACCCAACCTTCTCAGGCCCACTCTAATGGGAAGTCTGGAACACTAATTGGAATAGGTGTGGTATGCCCGTATGAGAGAAGGTGCAGGGCACTATACTACACAAGGGGCAGTGGGACAAATGGAATATCGACACCTTCCACCTTGATGCCTGGCCCTATCAGGAAATGTGTCACCATATGTCCTATGCTTTTCCAGGGATACCTGGGCAGGAGGATCCCAAAAGAAAAAGAAAAAAAAGGGGTGGAGTGTTAGGATATAGATATTCAGGCCTGTCTGCAAAGGCCTGTACTCTAAGAATTTAGGTGTATTCTTATCACTTGGCTAGTGATAGAGGTATAAAAGAAAGAATCAAAATCACTGTCTGCTGGTGTAAGGGCCTTCTCTTACTGTGACAGTCTGAGGCCCTGTTCTTAGGCTCAGGCCTTTGGCTAAGCAGCAGAGGCAGCCATAAGCTGGGAAGCGAACGGTCACATCCTCACTTTCCAAACTCGTCACATTGAAATAAGGTGCTATTGGGCTGTCAGGCACTATCAGGACAGGACTGTATTCCTATCACCTCCAGAGAAAGGGAAGTGCCTAGAAAATGTAAAAGGAAACTTAGTTTGATAGCATCCTGTCTGGCAAGAACTCACTTATCAATAGCTGGGATGTGAAATCCTCACTTCTGTATTGTTTTGTCATTATAGTTCCCACTTTGCTGTTGTTTGTCTGTATAATCTCTGTCTGGTTCTGTGATTGTTCCTGTCTGCTGTATAATTAATTTTGCTGGGTGTAAACTAATTGAGGTGGTGGGATATAATTGGTTACATAATCATGTTACAATATGTTAGGATTGGTTAGTTAAATTTCAGGAAAATGATTGGTTAAGGTATAGCTAAGCAGAACTCAAGTTTTACTATATAATCTGTAGTCAATGAGGAAGTGACGGGGTGGGGGTGGGGGTGGGCATGTGGGGGTGTGAGATGGGAACAGGGAATGGGGGTAAGAAAATTGGAATCATGTTTTGCTAAAGGGGGAGATGGGAACAGGGAATGGGGGTAAGAAAATTGGAATCATGTTTTGCTAAAGGGGGAAATGGGAACAGGGAATGGGAGTAAGGAAGTTGGAATCATGTTTGGCTAAGGGCAGGAATGGGAACAGGGACACAGGTGTCAGGCTTTGTGGTGTCAGAGCTGGGAAGGAGGATACTAAGGAAGGAAACTGGAATCATGCTTGCTGGAAGTTCCCCCCAATAAACATCGAATTGTTTGCACCTTTGGACTTCGGGTATTGTTGCTCTCTGTTCATGCGAGAAGGACCAGGGAAGTAAATGGGTGAAGGAATAAGCCCCCTAACAGCGGGCATTTCATAATTTTATTTCCCTCTTATGCTTATATTTAATTCATTGAGTAGTGAGTTCTAAAATGTCTAATCTGTCCTGGCTGCAGTAATTTTCCTTATTTTTATTACTATTTTGTGCTTTGTCATTAATTATTTAAAATGGTATAATCAAATAATAACATCCTCTTAGAATATAACTTATAGCTTGTACTCACCTGAGCACTGCCAGGTTAAAAAACATTAGCTAAACACATAACTTTAGACCCTGGGCAGATGAAAGTCACTTATTTTCAAGTAGTATTTTTAGTTATATCTGTAAAAAACCCTTAAAATTCATATGAAAATAAATGCAGTTCCAATTATGATACCTAACAGCAATGATGGAGTCAAATGTTCGTGAGTCACATACATGGTTGTGATTGGTAAACATAAATGCCAAAATAATTAGAAAAATAAATTCCCATTCTTAATAAAAGAGAAAAACCCTTCATCATGTATGTTACAATTAAGTAAATACTTTTTTGGGGGAGTGAAAAACAATTGACTAAAATAGAGTAGATAATGGCAGGGACACAGAGTCAGATTTTATTTATTTTTATTATTAACGATAGGGTACAACGTATCAAACTTGTGTTTCTGATATCTGTGTTAAAGCTTCAGAACTGATACCTCAAGGTTTGGGATTGGGAATATCTTGCTGTATTATCTCCTGATCTAAATTTACATATAAACTTAAAATGTGGCTTTAATTGGAGTTTGTATATATTTGTTCTTTCTTTATGTAACAATTAGACGTAGTGCTCCTGTCAGCTAATTCCTAAGTTATTATCTGCAAAAAACCCAAGAGTCTTCAGGTGCCTAAGTAGTCTCTGGAACCATGGTTAAAGTTGCCCCCACCCCACAAAATCTGAAATGGCACCCCGGTGAGCCAGTAGTGTCCAGAGAGCTGCAGGAGGGCCCTGGGCTCTGGCAAGATGCAGCCTCCTTGTGACAGCATGAAACCGACCTTGAGCCGCAGGCAGAGCATCAGGCACCAGGAGCCACAGCAGCAGCACAGAAATAAGGGTGGCAATACAGCATCTACCAGGCCACCCTTACTTCTGTGCTGCTGCTGGTGGTGGCGTTGCCGTCAGAGCTGGGCACGCGGCCAGGAGCTGCTGGTATCAGGCCGCCTGACAATTCTTAATTTGTGCCAGGGCTGACCTGTGGCACCTCTTCAATACAAACGTGGGGAAGCAGCAGGGTCCAGAGGTGGTGGGGGGATCCTAGTAAGCCTGTGGGGCCAGGGGTGATGTGGGGGGCAGCAAAATACAAGTTCACCCAGAGTGCCATTTTCCCTAAATCTGGCCCTACCGGTCTTGGTGCAGGCAGCAGGAGGCTCATGCTGGCCAGAGCACCCGTTCTGTGCTGGGGCTGCAGCCGGGGTGGTCACTTTGCTGGGGAAAAAACATGGTTTTCAGAGAAAAGGGGAAGGAAAGAGGCAGCTGCAGGAGCTTTTATCAGAGCGCTCCACAGCCCGCCAGAGTCATTTCCCCTTGACAGAGATGCACATGGGATGTCCCCACAGCAGCCGAGTGCCCTCAGCGCCTGGCAGGAGGGGAGGGGAGCCGGGTGTCCAGGGGCTTCCTCCCTGAGCTCTGCGCTGCTGCTCCCCCTGCATCCCCAAGTGCTGCTTGGTTCACAGCCGGGTGAACTCCTGGGGGACTTGCAGAGCGCATCCAAAGTCAGACCTGTACTTATTAAGCCCTCTACCCTGCAAATACAGAAGTCAGACTGTGCCTCTGGGTTTACAGAAAGGATGTTGTGGAAAAGGAGGCTCAATTCAATAGATCAAGAGCCCCAGCCAAAGGGTGGGTTCGCACCATTTTATTTCCTTCACTGATTCTTTCAAAGTTAAAAGGGAAAGCAAACTGCTTAGCTTTTTGATAGCAGAAGAAGCTGAAATGTGTCTGATCTCACTACAGCAAAATACCCTGCAGAAAATACAGACACGATGAATTAAAACAACTTTACCAGATCAGTCACTGCAATGCTGGAATTCAGTTCTCAGTCTAGCAACAAACTGCACAGGGAAAATCAACCATTTCATGCCCGCCCTTCCCCTTAGCTTTATTTCTTTGAACTTTTATTTCTTTGAACCTGATTTCAGTAGCAGAGGCAGCCCCTCCATCCAGGCTCAGGAAGCAGCTCTGGGCTCTGGCTGCTGCTGCTGGCAGGTTGGAGCATTACGATAAGGACACAGCTGCTTTGCTCGCATTTACCCCACCCCATCCTCCTCACGATTCCAGTGTACCAGAAACATCTAGTCCCCTCCCCGCCCCCCATGATTCCAGTGCACCGGGAACATCTACCTCACCCCACCCTCCTCATGTTTCCAGTGTACCGGGAACATCTACCCCCTAACCCCTCATGATTCCAGTGCATTGCTGGACCTGGGGACTCCTTGCATCTGTGGATCAGCAAGGTTCTACAGAGCAGCGTGATTTTATTTTCTCTCCGAGGCAATCCCCCTCCTGGTACCTTTTCCTTGTAAACCTCCTGGAGTTGAGTCTTATTTTCTTTGTTTTGTTTTTTTAATTTTTTAAAATATAAATATATACAGAGAAAAAACAAACATAATAAACTATATTAAATTCTCATGATATATTAACCATTTGCTACCTAATGTTAGCCATACTTGAAACATTTAATTATATATATATATATATATATAATATGAATGGTCAAAATATACCTCAATTATTTGCATTAAACAATTTACAAACAAAATCTGCTTATGGAAAATCAACTAGTTAAAGAAAAATTATGAAGTTAAGTAAAGAATAGAAGCAAAGTTCAGAGGAGAGGGCTAGAGATGGGGAAGGAAGGAAGTGGGTAGAGAGGAAGGAGAAGGGGGGAAGAGGAATGCATGTAATAGGATCATTCAGATACTTCTATGAAAGCATCCCATGTCTCTGAGCTTTTTTTCTTGGATATTTCTGTTATGGTATACTAGTGAGGCAGAACTAGTAACTAGCAGCTGGAGTTAACCGTGGCAAATCTCCTGCTGATGTGAAGAGAAGTTCTGAATTTATCAAAGGAATAAAAGAAGCTCCAGGACTCTCACTGCAGTTGAATGTATTGTGACTTTTCTGGCTCATTGCCTGTACATTTCTCTGTCTCTGTTTCTCAGGCTCTCTTGCTGGAGCTGTTCCACTCTGTATTAAATTATATGTTCAGCAGTGCTGCAGTGGAGGAGAGAGGGTGGCTTGGTGATGAGAGCCCTCCTCTTGGCTGTAGAAGACTCAGGTTCAAGTTCCTGCTCTAATAAATATTTCATTATTTACTCAAAGTGGAACAGATCCACCAGGAAAGATTGAAAAAACTCCATCTCAGGCTACAGATAAATTGGTTGGTCACTAAGGTGCCACAAGTACTCCTTTTCTTTTTCCATCTCAGGCTAGTCAATAGCCTAGTGATTAGGGCTCTCCCCTGGAGAGGGGAAAATGGAGGGAGAGAGGAATCAGGGAACCAGAGTTGGGGAAAGCAGGCATCTGGAGAGGGGAAAGTGGAATTGAGGAAAAGCAGGAACCTTTGGGCAGGGAGGACCCAGAGGGGAGAAGCAGGATATAGAGGAGTGGGGGAAGCAGCGACCTCGAGGTGGGGAGCAGTGTGGATTGGGTGGGAATGGGACAAACTCGGACTCATAATAGAAACATGTTTTCAACTTTAATGGAATGGTTGCTCTAACTGCATAACACAATAAATTTACTTGGCAATGCATATATCCCATTTTATTTGTGTCCTCTGTGATCTTCTGTCCCTCAAAATCCAATAACCAGCATCTCATAATCACTGTTTTGTTTACTATGATGTTTGTTTGTTTTTCTCCATGTCCATCCTGTTATCTAGACCAAGTTCCCATGAGGATGCAGGTTCTCTCATTCTGCCATAGCACCACAGCCAGATGCTTTCTGCCTGATTTGATTATTTTCTTCATTACTTGTTCTCTTCACAGGTTGGAATCAGGTAGGAATCCCATCTCTTTCTGTAGTTTCTTATATGATTTATCTAGGCTTACAGTGACTTACAAATGGGCTTCACTTGAAGACAATGGAACTACTTACAGTGTGTAAACAGAACCACAAAGCAAGATTGGCAACTTCTTTATTCAATTTTGCTCTGCTTATCCTGTTGCTGGGTTGTTGCATTGTTCTTGGGATAGTTTTTAGATTTGCTTATTCATGCATGTGTTTTTAAAAGTTGTCAGCAATGGATAACACTCTATTATTGAAGGAGGATAAAAATCTAAGTAAATAAATAGCAGGGGTTTGAAAAGATGCCCAGTAAGATGTTTAGTTGTAAACAGAAGGCTAAACAAAAAACAACCCAAATTCCAAACAGAAACAACAGTGTTTTTTTAAAAAGTGTCTTCACTGCCTGTCCAAACCTTCAGGACTAATAACTGTCTAACTCATCTTAATGCACTGACGTCCTCTTCCACTCATTCCCTTCTCAAACACCTAGAGAGAGCGGGGACTATAAGTCAGTAGGTTGAACAAGAGGGTAAATGAGATACACAGCTGACGACCCTTTATTGAAAATGTCCCATTAGAACCCATGGGGTTGTTAGCTCAGACACTCCATCTGCTCTCAGTCTCTGGGACATCACATTAGGAAAGAGGCACTAATCTGGTCCCAAACCACTTAATGCTTCATATGTCAAAAACCAGTGCTTTGAAGTGCACACAAAATATACTGGAAGTAAGAGCATATCACAGAGGTCAGGTACACAGTGTCCCATGTGCAGAGCACAGCTAACCAAGTAGGATGCTACACTTTGCACTATCTTAAATTGAAACTAGCCCTCTGGAGATTAAAGGCTTCCACAGCCTGTGAACCTGAGCAACAAAAGGAGAGCCCATTAGGGCTGATCCAAATCCCATTGAAGTAAATGAGAACTGTTCCATTGGTTCAATGGGATTGGGATCAGGTTTCCAGCCCTTTAAAATTTCCTCCAAATTTCGTTGCCTAGTTTATCAGATCTAATCCTATTTTATTTGCATAGCACACTACTGCATGAGGCTGACAGGACTGAGGAGGCAAAAGAAAAGTAATTTTTCTCTCTGAGTTAATTTTCTTTTATGTTGTGGCACATTTCAGAGCACAATGTAGAGTGACTGAACCTTATCACCCTGTCACTGTAACTGGGGTTGGGGACATTTTGTGATCCTCTCACTTGCTCCCCATGACAAGTGCTGGGAATGTATTTCAGTATTTTTTAAAATATAATCTTTCTGCCTGGTGGAGCCAGCAGCAGTCAGGGCCATGTTCAATATCTAGGGGTTCCTTCTGTTGATACAACACAGAACTGGCTCAATCCTCCACCCAGTATCCTAGGAAATTTACACACCACCCCTGGGTGTCTCTGAGAGGCAATACTTCCCCACTCACAAGCATAGAGTCTGAGTATAGAAAAGAAACTTTAATAAAAGGAGGGAAGCAACTGGGTGTTAATTTGGGAAAACACTGCAACTAGGGTCCATAAAAATAAACCATGGGTAAACGACCCAACCCCAAGTAGGTTGGGCAGTGTCCTTTCCCCTCAGGTTCTTAAGTCCAGCAACCCAAAAGCCCCCTTCACATGCCCAACCCTTCTCTGCACCCCACTCACAGTTGCTGTCCTTGGTTAGTGCAGACCCAGAGTTCAGAGGTGCATCTGCAGACTTCACCTCCCACCTTGTGTGGAGAGGGGGTAAAGAGGCTCCTTACTTGTAGCGCTGCTCGGGCACTCGCTCGCTGCCCCTCTCTGCCAGCCACCCTGCCAGATGTCTGCTCACCATGCTCACCGCGCCTCTCCACTGTCAGCCTGCTGGCTGCTTGGTCACCGCTGTTGGCACACCTCTCCACCAGCCGCCCTGTTGGCCGCTCACCTTGCTTCTCCACCAGCCGCCCTGCTAGCCACTCATCACGCTTCTTTGCCACTGCCCTGCTGGCTGCTTGTTGCGCCTCTCTGCCTCAACAGCCACTCATTCACCAGCTGTCAGTCACCTTCTGCTGCCATCTGCCTCTCTGCTGTGTCCTCTGCACATCAGTTTCTTAGTAATTTTAGCTCTTAGCAGGCAGGGCAGAAACACAGTCGCACCACAAATGATTTCAGCTCTGATCGAACAATTAAATTAACAAAGAGGGTTCTAATGAAGCCTATTTAATGCTATTATTTGACCTGTGGGGAGGAACAGGTTGAACCAGTCTAGGTAGGACCCTTGGTGAGGGTGTGCTGCCTTCTCACTGGGATACTTGTCCCCACCCCTCTTACTTTCACAGGGCGCTGACATTTGAGCCCCTGGCTTAACAAGGTTCTTTCAACTGAGGATGGTCCCCCTTATTTGGGACAGGTTAAGCACAGTACTGCTTCTCTGTATTCCAACAATAATTACAACATTGGTAACAGCATTTCACTACTCCTGCATTCAGTACTAAGGTGATTTGTACCCAACACCAGTTAAAGTTGATCACTTTGACACCTCTGCATCTGTTGAATATGTAAGCAGAGCAGGAACAAATTGTATTTACATAAACACACGGGGAGTTTCTCCCACTCCCAGCTAGCTGTCAGGGAAGCATTCATTCAGACCCTGCTTACATAAACATAATATTAACCCTTTAGACATGAGTGGGTAGCCAGTATTCAGGGTCTTATGGGTTCTTTCCATTAGAAAGAGAAATTGCTGATGGAGTCAGGTATTTATTTGATGAAATCCTTTTTATTTACATAGAATGTACACAAAGTCCCGCATCATTGAACACAGTAGGAATCAAACAGCAGGAGGCAATTTCTTTGCTCACAATTCCAAGCCGCTTTCAACCAAAACTTTGCCCAACAAGTTCTCTCTTAGCTTTCACATGCTTCAAGTGCTTTTCTGGCTGTCTCTGGCCCTTCTTTGCAGCCTTTTCTGTCTGCTTCTTTAGTGTTTTTTCTCTGCTTCTGCTCTCACACACAAGCACACAGCTCTACCAAAGCAATACCCATCCCTCTGTATTTGCACTATGCCCACATAGCTCAGCTCTTGACCAGACTTGCACATGGCATGTAATTTGAGTGGTGGCTCTGAAAGTTTCAGCTACTTTACTCCATAAAGGAGCTTCATTGCTTCTATCATTTATTCTGAATGAAGGGTGGCTATTACACCCACCAGATTCAATGAGGTTTCACCCTACATCTGGTATAACAATAATTTAACAGAGTAGCAGCCATGTTAGTCTGTATTCGCAAAAAGAAAAGGAGTACTTGTGGCACCTTAGAGACTAACCAATTTATTTGAGCATAAGCTTTCGTGAACTACAGCTCACTTCCACTGAATGCATCCGATGAAGTGAGCTGTAGCTCACGAAAGCTTATGCTCAAATAAATGAGTTAGTCTCTAAGGTGCCACAAGTACTCCTTTTCTTTTTGCGAATAATTTACAGTTGTGGAAATGCATTATTTCTTGTAAACTCCATATATAATTTCATGCCCCATGGAATATAAAATACATGAAATAGATCTTGTTGTTTGTGTGTATTGTTAAAGAAATGTATATGAATTTCCCATGCTTTCTCTGAGTTTATCTTCCTTGTATCCTGGTACATTTCTTAGCTCGTTTTAAAGTGGTTGGACCTGACCAGCCTGTCATTGCCACTGTGGGAGAAGAGATTGTGTTACCCTGTCACCTGTCCCCCAAGATGAGCGCTGAGAACATGGAGGTGACGTGGTTCCGGTCCCAACTCTCTCCATTTGTTCATCGCTATAGTGATGGAAAGGACCAGTATGGGCAGCAGATGTCAGAATATCAGCGGAGGACAGAGCTCTTTAAAGATGGTCTCACCGATGGAAATGTTGCCTTGAGAATTTTCAATATCAGACCTTCTGATGAAGGACAGTATAGCTGTTTTGTTCAAGAGGGTATGGATTATGAAGAAGCCCAATTGGAACAAAAGGTGTCAGGTCAGTAGCGTGTGGGGAAGCAATAGATGTGATATATCTTAATTTTTAGTAAGGCTGTTGGCACAATCCCACATGACAATCTCATAAGCAAACCAGGGAAATGTGGTTTGGCTGAAATTGCTAGAAGGTGGGTGCACAACCTGATTAAAAAATTGAACCCAAAGAGTAGTTATCAGTTGTTTGCTGTTAAATTAGGAGGATGTATCAAATGGGATCCCACATGGGTCATTCCTCGGTCCGGTACTATTCAATATTTTCATTAATTACTTAGATGATGCAGTAGAGAGTACACTTATAAAATGTGCAGATGTCACCAAGCTGGGAAAGATGCAGTCCCTTTGGAGGGCAGGATTAGAATTCAAAATGATCTTGATAAACTGGAGTATTGGTCTGAAATCAACAACATGAAATTGAGTAAAAACATGCAAAGAGAAATACACGTAGGAAGGAAAAAATAAATGCACAAATACAATATGGGAATAACTGTCTGTGCAGCAATGCTGCAGAAAAGGATGTGGAGATTTTAGTGGACCACAAAGTGAATATGGAGCCAACAGTATGATGCTGCAGTGAAAAAAAAGGAGATTTAGGCTACATAGCAGGAAAATCTTTCTAACTATGAAGATAGTTAAGCACTGGAACAGGTAACCTAGGCAGGTCATGGAATTCTTGCAATTGTAGGTTTTTTAAGAAGGAGGTTTCACAGACACGAGTTTGGGATGGCCTAGGAGTATTTAATCTTGTCTCAGTGTGGGTGAGTGGACAAGATCAAGGGTTCTCAACATTTTTCTTTCTGAGCCCCCTCCCCCACAACTTGCTGTAAAAACTCTACAGTCCAATTGTGCCACAATCACTGTTTTTCTGCATTTAAAAGCCAGGGCCAGGATTAGGGGATAGCAAGCAGGTCAATTGCCCAGGGCCCCACACCACAGGGGGCCCTGCGAAGCTACCTTGCTCAGGCTTCGGCTTCAACCTCGTGTGACGGGTCTCAGGTTTCAGCCATGCACAGCAGGGTGGGGGCTTTGGCTTTCTGCCCTGGGCCCCAGCAAGTCTAATGCTGACCCTGTTTGGTGGACCCCTTGAAACCTGCTCATAGCCCCCTGTGGGGCCACAGACCCCTGGCTGAGAACCGCTGGACTAGATGACCTTTTGAGTTCCCTTCCAATCCTATAGTTCTATGTGCCTGTATTTCCTTTGGAGAGCGTTCTCAGTGATTCTTATTTGCATTTTACTATTCAAAATTTCCTGTTACCTTCAATTTATTTCCTATCAGTAACTCCAGTGTGTCACTTTTGTAAATCGGATTTAAGTTCCTATGTCATTTGGGTGGTTTTGAAAAATTTCCCCAAGTCCGTTGCGAGGAATGATTCTTCATCCAAACATGAAGTACATTGGATAAGGGGTACACTAGCTACTCCACGTCTGAAAATGAGTGGCTAGTGTTCTGCTGGCTCCTTGTCACTCTGGTGCTATCTCGTTTCATTCTGGTGAAGGCTGCTAAAACTTTAAGGAGGGAGAACAATTCCTCCTGTGAAAGCCCATTCCTCCTCCACTGCTTTTCACCAGTGAAGAGGGGCTTAGGAGCAGCCACACATACTGAGCTCTGGGTTAAACTTGACCAGACATGGACAGACTTTTCTCCTCTGTCTTTGACATGTACCCATAGGGCTAGCTAAAGCAGACTGTATATGATTAAAGAAGAGATATTTCACCTGAAGGTACATTTGAAATATAACTTTTATTTTTCTCAATCTTTTTCTTTATCCGTTAGTGTTAAGATCATTTACCAGCTAACGGATTCATGAAATCATGAAATACAATGTTTTGCCATGTGTAGATCCTGGAATGGAAAACTAGTGAAGGAAAAAGTTTTCCCTTCCCGCTCCATGAAATAATTATAATTTCTTGCTCATATTGTTTCCTGAGTCCATGAGAATAGGGAATAAAAGGAAAGTTTAAATGTTTATCCTCCAGGCTGAACATGTGCATAAATTAATACTGATTTATTAATTTTCTCTAGCTTCAGGCACTGCTCCTCACATCTCTGTTGAGGATTATCAGGATGGAGGGATCCGGGTGGTGTGTCGATCGGTTGGCTGGTACCCACAGCCTGAGGTGCTGTGGAGAGATGCCAGTGGACAGCATTTACCATCGCTCTCTGAAACAAATTCCAAAGAAGCCAATGAGCTGTTTGACATTGAAAATTCCATCGTTATTACAGAGAATTCACACCAGAACTTGTCTTGCGTAGTCAAGAGCACCCACACCAACCAAAAAAGGAATCAACATTATTTTATATATCAGGTCAGTTACCACCAAAGCAACACACTGTGATCAGCAACAGAAAAAATACAACAGCAGATTGGTTAACTACATTAAAATGTATCAATAGCAATGAAGGCTAGAGTATGATATTTAGAAAAAAAACCCTACAAAAGAAACAAACCAATGGTGGAATTTTCAAAAAGTATCCTGAAAGTCAACAAGACTCATGCTCCTAAATAATTCAGACACTTTTGAAGATCCCACCTATACTGTATAGCAGAGGTGGCCAAACTTACTGACTCTCCAAGCCACATATGACAATCTTCAGAAGTTTGAGAGCTGGGGCATGACTGCAGGAGTTTGGGGCTTCAAATCTGTGGGGAGGGGGGTCTCAGGGCTTCAGCCCCATGGGAAGCACCTGCTGGGGCTTGGGGCTTCAGGAGTGGGGCTGAAACCCGAGACCTTCCTCCCTGCAGTGGTGACACGGCAGGACACATGGGGTCACATGCTCCCCCAGACTTTTGCCAGGATTTGCTGGCCCTGCTTGGTCACATGGTGTCGCCCTGTGTGACAGCTGCCGGAGCCGGCAAGCTGGGAGCTGTGACTATGAGGAGAGGCAGCTGGGAACTGCAGGGGGAGCTTCTGCTTTTGCTTCTGCCTGAGAGCTCTTTTGGGACCATGGAGAGGAGGGGCTCAGAGCATAGCCCCAGCTGGGGCTGAGCTCTCACCCACGGCCGGGACTGCAGCAGAGCAATTGGCCCTGGCCAGAGCGCCAAGCCCAGAGCCCATCCCCCGTTCCACCATTCCGCCCAAGGCCCTACCCGTGGCCCCACCCCATTCCACCCCTTCCCCTGTGAGCCTGCCCCTGTTCCAACCACGAACCTGCCCCCATTCCACCCCCACTCCACCTCTTCTCCCGAGGCCCACACCCCGCTTGTTCCTTTCCACCCTGTCTGCTGCCACCCCGAGTCCAGAAAGGCTCTGTGTCCCCACTGTGGCCCTGGAGTAAGAGCTCCTCCACCCCCAAGGCTGTAGCAGTGGGGATTTTTCCGGGGGCCCCAAATTGGCCAGAACCCCTGGGCATAGGCCCTGTGGGTCTGTGCGGTAATCCGCCACTGCACTCCCACTTCTGGCCTCTCCCCAAGCCTCCATTACGCACCGCCCATGATTGCAGCCCCAGTGTGCTGAGCACTGTACAAATAAACTATGATAGTTCTAAACTAAATGAACAAGACAAGCAAAAGACTGGACAGGAAATAGAGCAACAGAGGGGAAATGACATAGTAAAGCTCATACAGCAGGGCACCAGAAGTGTGGGGAACATAATTCAGTCTCCTGAGTCTGAAGCCAGTGCTTTAGGCATTGGACAAGGTTGTCTCTTTGTGCAACAACAGCAGTGAATTAAACCAGGCTGATTCATACGCTGATCTGTGAATTGATGCCTGTGTTGGTTGGAGTCCTTGTAATATAGGTTTCTGGTGCTCTGTGCACTGCAGACAGGGCTGTATTTCCACCTTTGTTTTAGACTACTCCTGCTGGAGGTAGCTTTATATGATGTGGAATCCTTTGATTTTTGCCCTTACTTACAGAGTGATGTGAGTCCCTCTGGGGTTTTCTTTTACAGCTGCCTTTTTCCCAAAGGCGAATCCATGGATGGTGGCTCTGTCGGTGATCCTGATGATTTTCGCATGTTTCATTGGTATCACTATTTATTTATTTAAAATAAAAGGTAAACATTATAAAGGAAAATATAATGCAAGATTTTCTTCTAATAAAAGCAGTAAGGCTACATCTGAAAAACTAAAAAGTAACATGAAAAATGTAGAAGCAACAAAAAATAATGGTTTTGTATGGAAATGTCCTTGCAAAGGAACTTCACTGAGTTACACCAGCTGAGCCTTCACATTTATATATAACGGGACACATAAAATTAGAGAAAAGTGAAAAGAGAAGACGTCCCAGGCTGTGAGATGAGATAGGGCAGTGGCTCTCAACCTTTCCAGACCACTGCACCCCTTTCAGGAGTCTGATTTGTCTTGCATACCACAAGTTTCTCCTGACTTAAAAATCACTTGCTTAGGGTATGTCTACACTACAAAATTAGGTCGAATTTATAGAAGTCGTTTTTTTAGAAATCGTTTTTATATATTCGAGTGTGTGTGTCCCCACAGAAAATGCTCTAAGTGCATTAACTCGGTGGAGTGCTTCCACAGTACCAAGGCAAACGTCGACTTCCGGAGTGTTGCACTGTGGGTAGCTATCCCACAGTTCCCGCAGTCTCTGCTGCCCATTGGAATTCTGGGTTGAGATCCCAATGCCTGATGGGGCTAAAACATTGTCGCAGGTGGTTCTGGGTACATATCATCAGGCCTCCGTTCCCTCCCTCCCTCCATGAAAGCAAGGGCAGACAATCGTTTCGCGCCTTTTTTCTTGAGTTACCTGTGCAGACGCCATACCACGGCAAGCATGGAGCCCGCTCAGGTAACCGTCACCGTATGTCTACTGGGTGCTGGCAGACGTGGTACTGCATTGCTACTCAGCAGCAGCAACCCCTTGCCTTGTGGCAGCAGACTGTACAATAGGACTGGTAGCCGTCATCGTCATGTCCGAGGTGCTCCTGGCCATGTTGGCCAGGAGCACCTGGGCAGACATGGGTGCAGGGACTACATTAGAAGTGACTTGACCAGGTCATTCTCTTTAGTCCTGCAGTCAGTCCTATTGAACCATCTTATGGTGAGCAGGAGGCGATATGGATTGCTAGCAGTCCTGTTGTACCATCTTCTGCCGGGCAGGCAAGAGATGAGGATAGCTAGCAGTCCTATTGTACCATCTCCTGCCGAGCAGCCATGAGATGTGGATGGCTTGCAGTCCTTCTGCACCGTCTGCTGCCAGCCAAAGATGTAAAAGATAGATGGAGTGGATCAAAACAAGAAAAAGACTAGATTTGTTTTGTACTCATTCGCTTCCCCCCTCCCGCCCCGTCTAGGGGACTCATTCCTCTAGGTCACACTGCAGTCACTCACAGAGAAGGTGCAGCAAGGTAAATCTAGCCATGTATCAATCAGAGGCCAGACCAACCTGCTTGTTCCAATAAGAACAATTACTTAGGTGCACCATTTCTTATTGGAACCCTCTGTGAAGTCCTGCCTGAAATACTCCTTGATGTAAAGCCACCCCCTTTGTTGATTTTAATTCCCTGTAAGCCAACCCTGTAAGCCATGTCGTCAGTCGCCCCTCCCTCCGTCAGAGCAACGGCAGACAATCGTTCCGTGACTTTTTTCTGTGTGGATGCCATACCAAGGCAAGCATGAAGGCTGCTCAGCTCACTTTGGCAATTAGGAGCACATTAAACACCACATGCATTATCCAGCAGTATATGCAGCACCAGAACCTGGCAGAGCGATACTGGGTGAGGAGGCGATGTCAGCGTGGTCACGTGAGTGATCAGGACATGGACACAAATTTCTCTGAAAGCATGGGCCCTGCCAATGCATGCATCATGGTGCTAATGGGGCAGGTTCATGTGGTGGAACGCCGATTCTGGGCTTGGGAAACAAGCACAGACTGGTGGGACCGCATCGTGTTGCAGGTCTGGGACGATTCCCAGTGGCTGTGAAACTTTCGCATGCGTAAGGGCACTTTCATGGAACTTTGTGACTTGCTTTCCCCTGCCCTGAAGCGCATGAATACCAAGATGAGAGCAGCCCTCACAGTTGAGAAGCGAGTGGCGATAGCCCTGTGGAAGCTTGCAACGCCAGACAGCTACCAGTCAGTTGGGAATCAATTTGGATTGGGCAAATCTACTGTGGGGGCTGCTGTGATGCAAGTAGCCCACGCAATCAAAGATCTGCTGATATCAAGGGCAGTGACCCTGGGAAATGTGCAGGTCATAGTGGATGGCTTTGCTGCAATGGGATTCCCTAACTGTGGTGGGCCATAGATGGAACCCATATCCCTATCTTGGCACCGGAGCACCAAGCCAGCGACTACATAAACTGCAAGGGGTACTTTTAAATAGTGCTGCAAGCTCTGGTGGATCACAAGGGACGTTTCACCAACATCAGTGTGGGATGGCCGGGAAAGGTACATGACGCTCGCATCTTCAGGAACTCTGGTCTGTTTCAAAAGCTGCAGGAAGGGACTTTATTCCCAGACCAGAAAATAACTGTTGGGGATGTTGAAATGCCTATATGTATCCTTGGGGACCCAGCCTACCCCTTAATGCCATGGCTCATGAAGCCATACACAGGCAGCCTGGACAGTAGTCAAGAGCTGTTCAACTACAGGCTGAGCAAGTGCAGAATGGTGGTAGAATGTGCATTTGGACGTTTAAAGGCGCGCTGGTGCAGTTTACTGACTCGCTTAGACCTCAGCGAAACCAATATCCCCACTGTTATTACTGCTTGCTGTGCACTCCATAATATCTGTGAGAGTAAGAGGGAGACATTTATGGAGGGGTGGGAGGTTGAGGCAAATCGTCTGGCTGCTGGTTACGTGCAGCCAGACACCAGGGTGGTTAGAAGAGCACAGGAGGGCGCGGTGCGCATCAGAGAAGCTTTGAAAACCAGTTTCATGACTGGCCAGGCTACGGTGTGAAAGTTCTGTTTGTTTCTCCTCAATGAAACCCCTCGCCCCTTGGTTCACTCTACTTCCCTGTAAGCTAACCACCCTCCCCTCCTCCCTTCGATCACTGCTTGCAGAGTCAATAAAGTCATTGTTGCTTCACATTCATGCATTCTTTATTCATTCATCACACAAATAGGGGGATGACTACCAAGGTAGCCCAGGAGGGGTGGTGGAGGAGGGAATGAAAATGCCACCCAGCACTTTAAAAGTTTACAACTTTAAAATTTATTGAATGCCAGCCTTCTGTTTTTTGGGCAATCCTCTGTGGTGGAGTGGCTGGTTGGCCGGAGACCCCCCCCACCGCGTTCTTGGGCGTCTGGGTGTGGAGGCTATGGAACTTGGGGAGGAGGGTGGTTAGTTACACAGGGGCTGTAGTGGCAGTCTGTGCTCCAGCTGCCTTTGCTGCAGCTCAACCATACTCTGGAGCATATTAGTTTGATCCTCCAGCAGCCTCAGCATTGAATCCTGCCTCCTCTCATCACGCTGCCACCACCTTTCAGCTTCAGCCCTCTCTTCAGCCCGCCACTTACTCTCTTCAGCCCGCCACTTACTCTCTTCAGCCCGCCACCTCTCCTCCTGGTCATTTTGTGCTTTCCTGCACTCTGACATTATTTGCCTCCACGCATTCCTCTGTGCTCTGTCAGTGTGGGAGACAACGTGAGCTCAGAGAACATTTCATCATGAGTGCGTTTTTTTTCTTTCTAATCTTCACTAGCCTCTGGGAAGGAGAAGATCCTGTGATCATTGAAACACATGCAGCTGGCAGAGAAAAAAAAGGGACAGCAGTATTTAAAAAGACACATTTTATAAAACAGTGGCTACAGTCTTTCAGGGTAAACCTTGCTGTTAACATTACATACATAGCACATGTGCTTTCGTTACAAGGTCGCATTTTGCCTCCCCCCACCGCGTGGCTACCCCCTCAACCCTCCCTCCTCCCCGTGGCTCACAGTGGGGAACATTTCTGTTCAGCCACAGGCAAACAACCCAGCAGGAACGGGCACCTCCGAGTGTCCCCTGAAGAAAAGCACCCTATTTCAACCAGGTGACCATGAATGATATCACTCTCCTGAGGATAACACAGAGACATAAAGAACGGATGTTGTTTGAACGCCAGCAAACATACACTGCAATGCTTTGTTGTACAATGATTCCCGAGTACGTGCTACTGGCCTGGAGTGGTAAAGTGTCCTACCATGGAGGACGCAATAAGGCTGCCCTCCCCAGAAACCTTTTGCAAAGGTTTTGGGAGTACATCCAGGAGAGCCGCGAATGCCTGGGCAAATTAATCCTTTCACATGCTTGCTTTTAAACCATGTATAGTATTTTAAAAGGCACACTCACTGGAGGTCCCTTCTCCTCCTGCCGGGTCCAGGAGGCAGCCTTGGGTGGGTTCGGGGGGTACTGGCTCCAGGTCCAGGGTGAGAAACCGTTCCTGGCTGTCGGGAAAACCGGTTTCTCCGCTTGCTTGCTGTGAGCTATCTACAACCTCCTCATCATCATCATCTTCTTCGTCCCCAAAACCTGCTTCCGTATTGCCTCCATCTCCATTGAAGGAGTCAAACAACACGGCTGGGGTAGTGGTGGCTGAACCCCCTAAAATGGCATGCAGCTCATCATAGAAGCGGCATGTTTGGGGCTCTGATCCGGAGCGGCCATTCGCCTCTCTGGTTTTCTGGTAGGCTTGCCTCAGCTCCTTAAGTTTCACGCGGCACTGCTTTGGGTCCCTGTTATGGCCTCTGTCCTTCATGCCCTGGGAGATTTTGACAAAGGTTTTGGCATTTTGAAAACTGGAACGGAGTTCTGATAGCACGGATTCCTCTCCCCATACAGCGATCAGATCCCGTACCTCCCATTCAGTCCATGCTGGAGCTCTTTTGCGATTCTGGGACTCCATCATGGTCACCTGTGCTGATGAGCTCTGCATGGTCACCTGCAGCTTGCCACGCTGGCCAAACAGGAAATGAGATTCAAAAGTTTGTGATTCTTTTCCTGTCTACCTGGCCAGTGCATCTGAGTTGAGAGTGCTGTCCAGAGCAGCCACAATGGAGCACTCTGGGATAGCTCCTGGAGGCCAATACCGTCGAATTGTGTCCACAGTACCCCAAATTCGAGCCGGCAAGGTCGATTTAAGCGCTAATCCACTTGTCAGGGATGGAGTAAGGAAATCGATTTTAAGAGCCCTTTAAGTCGAAAGAAAGGGCTTCATCGTGTGGACGGGTGCAGGTTTACATCAATTTAATGCTGCTAAATTCGACCTAAAGTCCTAGTGTAGACCAGGGCTTGGAGTCATTGTGGATAGTTTTCTGAAAACATCCACTTAATGTGAAGCATCAGTCAAAAAAGCAAACAGAATGTTGTGAATCATTGAGAAAGGGATAGATACCTCTGTGTAAATCCATGGTACACCCACATCTTGAATACTGCATGCAGATGTAGTCACCCCATCTCAAAAAATATATGTTGGGATTGGAAAAGGTTCAGAAAAGGGCAACGAAATTTATTAGGGATATGGAACAGCTTCCGTATGAGGAGACATTAATAAAACTGGGACTTTTCAGCTTGGAAAAGAAACAACTGAGGGGAGGTATGATTGAGGTCTATAAAATAATCACTGGTGTGGAGAAAATAAATAAGGAAGTGTTATTTACTCCTTCTCATAACACAAGAACTAGGGGCTCATAAAATGAAATTAATAGGCAGCAGGTTTAAAAGAAACAAAAGGAAGTATTTCTTCACACAACGCAGAGTCAACCTGTGGAATTCTTTGCCAGAGGATGTTGTGAAGGCCAAGCCTATAACAAGGTTCAAAAAAGAACTAGATAAGTTCATGGATGATAGGTCCATCAATGGCTATTAGCCAGGATGGGCAGGGATGGTGTCCCTAGCCTCTGTTTGCCAGAAGATGGGAATGGGCTATGGGATGATCACTTGATGATTACCTGTTTTGTTCATTCCCTCTGGGGGCACCTGGCATTGGCCACTGTCGGAAGACAGGATACTGGGCTAGATGGACCTTTGGTCTGACCCAGTATGGCCATTCATATTTTCTAGTAATAATTTTTATTTATCGCTGTTTATTTTATTTATTTATTTGTTTGGGAAATGTGATACCAACATTGGTGTCATTATCTTTCCTCCAACAAGTAAAATTTTCCACAAATTTGTCTCCTCATTATTATTATTATTTATTATTTATTATTTATTATGGGAGAGATTTTAGAACCAGAAACACCACTATCATCAATAAGAGCTTTGTCATTGACTTCAGGGAGTGAAGGATCAAGCACTAAATGCACAAGTCCTAGAACAATACAGTTGATAATATTAGGGCCTGAAATTACACTCCTTGCACCCCTAAAGCTCCCAACAAAGTTGCTGGATATGTAGGATATGCCAGGAAGCAGGACTGGGCTCTAATTCTGCTGGGAATTCAGAACTTTCACAACTTGGAAATACTCACTCTTTGATATTGAACTCCAATGTAGTCACATGATTAGTAAAACAAAAATTTAATGTTTATCGAGGTGCTAAGGATTCATATAATGAAAACATTTCTTTCAATCTACATTAACTGTAAATATTCTTAAACAACTTGCTTTTCAAATGTTTTCTCCTAATAGAAACTGTTCTATGAAGTTGTTTGCTGTTAATTTTTGTTGTTGTGATTATTGGTAATAAAGGAACACCAACTTGAAACTCACATGAAATATCACAATAATGTATTGATGATAATTCAATAGGTAGGAGATGAGAACATAGAGAACATGATTTAAGATGTATCTTCACTGAGGGTGAAATTCCCCTCCTGCAGGAGGTGACATTAAGTGGGAGACAAGGGGGACTCTGTGCCCTCCTGCACAGCGGGGAAGGGCTTCATGCCAGCTTGGTATCAGTTTTTCCCCTTTGTGCAGAGTTGTTTCTGATAGATACAAGTTAGGTCTATTCTTGGTGTCATCTTGTTATTTACAGAATATGTAGAGGAAAGTCTTTTATCCTAGAACACAGTAGAAACCAACAACAGCAGACAGTTTCCTTGCTCAGAAAATCCCCAATCTTCCACTGTAGTGAGCTCTGTGCCCAAGGAGCCCTATCTGCTTCCGTTCACACCCATAACTCCTTTGCCAGGTTTCTTTTGGTTTTCTACCTCCAACAAACACACACGCACGCACGTGCGCACACACACACACACACGGTCTTTTAGCCCCTGAGTTCACTATCAGTGATAGCCCTGTTAATCTACCTGGGTTGGCTTTGTGCCCAGTGCACTGGGCAGTAGTTTTCATTATTTCTAGCTGGATCACAACACAAAAGGCCATAATGATTCTTTCTACTGAACCTGAAGGCAGATGCTTGTGTTTAACAAAGTCTGTGATCCTCTTTGGATCAAAATCCTATTAACACCTGCCAAAATAACGTCAACAACTGCTGAGAAAGAGGTGTGTGTGTGTGTGGCTATATGTACTATAAATCTATGCAGGAAGCCAGAAGCTGGGGCTGGACAGTGAAGTACAGGGAGAAATGAAGATAGAGACTGAGGAGTTTTAGGGATAGCTCTGTTTCCTTATTATAACAACATGATCTGGTCAGTGATATAGAAAATGACTCTGTTGAGCTTTACCATTGTCACATGACAAGTATCAGGTCGGCAGAGAAATGGGAGTGAAGCCACCAGGCCAGGATTTTGTAGATTCCAGATAGGGGATGTGCAGGAGCTGCAGCTGAGATCAAAGTGAGTACACTGGCCATTGCGAGGCTTCAGAGGTGCTCTGTGTCCTGCGTGTGGTATCTTTATTGAAATCTCTTTTTGCTAACAAAGTGCAGTGCACCTGAGCTCTATAGTGCTGGGCCCTACAGAAACACCCCATGCCAGGGAAGTAAATAAATGCATCTATTCCAGGGAGGAAAAAGTTCCTAGCAACTTTCAGGTTTAAAACCAAGCCCTTTTTGAATCATCACAGCTAAGTATTGTCAATTGTAACATCTCTCTGCCCAACACTCCCATAACTCAGACACTGCCCTCTTTAGCGATAGTGTGAATTTCATACATAGAGAATACAGCCTTTCAACTGTGTATCCAGGGGGATAGAAGCTCTGGATGATAAAACTGGATATAATAATGAATATTTATTTCTCTACATTTTTAGGGAAACTTACTGCAGAGCTTGGTAAGTCTTCTTTTGCTTCTTTCTATTTTTTGCACGCAGTTGTATACTGATCAGAGAGTTTTGTTGTCATTGTGGTGTTGACGTTTATTTAGTTTTTTTGTTAGGTTGATTGATTTTGGGGGGGCAGGGTTGTTTTTCTGATTATTTATTTCTTGGGGGAGGTTGTTTTTCTTTTTTCAATTTCGATTTTAAAAAATGTGGAATAGAGGTAAGGCTGATCAATGTCACACAGAATAAACAAAATAAGATAAGGGATTTGAAAAGAAAGGAGCTGTCAGATTTAACTTTGATCCTGACAGTACTGAGAAATAGTGCAGAAAAGAAGTGGAAAATGGATCTTTGTCATAAAATTGAAATTAAATTGGCAATGTTTTGAAGAAAAATGTTTGTTTCTGAAAAAGGCAATTTGTCAAGAAAAACACTTTTAATTCAAAAATTAGGATTAGCTTTCAGATTTGACTTGCTGTATCTGAGTAGAACTCATGGGACTCAGTGGAGTGACTCCGATCTGTAAAGTTAAGCACGTGCAGCCATCTTTTCATGATTGCTGCACATATATGTTCTATTCTGCTCCCTCTGAAATAGATGGGAGATTTTTCACTGACCTCGGTGGGACCAGGTTCAGGCTTTTCTGACCAGGTATTTTGCATCCTAATTCTAATGTGTCCGTTGAAAAATCAGATCGTAAGTTTTTTGACAGTTGCATAGTTAATGGAACCTGACATAATACAAAAGAGTGTGTTAAAGGTGTAGCCTCTGTGAGAGAAGCACTTACACAATCTAGGTGTGTTTCTGATTCTTTATTTTATCATAAACATCTGATAGACATTATAAATCTATTTTTCCCTCAGTGTACCATTCTGTACCCTATTGAATCCTAGAGAATTTGTTCTGGGGAATTCTCATCTCTGATTATGTGGTTGGTTTCAGGCTGGAGAAAGCTTGCTGCCCCTCTGGAAAAAGGTAATTGAAGATCATACTGTATCAATGTCCATCACCTTTCATAAGAAAATGTTGCACCTTCTCCTTGATTGCAGCAGTGAGTAGTTCAGGGCAGACCTCACAAGCATCCTGTATGTTGGTGCGCATCAGGATGTGAGGCAGGTTTTATGCCTATGTCCTGCCACAGCACAATGCATCCAGATCATACACAGCTCCTCCCACTCCTCTGTCTGCATGTGCCCTGCCCCCTGAAGGGCTTTCTGAGAGCACCTCCCAGTCATTGTACAATGGAACATGACCCTGCCCAGCTGCTACCCCAGGGCCAAGGCCTGCCCTGTCTTCCCATCAATTGCCTTCCTGCTCCTGCTCATGTCTCCTCCTCACTCTTCTTCAGCCCTCACTGCCTGGGAGAGGGACAGAGCTATGCTCTGCAGACAAGGAGCAACTGAATTCTGTGTCTGGTGTTTAGATACCATGATGATGGAGATGGGGAAAGTGTTGACTAGAATTACAGCTAGAGGGGCTGGGGTAAGTGAGGAAATAAAATGTAGGGGAGGAAGATCCTGCTTCCTGCACATGAGCCAGAGCGAGCAGTGGAGGAGAGATGGGTGGGGGAGTGAAGGTGGTGGTGGGAAGGAGAGGAAGGGAAGGGAAGGGAAGGGAAGGGTGGGATGATGAGCAGTTTTGAAGATGATAGCAATTAACAGGAGGGTGAGTGCAGTTCCCCAGAGCAGCCGCCCTTGGGAGAAACGGGACCTGCTGCTGAGCAGTGAAATCTGAGGCATGTCAAGTCCTTGCCCCATGTGGCCTGTTGCTGTCTGAGGAAGGAGCATGTCAGAGATCCAGCATTTGGAGAGGGGAGGAGAGTGAGGAGGCCCATATCACATTGAAAGGAGGAAGCAGCTGGGAAACAAAAGGACTCATGCTGGAAATAAAGCACTTTTGGGAGGGGGGGGGGGGAAGCTGTGTCAATATTCTTGACTTCATATAATCTGCTGTGTCCCCCCAGGGATACTAGTCCCCTCCATGGGGAGAGGTGGGGCCAGGAGGGGATAGACCCTGATTCTGAGGCCTGGCCCAGCTGATCCCTTCACTCTGTTACTGACACATCTCTGTCAGGGGAGTGACTCTCCCCTGCACTGTGCTGAGATCTCAGAGCTGCTCCCCATTCCAACCTGGTAAATTCTGGAGGAAGGCGATTCCCTAAGTCACACTCCATCTGGGGCAGATTCTGTCACTGACATGATCAAACTCTCCCGCAGGGCTGAGCTCTGCCCTTAATGCTCTGATTTTTTCTTTCCCAGAGAATATGACTTGGATCCAGACACAGTTCATCCCCATCTTCTCCTGTCTGTGGATTGCAAAAGTGTTAAACGGCTATTCACACGGCTGGATTGCCTCGACAATCCTAAGAGATTTGAATATGAACGTTGTGTGCTGGGCTACGAGGGGTTCAACTCAGGGAGACATTACTGGGAGGTGGAGGTGGGACATGGGGGATACTGGGCTGTGGGGATCGCTAGAGAGTCTGTGAGGAGGAAAGGAGAGATCATATTTAGCACTGAGGAGGGGATCTGGGCTGTGGGCCATTGGGGGAATCAGTACCTCGCTGTCACTTCTCCTCGCTCCCCATTGGCCCTGAAGCAGGTGCCCAAGAGGATCCGGGTTTCTCTGGACAATGAAGTGGGGAAGGTGGCATTTTTTGATGCTGATAAAGGGGTACTGATATTCACTTTCCCACCGGCTTCCTTTGCTGGGGAGAAAATCCACCCTTGGCTCTGGGTCTGGGATTTGCAATCACAGCTCAGACTGTGTCCCTGAGACACAGGAAGAAATACCCCTCTGGGACACTTGTCATCAGCCAGTCTAGCCTCACACATCCTCATCCTAAGATGCTGGAGGTCTCCAATGTTTCTGCAGAGCCTGTAATGCACAGTTTCTATAAACCTGGGAGAGGGGTGGTGTCCCTGGATTTAAGAGCCATTGAGAGCAGAGATGGAGGAAGACAAGCCAATTTCCTTGGTCCTAAGATTGTGCAGCCTGTCTGTCACTAGCCTCTGCAATCCAAGAGAACTCTAGCCACTGGTCAGGTTAGTAGCTAAGGGTGTGTCTACACTGCAGCGTGTGCTCCATCCTGCCTTGCAGGCATGTGCACACATTAGTCAAGTCCACTTGTAAAAGTCCACACTGCCGAGCTGCACATGATCCGTACTCCATACACGTGTGTTGACATGAATGCTGTAGTTTCGTGTTTGGCACTAGGATTTCTAGGGACATGGAGTGCACATTTGGCAGGCTGAAGGCAATATGGTGCCACCTACAGACCATTTGGACACCAACATAGCCAGTGCCATCCATATGGCTGTGGTCTGCTGTGCTCTGCCTAGCATCTGCAAGGAGAAAGACACTGCTGGTTGCAGTCCCATACAGACATCCAGAATGTGCACCTGTCATCCAGGGGTGCTGGAATGGGGAGTCAGGGGTCCATGGCCCCATCACTTTTAAAAATGGGGGACTATGCCCTCCAACTTTTAACAAGCCGTAAGAGCAAGCGATGCGGGGGCAGAGAGGAGTGAGCAGGGGTAGGGCCTTATGGGGCAGAGGTGGTGTGAGGGTGGGGGCTCAGGAGGAAGGGGTGATGTGGGAGCAGGGCATTGGGAAAAGGGGTAGTGGGGGAGGGCAGGGCCAGAGTTTAGGTGCCGGTGGCTCCCCACACTTTTATGGAGCTTCCATCGCTCCTGCTGTCATCACAGAGGTTGGGTCCAGGTGAACAAGGGAAACAAGGGATGGCTTACACACCTATATCCTTGCAGCACTGGGTGATGTGGAGATGTGATGAGGGACTGTAATGCTGTACATTGGCATTGTGTCTATTTCCTATGTGCTGATTTGCTCTTGGTTATTTGCTGTTGCTTTTAAAAGAATCTGATATTTTATTTAAAATCTTTGGATACAACTTCCTGACTCTTCCTTTATTTCCTGACACTCATATGCCAATGTATTGTCCAAGCCAGCCAATTCATTAACAAAACAAAATGCTGAAATAACCCAAAGACCATTGCAGGCACCATAACTTCCTGTCCACAAATAATTCTTCAGAAGTGTGCAGTGTGAAATAAAGTGCAACCCTGTGCAAAAGGACAGGTTTCAGAGTAGCAGCCGTGTTAGTCTGTATTTGCAAAAAGAAAAGGAGGACTTGTGGCACCTTAGAGACTAACCAATTTATTGGAGCATGAGCATCTGATGAAGTGAGCTGTAGCTCACGAAAGCTTATGCTCAAGTAAATTGGTTAGTCTCTAAGGTGCCACAAGTCCTCCTTTTCTTCCTGTGCAAAAGGGGACCAATAGCTAAAGTCCAAGCTCCATGGGCTCACGAATAGTGGAACTGGAAGTCAGAAGGGCACCTCCAGTTCTCCTTCCCCCTAGTCAAAATGTTGATCTTATTGAATGCTGTTTTATGGGGGTGGAATGCACATGGTACATCTGCCCATTTCACTCCATGCATTGCTCAGAGCCCATCCAACCCCAGAGTTTTCCAGTGGCTGCTGGACGTGGTAGCATGGAAGTCGGTCTGCAGGCAGTGGGGATGGTGCTGAAGGTGGTGCTGGAGCTGGTATTGAGGGCTGCAGCTATCAGGGGGTAGCCTTTAATTTTATTTAAAGTGAATTTTGCAATGTGGTATTACACCACCGTGGGTTCGGCTCTGGCAGCTACAGTTTTAAGCTTAACACAGTGAAAGTTACCTTTGCTACTTGCTTTAGATTTAGAGTTTTTAGGAACACAAAGACCAAAGGTAGTGACCACACATACATTTACCAATGCAAGGTTTATTTTATTTTATAAGTTTTATTAAAGTTATAATTACCCAAGCATACAGAAACTTTATACAGACCTCTGCACAAGTTACAAATATAGTTATACTTTCTTAAGAGTGTTAGGGATTGAATGGGTCTTTTATGGCTTGATTATTAGTAGAGGGATGGTTTCTGCTGGAGTCTTCCATAGGGAGCTCAATTTTTACATGTTGGGCATTTTTTTAAATAATGTGATTTTGTTGATACCTACATTTTGTGCATGTTTATGAAAGTGTTAACCTTTTTTTATGGGTTTGCGTTTCCTGGAAACTAAAGGGATCCCAATTTTTTTATATGTGTAAGTTTTTTTAATTTTTATGAGCATTGACACACAACCTGTATTTTGTGGTTAAGAAACATGTTGGAGACAGATGTGCCTTTACAGTATTTTTATAATTTACTATTAATTTTTTGTGTGGAGGGGGTAATTTTGTGCAATATTACCACTTGGTACCTTTTTTCATAATTTTATGGCATTGCCATAAACATTTAAACATTGCCCCCCATGCAGGGAAGAAATAATCACCCCATATTACATTCTGTGTCAAGACAAGGCCAACATGTTTGAACTTTGTCATCAATCTGGTATGTTTTTATTCCATCTTCATATTACTGAGAAGCTCCTTCTAGCAACAAACCCAGACCAAAGATACAGCATGGTGAGAATTTCAGGGTTAATTCATTAAAAAATAAGTAAGTAGGCAGGTAGGTAGGTTCTGGTTGGGGGTTTTGGGTAATCAGATCAGGGGCCTGTTACCTGATCAAGTTTCAAGTTTCAAGAAGGAAACCTTGAAGCCCTGAGGAAGCCTTGTAGGACATTACACAATGGCATAGAAAGCAATGGAGAGAGCTAGTAAGCTACCAGGGTGGGCATTGGAAATGTGCTCATCATAGGACTCTCACTCCCTGCCTGGAGTTTCTCTGTATGAAACATTGTCAAGAATCAAATGCTCGATTTGGGGGAAATTCAGGTGAACATTAACTAGATACAGAGCTAGGATAGTCTTTGTTTCCCTCAAACAGGGTTTGGCTTCTGCCCCTGCCTTAGGGCTGCCTGACTATTCTAAGCCTTTTACCCTTTTCTGCCACGTACAATCTAGGTGTGCACTTGGAGTTCTCACTCAGATGCACGGAGAAAAGAAACGCCCAGTGGCTTATTTCTCTGCCACTTTTGACCCTGTTGCCCAAGGCTTACCCCCCTGCCAGCATCCTAGTGGACTATCCTAGTGGCAGGGCTGGACCCTGGAACGGGGGAGGGGCAGGGCTGGGAGCGTCCCGGGCAGGGGCTCCTATCGTGTGCCAGGAACTAGCTGCAAGTTCGGGCTGGGCTGGGGAGGAACAGGACCTCGTCCCCTGCATGGGCTGCTCCCAGGGCCAGATCAGAGCCACCTCCAGGAACCTCCCCCAGCAGCAGAAAGCTCCGTGGCCGCCGGCCGGGAGCCCAGCTCTGAAGGTAGCACCACTGTCAGGAGCAGTGCCGAAGTCAGGGTCGCAATACCGTGACACCCCTCCCCCAATAGCCTTGAGACCCCCCATGACTCTCTTCTGGGATGGGATCCACACAGTTACAACAGGGTGACATTTCAGATTGAAATAGCTAAAACTGTGAAATTTAAAAGACTTTTAAAAATCTCATGATCGTGAAATTTACCAAACTGGATGGGTGAATTTGGTAGGGCCCTACCCAGGAGTCTTCACAGGGAGGTAATTCACATTACAGATACACAAATGTGGATCCTCAGTTGCGCTGTTTATATCATGGCCGCTTCTTTCTGGTAGATCCATTTGAGCTCCGCGGCACACGTCTCAGACAGAACCTGGCTGCCTTTTATCCACCCGTAGCTGTTCCCATCTGCAGAGCCTGAGAAGCTGCAGAGTGAGAGAGAGTCCGTGTCACTGTGGGTCCCTGTAACAAGGAAAGGCCGGGGTGAGTCTTTCCTCCCCCTCCCTGTACTGGGAAGCTGGGCTCTGGTGTTGTCTTTCATCTCTAGCTTTCCTGCGGAGCGTCAGTCGAGAAGACGTCCCAGGCTGTGAGATGAGTTAGGGCAGTGGCTCTCAACCTTTCCAGACCACTGCACCCCTTTCAGGAGTCTGATTTCTCTTGCGTACCCCAAGTTTTACGTGGCTTAAAAATGACTTGCTTTGAAAATCCGACATGAAAATACAAATGTTGCCACAGCCACTATTGCTGAAAAATGGCTGACTCTCATTTTTACCATTCAATTATAAAATAAATCCATTGGAAATAAGTATTGTACTTACATGTCAGTGTATTGCATATAGAACAGTGTAAACAAGTCAGTGTCTGTCTGAAATTTTAGTTTGCACTGACTTCGCTAGTGCTTTTTATGTAGCCCGTTGTAAAACTAGGCCAATATCTAGATGAGTTGACCTACTCCTCGGAAGAGCTCTGTGTACCCCAGGGATACGTGTACCCCTGCTTGAGACCCACAGAGTTGGGGGTCTGGAGCAAGGACCATACGAGGCTGAATCCCATGGGGAGGGTGACCTGGTACTTGTTCATTGGAAGCGCCACCTTGATCTCCTGCATCTCAGCTTTCCTTTAAAAGCGAAGTCTGATGGGTGAGAGGAAACCTGCACCGTGCGACCTGGGTAACGGGACAGCTTCAGGGAGCTGAGGACTTGTCCCAATGAACGGTAGGGCTGGATTCACAAGGGGACTTAAGAGGCTAATTCACCACTCCTGGCAGCGCAAGCCCGACCTTCCATCCCCCTGCAGGCCTCGCTCTCTGTGTACAGGTTAGCGATAGACACCCCCAAAGCCTCTGAGCGTCCCTCTGGAGTGTTCAGCCCGTTCCACGGAGCACATGCAGAACTGTGACTCTAACCCCAGAGGCGCGGTCCACAGCAGCTTGTAAGATTCAATTCAGGCCAACCACTCTATTGAGAACACAGCACTTAGATATACAGAAAACAGGAATGAGTTTATTATCAAAGAACAGAGATGCAAGCGAGAGTGAATAAATACTGGAAAGTAATGGTTACATAGAAAACAAAATCCTCACACTTTCTAGAGCTGGGGTTCTCACAAATTTTTGGCAGCCTCAGCATGCGGCTCTGACAATACTTAACTAACTGTAGGAAAAACAAACAAATAAATTACATGTGCATATTTACATAGGGATTTTTTGCAGACTCAATAATAAATATAAGGTACAGTTGTGTCTTATCTTTACTGGACCTAAACACAGAACAAACCAGTGCTTTGCGCAGTCTTGTCTTTTTTGTTGTTCTTTTGCTTTTTTGGTCAAAGGTGGACTGCATTACAACAATTCTGAACTAAATTTAAAAATCCTTTACATAATAGAAGTCCAAATAATAATGAAAGAAGGTATTTGCCAATATGTCCAAAATTTCTTTCACAGACAAAAAAACCCAATCAACCTAGCCCAGTAATAATAATGATAACAGTAACAACAAAATCTGAGCCGTTACTGTTGTCTTTTCAGCTTGGTTTTTGCATCATTTAACAGCTTGCGCCTCTGAAACTCACCGTGATAATTTTGTTCAACTTCCCTTGCACAAGTGCAGTATGGATGTTGCACAACATACATTTCAATTTGATGAATTTCTCTCTCACACTGCAACTTGCTCAGAAATGGAATCAGATGGCTTCAGAAACACAGTAAACTGCCTTTCCCCCTGGTGCTGAAGTGTTCATTTTTCTTTCTCTGTTTTGCTTTTCTTAGCAGAAGGTCCCAGAGGAGCCACCTGCTGTCACATTCAAGGTCATTTTCTGGCACTAGATTATTTGAAATACTTTCTGATACCCAGTCACATTTATAACTCTTTCACCTCTCCCCCCCACCCCCATGAACAATCGCAACCTACCCAAACACCACGCAGTGAGATGGCCCATAGCCACTTACAGAGCTACAATAACATGAGATGTAAACACAGTGGTTAGAGGTCTATAAAATCATGAGTGGTGCGGAGAAAGTGACTAAGGAAAAGCTATTTACTTGTTCCCATAACACAAGAACTAGGGGCCACCAAATGAAATTAATGGGCACCAGGTTTAAAACAAATAAAAGGAAGTTCTTCTTCACACAGCGCACAGTCAACCTCTGGAACTCCTTGCCTGGGGAGGTTGTGAAGGTGAGGTTGTGAAGGCTAGGGTTTAAAAGAGAACTGGATAAATTCATGGAAGTTAAGTCCATTAATGGCTATTAGCCAGAATGGGTAAGGAATGGTGTGCCTAGCCTCTGTTTGTCAGAGGGTGGAGATGGATGGCGGGAGAGAGATCACTTGATCATTGCCTGTTAGGTTCACTCCCTCTGGGGCGCCTGGCATTGGCCGCTGTCGGCAGACAGGATACTGGGCTGGATGGACCTTTGCTCTGACCCAGTAAGGCCGTTCTTATGTTCTTAGCGAAAGAATACACTTTGCGACTTCAAAGAAAACCACACCGATGTAGCTCAGCTCTGCCGGCATGGTACTATTTAAAAGGAACAGGCACTCTAAGTCGGGAAGACTTAGGAAACGTGGCAGCGGTGATCAGAAAATGAGCATGTGTTCACTCACGCACAAGGCATGTCTGACCCTGTAGATTTAACTGTCCAGTGCACGGTAGCCCACACCCCTGCCCTACTGAACTGAGCAGAGAAGTCAGTGACTAACAGTTGATGGCACAGGCTGTCTCCACCATCCATCTCCAGCTCAGATGCCACATGTTCTGCAGAGCTCCCTGCACCTGCAGGTGTGTAACCAACCCTAAGCTCACAGATTCCCACCTTACACAGTGAGAGCCAATGCTGCCCATTTCAACAGCCTGCCATTACAGCAGGGAGCTGGGATTCAGGGCCCATCTATATCAGAGCAATCTGCACCAGTATAATCACAGTGTTGCAGTGACATCCGGGCAAGCACCTCCTGGAGATGCGCTGGAGCAGTGCGGCTCGCTCTGGTAACTTCCTGCAGCGAACTGCACCAAGGCAAGCTCCTTTGTGCACCAGTGCAGTGCGTCTGCTTTAGCGGTTTGCACCAATTCAACTGCACGGATGTCATGACATCGGCACAGAGGATTCCTAATGCAGACAGACCTGGATTCAATCCCCTCTGCCAGCTGCTAAACCCTCCTGGGGCCCAGTGATCAGATCCCAGGGCAGTAGAGAAATCCCATCCCCGACAGTCTCCAGCACGCCCTGCGCCAGACGACGGGGGGATACAGCAGGGTTCATGTTCACCGCAAACAGACGCCCTCTGCACAAGCACACACTGTCTGGGCAGCCCGGGGGTGTGAATGGTGCTAAGGGACCCTTCATGGCCAAGCTCAGCGATTGGGGGGTTTCCACACTGCGCTGGTGGAGGGGTCTAGACTTAATTCTACGGCTCATTTCAATAACACGGCAGTACCTGCCGCCCGGCCACAGGCGTGACCTGAAGATCCAGGAAGGCCAGGCTGGTAACCTCAGAGCAACACAGGGAAGGCAAAGGGCTCAGGGATGCGCTGCACCCTGTCCCATTGGACACCCCGGTCAGGGACTGTTTCATGGCGCATGGCAAAGGCGACTTGGGTCCAAAGTGCTCAGAGATGGGCTGGGGGGGCTAATGTCAGTCAAATCGTCCCGACACAGAGAGTGCCCAGGTGCAGGAGTCTGGGAGGGAGCAGGAGGAGGGTCGGGGAGGAACATCCCCCAGGAATCGTCTGTCCAAGGGGCAGAAGCCGGACAGGCCGGGAGGAGAGAGGGACCGTGGTAGGTCACGGGGGAATGGGATGCACGGAGATCGTAGATGGAGGGGAAGGGAGCGGGGCGGAAGCCGGGTACTCACCTGCCAGAGCAATGATGGCAGCGATCATAGGAGACGATACAACTGTCAGTGCAACCACAACTCTAGGGGTTGGACTTTTCTGGCAGTTACAAGGAGGGTCTGAAACAGACAGACCCGTCAGGCAGGGCTGGGAGGACACGTCTCACTGACAGCACCGGGGCTGGAGCTGCCCTGGAACATGCACCGTTCTGTCGATTTCTCCTTCCGTCAGACACTCTGGGAGGGGAGCCCAGAGGGTCAGGCAGACCCCCCCACCAAGGGCATATGGAGGGTCCATGGCTCCCTAGAGCTACCCTGGGGCTGTTACCAAGATCCGGCTCTGGCTGGGTAGCAGGGCCTCAGAGCAGCAGCAGGGCCATGGTAAGAGCAGCAGCTGTGGGGAAGTACAGACACTCCCCCTGCTCTGGGCAGGGAGCCTGCGGGGAGGGATACGGACCAGGGCTGCTCTCGGCCCCCCACCCCAGGCAAGTGGAGGGTCATCCACAGCTCCCTGCAACTGTCTGCACTGCAGCTGCCAGCCAGAGGTGGGGTGGGGGGACCTCAGGGGGAAGAGGAGGGGGAGGGGCGGGGCCAGTGACAAAAAGTGGGAGGGCCACGCCCCCTTCCAGCACTCCAGGCAGTCTCAGTGTCTCTCTCCAGCCTGCCCCCAGGCAGAGATGCCCCATTACCTGGGTTCCCTCCAGGCTCCAGGTGTCCATTGCCATTAACACACAACTCCTACAGCGGCTCTTCGCTCTCAGCAACCCAGCTGCTGGCCCCATTGTCCCTCTCAGCGACACTCAGGCCACAGACGCTGCTGCAGGTGCTGGGCTGGGGTCAGCTCCTCTCGGTCTGAGTGGGTCCGATTTGGCAGCAGCAAAGCCGAGGCAGAGGTCCTGGCCCTGGCTCCCCGTCCCTGCTCCAGACTCTCCAGCCGATCTGAACCCGAGACAGACCAAGCAGGACAGGTCAGGGGTGGGGGAGGCCATTTGTGGTTTCTCGTTGCCTGCCCAGTATGCAGTATGCCAGAGGTGGTGCCATGATGATTAAAACCCCTTAACTCCTATCGGCCCCTCCGCCCCCAGGGCCGCAGAGACCTGATCTCCTACAGGCCCCGCCCACCAGTGACAGGCACCCAGCTGGGGGGTGGGGGAGAAGACCCTCCTCACACACACAATCCTCCTTGAAGTAAGTGTGAGTAGGGATATCATAAGGGGACGGGGCTGGGGCTCGAAACAGCCCTGTCCCTGGCCCAGCCCCCTCCTGGCAGGGCGGGACTTGAACCAGTGTCCTGCGCTCCTCTGCCCGACCCTTCCTTTCCCTTCCCGGGGGGGCTCTCGAACCCCCCCGTCCTTCGGCCCGGGGCCCGCCCTCCGAATCGCCCCCTTTTGGCCCAGAATCCACCTCCCTTCGGCCAAGAACTGACCCTGCCACAGCGCTGCCCTCCCCATGCGGTCCCCAGCCACCGCCCGAGCCCCCCATTTGGAGCCCCACCCCCATGCGGTTCCTAGACACCCGCCCGAGCTCCGCCCCCATTCCAGCCCCACTCTCCCTATTTGGAGCCCCGACCCCCATTCAGTCCCCAGCCCCGAGCCCTTTCCCTCCCGGCCACCGCCCCATTCGGGCCCACTGTGCCCCCTCGCCCCAGCCCGGCTGTGACTGTAACCAGCCCGCAAACCCCGCCGCGCAGAGAGCGAGCCACCGCGGAGCAGCCAGCAGCACCCACCCTCCCTCCCAAGCCCTGGGTGGCTCTTTCAGGGACCCCTGGGACCGGGAGCGTCTCACCCACAGGAATAGCGCCCAGCGGCGCAGCCGTGGGGAAGGAGGTGAGGTCCCGCGCACCAGCCAGGCCGGCTTGCAGCCGCATCCCGCCGGGTGAGTTCACAGCCACAGCACGACCTCAGCCACAGCTGAAACGCCAGTGCCCGATTTCCTCACAACAGCGGCCGATGCACATGCCCCCTGCCCTCAGCCCCGCCTCCATTTAACCCGGCTCCCCCTTCTCTATTGCATCAAACAAGGTGCACAAGTACTCCTTTTCTTTTTGCAAATACAGACTAACACGGCTGCTACTCTGAAACCTGTCATGGTGCAAGGCACTGAATTTAGCCGTATGGAGTGGAAATCTATCAACTTCATGAAAAAACTCATACAGATACAGACAGACATCATCTTCCTTTCCAAATGCAAACAGATGGACATCATACCAAAAGGACTGAAGGTAAAAACTCCATTACAATCTACATACCACACAGACTATGCTGACAGCCTGTGCCACACGCTCTCAAAGAAACTGCGGAACCACCTGATCAACATCCTCTACAGCAAACAGGGAAAGATTAAGAATGAGCTCTCAAAGCTGGATACTCTCATAAAAAACCAACCTTCCACACAAACTTCCTCATGGCTGGACTTTACAAAAACTAGACAAGCCATTTACAACACACACTTTGCTTCTCTACAAAAGAAAAAGGACACTAAACTCTCTAAACTACTACATGCCACAAGGGGCCACAACAGTGGTTCCCTTAATCCACCCAGCAATATTGTTAATCTATCCAACTATAGTCTTAGCCCAGCAGAAGAATCTGTCCTATCTCGGGGCCTCTCCTTCTGCCCCTCCACCCCCACGAACATGATACAATTCTGTGGTGACCTAGAATCCTATTTTCAACGTCTCCCACTCAAGGAATATTTCCAAAACACCTCTGAACAACATACTAACCCACAGAGACCTTGCTACCAACACTACAAAAAGAAGGATTCTAGGTGAACTCCTCCTGAAGGTTGAAACAACAGACTGGACTTCTACAGACGTGCATGGGCTGAAATAGTGGAAAAGCAGCATCCCTTGCCCCATAACCTCAGCCGTGCAGAACACAACGCCATCCACAGCCTCAGAAACAGCTCAGACATCATAATCAAAAAGGCTGACAAAGGAGGTGCTGTTGTCATCATGAATAGGTCGGAATATGAACAAGAGGCTGCTTGGCAGCTCTCCAACACCACTTTCTACAAGCCATTACCCTCTGATCCCACTGAGGGTTACCAAAAGAAACTACAGCATTTGCTCAAGAAGCTCCCTGAAAAAGCACAAGAACAAATCAGCACAGACACACCCCTGGAACCCCGACCTGGGGTATTCTATCTGCTACCCAAGATCCTTAAACCTGGAAATCCTGGGCGCCCCATCATCTCAAGCATTGGCACCCTGACAGCGAGATTGTCTGGCTATGTAGACTCCCTCCTCAGGCCCTATGCTACCAGCACTCCCAGCTATCTTCCAGACACCACTGACTTCCTGAGGAAACTACAATCCATCGGTGATCTTCCTGAAAACACCATCCTGGCCACTATGGATGTAGAAGCTCTCAACACCAACATTCCACACAAAGATGGACTACAAGCCATCAGGAACAGTATCCCCGATAATATCACGGCAAACCTGGTGGCTGAACTTTGTGACTTTGTCCTCACCCATAACTCTTTCACATTTGGGACAATGTATACCTTCAAATCAGCAGCACTGCTATGGGTACCCGCATGGCCCCACAGTATGCCAACATTTTTATGGCTGACTTAGAACAACGCTTCCTCAGCTCTCGTCCCCTAATGCCCCTACTCTACTTACGCTATATTGTTGACATCTTCATCATCTGGACCCATGGAAAAGAAGCTCCCTGGGGGCAGACAGCTGGGTGCGTTTCCCTTCCGTGTTGCTGACCTGCCCAGCTGAGCGGGGCTGCAGCCGCGGGACCCTCTCCCCGAGCCTGGCGGCTCCCAGCGGGGCAGCCCGTCCCCTCGCTGCTCCCTCTGCCTGCCCACCGGGGTCACTCTGAGCCCGCTCCCCGGGCGGGGGGGGGGGGCTCTGGCTCCAGGGGACATTGGCCTGGGCGAGCTGCGAGCCGGGCTCCAGGCGCCGGCTGCCCACGGAGAGATTGGGGGCTGGGGGTCTCCTCCAGCAGGTGAGGAGGGGCTGGTGTTGTGCACGGATCGGGGAGAGGGCGAGCAGGGAGGTGCCGGGTTGGGGGGGGAGAAGAGTTGGGTGGGTGCATCGATCACACTGGGGAACGCGGGGTCTATTGGGGAGGGGGCTGTGTGCTGACCAGATGGGGGAAGAGGTTTGGGTGGGGTTATTGGGGAGTGGGCTGTGCACTGACCAGATGGGAGCGGGGGCAGGTGGGGTCTATTGGGGAGGGCGCTGTGCGCTGATCAGGTGGGGGTATTGGGGAGGGGATGGGGCGGGGTCTATTGGGGTGGGGGCTGTCTGCTGACCAGATGGGGGAGGGAGTCGCGCGGGGTCTATTGGGGAGGGGGCTGTGCGCGGACCAGATGGAAGGAGGGTTAAGGGGGGCAAAATAGGCGGGTAACCTGCAGGAGCTGAAGTTGCCTCCCGAGACAAGAGCTCTGCTGCTGGGCAGCAAATCACGAGCGCGGATCGTTTTGGGGTGGAAGGGGAAGTGATTTTTCTCTGCAGTGAGAGAAGACGTCTCCGTTGGTCCCCAGGGCAGACTTCGTTTCTTTGTCTTTTAACTGATGGGCCAAAGTGTCCTAACGCCCCCTCTGAACTGCCGTCCCAGCAGCGCCGTGTGTCTCAGCCCGCCGTGTGGGGGGGGTCTGGGGCTGACCCTCACTTGGGGTCCCAAGCAAGCACTGGGGACGAGGCGCTGAAGGACGGGATCTTACTGGAGGGCAGCTGAAGAGATTTTATTCTAGCAAAGCGCCAGCTCTCTGCCTAAAGCACCGATCTCCTGCCTGCTCTGAAATCCACCTGCTGACTTGGAGCCTTGACAGTTTGTGTGCCTCGGGGGGGGGGGGGGGCACAGGGCCATTTGGACAAGGGATTTCTGAGATCCCCTCCTCCCCCTAACAAAACCCCCAACCAGCTAAAGTTGATCTGCTTTCCATACAGCCAAGGCTGCTCAGATCACTGCAGCAGGGTTTTAAATGCATCCGATGAAGTGAGCTGTAGCTCAGGAAAGCTTATGCTCAGATAAATTTATTAGTCTCTGAGGTGCCACAAGTCCTCCTGTTCTTTTTTTAGATGGCTGAGAGTTCTCCAGCAGAGTGCAGGGCGACCCCCAGCCCTTTGGGGGAGATCAAATGACCACGTTATGAACCACTTTGATTCTAGGTTTGCCTGCTGCTCAGCCGGTGTGAGACTCAGACGCCAAGCAGATCACACTGTGCCCGTGCAGGGAGAGAGGGGAAGGAGCTTGAAAGCTAGTTATGGGTGCCTGTCACGGGTAGGCGGGGCATGTAGCAGATCAGGTCTCTGAGGCCCTGTTTGTCAACCATTCAGTTTTCTTCAAGTTGCAAGGAGAGAGGCTTGTAGACGGCCTGGAGAAGAAATCGCTTTGCATGAGGATTCTGTCGATGTTGAAGCCGAGGGGTGTTTTCTGCAAAGGGAGGAGGTGGGAAGGAACCTGCTTTACGGCTCAGGCTCTGTCTGCACTTAAAACACGATAGAATCATAGAATCATAGAATATCAGGGTTGGAAGGGACCCCGAAGGTCATCTAGTCCAACCCCCTGCTCAAAGCAGGACCAATTTCCAGTTAAATCATCCCAGCCAGGGCTTTGTCAAGCCTGACCTTAAAAACCTCTAAGGAAGGAGATTCTACCACCTCCCTAGGTAACGTATTCCAGTGTTTCACCACCCTCTTAGTGAAAAAGTTTTTCCTAATATCCAATCTAAACCTCCCCCACTGCAACTTGAGACCATTACTCCTCGTTCTGTCATCTGCTACCATTGAGAACAGTCTAGAGCCATCCTCTTTGGAACCCCCTTTCAGGTAGTTGAAAGCAGCTATCAAATCCCCCCTCATTCTTCTCTTCTGCAGGCTAAACAATCCCAGCTCCCTCAGCCTCTCCTCATAACTCATGTGTTCCAGTCCCCTAATCATTTTTGTTGCCCTTCGCTGGACTCTCTCCAATTTATCCATATCCTTCTTGAAGTGTGGGGCCCAAAACTGGACACAGTACTCCAGATGAGGCCTCACCAATGTCGAATAGAGGGGAACGATCACGTCCCTCGATCTGCTGGCTATGCCCCTACTTATACATCTCAAAATGCCATTGGCCTTCTTGGCAACAAGGGCACACTGCTGACTCACATCCAGCTTCTCGTCCACTGTCACCCCTAGGTCCTTTTCCGCAGAACTGCTGCCTAGCCATTCGGTCCCTAGTCTGTAGCTGTGCATTGGGTTCTTCCGTCCTAAGTGCAGGACCCTGCACTTTTCCTTATTGAACCTCATCAGATTTCTTTTGGCCCAATCCTCCAATTTGTCTAGATAGCTGCTGCAGCCCTTTAGTACAGACACTTCCCACAGCAACGGGACTCCGAGTCCAGCGCTCTAGGCCTCGCTGCCTCCATTAGTACAGAAAAGGGTGAGAAAAATGATGAGGGACGTGGAGCAGCTTCTGTGTGAGGAGAGATTAATAAGACTGGGACTTTTCACCTTGGAAAAGAGATGACTAATGGGGGATAAGATAGAGGTGTAAAAAATCATGACTGATGTGGAGAAAGTAAATCAGGAAGTGTTGTTTACTCTTTCTCATAACACAAGAAACAGGGGTCACCCAATGAAATTAAGAGGCAGCGGGTTTAAAAGAAACAAAAGGAAGTATTTCTTCACACAATGGAGAGTCAACCTGTGGAACTCCTTGCCAGAGGATGTTGTGAAGGCCAAGACTATAACAGGGTTCAAAAAAGAACTAGATAATTTCATGGAGGACAGGTCCCTCAACTGCTATTAGCTAGCATGGGCAGGGATGGTTTCCCTAGTCTATATTTTCAAGAAGCTGGGAATGGGTGACAGGGGATGGATCACTTGATTACCAGAGCTCCTGTGATTCTGGGTTGTTTTTTTTTTAAATCTCTCCACAATTTTGGTTGCAACTGAAACTTCTAGTTAAAGCGATCAGTGTGGGGGGAGGGCGGGGGCTGGACTCTCTGTTGCCTTGCACTTTGTTTGTGTCACCTTTACACTGATGCAAAGTGAGCATGAAATACCAAAAGAACTGCAGACACTAGTGTAAATGACACACACCAGGATCAGGGTATGGCTGAATTGGGGCCCAGAACTCTTCCCTCACCCACCCATCACGGCACAAGGAGTTTGATCCTGGGCCTCATGCCAACTGCCCATAAGGGGCAGCTTAGAAATTCTTCGGTTGCACAAAGCTGGTGTGTCTCCCTATGTCACCTGCCTCCTCCCAATCTTTAGTCTGGGGACTTGGTGTGGTAGCAAAGAGAGTGTGGTGCATAATGCTGGCTCAGAACTGCTGCCACGACAGCCAGTGTAACTTAGAGCAGCCTCAACGGTGCTCTACGTTTTATGTCAGGTGCTATTTCAGGCACCAGCCAGCCAAATCTTGGGGGAACAAAAGGGTGACTTCAAGCCCCCTTTTCTCATCCCTCTCTGCTGAGCCAAGTGAAAACTTGGCACTGCTGAGAATTCAGACCCAGGCATAAGGCAATGGAGAACGCCAATCTTTCTTCTGCTGTGAAGAGTTGGTAAAACTCAAAGCCCAGATGGCACCGTTATTAAGCCCATTATTTTTTTCTCTTTGCTATTTAAAAATAATGAGATGCAAAACCAATATGAGTGCAGCAGTAATGTTGTGCGGTTCGGACACACAAGTTAAGTTTCCTATGACAACACGAACTTGATCAACTTGCATGTGTGGAGCATATTTTTCCTCTTCCTGTTGTTCTTGTTGTATTTCAAAATTTACTACCCAGGGTTCTTTGTGGCATGTAATGCGGCTTGTATTAAAAATGCCACAAACGCAAACTTACAGGAATGGGCCAGAACTTGACAGCTTACAGGAGTGGCCGCGACAGGGATCGGGGCTGAGTTTAGAGGGCACAATTTTCAAAAGCACCAAAGTGACTTAAGTGGACTTGGGAATTTTACCTCTAGTCTTCCTTATGAATTAATTTTTTATTTTTATTTTTTTTTAAAGGGAGCTGTAGCCTGTTTTCCACAGGGTCAGTCTGAGTTCAAGCCAATGCCGTAGGGCATTTCAGGCTGCTGTCCTGTCTGGTCCAGCCCAGGGGACAATATCTGATGCTTCCAGGAAAAGCAAGAACCGCTGTAACATACATGGCTAGTTTTACCATGCTGTAAATGCAGGTGGGGAATTCATTACTGACCTCCGTGGCATTCAGACTATGTCCTGAAGCATGGGATTGGGCCAGAGGGACAGCTAGTGCTGGACACAGTGTCTAGGGTCTCAGAGTGGGAAGTTCCTTGGAGAATTCCACTGGGTGGGAGACTCAGCTGTGAAGGGAGGGGGCGAGCAGGAGCATCTCATAAACCCAAGATTGGAATAACTGAAGTAATGTTCCTTTTACATGGAGCCTCAGCTCTCTGGAACCTCTGCAAATGCTTTAGCCACGTGTTTAACTCCATCCATAGGAGTAGCCTTGGATCGCAGTGGGAGGGCTCAGGTGCGTAAGTGTTTGCAGGATGGGCGCTCAGGGCAGTCCCTGATGCCAGGGCAAAGTGGATGTGAAGTGCCACTGTCTGGATTTGGGAGCCTGCCTGCACACCAAATTCACTAGGTGGTGGGTGCATGACTGCAAGGCGCTGGGCTGGGGAAAATCAGCCCCGGGTGGTTATTTTGAGTAGAAAACCAGAGCCATTTCTGGGGTCTTTCAGCTTCTAATGCCCTTTCCCTTCTGCAACTGGATTTAAGCCTATGATAAAATCCTTCTCAATGCCAAGTCAGTGTCATAAATCACTGGAGTGGGTGCAGGAATCAGTAGGCGACGTTCTCTGGCCTGGGTTATGCCAGGGCTCAGACTAAATTATTCTTCCCAAAACTTTTAAAAGCTGAGACCCCTCCTCAAGGCAAAGAAACCAATCGTGCCCCTCACCTGTCAGCAATGTGCTAGCGACCCCACCCCCCATTTTCATGGATACATCTTCAAACCCCACCCTTCCCACCACGGCTAGCCTTTCCCCAGGCTTCAGAAGACGCTGGAGGAGATGATCCTAACCGTTCCCTCTAACCTTAAGAGCTGAGGGACCCCATCCTGGAGCATCTTAAAAATCACGGTTCCCAGACTCTGTAACGGGGCTGCTTTGCCGGGCTCACCTTTCTCCCTCCGTCAGGTTGGCCGATGGGGATAATGAGCCTGGAGATCTCATTCCCGCTGTTCTGAGTGGTGCCCATGTGCACACGACCCAACTCAGCTCTTCCTGTATCCCAGGAATGTCTTCATCTTCTGGGATCCTCATGGCAGCAGTGGGATGATTTAACGAAGTCCCTTAGTCATGGGGCCTTTCTCTCTCTTTTGTTTCAGAGCCAGTGTCCTGGAATCGTCTCCTGGTGCATGGAGTGGTGGCAGCGGTGGGGGTGCTAGTCTTACTGTACCGATGTGGGTTTTGGAAAGGTAGAGGGAAAGTGTTTGCCTACTCGCGACTCGTCTTCAGGAAGCTGCTGACTCATCCCTCCCCGCAGCCTGGAAGTCGGCAGGATTCCCAGGAATCTGAGCTCCCCGCAGTGTGTGACAGGGACGGGGACCAGGCCCAGGGAACCAGAAACAGGAATCGAAACTCAGTCCTGGATAATGGGGAAGGAGACCTGTTTGCGAATTCGTATCCGGTCTGCTGAATTGTTCACGTCCAGACCCTCCCCACAGTTCTTAAAAAGTCGAAGCATTTCGTTTAGACGCTTTCCAAACAAACCATTTAGATTTTTCAGTTTGAAACATTTTTTTGTTTAAAAATGTCCTTCAATTTTATTTTAAAGATTCAAAAAGTTACAACCCTTGAAATGTTCCTGGGTCTTTTTGTTTTGTTTTGTTTTTTTTTAAAGCTTTTTGGTTCATCAAAAATTTGGAAAAATGTTAGTTTTGTTCAACCTGAAACCGGTTTTTTTCCAACTCTTTTTTGGAATTGCCAGCTACCAAAAAATTCTGTTTGCCCAGCTCGAGGGGCAGGTGAGGATTTTGGCAGTTATATTGTGCGTCTCTAAGTCTCCTTGTTGCTCAAAGTTTTCTTACTGCAACAAATTAATTTGGGATGAGGGCAGGATGGGCAAAAGCTTCCTAAAAGTGTGTGTGGGGGGGCTGCTGGCACCCAAACTGTGGCCCAGCCCCTGTGCCACCCCTTCTCCTCGAGGTCCTGCCCCCTCAAACCGCTCCTTTCCCTGAGGCCCCCCCTCACACCGCCTTTTTCCCTGAGCTCCCACTTCATGCCGCCCCTTTGCCCCCAAAACACTGCCCCCGCTCACTCCCTTCTCTCCCCCATCATCCAGTCACTCACACTTATGGCCAGTAAAAAGTGGTGGGCCCTGGTCTCCCCTGTTCCGGGACCCCTAGATGAGAGTGGGAGAGGATGAAGAACTCATTTCAAATATAACTCCCCCCCCACCTTAAAACAGCACAATTTGCCAGCAACAGCAAAACATGCACCGAACCAACCCGGGCCAGTCACACTGTGTTGTGTGTGACATTCCCGTCCTGGGGCGGTTTATGTCTTGGAGAATGTGAACCCTGCAGGCCTGGGTGTTTCTCTGCGTAATGTGACCTCAGTGCTCCTGATGAGAGCCGTTGTTTGTAAAAGTTTCAGTAGCGGACATATTTATCATTCATGTACATACAGACATTTATCATTCATGGACATACAGACAGACATAGCGAGGGTGGAGAGGTTCATGAAAGTTGAAGAAGAAACCACTCTCCCCCCCCATATTCTTCAAACTTATTTGGAAATGTTTTTAATGATCAAATTTTTGTTTCATTTTGGTGGGAAAAACTCCACATTCTCTCTCAAGTGGGCAGAGAAATCCAAAATGTTTTTTTTAAAGAGGTAACTTTTTTCAAATGATCAATGTAATCCAAAGTGGCATTTTTAGTTCAAAGGTTGCATTGTCAGTGTAAAACCTTTTTGAACCAGCTCTGTTACTGTATAACAAGATGAGTTTATTTTTCATGATGCATTGTTTGGGCCAGGTTCCAAGTGGCATTTCAGTTTTTGCACAGCTCTTCTCTTCTTGCATCTGCACCTCTCATAACCTGTGGCCTTAATCTTGGGCCTGGAAACACTTACGTTCATGTTTAACTTTAATTACTGCTGTGAATAATTCCATTTCAATGGGACAACTCTGAGGTCGGGTTTACGCTACAGCCCTATATCGGTGTAACTATGTCGTTTATTTAATTTTCTTTCTTTTATATGTGAAAGTTCTTGAGAGGTTAAAGCAGGTAAAATACATGAACAGGTTCGGACAGTCCGAGTTTGTCAGTGCAAAGTGACAGCAGAGATGTGGTATCTGCTAGTTTTCCATAAGTCTCTCAGGGTTACCCAGGATAACTTTGGGGATCTCAGTCTTGCATCGGGAATGTTCCCTGAAAGTGTCCAAACAGCTCAGAGCTACAGAATCATTCCCTGGATCCATTCTTCTAGCTGTCTTCCCCGGAAAGCAGTCTGGCAAGAGTTCCTGTCAGCTCATTGCTAAGTTATCTGTCAAAACAGTAGAGTTTTCACGTGCCTAAGTAGCCCCTGGAATCAGGGTGAAATTATCCTCCCTGCCACCACCAAAATTGGAAATCGTGCCCCGGAGTGCACGGTACCCTACCGTGCTTCCCCCATAGGAACTGCATGAACAGGCAACTCTGCAAGTTCTCTGCATGCCTCTGCAAGTGACCCCCATGCCTCTCCATTGCCTTGGCCACATGTATCCTGTCCCCATGCCGGCGGTAAAACCAGAAAAAGAGGGAAAGAGCTCACCACTGCGACCACCTGAGGGCGGTGTTGGGTTGAGATCAGCTGGTCAAAGCAGGCAGTAGGGACAGAATCTGAGACTTGAAGCTCCTTGAGTGACCTCTGCCCTTTCTAGACCTGCCCTTCAATCAGACACAGTGATTGTAAAGTTGAATGTGATAGTAACTAGACCCATTTGAAACCCTTCACCACACAAGACAAAGCCCGTAGGATTCATCATGAACTATTTATTTCTCCTCCCCTGGCTCCCTGCAGCCACCAGCCACCTTGGAGCTTTCTCTATCTCTCCCAGGCTGGGCTCACTTGATTGCAGGAGATCAGCGGAGGGTCCAGCTTTGCTCTTTCGCTTCCATTCTTCACGTCTTTGGGTGGCTGCATTGGCAACTGAGCAGCCTAATGGAAACACTGAGTCCTCTGTCTCGGCAGGCAGGCCCAGCCGCCAAAGCCAAAGACTCCCTGAGAACAGGGGGATGTTCGCCTGAACTCTCAGGAGTGGAGGCTTGGCCCATAGGTTAGGGTTACCATATTAGAACTTTCAAAAAAGAGTACACTCTGAGGGTGGGGGGGGAGTGGTAGCCCTGCCACCTATCTACTCCCTCCCACTTCCTGCCCCCTGACTGCCCCCCACAGAACCGCCAACCCATCCAACCCCCCCTGCTCCTTGTCCCCTGATCGCCCCCTCCCAGGACCCTGCCCTCTATCTCAGCCTTCCTTCTCCCTGTCTCCAACTGCCCCCTCCTTAGACCCCTCCACCCTAACTGCCCCCCTAGAACTCCAGCCCCTACCTTTCCACTGTCTGCCCTGCCCCCTATCCACACCCCCACCCCCTGACAGACCCCCGGCTCTCCCACACCCATCCAACCACTCCCTGTCCCCTGACTGCCCCCGCAGAACCCCCAACCCATCTAATCCCCCCTGCTCCCTGCCCCTGACTCCCCCCCGAACCTCTGCCCCGTCCAACCCCTCCCGCTCCCTGTCCCTTGACTCCCCCGACACCCTTTTCATATGCCCACCCCCTGACAGGCTCCCCCCAGAACCCCTCATCCATCCAACCCCTCCTGCTCCCTGTCTCCTGACTGTCCCTTGGGACCCCATGCCCCTTCTCCAGCCCCCCCGGCCCCCGTACCCTGCTGCTCAGAGCAGTGTGTCTGGGGTGCGGAGCCAGACACAGTGCCGTGCTCCCCCACAGAGCGCGCAGCTCCCCCTCCGCCCCCAGAGTGCTGCATTGGGAGGGAAATCCCGGCCCTTTGGAGAGTTTTACCAATTCCTCCCTGAGGGCAATTTAAAACACAAAAAGCCGGACATGTCCGGGAAACTCCGGACGCATGGTAACCCGACCACAGGGACTTCAGGATCTGCAGCTGCTGCCACCTGTATGGTGAATCCTCGGACTCGTCACCAAACAGCTCTTCCCCATTCTGCAACCTGGCCCCATGGTCTGACCGTGCAGGAGAACAGAAACCCTTTGGGACAGCAGGAGAGTCTCCTCAATGCCGCACTCTTCGCATGGCTTCCCGCGGTCATCGTGAAACACGACTACCCTGCCCCCAGGAGTCTCTCAAGGAGCTGCCGGCACAGTCACTGGGCACCCACTCGTAATGGTCTCGGGCAGTGGCATTGCAGAGAGAGCTGAGCAGACCATCCCTCTGTGACTTCCTGAATTGCTGCCAGGACGGGATTCTCCTCTGCGCTAGGGAGAGTCCCCGAGGACAAGCAGCTGTGGTGGGGGAGGGGGCAAGACAAACACTCCACATTAGCCCTTGACTAGCAGGTAAGCAGGACTCTGGGAGCTAAGGCATCGGTGTGTCTTGCTGGGAGAGCAGAGCTGGAGAGCAGAAAAGGGCATTGGAGGAATTGTAGAAAAGTCATTGTCATGGCCGGGTCATGGGCAGCCAGACCTAGTGGTCAGAGGCAGAGTCCACACTCACAAGACAGGAGTCGAGAGTCAGCTGGGTCAGGACACTGGAAGAGCAGAAGCAAAAGAACAAATTGTGTTCAGAACCTCAAGTCAGGTGAGTCACCCTGAGTCCAGATACCAGGAAATCAAGCCTGGGGAGTGGGAGCAGGAACAGCCAACACACGGTCCAGAGCCGGGGAGGTTCTCGGCTGTTCAGACAGCTTCTTGTTCCTGCTGCTGGTTTAAGGAGGTCCCGGGGGCCGATTAGCTGCTCTGGGACTCTGCCAATAGGAGCTTCAAACTGGGTCTGGACTTCGTCAGTCCTAGGTAAGCAGTTTTTCGTAGGCTTCCAGGTGGCGTGCTGGAGGGTGGCTGCTCCCAGGAACCCTGCAGACCCGGGTTAATGACCCAGGGGTCAGGACAGTGAGTGATCTCTCCCTGCTCAAACCTCCTGCACGAAACAGTCTCCAGGGTCCCGGGCGCATCCTCTGAGAAGAAAAAAACACAGTCATGAGGACAAATAGGCTATGGAACAGGAGCCCCCTCTTTGTTGCAACAGCCCCAAGTGCCCAGAAGAGTGGACGGTTCTTACCTCCAGGAGATGCCTGGGATCTTCCATCAAAGCCTCAATGGGACCCCTGTTGCTTGGTCTGACAGGAGGAGATCATCTGTCCCCACTGCTCCCTGCGCTGGGCTGGCTGCAGCACACATCTGTGTAAGAGGCTGGGCCAGAGAGATGTTACAATCAGGGTCCAGGCACCCCAGAAGGATAACAGAGGGTCTGAAACCAGAAGACGAAGCAATCAAATCAGCGGATTCGACAGAGAAGTTTTCTACCCTACAGGGACATCAAAGAAGGTCTGTTAGGAAAGCTGAGATGTTAGTCTGGAAACTGCTAAGGCAAAGAGTGTGACTTGTTAAGATTCAGTTTTAGTCACTACAAAGTGTGTTGTGTTTTGTTTCTCTCTTTGAAATTTGTCTCTTTCTCTTGCTTAGTATCACTTAAATCTCTTCTTTGTTACTATACTTCCCAAACCACCTCAGTGTTGTGTGTTCGAGTGAAGTGTGATTCTCCAGCCTACCCAACAGGCTGAGCTGTGCCCTGTCTCTCTGAAGGTAGCGAATAATTTCTGAGCGGTGCTGGGCCCAGAGTCCAAGGGCAGTTCACCAGACATCTTGTGGGAAGCACAAGAAACCAAAGGAGCAGGAGAGATTCCGGCCCCACTGACCCATGGGAAATTCCCACAGAAGAGCCTACCCAGGGCTCTAAACACGGCCACTTTGGGTGTGTACCAGAGTTCACTCACTGCTAGATGCTGGCCAGGCCTTGTGTCATTGCTTTCTCGCTGGGCTAGCAACCCCGCTCATACTCACTCTTGCAGTTTGTTGGCTGGGAACTCAGCCCTCCAACCAGGTGACTGTCCTTTACTCCACTCCTTCCTGGGTCGTGCTCTTTGCAAACAAAGTCCCAAAATGTCTTGAACAGAAACAAGGCCTTCCACCCTCGTGGGGAGTTCTTCCTCAGCCTGATTTCGGTTCGGCCTGCCCTTCTTGGGTTTCTATGGTCTTCTATGTCCCCTTCCTTAGGGACAGTGAGAGAAGCCAGTCCTACCCTGGACTCCAGGGTTTGGCCCAAGGCCATCTCCTGAACAGCTCGCTCTGCTTCTGGACTTTTGCTGCTGTTTTCCCTTGTTTCCCCTCAGGTGGGGCTCACTTGGTCATCAATTTGGCCTAGCCCCAGGCTAGGCAGCCATAGGCCAAGCCACCCTGTTAGATACCCTCCTCCTTTAAATCCGGTCCAGCCCGGCTGACAGGTTTGCTGAGGGGATGGTGAAACCCCATTGCTGATCAGAAGGAGGTCAGAGTCTGTTCCCTACGAGCTGAAGGTCCGTTTGTCCTGCTGTGGCAAGTGGAGCTGGAGAGCGGAGATGTTAGGTGAAAGAGACTGCATGATGGAGTTGGAGACTGAGGGACGGGAGCCTCCTCCCAGAAACGCTCCCAGGAGAACAGGTTTGAGGAGGAGTTCTCTGGGGAGCCTCCTGCTTGGAAAAAAAAAGGGTGGCACACTGATGAAGATGTCTCTGTCCCAGGGATGGGGGAAGCTCCCAGCCAGGCTATGCAGCAGGGATCCCATTTCTCCCCCAAGAAACCCATTTTGCCCAAAGAAGTCAATGGCTCTTACCTCCAAGAGGGAGTGGGCTCTTCCCTCTAGGCCTCTTTGAGAACTACTACTGCTTGCACCCATCTGGGAGGCTGTCACACACCCCAGGACCTAGAAGACACGGGGGGAGGAGGCTCCTCTTCATGTCAGACTCTGAGAGCCCAGAGAAGGGCCAAAGGAAGAATAAAGGGCAGGAGATGAAGCTAGCCCGGAGCCTCTGTCCCATCCTCACCTCCTCAAAGGTGGAGCTTCCTGAGCTTCAGTTGGGCAGACAGTCTGTAGCCCTGACGCAAAGGTCCTTCTGCGCCATATGGGGCAGGAAGATCTCTCCCTGGGAGCATGGGAAATGGGATGGGGGTGAGATCAAGGAAAGAGGGGAGGGATATGGGTGTGAGGGAAAGAGCTCCTGCCCCAGATGAAGGTATCTGGGGGGCCGTGGGAAGGACACAGCTCCACAGAGATGGGAGAGAGTTCCTGTGAGTGCCAGGGGCCTCCATTTCTGCTTCCACTAGTCCCCCATTTATAGTGAGACACAGCAGTACCTGCAGCAGGGAGCGGGACTTGCTGAACAGGGAGGGGAACCTTGAAGAGCATCAGATGAGCCACAGCCCTTGCAGCGCCTCGGGCATCTGGTGCAAGTGCCGAATCATGTGAAGCTGGCCCATGACCTTGGCTGTGACATCCTCATGCTGCAGGGGAACGAGAACATGTCAGAGACTGAGACACTCCCCAGGAATCAGGGAGGATGAAGGGCACCTGGAACCAGCACCATCATTTCCACGCAGCAGCTGCTCATGTCTGAGTGGTAGATTCACCCTCCTGACCCCCAGGATGGAGGCTTGCTGTCCTCTCTAGTGACCTTCAGTGCCAAACCCCCTCCTTGTAGGGTGAGCTCCTGCCACTTCCCCATCAGTGCCCGTGACAGCTGTTCCACCTCCAACCCACCTGGGGACACCGCTCAAGTTCGGAGGACCCTCTCTTCCACCCCTACCTCCATCCCCACCCAGGTAGGGCAGGGAGGGGGCTCTAGAAGGGTGGCGGGGGGTGGGAGGGATTCTGGCAGCAGTGAAGTGGAATGGGGAGAGCTTGAGACCTTTCCCCAAGACACCCCAGTGACAAAAGCTGAAACCACAGGATGGCAGCCCTGGTGAATGGGGCAGGTCAGCAGCCCCTGACGACTGAATCCTCCCAATCTCTCGAGAGCGGGTCAGGCCCTACCAGCAGCAAGACCAGCTTTCCACACCCATGTGCCTCATTCAGTCACCATCACCAGTCAGTCCTTGGCCTCCCAGGATGCCAGGGATGGGAGCAACTCTCGATGGTGGCTGGGGTGACATGGACACTAGGCCATGGGGAAATGGGTGCAGCTCTGTGGGGCAGGAAAGGTTCCCAGAGGGCACTTAGGGGACTCTCCTGTCCTTCCCAGGAGTGATAGCAGAGCACCACATCCTAAGAACAGAAGTCCATGAAGGCCAGAAGTCCCCACTAGGCTCCTTGCTAGCAGGCCAGCAAATGGCGAGAGGATGGGAATGAGGCCCTGGGTCCCACCCCAAGCTTCTGAGTCAGTTGCAGCTGCTTACCGTGTCCCCCATCAGTTGCTGGGCTTCCCCCAGGAGGGAGTAGACCAGCACCAGCCCAGCCTGGCTGACACGCAGCAGGGGGTCGTGGATGGCCAGCAATGCTGTCTGTACGAAGGATCTTCTCTGCCCGACGGAGAAGAATTTTTCAAAGACCTAAAACCAAGAGGACATGAGGCTCGAGTAGATTGCCCAGAGCCAGCCTCCAAGTCCTGGCGGTACAATGGCGTCTAGTGCCCCAAAGGGCGGGGAAGAGAGCTGCTGTGGCCAAGGCAGTTCATTCCCCAGGAGGCTTTCAGGGTCCCAGGGCTCATGGAAGCCCCTTTATTAAAAGGTCGCAGATGCTGAGGGACCAAAGCCTCCAGTGGCTCTTTCGGGAAGGCAATTTATGGCAGGGGCCCGGATGGGCTGGAAATGGATCTCTAATGTGTGTGAGCAGGCCCACTCTGCGGTGCAGGGCACAGAGACGACAGGGGACTCTGTCTTGCTTCCAGCAGAGAGATCTCCTGCACCTCAGCGGCTAGAGGAGTGTGCGTGTGTTGTTGAGGGGAGGAGGGGGTTGGAGCTGACAGACCAAAGGTCTCTTCCCCGCAGCTTAGTGATTTCTCTCCTCGCTGGGAATGGCCTCTGCAGCTCCTTGGTTTCTTCAAGGGGAATCCAACCTGCAGCCTGACAAGAACAAGGAGACTCCTGGCCCAGTCCCAGTGTGGGACCTTTGGCACCAGCGTGTCCCACTGGTTGCTGGATGAGGAACTGTGAGCTGGAAATAAGGAGCAGGCTCTTTTCCTGTCTTCAGGAGGCCTCCACTGCAGGGAACCCAGCCAGCTACACTCCCTGAGCTGTGTCATGCCCTGGCACAGTGCCCTTACCTCCCCCACTCTGGCTGTATTCTTGTAGCCTAAGAGCCTTCTGTCCTGGTGCCAGTCATAGCACCAGAGATCCTCCACGTCATGTATGGTCAGACCTGGAAGAGAGAGAGAGAGAGAGAGCGACTTTTCTCCTCATTCTGGTTGCAGTTTCTGTGTCCTTCCAATCCCATTGGTGGCTGCACAGTGGAATGGAGAAGAACAGAGGCAGAGAGAGACTTGTCCTCCGGCTGGGGTCAGTCTGAGAGAAATGGTCTAGGGTCCCATTATCAACATATGGTCACTCTCAGTCCCCTATTGGGTTCCGTGTCCCAGCTGGGTTCCTTACCCTTCTGTTGGAGCAGCAGTTGGTAGAGCCGGTAAGTCCCCTCCCTGGCCTGCCGGCTGATGTCCTTGTCTGGATCGCTGACAAATAGAGCCAGCTGGGCCACATGGTGACCCATCTGAGGGAACTCGGCTGAGATCTAATGGAAGGGAGAGCAGAGGGGACTCCATCAGCATTTTCCTCTCAGCTCCCTGTCTGCCCTGGGCCAGAGGGCTCCTTCCCCTTAGCCCCTCTACAGGAGATGCTGGGGGAGAGGAGCTTGAGATCGAACCTTCATTTGCTCTGCTGCCAAGGGAGCCCGGGATGCCAAGCAGGGGCTGGAGCATGGTCCCCTTAAAGGCCCAGGGTCAACACTGAACCAGGACAAGAAGAACTTGACTCAAGCTAGCTCAGTCCTGCTCTGACTCTGCCTCCCCATGAAGAACCCTCCTAAGCCACAGCCCCGGCAGCAGCAGCAGATCCTGCAGCCCGCTGGAGCCAGCCCAACTCCGCCTGGAGCCAGCAAGCTGGGCTCGGAGCTCACTTACGTCAAACTCAGGGAGAGTGACTGTGTATCTCAGCAGGGCTGTGCTGCTCCTGATGGCCCTGGCTCGCTCCTGCGACACCCTGGACACGACCCAGAGGTTGACATGCTGTGGGGAAAGGAGGCAGGTCAGACTCAGTGGCCAGCTGCTCCTGCTTTACAAATGAGCCCCCCACGCCTCCAGCCCCAGGGGCCTGAGACATTCTGCGCAGGGGGAAATAGCTGAGTCCTTGATGGCAGAGCTTTAGAAGGGGATTCTTTCCCCCAGGATGCAGCTTGTACCCTTCAGGTCACAACTTCTCCGCATCTCTCTAGATTGGGACAATCTAGGGGCTGGTCCCATCCTCCCAGAATTCCTGATTCCTGAACAGTTCACCAGAAAGAAGACTGAACCCTCGGCCCTTCCCTGCTATGCAAATCCTTGGGGGGAAGTAGGGAGTGACTGAGAGCACAATCCCCCCAGGAATTTCAGAGCAGATCAGAGGGAAGGGCTGATTCCCTGGGGCCCTCCTGTTTCTCTAGGAAGGAGCATGTGCCTCTTCTCTGAGAAGTAGCTCCCTAATCTCATGGGCTCTGTGTGTTGGAGGGGAGGGGGAAGGGTGGATTTTCAGACTCTCTCTCCCCAAGACAGCCAGGAGCCCTGTGCTTAGTGCTCAGCAGAACCAGGCAGAGCTCTGGCTTGGAGTCCCAGCTCCTTCCTCTGTTCCTCAAGAAGGAAGGACCTGACACTACATTGCACTGACCCACCAACCAAGGACGGCCCACTGGGGACCCAGCTAGGAGGACAGAGTAGAAAATGGATCTTCCAGTTTCTCCTTACCAGTCCCCCAAAGAGTTACGGTCAAATGGGGCTCACCTCCAAGATGAAGTGGAGCCTGTCTGTGTCTGGGGACTCTGCCAGCAGGTTCCCCAGCATGGCATCCAGGACCTCTGCGATGACTTTCTGCAGAGTCTGCAAAGCATGGGTCAGAGTTAGGGAACCTGGGCCTACACCTGCCACAGGATGGGAAGAGGGGTCTCTGGGAAGCACTGGGGAGACTCCCAAACACATCTCCTGGCCTCTCTCCTTCACATCCCACTGCAGGCAATTTGCAAGAATTGATGACCCCTGGACCTTTAATCCATGAGCTTAGCAGGTCTCTGCAGAGGGCCTTGTAGGCAGAAGAGTAGGAAACAGCCAAGTTGCTATGGATGGAACCTGGGCTTCTGGGCCAAACACGGCTTAAGAAAGAAAGAAAGAAAGAAAGAAAGAAAGAAAGAAAGAAAGAAAGAAAGAAAGAAAAATCCCCCAGGGAGGGGTAATCTCTTCCCTGCTGGAGGGAAGGATCCAAGCCTGCAGCTTGTTCCATCTCCGCTACCCCACCCCTAAATCTGGAGCTCCAGCGAATCAAGGGAGTAGGGACCAAGGACTACTCTGGAAGAGGAGGAGGATGGAGGAGGAGGAGGTACCTGGATGCCGGTGGTGTCCTTCTCCGTGCCTAGGGTGAAGACGGAGTGAAGGGCAGCTCGCAAGAGGTGGGTCTCTAGGGCTGGCTCCAGGGCAGGTTTCATGGTGCTGGCAAGAGAGAGGAGCTGGTATTAGACTGTGCAGTACTGGGTGGGACTGTCGCCAACACAGACACCAAGCCACAGGGATAGAGGCACAGGCTGGCGAGAATGGAAACTGAGGCACTTCGCTAGGGAATGACAAGGCCAAGGTGTCCCAGACAGACAGTGGCAGGACAGGAATAGCTGCTGTTCCCTGGAGCCTGCTGCCCCTCCTGTATCGGAGCCCGGGAGTGAGCCCCTCCCCAAGGCCCCTGTCATGTTATGGGAGTGAAAAGAAGAGCCCTGCCAGGAGAGAGTGACCCTCCCCACCCCACCATCTCTGCCAGAGGCGCCACTCTTGGGAGGTGACTTGGGAGGGACAGTGATGGTGACTCCCAGCCTTGGGCCTGAGCAGCACTGGGGTGAGGGGAGCCGGCAGAGTTGGGGGGTGGGGCTGTCTCAGTACCAGAGGTAGCCCACTGCAGCCAGGGAGTGGGCGAGGACGGCGCTGGGTGACGAGTCATCGGGAAGCTCCTCGATGAGCTCCTGTGAGACGTGAAAGAGACAAAGGAGCGTGTGAGATTCAGGCCCGACTGACGCCTCCCAGTGAGGAGATGACACAGCCAGTGCCCCACATGGCCAGCAGGATCCCCCACCACCTCCCGCTCCTCCAATTCCTTCCTGCCCATCCGACTTGTCCCCCTTCTCGGATTCCTGCCCAGCTCACTCCCAATCCCCTTCTCTCCTCCTCCCTGTCAAAACTGCCCCCATTCAGCCCCATCCCGACGACTGAGCTGGGACCATGAGATTCCTTGTCCCCCACTCTCAGCTGCCCCCCAGCCCCACAATTCTCCCCCTCCCTCCAGCTGCCGTATGGCGTGTCTCACTCACCACGATCCTCTTCACCACAGCCGCCTTGCAGCAGCGCGGCTCCAGCGTGTCCTCCCCTCTCTCCCGTGCAGCCAGACATGCGGGGTAGATGGCCTGAAGGAACAGGAGCTGCTGCCCCTCATCCTGTACCCACCGGGAGTGGGGTATAGCGAGAGACAACCTGTTAATGAGGGACCTTCCTGCCCCACCCACACCAGCTCCAGGGCTCAGGCCTCAATGGGGGATTGTGGGGACCCGCCTATTGTCCAAATCCCCCCCCACTCCTACACAAGCAGGATCAGGAACTGGGACAGTGCCTGTGGGGGGAGATGACTTTGGCTGTTGTGGGACACCCCCATCTTGGGGGTCCCACATCATGGATGTAAAAGGGTCCCATTGGGGGTGGTGGATCAGGAGGCACAAGACCCTCGGCAGGGGGTGGGGATCCTGGGAAGGGACAGGACAATCTTGGTTCCAGCCCAGTGGGGAACATTTGTACCTTATCTCTGCACTGGAGCTGCTCTCGGATGACCTTGAGAGCAGCTTCATCTTTGGCCATGTCCACCCCTTCCTCGTGCTCCGAATCCAGGGGGGTCCCTGCACCAGGGAGGGAAGGACAGGGGCGTGGTGGGCAGAGCAGGATTCAAGACCCCCCTTCCCACCTCAGGCACCCAGGGCAGATGGGGCCCCAAACCTCCCTCTCAGGGATGCCTTCAGCCCCCAACAGCTGCAGAAGCCCAGAGAAGAACCCCCCCTCCACTGGCCAGGACTCCAGGGGAGGTGCCGATTCCCCCGGCCCTGGAGCAGCAAGGACCAAAGTGGCAGCAGCACTTCATGCCCCCACCCCCAGGTCCCCGTGCGGAAGGGGCAGCTGTGTGATGGCTGCTGCTGTCCGTGGGGTTCGCGGGGCTCAGGCCAGACACCTGGGCTGGGACCCCCCCCCCGTATCCCTGGGAGAGCATCTGGGCCCAGGGTGTTCACATCCCGTCCTCAGCCCTCCCGGAGCCCAGCCCGGCTCCTCACCTGGAACAAAGCAGTGGCCTCCATCGGCCTGGCTGCTGCCAGAGGCCCAGGTGCTGCCGCTGTCCCAGGCTGAGCTGCCCGTGCTGGGACAGGGACCTTCTCCCTCCTGGCCTGCAGGGGCTGGAAGGGCCTCAGAGACTGGGCAGGGCGATGCCTCCTGATGGGAACGAGGTCTGGGCTCCTGGGGCCGCTGCTGCCCACACAACAAGCCCCAGAGCCACCCTGCCCGGCGCCCCTCCTGGGCTGGGTCCTGTCTGCCAAACCGCAGCCTGGGCCAGCTCCATTGGGGCCTAGTCGGGGCCTCTCCCAGCTCGGCGCCTGCTCCGGGAGCCGGGGTCCTTTTCCAGAAGGCCGGGCACTTCCGCCGTCTGGCCTGGACGGGAGCTGCTTCCCCGCCAGCAGGGATGCAGGGGTTGCTCTGCCCCTTGGGAAGACGGCAGCTGCTTCCCTCAGGCTCTGGGGCCACCTGCAGAGCCTTCCTCCGCAACATCCGCAGGAGCCTGGCCATCCTGGAACCGAGCGGGGAGCAGGGGTGAGACTGGGCTCAAGGCAGCCTTTCACTCCTGGGCCTTTTCCGTCCCTCCTCCTCCCTCCTCCAACCACAGCCGCCCCCTCTGCCCGCACAGGAGTGCAGGGAATGCCATCTACACACACGGGCAGGAGTTCATTGCATGATCCGCTCCCAACGTTCCCCCTCGTAATCCCTGCTGCTGCAATAGCCAGGAAGTCTCATCCTTTTCCAGCAATGAGGTCAGTCCCAAAGACCATCGGTTACTCTGGAGAAGCAGTCCCCTCCTGTCGTCCCAGGCCACTCTCCCACCCAGGCTAGAGAAGGAACAGAACCCAGGAGTCCGGACTTCTCCTGGGAAATCATTCCTCACATCAAAGTCACAAAGGCCCTCGGCACAGGAAGCACAGAGCCCTCCTCATTCCCCATTGATTTCCAGGCTCAGCAGCTCACAGGGTCTGGCTCACCTCAGAGACTCTCAGCCTGGGGAAGGGTTGGGAGGGAAGGGCTGGGAGGGGAAGGGCTGGGAAGCCCCATTGCTGGAACCTTTCCAAACACACTGGAGACGGCTCTGGAGAAGCCCCTGCCTGGCCTAAGAGTGAGGGGCTCTTGGGGGCTGTTTGCAAATGAAATCCCCCTTTGGAGATAGTCTCTCCCCCAGACAGAGAGGGGAACACACCGAGGAACCCGAATGCCACTCACGTGCTCTCAGTGATGGTACAATGGATGGCGGATGTTCAGGGTCAGCAGACGTCCCTCACCCTCCTCCTCACTCTCCAAGCCCAAGGCAGGCTGGAGAGGGTGGTGACCTCAGGAGTTACCCTGCCCAGCCAGCAGGCAGGGTGATGACACGAGGGCGATCGACTGGCTGTGAAAACAAGAGTCTGTCTGATTGCCAAGGGACGGAGAAACTCAGCCAGCAGCAGGGGGTGCAGAACACGGCCCTAGGGCGGAGGTGACAGCGCCTCCGGGATCCTGACATCCCAGCACTTTACTCACCTTCCTGGAGCCTCCCAAACCCACTGGGCTGTAGCCATGGGACCCCAACCCTACTGACGGCAAACGGGCCTCAGCTGCGACCACAGGGTCACACCGAGTGTCAGAACCATGGATGGACCCCTTCACTGACCACTGCCGCACACTCCCTCCCACAGCTGGCAATTGCAACCAGGCCCTAATGTCTGGTCCCCCTGCCTTTGAGAGAGAGTGTCACTCCTGCTTCCATTGCTGCCTCTTGATCTGTGGGACTTTGGGCAAGTTGCTCCCCCTCTCTATGGCTCTCTGGGACTCACATTCCTGAATGGGCTTTATAGAAGACAATGGTTAAAGTTTGGCCCCAACTAGTTCTTGTTTCTCGAGACTATCCATTTTAGCAAAGTTTAGAGTTCTTGACATTCAACACCTGGAAACATCCCTTTCTCCTTCGCAGATGGCCTTAACATCCCTTATCTCACCCAGGCTTCCTGCTGCCTGGAGTTAGAGAATTGACCCTGTTCCCATTGGACCTACCCAAGGTGTCACACAGCGAAGCGGTGACGGAGACAGAAAGAGAAGACAACTGTCCTGATTCCTGTTCTAACTAACAGACAACAACCCCCCAGAGGCAGGGATAAGGCCCAGGAAATAAGGGGTGAACATTTTCATGGAAACCTTTTTCTGTCAGAAAATCCATTCAAACGAAACCACTTTGTTTCTTGAAATCATAACAAGTAGGATGAAAATTCTTTGCAAAAATATCTATTTGCAAAACAAGAGCATCTCCTGTCCGTCACAGTGCATTCAACTGTCTCATCATACACAAAGGGGAGACACTATGCTCTAGAAAATTGGATGAGATGCTTCACTCTGAGCTAAGTAGTTGCTGCTTTTCACAATTCCAAAACAATAAAATACAAATCAAATTGAATATTAGGTTATAATCTGATATGGCTCAGTGTGATAGGACACCCCCTAGTCTGCACTGCTCCGAGTGACACTGTTCAGTGGATCCCCAGCATCCACCCATGGTGAGGTAAGTGGGAGAGGATTGTTATTCATTCTTGACAGAAGGAGAAACGAAGGCTGAGAAAGGAGCAGGGACTTGTCTTAGCTGATGCAGCCAGTCAGTAGCAGAATTGCTCTCAAATGAGCTACAGACCAACAATTGTTCATAGTAATTATTCAGCAATTATTTCAGAAGAACTGGAATGTTCGAGAGGATCATGAACTGCTCCGAGACAATGAATGGAGAGCAGCATCCACATTGGTCAAACGTATAACTGATTGTGACTTATTTGCTTGGTCATAAAAGAGAACAACAAAGACCAGAGTTTCCTCCCTGTCAATAGCCCCCTCCTCAGCCAATCAAGGTTGAGACTTTGAGGGGTGGGAGGCTAAGGGTTCTCATTAAATAGCCCAAAGAATGGCCCCGGGCACCACCGAGGGGATCACTCTCGGAGCACTAGTCCAGTCTCACCTCTCTGTGAGGGCCTCCCACAACCCCCCCGGACCCTGCTCCACACACAGAGCTCCTGGTGGTGGGAGGAGAGCAGAGGAAAAGGACAAAGGAAGCAAGAAGAGAAAGGTAGGAGGGACAGAGGAAAAGGGAAAACAAAAAGGAGAAACCCCAATGTCCCCAGTAATTCTAAGGGACAAAATCCTAGGTCGGAAATAAAATACTGCCCCCACAATCTAATGTTTTCCTTTCCTAAAAATCAGCCAGCACCTGATGGATCAGACTGAACAGGTTCCAAACCTCTCCGAGGCTCTTACCTTCTATACAGGGACGTCTGTTTTCGAGCAAATCCACTAAAAGAAAAGGAGAAAACTCCAAAGAGGGTCCTCCTTGCGCTCATGTACGTGCAAGTGAATGCTCTCTCAGTCCTCCAGGAGAGACCTCGAGAAGGAGACGTGCTGAAGCAAAGCCACAGGGATCTCCGAGCTTGCCCCTGTCCTGCACCCCTGTCCTGCCTGGCTGATGTCAAGTTCTCTCTGTGAGGTCATCGCCTCCCCACCACCTTTGTCCAATAGGCTGAGGTCCTGCCAAAGGCTCTTGTGATGTCACTGCCACACCCACCACTCCCCTGCAGTGCTGATGTCCTGCCCCTGTCCAGCTACATTGGATGTTTCAGCCGCTTCCCCTGGATCACCCCACTCAATGTCACTTCCTTGTGGGGTGACACCGACTACATAGTAGAACACAGAAGTTCTTCCCCAGGCCGCAATTAAGTTTTCACAAGTTAGTTGACTTTATGGCCAGAAGGAACCATTCGAGCATTTAATCTGATCCCCTGCGTATCCTAAGGCCTCCTGTATGTCAGAAGAGCTGGGCTTTTCTTTTACTCAAACATTTTCCAGAAAGGCATCTAGTCTTTATTCGAAGAGATCAAGAGATGGAGAAGCCATCATTTCTCTTGGTACTTTGTGCCAATGACAAACCACCTGTTAGGATATAGATATTCAGGCCTGTCTGCAAAGGCCTATACTCTAAGAATTTAGGTGTATTCTTATCACTTGGCTAGTGATAGAGGTATAAAAGAAAGAATCAAAATCACTGTCTGCTGGTGTAAGGGCCTTCTCTTACTGTGACAGTCTGAGGCCCTGTTCTTAGGCTAAGGCCTTTGGCTAAGCAGCAGAGGCAGCCATAAACTGGGAAGCGAACGGTCACATCCTCACATTCCAAACTAGTCACATTGAAATAAGGTGCTATTGGGCTGTTAGGCAGTATCAGGACAGGATTGTATTCCTATCACCTCCAGAGAAAGGGAAGTGCCTAGAAAATGTGAAAGGAAACTTAGTTTGATAGCATCCTGTCTGGCAAGAACTCACTTATCAATAGCTGGGATGTGAAATCCTCACTTCTGTATTGTTTTGTCATTATAGTTCCCACTTTGCTGTTGTTTGTCTGTATAATCTCTGTCTGGTTCTGTGATTGTTCCTGTCTGCTGTATAATTAATTTTGCTAGGTGTAAACTAATTGAGGTGGTGGGATATAATTGGTTACATAATCATGTTACAATATGTTAGGATTGGTTAGTTAAATTTCAGGAAAATGATTGGTTAAGGTATAGCTAAGCAGAACTCAAGTTTTACTATATAATCTGTAGTCAATGGGGGGTGGGGGGGTGGGGGGGGTGGGCATGTGGGTGTGTGAGATGGGAACAGGGAATGGGGGTAAGAAAATTGGAATCATGTTTTGCTAAAGGGGGAGATGGGAACAGGGAATGGGGGTAAGAAAATTGGAATCATGTTTTGCTAAAGGGGGAAATGGGAACAGGGAATGGGAGTAAGGAAGTTGGAATCATGCTTGGCTAAGGGCAGGAATCGGAACAGGGACATAGGTGTAAGGCTCTGTGGTGTCAGAGCTGGGAAGGAGGATACTAAGGAAGGAAACTGGAATCATGCTTGCTGGAAGTTCACCCCAATAAACATCGAATTGTTTGCACCTTTGGACTTCGGGTATTGTTGCTCTCTGTTCATGTGAGAAGGACCAGGGAAGTAAGTGGGTGAAGGAATAAGCCCCCTAACACCACCCTCTTACAAATCTGGGTCTTATTGTCATTATCCTTTTTCTGATTTCTGCTTCCATCCATGGGGTTTTGTCATGCCTTTCTCTGAGACATAAAAGAGCCCTTTTATACTCAACATTTTCTCTCCATGAAGTCAAGCAACTCACTTCTCATTCTTCTCTTGTATATACTAAGCAGATTGAGCTTTTTCAATATCTCATAATAGGGCATCATCCCCATCACTCAGTTATGAATCTTTTCTGCACCCTCTCCAATTGTTTTAACATAATATTCAAAATGTGGACACAAGAACTGGATTCAACATTCCAACATCAGTCTCACCAATGCTCTTTCACTTCCCTTTCCATCCTCACTACTCTATCCAGCCAAGAATGGCTTTAACCTTTTTTAACACAGTTTCACATTGACAGCTCCTGTTGAACAGCTTGTCCACTATGACCCCAAAATCCTTTTCAGGGTCACTGCTTTCCAGCGGATTGTCCCCAATTCTGTAGGGTGCCGCCTGACTCCTTTGTTACTGGAGGTATGGGGTTGCATTTGGCTTTATTAAAACCTAATTCTTTAGTAAGTATTTTAGAAGAACTAGCCCATTAGAGAGAGAATCGTGAATTACTCCAAGACAATGAATGGAGAAAAGCGGCAAGTGCAATCAAATACATGTTTGGTTACGCCCTATTTCCTTGGTCTTAAAAGAGGGTCACAAGGACCTGAGCCTCCTCCCTCACAATAGCCCCAAACTCCCCCAATCAGCATTGAGACTCTGAGAAGCAGAAAGCTGAGAGTTCTCACCAGATGTCCCGGGTCACCACCGGAGGGAGTCACTCTTAGAGCACTATTCCAGCCACATGTCTTTGGGAGGGCCTCCCGCAATGAGAGTTGGAGTGCAACCCCCCCTCCCTCCCTCCGTCCCCAACTCCACACGCACAGACAGGTCCTGGTGGTGAAAGGAAAGCAGGGGAAAAGGACAAAGATGCAAGAGAAGACGAGAAAGGAGGGAGAGACAGGAAAAGGGAAAACAAAAAGGAGAAACCCCAATGTCCCCAGTAATTCTAAGGGACAAAGTCTTAGGTCGGAAATAAAATGCTGCCCCCGCAATCTAGTGTTTTCCATTCCTAAAAATCAGCCGACACCTGATGGATCAGACTGAACAGGTTCCAAACCTCTCCGAGGCTCTTACCTTCTATACAGGGACGTCTGTTTTCGAGCAAAACCACTAAAAGAAAAGGAGAAAACTCCGAAGAGGGTCCTCCTTGCGCTCACGAATGTGAAAGTGAATGCTCTCTCAGTCCTCTAGGAGAGACCTCGAGAAGGAGACGTGCTGAAGCAAAGCCACAGGGATCTCCGAGGTGGCCCCTGTCCTGCACCCCTGTCCTGCCTGGCTGATGTCAAGATCTCTCTGTGAGGTCATCGCCTCCCTACCACCTTTGTCCAATAGGCTGAGGTCCTGCCAAAGGCCCTTGTGATGTCACTGCCACACCCACCCCTCCCCTGCAGTGCTGATGTCCTGCCCCTGTCCAGCCACATTGGATGTTTCAGCTGCTTCCCCTGGATCACCCCTCTCAATGAGCGTTCATTGTGGGCTCAAGCCGAACACAGTAAAACATCAGAGGCTTCTCCCCATGCTAGGCTCATTTTTCATCAATTAGCAGACTTTATGGACAGAAGAGACCATTAGAGCGTGTCATCTGACCCCCTGCATATCACATGCTTTCTGTAGAGCATAGGAGCTAATTTTTGACTACACACGTTCCAGAAAGGCATCTAGTCTTCATTAGAAGACATCAAGAGGTGGGGAATTCCCACCACTTCCCTTTCTAGTTTCTTCCTTTGGTGATTCGTCCTCACTATTGAATATGTGTGCCCTCTTTCTAATACGAATTGGTCTCTTTTGAGTTTCCAGCCACTGGGTCTTGTTATGCTTTTCTCTGATAGATTAATGAGCCCTTTAATACCCAATATTTTCTCTCCATGAAGTCACTTCAACACTTCAATGATGTCACCACCCAATCTTTTTTATAATCTAAACAGGCTGAGCTCTTTCAATAGCTCACTAGCATCTGCCAGGAAGGGAGTCCCCACAGAGGGACACCATAATCTCCCAGGGAGGGAAAAGGCTCTCACTGCCATTTCTTAACCTCATGGGGTGTTCTCCTGTTCTGCCAACCCCACCCCTTTTTCAGTATCTCCAGGTGCCTGAGGGAGCAGGAACCAGAGGCCATCCTGCAGCTGGGACAGAGATGGAGGTTGATGACCTACCTGCCCGTAGTGACCATGGTGCAGGACAGCCCTCAGGACATGCGAATGCAGCTCCAGATCTGGGAGCAGCTTCCCTTTGCTGGCACGAGACCTTGCAGGTTGCGGTGGGTGAGACAGGCACTAACTTTTGGAAACCCTCAGTGGGATCAGAGGGTAATGGTTTGTAGAAAGTGGTGTTGGAGAGCTTTACAAAAACTAGACAAGAACGGTGCATGTTGCAGGGCAGCTCCAGCCCCGGTGCTGTCAGTGAGACGTGTCCTCCCAGCCCTGCCTGACGGGTCTTTCTGTTTCAGACCCTCCTTGGAACTGCAAGAAAAGTCCAACCTGTAGAGTTGTGGTTGCAGTGATAGTTGTATGGTCTGCGTTGATTGCTGCCATCATTGCTCTGGCAGGTGAGTTCCCAGCTTCCGCCCCGCTCCCTTCCCCTCCATCTATGATCTCCGCCCATCCCATTCCCCCGTGACCTGCCACACTCACTCTCTCCTCCCGGCCTGTCCGGCTTCTGCCCCTGGGGCAGAGGATTCCTGGGGGATCTTCCTCCCAGACCCCTGCACCTGGGCACTCTCTGTGTCAGGACGATCTGACTGACATTAGCCCCCCCAGCCCATCTCTGAGCACTTTGGACCCAAGTCACCTTTGCCACGCGCCATGAAGCAGTCCCTGACCAGGGTGTCCAGTGGGACAGGATGCAGTGCAACCCTGAGCCCTTTGCCTTCCCTGTGTTACTCTGAGGTTACCAGCTTGGCCTTCCTGGATCTTCAGGTCACGCCTGTGGCTGGGCGGCAGGTGCTGCCGTGTTATTGAAATGAGCCATAGAATTAAGTCAAGACCCCTCCACCAGCGCAGTGTGGAAACCCCCCAATCGCTGAGCTTGGCCATGAAGTGTCCCTTAGCACCATTCACTCCCCCGGGCTGCACAGACAGCGTGTGCTCCTGCAGAGGGCGTCTGTTTGCGGTGAACATGAACCCTGTTGTATCCCCCCGTTGTCAGGGGCAGGGCGTGCTGGGGAATGTCGGGGGTGGGATTTCTCTATTGTCCTGGGATCCGATCACTGGGCCCCAGGAGGGTTTAGCAGCTGGCAGAGGGGATTGAATCCAGGTCCGTCTGCATTAGGAATCCTCTGTGCCGATGTCATGACGTCCGTGTAGTTGAATTGGTGCAAACCGCTAAAGCAGACGCACTGCACTGGTGCACAAAGGAGCTTGCCTTGGTGCAGTTTGCTGCAGGAAGTTACCAGAGCGAGCCGCACTGCTCCAGCGCATCTCCAGGAGGTGTTTGCCCTGATGTCACTGCGTCACTGTGATTATACTGGTGCAGATTGCTCGGATACAGATGCGCCCTGAATCCCAGCTCCCTGCTGTAATGGCAGGCTGTTGCAATGGGCAGCATTGGTTCTCGCTGTGTAAGGTGGGAATCTGTGAGCTTAAGGTTGGTTACACACCTGCAGGTGCAGGGAGCTCTGCAGAACATGTGGCATCTGAGCTGGAGATGGATGGTGGAGACAGCCTGTGCCATCAATTGTTAGTCACTGACTTCTCTGCTCAGTTCAGTAGGGCAGGGGTGTGGGCTACCGTGCACTGGACAGTGAAATCTACAGGGTCAGACATGCCTTGTGAGTGAGGTGAACACATGCTCGCTTTCTGATCACCGCTGCCACGTTTCCTAACTCTTCCCAACTTAGAGTGTCTGTTCCTCGCTGAGCGCCAGCCACATGGGAAGGCTTGAAAACCAGCTACCGAGTTACTGTGGTGCAAACAAAAGTGACGTGCTCGAAAACATCTGGAGGGGTTTGAGTCCAACTCCTCTCAACTAGACAGGCCTTTCAAATCCTCTTTGGTGTCACTTATGGGTGACCCCACTGCTGCTCTTTCATGGCTCTGAAAGGGTTACACAGCCGTGAGGGCTTCCAGAAAGTGCCTTTCTTGCTGCTGTGTTTGGGGAGAGAAAAGTCTGCAGATAGGAGGTGAATTAAGTTCCATCATTCCTGGCCCACAGTGCAACAGGTCACTTCCCATGGCTGTGGTTTCTGGCGCCCCCTTGTGGCTTTCATGTCCCTGAGTGAAAGTTCCCACATTCTTCTCAGTTGTTCACCTGCTGTTTGTTGCTAGGTTGAACGTCCAGCTGTTGATCTTGTGCCTGGGGTGAAATGCTCTGAGCTGTGTCAGTCCCTCGCAGGCTGGGAGTGTCCCTGGAATCCTTCTTGCCAGGCAAATTTACAGTGACAAACGTCTCCGTCCCCCTGCATCTGATTGCAGTGGACCAGCCCCAGCTGGGGGTCCCAATGGGCTTGGCAAGCCGGTCAATTGACTGCCTGTTTGGCAGCAGTCAAATGCTCCAGCGAGAGCCCTGGGGGTAGGAGGCAGCCTGCCTTTCGGATTGCGTCTTGGAGCCTCACTGGTGTTTTCCAGAACTTGGTTTCATTGTTTTGCCTTTTTTTTCTGAGCTAAAATAACTCAGTGAAGTACATTTTTAAAAAAATTAGGTAGATCCATATCTATCGAAAGCTAAACCTACTGGAGACAATGACGTCTTGCTCTTTTTTGTTCCTGGCGGGAGGTAACCAATTCTGATAAATTGGTATTTTAAAATATCTGACCACTCTTTGACAGATTTGACTGGTCAGTTGACCAATTTTTGTACCAGTCAAATGCCCAATTCTCGTTGCAATTCTTACCCTCCATGTGACTGTCTCATTCTCAGCGCTGACCTCTCAGCTTTCATCAGCTGATCTGTGCCCCCCTGCGAGCCCCTCATGCCCGGACGGCTGGAAAGGATACCGAGGGAAATGCTACTATTTCTCAGAGACGGAAGGGAGCTGGACCGACAGCCGAAGCCGCTGCTCTGCCCCGGGTGCCTCCCTGGCTGGGATCGACAGTGAGCAGGAAACGGTGAGAGACTCTCGAGTTGCCAGACACTAATCTGGGCACAGGGATGGCTGCTGCAGCAGGACCTGGGCTCTGCCCCATGGGGTGAGGAGCAGCTGTGAGCCCTCCCGTGCTGGGAGGCCGGAGTGAATGAACTTCCAGCCGCTGAACGCCAGCCCTGGCTGGGCCCAGGGCCCTACTGCCTGTGTGTGATCACAGGGATTGCCCATTCTCCGCTGCCCCCCTCCCCAAATAGGGAGACAGCTTCTGTCTAGGGCAGGGCTGGCTCAAGCATCTCCTGGCCTGCTGGCTGCTGGAGTGGGACTGAGAACCCAGCCAGTGCTCCTGTTGTGGGGATGGGAAAGGAGCAGCCAGCTGAGGAGGCGGGGGAGGAGGGGATCCTTTCACATTGACCCCTCCCACTTCAGCTTGCCTCCCTCCCTCCTCCTGCCTTGCTGGGGTGAGCGGTGGCTGCTCTGTGAGAAGAGCCGTCTCTGCAGAGAGCTCAGACCCAACAGCTGCCCCCAGCTCAGAGGGACTTGGGGTGTGGGTGACTGGGAGCACCGGGGTGGGGCTGCTGTGTGCGGTGGGAGGGTTAAGACTGCCCGGGGGATCTTGTGCTTTGCAAGAGGGAGGGGAAAATCCCCCCTGAAAATAAACTGAGCACCCTTCAATATGTGACTGGGATTCTCTGCAGCACAGAGCCCTGGAGGGGCGGTGAGGGGGGGAGCATGGGAGGTGGGGCTGATACCTGCTGTCCCTCAGCTTTCTTTAAGGTGTTCCTGCTGCGCCATAAGGGTGTCTATGACCACTGGATCGGCCTCTGGAGGGAGCAGGGTCAGCCCTGGAAATGGGCCAATGGCACCATATTCAACCACCTGTGAGTCTCTCTCACCCCTCTGGACTAATTCCCTGGGCTTGGGGATTCTGGTGTCTGAGCGGTTTGAGCTCAGGTAGATCCACCATTCAGTGCTCGTGAAACCACCAGACACGACCCTGGTCCGTTCGCGTCCTGCGTGTATCGGAGACCGATGGGAGCCGGCGTGTCCCTGAACTCTCGGCTCCTCCCCGCAGCACGGTGCTGGGCCGGAGACAGAGCCCGCCATAGCCAGAGATGCCCTCGCTGCGCGCTGGGATTTCAGCTGGGACACTCGCTGTTCTCCCCCAGCCCTCTTCAGCAAGGTCCCTGGGGTGTCTGACCCGCCCTGGGGAAAGGAGGCAGCAGGGAGCTCAGGTTAACAGTGGCTGCTGGAGAGGGCAGCATGCCGAGCACTGCATGGCAGGTGCAGGTCCCGCTGGGGATTGCAGCCGGCAGGTTTGAGTGACTTGGCTGGTGAGGCCTCTGAATCCGCAACAAGGCACCGATGTTAAAGGAGCCTGCGGTTCACAGGTGCTGGACGCCTGGGGCTCCCACGGGAACGGGGTACAGTAGTGATGGCTGCCCAACACCCCGCGATGGGTTTCAGTGGGCTCCAAGTGTGATCACAAAACCAGCGCTGCTTGAACCCTGGGACTTCAGCAGTAGAAGCATGAGCCTCTGCCATAGGAGCGAAAGAATCCACTTCTTTAACTGAAACTCCCCCCCGATTGATAAAGCTCTTTTGCAGGCCAGCCATTAGAGGGGGATGGAGACCCCCCCCACTTCTCTGGTCTGGGTTACTTCAGTACTTTGAAAAATCAGGCTCTTTTGGCGCTGGGTCAGGGCTCCCCAATGGACAGTCCCCATTCTGCTGTATTGGACCCAACCTTTGGATCCCACCTGCTTCCAGCCTCACTGGGTCTGAAGAGCTACCAGACACTGTCCTGAGTTCGAGCCTCTGTGGCATTCTCCTGGGGTACAGACTCCCTGTCTGGTATGCTCCTTAGGATGTGGGACCCTGCAGATCAGCTGCTGTAGGATCCAAAACCAGTGCTGAACCCTCCCAAATCTCCCGAGAGGCATGTTGTCCCTAGAGCTCCACCCTCCACACCAGATGAACTCTGGGAGACTTACGTGAGGGTTACAAACAAGGAACACATGCTTTCACAAAGGAACTTCTTCAACACTCTCTTTTTCCCCCATGCCCAATGGAAAGCTCAAGAGTTATAGATCAACGGAGAAGGAAACCCCTGAATGCAATTTCTTCTTTCAGTGTCATCTTGGTTCTGCTCCATGTGTTTCAAGGAGGCGAGATCCTTCCTGTCCCCCGCTTTTCCTGCTCAGTCGTCTGGTTCTGGTGATGGTCTGCCCCTCTTGTTAGAGGGCCGGTCCCTTTTGACAATCAGTCTAACAAATTCTCTCTGTCCTGCTGGGGACTGTCCATTCTTCAGCACCCCTGTGGGCTGCTCAGCATAGAGGGTCAGGAACAGTCAGCGGTTCTGCAAAGCCCCCGCTGTCCTGAGCTCTGCTCCTGAGGGGCTGGGAGAGTAGCTGCTCCGCACTCAGGCCTGCACTGTAGAGAATGGCTCCCCTGGCTGGGACTGGTGTGAAATGCCCGGCCTCTGCCTGACTGCAGCTCCCTGGCTTCTGTGTGGCAGGTTTCACTTAAGAGGAGGAGGTGACTGTGCGTATCTGAACGACGAGAAAGGGGTCAGCAGCTCACGGTGCTACATGGGAAGACGGTGGATCTGTAGCAAACCTGAGGTGTATGTGATGGTGTCATAAATATAAAGGGAAGGGTACACACCTTTAAAATCCCTCCTGGCCAGAGGAAAAATCCTTTCACGTGTAAAGGGTTAAGAAGCTAGGATAACCTCGCTGGCACCTGACCAAAATGACCAATGAGGAGACAAGATACTTTCAAAAGCTGGAAAGAGGCAGAACATCAAAGGGGTCTGTGTCTGTCTGGGTGAGGCTTTTGCCAGGGACAGAACAGGAATGGAGTCTTAGAACTTAGTAAGTAATCTAGCTAGATATGCGTTAGCTTATGATTTCTTTAAATGGCTGATAAAATATGTTGAGCTGAATAGAATGAATATTCCTGTCCGTGTGTCTTTTTGTAACCTAAGGTTTTGCCTAGAGGGATTCTCTATGTTTTGAATCTAATTACCCTGTAAGGTATTTACCGTCCTGATCTTACAGAGGTGATCCTTTTCTTTTTACTGTTTCTTCTATTAAAATGTTTCTTTTCAAGAACTGAATGCTTTTGTCATTGTTCTAAGATCCAAGGGCTTGGGTCTGTGGTCACCTATGCAAATTGGTGAGGATTTTTACCAAACGTTCCCCAGGAAGTGGGGTGCAAGGTTTTGGGGAGGATTTTGGGGGGAAAGACGTTTCCAAACAACACTTTCCCAGAAAGCCGGTTAAACGTTTGGTGGTGGCAGTGGAAGTCCAAGGGTCAAATAGTTTGTACCTTGGGGAAGTTTTAACCTAAGCTGGTAAAGTAAGCTTAGGAGGTTTTCATGCAGGTCCCCACATTTGTACCTTAGAGTTCAAAGTGGGGAAGAAACCTTGACAGATGGGAAAAGAGACCGCACTCGAAAGGGGCTCAAAATGAGACTCCTAGAAGTGACACTTATACAACTCACACCTACTTGAACAAGCCAAGATCTCAAAATCAGGCAGTGGGGCCCTCAAGCAATAAGTGTGTCTCGTTTAAACTCCGTATGTGCCATCTGCTTTTGAACCTTTTAAACTCAGGGTTACGTTGTCAAGCTTTTCTCTGCAGCTGAGAGGGAGTGATCTCATGAGAAGGAGTCTTACCTCATTTCCCCAGCATGTGGCTAAGGGAAGGCCTTGTTCATTTAGACTCCAGAACAGCATTTCTCAAATGCAGCCAGCAGCTGATTGTTTTGCAGCCACAAGAGCCTCCAAAGTGCCCCAACAATCGCTCAGATGTTAAGTATTAAAGGTGTCTTCTAAATGCCATAAATCTTCATGCGTGCTCCCTTTTAAATAGTACCATGCCGCCAGAGCTGAGCTACATAGGTGTGGTTTTCTTTCAAGTCACAAAGTGTATTCTTTGGCTAAGAACATAAGAACGGCCATACTGGGTCAGAGCAAAGGTCCATCCAGCCCAGTATCCTGTCTGCCAACAGCGGCCAACGCCAGGTGCCCCAGAGGGAGTGAACCTAACAGGCAATGATCAAGTGATCTGTCTCCCGCCATCCATCTCCACCCTCTGACAAACAGAGGCTAGGGACACCATTCCTTACCCATCCTAGCTAATAGCCATTCATGGACTTAACTTCCATGAATTTATCCAGTTCTCTTTTAAACCCTGTTATAGTCCTAGCCTTCACAACCTCCTCAGGCAAGGAGTTCCACAGGTTGACTGTGCGCTGTGTGAGGAAGAACTTCCTTTTATTTGTTTTAAACCTGGTGCCCATTAATTTCATTTGGTGGCCCCTAATTCTTGTGTTATGGGAACAAGTAAATAGCTTTTCCTTAGTCACTTTCTCTGCACTACTCATGATTTTATAGACCTCTAACCACTGTGTTTACATCTCCTGTTATTGTAGCTCTGTAAGTGGCTATGGGCCATCTCACTGCGTGGTGTTTGGGTAGGTTGCGATTGTTCATGGGGGTGGGGAGGGAGGTGAAAAAGTTAAAATGTGACTGGGTATCAGAAAGTATTTCAGGTAATCTAGTGCCAGAAAATGACCTTGAATGTGACAGCAGGTGGCTCCTCTGGGACCTTCTGCTAAGAAAAGCAAAACATAGAAAGAAAAAGAAACACTTCAGCACCAGGGGGAAAGGCAGTTTCCTGTGTTTCCGAAGCCATCTGATTCCATTTCTGAACAAGTTGCAGTGTGAGAGAGAAATTCATCAAATTGAAATGTATGTCGTGCAACGTCCCTACAGCACTTGTGCAAGGGAAGTTGAACCAAATTACTACGGTGAGCTTCAGAGGCGCAAGCTATTAAATGATGCAAAAACCAAGCTGAAAAGACAACAGCAACAGCTCAGATTTTGTTGTTACTGTTATCATTATTATTACTGGGCTATGTTGACTGGGTTTTTTTTTTGTGTGAAAGAAACTTTGGACATATTGGCAGATACATTCTTTCGTTATTAGTCATTATCCTTTCTATTATGTAAAGCATTTTTAAATTTAGTTCAGAATTGTTGTACAGCCGTCCACCTTTGACCAAAAAAGCAAAAGAACAACAAAAAAGACAAGACTGTGCAAAGCACTGGTTTGTTCTGTGTTTAGGTCCAGTAAAGATAAGACACAACTGTACCTTATATTTATTATTGAGTCTGCAAAAAATCCCTATGTAAATATGCACATGTAATTTATTTGTTTGTTTTTCCTACAGTTAGTTAAGTATTGTCAGAGCCTCATTCTGAGGCTGCCAAAAATTTGTGAGAACCCCGGCTCTAGAAAGTGTTAGAAAACAAAATCCTATGTTACCATTACTTTCCAGTATTTGCAAAAAGAAAAGGAGGACTTGTGGCACCTTAGAGACTAACCAATTTATTTGAGCATAAGCTTTCGTGAGCTCCAGCTCACTTCATCGGATGCATTCAGTGGAAAATACAATGGGGAGATTTATATACACACAGAACATGAAACAATGGGTGTTACCAGTATTTATTCACTCTCGCTTGCATCTCTGTTCTTTGATAATAAACTCATTCCTGTTTTCTGTATATCTAATTGCTGTGTTCTCAATAGAGTGGTTGGCCTGAATTGAATCTTACAAGCTGCTGTGGACCGCGCCTGTGGGATTAGAGTCACAGTTCTGCATGTGCTCCGGGGAACGGGCTGAGAACTCCCGAGGGACGCTCAGAGGTTTTGGGAGTGTCGATCGCTAACCTGTACACAGAGAGCGAGGCCTGCAGGGGGCTGGAAGGTCAGGCTTGCGCTGCCAGGGGTGGTGGTTTGAGAGAGCTGACCCATGGCAGGCCTGGACAAGGCTCCCCCAAAAGTGCCTCGTATGTTTGATCACTCAAACGGGCAGACGTCCCCGGCTCATTCCACCCCTGCACCCCCCAGGTACAACCCACACAAGGCATTCGACCAGGGTGAGGAGAACACCTGCAATGCCCTGTCACCTGACGTGCTGAATTTGCCTCTGAGCCCATTTTCCCTTCCAGCTTGGGACTCCAGAACCCTGCCTTGTTGAGCCAGACATGCTTGCCAGCTGCAAACACAGACCCAGGTCTGGGCCACACCCCCAACGCTGCAGACTTTAACCCAAAACTGCTCAACAGGTCACCTGTCTCCAGCAACTAGCTCCCAATGGGATCCAAACCCCAAATAAATCCGTTTTACTCTGTATAAAGTTTATACAGGGTAAACTCAAATTGTCCACCCTCTATAACACTGATAGGGAGAGATGCCCAGCTGTTTGCTCCCCCAGGTATTAATCACTTACTCTGGGTTAATTAATAAACAAAAGTGATTTCATTAAATATAAAAAGTAGGATTTAAATGGTTTCAAGTAATAACAGACAGAACAAATAAGTTACCAGGAAAAATAAAACAAAACACGTAAGTCGAAGCCTAATACATTAAGAAACGGAATACTGATAAATCTCACCCTGAGAGATGTTCCAATAAGCTTCTTTCCCAGACTGGACTCCCTCCAGTCTGGGCCCAATCCTTTCCCCTGGTACAGCCTTGTTCCAGCTCAGGTGGTAACTCGGGGATTTCTTATGACTGGCAGCCCCCTTTGTTCTGTTCCACTCCCTTTGATATCTTTGGCACAAGGCGGGAATCCTCTCACGGTCTCTCTGGGTTTCCACTCCTCCTTCTAAATGGAAAAGCACCAGGTTAAAGACGGATTCAAGTATCATGTGACATGTTCACATGTCCTGTGAGCCCCCCTCCATTCTTTCAGGACTGGCCCGCAGGTATGCAGTGAAGGCTTGCAGGTGAACAGAGCCATCTACAGTCAGTTGTCCTAGCTAATGGGAGCCATCAAGATTCTAAGCCACCATTAATGGCCCACACTTTGCATAACTACAGTAGGACCTCAGAGTGATATCTCATATTCCTAATTTCAGATACAAGAATGACACATTCATCCAAATAGGATGAACACACTCAGTAGATTTGTAAGGTCTCATTACAAAACTTATAGAGACCTTTTGCATAAAGCATATTCCAGTTACATCGTATTCACACTTAAACATTTTTATAAAGCTTATGAAGTGCAATGTCACAGGGTCAATACCCTCAGAGGATACCTGCAGATAGAGGCTTCCCTGGCTGGTGGAAAGGCCTCAACTGCCCTGCTTCCCATGGCCAGAAGGCATTGTAGTACAGCTATTCTCAGCTTACCCGGGCCTATGTGGGGCAGAATGTACATTAGAGCAGCCCCAAGGCTGCTCTGACTTAGACCTGGTCAGCACAAAGCCTGACGATCATTTGTCTACTCTGCGATCAGCACTGGCTGCCAGTGAGTTGGCCACCCAGGAAGCGTAGCCCTTGGCCCTTCCCCTTGTGCCTGAGGTCCCGCCACTCCCCTTCTGCCCCCCTCCCTCCCCTTCTACCTACCTCTCCCCCACAGGAGCCCAAAGCACCCTCACCACAGCCCACAGCCCCAGCACTGGATGGCAGAGGTCAGGGGGCGAGACCCCAGCCCCGGGGCACTGCAACCTCCGTGCCCACAGCCCCATGACACCTGCTGCCCATGCTGATCACGCTGTCTGGATTGAAGAGATTTGATGCACGTTACCCTACTGTTCCCGTATCGTGTCCGAATCCCAGAGCTGTTGGCACCACTGGAAACGGAACATTTATTCATTCCTAAATCTGCTCAAAGTGTGTAAGTGCAAAGAAGAAAGGAATAATAAAATATATATAAGAGAACCCCTGAGATGCCTAGCTCTGTAAACAGTGAGAGGTGAGGAAGCCCCTCTCGTGTGGGTGCATCATATGGTGCCATATGCACACCCAGCACTTCTCAAATCCGAGATGTTCTAATCCACATCCATCTCCTCGCCCTCCCATTCTCCCATCTCCTCCACCTCCATCTCCTCCATGTCGCTGCTGTCAGGGTCGTGTTGGGGCTCCGTCGGAGCCCTGGCTTTTGGGCTATCTGCTGCTCCATAGAAATCCCTGGCAGCATCTCCCATTGGCAGCTGCAATGTGATATTCACAGCAAAGTACGAAGCATGGTTGAAATCTACAAGCACAGAGCCCTGCGGCTGGGTTAGAGGCCAAGTGCACAGAGGTTTGTGCTGCTCATGCAGGTGGAGGGATGAAGGCAAAAACATCAAACTAGGAACCGAATTGGACAACCATTTCACTGTAGACAAAGATCTCATGCCCCTCATCCCGACCAGCAGCTCCCTGCTAGCCCAGTTTTGTCAATATTCCTTTGCCACCCCAGAGCCCCCTGCGGTTCTGGCCTTAGGTCACCCCAGACAGCTCTCTTGATTCTCTTCACTCCTTCTGTGGCAGATACAGGATACACAGCGGGGCGGTGTGCGGGTTTCCTTGGCACTCACTTCGAGTGAGCTCCATAACTCAAGGCTTCACCGTTCATTAGTAACACGCCAATTGCAACCCCACACCAGCCAAACCCATTCGCAGCTCCAGCAGGGCTTCCTTTCTGTTCCTTACCCGCCTTACACACACTCCGCCGAACCCAGAATACACTGGCGAGGAACATCTCTTCCTGACCCCTGCATGTGACCAGCTGAAGCAAGAGACTTGGGACCATAAGACATATACCAGACAAGACCCTCAGGGTTGCCCAGTCCACCCCCATCCCACAAGCAACCCTCTCATACAGTCACAGTCAAATGTGTCCAATGCTCTCTTACAACTAATAAAGTTTGCCCCTATTGGGAGGCTGTTCCAGAACCTCCCTCCTCAAATGGTTAGAAACTTTCTAATCTCCCAGCCTGAACTTGTTCTTGGCCAGTTGATTCGTCTTTGTTCTTGGGCCTACATTGTCCTTTAGCTAGAACAGCTCTCCACCCTCCCTGGTGTTTACCCCGATGTATTTATGGAGAGCCATCAGATCCCCTCTCAGCCTTTGTTTTGCTAGACTAAACCAGCCCAGCTCTCCCAGCCTTCTCTCGTGAGACAGGCCCTCCATTCCCTGATCATCCTGAGAACTCTTCTCTGTACCTGTTTCACTCTGAATTCATCTTTCTCGAATGATCAGAATCATACACAGGATTCTAGAGGAGGGCTCTCCAGGGCCATGTACTTTCGTACTTCTCTGTCTCGACTGGAAGTGCCTCAGCTGATGTATCCTAGCATCACATTTGCCTTTTTCATGGCCACATCACATGGGTGGCTCAGTCACCGTATAATCAACCAACACATCAAGGTCTCGCCCCTCCTCTGTCGCCTCCAACTGATGAGCCCCAGCATCAAGAAGAAATTCTTCTTATTAGACCCTAAGTGCAGGATTTTGCACCTGGTACCTTTAAATGTCATCCTTCTTCTGGTACTCCAGTCTTCAAGGTCATCCAGATCTTCCTGTATAATATTCTACCCCCTCTGGACAGACCATGTTTCCCAGCTTTTTAATCATCAGTAAGTTTTGTTATCACTCTCCTACTTTTTGGGTTAACACCATTAATAAAGAGATTAATGAAGATGGATCCCAAAACAGATCCTTGAAGAACTCCATTAGGAACCTCCCTCCGATCCCATAGTTGAGTTTCCAGACTTCTCCCCTTTAATTGGTTCCTTACCCGCCTTACAATTCTTGTACTGATCCCCGTCTTCTCTAATTTAGCTAAGAATTTCCCACGTGATACCGTATCAAATGCTTTACTGAAGTCCAAGTATATTAGATCTGCTGCATTTCCCTTCTCTAAACAACCAGTTCTCAGCTCAAAGAAAGAGCTCAGGTTAGTCTGGCCCCATCTACCTTTGGTTACATCCCCTTTTCCATTTACCTCTGTTGGAGACCCCAGGGCATGGCCACTAGTTAAGTTGAGGAGATGGAAGGCCATAAGGGTCGAAGAGGTCTCCCTGCTAAAGGCCTAAGGGCTTCTTCTCAACCCCCCTTAATAGAATTCAGGCCTGGCTGGTTTGAGTAAGCTCTTTTGCTCTTAAAACAATGTTGCAGATGCAGACAATGCCCCATAGTGTAAGGTTTGCTGACGCCAAGTTAAAGATAATAGGAGAGAGAGCTACAAGGCCAGACAGGATGTGCTGGTTCTTTAAGTTGCTAGGAATGCTTGTTAGAGGTTGCAGGAAATAAACATTGTCCTAACCCATATAAGAAAGGCAGAGTATTTGTGCAAAGTTTTGATTGGCTGATGTGTAGTGCAGTAGCATTGAGGAATATAAATGTGTGTAATGACCTGCTCTGATGTGCAGGATTTGAGATTCTATTCTCCCTGTACCTTGTTTGCAGCTGCAAATAAACTTTTCTGCTTCCCCACCCCGTTGTGATTATTGAGTGACGCACACCGGGTAACGAACCCCCCCCCGCTGTTGTTCGCCTCTGGCACTGGGTGCCGGCAACAGCTTTTGGAGTCCCAACGTGGGGTGACGAGGATGCAATTTAGCCTTGCCCAGATCCCTTCTGGAAGTCGAGGATTGCAGCGACAACCGACGCCCAGCACACACCGGTGAGTTCATTGGGGGCCTCAGAGGAGAAGGAGTTTGATCAACCCCGGAGGGAACGATGGTGCAAGACACTCACATAGTGGAGAAGCAGCTGTGGGAGACGGTGAGGAACCTGTTCCTTGGATATAGGGGAGGAGCAGCTGCGGGCGATGTTGGGGAACCGGTCCCATGGATAAGGTAGGAACCTTTTGAAATCCGGATTATATGCTCTGTTGGAACCTGGGGATGCCCACAGTTACCCTGTAGGTATCGGACAGGAACAGAGCACGGGAGGTACGGTACGATGCACGCCCCTAGAGTGTATTTTAGTAAATTGGAAGATATTTGGATCAGATCCAATGACTACGGGTAAATTAAAGCGATTTTGTACAGTTGACTGTCCTCAGTACCAATTAGAGGACCAAGAACAGTGGCCTCCCAGAGGAGCACTAAATCATAATACAATCCTCCAGTTTCTCCTGTTCTGTCAGCGAACGGGGAAGTAGAATAAGCATTCGTATGCTTACTTGTTTATAACCTTATAGTCTCATACTGATATTTTACAATGCTGTAATTTAACCCCGATTGGCCCTGTAGCAATTAATGTCAGTCCCCGGATCCCCACCCCAAATGTAATGGCAGATCCGGTGTCTCCTTCGGCCCCTACACCCACACAGAGCGAGGCTCTAAGTAAGATTCTTAGTGAAGCTCATAGTGGGGTTCAGGCTCCATCTGCTGGATTATACCCGTTACTTACCAAGACTAAAATCGCCCCTAATGCAATAGAAAGGACAAGCTCTTACCATGCAGGTCTATACTCATGCATCTTTTAATCCTATGGACCTGGCCGCTTTCAAAGCACAGGATGGAGAATTTTCTATCAACCCAAGCAAGTTGGTATCGGTCTTTGAGGGATGTCTTAGCAGCTACAAGCCAGGCTGGGATGATTGTAATGTCCTTCAGCAAACATTATTGACTGAGGTTAAACAAGAACAGGTCATAGCTAAAGCAAGGAAAAAAGCGAAAAGGCGATATGACCAAGACCGTAACAATGTCCCGATCCCAGATAATCAAGTTCCTATAAAAAATCCTAGGTGGGACCCAAATGACAATCAGGCTATGACCCACCACACCTTCTATAAGGAGCTGCTACTGTATAGACTCCGTCATGCAGCTGTCAGACAGAATAATTAAACTAAACCATAGAAGGTAGTGCAGGATCCAAAGGAAAGCCCTGGAGCTTTTTTGCAGCACATTCGAAACACGATCCAACAGTATACCAATGCAGATCCTAATAATCCACAAACTGAGGCAATTATTAAAAAACTATTTACAAGCAGGGCAGCCCCCGACATTAAGAGAAAGCTACAGAAAAAGGAGGATTTGATAAGTATGACCATGGCACAGATTTTAGAAGCAGCAAATCAAGTGCATAGTTTAAAAGAAGAAAAAAAAAAAAGCAAGTAAAATTAATGGTAGCGGCAGTGCAGGCAGGCACGAAGAAAAGTAAACAAAAAAAAGGGGGCCGTGGCCACGGACGTCCAGGCCCGCGAAAAAGACGACTGGGGCGCAATCAGTGTGCCCTGTGTCGGCAAGAGGGACACTAAAAAAATAATTGCCCAAACAAAAAGAAAAGGGGAAGTACCTCTATGATGGCGATAAAAAAACAAAAATAAGGGTGTCAGGGGAAACAGATCATCCTACCCCCGGAACCCCGAGTAAAAATGCGGGTGGGAAATGAAGAAATAGATTTTTTAGTCTCCTGAATTTTGTGGGACTCCAAGGATATCGGGTAGCACGAAGTAAGGCTCAGATTGCTCTCCCGCAGGTACAGTACCTCGGGTTCTACATACAGCAGGGGGAACGCCAGCTTTCAAATAAAAAAATAAAAGCCATATGCCAAGTTCCTATCCCGAGTAATCGCAAGCGGCTCAGAGCATTTCTGGGGATGGCAGGCTTCTGTAGAATATAAATCCCAGAGTTTGAACTATAGGCTAGACCCCTGTACGACTGTGTAAAAGGAGCAGACCATGACCCCTTTCATTGGACCCCAGAGGCTGACAGGGCATTTAAAATCCTAAAAAACAAGCTAATGGAAGCCCCGGCTCTAGGTCTGCCAGATCTCTCCAAGCCATTTCAGTTGTATGTACATGAACGAAAGGAGGTGGCCCTGGAAGTACTCACACAGCTGCTAGGAGCATGAAAATGTCCGGTGGCATATTTTTCGAAATAACTGGACCAAGTAGCCAAGGGCTGGCCAGCGTGCCTGCGGGCAGTGGCAGCCACCGCCCTGACCCTGGCAGAAGCAGAGAAACTGACACTAGGGGGAACAATACAGGTTTTTACACCACACATGGTACGCGCTTTACTGGATGTTAAGGGCGGCCTCTGGCTCACACAAGCGCGTATGGCAAGATACCAAGCAAAGCTCTTAGAGAACCCTGAGGTCACGCTTCAGCCTTGTCCATGCCTTAACCCTGCCACCCTCTTACCAAAAACTGAGAAACAGAAACATGACTGTTTAAAAATCATAGATGCCCAATATTCTAGCCGCCCGGACTTGAAGGATGTGCCCCTCCCAAATGCAGATTATGAGTGGTACACTGATAGTAGCAGCATGGTAATAAATGAGCAAAAAAGGGCGGGTTATGCTATTGTAACCCTCAGTGACACCGTGGAAGCTGAAAGTTTGCCCGCTGGGACCTCTGCCCAGTTGGCTGAGCTAGTGGCCCTGACCCGTGCACTCGAACTGTCCAAAAAAAAACCAGGTCAATATTTTCACTGATTCCAAATATGCTTTTGGGGTGCTGCATGCTCCTGCTGGCCTGTGGAAGCAGAGGGGAATGCTGACAGCCCAAGGCTCCCCAGTCAAGTATGGGCCCCAAATCCTCCGGCTTCTAGAGGCAGTGCAACTCCCTTTGGAAGTGGCAGTGGGACACTATAAGGCCCATCAGAGGGAGGATCAAGATGTGACCAGGGGTAATGCCAGGGCAGATAAAGAGGCAAAGCATGCTGCCACCCTGCTGTTCCCTCAGACTAAAAACACCTATATGCATGCCCTTATCCCATCAGTGGGGAAGCTCCCGACCCCTCAGTATTCTGGGGAGGAGAAACAGCTAGCTGACAAACTTGGTCTCCAGGAAAAGGAGGGATGGCTTCATTCCCCAGAAGGGAAAGTCCTCTTACCAAAGGGCCTAATTCTGCCAGTATTACAAAAATTACATCAAACCACTCATGCTGGCAGGGAGGCACTTATCCAAGTAATAAAAAAGTACTTCATAACCTCCAGACTCGGAGCCCTAGCTGCCCAAGTACAAACAAAATGCCTAGTCTGTCAAAAGAATAACCCCCAATCAGGACAACCAGTACCACCAGCGGCCCTGGAACCCACTCCAGGCCCCGGACGGGTGTGGCAAATAGACTTTGCTAAGGTTCCCCGGACCCAAAAGTTCAAGTATCTCCTTGTCATAGTAAATGGATTCAGCAGATGGTCAGAAACCTTTCCATGTCTCAATTGCACTGCCAGGACAGTGGCTCTCAAGTTTGTTAAAAAGATTATTCCTCCCTTTGGACTTCCCCAGTGAATAAAATCTGACAATAAAACACACTTCACGTCAAAAATCGTCCAAAGCATCTCAGACACCGTACAGATTCCCTGAAAACTCCATACACCCTGGAGACCTCAAGCCAGTGGGGTAGTGAAGTGGATCAATCAGACCCTTAAGCAACATCTCTCGAAAGTATGCCAGGAGGCCTCCCTACTGTGGCCTGATGCCCTGCCCCTAGTTCTGCTCCGCAGCCGTGCTCTCCCAAAGGGTAAATTAAAGCTCAGTCCCTTTAAAATTATGTTTAAAAAAACACGGCCTATAAATAGTACACCGCTTATGTCAAAAAAAAAAAAGTAAAAATTAAAAAACAAGTTTCTCTCTCAGTATATGTGTTCCCTGTCTGCTGTTCTTTGTCTCTTCACAGGTATGCTAAGGATTCCCAGCCTCTACCCTTGGACTCACCCATCCACTCCCTGCAGCCTGGTGATTCAGTGCTTGTACGTACCTGGAAAGACGAGCCCCTCCAGAAAAAGTGGAAGGGTCCTGTTGGTCTCCCACGCGGCAGCAAATGCCAAGGGACACAAGAATTAGATTCATTATACCCAGCTGAAAGACGTGTCAAACCCCCCCCCCTCCCGCCCCCCGGCTGAAAGGTAGACCGTGCATTCAGCCCCCTCCAGTGAAGATCTTAGACTAAAATTACTATTTAAACAGCAGCCCACCAAAAAAGCAAAAAAATAAATAAAAAAGTATATTTTATTCCCCCTCTTAGCCATGTGCCTAACCGGAACTGCTGTTTCAAGCATTGTACCCGTTAATACCTGGCTGGCACTGGCCCAGAGTGCAGTGAACGCAACGTCGTTCTCAGAGAACCTTATTCTCAGAGACTAAGGCAGCAGCTCTGGCCTTTTCTTTCGTTAGTATCCCTGGGCTTGTGGTGCATAATTACCACGCAGTAGAGCACCTTGCCTGCACAGTGGCAAAGGCCATTAATTTAACCTCAGCCGTCCTGGCCCAACTCTCACATGAGTTAGGGGAAGTACGTCAGGGTATGCTACAGAACAGGCTGGCTGTAGACTATTTACTTCTACGCCATGGTCACCTATGCCAGGAGTTTGCAAGCATGTGTTGCTTTAATATAACAGATGCAGAGCCGTCCGTAAAAGCTGATTTCCAACGCCTAAAGCAGCTAGCAAAGAGCATTCATCAGCAAACCAGAGAAAATTAGCTAAGCTCTCTATTTTCTAGTTGAAGCCTTTCCCCGTAGCTAAATAAGTTATTTAGCCTATTATTTAAGGTTTTTTTCCTGTATGAATCATGTTATATTTACTATGTTATATATAGTCCTGGTAAAAATGCTTATTTTGCATAGTTTTAAAAATCTTAATTTTATGCATAGCCCGCTAGTAAGTAAATAAAAATAAAAAAACTCAAGCAATAAAAATAAATAGTCTCAAAAAAAAAAGATCCCGGCCTGGGAGAGCCCTAGCAGAGGGGTTCACTCCCCGATACTTACTCATGACAGTTGCAGCAAGGGGTCGTTGTGGGGTGGGAGGAGGTGCCACCCCGCTCTGGCTGGCTGGCTTTGGAGAGATACAAGGGTGAAGAGCGCGGTGAGGAGTTGGTGCCCTGGGAAAGAGGTGGAACAAGAGTAGGGGCTAAGGGCCGAACAGGGGTGGAGCATCTACGGGGAAAAATAAGTCAGTGCCCGTGGAGGGGAAGGCCGGGGGCTCTGTTCCACGAGGGCTGAGCATGTCAGAGCAAAACTCCTGAGCAGCGTCATTGTGGCCTCCCCCTGAGTGTCCCTGATTCCTCAGGGTATACTGCATTTCCCCGGCTCCTTCCCTTGCTAGGTGTAATTTCAGAAAATCACTCTCCTGTCCCTAACTCCCACAGCTGCTTTGTATGAGCCACTGCCAGGCCTCTCTAGATGGGCTAACATCTGGATCCTGCCCAAGCTGGTTCTATCCCACGTGGCCAATTGCAAGTGACCAAAAAAAAAAATCACAAGTCAGAGCCCCCCTGAAAAACGATTGTTTTTAAAGTCTCGTTGGTTTTAAGCCAACAAGTTTGGGTTCTGTTCTCCAGCTCCTGGTGTTGGAGCCTTTTGGGGGGGGGTCACCTTTTCAAGCTTTTCTCCCCATCCAGGAGAGCAAGATCATGAAAAACTTCTGCCAAGAATGGCCAACCCCGCCAAAACCTTCTACCAGCACCGGAAAACAGTTAGTCCCAAATTGGGGAAGAAACAAAACAAAAAACCCCACATCATCCAAACCATTTTTGGTTTTTGAATTTTCCAACAAAAAATTGATTTTTTCCTGTTAAAATTACACTTTCCACAAAAAATTGTCTTTAATCGAACACCCAATTTTCCCTAGCACAAAATGTTGATGGAAACATTTCAGTGTATTAGTTAAAGTTGCTGTGAAATCCCCACCTCCCCATACCTCCCTACCAGCACCAGCCCCAGCACCTATGGGGCGTGCAGCTGTGCAGCCTGCCTGGCTGTAGGGCCCCTTCCCTGCCTCCCAAACAGCAGCTGGAGCCAGGGAGCCATCGGGGATCCCCACAGGGACTGGCTTCACCTGCTGCTGCTCAGCTCAGCCCCACAGGGTCAGCATCAGCCTCTCCCCATCCCTTTCCTGGGCAGAGAAGCGGCAGTACCTGGAGCTCCGCTGCCCTGAAGATGCCCCACGGGCTGCGGTGCCTTGGCGCAGGGAGAAGCTGCTGGATGCGGCTGGGCTGGGGGTGAGCGCTGGGCTCGGGAACCTCTGGGACAGCCGGGCGGTCGGTTTGCGGGGCTGGTCCTGCTCCTGTGAACACAGCGCGCTTCTCTCCAAGGGGAGCTTGAACAGGGCCTCCAGCCCCAGCAGGAGCAAGCGTCTGCAACAGCCCCGGGGACCCAGCACAGAGACACCCCCGACCCCAGTGAGCTCCCCTGGGGCAGCAGCAGCCTGGCCTGAGGGGAGAGAGGGAGAGAGACACAGCAGGGGAGAGTAATGGGATAGTTCTGGTTTTGCACCGTGCAGCGAGGGAGAGCTCAGCTGAGCACCCAGGGCAGGCAGGGTGTTAGGGCAAGGGGCTGACAAAGGAGGAACTAGAGAATGCCTGAATCCTGTACAATCCTCTAATAAAGCTCAAAACTTGACCGCCTCAGGAAGCAAAGCATGGCTCGGAAAACTCTCCTCCCATTGCAAAGCCATTCCGGAGTTGTTAAATGAATCTCTAACCGGCTCTGTTGATCGTCTGGTGGAACTGCCCATGCCCCGTTTACACCACCAGCTTACTGCGCTTTCGTAGAGTCAGGTGACGGGGGGCTGGCCTTAGCTTTTGGTGAAGTTGCCGCCGATCTCGCCCGTTCCTTTTGCGCCTCTGCCATGCCGTGGGTCGGGGTGTTTCTGGGGCTCTTCCTTCCAGCCCGCCCCTCTGGGTTTTTGGATGGCACTTCAGGGAAGAGATTCCATCTCCCGTCTGGCCCGTTCAGTGGGGCTGGAGTCCGAAGCAGAAAAGGGGAGGGGGAGGTGTGTTGTCTGGGGGTTAGAGAAGGTAGAGCTGGGGCGGGCGGGGGGGGGCATGGCGGGGGGGCAGCTGCAGGGCCCATGTGTTCCCAACACCTCCGCATGCCCCTTTCTTCAGGCCCTGTCCCGCCCAGGGGCGCTGGAACCATTTGTACAGTGAGGGGGCAGAGAGCCACTGAGCCAAACTGTAAACCCTGGATAAGATGGAAACCGCTTCAAGCCGGGGGGGGGGGGGGGGGCGGCCCCGCTAGGTCCAGCACTGGTGGTCCTGCCCATGTTGATTTTACAGAAAATATTTGGGGCTTTTTTGTCCAGTTTTTTTATTTTTATTTATTGATTTGCAAATCCCCAGCTGCTGGCTGAGCAGGCGAGACTGAGAGGCGCAGAGAATAGGGACGGAGGGAAGAGCGCGTGGAAAGAACACACAGAGGAGGGGGGAGGGATTATTTTGTAAACTTTCTTTGAATGCAGTTTAGCAGCTGGAGACAGAGAGGATTGGCCAGCGCCTTGCATCCAGCCAGCCCCACTTGATCACAAGCAGAGAATCCCCTGGCAAGCCCCAGGTTAGGGAACTGGGGGTGCGGGGTGGGGCAGGGTTGAAGCGTGTGTCTTCTCGAGCAGGGGGAGTCGACCTTGGGTTTTAAGGTCTTGGGGCTGGGGGGAGCATGTCCTCACTGCAGAGTTAACTGGAGTTATGGACCCTGGGGGTTATAATCTGCTTGCAGAGATGTGCTGTGTAAATGCATGAGATGAAATCAGATCTGGTGCCGGCGTGAGAGGTGTGCATGGCGTGATGGGGGGTGTGTGTGTGAGTATGAGAAGCAGCCCTTGTTAATTGCACGCTGCCCACTTATGGCAGGGAAACCCCAGCACTCACCTCTAGATCTTTCTGTGATCTACCTACAGGAAGGAGCAGGTGGATGTGACACCCCTTCATTCCCTGTCTCAGGATCTTCCCAGGCCTTCCTCACCTCTGACTCCGCTCTCCCGGTTGATTGTTAGGGCTGAGCTCTGACTCTTTGTCCGGACAAGCCCCAGCAGAAAATGCACAAGCCCCATGCCTGTAGAACGAATTGTAAGAAGCTTGGGGTCACATTCTTTTAGATCAAAACCCCCTTTGTTCTGCCACAGCAAATATCTCAAACTTTTTGGTAGCAAGTTGTTCGTTTAAAATCTTTTTGTTTAAGAAGAGTCCTACCTCTCTTCGAGCCAGCATTGTTGATGTTCCTGGAGATGTTTTGCTCAGTCATGGAATGTCGGGGGTTTAAAAAACGCCATGGTTTGCTACGAAAAAGCTCTAAAAGTCTTGAGCAGGTTTTGCAAAATAATGCCCAGAGTTCGGCTCCTAAATCCAGGTATAAATGGGCAGCGCCCTGCAAATCTGCAGAGATCCGCTTCGTAGCCGTGGATCGTGTGCAGAAACAAATGTTGTACTCGCACAGGGCTCTATAAACGTGGCCTGATGCACAAGAGTGTGAGACCCTCTCGCTCTCACTGCAGCTGCTGAAGGCCTGGCACTTCAGTGTCCTTACAGGACCAAGAATGGACGGAAGGACATGAGAATAATTGCATTGCACACTTCCCGTTGTGCTGCCCTGCAGCAGAATTGCATGAAGTGCAATGGGTGGGGAGTGAAGGGTTGTCAAGGGGAGAGGTACCTTCAGGAACAAGACCACCTGAAGGGGGAACCGGCACCTATAACTGAGCTCCTCCTGGTTAGCAGAGCTCTGTGGTTCGTTTTCCGCTGTAGTGCTAAGATTCTTTCCTAGTGTTACATGGGGAAGATCTCAGCTGAGCATTTCCTGGTTTTCTAACAGCTGAGTTTGGGGCAGTGACACCCCGGAAGGGCCTGGGGAGCAGAACTGCCTGTTGGTCAGCAAAAACAGGGTGGATTTGATTTTAAATCAAATTGATTTAAATCACTAGTCAGGACGACTCGATTTAATCATGGATTTCTACATAAAAGTGTATTCTTGTTGGTTGTTATAACCTTAATACATGTTCTTCACAACTCAGAGATAGATGTAGGTTTCATTTTTAGAAGGTACACACTATACATTTTTAAAGGGTGATTTATTCTGAAAACTTTTCAGATGAGTTTTACAGCTATCTCAGAAAATGAATGATTGTTTGGTTATTTCATTTACCCAAGGTTATTGAAGCAGATAGTTCCCCTCCCAATGACTTCATAAATATCTCCAATTCAACAGGTTAATCGTTAATATTTGGAGGATTTTCTTGCCAGGCTGTATATCACCTCTCCATATTTATTTATTTATTTCTTTGAAAACATTTTTGCTGTTAACAACCATGTTACCTCTGGAGACACAAATCCACAGTTTGAGAACTGCAAAACTAAACATCTCTGATGGTATCTTCTAGACTGAGCACTGAATCCCATTGGGTAGATAGAAAGATTAACCTACACAATCTATACAGAAGCCTGTGGAACCCCATAAGATTGGGTCCTTCATCCATGAAGTATTGGAACTCATTTACAAAACTTTTCTTAAACATTACATGAATATATTGTCTCATACTATAGAATTAGAATTTATCATCCCTATTCCATGATGAGAGATCTTGGAGCTAGAATGTATCTTAATTAAAACTATCTTTAGATAGCTTTTTGAGGGGCAAAAACCATTTTATCAAAAAAATCCAATTTTTTTGATTTTTTTTTTAAATCATTGATTTTTATCCACCCTGTTTGCAAGTGAATAGCAAAGGTGGTCCCAGCAGGGAGCCAGAGCGTCCAAATTCTTCGCTGGTGGGAGAGCCTGTCTGTGAGCATCTGTAAAGCATCTCACTTCAACAGTGACTGGTTGAACGATTTATTGTAAGGGACGCCCTTTCTCAGACCCTTTCCCTTTATTGTCTCCCAACCCCTCACGTCAGTCCCTGACCCAGGATTGCCAAGCCAAACTCAAACACAACTTGTTTGAAATCTCACAGCTCGCCAAGATTACCTAATTGTCCAGGTGGCTGAGCCCGTTTTCCACAGGGTCAGTCTGAGTTCAAGTCAATGCCGCAGGGCATTTCAGGCTGCTGTCCTGTCTGGTCCAGCCCAGGGGACAATATCTGATGCTTCAAGGAAAAGCAAGAACCCGCTGTAACATACATGGCTAGTTTTACCATGCTGTAAATGCAGGTGGGGAATTAATTACTGACCTCGGTGGCGTTCAGACTATGTCCTGAAGCATGGGATTGGGCCAGAGGGACAGCTAGCGCTGGACACAGTGTGTAGGGTCTCGGAGTGGGAAGTTCCTTGGAGAATTCCACTGGGTGGGAGACTCAGCTGTGAAGGGAGGGGGCGGGCAGGAGCATCTCATAAACCCAAGATTGGAATAACTGAAGTATAGTTCCTTTTACATGGAGCCTCAGCTCTCTGGAAACTCTGCAAACACTTTAACCACATGTTCAACTCCATCTGTAGGAGTAGCCTTGGATCGCAGTGGGAGGGCTCAGGTGCGTAAGTGTTTGCAGGGTGGGCGCTCAGGGCAGTCCCTGACACCAGGGCAAAGCGGATGTGACGTGCCACTGTCTGGATTTGGGAGCCTGCCTGCACACCAAATTCACTAGGTGGTGGGTGCATGACTGCAAGGTGCTGGGCTGGGGAAAATCAGCCCCGAGTGGTTATTTTGAGTAGAAAACCAGAGCCACTTCTGGGGTCTTTCAGCTTCTAATGCCCTTTCTCTTCTGCAGCTGGATGTAAGCCTATGATAAAATCCTTCTCAATGCCAAGTCAGTGCCATAAATCACTGGACTGGGTGCAGGAATCAGTAGGCGACGTTCTCTGGCCTGGGTTATGCCAGGGCTCAGACTAAATTATTCTTCCCAAAACTTTTAAAAGCTGAGCCCCCTCCTCAAGGCAAAGAAACCAATCGTGCCCCTCACCCATCAGCAATGTGTTAGTGACCCCAGCCCCCATTTTCCTGTATACATCTTCAAACCCCACCCTTCCCACCATGGCTAGCCCTTCCCCATGCTTCAGGAGACGCTGGAGGAGATGATCCTAACCGTCCCCTCTAACCTTAAGAACCTGAGGGACCCCATCTTGGAGCATCTTAAAAATCCCAGTTCCCAGAGTCTGGAACAGGGGCTGCTTTGCCGGGCTCACCTTTCTCCCTCCGTCAGGTTGGCCGATGGGGATAATGAGCCTGGAGATCTCATTCCCGCTGCTCTGAGTGCTGCCCATGTGCACTCGACCCAACTCAGCTCTTACTGTACCCCAGGAACGTCTTCATCTTCTGGGATCCTCATGGCAGCAGTGGGATGATTTAACGGAGTCCCTTAGTCATGGGGCCTTTCTCTCTCTTTTGTTTCAGAGCCAGCGTCCTGGAATCGTCTCATGGTGCGTGGAGTGGTGGGGGTGGTGGGGGTGCTGGTCTCACTATACCTATGTGGGTTTTGGAAAGGTAGAGGGAAAGTGTTTGCCTATTCGCAACTTGTCCTCAGGAAGCTGCTGACTCATCCCTCCCAGTAGCCTGGAAGTCCGCAGGATTCCCAGGAATCTGAGCTCCCCGCAGTGTGTGACAGGGACGGGGACCAGGCCCAGGGAACCAGAAACAGGAATCGAGACCCAGCCCTGGAGAATGGGGAAGGAGACCTGTTTGCGATTTCGTATCCAGTCTGCTGAATTGTTCACGTCCAGATCCTCCCCCTAGTTCTTAAAAAGTCGAAGCATTTCATTTAGACACTTTCCAAACAAACCATTTTGATTTTTCAGTTTGAAACTATTTTTTATTTAAAAATGTCCTTCACTTTTATTTTAAAAATTCAAAAAGTTATAACCCTTGAAATGTTCCTGGGTCTTTTTCTTTTTTTTAAAGCTTTTTGGTTCATCAAAAATTTGGAAAAATGTTAGTTTTGTTCAACCTGAAACCGTTTTTTTTCCATCTCTTTTTTGGAATTGCCAGTGACCAAAAAATTCTGTTGCCCAGCTCGAGGGGCGGGTGAGGATTTTGGCGGTTATATGGTGGGTCTCTAAGTCCCCTTGTTGCTCAAAGTTTTCTTACTGCAACAAATTAATTTGGGATGAGGGCAGGATGGGCAAAAGCTTCCTAAAAGTGGTGGTGGGGGGCTGCTGGCACAAAAACTGTGGCCCACCCCCTGTGCCACCCTTTCTCCTCGAGGTCCTGCCCCCTCAAACTGCCCTTTTCCTTGAGGCCCTCCCTCACACCGCCTTTCTCCCTGAGCTCCCACTTCATGCCGCCCCTTGCCCCCAAAACACTGCCCTCCCCACTCCCTTCTCTCCCCCATCATCCAGTCGCTCACACTTATGGCCAGTAAAAAGTGGTAGGCCCTGGTCTCCCCTGTTCTGGCACCCCTGGATGAGAGTGGGAGAGGATGAAGAACTCCTTTCAAATATAACTCCCCCCCACCCTCAGAAAAGCACAATTTGCCAGCAACAGCAAAACATGCACCTAACCAACACGGGCCAGTCGAGCTGTGTTGTGTGTGACATTCCCGTCTTGGGGCGGTTTATGTCCTGGAGAATGTGAACCCTGCAGGCCTGGGTGTTTCTCTGTGTAATGTGACCTCAGTGCTCCTGATGAGAGCCATTGTTTGTAAATGTTTCAGTAGCAGACATATTTATCATGCATGTACAGACAGACATTTATTCACAATTAGAACTGGTCAAAAATAGGGAGGGTGGAGAGGGTCATGAAAATTGAAGAAGAAACCACTCCCCCCCCATATTCTTCCAAACTTATTTGGAAATGTTTTTAATGATCAAATTTTTGTTTCGTTTTGGTGGGAAAAACTCCATGTTCTCTCTCAAGTGGGCAGAGAAATCCAAAATGTTTTTTTTAAAGAGGTAACTTTTTTCAAATGATCAATGTAATCCAAAGTGGCATTTTTAGTTCAAAGGTTGCATTGTCAGTGTAAAACCCTTTTGAACCAGCTCTGTTACTGTATAACAAGATGAGTTTATTTTTCATGATGCATTGTTTGGGCCAGGTTCCAAGTGGCATTTCAGTTTTTGCACAGCTCTTCTCTTCTTGCATCTGCACCTCTCATAAGCTGTGGCCTTAATCTTGGGCCTGGAAACACTTATGTGCATGTTTAACTTTAATTACTGCTGTGAATAATTCCATTTCAATGGGACAACTCTGAGATCGGCTTTACACTACGGCCCTATATCGGTGTACCTATGTCATTTATTTAATTTTCTTTCTTTTATATGTGAAAGTTCTTGAGAGGTTAAAGCAGGTAAAATACATGAACAGGTTCGGACAGTCCGAGTTTGTCCGTGCAAAGTGACAGCAGAGATGTGGGATCTGCTAGTTTTCCATAAGTCTCTCAGGGTTACCCAGGATAACTTTGGGGATCTCTGTCTTGCATCGGGAATGTTCCCTGAAAGTGTCCAAACAGCTCAGAGCTACAGAACCATTCCCTGGATCCATTCTTCTGTCTTCCCCAGAAAGCAGTCTGGCAATTGTTCCTGTCAGCTCATTGCTAAGTTATCTGTCAAAACACTAGAGTTTTCAGGTGCCTAAGTAGCCCCTGGAATCATGGTGAAATTATCCTCCCCGCCACCACCAAAATTGGAAATGGTGCCCCGGAGTGCACGGTACCCTACCGTGCTTCCCCCATAGGAACTGCATGAACAGGCAACTCTGCAAGTTCTCTGCATGCCTCTGCAAGTGGCCCCCATGCCTCTCCATTTCCTTGGCCACATGTATCCTGTCCCCATGCCGGCGGTGAATCCAGAAAAAGAGGGAAAAGCTCACCACTGCGACCACCTGAGGGCGGTGTTGGGTTGAGATCAGCTGGTCAAAGCAGGCAATAGGGACAGAAACTGAGACTTGAAGCTCCTCGAGCGACCTCTGAACTTTCTAGACCTGCCCTTCAATCAGACACAGCGATTGTAAAGTTGAATGTGATAGTAACTAGACCCATTTTAAACCCTTCACCACACAAGACAAAGCCCGTAGGATTCATCATGAACTATTTATTTCTCCTCCCCTGGCTCCATGCAGCCACCAGCCACCTTGAAGCTTTCTCTCGTCTCTCCCAGGCTGGGCTCACTTGATTGCAGGAGATCAGCGGAGGGTCCAGCTTTGCTCTTTCGCTTCCATTCTTCACGTCTTTGGGTGGCTGCATTGGCAACTGAGCAGCCTAATGGAAACACTGAGTCCTCTGTCTCGGCAGGCAGGCCCAGCCGCCAAAGCCAAAGCCTCCCTGAGAACAGGGGGAGGTTCGCCTGAACTCTCAGGAGTGGAGGCTGGGCCCATAGGGTAGGGATACCATATTTGAACTTTCAAAAAAGAGGACACTCCGAGGGGGGGGGGGGGGGGGGAGAATGGTAGCCCTGCCACCTATCTACTCCCTCCCACTTCCTGCCCCCTGACTGCCCCCCACACAACCGCCAACCCATCCAACCCCCCTGCTCCTTGTCCCCTGATCGCCCCCTCCCAGGACCCTGCCCTCTATCTAAGCCTTCCTACTCCCTGTCTCCAACTGCCCCCTCCTTAGACCCCTCCACCCTAACTGCCCCCCTAGAACTCCAGCCCCTACCTTTCCCCTGTCTGCCCTGCCCCCGATCCGCACCCCCACCCCCTGACAGACCCCCGGCTCTCCCACACCCATCCAACCACTCCCTGTCCCCTGACTGCCCCCGCAGAACCCCCAACCCTTCTAATCCCCCCTGCTCCCTGACCCTGACTCCCCCCCGAACCTCTGCCCCATCCAACCCCTCCCGTTCCTTGTCTTTGACTCCCCCGACACCCTTTTCATATGCCCACCCCCTGACAGGCTCCCCCCAGAACCCCTCATCCATCCAACCCCTCCTGCTCCCTGTCTCCTGACTGTCCCTTGGGACCCCATGCCCCTTCTCCAGCCCCCCCGGCCCCCGTACCCTGCTGCTCAGAGTAGTGTGTCTGGGGTGTGGAGCCAGACACAGTGCCGTGCTCCCCCACAGAGCGCGCAGCTCCCCCTCCGCCCCCAGAGTGCTGCATTGGGAGGGAAATCCCGGCCCTTTGGAGAGTTTTACCAATTCCTCCCTGAGGGCAATTTAAAACCCCAAAAGCCGGACATGTCTGGGAAACTCCGGACGCATGGTAACCCGACCACAGGGACTTCAGGATCTGCAGCTGCTGCCACCTGTATGGTGAATCCTTGGACTCGTCACCAAACAGCTCTTCCCCATTCTGCAACCTGGCCCCATGGTCTGACCGTGCAGGAGAACAGAAACCCTTTAGGACAGCAGGAGAGTCTCCTCAATGCCGCACTCTTCGCATGGCTTCCCGCGGTCATCGTGAAACACGACTACCCTGCCCCCAGGAGTCTCTCAAGGAGCTGCCGGCACAGTCACTGGGCACCCACTCGTAATGGTCTCGGGCAGAGGCATTGCAGAGAGAGCTGAGAAGACCATCCCTCTGTGACTTCCTGAATTGCTGCCAGGACGGATTCTCCTCTGCGCTAGGGAGAGTCCCCGAGGACAAGCAGCTGTGGTGGGGGGAGTCAGTCTACTGAATTGTTCACGTCCAGACCCTCCCCCCAGTTCTTAAAAAGTCGAAGCATTTCATTTAGACACTTTCCAAACAAACCATTTTGATTTTTCAGTTTGAAACTATTTTTTATTTAAAAATGTCCTTCACTTTTATTTTAAAAATTCAAAAAGTTATAACCCTTGAAATGTTCCTGGGTCTTTTTTTTTTTTAAAGCTTTTTGGTTCATCAAAAATTTGGAAAAATGTTCGTTTTGTTCAACCAGCAACTGGTTTTTTTCCATCTCTTTTTTGGAATTGCCAGTGACCAAAAAATTCTGTTTGCCCAGCTCGAGGGGCGGGTGAGGATTTTGGTGGTTATATTGTGGGTCTCTAAGTCCCCTTGTTGCTCAAAGTTTTCTTACTGCAACAAATTAATTTGGGATGAGGGCAGGATGGGCAAAAGCTTCCTAAAAGTGGGGGGGCTGCTGGCACAAAAACTGTGGCCCACCCCCTGTGCCACCCCTTCTCCTCGAGGTCCTGCCCCCTCAAACTGCCCTTTTCCCTGAGGCCCCCCCCTCCCACCGCCTTTCTCCCTGAGCTCCCACTTCATGCCGCCCCTTGCCCCCAAAACACTGCCCTCACCACTCCCTTCTCTCCCCCATCATCCAGTCACTCACACTTATGGCCAGTAAAAAGTGGTGGGCCCTGGTCTCCCCTGTTCTGGCACCCCTGGATGAGAGTGGGAGAGGATGAAGAACTCCTTTCAAATATAACTCCTCCCCACCCTCAGAAAAGCACAATTTGCCAGCAACAGCAAAACATGCACCTTACCAACACGGGCCAGTCGAGCTGTGTTGTGTGTGACATTCCCGTCTTGGGGCGGTTTATGTCTTGGAGAATGTGAACCCTGCAGGCCTGGGTGTTTCTCTGCGTAAATGTGACCTCAGTGCTCCTGATGAGAGCCATTGTTTGTAAATGTTTCAGTAGCAGACATATTTATCATTCATGTACAGACAGACATTTATTCACAATTAGAACTGGTCAAAAATAGGGTGGGTGGAGAGGGTCATGAAAATTGAAGAAACCACTCCCCCCCCCCATATTCTTCCAACTTATTTGGAAATGTTTTTAATGATCAAATTTTTGTTTCTTTTGGTGGGAAAAACTCCATGTTCTCTCTCAAGTGGGCAGAGAAATCCAAAATGTTTTTTTTAAAGAGGTAACTTTTTTCAAATGATCAATGTAATCCAAAGTGGCATTTTTAGTTCAAAGGTTGCATTGTCAGTGTAAAACCCTTTTGAACCAGCTCTGTTACTGTATAACAAGATGAGTTTATTTTTCATGATGCATTGTTTGGGCCAGGTTCCAAGTGGCATTTCAGTTTTTGCACAGCTCTTCTCTTCTTGCATCTGCACCTCTCATAAGCCGTGGCCTTAATCTTGGGCCTGGAAACACTTACGTGCACGTTTAACTTTAATTACTGCTGTGAATAATTCCATTTCAATGGGACAACTCTGAGATCGGCTTTACACTACGGCCCTATATCGGTGTACCTATGTCATTTATTTAATTTTCTTCCTTTTATATGTGAAAGTTCTTGAGAGGTTAAAGCAGGTAAAATACATGAACAGGTTCGGACAGTCCGAGTTTGTCCGTGCAAAGTGACAGCAGAGATGTGGGATCTGCTCGTTGTCTATAAGTCTCTCAGGGTTACCCAGGATAACTTTGGGGATCTCTGTCTTGCATCGGGAATGTTCCCTGAAAGTGTCCAAACAGCTCAGAGCTACAGAACCATTCCCTGGATCCATTCTTCTAGCTGTCTTCCCCAGAAAGCAGTCTGGCAAGTGTTCCTGTCAGCTCATTGCTAAGTTATCTGTCAAAACACTAGAGTTTTCAGGTGCCTAAGTAGCCCCTGGAATCATGGTGAAATTATCCTCCCCGCCACCACCAAAATTGGAAATGGTGCCCCGGAGTGCACGGTACCCTACCGTGCTTCCCCCATAGGAACTGCATGAACAGGCAACTCTGCAAGTTCTCTGCATGCCTCTGCAAGTGACCCCCATGCCTCTCCATTTCCTTGGCCACATGTATCCTGTCCCCATGCCGGCGGTGAATCCAGAAAAAGCGGGAAAAGCTCACCACTGCGACCACCTGAGGGCGGTGTTGGGTTGAGATCAGCTGGTCAAAGCAGGCAATAGGGACAGAATCTGAGACTTGAAGCTCCTCGAGCGACCTCTGAACTTTCTAGACCTGCCCTTCAATCAGACACAGCGATTGTAAAGTTGAATGTGATAGTAACTAGACCCATTTTAAACCCTTCACCACACAAGACAAAGCCCGTAGGATTCATCATGAACTATTTATTTCTCCTCCCCTGGCTCCATGCAGCCACCTTGAAGCTTTCTCTCGTCTCTCCCAGGCTGGGCTCACTTGATTGCAGGAGATCAGCGGAGGGTCCAGCTTTGCTCTTTCGCTTCCATTCTTCACGTCTTTGGGTGGCTGCATTGGCAACTGAGCAGCCTAATGGAAACACTGAGTCCTCTGTCTCGGCAGGCAGGCCCAGCCGCCAAAGCCAAAGACTCCCTGAGAACAGGGGGAGGTTCGCCTGAACTCTCAGGAGTGGAGGCTGGGCCCATAGGGTAGGGATACCATATTTGAACTTTCAAAAAAGAGGACACTCCGAGGGCGGGGGAGGAGTGGTAGCCCTGCCACCTATCTACTCCCTCCCACTTCCTGCCCCCTGACTGCCCCCCACACAACCGCCATCCCATCCAACCCCCCCTGCTTCTTGTCCCCTGATCACCTCCTCCCAGGACCCTGCCCTCTATTTAAGTCTTCCTTCTCCCTGTCTCCAACTGCCCCCTCCTTAGACCCCTCCACCCTAACTGCCCCCCTAGAACTCCAGCCCCTACCTGTCCCCTGACTGCCCTGCCCCCTATCCGCACCCCCACCCCCTGACAGACCCCCGGCTCTCTGCTCAGAGCAGTGTGTCTGGGGTGCGGAGCCAGAGACAGTGCCGTGCTCCCCCACAGAGCGCGCAGCTCCCCCTCCGCCCCCAGAGTGCTGCATTGGGAGGGAAATCCCGGCCCTTTGGAGAGTTTTACCAATTCCTCCCTGAGGGCAATTTAAAACACAAAAAGCCGGACATGTCCGGGAAACTCCGGACGCATGGTAACCCGACCACAGGGACTTCAGGATCTGCAGCTGCTGCCACCTGTATGGTGAATCCTTGGACTCGTCACCAAACACCTCTTCCCCATTCTGCAACCTGGCCCCATGGTCTGACCGTGCAGGAGAACAGAAACCCTTTAGGACAGCAGGAGAGTCTCCTCAATGCCGCACTCTTCGCATGGCTTCCCGCGGTCATCGTGAAACACGACTACCCTGCCCCCAGGAGTCTCTCAAGGAGCTGCCGGCACAGTCACTGGGCACCCACTCGTAATGGTCTCGGGCAGTGGCATTGCAGAGAGAGCTGAGCAGACCATCCCTCTGTGACTTCCTGAATTGCTGCCAGGACGGATTCTCCTCTGCACTAGGGAGAGTCCCCGAGGACAAGCAGCTGTGGTGGGGGAGGGGGCAAGACAAACACTCCACATTAGCCCTTGACTAGCAGGTAAGCAGGACTCTGGGAGCCAAGGCATCGGTGTGTCTTGCTGGGAGAGCAGAGCTGGAGAGCAGAAAAGGGCATTGGAGGAATTGTAGAAAAGTCATTGTCATGGCCGGGTCATGGGCAGCCAGACCTAGTGGTCAGAGGCAGAGTCCACACTCACAAGTAAGGAGTCGAGAGTCAGCTGGGTCAGGACACTGGAACAGCAGAAGCAAAAGAACAAATTGTGTTCAGAACCTCAAGTCAGGTGAGTCACCCTGAGTCCAGATGCCAGGAAATCAAGCCTGGGGAGTGGGAGCAGGAACAGCCAACACACGGTCCAGAGCCGGGGAGGAGCTCGGCTGTTCAGACAGCTTCTTGTTCCTGCTGCTGGTTTAAGGAGGTCCCGAGGGCCGATTAGCTGCTCTGGGACTCTGCCAATAGGAGCCTCAAACTGGGTCTGGACTTCGTCAGTCCTAGGTAAGCAGTTTTTCGTAGGCTTCCAGGTGGCGTGCTGGAGGGTGGCTGCTCCCAGGAACCCTGCAGACCCGGGTTAATGACCCATGGGTCAGGACAGTGAGTGATCTCTCCCCGCTCAAACCTCCTGCACGAAACAGTCTCCAGGGTCCCGGGCGCATCCTCTGAGAAGAAAAAAACACAGTCATGAGGACAAATAGGCTATGGAAGAGGAGCCCCCTCTTTGTTGCAACAGCCCCAAGTGCCCAAAAGAGTGGACGGTTCTTACCTCCAGAAGATGCCTGGGATCTTCCATCTAAGCCTCAATAGGACCCCTGTTGCTTGGTCTGACAGGAGGAGATCATCTGTCCCCACTGCTCCCTGCGCTGGGCTGGCTGCAGCACACATCTTTTTAAGAGGCTGGGCCAGAGAGATGTTACAATCAGGGTCCAGGCACCCCAGAAGGATAACAGAGGGTCTGAAACCAGAAGATGAAGCAATCAAATCAGCGGATTCGACAGAGAAGTTTTCTACCCTACAGGGACATCAAAGAAGGTCTGTTAGGAAAGCTGATATGTTAGTCTGGAAACTGCTAAGGCAAAGATTGTGACTTGTTAAGATTCAGTTTTAGTCACTACAAAGTGTGTTGTGTTTTGTTTCTCTCTTTGAAATTTGTCTCTTTCTCTTGCTTAGTATCACTTAAATCTCTTCTTTGTTACTATACTTCCCAAACCACCTCAGTGTTGTGTGTTCGAGTGAAGTGTGATTCTCCAGCCTACCCAACAGGCTGAGCTGTGCCCTGTCTCTCTGAAGGTAGCGAATAATTTCTGAGCAGTGCTGGGCCCAGAGTCCAAGGGCAGTTCACCAGACATCTTGTGGGAAGCCCAAAGAAACCAAAGGAGCAGGAGAGATTCCGGCCCCACTGACCCATGGGAAATTCCCACAGAAGAGCCTACCCAGGGCTCTAGACACGGCCACTTTGGGTGTGTACCAGAGTTCACTCACTGCTAGATGCTGGCCAGGCCTTGTGTCATTGCTTTCTCGCTGGGCTAGCAACCCCGCTGATACTCACTCTTGCAGTTTGTTGGCTGGGAACTCAGCCCTCCAACCAGGTGACTGTCCTTTACTCCACTCCTTCCTGGGTCGTGCTCTTTGCAAACAAAGTCCCAAAATGTCTTGAACAGAAACAAGGCCTTCCACCCTCGTGGGGAGTTCTTCCTCAGCCTGATTTCGGTTCGGCCTGCCCTTCTTGGGTTTCTATGGTCTTCTATGTCCCCTTCCTTAGGGACAGTGAGAGAAGCCAGTCCTACCCTGGACTCCAGGGTTTGGCCCAAGGCCATCTCCTGAACAGCTTGCTCTGCTTCTGGACTTTTGCTGCTGTTTTCCCTTGTTTCCTCTCAGGTGGGGCTCACTTGGTCATCAATTTGGCCTAGCCCCAGGCTAGGCAGCTATAGGCCAAGCCACACTGTTAGATACCCTCCTCCTTCAAATCTGGTCCAGCCCGGATGACAGGTTTGCTGAGGGGATGGGGAAACCCCATTGCTGATCAGAAGGAGGTCAGAGTCTGTTCCTTACGAGCTGAAGGTCCGTTTGTCCTGCTGCGGCAAGTGGAGCTGGAGAGCGGAGATGTTAGGTGAAAGAGACTGCATGATGGAGTTGGAGACTGAGGGACGGGAGCCTCCTCCCAGAAACGCTCCCAGGAGAACAGGTTTGAGGAGGAGTTCTCTGGGGAGCCTCCTGCTTGGAAAAAAACAAGGGTGGCACATTGATGAAGATGTCTCTGTCCCAGGGATGGGGGAAGCTCCCACCCAGGCTATGCAGCAGGGATCCCATTTCTCCCCCAAGAAACCCATTTTTCCCAAAGAAGTCAATGGCTCTTACCTCCAAGAGGGAGTGGGCTCTTCCCTCTAGGCCTCTTTGAGAACTACTACTGCTTGCACCCATCTGGGAGGCTGTCACACACCCCAGGACCTAGAAGACACGGGGGGAGGAGGCTCCTCTTCATGTCAGACTCTGAGAGCCCAGAGAAGGGCCAAAGGAAGAATAAAGGGCAGGAGATGAAGCTAGCCCGGAGCCTCTGTCCCATCCTCACCTCCTCAAAGGTGGAGGTTCCTGAGCTTCAGTTGGGCAGACAGTCTGTAGCCCTGACGCAAAGGTCCTTCTGCGCCATATGGGGCAGGAAGATCTCTGCCTGGGAGCACGGGAAATGGGATGGGGGTGAGATCAAGGAAAGAGGGGAGGGATATGGGTGTGAGGGAAAGAGCTCCTGCCCCAGATGAAGGTATCTGGGGGGCCGTGGGAAGGACACAGCTCCACAGAGAGGGGAGAGAGTTCCTGTGAGTGCCAGGGGCCTCCATTTCTGCTTCCACTAGTCCCCCATTTATAGTGAGACACAGCAGTACCTGCAGCAGGGAGCGGGACTTGCTGAACAGGGAGGGGAACCTTGAAGAGCATCAGATGAGCCACAGCCCTTGCAGCGCCTCGGGCATCTGGTGCAAGTGCCGAATCATGTGAAGCTGGCCCATGACCTTGGCTGTGACATCCTCATGCTGCAGGGGAACGAGAACATGTCAGAGACTGAGACACTCCCCAGGAATCAGGGAGGATTAAGGGCACCTGGAACCAGCACCATCATTTCCACCCAGCAGCTGCTCATGTCTGAGTGGTAGATTCACCCTCCTGACCCCCAGGATGGAGGCTTGCTGTCCTCTCTAGTGACCTTCAGTGCCAACCCCCCTCCTTGTAGGGTGAGCTCCTGCCACTTCCCCATCAGTGCCCTGACAGCTGTTCCACCTCCAACCCACCTGGGGACACCGCTCAAGTTCGGAGAACCCTCTCTTCCACCCCTACCTCCATCCCCACCCAGGTAGGGCAGGGAGGAGGCTCTAGAAGGGTGGCGGGGGGCGGGAGGGATTCTGGCAGCAGTGAAGTGGAATGGAGAGAGCTTGAGACCTTTCCCCAAGACACCCCAGTGACAAAACCTGAAACCACAGGATGGCAGCCCTGGTGAATGGAGCAGGTCAGCAGCCCCTGACGACTGAATCCTCCCAATCTCTCGAGAGCGGGTCCAGCCCTACCAGCAGCAAGACCAGCTTTCCACGCCCATGTGCCTCAGTCAGTCACCATCACCAGTCAGTCCTTGGCCTCCCAGGCTGCCAGGGATGGGAGCAACTCTCGATGGTGGCTGGGGTGACATGGACACTAGGCCATGGGGAAATGGGTGCAGCTCTGTGGGGCAGGAAAGGTTCCCAGAGGGCACTTAGGGGACTCTCCTGTCCTTCCCAGGAGTGATAGCAGAGCACCTGTCAATGTTCCTCCCCCACTCTGAACTCTAGGGTACAGATGTGGGGACCTGCATGAAAAACCTCCTAAGCTTATCTTTACCAGCTTAGGTCAAAACTTCCCCAAGGTACAAAATATTACCCCTTGGACAGGCCGCTACCACCACCAAACTAATACTGGTTACTGGGGAAGAGCTGTTTGGACGCGTCCTTCCCCCCAAAATACTTCCCAAAACCTTGCACCCCACTTCCTGGACAAGGTTTGGTAAAAAGCCTCACCAATTTGCCTAGGTGACTACAGACCCAGACCCTTGGATCTTAAGAACAATGAACAATCCTCCCAACACTTGCACCCCCCCTTTCCTGGGAAATGTTGGATAAAAAGCCTCACCAATTTGCATAGGTGACCACAAACCCAAACCCTTGGATCTGAGAACAATGAAAAAGCATTCAGTGTTTTACAAGAAGACTTTTAATAAAAAATAGAAGTAAATAGAAATAAAGAAATCCCCCCTGTAAAATCAGGATGGTATATATCTTACAGGGTAATTAGATTCAAAAACATAGAGAACCCCTCTAGGCAAAACCTTAAGTTACAAAAAAGATACACAGACAGAAATAGTTATTCTATTCAGCACAATTCTTTTCTCAGCCATTTAAAGAAATCATAATCTAACACATACCTAGCTAGATTACTTACTAAAAGTTCTAAGACTCCATTCCTGTTCTGTCCCGGGCCAAGACGACTACAGACAGACACACAAACCCTTTGTTTCTCTCCCTCCTCCCAGCTTTTGAAAGTATCTTGTCTCCTCATTGGTCATTTTGGTCAGGTGCCAGCGAGGTTACCTTTAGCTTCTTAACCCTTTACAGGTGAGAGGAGCTTTCCCCTGGCCAGGAGGGATTTCAAAGGGGTTTACCCTTCCCTTTATATTTATGACACGCCCCCCAAATCTCAGCTAGGGTGAAACACTGGCTGGGATTTCTTCCTGGAGCTCTAGGAAAACAGAGTTAATAAGACACATGCATCTCTAAATATACTACCAAGTACATAAAGACTAACAATATTTTCCACATCTCAAGGACGATTTTAACCAGTTGATTCTGGGAAACTTTCACGGGAGAGTGCATCAGCCACTTTGTTAGAAGCTCCTGAGATGTGTTGGATGTCGAAATCAAAATCTTGGAGAGCTAAACTCCACCGAAGAAGTTTTCTGTTAGTTTCTTTGACGGTGTGAAGCCACTTTAGTGCAGCATGGTCGGTTTGCAGGTGGAAACGCCGTCCCCAAACATATGGGCGTAGCTTTTCCAGAGCGTAGACAATGGCATAACATTCTTTTTCAGTGACTGACCAGTTGCTTTCCCTCTCAGACAGTTTTTTGCTGAGAAACACTACAGGGTGGAATTCTTGATCAGGTCCTTTCTGCATTAAAACTGCTCCCACACCACGCTCGGATGCATCTGTGGTTACTAGGAACGGTTTGTCAAAGTCTGGGGCCCTTAGTACAGGGTCAGACATGAGTGTCGCTTTAAGCTTGTTAAAGGCCTTCTGACACTTTCCGGTCCACTGAACAGCATTTGGCTGTTTCTTTTTGGTTAGGTCTGTCAGTGGGGCAGCGATTTGGCTGTAGTGCGGTACAAATCGTCTGTAATAACCGGCCAAGCCTAAGAAGGATTGAACCTGTTTCTTTGACTTTGGGACAGGCCACTTTTGGATAGCATCCACTTTGGCCTGTAGGGGGCTGATAGTTCCTTGACCCACCTGGTGTCCAAGGTAAGTCACTCTGTTTAGGCCTATTTGACACTTCTTAGCCTTAACAGTTAGTCCTGCCTCCCTTATGCGCTCAAGGACTTTTTGTAGATGTTCCAGGTGGTCTGCCCAGGAATCCGAAAATATGGCCACATCGTCAAGGTAGGCGACTGCATATTCTCCTAATCCCGCTAGGAGACCATCTACAAGTCTTTGGAAAGTGGCGGGTGCATTTCGCAGCCCGAAAGGGAGTACATTAAATTCATACAGCCCGAGATGTGTGATGAAGGCTGACCTTTCCTTGGCAGATTCATCTAGCGGTACCTGCCAGTACCCCTTGGTTAAGTCCAAGGTAGAGATGAACTGGGCCCTTCCCAGTTTCTCTAATAGTTCATCTGTGCGTGGCATGGGATAGTTGTCTGGGCGAGTTACAGCATTTAGCTTACGGTAGTCCACGCAAAAACGTATTTCCCCATCTGGTTTGGGAACTAGAACCACTGGAGATGCCCATGCACTTTCAGAGGGGCGGATTACACCCATCTGTAACATATCCTGGATCTCCCGTTCTATAGCAGTTTTAGCTTGAGGAGACACCCGGTAAGGTTGGACCCTAATTGGGTGAGCATTACCTGTGTCAATGGAGTGGTATGCCCGTTCAGTCAGTCCTGGGGTGGCTGAGAACGTTGGCGCGTAGCTAGTGCACAGCTCCTGGATCTGCTGTCGCTGCATACGCCCAAGGGTCATGGAGAGGTTCACCTCTTCCACACCACCAGCACATTTCCCTTCGTAGTAAACACCTTCAGGCCACTCAGCGTCGTCTCCTCCCTGGGCTGTAAACTGACAAACCTTTAATTCTCTGGAATAAAAGGGCTTTAGAGAATTAATATGGTACACCTTAGGCTTTCGGTTGGAGGTGGGGAATGCTATGAGATAATTAACAGCTCCCAGGCGCTCCTGGACCGTGAATGGCCCTTCCCATGATGCTTCCATTTTATGGGCCTGGAGTGCCTTTAAGACCATGACCTGGTCTCCTACTTTGAAGGAACGCTCTCTGGCATGTTTATCATACCAGGCTTTTTGCTCTTTTTGAGCATCCTGTAAGTTTTCTCTAGCAAGGGCTAAAGAGGTTCGGAGGGTGTTTTGTAGGTTGGTTACAAAGTCCAGAATGTTAGTTCCTGGAGAAGGTGTAAATCCCTCCCATTGCTGCTTCACCAACTGCAATGGCCCCTTAACCTCACGGCCATATACAAGTTCAAATGGGGAAAACCCTAAACTGGGATGTGGTACAGCTCTGTAGGCAAAGAGCAACTGCTGCAATACTAGGTCCCAATCATTGGAGTGCTCATTTACGAATTTACGTATCATGGCCCCCAAAGTTCCATTAAACTTCTCCACCATGCCATTTGTTTGATGATGGTAAGGAGTGGCAACCAAGTGATTTACCCCATGAGCTTCCCAAAGGTTTTTCATAGTTCCTGCCAGGAAACTAGTCCCTGCATCTGTGAGGATGTCGGAGGGCCAACCTACCCTGGCAAAAATGTCTGCTAGTGCCTGGCACACACTTTTAGCCCTGGTGTTGCTTAGAGCTACTGCTTCCGGCCATCGGGTGGCAAAATCCATGAAAGTCAGTATGTACTGCTTTCCTCTGGGTGTCTTTTTCGGAAAAGGACCCAGAATATCCACAGCTACTCGCTGAAATGGAACTTTAATGATGGGGAGTGGCTGGAGAGGAGCTTTGACCTGGTCTTGGGGTTTTCCCACTCTTTGGCACACCTCACAAGACTGGACATAGGTAGAAACATCCTTGCCCATTCCCTCCCAGTGGAATGACCCCCCCAAACGGTCTTTGGTCCTGTTCACCCCAGCATGGCCACTAGGGTGATCATGGGCTAAGCTCAAGAGCTTGGCCCGGTATTTAGTTGGAACTACCAACTGTCTCTGAGGATGCCAGTCTTCCTGGTGTCCCCCAGAAAGAGTTTCCTTGTATAAAAGTCCTCTTTCTACAACAAACCTGGATCGATTAGAAGAGCTGAGAGGCGGTGGGTTGCTCCGTGCCGCCGTCCAAGCTCTCTGGAGGCTTTCATCTGCTTCTTGTTCGGTCTGGAACTGTTCCCTTGATGCTGGAGACATCAGTTCCTCATGGGATTGTGGACCTAGGCTTGGTCCCTCTGGAAGCGATATAGGGGATGGAGCTGTTTCTGTTGACTGTGAACCGCTCTCCGCTGGTGTACTATGTTGGGATTCAGGCTCCGGCTGAGCCTCTTGTGTAGGGTTATCGGCTGCTGCCAGTTCAGGTTCGGTGGGGCCCTCTGGTGTTGAGGTTGCAAGTACTGGATTCAGTGCTGACACGGGGTCTGGTGTTGGTTGTTCGGCTGGTTCCGGTTCTGGGACTGGTTCCGTCTGGGTCTCTGGGACTGGATCCACTACTGCTGTTGCAGACATTGGCCTGGGGTCCAGGTCCATCACCTCTGACTGGGTCCTGATAGAAGTTTCCGGAACAGAGCTAGGCCTCACGGCTTGTTTAGCCTGGTTGCGGGTGACCATTCCCACCCTCTTGGCCTGCTTCACATGATTGGCCAAGTCTTCCCCCAACAGCATGGGGATGGGATAATCATCATAGACTGCAAAAGTCCACATTCCTGACCAGCCCTTGTACTGGACAGGCAACTTGGCTGTAGGCAAATTGAAAGAGTTGGACTTGAAGGGTTGAATCGTCACTTGGATCTCTGGGTTGATTAAATTGGGGTCCACTAAGGAAGCATGGATAGCTGACACTTGTGCTCCGGTGTCCCTCCACGCGGTGACCTTCTTCCCACCCACACTCACAGTTTCCCTCCGCTCCAAGGGTATCTGGGAGGTATCTGGGCCTGTGGACCTCTGGTGTGATTCCGGTGCAATGAACTGTAATCTGTTGGGGTTCTTGGGGCAGTTGGCCTTTACATGCCCCAGCTCGTTACACTTAAAACATCGTCCAGCTGACGGGTCACTGGGGCGAGGAGGGTTGCTGGAGAACGGGGTGGTGGGACGATAAGGGGTCTGGAGGGTTCTTTGGGAGGTAGGTGGGGCTTTGGGCGGCCCCCGGTAATAGGGTGTGGTCTGGGGTGGTCCCTTCTGGTCTCCGCTCCAACTGCGACCAGTTTTCTTCTTCTCTGCCACCTCCACCCATCTGGCTCCAATCTCTCCTGCCTCAATTACAGTTTTGGGTTTCCCATCTAGGATGTATCTTTCTATTTCCTCAGGAACACCCTCTAAGAATTGTTCCATTTGCATTAGGAAGGGCAAATTTACTGGAGATTCAACACTTGCTCCTGATATCCAGGCATCCCAATGTTTTACAATGTGGTAGGCATGTCGGGTAAATGACATGTCTGGTTTCCACCTTAGGGCTCTGAACCTCCGACGAGACTGCTCGGGTGTTATCCCCATTCTGACTCTCGCCTTGGATTTAAACAGTTCATACTTGTTCATGTGTTCTTTAGGCATTTCAGCTGCCACCTCAGCTAAGGGTCCACTGAGCTGCGGCCTCAGCTCTACCATGTATTGGTCAGTAGAGATGTTGTACCCAAGGCAGGCCCTTTCGAAGTTTTCTAAGAAGGCCTCAGTATCATCACCTGCCTTGTAGGTGGGGAACTTTCTGGGATGGGAAGTGGTACCTGGAGAAGGATTGCTAGGGTTTGTTGGTATATTCTGCTGGGCCTTTATCCTCTCCATCTCCTCCACATGCTTCCTCTCTTTTTCCTTCTCCTCCTCCACATGCTTCCTCTCTTTTTCCCTCTCCTCCTCCACATGCTTCCTTGCCTCCATTTCCCTCTTGTGGGCAGCCTCTTGGTGTTGTTCTGCCTCCCTTTCTTGTTCCTTCTTCAGCTGCATGAGTTCTATCTGTCTTTCATGTTCCCTTTGTTTTTCCTCAGCCTGAAATTTGGCTAATTCCAGCTGTAGTCGAGCTGAGGATTTGGCCATTCTAACCTCTCTGTTTTTAACTAACTTTACACCCGAGGTTTAGAAATAAACAAACAAAACTTGGCTGTAAAATTTTGCTGTGCTGGAATAGAATACCTATTCTCTGATAGTGATTGTCAGCCTACAGAAAAAGACAATTCCCTTGTCTCTGCTCTGGGCCCAAATTAAAGCAAAAAACCTCCAACTACTTGGAAACCTGCTTACCCAGCCCAAAGAAGAAAAAAATTTCTTTTCAAACCTGTGCTCCTTGTAAAACAAAAAAAAAAAAAAAATCAAAATCCTAAAAAAAAACCCTGCCACTTTTGTCTCCAGGCAAATGGGTAGAGCACACACCCCCTATTTACTTTTAGGAAGAAAAGAGAAAAAAAAAAAAAACCTCTGGGTTGGAAGACTGTGAATTTCCCTGCAGGAGTTAAGTACCCTGCCTCCAGGCAAAGAAAATCTGCAATTCACAAGATAATCCCCTTTTGTCTCTGCTTGGCCACAAAGCAGAGAGAAACCAAGCTGCTTTCAGTTTCAAAGCTGCCTTCTGGACTTCCTAAAAATTCCTTTTTAAAATCTGTATTTCTAGTTCAAAAAATCTCAACTGGATCTCAAAATGATTTCAGGTTAATCCCACCACTGTGCCACCATGTCAAGGTTCCTCCCCCACTCTGAACTCTAGGGTACAGATGTGGGGACCTGCATGAAAAACCTCCTAAGCTTATCTTTACCAGCTTAGGTCAAAACTTCCCCAAGGTACAAAATATTACCCCTTGGACAGGCCGCTACCACCACCAAACTAATACTGGTTACTGGGGAAGAGCTGTTTGGACGCGTCCTTCCCCCCAAAATACTTCCCAAAACCTTGCACCCCACTTCCTGGACAAGGTTTGGTAAAAAGCCTCACCAATTTGCCTAGGTGACTACAGACCCAGACCCTTGGATCTTAAGAACAATGAACAATCCTCCCAACACTTGCACCCCCCCTTTCCTGGGAAATGTTGGATAAAAAGCCTCACCAATTTGCATAGGTGACCACAAACCCAAACCCTTGGATCTGAGAACAATGAAAAAGCATTCAGTGTTTTACAAGAAGACTTTTAATAAAAAATAGAAGTAAATAGAAATAAAGAAATCCCCCCTGTAAAATCAGGATGGTATATATCTTACAGGGTAATTAGATTCAAAAACATAGAGAACCCCTCTAGGCAAAACCTTAAGTTACAAAAAAGATACACAGACAGAAATAGTTATTCTATTCAGCACAATTCTTTTCTCAGCCATTTAAAGAAATCATAATCTAACACATACCTAGCTAGATTACTTACTAAAAGTTCTAAGACTCCATTCCTGTTCTGTCCCCGGCCAAGACGACTACAGACAGACACACAAACCCTTTGTTTCTCTCCCTCCTCCCAGCTTTTGAAAGTATCTTGTCTCCTCATTGGTCATTTTGGTCAGGTGCCAGCGAGGTTACCTTTAGCTTCTTAACCCTTTACAGGTGAGAGGAGCTTTCCCCTGGCCAGGAGGGATTTCAAAGGGGTTTACCCTTCCCTTTATATTTATGACAACCACATCCTAAGAACAGAAGTCCATGAAGGCCAGAAGTCCCCACTGGGCTCCTTGCTACCAGGCCAGCAAATGGCGAGAGGATGGGAATGAGGCCCTGGGTCCCACCCCAAGCTTCTGAGTCGATTGCAGCTGCTTACCGTGTCCCCCATCAGTTGCTGGGCTTCCCCCAGGAGGGAGTAGACCAGCACCAGCTCAGCCTGGCTGACACGCAGCAGGGGGTCGTGGATGGCCAGCAATGCTGTCTGTACGAAGGATCTTCTCTGCCCGACGGAGAAGAATTTTTCAAAGACCTAAAACCAAGAGGACATGAGGCTTGAGTAGATTGCCCAGAGCCAGCCTCCAAGTCCTGGCGGTACAATGGCGTCTCATGCCCCAAAGGGCGGGGAAGAGAGCTGCTGTGGCCAAGGCAGTTCATTCCCCAGGAGGCTTTCAGGGTCCCAGGGCTCACGGAAGCCCCTTTATTAAGAGGTGGCAGTTGCTGAGGGACCAAAGCCTCCAGTGGCTCTTTCGGGAAGGCAATTTATGGCAGGGGCCAGGATGGGCTGGAAATGGATCTCTAATGTGTGTGAGCAGGCCCACTCTGCTGTGCAGGGCACAGAGACGACAGGGGACTCTGTCTTGCTTCCAGCAGAGAGATCTCCTGCACCTCAGCGGCTAGAGAAGTGTGCGTGTGTTGTTGAGGGGAGGAGGGGGTTGGAGCTGACAGACCAAAGGTCTCTTCCCTGCAGCTTAGTGATTTCTCTCCTCGCTGGGTATGGCCTCTGCAGCTCCTTGGTTTCTTCAAGGGGAATCCAACCTGCAGCCTGACAAGAACAAGGAGACTCCTGGCCCAGTCCCAGTGTGGGACCTTTCGCACCAGCGTGTCCCACTGGTTGCTGGATGAGGAACTCTGAGCTGGAAATAAGGAGCGGGCTCTTTTCCTGTCTTCAGGAGGCCTCCACTGCAGGGAACCCAGCCAGCTACACTCCCTGAGCTGTGTCATGCTCTGGCACAGTGCCCTTACCTCCCCCACTCTGGCTGTATTCTTGTAGCCTAAGAGCCTTCTGTCCTGGTGCCAGTCATAGCACCAGAGATCTTCCGCGTCATGTATGGTCAGACCTGGAAGAGAGAGAGAGAGAGAGCGACTTTTCTCCTCATTCTGGTTGCAGTTTCTGTGTCCTTCCAATCCCATTGGTGGCTGCACAGTGGAATGGAGAAGAACAGAGGCAGAGAGAGACTTGTCCTCCGGCTGGGGTCAGTCTGAGAGAAATGGTCTAGGGTCCCATTATCAACATATGGTCACTCTCAGTCCCCTATTTGGTTCCGTGTCCCAGCTGGGTTCCTTACCCCTCTGTTGGAGCAGCAGTTGGTAGAGCCGGTAAGTCCCCTCCCTGGCCTGCCGGCTGATGTCCTTGTCTGGATCGCTGACAAATAGAGCCAGCTGGGCCACATGGTGACCCATCCGAGGGAACTCGGCTGAGATCTAATGGAAGGGAGAGCAGAGGGGACTCCATCAGCATTTTCCTCTCAGCTCCCTGTCCGCCCTGGGCCAGAGGGCTCCTTCCCCTTAGCCCTTCTGCAGGAGAGGCTGGGGGAGAGGAGCTTGAGATCGACCCTTCATTTGCTCTGCTGCCAAGGGAGCCTGCAGCTGCTTTGGGATGCCAAGCAGGGGCTGGAGCATGGTCCCCTTAAAGGCCCAGGGACAACACTGAACCAGGACAAGAAGAACTTGACTCAAGCCTAGCTCAGTTCTGCTCTGACTCTGCCTCCCCATGAAGAACCCTCCTAACCCACAGCCCCGGCAGCAGCAGCAGATCCTGCAGCCCGCTGGAGCCAGCCCGCCTTCCCCTGGAGCCAGTAAGCTGGGCTCAGAGCTCACTTACATCAAACTCAGGGAGGGTGACTGTGTATCTCAGCAGGGCTGTGCTGCTCCTGATAGCCTTGGCTCGCTCCTGCGACACCCGGGACACGACCCAGAGGTTGACATGCTGTGGGGAAAGGAGGCAGGTCAGACTCAGTGGCCAGCTGCTCCTGCTTTGCAAATGAGCCCCCCACACACCCAGCCCCAGGGGCCTGAGACATTCTGCGCAGGGGGAAATAGCTGAGTCATTGATGGCAGAGCTTTAGAAGGGGATTCTTTCCCCCAGGACGCAGCTTGTACCCTTCAGGTCACAACTTGTCAGCGTCTCTTTAGATTGGGACAATGTTCGGGGTCGGGGCTGGTCCCATCCTCCCAAAACTCCTGATTCCTGAACAGTTCACCAGAAAGACGACTGAACCCTCAGCCCTTCCCTGCTACGCAACTCCTTGCGGGGATGTAGGGAGTGACTGAGAGCACAATCCCCCCAGGAATTTCAGAGTAGATCAGAGGGAAGGGCTGATTCCCTGGGCTCCTCCTCTTTCTCTAGGAAGGAGCATGTGCCTCTTCTCTGAGAACCATCTCCCGAATCTCATGGGCTCTGTGTGTTGGAGGGGTGCGGGAAGGGTGGATTTTCAGACTCTCACTCCCCAAGACAGCCAGGAGCCCTGTGCTTAGTGCTCAGCAGAACCAGGCAGAGCTCTGGCTTGGAGTCCCAGCTCCTTCCTCTGTCCCTCAAGAAGGAAGTACCTGACATTACATTGCACTGACCTCCCCAACCAAGGACGGCCCACTGGGGACCCAGCTAGGAGGACAGAGTAGAAAATGCATCTTCCAGTCTCTCCTTACCAGTCCCCCAAAGAGTTACGGTCAAATGGGGCTCACCTCCAAGATGAAGTGGAGCCTGTCTATGTCTGGGGACTCTGCCAGCAGATTCCCCAGCATGGCATCCAGGACCTCTGGGATGACTTTGTGCAGAGTCTGCAAAGCATGGGTCAGAGTTAGGGAACCTGGGCCTACACCTGCCACAGGATGGGAAGAGGGGTCTCTGGGAAGCACTGAGGAGACTCCCAAACACATCTCCTGGCCTCTCTCCTTCACATCCCACTGCAGGCAATTTGCAAGAATTGATGACCCCTGGACCTTTAATCCATGAGCTTAGCAGGTCTCTGCAGAGGGCCTTGTAGGCAGAAGAGTAGGAAACAGCCAAGTTGCTATGGATGGAACCTGGGCTTCTGGGCCAAACACGGCTTAGGAAAGAAAGAAAGAAAGAAAGAAAGAAAGAAAGAAAGAAAGAAAGAAAGAAAGAAAGAGAAAGAAAGAAAGAAAGAAAGAAAGAAAGAAAGAAAGAAAGAAAGAAAGAAATCCCCCAGGGAGGGGTAATCTCTTCCCTGCTGGAGGGAAGGATCCAACCCTGCAGCTTGTTCCATCTCCGCTACCCCACCCCTAAATCTGGAGCTCCAGCGAATCAAGGGAGTAGGGACCAAGGACTACTCTGGAAGAGGAGGAGGATGGAGGAGGAGGTACCTGGATGCCGGTGGAGTCCTTCTCCGTGCCCAGGGTGAAGACGGAGTGAAGGGCAGCTCGCAAGAGGTGGGTCTCTAGGGCTGGCTCCAGGGCAGGTTTCATGGTGCTGGCAAGAGAGAGGAGCTGCTATTAGACTGTGCAGTACTGGGTGGGACTGTCGCAAACACAGACACCAAGCCACAGGGATAGAGGCACAGGCTGGCGAGAATGGAAACTGAGGCACTTCGCTAGGGAATGACATGGCCAAGGTGTCCCAGACAGACAGTGGCAGGACAGGAATAGCTGCTGTTCCCTGGAGCCTGCTGCCCCTCCTGTATCGGAGCCTGGGAGTGAGCCCCTCCCCAAGGCCCCTGTCATGTTATGGGAGTGAAAAGAAGAGCCCTGCCAGGAGAGAGTGACCCTCCCCACCCCACCATCTCTGCCAGAGGCACCACTCTTGGGAGGTGACTTGGGAGGGACAGTGACGGTGACTCCCAGCCTTGGGCCTGAGCAGCACTGGGGTGAGGGGAGCCGGCAGGGTGGGGGGGTGGGGCTGTCTCAGTACCAGAGGTAGCCCACTGCAGCCAGGGAGTGGGCGAGGACGGCGCTGGGTGACGAGTCATCGGGAAGCTCCTCGATGAGCTCCTGTGAGACGTGAAAGAGACAAAGGAGCGTGTGAGATTCACGCCCGACTGACGCCTCCCAGTGAGGAGATGACACAGCCAGTGCCCCACATGGCCAGCAGGATCCCCCACCACCTCCCACTCCCCCGATTCCTTCCTGCCCATCCGACTTGTTCCCCTTCTCAGATTCCTGCCCAGCTCACTCCCAATCCCCTTCTCTCCTCCTCCCTGTCAAACCTGCCCCATTCATCCCGACGACTGAGCTGGGACCATGAGATTCCTTGTCCCCCACTCTCAGCTGCCCCGCAGCCCCACAATTCTCCCCCTCCCTCCAGCTACCGTATGGCGTGTCTCACTCACCACGATCCTCTTCACCACAGCCGCCTTGCAGCAGCGCGGCTCCAGCGTGTCCTCCCCTCTCTCCCGTGCAGTCAGACATGCGGGGTAGATGGCCTGAAGGAACAGGAGCTGCTGCCCCTCATCCTGTACCCACCGGGAGTGGGGTATAGCGAGAGAGAACCTGTTAATGAGGGACCTTCCTGCCCCACCCACACCAGCTCCAGGGCTCAGGCCTCAATGGGGGATTGTGGGGACCCGCCTATTGTCCAAATCCCCCCCACTCCTACACAAGCAGGATCAGGAACTGGGACAGTGCCTGTGGGGGGAGATGACTTTGGCTGTTGTGGGACACCCCCATCTTGGGGGTCCCACATCATGGATGTAAAAGGGTCCCATTGGGGGTGGTGGATCAGGAGGCACAACATCCTCGGCAGCGGTGGGGATGCTGGGAAGGGACAGGGCAATCTTGGTTCCAGCCCAGGTGGGGAACATTTGTACCTTATCTCTGCACTTGAGCTGCTCTCGGATGACCTTGAGAGCAGCTTCATCTTTGGCCATGTCCACCCCTTCCTCGTGCTCTGAATCCCGGGGGTCCCTGCACCACGGAGGGAAGGAGAGGGGTGTGGTGGGCAGAGCAGGATTCAAGACCCCCCTTCCCACCTCAGGCACCCAGGGCAGATCGGGCCCCAAACCTCCCTCTCAGGGATGCCTTCAGGCCCCAACAGCTTCAGAAGCCCAGAGCAGAGCCCCCCTCCCCTGCCCAGGACTCCAGGGGACGTGCCGATTCCCCTGGCCCTGAAGCAGCAGCTCTTCACGCCCCCACCCCCAGGTCCCCGTGCGGAAGGGGCAGCTGTGTGACGGCTGCTGCTGTCCGTGGGGTTCGCGGGGCTCAGGCCAGACACTTGGGCTGGGGACCCCCCTCCATATCCCTGGGAGAGCATCTGGGCCAGGGTGTTCACATCCCGTCCTCAGCCCTCCCGGAGCCCAGCCCGGCTCCTCACCTGGAACAAAGCAGTGGCCTCCATCGGCCTGGCTGCTGCCAGAGGCCCAGGTGCTGCCGCTGTCCCAGGCTGAGCTGCCGGTGCTGGGACAGGGACCTTCCCCCTCCTGGCCGGCGGGGGCTGGAAGGTCCTCAGAGACCGGGCAGGGCGATGCCTCCTGATGGGAACGAGGTCTGGGCTCCTGGGGCCGCTGCTGCCCACACAACAAGCCCCAGAGCCACCCTGCCCGGCGCCCCTCCTGGGCTGGGTCCTGTCTGCGAAACCGCAGCCTGGGCCAGCTCCATTGGGGCCTGGTCGGGGCCTCTCCCAGCTCGGCGCTTGCGCCGGGAGCCGGGTTCCTTTTCCAGAAGGCTGGGCACTTCCGCCGTCTGGCCTGGACGGGAGCTGCTTCCCCGCCAGCAGGGATGCAGGGGTTGCTCTGCCCCTTGGGAAGACGGCAGCTGCTTCCCTCAGGCTCTGGGGCCACCTGCAGAGCCTTCCTCCGCAACATCCGCAGGAGCCTGGCCATCCTGGAACCGAGCGGGGAGCAGGGGTGAGACTGGACTCAAGGCAGCCTTTCACTCCTGGGCCTTTTCCGTCCCTTCTCCTCCCTCCTCCAACCACAGCCGCCCCCTCTGCCCGCACAGGAGTGCAGGGAGTGCCATCTACACACACGGGCAGGAGTTCATTGCATGATCCGCTCCCAACGTTCCCCCTCGTAATCCCTGCTGCTGCAATAGCCAGGAAGTCTCATCCTTTTCCAGCAATGAGGTCAGTCCCAAAGACTATCGGTTACTCTGGAGAAGCAGTCCCCTCCTGTCGTCCCAGGCCACTCTCCCGCCCAGGCTAGAGAAGGAACAGAACCCAGGAGTCCGGACTTCTCCTGGGAAATCATTCCTCACATCAAAGTCAGAAAGGCCCTCGGCACAGGAAGCACAGAGCCCTCCTCATTCCCCATTGATTTCCAGGCTCAGCAGCTCACAGGGTCTGGCTCACCTCAGAGACTCTCAGCCTGGGGAAGGGTTGGGAGGGAAGGGCTGGGAGGGGAAGGGCTGGGAAGCCCCATTGCTGGAACCTTTCCAAACACACTGGAGACGGCTCTGGAGAAGCCCCTGCCTGGCCTAAGAGTGAGGGGCTCTTGGGGGCTGTTTGCAAATGAAATCCCCCTTTGGAGATAGTCTCTCCCCCAGACAGAGAGGGGAAGACACCGAGGAACCCGAATGCCACTCACGTTCTCTCAGTGATGGTACAATGGATGGCGGATGTTCAGGATCAGCAGACGTCCCTCACCCTCCTCCTCACTCTCCAAGCCCAAGGCAGGCTGGAGAGGGTGGTGACCTCAGGAGTTACCCTGCCCAGCCAGCAGGCAGGGTGATGACATGAGGGCGATCGACTGGCTGTGAAAACAAGAGTCTGTCTGATTGCCAAGGGACGGAGAAACTCAGCCAGCAGCAGGGGGTGCAGAACACGGCCCTAGGGCGGAGGTGACAGCGCCTCCGGGATCCTGACATCCCAGCACTTTACTCACCTTCCTGGAGCCTCCCAAACCCACTGGGCTGTAGCCATGGGACCCCAACCCTACTGATGGCAAACGGGCCTCAGCTATGACCACAGGGTCACACCGAGTATCAGAGCCATGGATGGACCCCTTCACTGACCACTGCCGCACACTCCCTCCCACAGCTGGCAATTGCAACCAGGCCCTAATGTCTGGTCCCCCTGCCTTTGAGAGAGAGTGTCACTCCTGCTTCCATTGCTGCGGGACTGTGGGACTTTGGGCAAGTTGCTCCCCCTCTCTATGGCTCTCTGGGACTCACATTCCTGAATGGGCTTTATAAAAGACAATGGTTAAAGTTTGGCCCCAACTAGTTCTTGTTTCTCGAGACTATCCATTTTTGCAAAGTTTAGAGTTCTTGACATTCAACACCTGGAAACATCCCTTTCTCCTTCGCAGATGGCCTTAACATCCCTTATCTCACCCAGGCTTCCTGCTGCCTGGAGTTAGAGAATTGACCCTGTTCCCATTGGACCTACCCAAGGTGTCACACAGCGAAGCGGTGACGGAGACAGAAAGAGAAGACAACTGTCCTGATTCCTGTTCTAACTAACAGACAACAACCCCCCAGAGGCAGGGATAAGGCCCAGGAAATAAGGTGTGAACATTTTCATGGAAACCTTTTTCTGTCAGAAAATCCATTCAAATGAAACCACTTTGTTTCTTGAAATCATAACAAGTAGGATGAAAATTCTTTGCAAAAATATCTGTTTGCAAAACAAGAGCATCTCCTGTCCATCACAGTGCATTCAACTGTCTCATCATACACAAAGGGGAGACACTATGCTCTAGAAGATTGGATGAGATGCTTCAGTCTGAGCTAAGTAGTTGCTGCTTTTCACAATTTCAAAACAATAAAATACAAATCAAATTGAATATTAGGTTATAATCTGATATGGCTCAGTGTGATAGGACACCCCCTAGTCTGCACTGCTCCGAGTGACACTCTTCAGTGGATCCCCAGCATCCACCCATGGCGAGGCAGGTGGGAGAGGATTGTTATTCATTCTTGACAGAAGGAGAAACGAAGGCTGAGAAAGGAGCAGGGACTTGTCTTAGCTGATGCAGCCAGTCAGTAGCAGAATTGCTCTCAAATGAGCTACAGACCAACAATTGTTCATAGTAATTATTCAGCAATTATTTCAGAAGAACTGGAATGTTCGAGAGGATCATGAACTGCTCCGAGACAATGAATGGAGAGCAGCATCCACATTGGTCAAACGTATAACTGATTGTGACTTATTTGCTTGGTCATAAAAGAGAACAACAAAGACCAGAGTTTCCTCCCTGTCAATAGCCCCCTCCTCAGCCAATCAAGGTTGAGACTTTGAGGGGTGGGAGGCTAAGGGATCTCATCAAATAGCCCAAAGAATGGCCCCAGTCACCACCGAGGGGATCACTCTCGGAGCACTAGTCCAGTCTCACCTCTCTGTGAGGGCCTCCCACAACCCCCCCCGGACTCCGCTCCACACACAGAGCTCCTGGTGGTGGGAGGAGAACAGAGGAAAAGGACAAAGGAAGCAAGAAGAGAAAGGTAGGAAAGGTAGGAAAAAGAAGAGGAAAACAAAAAGGAGAAACCCCAATGTCCCCAGTAATTCTAAGGGACAAAATCCTAGGTCGGAAATAAAATACTGCCCCCACAATCTAATGTTTTCCTTTCCTAAAAATCAGCCAGCACCTGATGGATCAGACTGAACAGGTTCCAAACCTCTCCGAGGCTCTTACCTTCTATACAGGGACGTCTGTTTTCGAGCAAATCCACTAAAAGAAAAGGAGAAAACTCCAAAGGGGGTCCTCCTTGCGCTCACGTACGTGCAAGTGAATGCTCTCTCAGTCCTCCAGGAGAGACCTCGAGAAGGAGACGTGCTGAAGCAAAGCCACAGGGATCTCCGAGCTTGCCCCTGTCCTGCACCCCTGTCCTGCCTGGCTGATGTCAAGTTCTCTCTGTGAGGTCATCGCCTCCCCACCACCTTTGTCCAATAGGCTGAGGTCCTGCCAAAGGCCCTTGTGATGTCACTGCCACACCCACCACTCCCTTGTAGTGCTGATGTCCTGCCCCTGTCCAGCCACATTGGATGTTTGAGCTGCTTCCCCTGGATCACCCCACGCAATGTCACTTCCTTGTGGGGTGACACCGGCTACATAGTAGAACACAGAAGTTCTTCCCCAGGCCGCAATTAGGTTTTCCCAAGTTAGTTGACTTTATGGCCAGAAGGAACCATTCGAGCATTTAATCTGATCCCCTGCGTATCCTAAGGCCTCCTGTATGTCAGAAGAGCTGGGCTTTTCTTTTACTCAAACATTTTCCAGAAAGGCATCCAGTCTTTATTCGAAGAGATCAAGAGATGGAGAAGCCATCATTTCTCTTGGTACTTTGTGCCAATGACAAACCACCCTCTTACAAATCTGGGTCTTATTTTCATTATCCTTTTTCTGATTTCTGCTTCCATCCATGGGGTTTTGGCATGCCTTTCTCTGCGACATAAAAGAGCCCTTTTATACTCAACATTTTCTCTCCATGAAGTCAAGCAACTCACTTCTCATTCTTCTCTTGTATATACTAAGCAGATTGAGCTTTTTCAATGTCTCATTATAGGGCATCATCCCCATCACTCAGTTATGAATCTTTTCTGCACCGTCTCCAATTGTTTTAACATAATATTCAAAATGTGGACACAAGAACTGGATTCAACATTCCAACATCAGTCTCACCAATGCTCTTTCACTTCCCTTTCCATCCTCACTACTCTATCCAGCCAAGAATGGCTTTAACCTTTTTTAACACAGTTTCACATTGACAGCTCATGTTGAACAGCTTGTCCACTGTAACCCCAAAATCCTTTTCAGGGTCACTGCTTTCCAGCGGATTGTCCCCAATTCTGTAGGGTGCCGCCTGACTCCTTTGTTACTGGAGGTATGGGGTTGCATTTGGCTTTATTAAAACCTAATTCTTTAGTAAGTATTTTAGAAGAACTAGCCCATTAGAGAGAGAATCGTGAATTACTCCAAAACAATGAATGGAGAAAAGCGGCAAGAGCAATCAAATACATGTTTGGATACGCCCTATTTCCTTGGTCTTAAAAGAGGGTCACAAGGACCTGAGCCTCCTCCCTCACAATAGCCCCAAACTCCCCCAATCAGCATTGAGACTCTGAGAAGCAGAAAGCTGAGAGTTCTCACCAGATGTCCCGGGTCACCACCGGAGGGAGTCACTCTTAGAGCACTATTCCAGCCACATGTCTTTGGGAGGGCCTCCCGCAATGAGAGTTGGAGTGCAACCGCCCCTCCCCCCCTCCGTCCCCAACTCCACACGCACAGACAGGTCCTGGTGGTGAAAGGAAAGCAGGGGAAAAGGACAAAGATGCAAGAGAAGACGAGAAAGGAGGGAGAGACAGGAAAAGGGAAAAGAAAAAGGAGAAACCCCAATATCCCCAGTAATTCTAAGGGACAAAGTCTTAGGTCGGAAATAAAATGCTGCCCCCGCAATCTAGTGTTTTCCATTCCTAAAAATCAGCCGACACCTGATGGATCAGACTGAACAGGTTCCAAACCTCTCCGAGGCTCTTACCTTCTATACAGGGACGTCTGTTTTCGAGCAAAACCACTACAAGAAAAGGAGAAAACTCTGAAGAGGGTCCTCCTTGCGCTCACGAATGTGAAAGTGAATGCTCTCTCAGTCCTCTAGGAGAGACCTCGAGAAGGAGACGTGCTGAAGCAAAGCCACAGGGATCTCCGAGGTGGCCCCTGTCCTGCACCCCTGTCCTGCCTGGCGGATGTCAATTCTCTCTGTGAGATCATCGCCTCCCTACCGCCTTTGTCCAATAGGCTGAGGTCCTGCCAAAGGCCCTTGTGCTGTCACTGCCACACCCACCACTCCCTTGCAGTGCTGATGTCCTGCCCCTGTCCAGCCACATTGGATGTTTCAGCTGCTTCCCCTGGATCACCCCACTCAATGAGCGTTCATTGTGGGCTCAAGCCGAACACAGTAAAACATCAGAGGCTTCTCCCCATGCTACGCTCATTTTTTCATAAATTAGCAGACTTTATGGACAGAAGAGACAATTAGAGCGTGTCATCTGACCCCCTGCATATCACATGCTTTCTGTAGAGCATAGGAGCTAATTTTTGACTACACACGTTCCAGAAAGGCATCTAGTCTTCATTAGAAGACATCAAGAGGTGGGGAATTCCCACCACTTCCCTTTCTAGTTTCTTCCTTTGGTGATTCGTCCTCACTGTTGAATATGTGTGCCCTCTTTCTAATACGAATTGGTCTCTTTTGAGTTTCCAGCCACTGGGTCTTGTTATGCTTTTCTCTGATAGATTAATGAGCCCTTTAATACCCAATATTTTCTCTCCATGAAGTCACTTCAACACTTCTATGATGTCACCACCCAATCTTTTTTATAATCTAAACAGGCTGAGCTCTTTCAATAGCTCACTAGCATCTGCCAGGAAGGGAGTCCCCACAGAGGGACACCATAATCTCCCAGGGAGGGAAAAAGCTCTCACTGCCATTTCTTAACCTCATGGGTTGTTCTCCTGCTCTGCCAATCCCACCCCTTTTTCAGTATCTCCAGGTGCCTGAGGGAGCAGGAACCAGAGGCCATCCTGCAGCTGGGACAGAGATGGAGGTTGATGACCTACCTGCCCGTGGTGACCATGGTGCAGGACAGCCCTCAGGACATGCGAATGCAGCTCCAGATCTGGGAGCAGCTTCCCTTTGCTGGCACGAGACCTTGCAGGTTGCAGTGGGTGAGACAGGCACTAACTTTTGGAAACCCTCAGTGGGATCAGAGGGTAATGGTTTGTAGAAAGTGGTGTTGGAGAGCTTTACAAAAACTAGACAAGAACGGTGCATGTTCCAGGGCAGCTCCAGCCCCGGTGCTGTCAGTGAGACGTGTCCTCCCAGCCCTGCCTGACGGGTCTTTCTGTTTCAGACCCTCCTTGGAACTGCAAGAAAAGTCCAACCTGTAGAGTTGTGGTTGCAGTGATAGTTGTATGGTCTGCGTTGATTGCTGCCATCATTGCTCTGGCAGGTGAGTTCCCAGCTTCCGCCCCGCTCCCTTCCCCTCCATCTACGATCTCCGCGCATCCCATTCCCCCGTGACCTACCACACTCACTCTCTCCTCCCGGCCTGTCCGGCTTCTGCCCCTGGGGCAGAGGATTCCTGGGGGATCTTCCTCCCAGACCCCTGCACCTGGGCACTCTCTGTGTCAGGACGATCTGACTGACATTAGCCCCCCCAGCCCATCTCTGAGCACTTTGGACCCAAGTCACCTTTGCCACGCGCCATGAAGCAGTCCCTGACCAGGGTGTCCAGTGGGACAGGGTGCAGTGCAACCCTGAGCCCTTTGCCTTCCCTGTGTTGCTCTGAGGTTACCAGCTTGGCCTTCCTGGATCTTCAGGTCACGCCTGTGGCCGGGCGGCAGGTGCTGCCGTGTCATTGAAATGAGCTGTAGAACTCAGTCTAGACCCCTCCACCAGCGCAGTGTGGAAACCCCCCAATCGCTGAGCTTGGCCATGAAGGGTCCCTTAGCACCATTCACTCCCCCGGGCTGCCCAGACAGTGTGTGCTCGTGCAGAGGGCGTCTGTTTGCGGTGAACATGAACCCTGTTGTATCCCCCCGTTGTCTGGGGCAGGGCATGCTGGGGAATGTCGGGGGTGGGATTTCTCTATTGTCCTGGGATCTGATCACTGGGCCCCAGGAGGGTTTAGCAGCTGGCAGAGGGGATTGAATCCAGCTCCGTCTGCATTAGGAATCCTCTGTGCCGATGTCATGACATCCGTGCAGTTGAATTGGGGCAAACCGCTAAAGCAGACGCACTGCACTTGTGCACAAAGGAGCTTGCCTTGGTGCAGTTCGCTGCAGGAAGTTACCAGAGCGAGCCGCACTGCTCCAGCGCATCTCCAGGAGGTGTTTGCCCTGATGTCACTGCGTCACTGTGATTATACTGGTGCAGATTGCTCGGATACAGATGGGCCCTGAATCCCAGCTCCCTGCTCTAATGGCAGGCTGCTGCAACGGGCAGCATTGGCTCTCACTTTGTAAGGTGGGAATCTGTGAGCTTAGGGTTGGTTACACACCTGCAGGTGCAGGGAGCTCTGCAGAACATGTGGCATCTGAGCTGGAGATGGATGGTGGAGACAGCCTGTGCCATCAACTGTTCGTCACTGACTTCTCTGCTCAGTTCAGTAGGGCAGGGGTGTGGGCTACCGTGCACTGGACAGTTAAATCTACAGGGTCAGACATGCCTTGTGAGTGAGGTGAACACATGCTCGCTTTCTGATCACCGCTGCCACGTTTCCTAACTCTTCCCAACTTAGAGTGTCTGTTCCTCGCTGAGCGCCAGCCACATGGGAAGGCTTGAAAACCAGCTACCGAGTTACTGTGGTGCAAACAAAAGTGATGTGCTCGAAAACATCTGGAGGGGTTTGAGTCCAACTCCTCTCAACTAGACAGGCCTTTCAAATCCTCTTTGGTGTCACTTATGGGTGACCCCACTGCTGCTCTTTCATGGCTCTGAAAGGGTTACACTGCCATGAGGGCTTCCAGAAAGTGCCTTTCTTGCTGCTGTGTTTGGGGAGAGAAAAGTCTGCAGGTAGGAGGTGAATTAAGTTCCATCATTCCTGGCCCACAGTGCAACAGGTCACTTCCCATGGCTGTGGTTTCTGGCGCCCCCTTGTGGCTTTCATGTCCCTGAGTGAAAGTTCCCACGTTCTTCTCAGTAGTTCACCTGCTGTTTGTTGCTAGGTTGAACGTCCAGCTGTTGATCTTGTGCCTGGGGTGAAATGCTCTGAGCTGTGTCAGTCCCTCCCAGGCTGGGAGTGTCCCTGGAATCCTTCTTGCCAGGCAAATTTACTGTGACAAACGTCTCCGTCCCCCTGCATCTGATTGCAGTGGACCAGCCCCAGCTGGGGGTCCCAATGGGCTTGGCAAGCCGGTCAATTGACTGCCTGTTTGGCCGCAGTCAAATGCTCCAGCGAGAGCCCTGGGGGTAGGAGGTAGCCTGCCTTTCGGATTGCGTCTTGGAGCCTCACTGGTGTTTTCAAGAACTTGGTTTCATTGTTTTGCCTTTTTTTTCTGAGCTAAAATAACTCAGTGAAGTACATTTTTTAAAAAATTAGGTAGATCCGTATCTATCGAAAGCTAAACCTACTGGAGACAATGACGTCTTGCTCTTTTTTGTTCCTGGCGGGAGGTAACCAATTCTGATAAATTGGTATTTTAAAATATCTGACCACTCTTTGACAGATTTGACTGGTCAGTTGACCAATTTTTGTACCAGTCAAATGCCCAATTCTCGATGCAACTCTTACCCTCCATGTGACTGTCTCATTCTCAGCGCTGACCTCTCAGCTTTCATCAGCTGATCTGTGCCCCCCTGCTAGCCCCTCGTGCGCAGACGGCTGGATGGGATACCGAGGGAAATGCTACTATTTCTCAGAGAGGGAAGGGAGCTGGACCGAGAGCCGAAGCCGCTGCTCTGCCCCGGGTGCCTCCCTGGCTGGGATCGACAGTGAGCAGGAAACAGTGAGAGACTCTCGAGTTGCCAGACACTAATCTGGGCACAGGGGTGGCTGCTGCAGCAGGACTTGGGCTCTGCCCCGTGGGGTGAGGAGCAGCTGTGAGCCCTCCCGTGCTGGGAGGCCGGAGTGAATGAACTTCCAGCCGCTGAACGCCAGCCCTGGCTGGGCCCAGGGCCCTACTGTCTGTGTGTGATCACAGGGATTGCCCATTCTCCGCTGCCCCCCTCCCCAAATAGGGAGACAGCTTCTTTCTAGGGCAGGGCTGGCTCAAGCATCTCCTGGCCTGCTGGCTGCTGGAGTGGGACTGAGAACCCAGCCAGTGCACCTGTTGTGGGGATGGGAAAGGAGCAGCCAGCTGAGGAGGCCGGGGAGGAGGGGATCCTTTCACATTGACCCCTCCCACTTCAGCTTGCCTCCCTCCCTCCTCCTGCCTTGCTGGGGTGAGCGGTGGCTGCTCTGTGAGAAGAGACGTCTCTGCAGAGAGCTCAGACCCAACAGCTGCCCCCAGCTCAGGGGGACTTGGGGTGTGGGTGACTGGGAGCACTGGGGTGGGGCTGCTGTGTGCGGTGGGAGGGTTAAGACTGCCCGGGGGATCTTGTGCTTTGCAAGAGGGAGGGGAAAATCCCCCCTGAAAATAAACTGAGCACCCTTCAATATGTGACTGGGATTCTCTGCAGCACAGAGCCCTGGAGGGGCGGTGGGGGGAGCACGGGAGCTGGGGCTGATACCTGCTGTCCCTCAGCTTTCTTTAAGGCATTCCTGCTGCGCCATAAGGGTGTCTATGACCATTGGATCGGCCTCTGGAGGGAGCAGGGTCAGCCCTGGAAATGGACCAACAGCACCAAATTCAACCACCTGTGAGTCTCTCTCGCCCCTCTGGACTAATTCCCTGGGCTTGGGGATTCTGGTGTCTGAGCGGTTTGAGCTCAGGTAGATCCACCATTCAGTGCTAGTGAAACCACCAGACATGACCCTGGTCCGTTCGCGTCCTGCGTGTGTCAGAGACCGATGGAAGCCGGCGTGTCCCTGAACTCTCGGCTCCTCCCCGCAGTACGGTGCTGGGCCGGAGACAGAGCCCGCCATAGCCAGAGATGCCCTCGCAGCGCGCTGGGATTTCAGCTGGGACACTCGCTGTTCTCCCCCAGCCCTCTTCAGCAAGGTCCCTGGGGTGTCTGACCCCCCCTGGGGAAAGGAGGCAGCAGGGAGCTCAGGTTAACAGTGGCTGCTAGAGAGGGCAGCATGCCGAGCACTGCATGGCAGGTGCAGGTCCCGCTGGGGATTGCAGCCGGCAGGTTTGAGTGACTTGGCTGGTGAGGCCTCTGAATCCGCAACAAGGCACCGATGTTAAGGGAGCCTGCGGTTCACAGGTGCTGGACGCCTGGGGCTCCCACTGGAACGGGGTACAGTAGTGATGGCTGCACAGCCACCACCCTGCGATGGGTTTCAGTGGGCTCCAAGTGTGATCACAAAACCAGCGCTGCTTGAGCCCGGAGCAGGGTTTGAACCCCGGAATTCAGCACTAGAAGCATGAGCCTCTGCCATAGGAGCGAAAGAATCCACTTCTTTAACTGAACCCCCCCCCTCCGATTGATAAAGCTCTTATGGAGGCCAGCCATTAGAGGAGGATGGAGACCCCCCACTTCCCTGGTCTGGGTTACTTCAGTACTTTGAAAAGTCAGGCTCTTATGGCGCTGGGTCAGGGCTCCCCAATGGACAGTCCCCATTCTGCTGTATTGGACCCAACCTTTGGATCCCACCTGCTTCCAGCCTGACTGGGTCTGAATAGCCACCAGACACTGTCCCGAGTTTGGGCCTCTGTGGCCCTCTCCTGGGGTACAGACTCCGTGTCCTGAGCTCTGCTCCTGAGGGGCTGGGAGAGTAGCTGCTCCGCACTCAGGCCTGCACTGTGGAGAACGGCTCCCCTGGCTGGGACTGATGTGAAATGCCTGGCCTCTGCCTGACTGCAGCTCCCTGGCTTCTGTGTTGCAGGTTTCAGATAAGAGGAGGAGGTGACTGCGCGTATCTGAACGACGAGAAAGGGGTCAGCAGCTCACGGTGCTACATGGGAAGACGGTGGATCTGTAGGAAACTTGAGGTGTATGTGATGGGAAAAGAGACTGCATTGGAAGGGGGCTCGAAATGGGACTCCTAGACGTGACACTGATCCAACTCACACCTACTTGAACGAGCCAAGTCCCCGTTCGTCAGCCTGGCCAGGATCTCAAAATCAGGCAGCGGGGCCCGCAAGCAATAAGTGTGTCTCATTTAAACTGTGGATTCTTCGTATGTGCCTTCTGCTTTTGAACCTTTAAACTCAGGGTCACATTAGGAGCCACAAGGACTCCAAGATCTCTTTCTTGAGTGGTAACAGCTAATTTAGATCCCATTGTTTTGAATATTTTTTGTATTTTTGTATTTTTTCCCCAAAACCACCTCTATTGACCCCTCAGTCTGGGACAGGTCCTCAGATTTGTCACGTAAAAAGAATGGCTGATGTGTGGGAATCTCCCACACCTTTGCAGTGTTGACCTGAATTTTATGGGCTAATGTGTTTACTGCTCAGCACTGATCTGATCAGAAGATAATTTAGGTTCTTGTCCCAGTTCAGGCTATAGGGATAGAGAACACAGAGAGTTCAATATTGTGAGAGGACCCTCCGGGTGTGTGGCAAGGACACTTATACTGAGGACAAAACCAACTTGTTAAGATCTTTATTAAAATAAAAGAAAGAAGCATAAATGCTACAAAACACAGAGTCACAAAGAAGTAATACAATTCTATGACCCCTGGTGGTAACATTTCTATTCTAAAAGACTACTAAAGCTAGCATATTCACACCCATCCCTGAAGACCTGGTAGTAGGAGACAGAGGATCAGTCTTGTCTCTGGCATGTCTGAGGAACTAATGGTCCAGGCTTCCCAAATTGGTAGGGCTTAGGTTCAAGTGTTGAGTGGCTAGGATATATTGTGAAACTGAGGTGATAGCTTGATAGAAGATAGGAAAATGTGACCCCTTTGTATGGTTGTTTGCCATCTTATAGGGTCCCGGTACTGCCCGCTGTCAGAATCTAGGCCCAACCTACCATGCCCAAATCTTATTTCCTCAACCCCATAAATCTGCAGGTACACTTACTCTATAGGTTAACATGTTATGCCATATACTCATACGAATCGATTATCTCATTCCCGAAACCGTTAACCCTGACCTAATTCATGACTTCCATGTTCTGCAGTGTGCCTTGCAGTTACCGGTCTGCTCCAGACTTAAGGTTAGCAGATTCAAGTTTTTTGTTCAGTTCCCCAAAGCTAAGGGGGGCAACTGGTATGCCATTTATCTATGCCAAAGTTTACAAACACTGATACTAACTTACTCTAGCTAATCGTACAGGATACAGGCCTGAAGGTTATTTGCATTACAGCCAACTATTATGAATAACCATGAATAACCCTTATGAATAGCATAAACTGGAATTCCACATAAACAAAACCCCAGAAAATACTATGATTAATTAATAATAGGATATGATAACAAAATAATATGAATCAAACCAAAAGAAAACATATTACGCAATATGGCAAGCTAGCAAACTGACCTTATGGGCTACAGCAATGAAAACCCATGCAAAGAATATATTTTGCTTCTCTGCAATGGCCTTGTCTTCTGAAAGTGCTCCTTTGGCACCTCGGTTACCTTGGGGCCTCACTGATTGTTTGGAAGTCTTCCTACTTCTGATGTACTTAAAAAACATTCTGCCAGGGAGGAGTGGGGAGCCCAGTCTCTCAGTCCTTCTCCCCTCCCGCCCCCACCCCACTGCCTCTCTTAAGTTGATGGAAGCACTCCTGGTAAGGATGTGCATGACTGACAGAAGGAGAGTAGTGTGGATGTGAATAGTTTGACTTACGTTTGTAGTGCAGACATGCCCTCAGTCTCTGAGGACCTTGAACTGCTTTCACCAAATGCCCACGCATGCCACCACCCCACAAGACTGGTAATCATAGATGCTGCATTCAGAGCAATAATTTTTACTTCAGCAGGATTTTGTTGTTGTTGTTTGTTAGTTTGTTTGTTTTGCAGGGGGGTGCTTATTGGCCTACATTTAGAGAATTAATGATATGGATGGTGGGATGAATTGCACGCTCATGCAAGTTTGTGGATGACACTAAGATTGGGGGAGAGGTAGATATGCTGGAGAGTAGGGATAAGGTCCAGAATGACCTAGACAAATTGGAGGATTGGGCCAAAAGAAATCCGATGAGGTTCAACATGGACAAGTGCAGAGTCCTGCACTTAGGACAAAGAATCCCATGCACCGCTACAGACTGGGGACCGACTGGCTAAGCGGCAGTTCTGCAGAAAAGGACCTGGGAATTACAGTGAACGAGAAGCTGGATATGAGTCAACAGTGTGCCCTTGATATATAACGGTAGAAGGCTAACGGTATATTGGGCTGCATTCGTAGGAGCATTGCCAGCAGATCAAGGGAAGTGATTACTCCCCTCTATTTGGCATTAGTGAGGCCACTTCTGGAGTATTGCGTCCAGTTTTGGGCCCCCCCACTACAGAAAGGATGTGAAGAAATTGGAAGGCAACAAAAATGATTAGGGGGCTGGGGCCCATGACTTATGAGGAGAGGCTGGGGGACCTGGGGTTATTTAGTCTGCAGAAAAGAAAAGTGAGGAGGAGGATTTGATAGCAGCCTTCAACTACCTGAAGGGGGGTTCCAAAGAGGATGGAGCTAGGCTGTTCTGAGTGGTGGCAGATGACAGAACAAGGAGCAATGTCTCAAGTTGCAGTGGGGGAGGTCTAGGTTGGATATTAGGAAAAACTATTCACTAGGAGGGTGGTGAAGCACTGGAATGGGATACCTAGGGATGTGGTGGAATCTCCATCCTTAGAGGTTTTTAAGGCCTGGCTTGACAAAGCCTTGTCTGGGATGATTTAGTTGGGTTTGGTCCTGCTTTAAGCAGGGGATTGGATTAGATGACCTCCTGAGGTCTCTTCCAACCCTAATCTTCTACGATTCTATGAATGTTTGTTAGGTATATCTGGCTCTCGTTTTCCATCTCTAAACTCCCTCACAAAACTCCCTGATTTGCTAGCTCCTCTGGTACTTAGGAGCTGCCTTTTAAAATTTCTGAGTTAGTCCTGCCCCTTCATGAAGGCCTTCAAAAATCACAGCTGGGAAATTAAAGGGAAACAAGCCAACAGAACTTTTTGTAGGCTTCATTTACATTAAGTAAATGTCAGGCTTTAAAGCAGCTGAGAGGATCTTCAGTAACCAGAACATATGGGAAAATGTCCAAAAAAATGAAGCATAGTTCTTTTGAGGAACTAAAATGGCACAAATGTCCATGAATTAATGTATGAAATTAAAGAGTTACAGCTTCACTTTCAGTAACATTTTATAAGTCATCTCTCCCTCTCTCACACTCTCTCTTTCCTTCTCTCTTTCCTTTCATTCTATCCATTTTTGCTCATAATCTTTTTTAGCTTTTGTTACCCACCCTGGTTTATTTCTGACTTCTCCATTCTCCTCTAGTCACTGTTAACTGATTATTTTTCTCTCATAGTCTCCATTCTGTCCCCCAATTTTACCCCTTCCCCATTTGCTCCCCCTGGGTGTTTCCCCTCTCAAGAATGTTTTCCTTTCGCTCTATCCATTTCTGTTTTTCACCCTTTTTCTAGGACTCTCCCTTTATTCTTGCTTCCTCTGCTCCCTCTGGTTAAACCCACTCTGTCCCTGCTTCTTCCAGTGTTCATTCCCTCTGAAGCACCTGGCATTGGCCACTGCCGTAAGACAGGATACTGGGCTAGATGGACCTTTGGTCTGACCCAGTCTGGCCGTTCTTATGTTCTTAATTCTTAGAAAATCATGAGATTGACACACCGCTTGCCCCCCCCCCCCCAAAAGAGATTTTTAAAGAAGATTCTATAATGGTTTCTGGTCTGTCTCTTGGTTTTTAATTTTCCCCTTCCTATCCCCTATGTCTGTGTGACAAATAGAGACATCCCATATCTACAGAGGAATGTGACTTTGGCCCCTGTTGCAGGAGCTGTCACTGGGGGGCCCCAATGAGATCTGATTAAAGAGTTTTGTACAAAATGCTCCCTGCTGGTGTAGAGGTTCCAGCTTCTCTCTAAACTCCAAATCCCAATTAATTAATTCTCCATCTCTGCTGCCACCACATCTGCCTGTCCCCCAGCCCAGCAATTACTTCTCCCACCAAAACCCTACATCCCTCCCTGCCCCACAGTGACCCTCTGCTTCTCCTGCAGCTTCAATGGGTCTCCCTTTCTCTCTCACGCCCCCCCCCCCCGCCTCCCAAAATTCCTGGTGCTGCAGAGATGGAGGGGGAGGAGATGGAATAAGGAACCAGAGGGTTGGGTACACGGGAGTCCTCCAGGGTCATAGAGACTAGCATGACTGGGGCTAGGGAAGCCCATTTTTTAATTCCCCCCATGTATTAGTGACACTGTCTGACTGAAGCTCCCCAGAGTCCTCCTGGACCATAGAAGATAGCGACAAACAGTCTAAATAGCTCCCTGGGCAATGAGATTGGCTTCTCCATCTTGATTACTTGCTTCTTTCTGTGGTTTCACAGTCCAGACATGAGACCCCAAGGACCCTCCAGGGTCATAAAGACTGGAGTTTCCAAGGCTAGAGAGGCTGATTTCAGGGTCCTCAGTGCAATATTCCACCCCCTGTGTCTCAGGGACACAGTCTGAGCTTGGATCCTGCCCCCACCCAGAGCCAGGGGTAGATTCTCTCCGCAGGGACAGAGGCTGGTGGGAAAGTGAAGATTGGGGCCTTGTTATCAGCATCGAAAAATGTCACTTGGCCCCATTCACAGTCCAGACAAACCTGGATCCTCCTGGGGACCTGGCTCAGGGGTAGTATGGTTGCAGGGAAGGTGAGAGCCTGGAACAGACCCAACTACTGCACAGCCCAGATCCCCACTTCAGGGTTAAAGCTGACTTCTCCCTTCCTCCTCACAGACTCTTTTGCCACTCCCACAGCCCAGAATCCTCTGTCCCCCACCTCCACATCCCAGCAATATATCCCTGAAGTGAATCCCTCAGAGCCCAGCACACAGGCCCAGGAGTCAAATCTCTCTGGATTGTTCGGCAGATGTTGCCTGGTGTCTCCCCATTTCACACTTTTCTGATCCTCAGACAGGATGAGTCGGGGATGAGCCGTGTCTGGATCCAGAATCACATTCACTACGGGAGAGAGAGAATCAGAGTTCAGCCCTGGGGGAATCTGGGACCATTTCTCACACTCCCTAACATCCCTGCTTGGCAGTTCCTCAACCTGTGTAATGGGATCCACTTCTGTACTTTCTCATTTGAATATAGAGCCTGCAGCTCCCTGCTCCCCAGCTAGGGCTGGTTCATTCCCAGCAACAGAGACTTGGCAAGGAAGGTAGCAAAAGCTTGTAATTAGGAGAGTCCTGAGGAGGCAGGTACCAACTTTGAACCCCAGAGGGAGTCTCCTCCCATAAATGCATCCTCCACTGCCAGGCCTGGGAGCAGAGATGAATTCGCAGCACAGGGGAAGAGCCAATAGTTCAAGGCCAGTGAGCAGGAAGCAGGAGGTGGCAATGGGTGGGGCAGCCCCTTCCCAGCCCAGAGAGAAGGGAGGTCTGCAGGTGGCAGCACTAGAGAGACACCATCTCCCCAACCCACAAAGCAGCTGCAATGGCAGAGTCCAGCCCTGCCCAAAGGAGAAGAGCCATGGGGAACAGTCTGTCCCCCAGGTGAAATGGGGAAGGGTGTGGCAACCAGGAGGCTCTCTCTCCTGACCACCTTGAAGGTAATATTGGAAAGGCTTGTCAATGTCAATACAAATTCTCAGATCACAATTAAGGTGGCTTTAGGGCTGGGCAGTGCAAGTGTCTCTGGTTATTGCTGTGTGGGAGAGTTGCTTTCATGGACATTTTCTGTTAATGGGAGGAAAAACTCCCCCAAAGCTCACCCTGGATGTGTGATCCCAGAGATCCTCCCTTCCCTGCTCTAGCTCAGGAGGGAAAGAGTCTGGAGGGGAAAAGGGTCACAGAGATTAGAGCACAGCGTCTCTGATTTACAACACCAGCCTGGGGAGCTGCTTCTCTCTCCTGAATGCCTGAGAATAAGCAGAGATGCCCTGGCAGTTCGTCCCCCTGGCTGCTGAGACTTTCTGTGGTGGCTGCTTTTCCCCTCCTTCCCAGCTGCATCTCCCTACTCTTCCACACCTTAGTGTGCAGGTGGTTGAATCCCCCTTGGTGCATCAGAGGATAGCCCTGGATGGTACAACCAGACTCAGAACTAGAGTGACTGGAGCCCACAGTGCTCAGCCAGTGCACGGGGCTGCCCACCCTACATGTCCCCTCCTTTGTGTTCCAGAAGGTGAGGACAACCTAGCCTCTTGCTTCTCTTGCTTTCCTCAACCAGGTCCTGTGAGAAGGTGTTTCCCACTCATCCCTCACAGCTGGCCCTCTGTAACTCATCATCACCTCTTGCACCACAAGCCTCCCCAGCCACCTTTGACACGCCACCTGTATTGGCTGAAGGACATCCAGCTGGTCCACCTCTGTACCAGTCCCCGAGAACATCTGTACATGCTTGTGCTCCACACCATCCACTTCCTTGCCTTTGTGTTCCATCCTGACTCCAAATGGTGGGACCTACAGGAGAGAAAATGAGGAACTGTGGTGGGCCAGCCTGTACTCCACTTTTGTTCCACAGCCCACTGGGGATATTAGGTGGTGTGTCAGCTTGCAGCCCCTTTTCCAGCTCTTTTTGAACCTCTTACTAAAGTTCTGGCTGCAATATTCCCTGCACCTCCTGATGTATACACACCCCATTTGTGACTTCAGAAAGTGGCAAGACCTCCTTATTAATCTCCTCCTGGTGATGGCCAAGATGGCCACACATCACTGCAGGAGGACAAATCTGGAGGGAGGAAGAAGTGCTCTGAGACTGTGGCATGTATATCCATTCCCTTTTAAAATCATGTCTCCAGGCACAGTTCCCCTGGGCAGTGTTCACTGACTCCTTAGACACCTTTGAGGAGCAACAGATGCTCTCTGGGGTTCTCTGCTTGGTGTCCCCTTCTGGCTCCCTCATTTTTAACTTCTGACCTCTCTCCTTGTCCTGGTTTCTCTTTCATTGTCCCAAATACTCCATTGTTCCCTGGGCTTCATGGTTTCTCCCCCTTAGTTGAGGGGACGGGCCTTTAGCTTTGGGAAGGCGTAGATCCACCATGTCCCAGTACATGCAAATAGCATCTCCCTGCTTTTCCTGCTGGAGCTTCTCCTCTGAGGGTTAGAGAGGAAGGTGAGAACCTGAAGTTGCAGGGAGGGGAGTTAGAGGAGGAAGGTAATAGATATAAACCTGGGGGAAGCTCTATACTGAGCCTGTCCTTCTCTCCCTGGCCTGGGAGAAGAGAAGGGGATGGGTATTGGGGATGATCCACTCAGGCCAGAGAGTGGCCCCTTCTCCAGCCCAGAGAGCAGGGAGGATGTGGCAACATCACAGAGGGACCATATCTCTAACAGAGGAGAAAGAGAGCAACTCAAATGGGAGATCTCAGCCCAGCCCAGCTGAAGAGAAAGATGGGATGCTGGTGAAGAGCAATCGGAGCGAGCCTCTCACATAGGGGAAAAGAAAAAAATGTGGCAACCCTTTGAATTTAATATTTAAAGGGCTTACGGACATGTATGGAAATGCCAGGGTCAGCATTAATGATTGGTGAGGGAGAGTGTATCTACACAGCAGTTTAAGCCAGGGTCTGAGCCTGGGCTCAAGCCAAACCCTCATTGCATCCACACTGCAAATATGCTAATCTAGGGCTCTGATCCAGAGTCCCAGGACCCTGCAGGTCTGGAGGGTCAGAGCCCATGTTAAACTGGAACCCAGGGTCCAAGCCCTATTGGTTTCCTATGTGCATGCATCCGTGGCTTGACTTGGGTGTGGAAGTCTTCTGGGTGTATCCTATAGTTCCTGGAGGCAGAGGAGCAGTGCTACAGGCAGCCAGCACAGCATGCCAGACACAGCATTACTACCTGGCCGAGAGGTCCCCCTTCCTGCTCCTCCCACAGTGGTGGTGGAAGTTTCTCCTCCATGGTGGTGCACGGAGCTTGCCTGGAGCAGGGAGCAAAGTTAGGAGGTGGGTCATCCTTCCCTCAGCCATACTGAGCCGAGAGCTCTGCCACTTCTTCTCCCTGCAGGGCAGCTGCTATGGTCCCTGCTCTGCTCACTGGCCCTTACTCCAGGCCCTCCTGCCCTCTCTTGGGCTGCAGGTGCAGGGTCACCTGGGCAGCATGCACTGTTAGGGTGGTCAGTGGGAGCCAGCACCAAAACTTCTCCGCAGCATCCCAGAGGTCTGGGGGTGTGGTGATGGCAGGGATAAGGGATTCCCCAGGGTTGCTGGAGCACACTGCATCCCAAGCCTTGGGGATGGATTTTGCCACTTTGCAGCAAGCAGCAGCCAGACTGGAATGTGTGTGTGTCTTCCCTCTGACACCTTCATTTTATGTCAAACTTCAAAACAAACTGAAAAAATCAAGCAAGCAAGCAAAAACTTGATCATTGATCATCGTATTTGAAAAATTAAGAATTACAAAGTTTCACTGTAATAGTTTGACACCCTGGAGACTGATGTCCTCATTATCCTTAGGACAGGCACCAGGGGCATGTTTTTGCCAATGTGACCGAGCCTAGAGCTGGAGAACCCAGTTATCCGACTAGACAGTAATTCAGTATAATGCCCTCTCAAATGGAGACAGCCACCAAATGAGCTAATTACGCGGCATATGTACTCACGTGCTCCTTACGGGCACCCGCGTCCCATCAATAGCACCACCACAGTTAGGAAACAGGATTGGCAGTCGAGTTTCCCCCCAGTGCAGAAAATTCTTAACCTAGAGTTAAAATGCAGTGTTGATGCTCAAGCCCAGGATTCCCTGACAAGAGGTCAGCTGACTCAAATCCCTTACGCTTACATTGCTATGTAGGCCTAGCCTCAGAGTGTTTGTTGGTCAGGGAGAGTGTTTCTGTTCGTCAGTGGGTGCAGGGACTCAACACTAAGGATGGTATCAGGATTGTTTGTGTGATTTCGGCTTGGGATTTCTTAGTATTTCATGTTTCAGAGTAGCAGCCATGTTAGTCTGTATTTGCAAAAAGAAAAGGAGGACTTGTGGCACCTTAGAGACTAACCAATTTATTTGAGCATAAGCTTTCGTGAGCCACAGGTGCCACAAGTACTCCTTTTCTTTTAGTATTTCATGTTTTTGTTTTTATTTTTATTTTTAGGGGGGGGTGTCATGGTCAGTGTTGGTTTGGTTTGTACATTTATCTAGAAGTTCATGAAAATGTTTTCATGGGATTTTCCTCTTTATTTAATGATAATCTCCACCTGAAGTCTCACCTGGTCTGTGTGATCTTAAGGATTTCCCTCTTATTGTCTCCAGTTCAGATGACAGAATGTCTGGAGGGGGGAAGGATAAGACAGATGATATTTCATGCTGTCATATTTGTGACATCCTCACTCTTAATTGACATAATTGTATTTTAATTATGAGAGAAAAACAGTTGAAGAGAGACAGAGACACACCCAAATTTTTAACAAAGCTAATATGAATCATCCTATTTTCTCTTTCATTCAAGCGTCTCAAATCAACAGAACCAATATCCATGAAGCCTCAGAACCACTCAAAGAGACACTATGTGGAAGACAGATTTTCTGTTCCCTCATCCTCCAAACCCAGCTGATTTCTCATTCTCCTTTTACATTTTGTCATGAGCCAGGCCAGATCCTGCAAAGATTTTAGCATTAATGTAACTTTACAAACATTGGCCTCTTTCACATCAGTGGGATGCTGAGACTTTTCAGGATGAGGAGCCTGAATTGTGAGCTCTTTGGGTCTCAGTATATGTACAGAGCTCAGTATATGTACAGAGCTCAGCACAATGGGGCTTTCATTCTGCATAGACTGAAATACAAATAATCTTACAATTATTTCATAAATGTGGAAACTGAGTCAGGGAGAGAATTGGCTCAATGGGCCTCATTCACCCCTGCACTGGTAAAAGGATGGGGGAAACAGTTTGTGGTTCTCCTATTCAGTAGCTGCTGGGGTCAGTGCAGACATTGGCACAGGCTGCGGAAGTCCGGAGGTCCAGCCTGAGTTGCACCTCTGGTCCAGTGGCCCCTAGATGACTTCTCCCGGAGGCAGTGTCAAAGGCACAGCTTTACCCTGGCCACACCCCATTATTCCTGCTCCACCCCTTCCTCCTCTGCCCAGCCCTCAACAACTCCACTCTATTCCCTGCTTTCCCGGGAACACTCCTTGAGCCTGCAGCTGCTGTGGAGGAGCTGGAGGCACAAGAGGCTCCTGTGCTGCGAGGATTCCCCTGGGTTTACACCTTCCCTACAGCCCCTTTGGCCCACACAAGCTGCCACACGGGGCCAGAGCACAATGGTGAGCTGGGTCCACATTTCAAAAGTGGCCTTAAATTGAGGGTTTACGTTTTGGGTGCCGACCTTTAGGTCTTGTCTACACTGTTTTGTCGGCAAAAGGCAGCTTTCATTGACAAAACAGTGGAGGTGTACACACTACAATGCACCTCTTGGTGACAAAACTCTCCTGCTTTACTGACAAAATATAACCACCTCAATGGGAGGCATAGAGATTTTTGCAGCAAAATTAGATCAACAAAGTGTCAGTGTAGACACTGTGTTTGTTACGTTGCTGTAACTGGCCTCCGGAAGGTATCTCAGGATGCCCACCGTAACCGCTCTGCTCACTGTTTGGAAATCTGCTGCCATTCATCCAGCTATGTAGACATGTGTCCCTCCCCTTTCAAAGCCCCAGGAAGTCCCCCATACACAATTTGTCTCTCTTTCTCACATACACACTCCCCACACACACAGTCTCTCACACGCTCCGCCAACACATTCTCTCTCTCTCTCATGCACAACCCCCCCACATGCTGTCACACATGCTTCCCCCACACAAACACACACTTCTGTGGGCTTCTTGTATTACTGTTAGGGTTACCATATTTGAATCTTCAAAAAAGAGGACACTACATTGGGGGGGGGGAAAGGGGGTATTTGCTTGCCCCACCTGCCCCCGCCCCAACTCCACCTCTTCCCCGCCCCCATTCCAACCCCTTCCCCAAAGTCCCCAACTCTGCCCCCTCTCTGCCCCATTGGACCCCGCCCGCTCCTGGCTCCCTCGCCGCTCGCCTCTTCACTGCCCACCGCTGGCTCGCCGCTCGCCTCTTCACTGCCCACCGCTGGCTCGCCGCTCGCCTCTTCACCCTCCCCGCCTGCCACTTGCCTCCTCACCCACCCACCAGCCAGCCACTGGCTCCCTCGCCGCTCGCCTCTTCACCACCATGCCCCACTCGCCTACTCACCCCTCCTGCCGCAGGTCGCTCTGGCTCCTAGGATCAGGGGCAGCCAAGGGGGCTCCACGGGCTGCGCCCGCCACAAGCGTGAGCTCCGTGGCTCCCATTGGCCAGCACCAAAGAAAAGCACCAATGGGAGCTGCCGTAGCCATGGAGTGGGGCTTACAGGTGCCGGCAGCACGCAGAGAGCCCTCCCCCCCCACCCCTGACTCGACCCGACCCTAAGAGCCAGAGGCACCTTCCGGGGGGCGAGGTGGGGAGTCCCAGCGGTGCTTACCTGGGGCGGCTCCCAGGAAGCATCCGGAAGGTCCCTCTGGCTCCTAGGTTCGGGTCAGGTCGGGTCAGGGCGGGGGCGGAGGGCTCGCTGCCCGCTGCCGGCACCTGCAGGCCCTGCCCCCGCAGCTCGGATTGGGCAGGAGGCAGCACGCGGAGACCACCTCTGCCTCTGTGCCTAGGGGCCGCCCACACTGCAGGCTCCTGCCAGGGGCAGGTGCCGGGAGCTGCCCCAGGAAGCGCCACCAGCCCCGGGACTTTGGTGTGTGTGGTGAGGTGAGCGGTCCCCAATATTGGGACAAAGGGCGTCCCGACCGATGTGGCAAAATCCCAGACGTTTTTAGATATTTAAAAATTCCTCCCAGATGGTGATTTAAGAACCAAAAAGCTGGACATGTCCGGGAAAATACGGACGTATGGTAACCCTAATTACTGTTCAGCAGTGTCAGTTTGGTCATATTATCAAGCGTTACTCTAAAAAGGGATCTAAGATGTGTAACTTTTCAGGCACACACAGAAATCATTACAAGGTTCATAGCACAGTGCAAAGAAACAATGCCAGGTTCAGCACACTACAGCAACACACGTTACTGTGGCTCAGTGTTAAAATGCTCCTTCAAGGCATCCTCCAGCCAAATAGCCCCCCATTGGGTTCCCCCTATAGCCTTGTGTTCAATACAAGCACAATACACAGCACAGCACAATACTGAACAGCAGCGTAGTATCCATGCTTTCTGACAGTGATGGCTGGGGTGCAGGTTGCCAGGGCAGTTGAAAAATAGCTGGCCATACAGTAGGATGCCCATGGAACAATGAGATTGAGAAACCTTCATCATGTGACTCTCTACCTGCCTGCATGAGGCATTGCAAACCCTTCACAAAGCACCTTCTGACCAGTGGCACAGTGGGATAGCTACCCAGAGCTGTCTGTGTCAATGCAAAGCTACTATTGTGGATGTGCTTTGCCAACACAAGGAGCACAGTGTGGACATGCAACAGTGGTTTAATTATAGTAGTGGCTGTTTGTTGGCGTAACTGGAATCGACAAAACTCTGTAGTGTAGATAGACAAGGCCTTAGGCACCTGGGGCCCGGAGTTCCTTGGTAATGGGCACCTGCAGATCCTACGGACTCCAGCTGCATGTGGGGCTGCTAAAAAGCTCTGGAGCACATGCCCCGTAGTTCTGTAGTTGGAAGAGAGAAACTGAGGTACCCCAAATTTTGTACATTTTTACCTTAATGATTGTACCAAAGTTCACAGAGTGAAACAATGTGAAAGATCCTGGCACCTGGGCCCTTACTTCATCTGCTCAGTTTGTCTGCTTTCTACTTGTTATTAAATAGGTACATAATCTAATTGAACCAGTTGCCCAGAGCCCATCTCCACCCATAGTCCCAGAGACACACCCTGGTTTCCTTTCCTAGATCCCTTCTCAGTACCTTTGAACTTCCACAGAATCTCCATTAGAGCAATATTTCGCTGGGAGAAATCACTGAGTCTCTTTTCCAGCTCAGGAGAAATCTCCACTGGCTGGAGGAACTTCCCCTTCTCGCACCTGGAGAGGAAGAATTTCATGATATTATGTTTCTTTTAGTGACTCATTATAATTCCTTGCTAGTGGAAGTTGCTGCTCTTATGGGCCTGGAGTTAGAATTCCTCCACTTCTCCCAGTCTCAGAGCAGGCACAGCACTGGCCATGGCAGTGCAACCTTTCCCTAAAGGCCCCATTAATATTCTTCATCTCTGGCCTGGACAGAGCAGATCTGTACATCAAAGGGGAATCATGTTTTCATGACCAATTCACTCCTTCGCCTCCATGCACTAATACTAGTATGTTCCCATATTTCATGCGCACAGTGTTATCAGATTGTTCTTTCAGGAACTAGATTGAAACCTCAGGGGCCCCCGCCCCCACCAGTTCCTTCCACACAGGTCTCCAAACAGTCCTGAGGTGGTAAAGACTCTTGATTCCTGCTGTCCAGGGCATGATTGTAACCAGTGCCTTGAGCTGAAAGGCCCATATTGATCCTCGGGGTTCTGAGGCAGCCAATTCCCCAGGGATGTAACATCTCTAGGAAATACTGTAGGCCAATCTTTCCCACTGAATAGATAATTCAAGAGTCCTGTGTTAAAGGGTGAGGATTAAATGCATAAATGGGAATTACATTCTGAACGTGACCTTGCCCCATATATTTTGCTGCAGTGCCCTGGGGAACTATAGTAAAGAACAGCATTATCAGATACATAGATGAACATGATTTGTTGGGGAAGAGTCAACATGGTTTTTGTAAAGGGAAATCATGCACCACCAATCTACTAAAATTCTTTGAGGGGGTCAACAAACATGTGGATAAGGGGGATCCAGTGGATATAGTGTACTTAGATTTTCAGAAAGCCTTTGATAAGATCCCTCACCACAGGCTCTTAAGCAAAGTAAGCTGTCATGGGATAAGACGGAAGGTCCTCTCATGGATTAGTAACTGATTAAAAGATAGGAAACAAAGGGTAGGAACAAATTATCAGTTTTTAGAATGGAGAGAGATAAATAGTGGTGTTCCCCAGGGGTCTGTACTGGGATCAGTCCTATTCAACATATACATAAATGATCTGGGGTAAACAGTGAGGTGGCAAAATTTGCAGATAATGCAAAACTACTCAAGATAGTTAAGTACAAAGCAGACTGTGAAGAGTTACAAAGGGATCTCACAAAACTGGGTGACTGGGTAAAAAATTTGGCAGATGAAATTCAATACTGATAAATGCAGAGTAATACATATTGGAAAACATAATCCCATCTATAGTTATAAAATGAGGGGGTCTAAATTAGCTGCTATCACTCAAAAAAGAGATCCTGAAGTCATTGTGGATAGTTCTCTGAAAATATCCCCTCGATGTGCAGTGATAGTCAAAAAAGCTAACTATGTTGGGAATCATTAAGAAAGAGATAGATAATACAACAGAAAATATCACATTGCGTCTATATAAATCCATGCAAAATCTTGAAAATTGCATGCAGACCTGGTCACCCCATCTCAAAAAAGGTTCAGAAAAGCACTACAAAAATGATACTGGTTATGGAACAGCTTCCATATGAGGAGAGATTAATAAGACTGGGACATTTCATCTTAGAAAACAGACGGCTAAGAGGGGGGCTATGATAGAGGTCTTTAAAATCATGACTGGTGTGGAGAGAGTAAATAAGAAAGTGTTATTTACTCCTTCTCATAATGCAAGAACTAGGGGGTCACCAAATGAAATTAATAGACAGCAGTTTTAAAACAAACAAAAGGAAGTATTTCTTCACACAACGCACAGTCAACCTGTGGAACTCTTTGCCAGAGGATGTTGTGAAGGCCAAGACACAAACAGGGTTAAAAAAAGAACTAGATAAGTTCATGGAGCATACGTCCATCAGTGGCTATAAACCAGCTTGGTGTTCCTAGCCTGTGTTTGGCAGATGCTGGGAATGGTGACAGGGGATGGATCACTTGACGATAACCTGTTCTGTTCATTCCCTCTGGGGCACCTGGCATTGGCTGCTGTTGGAAGACAGGATACTGGTCTGACCTAGTATGGCCATTCTTATATTTTTATGAAATGTAGAGTCGATACACTCTCCAAGCCCTTTCACAGCATCGTGAAGAATGAGGGGAAGTGAAATAGAGCCACATACCTGCTCAAGGTGCTTCTGACATCCTAGAGAGGAAAGAGACAGAAAAACAATTTTAGTCCCAAATGCCGCCCACTGGGGATCCCAGAGAAGGGATTTTGCAGATATGGGTAAAAGAGGCCCTGCCTTGGCCCTAGGGCCATGGATTTGCTGAGTTAATGTCATCTCTAATATAAATGAGTCTGTAATTCTTCAAAGAGAAACAATAATTCACATTTCAGGAATGCACACACTGAATTACACTGTGACCTCTGACTGCTGGTCTCCAGTGCCCATGATTCAGGAGCTGTCCTATCCCTGTGTTTGGATCAGGGATGTTTATAACTCAGTCTCACCCGCAGGAATTCACTTGCTGGCTTCTGACACTTCCCCTCCAGATCACTGATCAAGTTGCTGAGACGGGAAATCTCCTCAGACATTTTAATGACATTGTCATTCTGTATCTTCACAATCACCTTTTCCAGATTTTCCAGCTGGGCCAGCAGGAGGTGCTCTTCTTCTTCTAGAAACTGCCGCAGTTGCTGAAATTCAGATACAACCTTCTGCCTCTTGTTTTGTGTCTGTATCTATTTTTTTTAAAAGAAAGGAAAGGTAAGGGTTAGAGAGAGAGTCTAGGGTCCGTTCATGGAGTGCTGATTCTGCAGGAGGGAGAATTTCTTTGAAAATTCTGTGATGTCTAACACATGATTATACCCTGTCGTTACTAGGGAGAGGATTTTCTACCACTTTCCCATTTGTCCCTAACATTTTTTCATGGTATGTTTCTATGTCTGACATAGTCAGCACACTGTGTTAAGCCAGACCCAGAGCAGCAGCCAGCAGGACTGAGCACTACATTAACAGAGATGCGAGGGGAGAGAAATAATTAACAATGCAAGAAATGTCTGCAGACTCAGGCAGATAGCACTGCACGAGACATAGTCTGCTCACCTTGGGAGGAGTTTTGTGAAAGACACAAGGGCTAGAAATTAACTCATTAATTGGAATGGAAGCTTAGATTCTACAGAATATGATGTGGTCCTGCTCCTGAGAGAGGATTTCTCAGGGCCGGTGCGTGTATGTGTGCGAAGACATAGGACTCTAACACAGACATCCATGCCCATGAAGAAACACAAAGCCCACATTCCCCAAGTCCATGGAGGAAGCTGCCTACAAACAGATGTCCTACCAGGTGCACCCGCAAAGGGAAGCCAAGGGGCCTGGCCCATCCACTTTTCACCACAGACCCAGCCATCTACCGCTCCTCTTCTCCCCAAGGTCCAGCCTCCCGGCCAGGCTGGAAGCTGGAGCCCGGCCAGGGTAAAAGAGGCCCAGGGAGCCCAGGCTGCTGGGAGAAGCCATGGGTGGGGGGTCCCGAGACCAGCTTCCTAACTGATGGCCCACTGCAAGTCCCTGCAAGTTAATAACAATGGGCACCTACCAGATACTCCAGGCTTTAAACCTCTCCAGTCACTTTAAATCTCAGAAGCTTTTCTCTCTCTTCCTTCAGAATCTCCAAATGGGCCTGAATCTTTTCCTGAAGAAACAGAAATGATTTTGGGAGGTTTCATTTTGAGAGTGCTTGGGGTGGGGTGGGGGGTTTCCATATCAAACCGAAGGCTCTGTAGGTGACTGTTAACCCTACCAGGTTTATGACATCAGGAACACCAAGGAAATGAAACCTCATTAACAGAGACAGCTTTACATTGCTTTACATTGTGAGTGAGATGAACGCACTCAGTGTCGTGTGTAGAACTCTTCTGTCAAAGGTACTTACCTGGGATGGGGCAGTGTCCTATTGCCAGTGAATGATTTTAGAAGTGTGTAGCCAGGAATGGGGTAGGTATTCTCTTTAAATCTATATTTCCTTCTATGAAGGAGAAGAGAAAGTGCCGACTGTCACAGCAGGGATCAAAGAAAACCTTTGGGTTCAGCTAGCCCTGCCCCGTTATACCTGCAGCCAATGCCAGGCCTGGAGGGAGGAGAAAAGAAGGGAGCCAGCTCAGCCAGGGGATGACTGGTGAGGGGGCAGGAGCTCCCTGTTTGCCTGCCTGAAGGGACGGAGTAGCGACTTGCCAGCCAACGCAGCCACTGGAGGCAAGTAAGCCAAGGGGAGCCTGCAGATAAGCCCCAACTGTGGGGCAACTGGACTAGTGGGGCTGTGCCCCAAACTAAAGAGACTTTAGAAGGAAGCAGCCTGAGGAAACTGGTTTTGAAGGCCCCCCCTGTCCCCCCGACAGGGAGAGAGAGACTCATCTCCCCTGTTTAGGGGTTGAACCACACAGGGCCCTGGGCTGGGACCTGATGGAGGGGGTGTGTGACCCAGATCCCCCTAAATCCCCTTTGAGCAACAAACTAGCCACTAGTTCATCTGGCCATTGAAAGCTCTATCACACCTTGCTTTTAAAGATTGGGGCTGTGGTGGGAAACTGCACATGAGTAACCTTATCTGCCTTTTAGCTAGTATTTGTTTCTTTATATACATTACACATGATTAAAATTTCACTCACTAATTTCACCCAGATGGGAGAGCAGAGTAGGGTTAGTGATTCAAATTTAGGGTCATTGGATCAAGATATTCCTGAGATACAGCTTGTTCCAAAACACAAAACAGAATGACAACAAAATGAAATAAAAACACAATATTTCATGAAATTCATAGATTCTATCCACCCTGGACACAAATCTCAGACTGAAATGTAAACCTGTGGGTAACATTCACCTCCACCAAAGTTTCTTTATAATTATAATTATTTATTGTTTCGTCTGAAGAAATGTCAGTGGTGATATGGGGGTAAGTGGCAGAGGAAGTTGGGGGGGGGGCTTGGCACGGGTGGGCTGTCAACCCCAAATTCTCCGTAGGTCTTTCTGTTATTTTCTTGTCACAGTATTGTATCAGCTGTAAAATGTAGATGAGAACTACAAATGTCTAAGTGATCATTAACTCTTACAACAAGTCTCTTTCCATTTAAAATACTAGGAAATTAAATAGCAAAACAAACAAACAAGCAAAACCCCCAGGCAAACAAAGAACCCCACAACTTTGTTAAAGGAGAGTTCGGGTTGCTCATTGACATCAAAAGTTCAAGTTCATCAAAACTAAAATTTCTGAAAACTAGGAAATAAAGAGTTAATGTAAATGGCAACACAGCCTCAGCTCTGCCCTCTTTGCAGGATGACCCAGAACCCCCATCCTGCACGCTGGCACTCTGCCTTTGCAGATGGTGCAGAGCACTCAGGGAATAGGGCACATGACAACTGTAACACAGACTCAAACACTTTCTTCTTGCTAAAGTACAACTTGATTTTGGTGAGCTTTACTGGCCAGGAGCTACCTACGTCTGTTCTATGCTCAAACACTGAGTCTGTTCCCATGTGTGTCGAATTTTATAATCCTTCCTGCCCTTTTACAACCCTTTCTCACAAGATTGCATTCAACACTGTACTTTCACTTCTCATTCAACACACAGACAGCTCTCCTCTCCCACCACCCTGCTGACAAGCCCCATGGCAAGAAGATCCCCTGGGTCCTGCTGCTGACTGAACCTCCCTAACTCAGTGCTGGAATGATGCATACTGGATCCCTCAAGGTACATGTGCAGCTCTGTCCTTTGATAACAGACATGGGGGCTTCAAACCCAGATCTCACATCACAGTCACAGCTCTGAGACGCTCCTCAAACTAATCCCCAGCTCTCCGCATATCACAATCACAGCTTGTCATAAATATAAAGGGAAGGGTAACCACCTTCCTGTTTCCAATACTGTAAAATCCCTCCTGGCCAGAGGCAACATCCTGTTACCTGTAAAGGGTTAAGAAGCTCAGCTAACCTGGCTGGCACCTGACCCAAAGGACCAATAAGGGGACAAGATACTTTCAAATCTTGGGGGAAGGCTTTTGTTTGCGCTTTTAGTTTATGTGTTGTTCTCTCTTGGGACTGAGAGAGGCCAGACAGAAATCCATCTTCTCCAACCCATCCTAATCCAAGTCTCCAATATTGCAACCAGTATAGATAAGCCATGCAAGGCGGATTAGTTTATCTTTTGTTTTATGTGAATTTTCCCTGCGTTAAGAGGGAGGTTTATTCCTGTTTTCCGTAACTTTAAGGTTTTGCCCAGAGGGGGATCCTCTGTGTTTTGAATCTGAATACCCTGTAAAGTACTTTCCATCCTGATTTTACAGAGATGATTTTTACCTTTCTTTTTTTTTTTAATAAAATCCTTCTTTTAAGAACCTGACTGATGTTTCCATTGTTCCAAGACCCAGGGGTTTGGGTCTTTGATCATTTTGTAACCAATTGGTTAGGATGTTATTCTCAAGCCTCCCCAGGAAAGGGTGTGTGTAGGGCTTGGGGGGATATTTTGGGGGAAGACGTCTCCAAGTGGTCTCTTCCCTGATTCTTTGTTAAATCGCTGGGAGGTGGCAGCGTACCAGGTTTTAACCTAAGCTGGTAGAAATAAGCTTAGGGGGTCTTTCGTGTGGGTCCCCACATCTGTACCCTAGAGTTCAGAGTGGGGAAGGATCCCTGACACAGCTCACTTAAGTTACTCCAACTGATTTCTTCACCATTCAGTACAGCTACACCTAACACATTGAATGCAGCTGGGGTGCATGCAGATAATTCTCAGTGACTATTCCCAACTCCAGCGGGCAGGGTGAAGGTTGCACTGGCATGGACCTTAACTCTCTATTTCCTGGTTTTCAGTAGAAAGCGTTTTGATGAACTTGAGATTGTGGCAGGGCCTGAGCTGTCACTGGGAAACCTTAACTCTGTTAACAAAGGTTTGTTGGCTGGGTGGTTAGTGTTTTCATCACTCAATTTATTATAGCCCACAAGAAGAGCAGGAAGAAGGGGCACTTCAAAATCTTTGCTGGAGTCAGATAACTTGGGACCCTGAAAGCTGGAGACTGCTGGTACAGACACTTCCAACTCAGTGGGACTGTGGCCGTTTCTTTAAGAGAGGACTCGAATCTCCCCACATGACAGGAGTAGAAATTGCTGCCACTTTCCAGCTTCTATCTACCTCTGCACATGCTGCAAGAGGAGAGTGTGTTTATCAGTTTGGTACAAAAACCGATTTCCTTAAAGAAGCGTAAGGAAAAGCGATGAGAACACGCTGCTGCTATTTTATAGCCAGAATGAATTGATAAACTGAAATAGTGTTTTAAATGGTAACGATCTCAATAAAACCAATGAGGTCAGATCACACCTGTCATAAATATAAAGGCAAGGGTACCCATCCTTCTGTATACAGAACTATAAAATCCCTCCTGGCCAGAGACAAATCCCTTTCACCTGTAAAGGGTTAAGAAGCTAAGATAACCTTGCTAGCACATGACCAATGAGGAGACAAGATACTTTCAAAGCTGGGGGAGGGGGGGGGGGACAAAGGGTCTGTCTGTCTGTCTGTGTGATGCTTTTGGGGGGAACAGATCAGGAATGCAGCTCAGAACTCCTGTAAAAAGTTAGTAAGTAATCTAGCTAGAAATGGATTAGATTTCCTTTTGTTCAATGGCCGGTAAAATAGGCTGTGCTGAATGGAATGTATATTCCTGTTTTTGTGTCTTTTTGTAACTTAAGGTTTTGCCCAGAGGGATTCTCTATGTTTTGAATCTGATTACCTGTAAGGTATTTACCATTCTGATTTTACAGAGGTGATTCTTTTACCTTTTCTTTAATTAAAAAATTCTTCTTTTAAGAACCCGATTGCTTTTTCATTGTTCTTAAGATCCAAGGGTTTGGGTCTGTGTTCACCTGTACAAATTGGTGAGGACTTTTATCAAGCCTTCCCCAGGAAAGGGGGTCTAGGGCCTGGGAGGATATCTGGGGGGGAAGACATCTGCAAGTGGGCTCTTTCTCTGTTCTTTGTTTAACATGCTTGGTGGTGGCAGCATAGTGTTCAAGGACAAGGCAAAGTTTGTACCTTGGGGAAGTTTTTAACCTAAGCTGGTAAGAATAAGCTTAGGGGGCCTTTCATGCAGGTCCCCACAACTGTACCCTAGAGTTCAGAGTGGGGAAGGAACCTTGACAACACCCGCATGGGTGTTGCATTGCATAGGCTGGGGAAGGCTGTGCCTACCCAAATAGCCTTGTGTGGCCCTGCCCATGCTCCTCCTCAAAGCCCTGCTTGCCCTTCCTTCTTGGCCCCAGCCCAGGCAGGCTACTCCTCTTCAGGGAAGCAGCATGCTGGGGATGGGGCTAGGGCGGCCAGGACTTGGCGTAGCTGTGGCTGCCCAGTGCTGGGGGGCGTCAGGCACTGAGGCCATGCCGCCTGCTGCTTGGGGGAGGGAGGGGAACGGAGGTGCTGAGGTGGCCTGTCCTGTGTGTGGGGTGGCCGGGGGTGGTGGTGGTGGTGGTTGCATGCCACCCACCCTGTGCTGGGGACCTGGGGGGGGCACGCACCACCTGCCCACCCTGTGCTGCGGGGTGGGGGAGCACGTGCCGCCTGCCCTCCCTGTGCTCTGGGTTGGGGGGGCTGGCAGACATGGAGAGGGGGGCTTCGGCAGGGGAAGGGGGTGGATCCTAGGGGAAGGGGAGTGGGGCTGGCCGGAAGGGGGGTGAAGAGGGGCAGGGGGCTCTGAGAGCCAGAGGGCACTGAGGGGTTAACAGCGATGTGTGAGGGGGCAGGAGGGTGGTGAACAGGGAAGCACAGGCAGGATGGGGCCATGGAGATGTGGGGCTGCTGAAGAGATGCTGAGGGAATACTCAGAAATCAGGGGGCGGGGGAGAATTCTGGGGCTCAGGGGAACAGAGCTGGAATAGAGGGAAACTCTCAGTGGCGGGATAAAGAGAAGGAAAGGGTGGGATGTGTGGAGAGGGGCTGTGGGGAGGCTCGAGGGAGAATATGAGAGCAAGCTGAGACTGGCTGGAGAAGGGAGAGCCAGAGGGTAGGAGAAGGGAGGGGGATGGTGAGAGATAAAATAGCAGCTCCCCCAGCCCATGGGGTAGGAGAGGGGCAGGGGGGAATCTTTTCCCCTAGAAATGGTCAAACAAGCAGGGGGGAAGTGATAAGTGGCTCATCTGCAAACGAATAAAGAATTAGCCCCAGCCTTTTGGGGCTTTCCTTGGTCCAGATGTTGCTTCCCTTTTGGAGATTTCACAAGCTTCATAAGAAGTTCCAATTCATCTTTCAAATTCAAATATGTCTGACATTGATGCTAAGACATAATTATTTCTGACTTCTGACTCAAGCCTATCTGCACCCACATTTTGGTGAAACAAAATTTTGCCCAACTCCATGCTTGCCATCCCTTCTTGTCTTTCCCCCTGCCCGCCCACAGATCTGTTACTGTTCAGGTTCAGTTTGGATGAGCTATTGCCAGCAGGAGAGTGAGTTTGTGTGTGTGTGTGTGCCCCTGGGGAAAAAAAAATGTGTGGGGGGGGTGAGACAGCCTGGATTTGTGCTAGACATGGCCCACCTTGATTACTATGCACATTGTAGGGAGAGTGGTCACTTTGGATGAGCTATTACCAGCAGGAGAGTGAGTTTGTGTGTGTATGGGGGTGGGGGGGTGAGAAAACCTGAATTTGTGCTGGAAATGGCCCACCTTGATTATCATGCACATTGTAGGGAGAGTGGTCACTTTGGATGAGCTATTACCAGCAGGATAGTGAGTTTGTGTGTGTGGTTTTTGGGAGCGGGGATGAGGGGGTGAGAGAACCTGGATTTGTGCTGGAAATGGCCCAACTTGATGATCACTTTAGATAAGCTATTACCAGCAGGACAGTGGGGTGGGAGGAGGTGTTGTTTCATATTCTCTGTGTGTATATAAAGTCTGCTGCAGTTTCCACGGTATGCATCCGATGAAGTGAGCTGTAGCTCACGAAAGCTCATGCTCAAAGAAATTGGTTAGTCTCTAAGGTGCCACAAGTACTCATTTTCTTTTTGCGAATACAGACTAACACGGCTGTTACTCTGAAACAGTTGATTGCTCCCATTGTGGGAAAATCACCAGCCCATTGTGTATTTTGTTTTCATCTCTCAAAATGAAAATAAGATGACCGTAATTTTTTTTAAATGATGAGCTTAAAAAATGCGAAATCTTAATTTTAACTGGACACACACACACACACTTTTTTCTTTCAGTTCAGTGCAGGTTCAATCAGTAAAACAAAATTATGCTTCAGGTTCAGCTCCAGTTCCAGTACGAAATCCCGGTTTGAACTAGTTCTCCGGTTCCAATGTGAGACCAGATGGGCAAATGAGATCAGCATCGGAGCCAAAGGGAGTTGGCGGCAGCTTCCCTGGGCCCAGGGCAGGGAATCGCAGCCAGCTCCGCTGGGAGCAGCCTGGGGCCAAACCCTCCCCCTGCAGCCAGGATGGCACCGGGGGGGCACCTCTCCCTGTGGGGATGGGCAGGTCTCTCTTACCTTCCCTCCAAGCGGTGCCCTCCCCAGGAGCAGGGGCTGGAGCCTGGGATGGGGGGTCCTGGCCAGTCTGGGGTCTCTGCACCGGGAGAGGCTCCTGGGAGCAGCGGGAATCTTACTGCTGGAAATTCCCCTCTCCCAGCTGCAGCCAGGGCCCCGGGGTCCCCAGCAGCAGCCGCCGGGGCTCGGGGATCTTGCAAGGAGCATGGCCCCCCCACAGCGCCCCAGAGTCACTGCAGCGAGAGCGATTCACTTCCTGCTGCTGGACTGGGTGACCCCAGCGATCACTGCAGCCCCCAGGGACAGTCAGGTCGATGCTGATCTCATTTGCTGGGAGCCAAAGGGCTCCCTTTGGCTTCTTTGTTATGTAACTGCTTGTTTGGGGGCTTTGGGTGGGGTGGGGAGGCTTCTATTAGGAAGCCTATAATGGCTTCTTTGTACTTGCCCATTCATTTCTCTCAGTAGCGGGTTGCTTTTCTTAAAGAAGCCTGTTGCTTGTTTTGCCATTGAAGTGTGTGGCTTGTTTGGGGCTTGGTGAGTGGGACTGGGCGGTGCCTCCGAAATGGGATTGGCTTGCTTTGGGCTTGCTGGGAAAGGGCAGTGCAGATTTTTTATCTTGTGAGACTTGGCAGCCTTTTCCAGACTGCGCTGTGGGGACAGCTGGGTCAACGACACCTGGGGAGTGGGAGCCGGAAGGGGGCTGAAAAGGGGCAGGGGGAGTGTGGGCCAGAGGGGATTGAGGCATGAAATGGGATGTGTGAGGGGGCAGGAGGGAGGGAACAGGGATGTGGGGCATGGGTTGGGACTGGGGGGCTGTGGGTGCGCTGGAGGGAGGATGAGGCAATTCCTGGGAATCAAGATGCAGGGGGAGAATCATGGGGTGGGTGGGAACAGGGCTGGGAGAGAAAGAAAATGGGAATGGGGGACAGTGAGAAGGGAAGAGGGGGAGAAAGTGGGGGGTGACACTAGGGGGCTGGAGAGAGAGTGACAGAAGAGACTGGCTGGGGGAGGGGGAGAGAGGCTAGTGATTAAGTAGAGGGATGGTGAGAGACACAATGGCAGCTCTCCCAGTCCATGGTACAGGCCAGGGGCAGTAGGAGGGGGAGGGGTCTTCCCCACCCAGCAGCCACGGGAGATTTTGTTTTTACTGGAAACGGTCAAAGTGTTGGGGGTGAGGGGGCGGCAAAGGACTAACCCCTAAGGGCTCCAAAGCTACAAGGTGAATATCCCCACAGAACTCACCCCCCAACAGACACACTATTGCATTATTTTCTTAGGCCAAAATCATGATTTCTGGGCTCTGGCTTCTGACTGGGACTGTTTGGGGTGACAGGATGGACCAGGGTCCCTCTTGGATTTCTGTGCAGGATTCAGGGCTCAGAGTCACCCCCAGAATAGCAGGGGGTGGGTCCAGATGGGCAAATGGGATCAGTATCTGCCTGGCTGTCCCTGCGGCTGCCCAGGGAGCCCAGTGGGGCACAGTCATTAGCTGCTGCCACCAGCAGGATCTCAGTATTACTTAGGGAGAAGAGGCTGGTGTCTGCCTCTCTCTGGCCTGAAGAAGATCTCTGTGTAGCTCATACACGTATCTCTTTCACCAGCAGAAGTTGGTCCAATAAAAGCTCTTACCTCACCCACCTTGTCTCTCTCTGCTCATGGTATTAGAGCTCTGGAGTTGGTTTCCCTGGGGCAGATGCAGCTCCCTGCACTGTGATCTGGGAACCTGAGCAGCTGCTGCTCCCCCAGTGCGGTCTGTGCTGGGGAAAGACCTTCATTATAGCTTCCTCCCTGCCCAGCCCAGCTGGGGACTTTCTCTGGTGGCTAGAATGAGACCCCTGAGGCAGCCCTGGGCTCTGCTGACTCCAACTCCTGAGCTGAGACTCCAGATGATGGGACAGACCTGGGGGAAAGTGCTGGGGACTAGCAGGAAAGTGACTGCACAAAAGCCCCCTTTAAGGGACCCGCTGGTGAGTTTGTACAAGAGGGGAGAAAGCAGTGCTTAATGTGTGCCAGGGCTTGCCAGAGCTGAGCCCCAGCACCTCTGGGCTTGCCATGTCAGTTATGAAAGTAAAAAAATTGCTTGAGCCCCAGCACCTCTTTCATTACAGATAAAGCACTGGGAGAAAAGGGAAGGAGACTGAAAGGGGCAGCAGGAACAATAAGTGGAAAAAGAGATTCCCAGGTCCCAACCCTACCTAGATCCATTTGCTGCCCCACCCTGGGAAGATTGACTGTCCTGGGAACAACGTGAGGACCAGAGAGCAGAAGCCAGTTCCTGTCTCTGCTGAGTCACTGCGGGAGGGATGCGCTGCCCTCAAGGACAGTGTCAGGGGAATTCCCCAAAGTGGCTCTTTTGATCCTACTCTTTTCTAGCATTTGCTTCAGAGACTCTTTTCCTGGGAGGGTTTAAAATTCCCACTCTAGCAGTTCAAGTGCAGAAGGTGGAGGCCGACAAGGATTATAAAAATTAATACTGGCCGCTCCAGGCTTGTATTACGCTCTCAAGTTCACTGCTTTTCTCTGACCTTGGATGGGTCGATGCTGCCACCACCCAAGTGCAAAAAACCCCTTTGAGAACCCAGGAAGGCGCACTTGGGAATTCCTTCCTGTAGGGTACCCTCAACCCCTTTTAGCCCCCGCCCCCTGGGGAAGAGCTGAGAAAGAAAACAAAGGAAATTAGCTGTTGCCACCAGCTAATTAAACAACACATGCACAAACCTTTTAGGACACAAAAATCCAATCCTGTTCTTAAAAAAGGTAAATTTTATTAAAAACAAAAAGAAAGAAAGAAAATACATTTGGAACTTAGGCTTTTTGCTAGATTTAAAAAAAAAACAATCAATTACAAGGATTAAGCACCAAGATAGCTCTCTTGAGGTCCAGTTTAAAGGTTACAAGCAAAACAAAAGCACCTGGGGTTAGCACAGAGGAATGTGTAAAATGTGTAAAATGTGTAATGTGTAAAATGTGTAAAATGCACAGGACTTGTATTGTTTTTGGTAAAACTAGCCAATGGTATTTTATGGAGATCACATATGGACCAGTTGCAGCCTCAACAAGTACCGAAGT